>NC_090655.1:223187694-224430194 GCF_040937935.1 Hyperolius riggenbachi
ATCATTTTTAATTCTTTATAGGTACTTTTCCTTGATCATTGATAATGCAACTTTTATTAGTCATCAATCAGACAAATATGTTGCCAGATATTTTTATTATGAGGTTCGATAAAAAGCTTCATACATGTGCTGGATAATTTTCCCTTCAAACAAATGCTTGTGAGTGCTTCGTGTAGGAGGAAACCTCTGATAGGTATATCATGTGCTGCCTGGGGGAGAGCTAAGCAGCCCATTCAGAGTGAGGAGGAAGGAGCACGCAGGGGGGCTGCTAAGGTTTTGGTGGCCCAAAATAGGACACAGTTTGGAGCCCTCCTCCCCCAGTCATCGGCCCCTTCTTCTATACTAATAGGTAGCCAAAGGGGTTCCCGCCAGTAAAGGCAGCCAACCCCAGTATAGGAAGCCAAGGTGTTCCCTCAGTAAAGGCAGCCATTCCAGTATAGGAAGCCAAGGTGTTCCCTCAGTAAAGGCAGCCATTCCAGTATAGGAAGCCAAGGTGTTCCCTCAGTAAAGGCAGCAATTCCAATATAGGAAGCCAAGGTGTTCCCTCAGTAGTAGTAGTAGACAATGTAAACCCCCAGTATAGATAGTCAACCCCAGTACAGGTAGGCAAAGCTGCCCACCCCATATAAGGCTTTTTCAGTGGGGTATGTAGATTTGTGCAGCCTACCCATTGCCAATGCTTACAGACCTGCAGATCAGCAGTGACTGGAAGAAAGGAGAACAGCACATAATAACCATGGTTCACACTTCAAATGCAGAAAATGAGCAATGACCTCAGTTCCACGGGATCAGTGAATAATGGCGCACAGCACCTATGCATAAAAATGGCGCCGCATTAAAAAGATACGCTTATCGCTATTTATCGTTAGTACTGCATAATAATGGCGCGCAGGGAAAAAAGAAGAAAAACGGCACACAGTAACGTTATTTATCAATAGTGGCACACACTAACGTTATTTATCAATAGTGGCACACACTAACGTTATTTATCAATAAGCCAAACTGCAGACGTTATTTAACTGAAAAACGGTGAATGGATTTAATGTAACACTGTCAAGGTTAGGGTTAGTCACCACTGGGGGGGCGGTCTTAGGGTTAGGCACCACCAGGGGGGTCTTAGGGTTAGGCATCACCAAGGGGGTGGTTAGGGTTAGGCACCACCAAGGGGGTGGTTAGGGTTAGGTACAGGGAGGGTTCTGTGTGAGAGTAGGGTTAGGTATAGTTACAGTACAATATACACCACCAGGGGGGGTGGTTAGGGTTAGGCACCACCAGGGGGGTGGTTAGGGTTAGGCACCACCGGGGGGTTTAGGGGTTAGGGATAGGTACAGAGAGGGTTCTGTGTGTTAACGCTAAATAACGATAAGGCTTTAACGCTAAATAACAATAAGGCTTTAACGCTAAATAACAATAAGGCTTTAGCGTTAAATAGCGATAAGCGTCAAACAGATTAGCGGCAACACTGTGCGCCATTATTCACAGGCGTCATTTTCAGATGGATGCAAATGGTGAATGGATTTAATGTAACACTGTCAAGGTTAGGGTTAGGCACCACTGGGGGGGGGGGGGGATCTTAGGGTTAGGCACCACCAAGGGGCTGGTTAGGGTTAGGTACAGGGAGGGTTCTGTGTGAGAGTAGGGTTAGGTATAGTTACAGTACAATATACACCACCAGGGGGTCTTAGGGTTAGGAACCACCAGGGGGGTCTTAGGGTTAGGAACCACCAGGGGGGTCTTAGGGTTAGGCACCACCGGGGGTGGTTAGGGTTAGGCACCACCGGGGGAATTTAGGGGTTAGGGATAGATACAGAGAGGGTTCTGTGTGTTAACGCTAAATAACGATAAAGCTTTAACGCTAAATAACAATAAGGCTTTAACGTTAAATAGCGATAAGCGGCAAACGGATTAGCGGCAACACTGTGTGCCATTATTCACAGGCGCCATTTTCAGATGGATGCCAGTTCCACAGCTACATTGGTCAGTGCGCTGCTCTCCCCTCTTTTCATGTTGCCACTGATCTGCAGTGTGTGAGTGACAGGGAGGCAGCAGTGGCCACAATAATCTCATACAGGGATGCCCTTGCTGTGGGTGAGGCCTAATGTGGCTGATTTGTTCAACTGGGCCAAGCAGCTCCTCTGCAAGAAGGAGATGTCCCATGGCAGATAGCAGCAAAAACCACAATAGTGACTGAGGAGTTACCAACATAGCGAATAGATGAGGATGAGGCTATTGACAAATTAATTACAGCTTCCCAATAATACTGTAGAAGGAAGAAGCAACATTTTATATTATTTATATGGCAAACGAACATTTGAGTTTTACCCCTCCCCATGTGAGCCCTTGTAGTCCAACCTTCTGGTAGACAGGAATCATTGAAATCTAGTGACAAACAGATACAGCACAGCATCTCTACACTGTATAAAGGACTGCTACCATATAATAATTGCACAGTTATGTCCTAATCTCTCTTTCTTCATAGGAGAGATGACAATGATGACGGTGAAGAGGGAGAAGATAAGAAAGCAGAAGAAAGGGCCAGCGAGGAAGAAACTAAAGTGGAAAAGCGTCAATTTTATTTCACTGTTCCTAATGGTAGATGATTATCACCCATCTCTATGGAACTTGGTTGATATCATCTGATTGCATAATGAACAAACTTCAGATGTCTTAATAAAAATATTTAACTAACCCACAGTGTTTTTCTTAATTAATTTTCTATCATTCAAAACACTTTTCCTGAGGTCTGATGAATCTCAACTGCTTAATCACCATAATACTCCAGGAAATATGAATTGAAGATTGTCATGCAAGGTGTCCCAGAGTTGTTTGAGTTGAGTTTCCTTTTACTCTGATCATTGTTTGCTTTCCTACATATACTGTACAGACAAGAGATGCAGAGTGAGCAGAAATGACTTATTCGTGACAAGACTGGACTGTACTGTGTACAGCACTGCAGAAGATGTTGGCGATATATTATGACTAATAATAATAATTAGTGAGGATGAACAAACTTGGTCAAATATAGTTTCAGAAACATATGGTTCAAGGGAGCGAAACATGGGCGGTGCTACACTGGGGCATGGAGGGCAATGCCCCCCTCCTGGGAATCACTGTGCCCCCTCCCCTGAGTGCCCCCTCCACCCTCAGTTTACAGTTAATTGTTTCCGGGCTTCAGCAGCCTACAGTGAACAGGACAAGGGCTGTAAAAAAAACTCTCCATGTCAGCATAAATCTATGTAGGTGTAAAGTAAACCAAGGGTCTTATCTAATTGCGAAAAATACCCTTTCAAGATCCCTTGTAATTAATGTATTTGCAAAAAAAAATTATTTGAAGAAGTCTTATGAGCTGAAAGCTTACTGCTTTTCTTTTAAATCTACCAATAAATTAGAGCGTGTATTTTACAGACATGAAGTTTTGTATCAGCATAATAATCCGGATTCAAAACTTCCTCTCTGCAAAATGATCCCAGGAGACAGAACAGAAGAGATAGCTGGTAGCAACCGCTGCACCAGCTATACTCCAAGAACAGAGATCAGAACCATTTCCTGTCAACCACCATAGGGACAGGACAATGGCAACAGGCAAGACAAGACAGAACAGGCAATACAGATAATACAATCCTAACTGCACTAGGGAAATCTGCCTAGCGCAGATTCAGGAATTACTCTAAGCTGATGTTCAAACAGAGAGCAAGGCTGGCACCCCACCAGGAGTGTTACATAGGACGAAATCCTTATGAACAGCGAAGCATTGTGGGAAAGACATAGTAATTATAGTACACGCCTCCAATGAATGTGGCCAGGCAATTTGCATGACAACGTATGCAAATTCCTCTGCAAGCACAAGCTGCAAAACTGACAGAAGCTCTTCTTTCCAGAGTCCTGCAGCATGCAAATCAAAACAATGGTCAAAAAGCTGCCTGCCTGCACAGGGAGCTGAGCAAATCATCACAGTGATGTTTACATTTGGTTCCTATCATTGCTGAACTAGTTAGGCTTAATTTTATCACCTGAGCTAGGCAAAAACATTTTTCCAAAGCTCGCCATAGAAACATCAATTATGATCACTCCCCCCCCCCCCCCAAAAAAAAAGAAAGCTGGAGCCACCTTTGGAGAGAAAGGAGTAATTGTATGCAACAATGATAACAGTGGGTCACATGTGCACGTTTTACACTCTATACATGACAATTGATACGGTGCCCCAAAACCTGCCAAGGACAACCACAGTGTCAGAGGTGCAAGAAGGGGATGGGGAACAGCTTGCTAATGATTACTACTATTCAAAGCATCAATCGAAGTGACTATTGCCAACACAGGACCCCCTATTGCTACAACTCTGTAAGGTAACCCAATTATTTATAAAAATGCAAAAATAGCTTTATTTATAATCAAACATAGTTACTTCAACATTTAAAAAAGGACTGCATATGGAGTGGCCACCCCACCAACACACCACACTAACCAGTCAAACACTACCAGCTGCATACAACAACAGCATGTGATCTAGGATCCTAGATACAGTCCTGCTAATAATGAGTGAGCTCAGTCCATTTTATATTTTGGGTATTTCTGATCATTAACTTTTTCGAAATCACCTTTTTTAGGTGTGTTTTCATGCACATTTGTGTGTTTATTTGGGAGAGTGACCACTGTGGCCTGAGTGTGGACAAGTTTAGAATATTCCCCAGTGCCACAGCAGTGGTTGCCTTCATGATACAATAAATACAAAGAAGGCACTCTTGCGTTTTATCAAATCCCAGCAATACACAACATGTTTTGGGGTAGATCCCCTTCATCAGGTGCACCTGATGAAGGGGATCTACCCCAAAACATGTTGTGTGATCCCCTTCATCAGGTGCACCTGATGAAGGGGATCTAACCCGAAACCTGATGTGTATTGCTGGGATTTGATAAAACGCAAGTTTGAAAGCCACTGGAGTGCTACCTTTGTATTTATTGTATAGATTTGTGTGTGGAGTGGTGACCCACAGTGGGATTGTGCAATGGCTACTTAGGCCTGATCAGGTCTAATTATACAGGAGCTCGCTGCAGCTTGCTTATTTGTTGCCTTTATAATAACCTAAATGTGTGAGAATTCTACATTATAGAATTTTACCAATTGTAGCTATGATGTTTCAGCATCATAGCTCTTTACACTGGCCTTCCAAAGGCTTGTAACGCCTACAGCTGATACAGAATACTGCTGCCAGACTGCTAACCAACCAACCAACCCCGTCACTGCCACATAACACCAGTCCTGCACTCCCTTTACTGGCTACCTATAGAATGGGGGGACCTATTCAAGACTGGCCTACTGACATTTAAATCACTAAATAATCTGGGCCCTGGATACATGAAAGATATGTTGCAACTGTGTAGCAATCCCCGCAATCTCAGATCCACAGGTTCTAATAATCTTAATGCTTAATAATCTTAGTCATATCCAGAGTCCACTTGCAAACTTTTGGTCTCAGAGCCTTCTGTCATGCTGCTCCTACGTTTTGGAACTCCTTACCACAACAAATCAGGGCAGCTCCATCTCTGGACCAGACTGTAAACCCGCCTGTTCAGTTTGGCATTTGCAGAAATATAACTTTTGTTGTGTGAATACTTCCAACTACCAACTACTGAATCTGAGAGAGCCAAAGCGCTTTGTGTCCTATGGGAGAAAAGCACTATAGAAATGTTATTCTATTGTATTGTATCATTGGCTCCATTTGTGTCTTCTGTGGGGTTTGGATGAATTTTTTTTCCATCACAGAATGTAGAAATATATTTTCTTTATGCTAAAAATTCTAAAATGTACAGCATTGTCAAGTTACATCATGTCAGGAGTGTTATGAGTAAATATTTATATGCAATCATATGTTTTCAATGTCAAGCTTTAGTTGAAACTCTAAACCTTGTGACTTGATTGCTTCACTATATAAGCCAACCCAGACTACCACACAGAAAACAGCTCTTAACCACTTTACCCCCCCCCCTAGTGCTAAATTTCTCCGTCCCTCTGCGCACCGCTTCACCCCCAGGGACGGAGAAAGGCATACTTGTTTGTTTACTGGCTGGGAGTGAGCGGGGAACTCGTGCGCACACTCCAGCCAGCCAACACAGCAGGTGACTAATTGGATGTTAGGAACAAGCGTTCCTAAATCCAATTAGACTCGCCGATTGCGAATAGAATGAAGACTGCTTCAAACAGAAGCAGTCTTCATTCATAACAACGTAAAGTAAACAAACATACAGCGTGCGATCGCGCGCCCCCGCGACCCGCGCGCACACACCCCCCCCCCCCCCTCTGCAGTCCAATGATTGGTTATGGGGACACCAGTCCCCATAACCAATCATATTACAGAAAAAAATGAATGGAAGCAGCGCTGCAAGGTAAAAATCGCGCTGGTGTTTCAGGGGTAAAACCCCTCCGTTGTGAAGTGGTTAATACCCCCCATTCTGTGCAGACGCAGCATACTTAACTAAGAAAGTATATACAGGGCTATTATTCTTTATTTTATCATTATCACTTTGAATGCAAAGGAATTTAAGTGCTTGTTTCTGCTTTCTGGCTTATGAGACTTAAAGAAAACCTGTAAGAAAAAAAACATCCCCTGGGGGGTACTTACCTCGGTAGGGGGAAGCCTCAGGGTCCCAATGAGTATTCCCTTCTGCTGTAGCTGCAGGCAATCCAGTGCTGGCTCCCCCGAAGCGTCCCGCAATCCTGGCTCGACAAGCCTGACAAGGCTTGCTATATTTACCTTCCCTGGCTCCAGCTGGGGCGCTGTTGCAGCTCTCAGCACGGAGATAGGCGAAAATAGCCGATCTCCGTCGGGTCTGCTCTACTACCCAGGCGCAGGAGACTTGCGCCTGCGCAGTAGAGCGGCCCGACAGCGGTCAGCTATTTCCGCCTGTCTCTGAGCGGAGAGCCGATACTGCGCCTGCGCTGGAGCCGGGAAGGTAAATATTTACATCCCTGCCGTTTGGAGGGCCAGAGCGAGACCGCCGTGGGACCCAGGAGTACGGGTGAAGCCTCGATAGGATCCGGAGGCTTCCCCCTACCGAGGTGAGCACCCCCCAGGGGAACTTTTTGTCGTTACAGGTTTTTTTGTGTTTTAATCCTTTTGACTTACAAGAAGTATTTCATTTTTTGTTGTTATAAGTATAGTAATTACAAAATGTATTTTAATCAGGGAAATATAAAATGGTACAAATGGATGTTTCATGTGTTGACTTCCCAACGGCTAGTTTAAAAGTCAAATTGTGAATAAACATAAACTTGTTTTAACAGCGTGGTGTTTAGGGATGCGCAGCCTTTCCCCCCACCTTTTCATTAACTTGTTTTACTTCTGTGCAGTCTCCATATTGAACAGGACTTTGGCGATCAGGTACCAAACAAGTCTGGAGAGTAAAGATGTACAATGATATGCAAATCATTTCAGCTTTTATGCAAATTTTAAGGAAATGGTGTGCAACTTGGAACTGGACCAGTCAAATGAATGTTCTGATTTTTTTGATTGGTCCTATTTCAAGGTGCATATGATTTGTAGGAAATCTGCTTGTGAGTTAAAATGATTAGAAGATGTCTATGTGAGACACAGTTTCTAAAATGTTAAGCGACCTTTTTCTGCAAAGTAAGGTGACTACTCTGCTTACATTATTTGCTAGTCAAACTAAAAGGCGGAGCTTCAGAAATTAATCTTAAAGAGGAGCTGTTAGGTATTGGGTCTCAGAGAAAATAAACACATATATCAGTAGCTAAAGATTGGCTGTACTTACATTACATATGCATTTCACTGTCCACGTTTGGATTTCACAGAATTTGTATATAGTATATGCAGAGATAGATGCTCCTGACAGCTCATGGCAGGCTCCATGTTTGTGAAGCCAAATGTGTCGTCATGTCCTGCCTGCTTCTGATCACAGATAAGCTAGTTCTTGAACAACACGGTGTGCAGTGAATATTAATGAGCCATGTGGCTAGGAACAATAGCTGACTCCTGCAGTGTAGTCTGCCCGAGATTTATCAGTGTTATCACGCTGGACTGATTAGAAGCTCCTGTACCGTCTCATTAGCAGCCGAGGGGAGGGCCCCAGAATGCTTTGCAGTTTAGCTGCGGCTTGCGTCTTTATGGGTCTATAACAGACTTAAAGGGGAACTGAAGAGAGAGGTATATGGAGGCTATCATGTTTATTTCCTTTTAATCAATACCAGTTGCCTGGCAGCCCTGCTGGTCTATTTCTCTGCAGTAGTATCTGATTAAAACCAGAAACAAGCATGCAGCTAGTCTTGTCAGATCAGACTTATAAGTCTGAACCACTGAAACACCTGATCTGCTGCATGCTTGTTCAGGGGTTATGGCTAATAGTATTAGAGGCAGAGGATCAGCAGGGCTGCCAGGCAACTGGTATTGCTTAAAAGGAAATAAACATGACAGCCTCCATATACCTCTCTCTTCAGTTCCCCTTTAAGATAAGCACACATCAAAGGTAACTGAAATGTTTATCTTCACTAATGGCTTTTGAGCTTCCTTCTAAACTGTTTAACACAGGAGAATAGAGGTTTAAATTAGCTTCTGCAGCCTGACAGTTACTCTTTAATCTTTAAAATGGAAATGATGTAAAGTCATGAAACTTTTCAGTGGTTGTAAAGTTCTCCATATGGTGATGATGATGTTCTTCTAACAAGCATTTTTTTCTCTCCTTACTATTACACTGTTATTGTTTTAGTTGATAGCAACATCTTTTAATGTTTTTATTCTCTTTCTATTGCCAGATTTCCAGCATGCTGAACCTGAAGAAATCCATGTTGCTGCTTCTCTTCCTTGGGATGGTTTCCTTGTCCCTTGCTGATGAAAAGTAAGTATTCATATGAGCTATACTGATAAAAGTTCAAATTAAGAAGTGAACATTTATTTATTCATTTTGGGAAAAATACAGGATAATGCTTCTCAGGTTAGAAGCAAGCATTGCTAATAAGTTGCCAGTGTAGTAGGAATAGGGGCATCAGAGGTAGTCTTTGTAGCTAGTCCTCTGTTCTAATACTAGATCAGCCACTTCATCACTGGTGTAAAAATGGTAATGATCAACATTATGGGCTTGATTCAAAAAGACAAATAGCATGCCTTATCAAAGTTAACATGCCTTATCAAAGTTAATACGCCTTATCAGAGTTGCATAGCGAGCGCTATGAACCCGTAGGGGCTCAGGGCAGGACAAGTGGAGCTCTCGTCATTGCCAATTAGCAGGCATAAGTTTGCTATACTACACTGATAAGGCATGTTAACTTTGATTAAGCCGTGTTATCTTTGATAAGGCATGGTATTTGTCTTAGTGAATCAAGCCCTATGTATGTTAAATCATTATGGATAACACACGCTTGCTTTCTTGAAACAGAAAGTATTTGCAATAATTCAGAATGGAGTGAGCTTGAGATGTCTCCCAGTGCAACACTGCTGAATATATGCAAATTAACCATTGTCGTCCTTAGAAGCTAAACACACTTCCAGATCCGCTGGAATGCAATGATGTGTCAGCTTGTTAATATTACAGAGCCACATTAATCCAACATGCATCATTCAATCATTTAATCATGATTTAATGATTATAAGCTGTTCCTTAGCTGTTCTAAGAAAAAAAAAACACTGCAGTTGCTTTCCTTTAAAAGCAGGTTCTTGTGTTGCTAGTAGCGGAAATGTATGGAGAGTAGGACAGCATGGCAGGTGTAGAACATGTGCAGTCAATGCATTTATGTGTTTTTAAAGATTTTTTTTTTCTTTTTTACCTACTGTGTTAAAAACTAGATTGTATTTGAAGGTTGATCATAAGTAAAATATATTAAAAAAATAATGGCTCAGTTCACAAGGGTATTCCGCAACATTACAACAATGGATAGTGTCGGTATCGTTGTTAACTGCCATTTCCTGTCTTTTGTGCAAATGCTGCTATGCAATACCAACTTCTGCTTGGTGCTGAAATCATTTTCTGCAAACCAGCAGACAAGCATGTAGGCGAGATGCCACAGGATGCCCTTGTGAACCGGGCCTTAGGCTCATAGAGCATTTTCCTTTGGAACATCCTAAATTCTTTGTGCTGCATTGAACATTACTAAGGTATTGTTATTGGCCTCATTGTGATTAATATTCTTTGAGGGAGACACCAATTATGTATGTGATATCCCAAATGATCTAGCAGTGTATCTGCAAGTATATTCACAGATTAGATGTTAACTACCTGCCGACCACTCCATACCAATTGGCGTGAATGCAGCGGCAGCCCTAGGACCACTCCACGCCGATTGGCATGAATGGCTTCTTATGGTGCTTGCAGGAGAGCGTGCATGCCGATGCACGCGCATCTCCGCTCTGATGACGGAGCTCCGCTCCGCCTCCAGTCTCCCAGCGGTGATCACCGCTCAGAGACTGTTAGGCAGCAAAACCACCGTCTATTAACTACAGTGGCTTGCAAAAGTATTCGGCCCCCTTGAAGTTTTCCACATTTTGTCATATTACTGCCACAAACATGCATCAATTTTATTGGAATTCCACGTGAAAGACCAATACAAATTGGTGTACACGTGAGAAGTGGAACGAAAATCATACATGTTTCCAAACATTTTTTTACAAATCAATAACTGCAAAGTGGGGTGTGCGTAATTATTCAGCCCCCTTTGGTCTGAGTGCAGTCAGTTGCCCATAGACATTGCCTGATGAGTGCTAATGACTAAATAGAGTGCACCTGTGTGTAATCTAATGTCAGTACAAATACAGCAGCTCTGTGACGGCCTCAGAGGTTGTCTAAGAGAATATTGGGAGCAACAACACCATGAAGTCCAAAGAACACACCAGACAGGTCAGGGATAAAGGATAATATACAGAAGTCCACAAAAAAACAAAATACAGAACAAAATGTATCCAACTCCATGTTTAAATAATAATGTACTTTATTAAGGAAAGGCTAATAAAACCAATTAAAAATGCACAGAGGTGAACACCACAAAGTGAGGACAATATAACAACTACAAATAGTATATATAGACCACAGGGAAAGGGGAAAAAAACAAATCCCTCCTGATATACAATGCAAGCCAAAAAAGAAAATATTTGTATATGGAGCTGCCTCAGTGCATACATTTTGTTTTGACACACTCCAGGTGCTACTAACATCCACGTGGCTAGAAATAAGTCTAAGAGGCTGCAGCTACAAAATATATGCTTACCCTGAAATAATTAGTGTCCACACAACGAGGCCCAGCTCAGAACCTATCTGACGTGTGTCGGACTGCCGTCCTTCGTCGGGGATAGTGGAAAGTGTGCGCGCCGTTCCTTAAAAACCTATGCTGCCACGATCAGGAGGCGTGGCCACGCCCCCTTCTGGATTGGGACACGCATCATAGACGCATGTACCCCTTCCAGCGCACCGCCCGAGTCAAGCCTCGTTGTGATGGCCAGCACCAGGAAATAATAAATGGCTGGAGCGCAAGAGATCCACTGATCGAAATAATATATGTATACAATAATAAAATCTACTGGAGGCACAGGAAATAACGAAAAAGCTGGGGAAAAAAATATAAGAATACACATATAAGGTACATCAATTCATAAAAATAAACATACATGTAAATGTGCCCGGCAAAGAAGGAAATGCACTGCTATACTCCCATCTAGTGGTCAAGGTGAAAAATGACTTCAACCATTGCAAAAGGGCATATAAATACAGTATGACAGTCATCTCACGCTTCAGTGACCATTCCTCAACAACATGGGAGCAACCATCTCTTCATATTTATATTTATATTATATCTACACACTTTTTTATTTTATTTTTGCTAGTATTTTATTGCACTATAGCACCTTCAGGATTTATGTAGACAGGATTGTTTACATTTTTTCCCTTTTTGTTTGCACTATGTTGATTAGCACTTATGCACTTTATCCATTGTTTATCAATTGTTGGTACATATAATATATATATTGGCTTTAAACGTATTCATTTTTTAATCAAATATATAACTGTTTTGTATATTATTACCGCCCTGTCCGTTCGGATGTATTTATGTATGATTAATATTTATTCTGATGTTTAATCATTTTGTATTTATATGCCCTTTTGTAATGGTTGAAGTCATTTTTCACCTTGACCACTAGATGGGAGTATAGCAGTGCATTTCCTTCTTTGCCGGGCACCTTTACATGTATGTTTATTTTTATGAATTGATGTACCTTATATGTGTATTCTTTTTTTTTACTTTTTTCCCAGCTTTTCTGAGCTGGGCCTCGTTGTGTGGACAGTAATTATTTCAGGGTAAGCATATATTTTGTAGCTGCAGCCTCTTAGACTTATTTCTAGCCACGTGGATGTTAGTAGCACCTGGAGTGTGTCAAAAAAAATGTTATGCACTGCGGCAGCTCCATATACAAATATTTTCTTTTTTGGCTTGCATTGTATATCAGGACGGATTTGTTTTTTCCCCTTTCCCTGTGGTCTATATATACTATTTGTAGTTGTTATATTGTCCACACTTTGTGGCGTTCACCTCTGTGCATTTTTAATTGGTTTTACTAGCCTTTCCTTAATAAAGTACATTATTATTTAAACATAGAGTTGGATACATTTTTTTTCTGTATTTTGTTTTTTTGTGGACTTCTGTATATTATTCTAGTGTCTTGAATTGTCCACAAACATGGATTGGTGTTACATTGTTGCTGTGCTCAATTTGTTTTGGTGTAGCTCAGGGATAAAGTTATTGAGAAATTTAAAGCGGGCTTAGGCTAGAAAAAGATTTCCAAAGCCTTGAACATCCCACGGAACACTGTTCAAGTGATCATTCAGAAATGGAAGGAGTATGACTCAACTGTAAACCTACCAAGACAAGGCCATCCACCTAAACTCACAGGCCGAACAAGGAGAGCGCTGATCAGAAATACAGCCAAGAGGCCCATGGTGACTCTGGACGAGCTGCAGAGATCTACAGCTCAGGTGGTGGAATCTGTCCATAGGACAACTATTAGTCATGCACTGTACAAAGTTGACCTTTATGGAAGAGTGGCAAGAAGAAAGCCATTGTTAACAGAAAAGCATAAGAAGTCCCATTTGCAGTTTGCCACAAGACATGGTAGGGACACAGTAAACATGTGGAAGAAGGTGCTCTGGTCAGATGAGACCAAAATTGAACTTTCTGGCCAAAATGCAAAACGCTATGTGTGGCGGAAAACTAACACTGCACATCACTCTGAACACACCATCCCCACTGTCAAATATGGTGGTGGCAGCATCATGCTCTGGGGGTGCTTCTCTTCAGTCTTTTGACAAAAAATAAAAACTTCTATAAACTCGTCATACACCTAACAGAATACCTCGGGGTGTCTTTTTTCTAAAATGGGGTCACTTGTGGGGTTCCTATACTGCCCTGGGATTTTAGGGGCCCAAACCCGTGAGTAGTCTGGAAACCAAATGTCTCAAAATGATTGTTCAGGGGTATAAGCATCTGCAAATTTTGATGACAGGTGGTCTTTGAGGGGGCGAATTTTGTGGAACCGGTCATAAGCAGGGTGGCCTCTTAGATTACAGGTTGTATTGGGCCTGATCTGATGGATAGGAGTGCTAGGGGGTTGACAGGAGGTGATTGATGGGTGTCTCAGGGGGTGGTTAGAGGGGAAAATAGATGCAATCAATGCACTGCGGAGGTGATCGGAAGGGGGTCTGAGGGGGATCTGAGGGTTTGGCTGAGTGATCAGGAGCCCACATGGGGCAAATTAGGGCCTGATCTGATGGGCAGGTGTGCTAGGGGGTGACAGGTGGTGACAGGAGGTAATTGATGGGTGTCTCAAGGTGTGATTAGAGGGGGGAATAGATGCAAGCAATGCACTGGCAAGGTGATCAGGGCTGGGGTCTGAAGGCGTTTTGAGGGTGTGGGCGGGTGATTGGGTGCCCTAGGGGCAGATAGGTGTCTAATCTGATGGGTAGCAGTGACAGGTGGTGACAGGGGGTGATTGATGGGTGATCAGTGGGTGATTAGATGGCAGAACAGATGTAAACAATGCACTTTGGAGGTGATCTGAGGGTAGGTCTGCGGGCGATCTGATGGTGTGGGAGGGTGATCAGATGCCCGTAAGAGGCAGGTTAGGGTCTGATCTGATGGGAGGCAGTGACAGGTGGTGACGGGGTGATTGACAGGTGACTGACAGGTGATTAGAGGGGAGAATAGATGTATACAGTACACGGGGGGGAGGTCTGGGGGGTCTGAGGTCGTTCTGAGGGTGTGGGCGGGTGATCTGATGGGCAGGTGTGCTAGGGGGTGACAGGTGGTGACAGGAGGTGATTGATGGGTGTCTCAAGGTGTAATTAGAGGGGGGAATAGATGCAAGCAATGCACTGGCAAGGTGATCAGGGCTGGGGTCTGAAGGCGTTCTGAGGGTGTGGGCAGGTGATTGGGTGCCCTAGGGGCAGATAGGGGTCTGATCTGATTGGTAGCAGTGACAGGGTGTGATTGATGGGTGATTGATGGGTTATCAGTGGGTGATTAGATGGCAAAACAGATGTAAACAATTCACTTTGGAGGTGATCTGAGGGTAGGTCTGCGGGCGATCTGATGGTGTGGGAGGGTGATCAGATGCCCGTAAGAGGCAGGTTAGGGTCTGATCTGATAGGTGACAGTGACAGGTGGTGATTGAATGGTGATTGACGGGTGAATGACGGGTGAATGACGGGTGAATGACAGGTGATTGACAGGTGATTACAGGGGAGGATAGATGTATACAGTACACGGGGGGGGGGGTCTGGGGGGGTCTGGGGAGGATCTGAGAGTGTGAGGGGTGATCAGGAGCCCCCAGGGGGCAGTTTAGGGACCAATCTAAAAAATAGTGTTGACAGATAGTGACAGGGAGAGATTGATGGGTGATTAGGGGGGTGATTGGGTGCAAACAGGGGTCTGAGGGGTGGGCGGGGGGGGGGGGTCTGAGGGGTGCTGTGGGCGATCAGAGGGAAGGGGGGGGGCGGATCAGCGTTCTTGGGTGCTTACCTTGATGGCTGCAGCCAGCCCTGGTGGTCCCTCGGACACTGGGACCACCAGGGCAGGAGGCAGCCTGTATAATACGCTTTGTATACATTACAAACCGTATTATACGCTTTGCATGCGGCGATCTCGGAGCTAGTAGCCCGCCGGCGCTTTCCGAATGGCCCGCGGTTACTGTGCAAGGGGGCGTAGCCTGTCGCCGGCACCTGGCGCATAACCACGCCCGCCGCTGCCAATGGGCGTATTGCGGTCATTTGGGCCCAGCCCTTGCCGCCGCCCATCGGCTGTGGGCGGTCGGCAAGTGGTTAAAGCTGCAGTGGCCCATTTAGTAAAAAGTGGCCTGGTCACTAGGGGGGTTTAACACCACGGTCCTCAAGTAATTTTGTTGTGTCACACAATGACAATAAAGTGCTTGAATCTTGAATCTCAAATGGTTAAGGTGACCATACATATTACTATTTTTTTTACAATTATTCATTATGATAAAATGATCAATTACATTGTAAACTTTGTTTTGAGGAGTTTTATTAATTTTATAGAACATTTGTGAAAATGCCTGATTGGTGGTAAAAATTGCAGTGCTGCAGTTGCTACATTGCATCAGTCTATTTACAAACTGCATATATTTGCATAACATTAGCATAAAAATATTGGCTGTTGTATAGAGGCCACAGTCTTACTTAAGTAATCACCAGAGCGGACCTTGTACACAGTGTCATGCCAACACAGCCTCTGAGAGGCAGCCAATCAAGAGGACCACAATTAGGCCAGCTATGGAGATCACACAGGGAAGATAAAAGCAGCTGTTATTCACTGTCCAGATACAGGAGAGGGAGCCTGAGGGATGGCGATGACTCTGCAAACAGCACTTCTGACACTGCAGTAATTAGCATATGTATGTAGCTTGAATAACACGAAAATATTACATAAGGCTCACCCCTTCTGATTGTACTACTGCTGCAGCCCTCTCCTATGGGGGCCTACACCTCAGTGACACCCCAAACCTGACAACAGGACTGGAGGAGGAGTGGGCTTGCTCCTCTCCCCATCATGCACCTTCTGGGTCCTTTCACATCCCCCCTCTCTGCACTTCTCATCCTTTGAGGCCCATGCAATCCGCCTCTACCATCCCTTTCCAGCCATCATTGCAGTCCTATACCGCCCCCCATCTAGCTCCACATCTCTCTTCCTTGACAACCTAGCCCCCTGGCTACCCCACATTCTGTCATCGGACCTCCCTACAATCATCCTCGGGGACTTCAATATTCCTGTTGATGTGCCCAACACACCTGCCACCACTCAGCTACTTTCCCTCGCCAACTCCCTTGGCCTCTCCCAGCACGTAAACTCCCCTACCCACTCTGCTGGTCATATCCTCGACCTCATCTTCTCCAAATCCGCCTCCCTCACCAACCTGGACATTGCACCATTCCTTCTCTCTGACCATCACCTCCTCACCTTCACCATCTCCCAATCCTCCTTCTCTGCCCCCCCTACCATGCCTGGTCGAGGGCAAAGGGATCTGCGCAATCTGAATCCAACCATCCTAGCTGACCCCCTCCTCTCCCTCTCCTCCACCCTCCCCACCCTGTCATGCCCCAATCAAGCATCAGCACTATATAACAAGGCCCTCTCATCAGCCTTAGATGAAGCTGTCCCCCTTACCTTCCGCTCCAACAACCCCCCCAATCCCCAACCCTGGCACACCACCCACACACGCAAGCTCAAGAAAGGGACACGAGCCGCCTGAGCGGAAATGGAGGAAATCGTGTCTCAATCCCGATTTCCTGGATTATAAAGCTAAGCTGCTACTTTTCCACACTGCACTATCAGAAGCTAAAGAAAAGTATTTTGCTGCCCTGATTGGAACTCAAGCCTCCAACCCACAACATCTCTTCGCCACCTTTAACTCCCTACTTAACCCCACTCCTCCCCCCCCCCCCCTTGCACCACCATCTCAGCCAATTACTTTGCCACTCACTTCACCAGTAAAATCTCAGCTATCCGAAATGAAATCTCCCTCTTACATTCTTCAATTCCCTCCAACTCCCTCCAGGCCATTGCCATGCCTCACCTTCCAGGCCTCTCCCATGCCCCACCCCCCTCACCTCCTCCATCCAGACTGTTCCAATGCACCCACCCCCCCTAACCTCCTTCACTCCTGCTAAAATTGAAGAGGTGAATTTATTGCTTGCCACTTCCCCTGCCACCTCCTCCCCCCTCAACCCTGTCCCCTCTGACACCCTCCGCCCCCACTTCCCTGACCTGGCCCATGTCCTCATCTCCTTGTTCAACCTTTCCCTCTCCACCAGCACCTTCCCCTCAGCTTTTAAAGAGGCCACTGTACTTCCCCTGCTGAAAAAACCCTCACTCGACCCCTCCCTACCCTCCAACTACCACCCAATCTCTCTCCTCCCTTTTGCCTCAAAGCTCCTCGAACTCCTGGTCCACAGACGCATCACGCACTACTTCAGCACCAACTCCCTACTTGACCCCCTACAATCTGGTTTCCGTCCTGCCCACTGAACAGAAACCGCTCTCGTCAAGGTAGTAAATGACCTTACCCTTGCTAAAGCTGAAGGAAACTACTCCATCCTGCTACTGCTTGACCTTTCCTCGGCATTTGATACAGTTGACCATCCCCTCCTCCTTCAATCCCTACAGTCCTTAGGGATTTGTAACAACACCCTTGCCTGGATCTCCTCATACCTCTCTAATCGCCACTTCACCACCTCATTTAATGGTTCCTCCTCAACTCCCACACCCCTCTTGGTTGGAGTCCCCCAGGGCTCTGTTCTGAGCCCCCTACTGTTCTCAGTTTACATCTCCTCTATTGGCAAAGTCATCTCCTCCCTAGGCTTCAAATACCACCTATATGCCGATGATACCCAAATCTATCTCCACACCCCCGATCTCTCTCCCTCCACTATGGACAAGGTCTCCTCCTGCCTATCAACCATCTCCTCCTGGATGTCAGCTAGGTTCCTGAAGCTTAACCTGGATAAAACTGAACTCATAATTGTCCCGCCCTGCTCTGCACCACCCCTCCCAGATATTCACTTCACTATCAACAGCACTACCATCTGCCCTACCTCCCAGGCCCGCTGCCTGGGCGTCACCCTAGACTCTGCCTTCTCCTTCAGCCAACATATCCAAAATGCTACCAGAACCTGCAACTTCCACCTTCAAAACATCTCCAAAATCCGCCCCTTTCTGACCCCAGACACTACCAAGCTTCTCATCCATGCCCTCATCTTCTCCCGCCTTGACTACTGCAATGCCGTACTATCTGGCCTCCCCTTAAAATGCATTGAACCCCTTCAATCAGTCATGAATGCAGCAGCTAGACTCATCAGACTTTCCCACTACTATGCTTCCACTTCTCCCCTCTGCGAAGCCCTACACTGGCTCCCTATCAGCTTCAGGATCAGTTTTAAGGTTTTGTGCCTTACCTACAAATCTGTGCACAACACCTGCCCAACTTACATTTCTGAGTTCGTCAACAGATATATACAGTACCTGCCTATCCCCCTGGTCCTCCAATGATCTCCGCCTGACCTCCCCACACATTTCTCATTCCCATGCACGCTTACAAGATTTCTCAAGAGCTTCCCCACCCTATGGAACTCCCTTCCACTCCCCCTCAGACTCGCTCCTTCCTTCAACACCTTCAAGCAAACCCTCAAAACACATTTCTTTAAAATAGCCTACCCCACATCTACCACACTCTAACTCTCTGTCAATCACCCTTGCCACAGTCCTACCTTATGTGTCCCGCCACCCTTTAGATTGTAAGCCTTAGCGGGGCCTCCCCCTTCCCTTAGTGTGTCCTTCTTAATTTTACTACCCCGACAATTACACCCTTCTCATGGACTAACTTGTACTTGTTTTGCCAGGTCTCTGTAAACTACATTTTATACCCTGATTGCATGTATAACCTTGTGCTATGCTGTATAACCATTTGCTACCTCTCTGTCTGTCACCCCTTGTTGCAATGTATGTATCCCTATTTATTGTCCAGCACTGCGTAATATGTTGGCGCTTTATAAATACAATAAATAATAATAATAATATCTTGTCATTCCTTTTTGGTACCTTTACTTTCTCATTAATAATGCAACTTTTATTAATCATTAATCAGGCAAATATTCTAACAGACCTTTTTGTTATGAAGTTAGGTAAAAGGCTCAATACATATGCTGGATAATTTTCACCCTAAACAAATGTTTGTGGTACTTTTAGAGATGAGCGTAATGACTTAATTACGATTTCGCAAAATTTCGCAAAATTTCGCGTAATTAGTGTAATTACGATTATGGCCGTAAGTACATAATCGTAATGAAGAAGGATTTAGCAAAATTCCGTGTAAGCGTAATTTTCGCGTAATTTTCGCATTACAGTGGGTATCGCGAAATTACGTTTGCCTTGCATGCAACCGTTTGTAAGCGTAGTTACATAACGTAATTTCACGATAGTTCATATTACTGTAAGCGTTAATTTTCGTATCGTTTTCGCGTTACAGAATGCTATTTCGCATATAAAATTCGCCATGTAGTGATATTTCGCATCAAAATTCGCCATGCAGACGAAAATGCCTTTGGCGAAAATTCGCGAGCAACCCTGCTAACAAGTAATTACAAAATTCGCGAAATTACGAAGAAATGCGAAATTACGTTATGAACGAAACGCGAAATTACGCGTTGAAAATTACGCTTACGGTATTTTCAATTACGATTTTAATGGCAATTACGCTACCATAATTTCGCATCGTAATAGCAAATTTCGCATGCGTAATTATAGTAACGCGAAATTTTGAAAATTTCGGCTCAACACTAGGTACTTTGTGTAGGAGATAACCTCCTCCAAATGGAACATAGTTTGGGTCCCTCCTCCCCCAGTCAGGGGTCTCTTCTTCCTTATTAATCGGTAGCCAAAGGTATCCCGACTGATCTGAGGTCTGTGTGTGAGTGACAAGTAGGCAGCAGTGGCCCCAATAGTCACATACAGGGAGGCCCTGCTACAAAAGAGGCCCAAAGCAGCTGCTTGTTTCAACTGGGCCAAGCAGCAAATCTGAAATCATGAGATGTCCCATGGCAGATAGCAGCAAAAACCACAATAGTAGCTGAGGAGTAACCAACTCATCGAATAAATGAGGATGAGGCTATTGAGATGGGAGCAGATCTGTAATTATAGCTTTATGGTAATAATGTAGAAGGAAGAAGCAACATTTTATACTGTATGTATTAGACAAACGAACATTTGAGTTTTACTCCTCCCCATTGGACTACCCTGTAGTCCAACCTTCTGGTAGATAGGTATCATTGAAATCTAGTGACAAACAGATACAGCACAGCATCTCTACGCTGTATAAAGGCTGCTACCACTAAATAATTGCCCAATGTCCTAACCTCTCTTTCTTCATAGGAGAGATGACAATGATGATGGTGAAGAGGGAGAAGATAAGAAAGCAGAAGAAAGGTCCAGCGAGGAGGAGGCTAAAGTGGAAAAGCGTCAATTTCATTTGACTGTTCCTAATGGTAGATAATTATCTTCCACCTCTATGGAACTTGGTTGATATCATCTGATTGCATTATAAAGAAACTTCAAATGCCTTAATAAAAAATAGTTAACTAAAGCACAGTATTTTTTTTTCTTTTCCATCACGGGAAACACTTTTACTGAGGTCTGACAATTCCCAACTGCTTAAACACATTGATAATCCTAGAAATATGATTTGAAGATTGTCATGCAAGGTGTCCCAGTGTTTGAGTTAAAGAGAAACCGTAACGTGATTTTCATCCCAATCAGTAGCGGATACCCCCTTTCCCATGAGAAATATTTTCCTTTCCTCAAATGGATCATCAGGGGGCTGTGTGTGGCTGATTCTGTGGTGAAACCCCTCCCACAGTGTGATGTCAGGACCATGGTGCTGACATCACACTTTGGGAGCCTGTCAAAAACCTGAGCGGTTCTTGTCTTTTTCATGATTGCTAACTCAGTAAAGGACCAGCCTTTAAAGCATTGCTATCATATAAATCCGGCATAGCGGGGTCTGAACCCTCTATAACAGTAATTATAGATTGACGGTATACCTTGAAATGAATCAGAGCACTCAGTATATGATTTTATATAAAAAATTGTATTTGCTTATCATACAGCATATGTACAAAATATGAACAGTTCCAAGTAGTGTTTCCTTCTAACATTATTCCATCTCATCAAGGCTTTATAGCCAAGCAATTATCAATCTTCTAAGTACATTCAAAAAGTAATATAACGGTTGTGTTATGTAGAATAAGATCAAAAGTAGTCTCATCTGTATCAATAGCTGTGTATCTAGTAGCTGTGTAAAACTTGTAGTAATCTTCTTAAAGAAATAGCATAAAAAATAGCTTCTAAAAAAACTTCTTGCTAACATCTTAATAAAACTTAATGCTGAAAAATTAATAAAGTAAATCACCAGAATATTAAGCATATTACCCCTTCTCTGTCATCTCTTCAGCATCTAGAACCACTTGTGGGAAGGTAGCTTCTGCCTCATGTGCCTGCCCTGCCTGTCTTCTCAGGAGATTGTTGGGCTTCTGCAAACTATGAGCTTTCAGCTTCTACTTTTTTAGGGGTTGGAGGCAATATGGCTGCCTAATCTGGACTTTCCCTGAATCCCAGGCTCTGATTGGCTAAAGCTTTTGTGCGTCAATGCTTTATCATGTTTTGATTTCCTAAGTCACAATATTATTGTTTATAAATTCTTAATTACCTTATCTTGTGGGAATTTACGTCATTTGGAGTGCTTGACATTTGATATAGGGTCATTTCTGACGCACTTAATTAAAAATGGACGTCAACAGCCATCTTGTCTGTTGGCTGACCCAGACATGGAGACTAAACAATATCATTCATGACGCATTTCTGATAAAGTGTTCGCTGCTAATTAGTTTTTGGAATGTGTCTGTACTTTCCCAGGTCAGGTTTACCCTATACACAGACCTGTAAGAGCCTTCAGCAATTTAAGGCTTATTAAAACATACAGGGCTTCTAATATACTTATTTAAATATAAAGCTTATTATATAATTCTTCTTAAAACAATTAATCATAAAAGAAATAATTGCACATTAAATCTTGATAATATAATATCCTTTTCCATATATTTGTCTTTCTGATGAAGAAATAAATATCTAATTTCAACTGGCAGAGGTCAGCATTTAATAACAAATAACAATCTATTAATAATGTTGGTTTTATAAAACTATGTAACCACCAGGTGGCATCATTGAATAATCTTTAACTAATTGGGAAAACACCTTCTTTGTTTAATATTTATATAACTTGTTCCCAAAACATCATGTGTTATCAGCTTTCTGAGACTACAGCACGTCAACAACCTTCCAGAATCATAACAATCTCACGAGAATGTCTTACTGTCTCATCTTTCACGGGTAGAATACAGCTTACATGTAATTCAAAGTAATACATACTTTTCTTTAGGGTTTAACAATAACTATTTCTTTCTTTAGAAGGACTGTATTGATTATTAATATTTAGATTAATAATATCTATGTGTAAGAATTAAGAAAATGTGCATATATAATTACTGCAGTAATGTGAGTTTAACTTGCTTCTCAGTCTTCACACAGAAGCCTCTTTAAATGTCAAGGCCACGCACTAACATAAACAAGAATGCTCTGACTTTTTGTAACTAGAATAATCTTATAGGCCTCACAGCCAGGAATATGCTATGTCACAGAGCAATATAAAGTACTCTAACTTTTCACTTTACAATGAAATTTGCATAGAACATTAAAACTTAACACATATCCATATGACATTGTTTTCTGCATAAATAAAACCGCTAGAATTCTGACAAGCCTTGTTGCATTGTGGGAAATAACAGCTGTTTCTAACTGCTAAAAAAGCAAGCAGCATCTACTTCCACTTGCATCACCAGCCAGCAGTAAAAATGTCGCCATGTGATAAATGTCAGAATGTAAATCAGGGAAAGGAAAGATTTTACAGTGAGCAAAACTGACTAAATCATTTATACACAATTATTGTAAAATTGGGCACTTTTTGTTCATTATGTTAGTTTCTCTGTAAGTTTCCTTTTACTCTGAACATTATTTGCTCTCCTACATACAGTATACTTTACAGACAAGAGATGCAGAGTGAGCAGGAACGACTTATTAATGAGGATGGCTACTAAAAAGAGAAAAAGGAACCCCCCCAATAATATATAACCAGGGACTAGTCTGTCCCAATCAAGATCGAAAACCAACATGCAATCAATAACAATCTTTATTTAATGTTCCACAGACCAATTAAAAACAAAGCATGGACCTAAGGACTCCCTTAACCATCAAACATTGGGAGAGTAAGGTGTCATAAACCAATATGTGTCACGTTAACCATGGAAATATAACCAGTCCTGGCCTCCAGAGCCAGTGGTGTGATCGTGGTTGATTAATGTACGTGACTCATTTAATCTATCAAATACATAATGACAATACAATTGTTCAATCAATATACAATGTATTCAGGATAATGAAAGTGCTGATGCCTTAGCTAGTAGATATGTTAGTAACTCCATAATCTAGTAAAATGGCCTTCACATGCAAAAATACATTATAAATAGTAAGATGCCTGTGCAAAATGGATAAAAAAATAGCATCAAAAAGCCTAAATATAATTATTAAGGTGCTGATGTGTAGATCCAGTAAGAAACAATATAGGTGCATATAGGTTACCCCCAGTCACATATAGGTCATGTGACTAAAAAGTGTCTGTGCATAAATTCAATATGGAACAATACATGTGCATATAAAATACCATCTATCACTAAGGTAATCATCACCGTATTAGAGTAAATAGAAAAAGTGACCTGTGCAGAATTTAAAACATCAGTATAGAGCTAGGATAAAAGAAAGCCACCATAGGTAGACGATAGTTAATGCCCAACTGGGATGAATAAGGAGACCAGTGCAGAAAACAGAACAGCCGTGATAATTGATAATGCTGAAAAGGGAAAAATTTGCCCAGTGATAGTGAAACAAACAGCCACCTGTAGTGTCTAAACTCTATGTATATTAAATAACGACCAGCTAACGCCGATAGGCTGCGCCTGGTCGTTTGTGGTTTTGCATGGAAACGGCCGCTCGTTCGAGTGGCCTTTCCATGCCAGTTCACGGAGGGTGTCTCCGTGAACAGTGTGCGAGCGGCCGATCGTGGCTCGCACACGTAATGTAAACACGCGGGGAAGAAATCCCTGCTGTTTACATCATACGGCGCTGCTGCGCAGCAGCGCCGTAAGGCAGATCGGCGATTCCCGGCCTCCGATCGGCCGGTGATCGCCGGCATATGATAGGCTAAAGCCTATCCGGCGCAGGACGGATATCCGTCCTGTGCCGCTGCAATGGAATGGAGAGGGAGGGAAAGCCGGGGAGGGCGGAAAGCGCTGCGGAGGGGGGCTTTGAAGAGCCCCCCCGGAAAGCGTGGGTAGCCGGCGGCGATCAGACCCCCCCAGCAGGACATCCACCTAGTGGGGAAAAAAGGGAGGAAGCCTGATCGCCCTGGCTATTTCCTGATCGGTGTTGCGGGCTGGAGAGTCCATGCAGCACTGATCAGAAGAAAATCCCCTGGTCCTTAAGTGGTTAATAGAAAAGCCAACCACAATTGAAGGAATAATAGAGAATAGTATGGATGTCCAATAGGCAAAGTTTAACCAATATTAAAAGACAGTAAAAAAAATTGGAAATACGATGCAAGGGGGAATGGCTAAAGGAGCACAGGTTAATGAGAGAAGCGCGAACGTGCAATCAATAACAATCTTTATTTAATGTTCCACAGACCAATTAAAAACAGTTAAAAAACAAAGCATGGACCTACGGATTCCCTTAACAATCAAACATTGGGAGAGTAAGGTGTCATAAACCAATATGTGTCACGTTAACCATGGAAATATAACCAGTCCTGGCCTCCAGAGCCAGTGGTGTGATCGTGGTTGATTAATGTAATCAACTACCAGTACATACTACACTATATTTGGCTCTTGGTGTCCCTAGTCTGTGTATCTGAAACAAGCACTTTTAGTAAATGTATCAATTTTTTCCATGTGTCAACAGACTGTACAATCTCCACCTGCAAACATACCGGCCACATTACTCCTGTGCCTAAGCCAATCACACCCTCCCCCACTCAATGTAATCTGCACACCAATATCCAACCTGACCAAATGATCCCTCAGATTGTGTCTTCCTTTATCAAGCTCTTTGCAGATTGCCAATTACACAGAGGATCCACTTCAAGCTCCTAACCTTATCCTACAAAGCGCTCCACAGTCTCTCTTTTCCATACATCTTCTTCCTTCCTGCCCTCTACTTCATATTTGCATATATCTCACAAGCTTCCCCTTTCCTCTTGAAATTCTGTTTCAAACACATTCATCACTCTCTAACTCTTTAAAATTTTAACAACACCCTCAAAACTCACCTTTGCAGACATACATACAATCCAGCTAAAATTATACAATCACACTACGTTGCGACTTCAAATCAAATATAACTCAAAGTCCTCTGGTGCACTATTAAGAAAAGATCACTAAATCTCCAGTCAAATGCAAGTTTGTTACAACAGTGTTGCCAAGTGATGCCCCCCAAAAGAGGGGATTAAATTCTCATTCAACCGAAATCAGTAGCCCACGGTCATAATCAGCTGTCTTTACCATCTTCTCTTACTGCGGGCTCATACACTAAAGCAATGCTTCCGATGTAAATAATAGGAAAACAGACTCACCAACTCCTCTGACTCTCAATTACAGGAGTCAGTCGCATTTTTGAAGGATCTCAGCCCCCTTACAAGCCATATGGTTATCAGCTACCGCTCAACACTCGTGTCCCGCATTACAGAGGATATCCGGTTACTGGTCCAGGCATTACAGTGTCCCCCCCCACTACAGAGGAACACTCCATAACGCCAAAGGTTTAGTTTCTTCAAAATAAGATAATAGAGCCTCTCATAGTGCAATACAGTCTAATAAAAACGATTAAAAAAGGTTAAAACACTCACAAGTGTGGCGCTTGGTTTATAGCATAGAGTTCTTTCCCCCGTGCACTGCTCCAGATCAGCGCTCTGTGTGATTATCTAGACCTCCCATGCTGCAACGTGCCCCTCCACTCGTGGTTCGATTGCAGCTACTCTTCTATGCACTAGTTCCTTCCCTACGTGTTTCGTACCACAGTACTCGTCAGATGCGAGGTGGCGGTGTATGCTCTCCTATTATTTGCATCGGAAGCATTGCTTTAGTGTATGAGCATGCAGTAAGAGAAGACACTAAAGACAACTGATTGTGACCATGGACTACTGATTTTGTTTGTATGAGAACTTAATACCCTCTTTTGGGGGACGTGGATTGGCAGCACCTTTGTAACAAACTTGCATACAATCCAGCCAGCCCTCCATACTGTTAAGTAGTGATGATCAATGCGATCATATTTTTTAACCTTAGTATCGGACTGAATAAAAATTGCTTGTGCATTGCAACTGGGCCAATATAAACCTGCAGCAACAGCATTGAATTCACATTAAATTTGAGAAGTGAGCACCTTATTGATTATTTCATCTATTTATATTATCCAATGCTCAAATTCAAATTTTCTTGAGGTTAACTCATATAAAAATATGTTTAAAAGGTGAATTGTGACTTTCCTGAGCTAAACTCCACTGTGTTTAATGAAGTAGATGTGACTTCAGGTATGCAGATGTAGAACAGCATTCGTAGAAGGGATAACACCATTACTTAGCTAGCTCTGAAGAGTGAAACTAAGCTGTTTGGATAGTACATGAGCAAATATATGTGTTGCCTACAATGTGTTCAAATAATATTACTAGATGGGAATAATAAACATCAGCAGTTCTGGCTTCATCAGACTTGCTAATCAGATGGCTGCCTGACTTTTACAGCTAACATTGGTATTTAGCAGTGATGAGCGAAAAGGGCAATATTCTTTTTGAGTACATTTTTGCAAAAATGATGTTAAATTCATTTTTAACGCGAAAATGGTATCAAAAATACGGTTTATTTTTTGCAGTTTACTGTATGTACTTTTCATGAATTTTTGCAGTAAAAATATAGATTTTTTTAAGCTTTTGCAGTAAACATTTTCTTGGTAAAATATCGTTTTCTCATGTTTTCACACATTTCGATATTGCTTTTTAGTGAAAAATTTGAAAATGTAAGCTTTTTTTCACGAAAATATGCGAAAATTCACAAACAACACTGGTGATTAGTAAAACATTGCTGTTTGATTTTTCTGTCTGGACTTAAAAATAGTTGACCAAAATCTGCAATTGACACCTTTTTACCTCCAAAATTTGTTTCTTATTTTATTACTAAAGGTCATTTTGAGAGAAATGTAGAATCAGTGGCGGCTATGGCTTTTTTTTGGTGTGTGTGTGTATGTGTGTGTGTAAGGGGGGGGGGGGAGTGTTGGCTGGAGGGACCCCTTGGGGTATATGACAGAAGAAAAATATACCCAGCAATAATTTAGTGTACTCAAAAAATATTACGGGCTTGATTCACTAACTGGCGCTAAGCCGGTTAGTGTACCTTATCTGAGGTTAGTGTGCCTTATCTGAGTTAGTGTGCCTTATCTGAGGTTAGTGTGCCTTATCTGAGTTAGTGTGCCTTATCTGAGGTTAGTGTGCCTTATCTGAGTTAGTGTGCCTTATCTGAGGTTAGTGTGCCTTATCTGCAGTTAGTGTGCCTTATCTGAGGTTAGTGTGCCTTATCTGAGTTAGTGTGCCTTATCTGAGGTTAGTGTGCCATATCTGAGTCAGTGTGCCTTATCTGAGGTTAGTGTGCCTTATCTGCAGTTAGTGTGCCTTATCTGAGTTAGTGTGCCTTATCTGAGGTTAGTGTGCCTTATCTGCAGTTAGTGTGCCTTATCTGAGTTAGTGTGCCTTATCTGAGTTAGTGTGCCTTATCTGAGGCTAGTGTGCCTTATCCGAACTTAGTGCCCCTTAAGAAGCTTTGTGCACACTAAAAGATGCACAAAGCTACATCGCACACTGCATGATAACATCGCACCCGCTATACTGTACATGATGCGAATTTAAGGTTGCATAGGATAAGATCTAAACGGCGCATCAGTGCACCGCTATGGTCGTCATATACAGTATAGCGGGAGCGACGTTATCGTCGCACCGTGCGCAAAGATCAATGCATTACGCTGTGCGCTGCGATGTAGCTTTCTGCATCTTTTAGTGTGCACAAAGCTACTTAAGGGGCACTAAGTTCAGATAAGGCACACTAACCTCAGATAAGACACACTAACCACAGATAAGGCACACTAACCTCAGATAAGACACACTAACCTCAGATAAGGTTAGCGCTGTAGTTTGTGCCCACTAAGTGATAAGGCACACTAACCGGCTTAGTGCCATTTAGTGAATCAAGGCCTACATGTGTTCCAATTAAACTTCTTTTTTTCTTTTAAAATATAACTTGTTACATTCAGCAAAGGCCATTTAAAGAACAATAACACTGTAATTTACAGGAAATCTGCCACAGTATGAATAGTACTGCAGCATATTGTGATAATCATATTAGACCTGCATTTTGTAAAATAAAAGTGTTGAAAAAATAAAAAATGTACAAGTACCTTTTTGCAGATTTCAAACTGTTGGTCACATGACCTGTGTACTGCTCTAAAAATTGCTTCAGCTTAGCTAACTTGTGGTATGCAATACGTATTATAACTGTGGCTTTACAATTTGGCTACAAGATGTCCTCATAGGTGACTTCAGTATGCGTAGTACTACTACGTAATCAGGAAGCACAGCGCGGACATTCTTTATGAATTAAGGCACCGTCTAATAGACGGCAGTGTTTATTCACACGGGGTCCTAGCGGCTACCGTTCGGCGGTAATGAGCAGCGGTAACGAGCGTGGGGGTGAGTGGGAACGCACGGCGGGGAGGTAGTAGTGGGTAGTAGGTAGTAGGTAGTACTAGGTTGTAGGTAGTGTACTGGTTAAGGGCTCTGCCTTTGACATGGGTGACCAGGGTTCAAATCCCGCCTAGGTCAAGTACCTATTCAGTAAGGAGTTCAAGGCAAGACTCCCTCACATTGCAGGGTGGCCTCTTGAGCGCATCCCAGTGGCTGCAGCTCTTGAGCGACAGGAGAAAAGCGCTATACAAATGTTTGGATTATTATTATTATTATTATAGTAGTAGCTAGGCTCCTGCACATAGTTATGGAATTTTGCAGGGATGTAGTTACTCGTCCCGGGGGAGGGGAAGTGGTTAAAGTGGCGATGTCACTGCCTTGATGAAGTAGGGGAGTACCCACAAAATGCATGGAAAATAAAAATCTTTGTTGTTTATGTTTGTTAGTGTTATTGGAGAGGTAAGCCACCTCCTATTTGTCCTGTTGTCTATGTTTTTTTCCTAAGAAGATCCCTTTTTTCACCCCACCCCCCTGGCAATTGATAAGTTAAGTTCATGATCAATGTAAGATCGATTGCTTTACTTTTGTTCTCATGGACAAAAAAAATGAACTTCCTCATTGTTGCCTAAGCCTGCCACATGGCAAAGTTGGCTATCAGCTTTGTGAGAATCTTGCTAAGCAAAATTGGGGCTGATTTACTGCTTCAATACTGAATAAGTCAATTTTGTTTGCTAATCCTTACTAGCCAATACCATACTCAGGTCAATTATGATCCAATTGTCCTAGCCAATTGATGGTTATTCTATTTTAATTTGATTAAAAAGAGTTTCTGGTATATACTGCTGAACAGCAAGGTGAAAAAAGGCCACCTTCCAACTTTATAAAGATAAAAGTAAATTGTATAACAAATTTACCCTGTGTTAGAATAGCAAATTTAGTTACGCCACTGCACAAGGGGTAGGCAAGGGTAATTAAAGTTTTGCTGCCCCACCATGTTCATGCAAAATGGTTGTCTGTTTTTACACAAATAAAACAAACACAAACAACAGGCATCACATAATATGGGTTTTCAAGGAATTCTGTGATGCATACACACTCTACTAGCTTCTGAAGTCATAACATCATATTCCATTTTCAGCTAAGCAGAACTATTTTCATATCCAATATCACACACCTACATGGGGACCCCAGAACGATGTTGGCCTTGATGTTGGCTCTGGTGCTTCTGCTCATATCATTTGATTTGTGTAACTAAAAAGCCAAGTACGTGTGTGTGTGTGTGTGTGTGTGTGTGTGTGTGTGTGGGTAACAGTAAATTCGGGCGCCTGAGGCAAGTGGACAAATCGGGCGCCGCCATTCACTCCCATAATAAATATCGTTTAATAGGCGCCCGACAGGAAAAAAGGGCGCCGGAGAAAAATAACGTTTTATAAGCGGCGCCCGGAGACTTTTACTGTTTTATAACTGCTTCTCATGATTACACATTATTTTATGATTTATAATTTTTTAAACATTATTTTTAAACGAAAAACAGTACAATCTTTTTTAAAACATTATTTTTAAACGAAAAACAGCACAATATTTTTTTCACACGTTATTAATGCTTATCACAGGGGGGTCTTAGGTTTAGGCACCACCAGGGGGGTCGTAGGTTTAGGCACCACCAGGAGGGTCTTAGGTTTAGGCACCACCAGGGGGGTCTTAGGTTTAGGCATCAACAGGGGGGTCTTAGGTTTAGGCACCACCAGGGGAGTCTTAGGTTTAGGCACCACCAGGGGAGTCTTAGGTTTAGGCACCATCAGGGGGGTCTTAGGTTTAGGCACCAACACGGGGGTCTAGGGGTTAGGGGTAGGTACAGGGAGGGTTACTTACTATTTTTTTTTAAACATTATTATGCGTTTCACTTTTTAAATGGAAGATTAACGTTTTCACAATTGCCAATTTCATGCACATTATTTAATGATTTATAACTTTATAAAACATTATTTTTAAACGAAATATAGTACATTATATTTTTAAACGTTATCCATGTTTATCGTTTAAAACCCGGCGCCCTTTTTTCCCAGCGCCCCTTTTTAACGTACGCGTGTGTGTGTGTGTGTGTGTGTGTGTGTGTGTGTGTGTGTGTTCTTTAAAAAATGTTGATCATTAGCACCTGTTTTGTATGGTTGGTTAATCACACACGAACTATAATCTTACAAAATCTTTGACTTTGTGTAATGTACCCGACAGAATTGATGCTGCTTTGAAGGCAAAATTACACCTCTGTTAATTGAAAAGAATAAACAATAATATATTTGTGAAAAGATGCTTATAGTTACTTTGCAGCTTTTCTTTCCACACCTGCATACATTATTTACACTATACTGTACATATGTACAGTCTTGTGAAAAAAAAAAGGACATCACTTTAAATATTGTCTAATCTAATCTTGGTTTTATTTATCACTGGAAAAGAAAGTAATTTTATTGGAGATAAACAATAAAATAACTTTGATAACTACAAAGATGTGTATTGTAACTGAGGGAAAAGTTTATATGCTCTAACTTTCAAAAATAGCTATTGTTACATCTGTTGGCTGAAACAATTGCAGTGAGATATTCTTGTGGCCATCTACCAATCTCTGACATCGGTCTGAGGAGAGTCAGCCCAAATCAACGCAGAATTATTTTATCTGTAAGATGTTTGATGGATTTCTTTCATGTATAGCCTGTTTCAAGCTACCCCACATCATATCAATAGGATACATCTCTGGGCTTTGACTTGGTTACTTCAGGCCTCTCAATCTTTTAGTTTTTAGCCAGTCCGTGGTGTATTTACTGATACATTTTGGATTATTGTTGTGTTGCAGGGTCCAGTTCTGCTTCAGGTTTCCTTTTCTTATAGATGGTCTCACATGTTCCTCAAGCACCCTCTGATATGTGGTAAAAATCATTATAGAGTCTATGATGGTGAGCTGGCCAGGTCCTGTTGCAGCAAAGTATCTCCAAACCATGACACTTTTATCTCCATGCCTCACAGTTGGTATTCTGTGTTTCAATTAAGAAAAACATGTCCTTTGTTTTAGTCCTCAAATAATTCAAATTTAGACTCATCTGTCTAAAGAGCATTATTGCAGAAGTCTTGATCTTTGTCTATGTTCTCTCTGGCAAACATTGGTCAGGCTTTTGATGTATCTTTTAGAGAGCAAAGGTTTCCTCCTTGCACACCTCCCATGCAAATTAAAATTGTGCATCTTACTGCTCCTGCTTGAATTTCCAAATCTGGGCATGTTGGCAATTGTTTGGAAAGTCCTTCAGTTAGAGAAACAATGGAATGGCTGATTTCTTACCAGACTTATACGCTGCTACAATATTATTTCTGAGGGCCTCAGAAAGCAAATTTGATCTCGGCATGGTTTTTAATCTCACCTCAAAAGCACACATTATTAAATGTCTGAGGTCTAACTTAGGCAAACCTGCTTCAAAATGCTAAGTGATGATGTTCTCACCAAGTGCACCCGATTTGATCAGTGCTGGGCCGAAATTACGCATTAGCGTAATTACGCATCGTAATTCACTACAAATGCACCGTAAGCGTTACGTGTAAGGTTACGGTATTACACGTAATTAATTACGCGTAGACCGCAAGTTACGTTATTACGCGTATCAAATTACGCGTAAGACTGTAAACTCCTATTGAAATTACAGTCTGCCGTAATCGCGTAATATTACGCTCCCGTATAATTTAAAAAAGCCGCCGACTTTAAGGGTTAATAGCAAAGCCCCCTTAAATGCTAAGAGCCTCAAATTTGGAGAATATATTAAGGAGATCAGAAGGAATAAGAGGAAATTTTTTTTTTTCAAAAAGACCTTATAGTTTTTTAGAAAATCGATTTTAAAGTTTCAAAGGAAAAATGTATACATTTAAAAACCGGCCGACTTTAACGGTTAATAGCAAAGCCTGCTTAAAATTTAGGAACACCAAATTCCCAGGGTATATTAAAGGGAAGGTTCAGGGAGGGTGGGTAAAAAATAAAAATCAATTTCCACTTACCTGGGGCTTCCTCCAGCCCGTGGCAGGCAGGAGGTGCCCTCGCTGCCGCTCCGCAGGCTCCCGGTGGCCGACCCGACCTGGCCAGGCCGGCTGCCAGGTCGGGCTCTTCTGCGCTCCAAGGCCCGGAACTTCTGCGTCCCACGCCGCCGCTCTGACGTCATCGGACGTCCTCCGGGCTCTACTGCGCATGCGCAGAACTACTGCGCATGCGCAGTAGAGCCCGGAGGACGTCCGATGACGTCAGAGCGGCGGCGTGGGACGCAGAAGTTCCGGGCCTTGGAGCGCAGAAGAGCCCGACCTGGCAGCCGGCCTGGCCAGGTCGGGTCGGCCACCGGAGACCACCGGGAGCCTGCGGAGCGGCGGCGAGGGCACCTCCTGCCTGCCACGGGCTGGAGGAAGCCCCAGGTAAGTGGAAATTGATTTTTATTTTTTACCCACCCTCCCTGAACCTTTCCTTTAAGGGGATCAGTAGGAATAAGAGGAAAACATTTTTTTCAAAAAGACCTTATAGTTTTTGAGAAAATCGATTTTTAAGTTTCAAGGGCAAAAATGTCTTTTAAATGCGGAAAATGTCAGTTTTTTTTGCACAGGTAACAATAGTGTATTATTTTCATAGATTCCCCCAAGTGGAAAGAGTTTTACTTACTTCGTTCTGAGTGTGGGAAATATTTAAAAAAAACGACGTGGGGTCCTCCCTCCCAGACCTCTTTAACCCCTTGTCCCCCATGCAGGCTGGGATAGCCAGAATGCGGAGCACCGGCCGCGTGGGGCTCCGCACCCTGACTATACCAGCCCGCATGGTCCATGGATTGGTGGGTCTCGGAAGGGGAGGGGCAGCCAAGCTTTCCCCTCCCCCTCCGAGCCCATGTCCAATCCAAGGACAAGGGGCTCTTCTCCACCTCCGATGGGCGGTGGAGGTGGAGGCCGCGATTTCCTGGGGAGGGGGGTTCATGGTGGCATCTGGGAGTCCCCTTTAAAAAGGGGTCCCCCAGATGCCCACCCCCCCTCCCAGGAGAAATGAGTATAGGGGTACTTGTACCCCTTACCCATTTCCTTTAAGAGTTAAAAGTAAATAAACACACAAACACTTAGAAAAAGTATTTTAATTGAACAAAAAACATAACCACGAAAAAAGTCCTTTAATATTCTTAATTAACCATTAATACTTACCTGTCCCTTTAAATAAATGATCCCTCGCAATAGCCTCGGAAATGTTCTATCAGTTACAATGTAACAAAGTTATTACAATGTAACAACTTTGTTACATTGTAACTACGCCGCACCCGACGTCACTCGCCGCTCAGCCGCCGCATACACTTACGTGTCCTTGCAGGACGCTAAGTCCCCGCCGGCTCCCGCTGTCCACCCCGCCCACATCTGTCACCCACATGTCACCTTTTCCGCTTGGGAGCATGGCCTTACGCATTAATTGCTAGTAGGAAAATTACGCGTAAGACTGTACCGTAACAACCTGCATTACGGTATTCTTACGCGTAATTGCGTAAGGACCATGCGTAATTACAGACATGAACCGTAGATAAATGTCTACGCCGTAACCGTAATTCCGTAATGCGTAATAGCGTAAAATTACGCGTAATGATCCGTAAGCGTAGTTTTTTCCATTACGCCCAGCACTGGATTTGATATACCGGTGTGTGATTTAAGTGGAAAAATTTGAGATGTCCCGATGTATTCCTCACCAGAGATTGTATTTTTGTAAGTATAGGTTTTAGAGAAGATTTTGAATAACCTTTTACAGCAAAGTCCTGCACCGATGGTGATCGCCTGCTGCTGGATACATGTGCTTGCCGATTGCTTGAGCAACCGGCCGAAATAGCACAAACCTCCCCCCTGAAATACTCACCAAGGCTCCAGCGATGTCTGTCAGTCTCCCCCTATCTCCCCGTGGGCTCGGAGCGGCTTTCCAGCTTCCCCAGTGCACAGAAGCTGGAGTGTCAGCTGACCCGCAACAGGTCATATGGCACTCTGGCTTTTGTACACAGACCCTGGAAGCTGCTAGGAGCCCACAGGGAGATAGAGGGAGACTGCTAGCCATCGCTAGGAGCCTCTGTAAATATTTCTAAGCCTGCCAGTACCCACAGAGAGCCCCACAGAAGAGGTCCCTGTTTTCCCTCAGGCATGCCGGTTAGTTGAGACAGTTGCCTAAATTCTAGATAATGGGGACTGTGCTGTATTCAATATTAATTGGTTAGTTATATGAATTGAATCTCCCAGTACTGTTAAAATTGAGATTTAATATCCATATGTCCAAGAATGTTACAAAACAGGCATTCATAGGATATCCATTTTTTTCCATGTGACTGTGTCTATCTATAATTTATGCTGAAGAAAACTCTGTTGTGTTTGATCATATGAATTATTAAAGAAATAATAATATAGTAAATACAAATATCTGGTATCAAAAGATGAGCAGAGAAAAAAAAATAACAGGTGAGAACAACAAACAGCAGTTATAGCATCATCAGACCTGCTGATAAAACAATAAGCCTGACTTGTGACTTTACTGTCAACATTGGTGTTTAGCTGAACATTTTTTGTTTGATTTTGGACCGTGTGTTCATACAGGCAGTCACCTACTTACAAACTACCCACGTTACAACAATTCAGAGATACAAAGTTGTCTTTTAGGACAAGGTATAATACAATGCTGATTTTTTATTGTAAATTTTTGTTATTAAATGTTACAGTATTGTATAAACTGTTATAAGTAGTTTCAAACACTTTAAAGTGTACCAGAGACGACTTAAGTTAAAAGTTTTATACATACCTGGGGCTTCCTCCAGCCCCATGCGCACAGAGAAGGGTGGCAAAGCAATTTCCACCTCGGGTGCCCAGGGAATGGTGAGGGATAACTACCCCTGGCTTGTGGGGTTAGACCCTGGGGGGTTCATGGTGACATCTGGGGTCCCGTTTAACAAAGGAACTCCCAGATGCCCACCTTTACAGGTGAAATGGGCATAAGGGTACCATTTCCACACAAAAAAATAGAATTAGAACCACATTGATAAAACAAAAATAATTAACCATAAATACTTACCTTTAATAAATGATGCCATGCCAATAACCTTTAGATCCTGTTTATCTGCTGCAGCACTCACAATTTTATACTATGGTAAACCCCGGCAATGCATATTTAAATGTGGAAGATACCCAATGGTCTGTTAAAACACCAGTGGGATCTTCCATACATAAAGATGCTTTACCAGAGTTTGCTATAGTGCATGCACTGCTGCTGGCACCCTCCACCACCCTCCAGAACTCACAGTCCTGACACACTCTGAGCACCTCAAACCTGCCACTGCTGACACCCACCGCTACCCCATGGAAACCCTGGAAAAGGAATCTTTGAACCTACCTCCAGGGTTCTCCATTGGTTATTACACTGGCCAATGGGATCCCTTAAAATAAAGATGTCCAAAACAAAGGTACAAATGGCACAAGGAGAGTTGCTGTTGGAGAAATCGTAAAAGGTAAAACTGGCAATAATCAGGCAATGTAGGATACTCACACTTCAGAGAACTACTTGTGAGGCTATAAATATAGACAGACGTCCACAACATCATGAAGTAAACAAAATCTACAGCTCCATATTAGATAATAATAATCTTTATTAACCTCCCTGGCGGTTAATTTTTTTTTTCAACTCGGCAAAAAAACTTTTTTTTTTAATTACTTTTTTTAAGTTTCATGTAAACCTACCAGAGTGGTAGCTACATGAAACACCACTAGAGGGCACATGTGGCCCTCTAGTGCGATCGTCGCCGGCATCAATAGCAAACAGGGGAGCGCGTATATAACGCGTTCCCCTGTTTGGCTTCTCCTGTCGCCATGGCGACGATCGGCATGACGTCATGGACGTCAGCCGACGTCCTGACGTCAGGCACACTCGATCCAGCACATAGCGCTGCCCGGAACTCATTGGTCCGGGCAGCGCAGGGCTCTGGCAGGGGGGCCCTCTTCTGCCGCTGGGTGGGGGCGATCGCCGCAGAGCGGCGGTGATCAAGCTGTGCGCGCAGCTAGCAGAGTGCTAGCTGCGCGCACAGCACTTTACATGGTCAAAATCGCCCCACCAGGGGCTGAGATATCTCCCTGCGCGGCATAGCCCGAGCTCGGCTCGGGCTTACCGCCAGGCAGGTTAAGGAAAAAATGCTTTAAAAACAATTTAAAAAGTTCCACCCAGGTAGAGCCACAAAGTGCGGACAACATAAACAACATACATATGCAACAAATAACACAGGGTAAGAAGGACAATCCCTTCTATTGTACAATAAATAATTCAGCTGCAGCAAGAAACAGAAACACAAGATATAAGGCAGGGAACACACCTGACTGTTTTCGTGCGCGTTTTCTGGACAGAAAAACTGAGAATTCATGTTAATCAATGGGCTAGTTCACACTTATTATGTTTTTCGCGCGCAGAAAAAAAAACTGCCATTCTGCATGATGACGCTGCACATTTTGTCAGTTTTCTCTCTCGATTACATCAGCTGCTGTGAAAAAACGTGTTTTCCTGCATAGAAACACACTTAGTGTGCAGAAAAAGTAAGCAGAAAAACACGCCCAGAAAACTGAAAGACAAGTGTGTTCCCTGCCTAAGGCAATACACTGCCATCCGGCTAGTCATACTGAGCCTGCATAGCTGCAGTTAGCTGATATATGCTTACCCTGGATAAGATGGAGTCCACACAAGGAGGCCCGGCCCGGTACCTATCTAACTTGTGTCGGACATCCGTCCTTCATCGGAGATAGTGTACAATGCGTACATCCTTCCTTAAAGGATACCCCAACTGAAATGTGACATAATGAGATAGACATGTGTATGTACAGTGCCTAGCACACAGATAACTATGCTGTGTTCCTTTTTTTATTTTTCTGCCTGAAAGAGTTAAATATAAGGTATGCAAGTGGCTGACTCAGTCCTGACTCAGACAGGAAGTGACTACAGTGTGACCCTCACTGATAAGAAATTCCAACTATAAAACACTTTCCTAGCAGAAAATGGCTTCTGAGAGCAAGAAAGAGGTAAAAAAAGGGGAATTTCTTATCAGTTAGGGTCACACTGTAGTCACTTCCTGTCTGAGTCAGGACTGAGTCAGGACTGAGTCAGCCACTTACATATCTGATATTTAACTCTTTCAGGCAGAGAAAGAAAAAAAGGAACACAGCATAGTTATCTGTGTGCTAGGCACTGTACATACACATGTCTATCTCATTATGTCACATTTCAGTTGGGGTATCCTTTAAGAAACCCTGAACTACCGCGGGAGGGCGTGGCCTGGGTGGAACTTTTTTCTACCTGGGTGGAACTTTTTAAATTGTTTTTAAAGCATTTTTTCCTTAATAAAGATTATTATTATCTAATATGGAGCTGTAGATTTTGTTTCCTTCATGATGTTGTGGACGTCTGTCTATATTTATAGTGTTTAATCGTCCAGACATGGATTTGGGTTGTGTTATGATTGTGCTCATTTATTGCAACTACTTGTGAAGCAGCTAGAGAATATTACAATAATTTCCCCACTCAGGTAGGATGGTCTATGGGAAAATTTAGGAAGCATACAAGATGCCTAAAAAGGTGATTTGAATATACCATATAATAGGGAGCACCCAAAATAGAAGATACCGTATATTCCGGGGTATAAGACGACTGGGCATATAAGACGACCCCCAACTTTTACAGGTAAAATATAGAGTTTGGGATATACTCGCCATATAAGACTACCCCTCTTCCAACGCACACCAAATAACAATTAAAAAAACATAATTTACTGGTGCTATGTATGAACAGATACTGGCGCTGTACTGCATGTGGTACCCAGTATATAACAGTATATAGGCGACTGACTGGTTGGATTGGTCAGCTCTCCCTAAGTGGATTGTTCAGCTCTCCTTGTCTACCTGTTTATCAGAGCGGTGTAGAAGAATAGATTGTGCTGTGCCCATAAAACACGCCTCTTTCACCCTTCTGGCCCGCCTTTGTATCCTGTTTACCTCCTCTGCCTCTCAGATCTCGCACATATGCGTCTGCACCGCGAGATCTGAGAGGCGGTAACAGGATAGGGCGTATCACCCGGCATCAATGACACCCGGCGTATAAGACGGCCCCTGACTTGTTAGAAGATTTTCAAGGGTTAAAAAGTAGTCTTATACGCCAGAATATACAGTATTTAAAAAGAGTGTAATGAAAATGTACTTCCTGGAAGAGACCAACATATTACTATACAAAAGAAGATGAGTTAATTAAGTACTAAAGCAACACATTTCAGGAGTCCAAAACCTATTCATAATGTCTAATATAGTTGTAAAAAACAAGATCATAATTTACTGATCTCGTCATCTTTCCTAAGATACACTTAAATACACATATTATTTTCTCCATGTATTCTACTGAGAAGATATATTTTTGATTCCTCTTTATTACTGTAGGTATGATTGGTCTTGTCCATCTTGTTTGTGGAACTGTTTTTGTTATAACAACTGTGAGAGGATATAAATACGTCTAAGACTTTTTGTTTCTTACTTTCCTGTTACATTTTTAAAACCTTTTATATTTTGGATTTGTCTTGCCTTAGTTTTCAGTCTTATTATATCGCCTTTTTAGATACAGTAGGTGCTTCATGCATATTTCTGTGCTTGAGTATATTTGTCACTTGGAGAGGGTAACCACTGTAGACCCTCCCACCTGATTGGACACAGGTTTATAATCATAACTTTGAAGTGCCCTACATTTTCACCAATTGTAGCTATGATATTTTATCATTAGTGATCTTCTTAGTATCCTTTTTTTTTTTTTTACCTTGATTTTCTCTCATACTTAATTTTAGTTCATGTAAATGATCCATTTGTTTTTGTAAGGTAAGGACTGTGTTTTTTTTTAACACAAAACATGGGATGCAGGGCTGGATTTACCATAAGGCACTGTAGGCACTTGCCTACAGGCGCATGATAATGGAAAGGCAGCTCATTTCCAAGTCCCAAGCAGAGCGTAAATGAGAGGTTACTCACCCAGCTCTCAGCATTCCACTGACCAGATCTCTGTTCAGTCAGGGGCACCTCTAGCTACTTAATACTGGGGGTACCTCTGGCTACCTAATGCTAAGGGGCACCTGTAGCTATGACAGCAAGGAAAGTAAGGGAGTAATGACAGCTCGGCTAGCCAGCACACTTCTGGTGTGCTTCAGCTGGGGTTTGTAGGTTTGTGGAGAGCAAAGTGTGGGGTGCCAGGACATCTATGCCTATAGGTTCCTCTAAGGTAAATCTAGGCCTGATGAGATGTATTTTCTCTGTAGAAAAAAATATCACTGTCAACTTAGGCCATGTGGATTATTTTGCAACTAATAAATATTTCTAATTATTTTCTAAGTAGTAAATATTTGAATGAAAACATATGAATGAAAAGTCAAACAATAATTAAAACTGGAAACCATGTGACCAGATTGCCTTCGCTATATAAGCCAACCCAAACTTCTTCCACACAGAGAACAGCTCCAAAGCATAGCGTGTGAAGATTGTGTGCTTACTGAACTAAGTAAGTATATACAGGGCTATCATCACTTATTATAGCATTATTTCTTTACAGGCACAGGAACTTAAATGTTTATTTAGCTTACAGGTTTATGAGACTTTGTTGTTCTACAGTTTTAGTTCTTCTTGCTTACAGGGAATATTTTTTTTAAAGCTAATAGTTCTACAATAAATGCATCTTAGTCAGAAAAAAATTGTGCCATTTAATTTTTCATGTTTTGACATTTGACTTACCAACTCTTCATTTTAATGGTATGTTTTGCATCTAAAAAGATGCTAGTTTTATGGTTAATGAGAAGCAAATCATTCTGGTGTTTATTGCAATGTCTTGGAAAGAGTAGAGTGCTTGGAATTGGACCAGTCAAATCTTCTTCCTGTCAATGGTCCAGTTCTAGGTTGCATTTTATTTGCATGGAATTTGCTTGTCCAAATGATTTCTGTCTCACTGACAATCTCTATAGGAGACACCGTTTTCCAATATGTTGGGATTGTCAGTCAAAGTAAAGCCAGGCACTATTCTGCTTACAAAATATGCCAGTCAAACCAAAAGGCAGATCTTTGAAAATTGAACATTCATGTGTAATATTTAATATTTTCCAAGTGTAAAATGAAGCAGTAAGATTGTACTTTCAAAACATGATTTGTAGAGTTAAATATGAAAATTTTTAAAATAGAAGTTTGTTAAAAATAAAATATCACTTTAAGGCAAGATAAGGATTTCTTAAACATAGTTTTTATAAATAGTTAAATGCTTATTTTTTTTTTTTTGTTCAACACAAATTTTTATTGATTTTTTAAAGGTAAAGTTACATGCCAATATCATCTGAAAAAGCATCCATATTTGAAGATTCTGTGTGTCCTTACATATTAATCTCGTCAGGTATAATAGCAAATTATACAGCATAACATATGGGTTGGTTAGCATCTTATTTTCAGGTTATTGGGGAGCTAAACAAGTAACCATTTATATTATAACAATAAAGGTGGGAGAGCTAGAGAGAAATACTAGAAGGAACTGTGGGGTAAGAGGGTAGTTGGATAGGAGAAAAGAAGTAGGTATGAAACATAGATAGAGAACAATAATATTAGACCGGGTTTGTCCTCATATAGCCCAATGTGTTGTATTAAGCAAGTACAACAGGTCCCAAGAGGTATGATGTGGGTCGGATTCTTCTACATAGGTAGGCTTGTATCAGAGATGTTGTCACCTTCCTGAAGTATATATACTAGGCCTTTAGCTGATAAGGTATTTTATTTGTTCATGGGGGGTCATAGTTCAGAAAGTAAGTTTCCCATGGGTCCCATATCTTATTGTGTTTGAGCTCTGTATCTCTGAGAGCAGCCGTTAGGGATTCCATTAGTTTGGTCCAGTTAATTTTAGCACAGATTTCAGACATCCTAGGAGGAGATGAATTGCGCCAGCAGGACGCTAGGGAAAGTCTAGTGGCTGTCAATATGTGTGTAATTAATCTCATAGAAGATTTTTTAATTTTGGGGATAGGTTTGCCCAGTAACATATATATGGGATCTATGGGAACCGATGTTCCCGTTATATTCAAAATCATCGATTGGATATTAGCCCATAGGGGTTGTACTTTAGGGCAGTACCAAAAGATATGCTCCAAAGTACCTATTTGGTCGCATCCCCTCCAGCATCTATCAGTGACTTCAGGATAAATTTTAGATAGTATGTCAGGTGTTCTGTACCATCAAAAAAGTATTTTGTAAATATTCTCCTTTACGTGTGTACACATGGAGGTGAGCTTAGCATTTTCCCATATAGAGCACCATTCTTCTGGGCTTATGGTTTGGTTCAGAGCTCGTTCCCATTTGGTCATGTATACATGATTAGGTTTAGTGGATCCAGATTTGTCCATAAGTAGCAGATAAATTGAGGAAATAAGACCCTTTTGGTGTCTTCTGGTGTCACATAACCGTTCAAAGGGGGTATAGGAGTATGGGGGTTTTATTCCTGTCAACAAGGACCTTAAGAGGTGATAAATTTGGTTGTATTCCATATGAATTTTAGGGTTAAACTGGATCTTGTCTCCAAGGGAATCCTTAGTGAGAATTTTTCCCGAGGACAGATCTATCCACTGACTAAGATTAGTGTACTTAAGACTATACCATCTGCCCATGAATTCCTCTGACATCCCAGGAACAAAAGCCGGGTTCCCTAAGATAGGATATAGTGGAGAGATCTGTGACCTGAGATTAGCTGTTTGTACTGTGGACCTCCAAATTTGCAAGGTAAATTTCATGGAAGGGAGTAGTTGAGATAGAGGGGTCCTAGGGGGAGTCCGAGGCCAGATCAGAGCTGGCAAAGAAACAGGGTATATACTCATTGCTTCAATGAGACCCCATTTAGTACGTAGTTTTAAATCTGACCATTCTGGCAATTGTCTGAGATGAGCTGCTTGATAGTATAGTTTTAGGTTAGGCACTCCGAGTCCTCCTTGTTCTCGGGATGTCATTAGGATTGAGGCACTAACTCTGGGACGAGAGTTATTCCAGATAAATTTTAGAAAAGCTCGCTGTAGTATTTTAAATTGTATGGGTGGTACTCGAATTGGCAGGGTCTCAAATAAGTATAATATACGTGGTAGTATGTTCATCTTGAGGGAGTATATCCGTCCTATCCAGGATATTTTATATGCTGTCCATTTGTGGAGGTCCTGTAATATGGATTGTATTAAGGATGGGAAGTTTGCTTTATATAGCGTGGAATAGGTATGAGTTAGGTGGATACCTAGATATTTAATGGAGGTTTTTTTCCAATTGTAATGAAAGGTTTGTTGGAGAGTAGTGAGTAAGGCTTGCGGAATTTTAATGGGGAGGGCTTCTGTCTTTTCTTGGTTGAGTTTAAAACCTGAGATGGATTCAAAATCCTTTAATATTGCGTGCAATATGGGGAGCGAGGTGAGGGGTTGGGTCAGGGTGAGGAGAATATTGTCTGCGAAAAGGGAGATTTTATATTCTTGGGATCTTTGTTTAACTCCTAGTATGTCTGGATTTTGTCTAATGGCACACGCCAGGGGTTCGATGCTAAGAGCAAATAGGAGAGGTGAGAGAGGACACCCCTGACGCGTGCCATTAAGGATTGGAATGGGAGTCGGAGATGCGAACGGAAGTTTAACTGAGGTGGATGGGGAAGAGTAGAAAAAGTGTAAGATGGATAGGAAAGGGCCCGCAAATCCCTGGTGTTCGAGGACTCTAAACAGAAATGGCCAAGAGAGCCTATCAAAGGCCTTCTCCGCATCTAGACTCAGAAGCAGAGAAGGTTGATTTGATCTATTCATCAGTTCTATGAGGTTAATCGCTTTTCTAGTGTTATCACCGGCTTGACGACCCATTATGAAGCCTACCTGATCATTATTGATCAAGGATGTTAGGATAGGGTTCAATCGATTGGCTAGAACTTTTGTAATGATTTTGAGATCTGCGTTTAGGAGAGAGATTGGGCGGAAGCTCTGCGGAAGTTGCGGGTCCTTTCCCTCTTTGGGTATCATTGTAATAAATGAATTTAAGAATGAAGTTGGGGCTGGTTCTTTATTCATTAATGCGTTGGCTAGGAGAGTGAGGTAGGGAGAAAGTATAAATCTGAGCTTCTTATAGTAGGAGTAAGGAAGACCATCTGGTCCGGGGGCTTTGGAATTGGGTAGAAGTTTAATCACTTCTAGAATTTCTTCCTCTGTTATCGGGGAGTTCAGGATTTTATTGTTGTCTTCTGTTAATTTTGGTAAGGTTAGTTGATCTAGGAACTCATCTATCCTAGATAGATGTGTGGGTGGGGGGAGGGTCTGGGGGAGGTTATATAGTTGTTGGTAAAAGTTTGTAAAGATTTGGGCAATTTTTTGAGGGTGGTAGTGTATGGTCCCTTGAGGGTCTTTAATAGAATATATATGCTGCCGAGATGAGTTTGGGTTTAATTTACGTGCAAGGATGGTGTGTGGTTTGTTGCCTCGTTCAAAGAATAGTTGTCTGGTCCATCTCAGGTTTTTCTCTAGTTGTATAGAGTGGATCTTTTGTATTTCATGTTTAATAGTCTGTATAGCTGAGTAATATGCTTGGGAGGGGTCATTTCTATATAGGGTTTGCGCATGTTTAAGTTTTGAGTGGAGAGTTGAAAGTGTAGATGTCATCTTTTTTTTACGTTTAGTAGCTTCTGAGATAAATAACCCTCTAATGAAAGCTTTGTGGGCTTCCCAGATAGTCCCAAAGGATGTGACAGAGCCTTGGTTAGTTTTAAAATAGAACTGCAGTTCTTCTGTAAGTTTAGATAAAAGGTCTTTATCCTGTAACAGATTTTCGTTTAGTCTCCAGAAGTGTGGCTTATGTGGGCAGGAAAATAAGTCAATTTCCGCTACTACTGCTTGGTGGTCTGACCATGCGATCGGATGTATTTCAGCTCCTCTCAGCTGGGGGAGGGTGGAAGCTGTAGCCAGCAGATAGTCAAGGCGGGAGTGGGATGCATGAGGAGGGGAGAAAAAGGTGTATTCTGTGGAGGTGGGATTGGAGATTCTCCATAGATCCAATAGTCTGTATTTTCTTAAGAGGATTCTAAATTTGCGAGAATTGCGACTATGGGGAGATTTCTTAGTCCTACCAGGGGGGGTGTATCTATATTTAATATCTGAAAATGCCAGATTAAAATCCCCTCCTATTATCAGGGTGCCTAAAGCCACTTTAGATAACTTTTTGAGGAAGGCTGTTAAGAACGAGATTTGGTCTTGGTTAGGGGCATAGACATTAGCCAGTGTGATAGGCCTATTTAAGAGGGTACCTATAATGATCAGGTAGTGACCTTTAGGGTCAGGGATAAGTTTAGAAATTTGCAGTGGGAGAGTCTTTCTATAGAGTATAGCTACCCCAGCTTTTTTCTTGGGACCTGAGGCTAAACACACCTCAGAGAAGAGTCTATTGTACAGTCGAGACTGGTCCTTTTTACAAAAATGAGTCTCCTGCAAGAAGGCTAGGTCAATATTTAGTCGTTTTAGATCTCTAAAAAGGGAAAATCGTTTCTGAGGTGTGTTTAAGCCTTTAGTGTTTAAAGTCATAAAGTTAACCATGATCTAGTAGTAGTTGATTATGCATATATGGATTGAGGACAAACCCAGCATACCTAGAAATATCAGGGAAAACATAGGAATATAAACTAAGAAAAATAAAAACATACGCTTCATAGATTATGGCATACTCAAAGTCTCGGAATATTAAGCCACCAATTGGTTGGTGGTGAGATGTAGGGGCAGCATAAAACTGCTGCCTATGTGGGGATCGCCTCAGGTTAACTGTCTGTCGAGCCAGACAGAGAAATTGAGGGGAGAGCCCCCTGAGGTACATGAGGAGTCCCAAAATGAGCCACCTAGCTGTCCACATAGGTGATGGTATCTAGAGATATTGAAGAGAACTAAGATCCGCCGCCTTCTTCAGAGGTTTACTATCAAGATAAGGTATGAGTTCTGGGTGGAGATGCATGGTTGTTGTTAATTCCAATTTCTGGTTGGGAGCGGAGTAGTGTAATTGTACATTTAAGGAGCGGCCACTAAGATGAGAGCAGTGAGTTCATTGACTGTGATTGAGTGTCCCCCCGCAGTGCTTTATAAAGGATCCAGGGAGATCTTGATGCCGATAAGAAATTTCGTGTGCCCCACGTCATACCCCAGACGGTTGGTCCTCCATGTCATCTGGTTTATCTGGATAGGTGATGCTACGAATGGAGCGTTTGTTAGACCATTCTGACACATGGCGCACCTTTCTTGGCGGGGAGGATACGGGTGATGTGCGAGACCGGGGGTTGGAGTTGTCTAGAAGTTTAAGGCCCATCTGCTTGAGGAATAGGGGGGCATCATCAAAATCAGAAAGAGTGAAAGTTAGGCCCTGTTTGTTCACTATCAGCCGAAACGGGAACCCCCATTTATATAGAATGCCAGCTTCTCTAAGCAGTTGTGTGACAGGTCTGAGAGCTCTGCGTTTCGCCAGTGTTATCAAGGATAGGTCGTTATATATTGCAATGTCATCTCCCTTGAATGAAATAGAGGATTTATTTCTGAGGGCTTTGAGTAAAGCTTCCTTGGCTTCATAGTAGTGCAATCTTGCAATAATGTCCTTTGGCCTCTGAGAACCAGGTCGCTGCTCCCCTAGGGATCTGTGGGCTCTATCAAGCCTCCACATTTCCTCTGTCATGTCAGGGAGTATTGTGTGAAACAGTTCTTTGAGGTGGGCTTCTATGTGCTCGTTCTTTAGTGACATGGATACCCCTTTGATGCGCACATTCTGCCTCCTTTCCCTGTTTTCCATGTCCTCTTGTGCTGCCCGCATTGCCTTTATATCAGATTGCATAAGCTGTTGTTCCTCTGCTAGATCAGCTTGCTTAATGGCCATGGTTTCCACCCTATCTTCCAGGGCCTGCGTTCGCTCCCCTAGCCCTGATATATCCGAGCGAAGATCTTGCACTGCAGCTAGGATCATGCTCTGCAGAGAATTATGCAGGGTGTGATAGTGCTTTTCTAGTGTCTGTTCTAATAGTGCAGCTGTGAGGGGCTGTGTAATTCCCCCTGTACTCGCCTGATCCACTGGAGGCATTTCTGGCTGTGCTGCGTGGTCGGCGCCATCTTGGCTGGAGGGGGGGCGCAGGTATCTGTCCATTGCGCCTGCTGTGGAGGTGTTTTTTTGGGCTCCCTTGCTGGTCATCTGGCTCTGGGGTGTAAGCGGAGGTGATCCACTCTGGAACCGCTCGTCTGTGAGGTTGCGGTGGTGGGTAGTGAAGCGGAAAGTGGCGGCGGCGGACGGAGCTCTCCTCTTATGCGGCCATCTTAGGAAGCTCGCACATGCGTCCTTAGTTAAATGCTTATTTTGTAATGGTAAGGGAATTTTGTGACAATGTATATTTTACAATACCCATTAAATATGTTTTTTACTCCCTTTTTCTATTCCATTTTTTTTTGTCAGATTTCCAGCATGCTGACGTTGAAGAAATCCATGTTGCTGCTTTTCTTCCTCGGGATGGTATCCTTGTCCCTTGCTCATGCTCATGAAAAGTAAGTATTTATATGAGCTATATTGTTGAAAACTGTACATTTATTCATTTTGAGATAAATGCAATCTTAATAAAGCCTTGACTGCTGTTTGTCTTCTGGAGTTAATGATCTGGATGTTTTTAAATTCACACCTGAATATTGTTTGTCTTTGCATGTGGTCAACTAAGTATGCGATTTTATTCTCTACGAAAATGGGAATGAAAATTTAAATTCAATTATTTCTCTCTTTTTTTTTTTTAAAGAACATATTGTTGTTGAATTATCTTAAAGTTGATCCGAGGTGAACTTTTACACATTGCATAATTGTGTTCCTTTCCTATTGTTTATAGGGCATTCCTCAAGCCAAATACTTTTTTGTTTTTGTTTTAATACTCTAATTCCCTATAAACTAAATAAAGCACGCCCACAGGTTTTCAGAGAGCCTTGGCAGTAGCAAGGGCCAGGCCCGTTTTTAGCGCCGTGCGGCCCGTGCCGCCGCCCGGGGCGCTGTTGGGAGGTGGGCGCTGAAATGGAGGGGGGAGCCGGAGCCGCTGGGAGGGCAGCCCGACCTCTCCCTCCCTCTCCTGGGCCGCCCTCCGTGCTCCCCCCTCAGATGTAGAGCGCAGCAGCAGCAGCCGGGGAGGAAGCGCTGTAAACAACATACCTCCCTGCGTTCCAAGCGCTGCTCTCTCGCCGCCGGTCTCTTCCTCTCTGCCGCCTATACGATGATGCACACACTAGTTCCGGCTAACAGGAACAAGCGTGTGCATCATCGTATAGGCAGAGAGGAAGAGACCGGCGGCGAGAGAGCAGCGCTTGGAACGCAGGGAGGTATGTTGTTTACAGCGCTTCCTCCCTGGCTGCTGCTGCTGCGCTCTACATCTGAGGTGGGAGCACGAAGGGCGGCCCAGGAGAGGGAGGGAGAGGTCGGGTTGCCCTCCCCGCGGCTCCGGCTCCCCCCTCCATTATGGGGGACAGCTACCTATCTAACCTACCCTGGGGGGCACCTACCTAATCTAACCTACGCTGGGGGGCACCTACCTATCTATCCTATTGGGGGGCACCTACCTAATGTAACCTACCCTGGGGGGCACCTACCTAATGTAACCTACCCTGGGGGGCACCAACCTAATCTAACCTATACTGGGGGGCAGCTACCTAATCTAACCTACGCTGGGGGGCACCTACCTATCTAACCTACACTGGGGGGCACCTACCTAATCTAAGATACACTGGGGGGCACCTACTTAATCTAACCTACGCTGGGGGGCAGCTACCTAATCTAACCTATACTGGGGGGCAGCTACCTAATCTAACCTACACTGGGGGGCACCTACCTAATCTAACCTACACTGGGGGGCACCTACTTAATCTAACCTACGCTGGGGGGGCAGCTACCTAATCTAACCTATACTGGGGAGCAGCTACCTAATCTAACCTATACTGGGGGGCACCTACCTAATCTAACCTATACTGGGGGGCAGCTACCCATCTAACCTATACTGGGGGGAACCTACCTATCTAACCTATGCTGGGGGCAACTATTCTGGCTACCTATATTAGAGGCACCCACCTAGCTAACCTGTACTGGGGCACCTACCTAACTAACTTATACCGGGGGCGCCTGCCTATCTAACCTATACTGGGGGCAACTATACTGGCTACCTATACTGGAGGCACCTACCTGGCTAACCTATAGCGGAGGCAACTATACTGACTCACCTATGCCTGGCTACCTATACTGGGATACCTATTCTTGGCTACCTATACTGGGGGGACCTATACTAAGTGCAACTAGACCTGGCTAACCTATACTGCGGGCACCCATACCTTGCTTGGGGGGGGGGGCGCAATTTTTACACACTCGCCCTGGGTGCATTTTAGCCTAGAAACTGCACTGGCAAGGGCCCATGGGAGCTCAGTCTGGGCAGGAGGAGGGGGAGGTGTTACTAGCCATTGATTTCAGAGGCAGATGAGAGGAGGGAGGAGGAGGGGGGATTAGGTTTTTTTCACAGGCTGAGTGCTGAAGATACAGATAAGCCTGCCTCTGTGTAATGTTTACAAACAACATGGCTGCTGTCATTGTATCACAGGAAGAAATAATCTATTAAAGCTGTTTACAGCTATATTTGCTGTGTAAACTATCTAAACTTTAGATAAGATATATAGACAAGTTACTTGTTATAGTTAGTTTTTCATCTCAGATCCGCTTTAATTAGTAATGAATTAATATGCATTTAAAAATGTGCAGGGAACATTTAAAGGACAACTGAGGTGAGAAAAATATAGAGGCTGCCATATTTATTTCCTTCTAAACAATATCAGTTGCCTGGCAGCCCTGCTGGTCTATTTGGCTGCAGTAATGTCTGAATTACACCAGAAACAAGCATGCCGCTAATCTTGTCAGATCTTACAATAATGTCAGAAACAGCTGATCTGCTGCATGCTTGTTCAGGGTCTATGGCTAAAAGTATTAGAGGCAGAGGATCAGTAGGACAGACAGGCAACTGGTATTGCTTAAAACAAAATAAATATGGCAGCCTCCATATGCCTCTCTGTAACTGTAACTGTAACAGTTGTCCTTTAAGATTGCGGACATTTGATCAAATTTGATCAAAAACATCATAAAACAGTCGATCTTAAACAGATCTAAACAGATCCTACCCACTCGGAAAAAGGGGAAGAGGAACTATAAACAAACTCATAGAAGGAGGTGCCCCCCAAAAATAAAATGTTTAAAACTATTTAATAGGCACAAAACTGCCAACCTAGTAATTGACTGAAAGTCGAGGAGGTTAATGAGAAAGTGAATGTGATACATTTTGTGGGTAACTTCCTGCTGGTATTCACTGACCAGAAAGAGGAGAAAGAGCCTGAGGGATAGTAGTGACTTTGCAAAAGTATAAGGCTTCTATTACATTAAAAGGTTAAATACATTTGTAATGCCTTTCCTTCCCAATTGACCATTAAACTTGCATTAACCATTAATCAGACAAAATTGTTAATAGACATTTTTGTTATGAGGTTAGCTAAAAAGCTCAATACACGTGCTGGATAATTTTCTCCTTAACGAAGGTCCACAGTTGTCCGCTGTTGTGTGACATAATGGTTGCTCTGTGACGTGGCTAGCCAAACTGCAATGCACCAGTACACCACCAATACGTGGTTTACAATACAGCAGGTGTATTGCAGTGTAATGAAATGCAGCATGGTAACGCACTGCATACAGTGTGTTATCCCAAAATGCGTATGTTAACAGCAAAAGTAAAGCATACTTTTTATTGACTGTTTCTGAGGTAATGTGGAGATACAGGTAGGACAAGCAGGACATGTCCCATGGCAGATAGCAGCAGGTACTACAATAGTGGCTGAGGATTTACAAACTCAGATAAATGTAGGGGAGACCATTGACATGGGAGAACATACAGTATGTAATCATTGCTTTACAGAATAATGTAGAAGGAAAAACATTTTATTTTTGCATGACAAATGAACATTTGAGTTTTCCCCCTTTCCATAGGATCCCCTGTAGTCCAACCTTCTTGTAGACAGGAATGATTACGATCTAGTGACAAGCAGAGAAAGCACAGCATGTCTGCACTTTATAATGGACTGCTGCCATGAATTGGCTTATGATGTCGGAAACCTTTACATGGCTCGCCACACTGCAATGGTGGCCACTTATGATCCAATCTTTTTCATCCAATTTTACCAAATCTATGTAGTAGAAGGGTAAACTAAGTGAATATATTGAACTGATAATTCAGGCAGTTCCCTTATATTACATAGAAATGGTAAGATTGGATGAAAAAGATTGGATCATTAGTGGCCCCCATAATGCATCATTTACAGTGCAGTGGGTGCGTAGCAGTGCAGCGGAGTGCAGCATGGTAATGCACTGCATGCAGTATGTGCGAACAGTAAAATTGAAGCATACTTTTCATTGACTGTATCTAAGACAATGCAGGGGTAATGTGCAGTGTCACTTCTGGATTTGTAGCTTTGCATTTCTGCTGTTACAGTAAACGCAACTGGCATGGTAAACATTGCCTAAATGAATGCTTGTGTAGGAGATAACCTCTGATAGACATATTAATATGCTGCCTGGCAGAGAACTAAGCATCCCATTCAGTTTTATTCAGGGAGTTCAAGCAGGAGATGCCCATTGCCCAATGGCAGATAGCAGCAGGTTCTACAATATTGGCTGAGGAGTTACAAATTCAGGGCATAAATGAAGGTGAGATCATTAGCAGGGGAGCACATCTGTAATTAGAGCTTTACAGCAATAATATAGAAGGAGAACCATTTTATTTTTGCATTACCCCTTCCCATGTGATCCCATGTGGTCTAACCTTCTGATAGATAGTGATTATTGGGATCTAGTGACAAGCAGAGAATGCACAGCATTTCTGTACTGTATAAGGGACTGCTGTCATGAAATAATTACCTAATGATGTCGAAAACCTTTATTTCTTCATAGGAGACATGAACATGAGGTTGACAATGAGGGTGCTGAAGAGGAAGTAGACAAGAGAGCAGTAGAAAGTGAGGGTGAGGAGGAAGACAATGAGGCTGCTGACGAGGAAGAAGAAAAGAGAGCAGCTGAGGAGGAAGACAATAAGGATGCTGAAGAGGAAGAGGAAGAAGAAAAGAGAGCAGCTGAGGAGGAAGACAATGAGGATGCTGAAGAGGAAGAAGAAAAGAGAGCAGTAGAAAGTGAGGGTGAGGAAGAAGACAATGAGAATGCTGAAGAGGAGGAAGAAGAAACGAGAGCAGTAGAAAGTGAGGAGGAAGACAACGAGAATGCTGAAGAGGAAGAAGAAGAAAAGAGAGCAGTAGAAAGTGAGGGTGAGGAAGAGGAAGAGGACAAGTAAGGATGTTTTGCCATTTGGCAGATCATAATCTTCCACCTCTATGGAACTTCCTTGATATCATCTGATTGCATTATGAATAAATGTCAGATGTCTTAATAAAAATATACTTGACCAAAACACCATGTATTTTTCTTTTTTGGTATTATGGGAAACACTGAGGTCCAATCATTCCCAACTGTTCAATCACCATGTCAATCCATAAATTAGGATTTAAAGATTGCAAGGTGCCCCAGTGTTAGTTTCCTTTTATTCTGAAGTTTGTTTGCTCTGCGACATGTACTTTACAGAACAGAGACGCAGAGTGAGCAGAAATTACTTATTAATGGGGACAAGCAAAACTGATTAAATCTGATTTATAGACTAAATCTCAGCTTAAATTTCAATTTTGGAAACATGCGAGGTGTAAGCTGTGTGATTATGTCACAATACATATTGATATAAATGTATTCTGCCTACATTTGTTTCTACAATTCTTAATATTTGCAAAAACAAAACATTACGTAGATATTGACGACATTAGGTTAATCTGGAATATTTCACCACAGGAAGTGCAAAAACTCTTTCAAATTCATAGCCTTCATGACATGTAATATCTACCACCTGAATTATGCAATCTAATGTGGGTGTGGCCTACAGTTTGTGGGCTGCACCACCCGACCCCTTAACCACTTGCCGACCGCCCACTGCACAGCGCCGGCGGGCAGAGGAATACAGAATTCCGCCGATCATTGCGTATACATGCATCGACACTATTTTTTTTATTCCCTAAACTGCCCCCTGCTCCCTCCTGATCACTCCCCCCACCCCTCAGATTCTCCCCAGACCCCTCCCACCAGACCCCCCCCCTGTGTACTGTATGCCTCTATCCCCCCTGTAATAACCCACTGATCACCTGTCAGTCACCTGTCAATCACCCATCAATCACCCCCTGTCACTGCCACCCATCAATCAGCCCCTAACCTGCCCCTTGCGGGCAATCTGATCACCCACCCACACCAATAGATCGCCCGCAGATCCGACGTCAGATCACCTCCCAAGTGCATTGTTTACATCTGTTCTCTACCCTAAACACCCACTAATTACCCATCAATCACCCATCAATCACCCCCTATCACCACCTGTCACTGTTACCCATCAGATCAGACCCTAATTTGCCCCTTGCGGGCACCCAATCACCCACCTACACGCTCAGATTGCCCTCAGACCCCCCCCCCCCCCCCCCTTATCAATTCGCCAGTGCATTATTTACATCTGTTCTTCCCTGTAATAACCCACTGATCACCTGTCAATCACCTGTCAATCACCCATCAATTGCCCCCTGTCACTTCCACCCATCAATCACCCCCTGTCACTGCCACCCATCAATCAGCCCCTAACCTGCCCCTTGCGGGCAATCTGATCACCCACCCACACCAATAAAACACCTGCAGATCCGACGTCAGATCACCTCCCAAGTGCATTGTTTACATCTGTTCTCTACCCTAAATACCCACTAATTACCCATCAATCACCCCCTGTCACTGCTACCCATCAGATTAGACCCCTATCTGCCCCTAGGGCACTCAATCACCCGCCCACACCCTCAGAACGCCCTCAGACCCCAGCCCTGATCACCTCGCCAGTGCATTGCTTGCATCTATTCCCCCCTCTAATCACACTTTGAGACACCCATCAATCACCTCCTGTCACCCCTAGCACACCCAGGGCCGGATTACTGACCAGGCAACAAAAGCAGTCGCTTGGGGCCCCATTCAGAGTCAAAGGGGCCCCATCAGCACATAAACCAGCCCTCGCCATCCTGTCAGTGGTGGCTGGATGGTATAATGGTTAAAGGGACTCTGAGCAGTGCAGTAACTATGGAAAGATGCATATCATTTTAAAGCTCTCTTTCTCCTCTTTCCAATGATATATAAACGGCCACCCTATGCCTTTTAGTTTTCGCTATTTTTACGATCGAAATTGCGGCCACAGGACAACTTTTCTCCAAAGTCGGCAGCTCGATTCAGCACAATGCAATGAAATATAAAGAACCCCGGGATATATAATTATAAACATCATACTGGTAGGTGTGAGGATGTAATTAATTAGTTGTGGGTATGCTTAAAGGCATACCCACAGGCACTGCTCGGAGTCCCTTTAAGGGCTCTGCCTCTGACACAGGAGACCAGGGTTCGAATCTCGGCTCTGCCTGTTCAGTAAGCCAGCACCTATTCAGTAGGAGACCTTAGGCAAGTCTCTCTAACACTGCTACTGCCAATAGGGCGCGTCCTAGTGGCTGCAGCTCTGGTGCTTTGAGTCCGCCAGGAGAAAAGTGTGATATAAATGTTATTTGTCTTGTCAAATGATGCCGTGCGCTGCTGATTGTCTTCAGAGCCAGGCTCTCCTCCTAGGTCCCCCTCCTGCTACTGTGCTCTCTGCCGCTGCCCACTCTGCCCTCCCTTCCCACAGAGAACCACAGCTGCAGCAAGAATGATAGCAGCAGATGGCAAACGCTCACTCACCTATCCATGATCCAAGCAATAGAGATCCCGTCATCTGAAACCCATCTGTCTCTTCTACAGTGCAGCCGCTCGCTCTGAACTTCCTGATTCTCAGATCAGACAGGAAGTAGGAAGTAGTAATAGCAGTAGTAACAGAGCGGCAGCACTCTAGAGGAGACAGATGGGCTCCGGATGACGGGACCTCTATTGCTTGGATCGCAATAGGTGAATGTGAGTCATCTGGTGCTGTCATTCTCCCCCGCTGCGTGTAACGATCGGTGTAGCACAGAGAGGGTCTGATTACCGGTGATCTGCAGTATCACCGAGAATGCAGAATATACCCGATTATTGATGATCTGCAGTATCACCGATAATCAGATATATATTCTAACCTCTGGACACCTGAGAGATAAGAGTGTTTAGGTGTAACCGTAATACTTAGAGTAATGCACCTTAGGAGAAGGTACAGAAGCAGTAAGGAGTACTGCACAGAAGTAAGTTCCTTCCGTATGCCTAGACTCTCCCGGGGGAGGAGCTAGGCCGAGGGTAGGAAGGACAGAACGTGAGTGACACCAGTGAGGGGGTGTCACTAACAGATCTGGGAACTGCCTCTAACAGTAAGGCCAGTTCTCGAGGTCGGGCAAACCAGGTCGTCAACACACAGACAGATAAGGTACCAATACAGGAGACAGAAACGTAATCCAATAGACAGGCAGAGTTTGGCAACGGGGTATCAGAATAGCGAGGTACAGAGTCAGAAGGCAAATACAGGGTTCAGGAACGAGCAGAGGTCGGCAACAGGATATCAGAAATAGCAAAGTACAGAATCAGAGATCAGGAGGATAAGTCAGGCAAGCAGAAGGTCATAACAAATAATACAGTTCAATTTCCTAACGCTAAGGTGTGAGGTCCGTGATCATCAACACCTTTGGAAACTATGCTAGAACATAGATATGACAAGGTCTGAGTGCTACCACGTTGTGATCGCAACGCCAGACGCCAGAGAAATGACCAGTACCCAGTATATATACATCAGCGCTTCCAGCGCCTCCCCTAAGTGCTGGACCAATGATAGGTGGTGGAAATGTCAGCTGACCAGCTTGGTCAGCTGACCTTCTTTTGGCTGTCAATGTCATATAAACTCTGCCTCTCAGCGCGCGCGCGCGTCATTCTGAACCTGTGTGGACTATCAGTCCCAGCCACACCAGTCACACTTTGCAATGTCTCCGCTGGCCTGCATGCAGGGTGGGACGCACCGCTAACAGCCCATGCAGTGGCCTCCCCGCGCCTGGTCATACTGTCAGTAGCAGGCCTATGCGCGCAAACCGCCGCGTCAGACGCGGCGGTTTCTCTGCGCTCCGCCATGCCAGCCGCGGAAACAGCCGCCTCATCCTGCGTCCATGCGGCGGCTTTTCCACGTTTCTTCACACTGCGGCTGCCTTCTCTGCTGGACTATCGTATTCACTGGGATGGAGGCTGCATGGTGGCTGTCTAGTTTGGGAGGAAATCGGTTGTTCGGTGGTGGGGTTGGTTATGTAATTCTGTCTGGGGAACGGCTTCCGGGTTGGCGGTGTCCAGAGCTTTCTGCTATTGCCAGGCTAGAGATGCAGGGGGAAAGTGCTGCTGCTGTGATATCTGGCGCCCTCTTCACAGTGGTGCCCCAGTCCCTGAGTGCAAATGTCCCAGCCATTCATCTCTCACTCTGCATTTTGCCGCTGCTATTGCCTGCATTGTGCACCCACAGAGGAAAGCGGGCTGTTGCCCATAGCAACCAGTAGCTCGGCTGCCCCGGTGTGTGCGGCATGTTGCTGTGCAGCTGCATCTTCTGATTCTATTACGACATGATGGGGGGCCCAAATCAGTTACTTTGCTTAGGGCCCCATTTAGCCTTAATCCGGCTCTGAGCACACCTACCCATCAGATCAGGCCCTAATTTGCCCCGTGTGGGCTTCTGATCACTCGGCCAAACCCTCAGATCCCCCTCAGACCCCCTTCCGATCGCCTCCCCAGTGCATTGATTGCATCTATTTTCCCCTCTAACCACTCCCTGAGACACCCATCAATCACCTCCTGTCACCCCCCTAGCGCTACTATCCATCAGATCAGGCCCAATACAACCTGACATCTAAAAGGCCACCCTGCTTATGACCGGTTCCACAAAATTCACCCCCTCATAGACCACCTGTCATCAAAATTTGCAGATGCTTATACCCCTGAACAGTCATTTTGAGACATTTGGTTTCCAGACTACTCACGGTTTTGGGCCTGTAAAATGCCAGGGCGGTATAGGAACCCCACAAGTGACCCCATTTTAGAAAAAAGACACCCCAAGGTATTCTGTTAGGTGTATGACGAGTTCATAGAAGATTTTATCATTTGTCAAAAGTTAGCGGAAATTGATTTTTATTGTTTTTTTTTCACAAAGTGTCATGTTTCACTAACTTGTGACAAAAAATAAAATCTTCTATGAACTCGCCATACACCTAACGGAATGCCTTTGGGTGTCTTCTTTCTAAAATGGGGTCACTTGTGGGGTTCATATACTACCCTGGCATTTTAGGGGCCCTAAACCGTGAGGAGTAGTCTAGAAAACAAATGCCTCAAAATGACCTGTGAATAGGACGTTGGGCCCCTTAGCGCACCTAGGCTGCAAAAAAGTGTCACACATGTGGTATCACCGTACTCAGGAGAAGTAGTATAATGTGTTTTGTGGTGTATTTTTACACATACCCATGCTGGGTGGGAGAAATCTCTCTGTAAATGGACAATTGTGTGTAAAAAAAAATCAAACAATTGTCATTTACAGAGATATTTCTCCCACCCAGCATGGGCATGTGTAAAAATACACCACAAAACACATTATACTACTTATCCTGAGTACGGCGGTACCACATGTATGGCACTTTTTTACACCCTAAGTGCGCTAAGGGGCCCAAAGTCCAATGAGTACCTTTAGGATTTCTCAGGTCATTTTGCGACATTCGGTTTCAAGACTACTCCTCACGGTTTAGGGCCCCTAAAATGCCAGGGCAGTATAGGAATCCCACAAATGACCCCATTCTAGAAAGAAGACACCCAAAGGTATTCCGTTATGAGTATGGTGAGTTCATAGAAGATTTTATTTTTTGTCACAAGTTAGCAGAAAATGACACTTTGTGAAAAAAAACAATTAAAATCAATTTCCGCTAACTTGTGACAAAAAATAAAATCTTCTATGTACTCACCATACTCCTAACGGAATACCTTGGGGTGTCTTCTTTCTAAAATGGGGTCATTAGTGGGGTTCCTATACTGCTCTGGCATTTTAGGGGCCCTAAACCGTGAGGAGTAGTCTTGAAACAAAAATGACCTGTGAAATCCTAAAGGTACTCATTGGACTTTGGGTCCCTTAGCGCAGTTAGGGTGCAAAAAAGTGCCACACATGTGGTATCAAAGTACTCAGGAGAAGTAGTATAATGTGTTTTGGGGTGTATTTTTACACATACCCATGCTGAGTGGGAGAAATCTCTCTGTAAATGGACAATTGTGTGTAAAAAAAAAATCAAACAATTGTCATTTACAGAGATATTTCTCCCACCCAGCATGGGTATGTGTAAAAATACACCCCAAAACACATTATACTACTTCTCCTGAGTACGGTGGTACCACATATGTGACACTTTTTTACACCCTAATTGCGCTAAGGGGCCCAAAGTCCAATGAGTACCTTTAGGATTTCACAGGTCATTGTGCGACATTTGGTTTCAAGACTACTCCTCACGGTTTAGGGCCCCTAAAATGCCAGGGCAGTATAGGAACCCCACAAATGACCCCATTCTAGAAAGAAGACACCCAAAGGTATTCCGATAGGAGTATGGGGAGTTCATAGAAGATTTTATTTTTTGTCACAAGTTAGCAGAAAATGACACTTTGTGAAAAAAAACAATTAAAATCAATTTCTGCTAACTTGTGACAAAAAAATAAAATCTTCTATGAACTCACCATACTCCTAACGGAATACCTTGGGGTGTCTTCTTTCTAAAATGGGGCCATTAGTGGGGTTCCTATACTGCCCTGGCATTTTAGGGGCCCTAAACCGTGAGGAGTAGTCTTGAAACAAAAATGACCTGTGAAATCCTAAAGGTACTCATTGGACTTTGGGCCCCTTAGCGCAGTTAGGCTGCAAAAAAGTGCCACACATGTGGTATCGCCGTACTCAGGAGAAGTAGTATAATGTGTTTTGGGGTGTATTTTTACACATACCCATGCTGAGTGGGAGAAATATCTCTGTAAATGGACAATTGTGTGTAAAAAAAATCAAACAATTGTCATTTACAGAGATATTTCTCCCGCCCAGCATGGGTATGTGTAAAAATACACCCCAAAACACATTATACTACTTCTCCTGAGTACAGCAATACCACATGTGTGGCACTTTTTTGCAGCCTAACTGCGCTAAGGGGCCCAAAGTCCGATGAGCACCTTTAGGCTTTACAGGGGTGCTTACAATTAGGCACCCCCCAAAATGCCAGGACAGTAAACACACCCCACAAATTACCCCATTTTGGAAAGTAGACACTTCAAGGTATTCAGAGAGGAGCATAGTGAGTCCGTGGCAGATTTCATTTTTTTTGTTGCAAGTTAGCAGAAATGGAAACTTTTTTTTTCTTTTTTGTCACTAAGTGTCATTTTCCGCTGACTTGTGACAAAAAATAAAATCTTCTATGAACTCAGCAGTGAATACTTTGGGATGTCTTCTTTCCAAAATGGGGTCATTTGGGGGGTATTTATACTATCCTGGAATTCTATCCCCTCGTGAAACATGACAGGTGGTCAGAAAAGTCATAGATGCTTCAAAATGGGAAAATTCACTTTTTGCACCATAGTTTGTAAACGCTATAACTTTTACCCAAACCAATCAATATAGGCTGAATGGTTTTTTTTTTATTAAAAACATGTTTGTCCACATTTTTCGTGCTGCATGTATACAGAAATTTTACTTTATTTGAAAAATATCTGCACAGAAAGTTAAAAAAAAATCATTTTTTTGACAAAATTCATGTCTTTTTTGATGAATATAATAAAAACTAAAAATCGCAGCAGCAATCTAATAGCACCAAAATAAAGCTTTATTAGTGACAAGAAAAGGAGCCAAAATTTATTTAGGTGGTAGGTTGTATGAGCGAGCAATAAACCGTGAAAGCTGCAGTGATCTGAATGGAAAAAAAGGGTCTGGTCCTTAAGGGGGGTAAAGCCTACGGTCCTCAAGTGGTTAAAAAACAGATTTCCGAGCATTTATATAATACTTCAAAAGGTTATGAAAAACATAGTTTATCAATACACTTTAAAAAGAAACATGCAAGTGACCCTGGATTTATGAGATTTTATGCAGTAGAGAAGTTAAGACCCTCTTGGAGGGGGTGTAAGAGAGTGAGGAAATTATCAAAGATTGAAACTAGATGGATTTTTGATTTGGATTGCCTAACCCCGAGGGAGATGAATGTGGATATCAATTTAAATTGCTTTATCACTCAGCAACAATTAAATGGAAAATATATTGATAGAGTTTTAACCACTTCACCACTGAGGGGGTTAACCCCCTGACCACCAGAGCAATTTTCACCTTTCAGCGCTCCTTCCATTCATTCGTCTATAACTTTATCATTACTTATCACAATTAAACAATCTATATCTTGTTTTTTCCACCACTAATTAGGCTTTCTTTAGGTGGGACATTATGCCAAGAATTATTTTATTCTAAATGTGTTTTAATGGGAAAATAGGAAAAATCTGGGAAAAAATTAATTATTTTTCAGTTTTTGGCCATTATAGTTTTTAATTAATGCATGCTACTGTAATTAAAACCCATGAAATGTATTTGCCCTTTTGTCCCGGTTATAAAACTGTTATAAAATTGTCCCTATCACAATGTTTGGCGCCAATATTTTATTTGGAAATAAAGGTGCATTTTTTTCAGTTTTGCGTCCATCCCTAATTACAAGCCCATAGTTTATAAAGTAACAGTGTTGTACCCTCCTGACATAAATATTTAAAAAGTTTAGTCCCTAAGGTAACTATTTATGTATTTTTTTAATTGTACATTTTTTTATTTTTTTTTAATTACAAAAAAAAAATTGGGAGTGTGGGAGGTAATGAGTTAATTTTTTGTGTAAAAGTAATTTATTTGTATGTGAAAAATGTGTAGGGTGTAGTTTCACTATTTGGCCACAAGATGGCCACAGCAGTAACTTTTTTTATATATTAAATTTTATTATAGTTTACTGTAGGTGTAGGATGTACCAACATAGTTATATGGGTATTATCCAGATATAAGGGATGCCACTCTCCCAGTTTCCTTCATTAGCTCATAGTCCTATGCGCATTACACCTCTGGCATTGCTGTTAACTTTTTAATGACCGCTCCACGCCAATTGGCGTGGACGTGGCGGCGGCCCTAGGACCGCCTAATGCTGATTGGCATGCAGTTCTGGGGGTGTATTTTGCAGGAGATCATGCGTGCCGATGCACGCGCATCTCTGCTTGAATGACAATGCTGGGAGACTGTTAGACAGTGAAACCGCTGTCTATTTACTGTGTACAGCGATGCGATTTATGGCAGCGCTGTACTGGGGACAGCCATGTGACACGGCTGTCCCCCTGGGTGGCAGGGGAGTGATCCACTGTCATAGGCTGAAGCTTATGACAGCTGATCGTGCTGATTGGCTGGCAGGGGGGAGGGAGGGATAAAAAAAGCCATATTTATTAAAAAATAAATAAATATTTATTTTAAAAAAACATCCTGGGAGCGATCATAGCCCACCAACAGAAAGCTCTTTTGGTGGGCAGAAAAGGGGGCAAGGATCATTTGTGTGCTGAGTTGTACGGCCCTGCAGCAGCCTTAAAGCTGCAGTGGCCTTAATTGTAAAAAAATAGCCTGGTTACTAGCAGGGTTTAAGACAATGGTCCTTAAGTGATTAAGTGCTGACATGATGGGGTATGTATCACCTTGATGATCAGAGATCATCGAGAGTGATCCAGCAGTGTCTATGGAAGAGTGCTGACAATATAAGAAGCAATGGTGGCACAGATAGGAGAACGCAGAGTTTGTGACTAAGAGGAGCTATTGTTAATGGGGGGAGGGGATGGGCCCGCAGACAGGCAGAATCAGGTACTATGAGGAAAAAACTGGATAATAGCGCAAGGGGCGCTGACAGGAGTACACTGATATTGTAACTGAATTGTTGCTATGATGTAAGCTTGGAAAGGTACAGACAAGACAGAGCTAGTATTGCGGTGGAAGGGAAGGGTAGTGTAAGTAACCAATTGGACGTGAGCGGGAGGGTCTTTAGCTTGAGCCCTGCAGCCAATGGAGAGCTCTTGATAAATCCTTTGTGTGATAAAATGCATAGGATGGAGCCTACAATGGCGCAAGGCAAAGGGTATTGGATCCAAGGTGCAGGATAGTGTCCATCAAGACTTGAACAGAGAGGCAGCAGTGGTAGGAGCGGTGTCCCAGAAACATGCCACTTCATGCTAAATGCGTATGATTCTACAGGGTTTGTGAGTGTATTACTTGATATTAATATTTTTATAAAATGGTACCTCATACATTTAAAAACATTTTTTTTTTAAACTACAAGAACAGATAACATAGCAGATAACGTCGCCTCATACATCAGTTTCTGTGAGAACTTGTGTGTACCAACGAAAACCTTCAAGGTGTACCCGAACAACAAACCGTGGTTCACTAACAGGCTACGGCAACTGCGGAGATGAAAGGAGGCTGCACATAAGTCCGGCAACCAGGAGGACTACAGGAAGGCTAGAAACGATCTTAAGCGGGAGCTGAGTGCTGCCAAAAAAGAGTATGCTGAGAGGATAAAAGACAACCTGCGCTCAAACGACTCACGCGCTGTATGGAAGGGGCTGAAGGCCGCCACCAACTACAAGCCCCAACCCCAGCATGCAACACCCAGCCCGACACCAGAAGAAGAACTTAGCAGATTCTACTGCGGGTTCGAGCACCAGGAAGAACCGGAGGGGAACCAGGTACGGACTCCCCCACCTCCATGCCCAGCAAGCAACACCCTGAGACTGCCCTTTCCCACGATGGTGAGTGAAGCCGAGGTCCTGCGCCTCCTATCTACCTTAAATGCCAGGAAAGCCCCCGGCCCTGACGGAGTATCTCCAGCTTGCCTGAAAACCTGCTGTCGGCAACTTGCCCCCATCCTCTTCGCTATCTACACCAAGTCCCTGGGTGAGGGCAAGGTCCCTGCGTGCTTCAAGAGGTCAATCATCATACCTGTCCCTAAGAAACAAGGGGTCACCGAACTTAACAACTTTAGGCCCGTGGCCCTGACGTCCGTCATCATGAAAACCATGGAGCGGGCGGTCCTAGCCTACCTCAAGCTCTCCACTTCGCTCCTAGACCACTTCCAGTTCGCCTACAGAGCAAGTAGGTCCACCGATGATGCGATCAATATCTGCCTGGAGCTCATCAACGACCACCTTGACAGGCCAGACACGTATGCCAGAATACAACTCCTAGACTTCAGCTCGGCTTTTAACACCATATGCCCAAGCATTCTCCAACGGGACCTAGCTGCACTTGGAGTCAACCAAGTCTACAACGTTGGATCACGGACTTTCTTACCAACAGGTCCCAAGTTGTCAGACTGGGCAATATCCACTCCCAAGCAGCGACCACGAACACTGGAGCCCCCCAAGGCTGCATCCTGTCACCACTGCTGTTCTCCCTCTACACAAACAATTGCAGATCGGAGGCAGACTCTGTCAAGGTCATCAAGTTCACCGATGACACCACCATCGTGGGCCTTGTCACCAAGGACAATGTCCAGGAGTACCGTCAGCAGGTGGAGAGAATTTGCAACTGGAGCAAGGAGAACAGGCTGGTGCTAAACACTGCTAAGACCGTTGAGTTAATCATTGAATTCAGGAAGTCTGCTCCCACTCCACCTCCAATCTACATTGACGGCAATGAGGTAACCAGAGTACCCTGTGCCCAGCTTCTGGGTACAACCATCTCGAGCGACCTCAGCTGGAAGCCCAACATCACTGCCACCCAATGGAAAGCCCAGCAGAGGCTCTTCTTCCTCCGCCAGCTGAGAAAGTTCGGCATGACTCAAGAAATTCTAACCAGCTTTTACTCCGCCACCATTGATCCTCTGCTCTTCCATCTTGGTGTGGTATGCTGGCGCCACTGTCGATGACAAGGACAAACTACAGCGGGTCATCAGGTCAGCAGAGAGGATCATTGGGTGCCCCCTCCCCTCTCTTGCCCTACTACACAATAAAATACTTAGATCCAGGGCACTGAGAATTGCAAGTGATCCCTTACACCCAGGCTACCGCTACTTTAACCTTATGCCCTTGGGCCGGAGGCTACGAGCCATTTCCACTAAGACCATGAGACACAAGAACTCATTCTTCCCCTCGGCAGTCAGCCTCCTTAATTCCCTCCACATCCTACCACCAAAGCAAGCCTCAAGGAGCGGCGACGCCGGCTGCGCTATGGCTGACCAGTCTACCAACCCACAGGACTAACTATTGACATCTCAGGGACACTCTGGGAATGTGTTGTAATTACAAATGTATTGTTAACCTGTTGCCTGTTGTTCACTGTCTCTCTCTATGTACTCTTCCTGAGCTATTTGTACTGTGCCAAAAACAATTCCGGGCATGACCCCTCATGCTTGGCGAAATAAATGTTCTGATTCTGAATCAAAGCGTAGTTTTATTACACACGTGTGGCGTTCTCTAACTGGTTTACACGAGACCGTGAGATACTCAGCTCTACCAGGAAGATAAATGGTTTCCCTCTTGTCCCACCCCTCATTTTATAGTCTCTCAGTCTCTGCATAGGCAACGTCATCAGGGCGTTGTCATGTGGTCAGTAGTTGTCTGGAGTCCAGGCATTATTCCCTTATATGTCCCTTTTAGCTGAGGCCAGTTCATCTCTCCTGGTAGCATGATGCTTCCTCTTTCTGGGCATGGCTCGTCTCAGCTCCTGTCACGTACTAATTTCCTGCAAAAAACAGAAATAGAGACAGCAAGTACATGGTTCCTCAAAAACAGGCGTGAAGACATACAGTACATTAGACCCTCGCCTACACTTGTACTTCTTGACAAACATCACCCTAATGTTCCAGTAAGCTGCTAAAACAGTAATATTAAAGCAGGACTCTAACTTGCTAAGCTTTTTACACAAACACATAATTCATATCCACACATACCGACTTGGGACCTGGTACAAATGAAAGCCAAGACGTTTAGATTTCTAAAGATGGTTCAACCTTGCAAGAAAAGTAAATGTATTTTTAACAGGAGGTTCCCAAATGTGCTGGACGGTATAATATGTAAGTACCCTGCTTTTTTTATGCCAAATGAAGGAAACATCATTGTGACCAAACAATTAAATTATTGTTTCATCTGACCATAACACAGAGGCCTCTTGTACATTGTCTAATTATCTTTTGAGATACACCTATGTCATTTCCCTTCAAAAAAATATTTGCTGGTTGAATAAAAGTAACTTTAAAGAGAACCTCTACTGAGTAAAAATATTTAAAATAAACACATGAGGTAACTTCAAATTAACATTACATAGTTGCCTTGCCATCAGTTCCTCTCAGAAGCTCACCATTTTCTTCTGACAATAATCCCTTCCAGTTCTGACAATATTTTGTCAGATCTGAAATATATCAGTTGCTGTCAGTAAAATATCAGTTGCTGTCAGTTATAGCTGAGAGGAAAACTGATGTACCAGGTAATGTCCATGTTTCCCTATGGCTCAAGTGGGCGATGTTACAGTTTAACTATGTGCTGACCAGATAGCTGTTATGGGTAATGGCCATTTTCAAAATGGAGGACGGAAAATTCCCTTGATCACAGTGAACAAACAGGACGCGGGACAGGAGAAAGACACTGAAGAGTAGACTGCATGGAAGGTAAGTATGACTTGTGTATGCTTATTTTGACTTTTAATTTTCAGTTCAGGTTTTCTTTAAGTCAAAATTTGCCAGTGGTATGAATAATTATGGGCAGCACTGTATGTAATTATGTATGGTATGGACACACTGTGGCCAGTTGACAGTTTAACTGCACAGTTAGCAAGCAGCAAATGCTCATTCAACAATCTGTCTGCCAGAAATCCTGTATATTAACCACAGGTTGTCAATTTGCAGGGACCCAGAAGCACCTGTGGGCGGTGGCTTAGTGTGGGCTGTGGCTTAGTGTGGGTGACACAGTTGTGAGCAGTAGCATAGTGTGGCGGTTGTTGTGGAATGCACGCCAAGCATGCGATTCTTTTAAGAACCATGGATTTCCTGGTATATACACACAGTTATATGAAATAATTAGGGCACGCTATGAAAGCCTTACTGGATTTCACCTTCTGGATCGTTACCTTGCCGTGGTGAAGGGGCTTGTGTATCTCAATGCAGCAATGAGCTATATCGTGTAGGGCTACCCAAGACAAGCAGGTCTTTGCAGAGAGATAACAAAAAATACAGTATGATCCACTGAAGAATTTGCTGACAGCTCACTCCAGTTTATTTCTGCCAAGAAAACACATAAACCAAAGCAACCAGAGTTAACGATATGTCATCTGTAGATAAGTCCCCCAGGTCTGAAGATGCCCAACAAGCTACTGGAAGAGCAGAAGACAAGTACAAGCCGAAGAAGAGCTAATGACAATGATGGATTAAAGCCAAGAGGACATCCAAATGCTGTGCTGAGATGCTCAGAAATATCAAAAAGTGCAATCCAATGCTGCAAAAGACAATATACCATCAGAACCATAAGATTTAGGAATCCAGGGAAGTTAGACATGATCAAACATTAAATGGCAGGGGTAAATTTTGTACTGCTCATTTCACATCAGATTTACTATTGTAGACAAGATACTTACAGAAGGAATGGTGTAGTCATTATCATCATCATCAAGAAAATGGTGTCAACAGTTCCTGGTTGGAATCCAAAAAGTGACAGAATTATCTCACTTAGATTTTAGAAACGAAGTCCACTGAAGGCTTATTAGCCAAAAGCTTGCTTTTTATTTAATTCTAAGTTAGCCAATAAATGTTCCTGATTCAAAACTTCTTGCTTTTACTGATGGCTAACACGTACAACACTCTACTGCTTAGATTGCAAGGCAAGCCATTTAACAACACATTAATTCACGTTTTTGCTCCAACAACTGAAATTGATAAGAATGAAGTGGAACAATTTTATGGTGATTTGTAACAGCTACTGGACACAACACCCAAGAAAGACATCACATACATGATAAGTGACTCAAATGCTAAAGTTAGCAGTGAAAAAGCAAGTGGAATCAGGAGCGTTCCGTCCATTGGGCACCAGGGGGCATGGCACACCATGTTACTGACAGGGTCCCACAGAGGCCATGAGCAGGAGGGGGAAAAGGGGAAGCAGCGCAAGAAGGAGGGGCCAGACCCCTTCCTTCACCTGGGTCCCCTCCGTCTGCACTCTCCCCCTTCAGATATGCGGCAGGCAGTGGCGGCGGGTGGGGAATTACTCACCTGACTCTTGCGTCTCCGCCTTCAATGCCGCTCACTGTGCTTCCGCTAATCAGGATAGTGATGCCTGGAACGCAAGAGTCAGATGAGTAATCCCCTGCTTGCCACCCCTGCCTGCCATATATCTGGAGGAGAAGAGTGCTGGAAGGAGGGGACCCAGGTGAGGGAGGCCGCTGCCCCTCCTTCCACTCTTCCCATACTGGGGCAACTATGCTACCTATACTGGGGGAAACTATACTAGCTATACTGGGGCAACTATGCTACCTACACTGGCAGCAACTATACTAGCTATACTGGGGGCAACTGTACTATCTATACCGGGGCCACTATACTATCTATACTGGGGCAACTATAGTATCTATACTGGGGGCAACTATACTATCTATACTGGGAGCAACTATACTATCTATGCTGGGGGCAACTATACTATCTATACTGGGGGCAACTATACTAGCTATACTGGGGCAACTATACTAGCTATACTGGGGGCAACTATGCTACCTAAACAGGGGGCAACTATACTAGCTATACTGGAGCAACTATACTAGCTACTTATACTGGGGCAACTATACTAACTTTACTGGGGCAACTTTACTATCTATACTGGGGCAACTATACTATCTATACTGGGGGCAACTATACTAGCTATACTGGGGGCAACTGTACTATCTATACTGGGGCAACTATACTATCTATACTGGGGGCAACTATACTATCTATACTGGGGGCAACTATACTATCTATACTGGGGACAACTATACTATCTATACTGGGGCAACTATACTATCTATACTGGGGGCAACTATACTATCTATACTGGGGGCAACTATACTATCTATACTGGGGGCAACTATACTATCTATACTGGGGGCAACTATACTAGCTATACTGGGGCAACTATGGTAGCTACCTATACTGGGACAACTATACTATCTATACTGGGGGCAACTATACTATCTATACTGGGGGCAACTATACTATCTATACTGGGGGCAACTATGCTACCTATACTGGGGCAACTATGGTAGCTACCTATACTGGGACAACTATACTAACTATACTGGGGCAACTATATTACCTATACTTGGGGCACCTATACCAGGCATAACCCACCGTGGCGCGCTTAGCATGCTATATGCTATGGGTCTGCCCAATAGTCAAGGATTTAGGTACTCCTATGGAAAATGTACTACAGTCAGTTTTACATGCTGATTTTAAATTATAGTTCAAGAGAACCGGGCGGGCACAGATGTCATTTCACCTTAAAAAGTTTATTGGCAGCAGATGTAATAACCAGAGGAGGCCCCCCGATGGAAAGCGCTCCCCCCATCGGCTATTACATCTGCTGCCAATAAACTTTTTAAAGTGCACCAGAGGTGATTATCGGTATCAGAGCTGCAGACAGTGGAGGACGGCGGTGTGGGAGTGATCTGAGCGGATGGGGCTGGAGGAAGCCCCAGGTATGTATAAAACTTTTTTCTTTTAATCAGCTCTGGTTTCCTTTAAGGTGAAATGACATCTGTGCCCCCCCCCCCCTCTTCTTGAACTGTGTTTGGATGTACTCCTTTGGCGGAGGCACAATGTATTTGTAACCGGTGAGCTGCAATCTTGGTCATTCCATATGCTGAAGTGCTGGTCATTTCTTTCTATACAAGGAGAGGTGATTTTAAATTATCCCTGGATGGTCCAGAGGTTCCCTGTGCCCTCTTTGCCCCCATCCTTGTCACATGCACTTCTCACTAAATAGGTACTGACCTTAGCCAGGAGTCAAACCCTGGTCTCCCGTGTCAAAGGCAGAGTCCTTAACCAGTACACTATCCAGCCTAATCCACCTCAAGTTCACTTTAAGTAAATATTTAAATTAGAGATGGGACGACGAATCCGGCGAATCCACGAATCCCTCGAATATTGGGAAATATTCGAGATTCGTGGATTCGAATCCCGACGCCATTTTCCACTTTGCGAATCCGCCGAATCCCGACGCTGCATCGCCGCGCATCCGCCGCTCGCACTCGTCCTCCTCCGACCCGCGCCTCCTCCGACCGCCCCGCGCCTCCTCCGCCCGGCCGCCCGCATACTTTGTATCAACTCACCCGTCCAGTGGAGCGCAGACAGAGCGGCAGACCTCTCGCTGACTTCCTGGTTCCCTCTAGTGACGGCTTTTACAATGACGTCATCAGTAAAAGCCGGTCCGGCCACTAGAGGGAACCGAGAAGTAAGGACGAGGTCTGCCGCTCTGCGCTCCACTGGACATGTGAGTTGATACTTATGCAGGGGTGAGCGAGGAGGCACGGGGAACGGAGGAGGCCATGGGGGTGAGCGGAGGAGGCACGGGGGGGAGCGACACCTACCTACCTACCACTTTACCTACCTACCTGCCACTATACCTACCTAAAGGCCCCCTATACGTACCTACCTACCTACCGGGCACTATACCTACCTACCTACAGGCCCCTATACCTACCTAAAGGCCCCCTATACTACCTACCTACCACTATACCTACCTACCTACAGGCCCCTATACCTACCTAAAGGCCCCCTATATGTACCTACCTACCTAAAGGCCCCTATACCTACCTAAAGGCCTCTATACCTACCTACCTAAAGGCCCCCTATACGTGCCTACCTACCTAAAGGCCCCTATACCTACCTACCTAAAGGCCCCTATACCTACCTACCTACATACCTACCCAGGGCCGGATTTGTACTTCTTACCGCCCAAGGCCGACTATTACCAGCCGCCCCAACCGTATCCTACCACCTCTCTCCACACACATCCATCAAAAAAATTTTGGGCTGATGGTGTCCACTATTGGAGCTAGTGCCGAGGTCTCCATTGCAACGTGAAGTGAATCAATCATGTCACACGGGGGAACTGGTCAATCAAGCGATCTACAGGTGATGGACGTGGTAGGAGCCTTCCACCATACACACATAGTCAAAAGTGGCTCACAATTGGACATTGGGTGGGGTCAGCAACACGTAAAAGTGAGTCCTGTACCCACTGCTGTCTCCAGGGTAACAGCGCTGGCCAATCAATAATTAAGAAATGGGTACTGTGAGAGGCTGCCTTCTGTATTCTGTATTATTTGCTGGTGCTGCCCCTGGGCCTTTCATCCCCCACACCAAGTGTGTGAGACCCGGCCTTCTGTAACTGCCTGGAGCTGCTGCTATGTCATTGGACAAGGTCTGGCTTTTTGCTAGTCACACACTGTTCACAAACGTTTGGTTAACGGACTGCAGCTGCCTGTAGCACAGCACAGGCAGATGCCAGCTGGTACTAATAGTGCAGTTATCCTGACCACTTTCATTTGTTTGGACACTTGCAAAAAATGCCCTGCAAATAATGCCCACTGTCTGCAGGCCGCCCCTTGTTTATCTGGTGCCCTAGGCCATGGCCTATGTGGCCTTGCCAGAAACCCGGCCATGTACCTACCTATACTTAAGGCCTTATACCCTGCTACCTATACTGAAGGTCCCTTTAACTACCTACCTACCTACAGGACACTATACCTACCTACCTACCGGCCACTATACCTACCTACCTACCTACAGGCCACTATACCTACCTAAAGGCCCCCTATACGTACCTACCTACCTACCTACCTAAAGGCCCCTATACCTACCTACCTACCTAAAGGCCCCTATACTTACCTACCTACCTACCTACCTAAAGGCCCCTATATCTACCTACAGGCCTCTATACCTACCTACCTACTTAAAGGCCCCCTATACGTGCCTACCTACCTAAAGGCCCCTATACCTACCTACCTAAAGGCCCCTATACCTACCTACCTACATACCTACCTATACTTAAGGCCCTATACCCTGCTACATATACTGAAGGTCCCTTTAACTACCTACCTACCTACAGGACACTATACCTACCTACCTACCGGCCACTATACTTACCTACCTACCTACAGGCCACTATACCTACCTAAAGGCCCCCTATACGTACCTACCTACCTACCTAAAGGCCCCTATACCTACCTACCTAAAGGCCCCTATACCTACCTACCTACATACCTACCTATACTTAAGGCCCTATACCCTGCTACCTATACTGAAGGTCCCTTTACCTACCTAAAGGCCCCTATACCTACCTACATACCTACCTATACTTAAGGCCTCTATATACCCTGTTACCTATACTGAAGGCCCTATACCCTGCTACCTATACTGAAGGTCCCTTTACCTACCTAAAGGCCCCTATACCTACCTACATACCTACCTATACTTAAGGCCTCTATATACCCTGCTACCTATACTGAAGGCCCATATACCCTGCTACCTATACTGAAGGCCCCTATACCCTGCTACCTATACTGAAGGCCTATATACCCTGCTACCTATACTGAAGGCCCATATACCCTGCTACCTATACTGAAGGCCCATATACCCTGCTACCTATACTGAAGGCCCATATACCCTGCTACCTATACTGAAGGCCCATATACCCTGCTACCTATACTGAAGGCACATATACCTTGCTACCTATACTGAAGGCCTATATACCCTGCTACCTATACTGAAGGCACATATACCCTGCTATCTATACTGAAGGCCCCTATACCCTGCTACCTATACTGAAGGCCCATATACCCTGCTACCTATACTGAAGGCCCATATACCCTGCTACCTATACTGAAGGCACATATACCCTGCTACCTATACTGAAGGCACATATACCCTGCTACCTATACTGAAGGCCTATATACCCTGCTACCTATACTGAAGGCCCATATACCTTTCTACCTATACTGAAGGCCCATATACCTTGCTACCTATACTGAAAGCTACCAATATTGAAGGCACCCATACCTAGCTAGCTATACTGAAGGCACCTTTACCTCGCTACCTATACTGCGGGCAACTATACCACGGATCGCACAATTCGTATGTGCAGGATTCGTTAGATTCGGGATTCGAAAGGTTCGAGATATTCGAGAACCTTTTTAGATTCGGATCCGGATTCGAATTCGAAGAAATTGTGGATTCGTCCCATCCCTAATTTAAATGAAACATGGGATTTCAGTAATACAGGTAGGGTGACCATCCATCCGGATTTAGGCCGGACAGTCCGGTTTTTGGACTGCTTTTCCTCCATCCGGCGCAAGGCAAGGGAGGACAGCCAGATGTCCTCCTTTTTGGGCTGTGTGGAGGGAGAGAGCGCAGAGAAGAAGGAGCGGTGGGCACAGTGGGAAAGGGAGGACATCTCCAACCCCTTTCCTCACTTTGGGCTCCCCCTTCCTCGCTCTACCCTCTAGAACTAAAGTTTTGGGGTGACTGGCAGCGGGCGGGACTTACCTCTGCCTCGCTCCAAGCGCTGCGTAGTGACGTCCGGTTCATGAGTTATTTGAGCCTGTTCTTTCCTGTGAGTGTAATGATCCGACTCATCCACTGAGCCGAATCAGTTCAGTGGATGAGACAGGAACTGTAGCTGCAGTTCCTGTCTCATCCACTGAACGGATTCGGTTCAGTGGATGAGTCGGATCACAGGAAAGAACAGGCTCAATTGACTCATGAACCGGACATCACTACTGCTTCCCTGTGGTAGGAGGCAGGTAAGTCCCACTCGCTGCCAGCCACTCCAAAACTTTAGTTCTAGATGGGAGAGCGAGGAAGGGGGAGCCCAAAGTGAGGAAAGGGGGGGAGATGTCCTCCCTTTCACACTGCTGTACCTTCTGCTCTCACTTCACTGAGCTCGCCCCTCCTGCCAGGGGACACCTGGCTAACTATTCTGGGGACACCTATAGACTTGGCTACATATACTTGGGACACCCATAGCCCTGGCTAAATATACTGGGGACACCTATAGACCTAGCTATATATACTGGGACACTATACACCTGGCTATCTGTACTGGAGACACCTATACACTTGGCTAACTATTCTGGAGGAACCTAAAGACCTGGCTACATATACTGGGGACACCTATAGACCTGCCTAACTATTCTGGGGACACCTAAAAACCTGGCCATCTGTACCGGAGACATCTATAGACCTGGCTAACTACTCTGGGGACACCCAAAGACCTGGCTACCTATTCTGGGGACATTATACACCTGGCTACCTATTCTGGGGAAACTATGCTCATGACTACTTATACTGGGGACACCTATAGACCTGGCTACCTATGCTAGGGGTACCTATTTTGGGGTAACTGCTGTCAGATTATCTGTATTTATGGGGAACCGCTGCCATATTATGTATGTTAGGGGCACGGCTGCTGCCAGATTTTGCGTATTTTGGGAAACAGCTGCCAGATTATGTGTATGTTAGGGGAACGGCTGCTGCCAGATTACGCATATTTTGGGGAACTGCGGCCAGGTTGTGTATGTTTGGGGGACTACTGCTGCCAGATTACATGTATTTTGGGTGTTATGTGTATTTTGGGTGATCTGCTGCCAGGTTTCGCGTATTTTGGGGAACTGGTTCCAGATTATGTGTATTTTGGGGGGAACTGCTGCTGCCACATTGTCTATTTTGGGGGAACGACTGCCATATTATTTGTATTTTGCAGGAACGTCTACCAGATTACACGTATTTTTGGTGAAATGCTGTCAGATTACATCTATTTTTGGGGGCTACACTACGGCAGAGCTCAAACTTCCCCGGCAGACAATTTACACCACTGCTAAGGTCATGTATATTTGGCCCCACCCATGACCACGCCCACATTATGCTTGACCACACCCACTTTTGGCACGCTCAGTACGATGTCCTTCTTTTCAGGGTGTGATGTCCTCCTTTTTGGGGTTCTGCAAGTGGCCACCCTAAATACAGGGCATGACAAACTCAAATATTAATTAAAACTGGGTGAGCTGATTGCCTTCACTATATAAGTCAACCCATTTTACCGCTGATAGAACTGCTCTGAAGACCCACCTCTGTGTGTAGAACCAGCGCTGACTGATCGAAGTAAGTATATACAGAGCTGCCATTTATCATTATTCACTACAGCACTACTTTATATCCAAAGGAACATAATTGTGTGTTTAGCTCTCCGCTGCACGATGTGTTGATATTTTGCCATTTTTATTCCCTTGTATGTACAGAGGTTGTTTTCATTATTGCTTTACTTGTGTGGAAAAGTACTCTAAAAATACATCTTATTAATAAGTAATATAGGAACCAGTACAAACATACAAATATTTTATTCTGTATGACTAACTGCTAAAATTACTGGTAAATTATGAGTATGAAAGTTTCTGTAGAAAAAGAAAGCTATCTCCATACTGGACAATAGGTCTTTAGGGCACTTAAAGGAACACTGTCATAGATGTAGTTTTTTCTGAACCCCTTTAGGAGTCATATGGAGACTTAGGAATGACAGATAGTGGTAGTAGAGAAAAAAAATCTGTCACCTTATCAGACCTTGCATTAGGAGTGCTAGGGCAATGCATGGGTGTCGGGTTATGGGTCCTTCTATTCAGTGTGTCAGAGCCTTGTCCCTTGAGACAGGGTCGTTTCTAGCCTTTTTGGCACTCCAGGCAAGTCCTGTGTCTCCCCCCCAAAAAAGCAATCACACAAACAAAAAAAACATGCACACACTAAAGACTGAATAGGCACATGGAGACAGAAAGAGGCACAAAGTGGAAAAGAAGGAGGCACACAGGGACAGAAGATGGCACAGATGGATAAAGGGAAATACAGGGTGGCAGAAGGACACACAAGGGGGATGAGGTGGCATGGGGGACAGAAGGAGGCACAAAGGGGGACAGAAGGAGGCAGGGGAGGACTGGGACCTTTTGGCCTGGAGGGAAAACACAAACTAGAGGCCCGGTTTCACGGCAGTCCCAGCCCAAATTACGTCACATGCGCCCCACGTGCTATATACCAGTAGTCACATGGTCATGCCAATGCAGAAATACAGCATGACAGGTAAAGTATAAATGCACAGGCACCGTGGGGTACATAATAGATTTTGAGGGAAAACGCCAGGGTTTCCATTGCGTACATAGTTTGTCATTATCGCACTTAACGAATACATCGACCCGAGATTTCCCAGCATCTCAGATTGATACATTCAACTACTTTCCACCCGAAATAAGTCAAATTGTTGATTGGGCATGCTTGTGGCGGCACAGATTTTCATCCGATTGGATAATTATCGAAGCAGTTGGTGGATCGGCCAGCCCTAAATCATTAAAGGAGAGGCAGCCTGGGGGGAAATCTCCCCCCTTCCCCCCGGCCAGTCCTCCCCTGGAAGGAGGCACAAATGGTGACAGAAGGAGGTACAGGGGGTCAGGTGGAGTCACAGGGGGACAGAGGGACACATGGGGGGGGGGGGGACACAGTGTTGGCTGCCAGCAAATTACACTATTCAGATGCAGCAGTCATTACTAAATCCCTTCTTCCTCCTAAAGGGGTTCAGGAAAAAAACTAAAACTTTCATAGTACATCTTTAATCAATTAAGATTTCTGTGAGTTTTCTCCTAGGAAATAATTGTTTAATTTGCAGGGCCAGATTTGTACTTTCTAGAACCCAAGGCCCACTGTCACCAGGCACCCCATCCCCCCCTTCCCCTTCCCAACCAGCAGCATTCTGCTCAACACCCCGACTAGCGATCACTGCTTTGAATGGGCTTCCATCTTTTTTGCTGCCCTGCCCCAGTATGACAAAGAAGCAGTACATTCTCTGTCCACTTGCGCTTCCTGCACTTTCACACCAACATGGATACTTAAGAAATGATGATCATTTTTTAGCAGCACTTGTCAAGTACACATAACGATAACACTCGCAGGCTCGGCTGCTGTGTATATCAGGGCAGGAGCGCAAAATGATAGGGAGCGCGAGTGGCCAGAGCATGTACTGCTTCTTTGTTCTCTGCATGACTGGCTGGGGGGGGGGGGGGGGGGGGTTAGGTGAGTGCAATGGAGAGAAGCCCATACCAAATGGAGAAAAGATAAGTGGAAGGATTCCATACTGCACAAGCTGGCATGAAAATAGTGTCAGGTGCTCTTTAAATATAGTCACAACTTAGCACTTAGGAGGTTGATTTAAGACAAGTGCAGGGACACATCTTTAAAGGAAACCAGAGACTAATCAATCTAAAAGTTTTATACATACCAGGGGCTTCCTCCAGCCCCCTCCACACTTTCCGCTCCCACGCCGTCTTCCTCCGCCTCCTCCTTCTCCCGGTAGAAGACCCGTATGTTTGGCCAGTAAGAGGCACTGCCAAGCGAGTGAATGCCCTGCTGCGCTTCCGTAGCTGGAAGCGCTCTGCACCTGCGCAGTACTACTACGCAGGTGTAGAACGCTCCCTGCTGCGGGAGTGAGACTGAGGGGTGAGGGGGACCCACATGCAGCCGCAAACAGCACTGCATTGAACAGTCAGTGCGTCACTATGTAGTGCTGATGGACCGCTGCTCCTGCTCTGCCCCAATCAACCTAAATCATCTTACTGGTCCGATCCATACTTTCCATCAATTTTAGGTCAGAAATGATCTGATATTGATTGAAAAGGAATCATTTTGGAAATCAATTTGCTGCAGATTCGACCTCTCTTATTTAATCTGCTGGTAAAATCATTAATTCATGAGGAGATGGTAATTAAGCCAATTAAGGTCAGCAGCCACCAAGAAATCAGCTGTAAGCTTGTTAATTAGCCCTCAGCTATAGGCTTTAACGCTTCCTATTTTTTTTCCCAATTACACATTCCCCCAGCGCTTACATTTTACCAGGGTGCTGAGGTGGTGGTGGAGGGGGGAGGGGATGATCGTGAAATAGGACTGGCAGCAGCTGTCTGAAGGCTCTTCCACTGCCTAAATGTAAAGCAAGGAGGTTACCCACTGTCGGTGCGGTGGAGGAGATAGGGATCAGAGCCAGCTCACACTGTTGCTCTGCCCGCTTTCATGATTGTAGCATCATTTTGTTATAAGGTCGTGCTGCGTGCTACCACCACGAATTTGTCCAACACTTTGATCAGGGGCATAGCAATAGGGGGTGCAGAGGTTGCGACCGCATCGGGGCACTTAGGCCAGAGGGGCCCCGAAGGGCCCTCCCTCAACTATAATATTAGCTCTCTATTGGTCCTGTGCTCATAATAATCACTTCTATATATATACTTTGAATAGTGGTATTAATTAACAAACTGTTCCCCATCCCCTTCTTGCACTTCTGACACTGTAGTTGCCATTGGCAGGTTTTGGTGCATCGTTTCAATTGTTATGTATAGAGTGCTTGGGGGGCCCCAATGTAAAACTTGCATCAGGGCCCACAGCTCTTTAGCTACGCCACTGACTTTGATCCATATATGGGAAATCTATGCTGGACTAGATCTGGCAGTGGCGACTCTACTTTTGGGAACAGCAGGGCAGATGGCCACACAGCAGCAAGGGAGATGGTTGGCGGCAATTAGAGTGTCAGACATAGTTGTTGGATTTCATCGGCAACAGTTCTATCCATCAGGGGAGGTGGCAGCGCTCCCAAGACAGGCTGCATCTGATTGACCAGTAGCATGGATGTGCAGGGCCTAATTATAGGCAGGTTCCGCAAGCTGCATTCAAAATAGATTAATATTATTATTATTGATTTTATTATTATTATTGTTGATTTCTAAAGCGCCAACATATTCTGCATATTCCATATTGCTGCAAAATGGAGGATGTTGGCTTCCAAAACAGTTTGCGCACAGAGTGTTACATACTAGACTCTTCCATTATGTTAAAGCATCCTTCATGGAAGAGACCCTGAACCCTAATTAACAAACAAACATAGTGTGAACCTGGGCACAGGTGGCCATAAAATGGTTTACACATTTTTTTAGATAACAGGGAAAAATTGGCATCCCTTTAGTGGGCTCTGCACGCCTCTGCTGGTAGTCATTTCAGATGCTGCCTGATCAAGAGCGCTGCCAATTTACCTAACAGTGCCATCTAGCGGCACCCAGTTTTTCTCATGTCGAACTATGTCCACCATTGGTGCTATGCATGAAAATGCCAATGTCTTATATAGTCCCACAGTATTGAAAGGGGTTAAAGGGTGGGTTCACGGTAAAAAAAAAATACAAATCCACTCACCTGGGGCTTCCTCCAGCCCGTGGCAGGCAGGACGTGCCCTCGACGCCGCTACGGAGGCTCCTGGTCTTCTCCGGTGGCGCACCCGACCTGGACAGGCTGGCTTCCAGGTCGCGCGCAGGCGCAGTACACCCCGGAGGACGTCCGATGACGTCAGCGCGCCCGCGTGAGATGCACGTTGGAGCGCACAAGAGCCCGACCTGGAAGCCGGCCTGGCCAGGTCGGGTGTGCCACCGGAGAATACCGGGAGCCTCCGGAGCGGCGTCGAGGGCACGTCCTGGCTGCCACAGGCTGGAGGAAGCCCCAGGTAAGTGGATTTGTATTTTTTTTTTTCAACCATGGATCTTCCCTTTAACAGTTTATATTTAATTCTCTCCACTGAATTTCCAGTGGAAATTGTAATGATCATATAATTTTTTGTCTGCCACTGTTTCTATATAATTTATGATATTTTCATTACTTAGATGTATTTAACTGCTATTCATTCTTTTTTTTTTCCCGCTCATTTCCAAAATTTATTGGCAGAAGCCCAACATGCTGACCTTGAAGAAATCCATGCTGCTGCTTTTCTTCCTTGGGATGGTCTCCTTATCTCTTGCTGATGAAAAGTAAGTATTTATATGAACCAACATCTGCAATGCCTATAACTGATATCTATCATGCACCACCATTCCAGTATACAGAGTGGATGCCTCTATAGCCACAATTAACCTCCTTAGCGGTATTTACGGTTATACAAGTCAATACAAAACATGCTGTGAACAGTATTGATGTGCATACACGTTAGTACTCTCCTGCACTGTATACTAGACCCTTGCTTGACACGTTTTGACAAGTTACAGGAAAAAAAAGGTTATGAAAATTTATTGGATCACTTTTTGCACAGAAATCCTGGGGAAATTGAACCCCAGGTGGGTTAACATTGCTGTCAGTGTGGCACCCATTATAACGCATGGCTGATAGTGCCCAGATTACCTACTTCAGTTGTGCTTGTCCATAGTTAGCTGCACAGCCAGAAGAGACTTATTTGACAACGTTTTGACAAATAGGTTTATTTAGTTATTTAACAACTAAAGGGTTTTCCCCTTATGGACACGAGCAATTTTCACCTTTCAGAGCTTCTCCCTTTCATTCATCAATAACTTTATCACTACTTATCATAACAAAATGATCTATAGCTTGTTTATTTTACCAGGCTTTCTTTGGGTGGTACATTTTGCTAAGAATTATTTTATTCTAAATGCATTTTAACGGGAATAGAAGAAAAAAATTGAAAAAAAATAATTATTTCTCAGTATTCAGCCAATAATACATGCTACTGTAAATAAAACCCACGTATTTTATTTGCCCGTTTATCCCAGTTATTACACTGTGTAAATTATGTCCGTGCACTAGAATAATGGGCTGTTTGTAGAATAGGTTTAGAGGGACCATGCACTAGAATGGTGGGATGTTTGTAAAATAGGTTTAGAGGGACCGTGCACTAGAATGGTGGGATGTATGTAAAATAGGTTTAGAGGGGCCGTGCACTAGAATGGTGGGCGGCTTGTAAGCAGGTTTAGAGGGACCGTGCACTAGAATGGTGGGCTGTTTTGAAAATAGTACATGGCAAGGAAATGAACAGCGCTACTTAAAAACAGACAAGTGCCTACCTGCAAAAGAGTGCAAGCCCCACTTGTGGGATAAAATACACACCTAGCATACACATGACCTGTCTACCACTGGAGGATGTTGGTTTCCGTAACAGCTTGCATGCAACCTATTAAGTACTCGTCCCTCCCACTGCGAAGAAGTCAATCCTCCATGGGAGGGGACCTAACTAAATCCTAACCTATGTATATGCATAGCCTGGGTGCGGCTAATCAAGTAAATTCGAAAATTGCGCAAAAGGTGGATCAGCGCATCACCAGGCCGCCTCTGAATGGCCTCGAATCAGAGGTGCGCTGAGCCCCCCCAGAAACTGCAAACGCACCTTGAACCCAAACGGAAGCTCTGCATATACACCGAAAGCAAAGCTGTTAAGTGGGAGCAGCTGACAAAAAATGAATTAAATTAGTACATGGCAAGGAAATGAACAGCGCTACTTAAAAACAGACAAGTGCCTACCTGCAAAAGAGTGCAAGCCCCACTTGTGGGATAAAATACACACCTAGCATACACATGACCTGTCTACCACTGGAGGATGTTGGTTTCCGTAACAGCCAGGGCCGACCCGCTCATGAGGCGGGGTGAAACTTTTGCCTCAGGTGGCAAAGTTCTAGGGGCGGCATCCGCCCGTACGTGGGTGCGGGGGTGCCGGCCGCCGAGCTGGAGGGGTAGCTGGCAGGACGGGGGTATTGGACCTAGCGGCGGGGAGGGGGGTCGGACCCCCCCCTCCCTCGCCTGGGTCCCCCGATCTGCGCTCCCCTCCAGCTTTAAATATAGCGTAAGCAGCCGACAGACATTAAGAGGCACGGGCGGGGGATTACTCACCTCTTCCTCGTTCCAGCGTGCGCTCCACAGACGTCACTTCCTGTAACGCCGCCCACTGTATTGTACGTGGCCGGCGTTGCAGGAAGTGACGTCAGTGGAGCACACGTTGGAACGAGGAAGGTGAGTGATCCCCCGCCCGTGCCTCTTACTGTCTGTCGGCTGCTTATGCTACATTTAAAGCTGGAGGGGAGCGCAGATCGGGGGACCCAGGCGAGGGAGGGGGTCCGACCCCCCTCCCTGCCGCTAGGCCCAATACCCCCATCCTGCCAGCTACCCTTCCAGCTCAGCGGCCCCCCCACGTGGGGGGGGGGGGGGCTTGGGGGCGGCGGCGGCGGCAATTTTTTTAAAACTTGCCTCAGGCGGCAAAAAGTCAAGGGCCGGCCCTGGTAACAGCTTGCATGCAACCTATTAAGTACTCGTCCCTCCCACTGCGAAGAAGTCAATCCTCCATGGGAGGGGACCTAACACTAACTAAATCCTAACCTATGTATATACATAGCCTGGGTGCGGCTAATCAAGTAAATTCGAAAATTGCGCAAAAGGTGGATCAGCGCATCACCAGGCCGCCTCCGAATGGCCTCGAATCAGAGGTGCGCTGAGCCCCCCCAGAAACTGCAAACGCACCTTGAAAGTATGGGGGAAGAGGCCCCCTAGAATAATCTCTACTTATGTGAGCATTCATCCCACTGTTTTGGTACAGCCGACTTAAAGAGTGAAAATAATGTAATTAAAAAAGTGCTTCATTTTTACAATAATCATGTATACATGATTTAGTCAGTGTTTTACCATTGTAAAATCTTTTAACCTCCTTAGCGGTAACCCCGTGTGTGACACGGGGTAAGCCACCGGAGGGTGCCGCTCAGGCCCTGCTGGGCCGATTTTCATAAATTTTTTTTGCTGGACGCAGCTAGCACTTTGCTAGCTGCGCCAGCACCCCGATCGCCGCCGCCGCGCGCCCGATCGCCGCTATCCGGTGCGGCGCGCGGCCCCCCCCCCCAGACCCCTGCGCTGCCTGGCCAATCAGTGCCAGGCAGCGACAAGGGGTGGATCGGGTCTCCCAATGACGTCCCGACGTCGGTGACGTCGGTGACGTCATCCCGCCCCGTCGCCATGGCGACGGGGGAAGCCCTCCAGGAAATCCCGTTCTTTGAACGGGATTTCCTGATCGCCTATCGCCGGAGGCGATCGGCGGGGCTGGGGGGATGCCGCTGAGCAGCGGCTATCATGTAGCGAGCCCTGGGCTCGCTACATGATTTAAAAAAAAATATCAAAAAAAAACTGCTGCGCTGCCCCCTGGCGGTATTTTTCATACCGCCAAGGGGGTTAAATCCCTGATTTACATTCTGACATTTATTACATTGTGACATTTTTACTTTTGGCAGGTGATGTAGCTGCTGCATGTTTTTTTTGCCAGTTGGAAACAGCTGGAAACAGCTATTTCCCACAATGCAGCAAGGTTCCCAGACAGGAAACTGCCACTGGCAGTCTGCCAGGAGTACGTACTCAGAGTTTCTTGTGGGAGGGGTTTCACCACAATATCAGCCATACATAGCCCCCTGACAGTCTGTTTGCGAAAATGAATAGATTTCTGATGTAAAAGGGGGTATCAGCTACTGATTGGGATAAAGTTCAATTTTTGGTCAGAGTTTCTCTTTAAACTTCCACAACTCCGAATCTCCATTCCTCAATCTCTGGTGGTGACGCTGGAAAATCTACTGGTGGCCTCACCTCTATCTGACAGCGTCTCCCGTTCAGTCAGTTATGGAACACTGTTCTGGGGCTGCCACCAGAGATCAAGCAACAGAATATTGGAGGAGGTACAGAAGTTCCCGACTGCACCAAAACAGCGGGATGTATAGTTGACTTAGCTACTGGTCAGCAATCACATGAGGTGAGATTTTTCTAGGGGCCCCTTCCAGGGGCGTAACTAGAAATCACTGGGCCCCCCTGCGAATATTTGGATGGGGCCCCCCCCCATAGGTGCCAAATAATCGTAATGGGGCAGCGTTTCACTGTAAATTAATTGTAAAGTGGGCAGCATTTTACCAGACAATCGTAATGTGGGCCAGAAAATCGTAATGTGGGCAGAGTTCACCAGAAAATCGTAATGTGGGCCTTTAGAAAATCATAATGTGGGCAGAGTTCACCAGAAAATCGTAATGTGGGCAGAGTTCACCAGAAAATCGTAATGTGGGCAGAGTTCACCAGAAAATCGTAATGTGGGCCTTTAGAACATCATAATGTGGGCAGAGTTCACCAGAAAATCGTAATGTGGGCAGAGTTCACCAGAAAATCGTAATGTGGGCACCAGTCACCAGAAAATCGTAACGTAAGCAGCAGTCACCAGAAAATTGTAACGTGGACAGCTTTCACCAGACAATCGTAATGTGGGCAGCGTTCACCAGAATATCGTAATGTGGGACAGAAAATCGTAATGTGGGCAGAGTTCACCTGAAAATCGTAATGTGGGCAGCAGACACCTGAAAATCGCAATGTGGGCAGCAGACACCTGAAAATCGCAATGTGGGCAGCAGTGACCAGAAAATCGCAATGTGGGCAGCAGTGACCAGAAAATCGTAATGTGGGCAGCAGACACCTGAAAATCGCAATGTGGGCAGCAGACACCAGAAAATCGTAATGTGGACAGCAGACACCAGAAAATCGTAATGTGGGCAGCAGACACCAGAAAATCGTAATGTGGGCAGCAGGCACCAGAAAATCGCAATGTGGGCAGCAGACACCAGAAAATCGCAATGTGGGCAGCAGACACCAGAAAATCGTAATGTGGGCAGCAGACACCAGAAAATCGTAATGTGGGCAGCAGACACCAGAAAATCGCAATGTGGGCAGCAGACACCAGAAAATCATAATGTGGGCAGCAGACACCTGAAAATCGTAATGTGGGCAGCAGACACCAGAAAATCGCAATGTGGGCAGCAGTGATCAGAAAATCGCAATGTGGGCAGCAGTGACCAGAAAATCGTAATGTGGGCAGCAGACACCAGAAAATCGCAATGTGGGCAGCAGTGATCAGAAAATCGCAATGTGGGCAGCAGACACCAGAAAATCGTAATGTGGGCAGCAGGCACCAGAAAATCGCAATGTGGGCAGCAGACACCAGAAAATCGCAATGTGGGCAGCAGACACCAGAAAATCGTAATGTGGGCAGCAGACACCAGAAAATCGTAATGTGGGCAGCAGACACCAGAAAATCGCAATGTGGGCAGCAGACACCAGAAAATCATAATGTGGGCAGCAGACACCTGAAAATCGTAATGTGGGCAGCAGACACCAGAAAATGTAGGCAGCAGACACTAGAAAAAAAAATGCACCTGTGAAAAAAAACCAATTCACTTACCTGACAGAAGTCTTCTCCTCTCCTGGCATCAGGCGCGCAGCTCCCCGAGTCCTCCACAGGCAGAGTGCAGGGCTACGGCAAGATGGCTGCCGAAGCCCTGTACTAGAGACACAAAGTCTCCAGTGTAGGGCTTCTTCGGCGGCCATCTTGCCGTAGCCCTGCTCTGCCTGCCGGAGACTATGCAGGTTGCCGGAGCGGGGCTGCGGGGAATGAACTGGCGGCTGCGTTGAGCATCTTGCTGGGGGGTCCAGAGCAGCGTTCCCCCCACGCACAGTGAGCGGGCCCCAGAGCAGCCCCGGGCCCCCCTGCGGCTGAGGGGGTCGCATCCCCGGTAGGTACGCCGGTGGCCCCTTCCCTCATACTCTGCAACTGCTGTAAGTGCTCCGTATTTTCTCTTTATAGTTTATAGTTTACTGTAGTGCTGCCCCAATCTTGATAAACAGGCTACAGGAATACTGCGGCATTGATGGCATAGTTCTTCAGTGGTTCCAATCCTTCTTGAGTGGCAGAACCCACAAAGTGTCTATGGGGCCCTTCCTGTCCACCCCTGTATCACTTAAGTATGTGGTGCCCCAGGGCTCAATCCTCTTTTCCCTGCTTTTCACGATTTACATGTTACCGCTGGGAAAACTAATCCAAAAACATGGCCTGACATACCACTGCTATGCAGACGACACCCAACTATATCTTTCCTTCAAGCCTGGTGTGACAGACCCAACTTTAACTATAAACGCCTGCTTACGTGAACTACAGCAATGGATGAATGACAACTGGCTGAAACTAAATGCAGACAAAACTGAAGTCCTTCTGATAGGAGGGCAGAGCATGATAACAAAACAACTTAACTTGCAGTCTTCACCACTGGGAATAGGAGGCACGGATCTGCGCAGCTCTGATCATGTGCGTAGCCTGGGAGTTCTAATTGATTGGGATTTAAACTTCAGAACTCAAATCTCTGCTGTGGTGAAATCATCCTATTTTCACCTGAAGAACATTGCAAAAATCAAGCACCTCATATCCCCAGAAGTTCTACCAACCTTAGTCCACGCCTTCATCACATCCCGACTGGACTACTGCAATGCTCTCTACACTGGCCTTCCAAAAAAGGTCTTGTACCGACTACAGCTGATACAGAATACTGCTGCCAGACTGCTAACCAACCAACCCCGTCACTGCCACATAACGCCAGTCCTGCACTCCCTTCACTGGCTACCTATAGAATGGAGGGTCCTATTCAAGATCGGCCTACTGACATTTAAATCCCTGAATAATTTAGGCCCTGGATACATGAAAGATATGTTGCAGCTGCGTAGCAATCCCCGCATTCTCAGATCAACAGGTTCTAATAATCTAGTCATACCCAGAGTCCACTTGGAAACTTTTGGTCCCAGAGCCTTCTGTCATGCTGCCCCTACGTTTTGGAACTCCTTACCTCAACAGATCAGGACAGCTCCATCCCTGGCCGTGTTTAAATCCAGACTGAAAACCCACCTGTTCAGTTTGGCATTTGCAGAAATATAACTTTTGTTGTGTGAATACTTCATCCTACTAATTACTGAATCTGAGAGAGCCTAAGCGCTTTGAGTCCTATGGGAGAAAAGCGCTATAGAAATGTTATTGTATTGTATTATTATTGTAATTACCAGTGGGGAGGGATGACTAAGGTCTGGTGTCTAGCAGAGCATGCGCAGCATTTATGCACTACGTAAATCAGTGTAATGGTGAAATCAGAGGTGGACTGACCATTAAGGCACTCGGGCATCGACCGAGGGCCCGTGGTCAGTAGGGCACCTCTCTCGGCATGATCGAGAGGCAGGGAGAGGGGGCACAGCGGCGGGGGGAGCGTGCATAGTAGTTACAACTTACCTTCTGCCGCCGATCCTCCGCAGCCTCTATCTCCTTCCACTCCTGGGCCAGCGCCTGTCACATTGGTAACAGCAGGCCCTGTGATGACTTGACCACGTGTCATCACATCGGTGGCAGAAGGTGAGTTGTAACTACTATGCCCGCTCCCCCGGACGCTGCACCCCCCGCCTGCACCCAGGGGCGTAGCAATAGGGGGTGCAGAGGTTGCGACCGCATCGGGGCCCTTGGGCCAGAGGGGCCCCGTAGGGCCCTCCCTGAACTGCAGTATTAGCTCTCTATTGGTCCTGTGCTCATAATAATCACTTCTATAGATACTTTGAATAGTGGTAATCATTAACAAACTGTTCCCCATCCCCTTCTTGCACCTCTGACACTGTAGTTGCCATTGGCAGGTTTTGGTGCACCGTATCAATTGTTATGAATAGAGTGCTTGGGGGGTCCCATGTAAAACTTGCATCGGGGCCCACAGCTCCTAAGCTACGCCACTGCCTGCACCTACCTATTTAACCTATACTGGGGGCACCTACCTATCTAACCTATACTGGGGGAATCTACCTATCTAACCTATACTGTGGGCACCTACTTATCTAACCTATACTGGGGCACCTACCTATCTAACCTATACTCGGGGCACCTACCTATCTAATCTATATTGGGGGAACCTATCTATCTAACCTATAGTGTGGACATCCACCTATCTAACTTAAACTGGGGTCACCTATCTATCTAACCTATTGGAGGCAACTACCTATCTAACCTATACTGTGGGCACCTACCTATCTAACCTATACTGCGGGCACCTACCTATCTAAGCTATACTGGAGGAACCTACCTATCTAACCTATACTGGGGGCATCTACCTATCTACCCTATACTGGAGGCACCTACCTATCTAACCTATACTGCGGGCACCTACCTATCTATCCTATACTGGGGGCACCTACCTATCTAACCTATACTGGGGGACCCTATCTATCTAACCTATACTGCGGGCATCTACCTATCTATCCTATACTGGAGGCATCTACCTATCTAACCTATACTGGAGCAACTGTACCGGCTACCTATGTTGGAGGCACCTACGCCTCTGCCGCGCAAATGGGTGTGGCTTGTGGTTGTATGGAGCCCATTATCTCCTATTGCCTGGGGGCCCCCATGTGTTGATAGTCCGCCCCTGGGTGAAATAATGTCTGATCATAAACCTCTGTTTCTTCATAGGAGACATGAAGATGAGAACGATGATGATGATGCTGGAAAGGAGAAAACCAGGAGTGCTGCAGAGCAGGAGAGCGATGACGGAATTCAAGAGGAAAAGAGAGGGACCCAAATTGTGACTACACATAGCCACCATCATGCTTCAACACATTCACATCACACCAATGTGCATCATGGTTGATATCATATGATAACATCATAAAACATTTGGATGTCTTAATAAAAAAGTACATTCAACTAATCCACACTCTCATTTTTTTAATGTATGAAAATATACCATATTTTTCGGACCATAAGATGCACATTTTCAGTGTGTCTTATGGTCCGAATAATACAATTCAGACCAGCGCATAGCCACAAGTATGGTACAAACTGTACATAAACGGTCCTCCTGTTTCCTCCTGTATCTCCTTTTTTCCTGGCAGCATCTTCCTCTCCACTGTGCTCTTACTGGAGCCGATGGTCCAGAGGGTGGGACCACGGCTCTGTCGATGGGGCCAATCACTGCACTCTTAGAGTAGCAGAGAGTGCACAGATTGGCCCCATTGATGGAGCTGTGGTCCCGCCCTCAGGACCATCGTCTCCAGTAAGAGCAAAGTAACTCATGTTACTATAGTTACTCACAGCACGTTGAAGTCCTGGGGGAAGAGGAGGGCCCAATGCAGGACAGGGTGCAGCTCAGGCACTGGGTAAGAGAAAAATGCAATGCTGGCACATAGTGCAGCTCCATGCCTGCAGGACAGAGGAGGATGCCATGCCAGGAAACGGGAGGACTGCTCATGTATGGTATATACCGTACTTGTGGCTATGCACTGGTCCTATTGGCTGAAGGACAGTGGAGGACATGGGCACAGAGGAGAACACAGGGTCAGAGGGGGACAGAGGAGGACAGGGGGTCAGAGGTACAGAAGAGGACACAGGGCTACAGAGGAGGACACAGGGGAACAGAGAAGGACATGGGATACATAAGAGTTCATAAGGGGACCCTCAGGTAAAAGGGCAACACATAGGAACACGAGAGGTACAAGGGGGACACAAGAGGTATAAGGGGAACATAATAACTGGGGGGAAAAGATCCACAAAATGCCCCTGCCTGCACCATGGACGCACCAGGTTGACTATATTTTATTGGTCATTTCATAAATATGGTCATTTCAAAATTCTGGAAAAATGTACCGTTGTCATCTAAAGTGTTCAAGTGCCATCTGAGTTGAAATTAGAGGTAAGCAAAATGAAGTTTTGAATTCCTTCCCGGGTCTCTAGGCCACTTTTTGCTTTTGAGTTCCAGTTCCTACCATTGGGCGCACCGGCGTGGCGCACCGGGTGTCTGACAGGGAGAGGGTTGTCGCCACGGCTCCCCACAGTGGCAGAGCAGGAGAAAAAGCAGTGCTAGAAGAAGGGGCAGCAGGTACAGCGGCCAGAATCCCCCTCCCTCACCTGGGGCCCCTCCTTCTGCCTTTATCTCCCCCCCAAGCAGGTGCAACAGGCGGATAATTACTCACCTGACTTCCGCGTTCCAAGCGCTGGAACGCAGCGTCACCGATGTCACAGCTCTCTGCCTTCAATGCCGCCCATCGTGCTTCCTGATTAGCGGATGCACGATGAGCGGCATTGAAGATGGAGACCTGTGAGGACGGTGATGCTGCATTCCAGTGCTTGGAATGCAGGTGAGTAATTATCCACCCACCGCGCATACTTGCCGCTGATATATGGAGGGGGAGAGAGCAGAAGGAGGGGACCCAGGTGAGGGATGGAGGGGTTCTGCCCCCCTCCGCTCCTGGGGAAACTATACTACCATCATTGGGGCAACTATACTAGCTATACTGGGGAAACTATACTACCTACACTGGGGGCAACTATACTACCTTCACTGGGGGCAACTATACTACCTTCACTGGGGGCAACTATACTAGCTTCACTCGGGGCAACTGTACTAGCTACACTGGGGGAAACTATATTACCTTCCCTGGGGGCAACTATACTAGCGGCAACTATACTACCATCACTGGGGCAACTATACTAGCTATACTGGGGCAACTATACTACCTACACTGGGGGCAACTATACTACCTTCACTGGGGGCAGCTATTCTACCTTCACTGGGGACAACTATACTACCTTCACTGGGGGCAACTATACTAGCTGCACTGGGGGCAACTGTACTAGCTTCACTGGGGGCAACTGTACTAGCTTCACTGGGGGCAACTGTACTAGCTTCACGGGGGGCAACTGTACTAGCTTCACTGGGGGCAACTGTACTAGCTTCACTGGGGGCAACTGTACTAGCTTCACTGGGGGCAACTGTACTAGCTACACTGGAGGAAACTATACTACATTCACTGGGGGCAACTATACTAGCTTCACAGGGGACAACTATACTACCTTCCCTGGGGGCAACTATACTAGCTATACTGGGGGCAAGTAAATTACCTACACTGGGGACAACTATATTACTTATACTGGGGCAACTATACTAGCTACCTATACTGGGGACAACTGTATTACGTATACTGGGGCAACTATGCTACTTTTACTGGGGCAACTATATTACCTATACTGGTTGCACCTATATCTTGCATTACCTGACATGGCACGCTTAGTATGCCGTATTCGCACCTTTCCTTTTTTGGGGGGTGGGGGTGGTGTCTTAGAATACCCAGCACCGGGTGTCAACGCCACTGCTTCTCCGCACTCATTTCTTCACAGCCCCATAACCCTAAACAACTTTACTTCCAACTCCCTATTCTGCTCCACCCCCACCTCCTCCCCATCTTCATGTTTATAAGCAAAATGGATACAATACGGAATAGCTTCAAAATGCAACCCCTTTCACCAGTCCAACCATCTACCATCCTCGCCTCTGCCTGTTTGCTCACCCAACAGAAACTACACCTCTACCTTTCTACCTGGCCAGTCACTCGCTCTGACCTCACCCTCTGCTCTGGACCCTATTTCCTCTCATCTTATCCCCCTCGTCCGTCATCCCTGCTCTAACAACTGTTTTCAACCTCTCCATATCAACTGGCATTTTCCCTTCCTCATTTAAGCAAGCACTCCTAGCACCTCTAATCAAAAGCCCTACAGCACTCTGTAACTATTGTTCAATCTCACTTCTTCCCTTTGCTTTCAAATTGATGGAATAACACATTTATTAAGAACTGTCTGATTTCCTGTCCACTAACTCCTTGTTATGCTAGGCTTAGGGCTGGTTCAGACGGGCGTTTTTGTGGCGTTTAACGCAGCGTTTCAGACGCAGCGTTTTTTGGGATCTACTGCCATCCCATGCAAGTGAATGGGAGCGTTTAGAGCTGGCTTTTGCAGGCTTTCATGAAAGCCTGGCAGTAGATCCCAGCGTTGCGTCTAGTCTCAAAAGCAACATGCTGCTTTCAGAGGCAGTAAACGCGAGGAAACAATAGCAGAGACCAGAACTGCTAGCCTTGAACGCTTTTCAAAAGCTTTCAAAAGCTAGCTTTTAAACGCTGGCCTTTAAACGCTGGCGTTTGAACGCAATGCCAAGCAAAAGCTCAGCAGACGCCCGTGTGAACCAGCCCATACACGGGTCGATGCGCCCTTATCAATCCGCTGATGGCTCGATTGATAATTTCCGACAGGTCCATGACCCGCCGGATCGATTCCCCGCTCGATCCCCGCAGGCGGACAATAGCGGGGAATCGAGCGGAAGATAAGGAAGCGCCCGCGGGGACGAGCAGGAATCGATCCGGACGGCGGCGGGGATACGGCGGGAGTCGATCTGGCGGCTAATCGAGCCGCCGGAACGACTCGTGTATTCCCAGCATTAGACCCCCTTTAGGCTGGCTTCCGATCTCACCATTCCACTGAAACAATCCTCACCAAAGTTGCTAATGATATCCTCCTTGCAAAATCCAAAGGCCAATTTGCTGTACAGGTAGTCCCTGGTTAAGAAACGAGATAAGGACTATAGGTTCATTCTTAACCTGAATCCGTTCTTAACCACTTTACCCCCGCGCGTACGTATTTCTCTGCCCCTTTTTCCATCCTTTAACAACCAGGGACGGAGAAACACGTACTTTCCGCGTTCCCGACGCTGCCCGCGCTCCCGCTCGTAAACACGCCGCCCGCCGCTAGTAAACACGCCGCCGCCCGCTCGCCCAGAGATCAATGAACGGGAAAATCCATTCCCGTTCGTTGATCTAAGCCCCGCAATGATCAGCTGCTCTCCTATGGGCAGCTCGATCATTGTGAGAAAAAACTCACGTGTCCAGCCTCCTTATACTTCCTCCAAGCTTCCGGAAGGAAGCTTGGAGGTCGCATTAAAACAAAAAGTTACTGTGGCCATCTTGTGGCCAAATAGTAAACTACACCCTACACATTTTTCACATACAAATAAATGACTTTTACACATAAAATTAACTCATTACCTCCCACACTCCCCATTTTTTTTTTTTTTGTAATTAAAAAAAAATAAAAAAATTTACAATAAAAAAAATACATAAATAGTTACCTTAGGGACTGAACTTTTTAAATATTTATGTCAAGAGGGTATAACACTGTTACTTTATAAACTATGGGCTTGTAATTAGGAATGGACGCAAAAATGAAAAAAATGCACCTTTATTTCCAAATAAAATATTGGCGCCAAACATTGTGATAGGGACATAATTTAAATGGTTTTATAACCGGGACAAAAGGGCAAATACGTTTCATGGGTTTTAATTACAGTAGCATGCATTATTTAAAAACTATAATGGCCGAAAACTGAAAAATAATTATTTTTTTCCCCACATTTTTCCTATTTTCCCATTAAAACACATTTAGAAAAAAATAATTCTTGGCATAATGTCCCACCTAAAGAAAGCCTAATTGGTGGCGGAAAAAACAAGATATAGTTCATTTCATTGCGATAAGTAATGATAAAGTTATAGACGAATGAATGGAAGGAGCGCTGAAAGGTGAAAATTGCTCTGGTGCTCAGGGGGTAAAACCCCTCAGTGGTGAAGTGGTTAAAGGACAAATGAAGAGAGGTTTATGGAGGCTGACATGTTTATTTCCTTTTAAGCAATACCAGTTGCCTGACTGTCTTGCTGACCTTCTGCCTCTAATACTTTCAGCCACAGACCCTGAAGAAGCATGCAGCAGATCAGGTTTTTTTGACATTATTGTCAGATCTGACAGATTAGCTGCATGCTTGTTTCTGGTGTTATTCAGACACTTCTGCAGCCAAACAGACCAGCAGGGCTGCCAGGCAACTGGTATTGTTTAAATGGAAATAAACATGGTAGCCTCCAAAGTCTTCTCACTTCAGTTCCCTTTAAGTCGGAATGCTGTGCCATCTCTGTCCCCTTTGCCATCTCTGCCCCCCTTTGCCTCCAGTGTCCGGACAGGCCTGCTGCCAGCCTGACATCTGCTGATTTAGCATTTTTTGAAAATTATATAAATATTACCTTGAAATGTTTTTTTTTTTAATAAGTAAATTTGTATTTTTTAGTTTGTTATAAATAACAAAACAGACCTGTTAGCTCTTAATCTCGGTAAACGCGGCGTTTAGTCTGTCAGTGTGAAGCCGGCATAACCCTTACATTACCGCTCTGGACATTTTAAAGCAGCCCTTTTCTTCAAATGTGGGAATGTACTGTGATTTCTGCCCTTTGAGGATTAAAACGCGTCTATATAAAAAGGACGCCTGGAAAATTCGGCTACAAAAAGGGCGCTTGGTGTAGCCCATATATGCCAAATTCGGCTTCAAAAAGGGAGCTTGGTGTAGCACATATACCAACTTCGGCTACAAAGGGTGCCTGGTGTAGCCCATATATTCCAAATTTGTCTACAAAGGGCGTCTGGTGTGGCCCATATATGTCAAATTCGGCTACAAAGGGCGCCTGGTGTAGCCCATATATGCCAAATTCTGCTACAAAGGGCACCTGGTGTAGCCCATATATGTCAAATTCGGCTATAAAGGGCACCTGGTGTAGCCCATACATGCCAAATTCGTCTACAAAGGGCATCTGGTGTAGCCCATATATGTCAAATTCAACTACAAAGGGCACCTGTTGTAGGCCATATATGCCAAATTTGGTTACAAAGGGCACCCAGTGTAGCCCATATGCCAAATTCAGCTGCAAAGGGTGCTTGGTGTAGCCCATATATGCCAAATTTGGCTACAAAGGGCTCTTGGTGTAGCCGAAAATGCTAGTTTTAGTTTATAAAAAGGATGCTGTTATAGGCAAAATTTGTTGGGCTATAAAAGGGCTCTAGATATAGTACATAAAAGAGATTATTATGACCTAACTTATCCCTACTCTCACACAGAACCCTCCCCTGATGGTGCCTAACCCTAACCCCCTTGGTGGTGCCTAACCCCTCCCTGGTGGTGCCTAACCCTAAGACAGCCCCAGGTGATTACTATGACCTAACTTCTCCCCACTCTCACACAGAACCCTCCCCTAACCCTAATCCCCCTGGTGGTGCCTAACCCTAAGACCCCCCAGGTGGTGCCTAACCCTAAGACTCCCCTGGTGGTGCCTAACCCTAAGAACCCCCAGGTGGCGGCATGGTGCCTAACCCTAAGACTCCCCTGGTGGTGCCTAACCCTAAGACCCCCCAGGTGGTGCCTAACCCTAAGACTCCCCTGGCGGTGCCTAACCCTATGTCCCCCCTGGTGGTGCCTAACCCTAAACTCCCCCTAGCGGTACCTAACCCTAAGACACCCCCCTGCTTGTGATGCCTAATCCTAACCCCCCCTGCACCCCAAATCAAAAATCTTGGCTATGAAAGGGTGACCTTTTGTAGCAGAATCAAAAACCTTGTAGGCAAAAACTTGTAGCCGAAAAAAAAATATGGGCTACAAAGGACTACCCTACTATAGCCAAAAACCTTGTAGCCAAAAAAAAATATGGACTACAAAGGGGTGCCCTACTGTACTCTAAAGTAGCCAAATAAAATATGGGCTACCAAGGGGCGCCCGCTTGTAGCCTATATCAAAACTTGGGCACCCTTTTTCACCACCGTGTAGCCGATATTTGCTGAAATAACATTGATGTGTACGGAGGCGCCCTTTTCATACAGGCAACTCAGGCGCCTTTTTCAATGGATCCCATTAAAACCCGACTCTGCGTCAACTCCGTAATTTTTGATAGGCCTTTTTGCATGGATCCCCCTCCGCCTTGCCCCTGTACAGGTGTTAGAGCCTTTGAAACTAGTTTTCCATCACTTTTGTGGCCAGACACAGTCTTTGTAGTTTGTGAAATTTGCCTGCCCATTGAAGCTTATGGAGGCTCACCCAGTTCGTGCAAATCCGAACCTTTTCCAGAAGTTCGGATTTGAGTTGTTTGGAAAGTCCTTCACCTATAGAAGCAGTGGAATGGCTGATTTCAAATTATTTGAGCTACCACATCTTTCACCAATCTTATAGGTTCACCGACGGACAATTCCTGGCGAAATTCAGCTGTTTGCGTCCGGGGGAGACCTGACCAGTTTCTCGTTCCAGGAAATCGAGAGGATAGTCCCGTCTAAGAGGTAAGGGGGGGGGGGGGGGGGGTTATATAAGAAAACATTGCCATGTGGATATTTCAGTTGGATACCAGAATCCCACAGGGGTTGAATGCCAGGTGGCATTCCAGGTGACTCTCATAACGTGACACATATCATGGTTCTTCCTCTGTTTTATTTCCATCTCCCCCCCCCCCTTTTTTGGCTTTGCTCCTGCTCTTTGTTGCTTTGGGAGCCAGTACTCTCCATTTTTCTGAACTTTTTGTGTATGTTGTTCCTTAACATTTTATCCTTTTCGTATTTTTGTATTTAGTACTTTGTATATTTTATGTAATTTCACATTCTTTGATATTTTAGCAATTCTGTGCAATTTGCAGGGAGAGGTTTCTACTACATACCCTCCCCCTTGGTGTTGCCACCCCTTTTGGGCTGGCACAGGGGTGGGACCCATGCACAGATATCGCTATATATTTTTCTAGGCTGCCATTATACAACTAGCTATGATTAAGGACTGACTTAGTCCAAAACATGTTAGCTGTGTGATGCCTGATGTCTCTGTAACATTTGGATGTGTCCAGTAGTAAAGGATCGGATCTATCGATAAGGTCGGACCTTCTTCTTCTACAGTCAGCAGACACATGGAAGCCAATCAGGCTGCACTCCCCATGGACACTTGCCCCCCCCCCCCCCCCCCCTATAAAAACACAGCAGCACCAGCCATGTTCTCAGTCTCCAGCTGCTGCTGTAGTGAGAGGAAGGGAAAAATTGCTGCAGAGACAGGGACAGTTAGCTAGACGGTTCTTTATTGCTGAAGTCACCCCAAAACAAAAGCCCTTTTGAGGGCTCATATTGTTCTATGTATTTTTTTGTGTGTGAGACACTGCATACAGGCCAGGCCACAGTCATTGCGGGCTTTGTAGTTCTACTATCCTCTTCTATTACTAGCCAGAACACTGTCTATAATCATAAGCTGTGCTTAGCTTGCAACTGTATTTGTGATTGAACATACTATAGGATATCTGTCTGTGTGGGTGACACACTGCATACAGGCCATAGTCATTTGCTGGGCCTTGTAGTTCTACTATCCTCTTCTATCTATTACAAGGCAGCACACTGTCTATCATCATAAGCTGTACTTAGATTGCTGCTGTATTTGTTATTGAACATACTATAGGATATCTGTCTGTGTGGGTGACACACTGCATACAGGCCAGGCCACAGTCATTGCTGGACCTTGCAGTTCTACTATCCTCTTCTATCTATTACATATCAGCACACTTTATATCATAAGCAGTGCTTAGCTTGCAACTGTATTTGTGATTGAATGTACTATAGGATATCTATCTGTGTGTGTTAAAGTACACAGCCCAGTGATACACACACACAGCTGCTGTCTATTTGACACTGATTGTGTGCCTCTTTGTGATTACACACACTGTCTACCACTATTGAATATTGTCAGTAGTACTGCATACCCCCAATATGGAAAAAATGACAGGCAGAGGCAGAGGAAGAGGCAAGCCACCCCACAGGTCTTTTCGAGATTTTGCTGGTGTGATCTCGTGCGGCCTTCGTTCAATGCACAGTGTTCAGAGGACATGTACCCTCAACACCCAAAATTTTGAGGACATAGTTGACTGGTTAACACAGTGCAACACCTCATCTTCCTCATCTTCCAGATGGAACGTGACATTTCTCCTGCTCTGATTTGGACACCCCACAACTACTTACCACTCAGCCGGCAGCCACCACTACTACTAGCACCACAGCTGCTCCACTTGAGATGTCGCAGGAGTTATTCACACATGTTTGTGTGTGAATGTACTGATGCACGAGCATTATTGGTACAAGATGAGGGCACTAAGAATGTTACACCTCCTCATATGTCTCAGTTAGGCATCATTATACACATGGACGAGTGTACATTTTTTTTGTAAAAGACATTGATTTTTTTTGCAAAAAACCCCACATTTTTTTAATAAATAACAACACCCAAGCTGGTTTGTGCAGCGCACTTGCAGCACCGGCACAGCTAAGGGCCTTACAGACCAGTTACCGCCCAATCTCGTGTGGCTGCATGGTCACATAACTAGTTAGCATGGTGGAGCTCCAGGGCCTCTGTTATCACTATATTGGGCTTGATTCACAAAAGAGTGCTAACTGTTAGCACGGGCGTTTTCGCGCGAATTGTCGCATTGCACGCGATTGCGAATTTTCGCGTGAAACGATAATGTGAAATTTCCTGCGAAATCGATATAGTTTTCGCATGAAATTTCACGTTTGCGCGCGAAAACATTATCGTTTCGCGCGAAAATTCGCAATCGCGCGAAGTGCGAAAATTCGCGTGAAAACGGCCGTGCTAACAGTTAGCACTCTTTTGTGAATGAAGTCTATTGTGTTTGCACTATTGCCTAGCTCTGTGTTTGTGTGATACTCCACAGACAGAACACTGTCACTGAGGGACTGGGGGGAGGAGGAGAACTTTTGTGACCTCAGTGAGAAAGAGCAGCTGGCTATCTCTGCAGCCATCCTTTGTTAAATGGGGTCTTTCATGCTGTTCTGCCTGTTGAGGGAGGGACCCCCGTATTAAAAATGGTTAAAGGGGAAAGGCCTGTACTGGGGATACCTAATTCCACCTAATTCTATAAAAACCTGATTTTTAGTACTCACAATTTTATACTATTTTAATGGTCCTCTCTTTTACCTAATCAATGTATGATCTTATCTCCTCCCATTTAATCTGTTTAATAATATTGTATATATTTTTATAATTGCTATTTTAACTTGTGCTTGATTCTTATGTTGTTTGTATCAAATTCAGAGCTCCTGCACTGGCTTAGTGCCAGTGCAGGTGCCAGAATTCTGGGAGCAGGAGAGGAGAAGGACTCGTCGTCACTCAGGACATTGTCACAGGGCTGAGTGGCACACGTGCTGCGCGCTTCTCTGCAGCAGCCTAAGGCTCAGCGTGCCTCCGTCCATCCTGATTCCTGACATATAGCTACAAGTCCCCCCAGTATAGGTAGCCAGGCATATGTGACCCAGTAAAGGTAGCCAGCTATAGATCCCCCCCCAGTATAGGTTAGCCAGGTAGGTGCCCCCAGTATAGGTAGCCAGTATACTTGCCCCAGTATAGGTTAGATAGGCATTTGTCCCAGCTATAGGTTTGATAGGTAGGTGCCCCAGTACAGGTTAGATAGGTAGGTACCTGCACCCGCAATATAGGTTAGATACGTAGCTGCCCCAATATAGATTAGATAGGTAACTGCCCCAGTATAGATAGGTAGATGCCCCCAGTATAGATTAGATAGGTAGCTGCCCCCAGTATATATTAGATAGGTAGCTGCCCCCAGTATAGATTAGATAGGTAGCTGCCCCCAGTATAGATTAGATAGGTAGCTACCCCCAGTATAGGTTAGATAGGTAGGTGCCCCCAGTATAGGTTAGATAGGTAGCTGCCCCCAGTATAGGTTAGATAGGTAGCTGACCCCAGTATAGATTAGATAGGTAGCTGCCCCCAGTATAGATTAGATAGGTAGCTGCCCCCAGTATAGATTAGATAGGTAGGTGCCCCCAGTACAGGTTAGATAGGTAGGTACCTGCAATATAGGTTAGATAGGTAGCTGCCCCAGTATAGATTAGATAGGTAACTGCCCCCAGTATAGATTAGATAGATAGATGCCCCCAGTATAGATTAGATGGGTAGCTGCCCCCAGTATAGATTAGATAGGTAGCTGCCCCCAGTATAGGTTAGATAGGTAGCTGCCCCCAGTATAGGATAGATAGGTAGGTGGCGCCCCCAGTATAGATTAGATAGGTAGCTGCCCCGAGTATAGATTAGATAGGTAGCTGCCCCCAGTATAGGTTAGATAGGTAGCTGCGCCCAGTATAGGTTAGATAGGTAGGTGCCCCCAGTATAGGTTAGATAGGTAGGTGCCCCCAGTATAGGTTAGATAGGTAGCTGCCCCAGTATAGATTAGATAGGTAGGTGCCCCCCCCCAGTATAGGTTAGATAGGTAGGTGCCCCCAGTATTGGCTAGATAGGTAGCTGCCCCCAGTATAGGTTAGATAGGTAGGTGCCCCCAGTATTGGCTAGATAGGTAGCTGTCCCCAGTATAGATTAGATAGGTAGGTGTCCCCCCCCCCTCATAGTGGAGGGGGAGCTGCAGGGAGGGCAGCCCGACCTCTCCCTCCCTTCCTCTCCGGGCCACCCTCCGTGCTCCCCCCTCCGATGCAGACTGCAGCAGAGAGAACAACTCACCTCCCTGGTTCCGATCGCAGGCGCCTCTCACGGTGTCTCACTTGCCGCTGGTCTCCTCTTCTAAATAGTCACTGATACACACTAAACTGTTAAGCAGGAAGTTTAGTGTATATCAGTGACTATGTAGAAGAGGAGACCAGCGGCAAGTGAGAGGCGCCGGCGATCGGAACCGGGGAGGTGAGTTGTTCTCTCTGCTGCAGTCTGCATCGGAGGGGGGAGCACGGAGGGTGGCCCGGAGAGGAAGGGAGGGAGAGGTCGGGCTGCCCTCCCCGTGGCTGCGGCTCCCCCCTCCATCACGTGCCCCCCATCACCCCCAGCAGCGGCACCAGGGGGCGGCGCGAGATGGACCCAGCCGGGGCCCGCAGCGGCAGCTTCCATATTAAAACACATGCGGCCAGGCGACAGGAGCGCCCCCTGGAAGCCGGCGCCCTGAGCGATCACACCGGTCGCTCAGGTCAAAGGCCGGCCCTGCCTCTTGTGTCTTTCTTTGTGTCCTTGTGTCCCCCTGTATCCCTGTCCGTGTGCCCATCCCTGTGTGCACTGTGCAGTGTTCCCCTGTGTTCCATCCCTGTGTGTGGTGGTATCCCCGTGTCACATCCTTGTGTGCGGAGTCCCACCTAGGTGTACAATGTGCCATCCATGTATGCAGTGTCCCTCTGTGTCCCATCCCTGTGAGGGTGTCCTCGTGTCCCTGTGCGCTGTGTCGTGTTACATCCACATGTACAGTGTCCCCTTGTGTCAATGTCTGTGGTGTCCCCCTGTGTCCTATCCATGTGTGCAGTGTCCCATCCATGGGTTTCGTGTCCCCCTGTGTCACATGCCTGTGTGTGGTATCCTGTGTCAGATGTGTCCTTGTGTGCAGTGTCCCCGTTTCTACAGTGTCCCTGTGTCCTACATACCATACCTTCTCCCCCGACTCCTCAGGCTGATCAGGAAGTAGCCATGGACAAATCAGGGAGGGGGACGCTTCCCCAGACCACCACTTACAGCACTCAGGCTTCAAAGGAATGCTCTCACCAACTTGTAGTTCCTGCAGAACAATTCACCATCTGCTGCTATCCACCACATACAACCTGGAAGCACAGTGCTAGATAAGCCGTGGTTAACACAGCTGAGTACAGGCCACTGAAGCTCCGCCCACCTTGTGCAGTGATTGGCCGCAATGATGTAAGGCCGTCACTGTCGCGCTGAAGCTCCACCCACCTTGTGCAGTGATTGGCCGCAATGATGTAAGGCTATCACTGTCGCGCTAAAGCTCCGCCCACCTTGCGCAGTGATTGGCCCCAATGATGTAACGGCCGTCACTGTCACGCTGAAGCTCTGCCCCCGATGTGCAGTGATTGGCCCCAGTGTTGAGCATCATCACGCCCGCGGGACTATCGCGTCCTGTAAGAAGAAGGATGCAGGAGAAGTGAGCAATGCAATTGGCGGTTTGGGGCAGCGCCCCCCGCCTGATTGGTCGATGGCTACATCTCATCATCAAAGCTGCTGGCTGCTTCCTGAGGAGTCAGGGAAGAAGTTAAGGTGGATACACGGGACACCGCACACGGGGACATCGGATGCTGACACAGCGACATTGGACAATGCACATGGGGACATCAAACGCAAGGACACAGACAGCACACACAGGAACATGGGACTCTGCACACATGGAAGGGACTCTGCACACACGGAGGAGGGACAGAGATGCCAGACACACAGGGACAAGGACAAACAGTCACTGGTCTGTACATTCAGACTATCAGACGCACTGACTCTACCCCCCACTTTTGGGGGAGAAAAAGTGCGTCTTATTGTCCGAAAAATACGGTACTTTCACCACTAGATGGTGACACTGTTACCTGACCACCAAAAAAAAATGGTGTTAACAATGTATATAGTCTTTTAATCTATTGGTTTGCTAGCAGTTTCACAAATAATGCATTTAACAATGCATTTTTTAACAACTAATACCGGTGACTTGTTCTGAAAGAGATACTGCCTATTCGCAGAGTTCCTCTACCACTATAATTACTAAATTGATGAGACTTAATATTTAAAAAAAACAACATTGCAGATGTTGACTTGGCTAGGATTCAAACCAGGAACCCTGCACTTACAAGGCAAGAGTACTAACCACTATGCCACTATGCTGCCCTAATGTCTATTTATGCGGTCCTGCCTCATGGGCTATCATATATACTTTCACCACTAGATGGGGACACTGTTGGTTTGCTAGCAGTTTCACAAATAATGCAATATGACATATTTTATTATTTTTTAACAACTAATGCCGGTGACTAGTTCTGAAAGAGATACTGCCTATTCGCAGAGTTCCTCTACTACTATAATTACTAAATTGATGAGACTTAACATAAAAAAAACCTTGCAGATGTTGATTTGGCTGGGATTCAAACCAGGGACCCTGCACTTACAAGGTGAGAGTGCTAACCACTATGCCACCATGCAGCCCTAATGTCTATGCATGTGGTCCTGCCTCATGACCACTTCCAGGTGTGCTTAAATTGGCACACCCTGCTGACATGGCAGATTTTGATTGGTGCATTAGGATCAATTAGTGCAACCACACTCCCTATATAAGCAGAGCCCCTCGCACATCTACACAGAGGTGCTCACTTCTGCATTTAATCCCATTGAGGTAAGTCACGCTTGCTGTGGTGTTGAATTTTATTATAACAATTTAGACTGCTAGGAATTCTCCTTGCATGTAAGCTCTAGGGCCATAAAATAGTACTATATGTTATACTTACTAAACTGACTATCCTTTAATCTAGAAGCTGATTAACTTTAGCATATCACTTGACAACTATGGCTATTTATTAACTTGTGTGTACACTTTGGATTCTTTTGGATGTTTTATGATCAATTAAATGCAATTTTTAGACATAGAGCGAGTTTTACTGCATTGGGCTCTATTCATAAAAAATCCGGAGGGAAAACGCTGCATCGGTATAGTCGACTTTTGTGTGCTAATTCATAAAAATGTTTACACTTGTGATAATAGGTCGGGGAATTCCTGCACTAAACTGGTGGTGCTGCTGAGTTGATACATTTTCTCCATGCAGAGACAGTTGTTATAAGGAGGCAGCCCCAGTATCCCTTTACATGTGCATTCTTTTTAAAACTGCCTCTGTTTGCTCTGAATCTATTTAGTCTTTCTAAACAGTATTTAATTGCCACAGCTTAGAAGAACTTCAAGAAATGTTACACATGCAGGCTTTCTAATGTGAAATTTATTTGAAAACAGGTACCCAAGAGGTTAAAAACACAGCCTTGGTATTCTGGGATGCAGTTTTTGTTCTTCTCTTGCTGCAGCTGCCTGGGAGGTCTGTCTCTCCATTAGCTTGCCTGTTACTGCTGGCTTATCGCCTTATCTAAACAGCCAGGTTTCTCCGCGCACACATTCCGTCTGCTCTAATCTTTATGAATTAACCTTCAGTGACGGGTTAGGATAATCTCCGCCTAAGGCGGTAATTTCCTGCACTGCTCAGGAATGTCAGATTTTCATGCGGTAACAGCTTTTATGAATGAACACTTTGCTAAATGGTCGGGAAAGTCCGCTGTTTTGAGCGGTAAACTTGCGGTAAAGTTTTATGAACAAAAATGTTACCATTTTAACATGTCTCATGTTTTTATACTGCGCCTTTATTTTAAGTTATTTCTATGGGTCATTATGTTTGTCTTAGTTATGCTCCCTTTTGCCTGATGAGGCAGGACCACACCTGCGAAACGTGTTGCGCTAAGTGGAGTTAAATAACATTTTTGTATTGATATATTGTGACACTTTTGAGTTATATTTTCGAGGGAGGTAACTCCACCTGAACATCCTCCTCTTTTAGACGGGTTTTTAAACGTTTTTATTCTACTCTGGCGCCTCTGTACACCAAGCCTTGCTCAAAGGCCTGTACTGGGTGGCAACACTACTGGACCCTCGCTGTAAGCAGAAAGTGGCGGAACTGTTAGCAGAGGTGTCACCACTTTTAAACCCCTTAGCGCCTCTTGATGTTTGTATGCCCCTATTAGTAAGCATACTGTGATGCCCAAGCTCTCTTGAGTGGGATACTCACACTCAACACATTAACTGTTTGGTTTATTTTGCATCGTTATATAAATCAGTTTTGGAAGGGATCTAGAGCATGATCCCTGGACAGAAAAATAAACAAAATGCAAGGCTATTCAAAGCAAGGTAATTGTGTGGGCAATGGGCAAAAACGATGCCCGTTGCTCCCAACACTTATCACACAGCTGAATGGAAGGCTCATGGTGAAGGAACTGCCTGGACAGGCAAGCCAGCTTGTGGGCATATTTGCAGGTTGCTGACACCCGGATGGTACCAGGCCAGTTCCAGTTAGTGTTGGGCGAACAATGTTCGCCACTGTTCGGGTTCTGCAGAACATCACCCTGTTCGGGTGATGTTAGAGTTCGGCCGAACACCTGATGGTGTTCGGCCAAACTGTTCGGGTTCGCCCGAACTGCTCAATGCCTGGCCGAACAGGGCCCCTGTTCGGCCGAATACGGCCCCCCTATGGGGTCGCAGGCATAAGGGGGGAGCATGCCCCGATCGTGGGGGGGGTCGGGAATTCCCCCCACCCCCTCCGCTAGCGCTCCCCCCCCCTCCCCCCCCCCCTCTGCCCGCTTCCCCATAAAAAAAAGTTTGCGTAAAGTTAAATAGTACCGGTGGTGGCTGCTGCAGTGGCTGGCTGGCAGTGGTGTGAGTGAGGAGGAGGAGGAGTCCGAGTAGGGCGCGTTGAGGCTGGGCAGCGGGCGGTTCAGCGGTAGTACCCTTGTGGTACTTCCGCCCTTTCTCTGACCTCACATCCTCTACGTGATGACACATACGAGGGTACGCGTGAAGCGTACCCTCGTATGCATTATCACGTAGAGGACGTGAGGTCAGAGAAAGGGCGGAAGTACCACAAGGGTACTACCGCTGAACCGCCCGCTGCCCAGCCTCAACGCGCCCTACTCGGACTCCTCCTCCTCACTCACACCACTGCCAGCCAGCCACTGCAGCAGCCACCACCGGTACTATTTAACTTTACGCAAACTTTTTTTTATGGGGAAGCGGGCAGAGGGGGGGAGCGCTAGCGGAGGGGGTGGGGGGAATTTCCGACCCCCCCCCCCCCCCGCGATCGGGGCATGCTCCCCCCCCCCCCCTTATGCCTGTGACCCCATAGGGGAGCCGTATTGCGGCATGTTCGGGTCCCCATTGACTTGCATTGGGTTCGGGCCGAACATCTGGCCCATGTTCGGCCCGAACCCAAACATCCAGGTGTTCACCCAACACTAGTTCCAGTACATGTGGCACAATTTGAAAGTCAACCTGTGTGTGTGTGTCCATCCTTGCCTGACATGGTGGGAGAGCAGGAAGAAATCCACCCAGTCGCAGTTGGTGATGGTGACAGTGTGGTCCACGATAGTACCGGAAGCAAAGGTGACAAATGCTCTGGACACGGAGCAGTACAGATTGGTGCTGATCCTTTTCTGCACTACAATGACAATTATGTGAGGTGAATCGTTTTGAAAAGTACCAAAGCAGATCTGTAACTGCGGGATCTCATAATTCTGCACTGTGCTGTCCATCTCACACTCCATCTCGGTACACCATAGTCTTCTCTGGCAGCGCATGATTTACCTTGTAGTATTTCTGGAGAGCGGCCACAAGGTACAGCTTCAAGCTATCCATAATATCCTGATGTGGAAGCTGAAAGACTACACAGGAGTAGCAGCGGGTCAGGCAACACTGAACGGGAACTCCATCCGGGATCATGGTAGATCCATTCCGATCACCATCACATTTTTCAGGGGAGTGTCCACTCCCCACAGTGCTCCTTCAAGCTTGCAATTTATCTGCAGGTAAATTTTCTGTGTGATGCTTCTCAGTTTTGTTGGATTAGAGATTGCTTTTACATTCACAACTTGAGAAGGCACAGGTGTTTGTACACAGCACAAGTTCTTTATGGCACCGTACAGGTCAGCACTTGTCAGCAGGCATTAGCTCTGGAATTACCAGTTATCAAAGTATCATATCAGGGAAAAAAAAACTTTGTAGAATTTTATAAATGTTTCAATGAATCAAAAAAATCCTGCCTTTTAGGGATTATAACCCTACTCTGCATCAAACGTAATTTTCCGAGGGACGTTTGGCATGTATCCCAATCTAGCATGCCCCTCCAGGTGCGAGACCCCTTGAAACAAGTTTTCCATCACTTTTGTGGCCAGAAATAGTCCCTGTATGTTTTAAAATTCACCTGCCCATTGAAATCTATGGCCACTTGCGTGAACTCGAACTTTTGCGGAAGTTCACGTTTGCAGTTCACAAACCCAAAGGCCTCAATTAACTAAGATCATGCTGGAGATAAGGCAAGAGAAAACTTGTCGCCACAAAGTTATCTTATCTCTTCAATGTTTAACCCCCTTGGCATTCTGATTCTTTCCGGATTTTAGGGTCTAAAAGCGGTGCAATTTTTTTTTTGCACCCTTTCAGACCCTAAAACCTGGAAAAAAATCATGCTGTCACGGAGACCTGCAGCAGTCCAGCAATCGCTCACCTCCCTGGCTCCAGCACTGTAGTTAGGCCTCCGGGTGGCGCTGCAACTTTAAAGTGAAATTGCTGGCTGTCATCATAACAGCCGGCGATCTCACCAGCAGGAAGCAGAGCCCCGGAGGAGAGGAAGAAGATTGCCAGCTGACGTCGGGATCCCCGGGAGGTATGTAGAAACGCTCCCGCTGCGCGCATTGCTCTGCATTCAGCCTCCGGCGGCTACCCTGAGCAGAGGTCGGGATCATTGCTCTTAGCTGCGGTTTTCCACCTCCGACCCTAGCTCAGGATAACCGCCAAGGAGGTTGTTAACTCTTCTGTAGTTAAATTAACAGCCTGTCTTTAACTTCAGAATTCTGTAGTTATTTTAAGGATTGAAGAGTTAACTTGGAGATCTCACCTTAACTTAAAGACAGAAGAGTTAACTTTAGGTTTGCCTGAGGTAAAATGTTTCGTGAATACTACATGCCTTTTCACCATGGTTATAAATCCAGAAACATTATTCAAGACAGGAGATAAGCTTAGTGAATTGAGGCCAAAATCTGATGTTCCGGCCATTTCTATCCACGTGTGTGTGTGTTTTTTTTTTGTTTTGTTTTTTTTTCTCTTTGAATACAGTAAATGTGAGATGTCCTGATTTATTCCTCACTAGAAATTGTATTTTTGTAGGATTAGATTTAAGAGAAGATTTTGAAAAGTTGTTTTAATTGTTTAGATATATGAATTGAATCCTGCAGTTTTAATTAAGATTGAATACCTACATTTCAAAAATGTTACAAAATAACACAGGTTTTCACAGGGTATCTTTTTTTAACATTTTAAGAACAAGTAGGAGGTGTCCAGGAAAGGATATACAAGTGTAAATGTAAACTCTATGGCAGTATCCAACAATATTTGTAAAAATAGGTTGTCCTACCTTATAGGTGTCCCATTAGGGATAGAGACAAATGTCTAGTGCACCATTTAAATAAACCATTGTTACTTGAACTTCCATTTGTCTCTATCCCTAATGGGACACCTATAAGGTAGGACAACCTATTTTTACATATCTTGTTGGATACTGCCTTATAGAGTTTACATTTACACTTGTACATCCTTTCCCGGGCGCCTCCTACTTGTTCGTAAATAGATAACACACCACTCCTGCTAGTAGGGGAAATTTGGTCGATACCTCGACCCACAAATCACTCCTTTGGAGGAGCGACCTTCTAGGACCTAAAGGCCGAGTGGGGATGGTATTTCCCCACCTGCAGACACGAGTGGTTGCCTTTATTGCAACCCAATTTTGTGAGTATAATTTGTACTTGTTTATTGAAACAGCCTAATCTACTACCCAGATTGGGCTCTCAGATCTGTTTCTTCTGTTATCCTACAATATTTTTTTTTTTTTTACCATGACTGTGTATTATTTATGCTGAAGAAAACTCTGCTGTTTGATCATAAATATGTGCCTTTATAGTAAATACAAATATCTGGTATCACAAGAAAAACCAATAACAGGTGAGAAAGAATAACAAACATCAACAGTTACAACATCATCAGACCTGCTGATAAAACATGAGCCTGACTTGTGATTTTACTGTCAATATTGGTGTTTAGAAGAACATTGTTTGATTTTTGCACCTCGTAGATAAAAAAAAATAATAAAAAAAAAACCCCTAGGACTAAGGACGTGGCTGTTTCAGGCAGACAGGAAATAACTGCTAGACCCCACCCCCTGTGATCACATGGCCCTGCCCCCACCAATCTGTTATTCAACAGCTAGCATTCCCTGCAGTGAGTCCCACTCCTTACGGAGGAATGGGTATTCACAATTTGTCTGGGCCCTGCCCCCTGAAATCATGTGTTCCTACCCCTTGGCAACCAGCTGTTAAAGGACCACTATTGTGAAAAAGTAGGCAGCTTAAATCTGACAGAACCGACAGGTTTTGGGCAAGTCCATCTCCTCATGAGGGATTTTCAGGATTTTCTTTTCAACAGAATTTCTTGAACCTCAGTTTAACTGCCAAAATAGTAAGATACCTGCCAGCCTTCCTAATCACTTGCACACTTTTGTCAGTTAGACTTTGCAACTGCTGTTCAGGACAGGAAATGCTGTTGAAAACAATGAAAACCCTGAGAATCTGCCATGAGGAGATGGACTAGCCCAAAACTTGTCATCTCGTGCGCTCTCTCGCTGTCCTCTAATGGGGAACGATTCATTTTCTGTCTGTGATCCATGTATGTCCTGTTTGTGGCTGTTAGCTTCTGCCAGGATGTATCTGGAACTGACCTTGGTCCTGCTGCTCCCACCATGACTGCCTGCACCCAAAGGGGGAGATTCATTTGTCATATGACAGCTAATATTTCCCCTCACTGATCAGGATCCATGCTGAATGGCTCCTAATCATGTGATCACTATGATTGCTGCTGATCATAGTGATTGCTGGCAGCAAGTGTCAGGACCCGGCCTGATGACAACCATGAACTAAGCAGCTGTAGGAGGCTGGATGCCAATATAAGAGGGGGTATTTGCTTGTTGGTGGAAACGAGGAGAGGGGAGTTAAAATACCCACTATGCACCAGGGCAGGTATAAAATACCCACCATGGCAGCTATAGGGAACACACTACACCACCAGGGCAACTCTGGATGAAATCTGAATGAATTTCATCCAGATAATTAGTGCGGGTGAATGGGTGGGGGTTTTCTTTAATCCCATGCTCATCCCATGTTGCGCTTCAAGCTGCGTCACGTGACTACTACGCTTCCTCCTTCAATCCGGAAGCAGTGGTGGGAATTGGAACATGGCGTGAGACACAACATGAGATGGGTTAAAGAAGATGGCTTCTGGGTAAGTTTAAACCCCCCCCCCCCCCCCCCCACCCACTCAGCTGCACTAATTATCTGGACGAAATTTGAATGAAACTCATTTGGATTTCATCCGGAGCTCATCCACCTACCCACTAGACCACCAGGGCAACTAAAGTCGACCCTCTAGATCACCAGGGAAATATGGGAGACCCACTAGACTACCAGTGCATTTATAGGGGACACCCATGACCATCAGGGGAACTATGAAGGACTAGTGCTAGACCACCATTTATATAAAGGGGACCTATCAGACCACACCACCAGGGAAGCATATGGGGTTCACTAAACTACAAGAAAGGTGTATTGGTGCCAGTAGACCACAAGGGAAACATATGGGAGCTCACTGAATGAGGGAATGTGTATAAGGGAGGGGGGGACAAGTCTAATTGGGAAATGTAATAGGAAAACCATAGTGGTGGGGATGCAAAACTATGCAGAGTTACACCCGCTTACATAATCATTTTAGCTAACCTTCCCCATTAACCTTTTCTCCCTAATGTTTCCTATTAACAGTACTTTTAATTGTTTAAGGTAAAAAGTACTCACTGTAGCAAAAAACGCACCTTAATTTCAGAATCAAATATCACCATAAATTGGGATAGGAACATAATTTATACAAATCCTCCTGGTTCTCTCAGTATCTCTGATACAGTTAATCATGAAACCTTGTTTAGTTCTCCAGTGGTTGTTTGTCCAGTGGTTCAACACCTTCTTGGCTTTCCAAGGGAACCCAAAACCTATCCTTGGAGCCTTTTCTGTCCATCCTTTGACCACTAAAATACGGTGTGCCCCAGGACTCATTACCATCCCTTTTGTTTATCATATACATGCTACCACTTGGAAAAAATATCCAAAACCTGGTGGCTCTGGGTCACCATGAACTATCTGGGAATTCCTTAGTACTGGTCAAAGCCCTATCCCATAGAGCCATATCAAACCATGTACAATGCCCTGATGAGAACCATAAAGCCTGAAACAGGCTGTATGCAAGTTGGCTTGATATGGCTCTGTTTAATGTATTAGCTATAGGTTCACTATATGCTATCAGTGCTAGATGTGCACCCTTGCTTTCAGGGGCATAAAGCCCCATACACATGCTCGACAGCAGTCTTTTATGCAGGACCATTGAACAACTTTTGTTGTGAAACAAGTTGAAACAGCTAGAAAACTATTTTGCTATTGTTCAAAAAGCTGATAAGACTGATAAGAAGTCAACCCACTTCTTATCAGCTTTTTGAACAATAGCAAAATACTTTCACTGTTTCAACTTGCTTCCCAACAAAAGTTGTTCAACAATTGTGCTGCATAAAAGACTGCTGTTAAACGTGTGTGTGTGTGTGGGGGGGGGGGGGGTGCTTAAGACCTATATTGTGGCCTGAAGGGAGAAGATTAAGATAACAGTTGCCAGGACAAAGGGGGGGGGGGGGTTGCTATCTTGATGGCACTGGAACAGTGGGAAGGGGGTACCAGTGATCCTTTTGAAAGGACTTATGACTCTCTGTAGTTTGTACTTGTCATCCGTGGAGGCTCCTGATCTTTACAATGTTTGAAGATCATAGTGCTGAATCAAATTTTTCAAGTGCCACGGGAAGAACAGTCATTGTTGGGCTTTCTTCTGTACTTGGCATTTGCCTACCACCTTTAGGACACTATATATGATGGTGCCCAGGAAGCAGGTGTCTTGGTCTCGTGTGACCTTGGTGCTTTTGATGTGGATGGGGGCAAGTTCAGGGGGTGGCTATCCTGAAGTCACTGATCAGTTCCATGGCTTTAGCCATGTTTAGGGTAAGCTTCAGTGGCATAGCAAGAGGGGTTGCAAAGGTCACGACTGCATCGGGCCTTTGGGCCAGAGGAGCCTCATAGGGCCCTCCCTCAACTACAGTATTAGCTCTTTATTGGCCCTGTGCTGGTAATCACTTCTATAGATGCTTTAAATGGTAATCATTAATAAGCTGTTCCCCATCCCCTTCTTGCTTCTCTGACACTGTGGTTGTCAATGGCAGGTTTTGGTACGCCGTATTAGTTATGCATGGGGGGGGGGGCAATGTCAAATTCACACTGGGGCCCATAGTTCCTTAGCTACGTCACTGGCAGGCTTTTTTGCCTTGCACCAGTTCCATATATTCTCAATCTCTTGGCTTGTTCATCAATCTCATCTATAAGGCCAAGGATAGTGGTGGTGTTGGCAAACATGATGGCCTTGACAGCTGTTCATTGAGGTGCAGTAGTTTGTGTACAGCAAGAACGGGATTTGGAACAGGACACAACCTTGGTGGGTGGAGTGTTAGTGACTCACGTCTATGAGGAGAAGGTGTAAACTTGACTACCTGCGTCCTTTTTTTGTTTGCGTATGACTGGTTTTCTTCAAACCTACAGTAGATCCTGTTCAGATCTTTGGCTCTATGGATGCTCGGAGTTGCACTTTGAGGGCTGCCTCTTTGGCTCTACATAGCAGACAATGGCCTCAATTTACTAAACTTATCTCCTGTCTTTAATAACTCTTCTAGAGTTGTTACCATGGTGATGAGGCATGTAGTATTCAGGAAACCTTTTACCTCAGGCAAGCCTAAAGTTAACTCTTCTGTCTTTAAATTAACTCTCCAATACTTAAAATACTCCAGAGTTAGACAGGCTGTTAATTAGCTGCATGTGAAATTAACTACAGAGGAGTAACTTAAGGAATGAAGAGGTAAGATGACTCTCTCACGTGTGGAGGTAATTTTTTTTTTATTTTTTTTTAATTTTTCTCTTGCCTTATCTCTAGCATGATCTTAGTGAATTGAGGCCATAGCCTGTTGTTGAACCAAGGTTTGTTGTTGGAAAACAGTCTATAGGACTTTGACAGGATGCACATTTCTTTGCAGAAGTTGATGTAGGACATGTCTGCCCATTCATCCAGGTTGCCATTTGAGGGTTTAAGGGCTGAGCAATCAGTGCAGTCATAGCAGGCCTGTAATATTGGCTTTACTTCAGTCATCCAGTGTTTGGTTTTCCTGTTTTGCAGAGAGGTCTCAAGGTTCCTTCCTAGGTGGGGATCATGTGGTTGAGGCAGTGGTCTTAGTTGCTGAGAGCCACTCATGGGGCAGTCTGGTATGCACCATTGATGGTGTAGCAGTGGTCTAGATTTTAGAACTTTAGAAATTTAGATTTCTAGATAGTGGTGTATCTGAGGTCACAGGGCAAACAGATGCGCTGGCAGGGGTGCAGTGCAATCGAGGGAGACAGTGGCTGTGCAGTAGGGAAGCATTAGCAGGCATGCTTGCTTTTTTGCAGGTTTATCTTGGCAGCTGGGTGGGTTGAGTGCCTTACTCTGGTGGGACTCTTACCTTGTGCACAGGGACTCATGAGTGAAGTCTTGGGTCCTGGTTGGGGGTGTGCGCTGAGCAGATCTGTCAAACAGTCTTATCAGTCTGCCAACAGACTGTACACACGTCCTACTGTCATCAGAATGCCCGCCCAGCGGGAGGGTCTGACGAACCCGTCCTTTGTTACAGTAGTGCGTGCGTACGCACCTTTAGACTGCAGCTGGGGGCTGAAGCTCACCAGGCTGGTTCTGTTCAGTGGCGGAGTGCTAATGAGGTCCGGCCACTGTGAAAAACAGGAAGAGGAAAAAATTAGGAAAAGGATGGATCTGTGTGCCGAGGCTGCCACCTGTGGCACCATATTTTCACTGTCTTTCAGTTTTTCAAAGTTGCCCTTTTTGGATATGTGCTCCATATATTTGTCTCTTGGAGAGGGTAATCACTGTAGACCCTCCCACCAAAGCAGGGAAGGGTTTATAATCTTTGTGTGAAAATCCTACGTTATATAATTTTGAACAATTGTAGCAATGATACTTTAGCTTTGCTGGTTTTTCTTAGCTTTTTTTTTTTTTTTTTTTTTTAGAAATTGGTCTATCGAAATTGATTTTTCTCAACTTGTTTTAGTTCAAACAAATAATCCGTTTGTCTTTGTAGGGCTAGGAAGTACTTTTTTGTCATTACAAAGCATAGGATGTATATTCTCTGTATTACAAAAAATGGCACTGTCAACTTAAGCCGTGAGTATTTTTTACTAGTAAATATTTGTATATGAACACGATTTTAAAGTCAACTTTTAATCAAAACTGGAAACCATGTGACCAGATTGCCTTCACTATATAAGCCAACCTAGACTTCCACACAGAGAACCGCTCCAAAGCATAGTGTGTAGATTGTGTGCTTACTGAACTAAGTATATACAGGGCTATCATCCCTTTATTACTTTACAGTCAAAGGAACATAATTTAGGCTTTGTTGTTCTCCTGTTTAACTCTTACGGTTTACAGGTAATGTGTTTTTTTTTTTTTTTTTTTATGGGTTTAGTACTATAATAAAAATAACTTTGGCATTTGATTCGCTTGTAAGGCTAAATGTTTTGTCTCGCTGACATTCTATTTAGGAGACAGGTCCATATGCAATTCACTTTTTCTCCTGACTTTTAACCTTGGTGATATTTTCCCACTTTGTGATTAAAATGCATTTTAAACCACCAGCAAGCAAGAAAATACTAAATATTTTTCATAGTACTTTTTTTTTTTTTTTTTTTTTTTTTTTATATAGCATTTGGCCCACAGTTTCCCAAAATGTTGGGAAAGTCAGTAAAGTTAAATCCAGACACTATTCTGCTTACAACAATTGACAGTCAACCTAAAAGACCTTTGAAAATGGAACATTAGGTTATAATTAATATGTTCCACATGTAAATATAAACAGTAAGATTATACTTTTATACTAAGGCATAATAAGTATTTATTAGACATATTTGATGTGATTGTTAAATGCTTATTTTGGAAATGGTGAGGAAATTTTGTAGTCACAAACTGTCAGTGGTTTTTGTTTTCTTATTATTTATTATTATTTACTACCTTTTTGGGGTTTTTTGTTTTTCTCTTTTCCAAAATGCATTGCCAGATTTCCAGCATGCTGAGCTTGAAGAAATCCGTGTTGCTGCTTTTCTTCCTCGGGATGGTTTCCTTGTCCCTTTCTAATGAAGAGTAAGTATTTTAATGAGCTATATTGTTAAAACCGCTGGTTGAAAAGTGTACATTTACTCATTTTGAGAAAAATACAATCACAATAGAGCCTTGATTGCCATTAGTCTTCCTGAGTTAATGACTTTGAACAGAGGCACCAGCAGAATAAAAACAATAATTAAGTTTTAAAACATGCTGGAGAGGCAGTGGTGGACTTACCTCCGAAAGCAGACTAGACTACTTGTCTGACATAAATAAACACTTTATTAGTACCCCAATAGATGCAACGCGTCTCAGGTAGCACTTGTGTCACAGAGGTGCTATACGTGCTACCTGAGAGCTACTGTTTGTCCAGTGTTATATTGCCTGATGAGGCGGGCTTGGTCCTGTGAAATGTGTTGCAACTATTGGGGTACTAATAAGTGGTTTCTTTTTGTCAGACAAGTAGTCTAGTCTGCTTTCAGAGGTAAGTCCACCACTGCCTCCCCAGCATATTTTAAAACTTTTAATTTTTTTATTCTGCTGGTGCCTCTGTTCATCAAAGTCTTTATAGTGTCCACCCCTGGTGGAAGGGGGACCCACCCCTACCTTCTATCTACAGAGCGACTTCTTAACCCTGAGTGAGGACAGGTCTAATCTCCTCACCTGCATTCACAGTGGTTGCCTCAGCGGTAACCCTTGTTTGTGAGTATAACCTTCTTGTTGTGAACATGCACCATATTGAGCTTTCGCTGTCTTTTTCTTATCTTCCTGAGTTAATGAGATATATATATATATATATATATATATATATATATATATATATTTGAATTTACACCTTTGCAGATGGTGAACAAAGTAAGGGGCTACTTTTTCTATGAAAAGGGGAATGAAAATCTCCCCGGGTAAGTAAAAAAAAAAAAAAAAAAATTGCGATGAGACTCATCTGAGTCACTTTAAAGGGACTCTGAGCTCATCTAAAAAATAAAAGTTGTACTCACCAGGGGCTTTCTCCAGCCCAGTGCTGGTCGGGAGGTCCCACGCCGGCGTCCTGGCTCCTCTCCTTCTCCCCGCTCCGGAATGGCTGACAGGCCGCAGACCGGGCGACACTATCCCGAGTGTCGGGCTGCTTCTTCCGCATATGACGCAGATTACGTCACACGCCGGCCGCCTCGCGTCATCACGGCGGCCGGCGTGAAAGTATTGCGCATGCGCGATTAAAGCGCATGCGCAGTACTTTCACGCCAGCCGCCATGATGACGCGAGGCAGCCGGCGTGTGACGTAATCCGCGTCATATGCGGAAGAAGCAGCCCGACACTCGGGAGAGTGTCGCCCGGTCTGCGGCCTGTCAGCCATTCCGGAGCGGGGAGAAGGAGAGGAGCCAGGACGCTGGCGTGGGACCTCCCAACCAGCACTGGGCTGGAGAAAGCCCCTGGTGAGTACAACTTTTATTTTTTAGATGAGCTCGGAGTCACTTTAATGACAAAGTGAATGTGGTGCATTTTGTGGCGAACTTCCTGCTTGTATTCACTGACCAGAGACAGGAGAGAGAGCCTGAGGTAATGGCCGTAACTCTGCAAACAGCACTTCTGACACTACGGCAATAGGCATAAGTAGGTGGCTTGTATCACATGAAAATGTTAACTACAATTTCAATTCCTTTCTTTCCTAAATGATGATTAATCTTGTATTAAACATTAGTCAAATATGGTAACAAATGTTTGTTATTAGGCTAAAAAGCTCCCTACGCATGCTGGATAATTTTCTCTTTATGCCACATTCACAGTGGTTAATTGCAGGGCTGCATAATGGCTGCTCAAATCCGGATACGGGAGAAACTTGGATAGTTTCAATCCGGATATCTCCCAGTAAACCTGTGTGGGCTGGGCGTCAAGCTTACCTGTCTGACGTCTTCTTTGGTCCGTTCCGGGTTGAAGGAGGAAGTGTTTGTAGTCACGTGATGCGCATGGATCGCATTGTGGGAGGTGCTAGGGACAGACAAAGCATGTCAGACAGGTAAGTTTGACCTCCCCGCACAGGTTTACTGGGAGATATCCCGATAGCAGCTATGCAGGTTTCTCCCAGATCCGGATTTGAGCAGCCTTATCTGTGATGTGACTTGCCACACTGCAATGCACCACCAATGCATCATTTACAGTGCAGAGGGTGCACTGCGGTGGAATGGAGTGCGACAGGGTAATGCACTGCATACAGTGTTACCGCAAAATGTGCTTAACAGTAAGTGAAGCATACTTTTCATTGACTATGTTTCATTGTATCTGAGACAACCCATGGGTTATGTGTGGCACTGCTTTCCTGATATTTTGCTTTCCTGCTTTTGTAGGGAATGCAACAGGCACTGTGAACGTAGCCTAAATGTTTGTGAGTGCTTTGTGTAGACGAAAGCCTCTCATAGATAGATTAATGTGTTGCCAGGCCTGAGCAGCCCATTCAGTTTTATAGAGTGAGGAGGTGAGAGGACAAGCAGGAGATGCCCCATAACAGCGGCAGGAACTACAATAATGGCTGAGTAGGGATGCTCGGCTACCCCTTCTTAACCCAGGTATCGGAATTGGATATCCGAACATTCCGGAATCCGAATGGAATCGGATATCTGAACCCATTATCCGGGAAATCCTAATTGATTCGGATAACCGAATACAAAACTGGAAGTGGCCTTTAAATAGCTTAAATTGCTTCCACTTGTTCGTTCTCCCTCCCCCTCCTTCCAGTGTGATTGCCATTGAAACCCTCTATTCGGGTATCCAAACTAACTATCCGACCGGATTTCAGATATCCAAATTTGCTCGGATAGTGCTATTCGAATTTATACAGATATCCAGAATCTGATCAGTTCGGATAGTGGAAAATTCGGATTATCTGGGTCGTTCAGATACCCGAATATTGGATGAGCATCCCTGCTGAGGAGTCTCAAACTCAGTGGATAAATGGAGATGAGGTTATTGACATGGGAGAACATATGTATTTGTAGCTTTACAGTAATGTACACAGAGAAATTCATTTTTGCACCAAAAATGAACATTGGAGTTGTACACCTCCCCATGTGATTCCCTGTAGTCTAACCTTCTGGTAATGCACAGCATTTCTGCACTGTATAAGGGACTGCTGTCATGAAATTTCCTAATGATGTCGGAAACCTTTATTTCTTCATAGGAGACATGAAAATGAGGTTGACAATGAGGGTACCGAAGAGGAAGAACAGAGAGCAGTAGAAAGTGAGGGTGAGGAGGAAGACTATGAGGATGCTGAAGAAGAAAAGAGAGCAGCTGAGGAGGAAGACAATGAGGATGCTGAAGAGGAAGAAGACAAGGGAGCAGTAGAAAGTGATGCTGAGGAAGAAGACAATGAGGATGAGGAAGAAGACAAGAGAACAGCAAGAAGTGATGCTGAGGAAGAAGACAATGAGGATGATGAAGAGGAAAAAGACAAGAGAGCAGTAGAAATTGAGGCTGAGGAAGAGAATGAGAATGCTGCAGAGGAAGATAACGCAGCAGAAGGAAGCGATAGTGAGGAAGATGAAAATTGAGAGCATATTTGGCTATTTGGAAGATAATTATCTTCCACCTCTCTGGAACATGTTTTATATCATCTGATTACATTATGAATAAATGTCAAGTGTCTTAATAAAGATACTTATACGCCATGTTAGTTTTCTTTTTTGGTATTATGGGAGGTCCAATCATTCCCAACTGTTCAATCACCATGTTAATCCATAAATTAGGATTTGAAGATTGCAAGGTGTCCCAGTGTTAGTTTCCTTTCACTGAATGTTTTTGCTCTCCTACATGTACTTTAAAGAACAGAGATGCAGAGTGAGCAGGAATGACTTATTAGTGTGGATAAGAAAAAATAGACGCACCTAGTTTTAGAGCAAAAACCAGGGGAAAAAAAAAACCCTAAACCTAGGTGCGTCTATGGTGCAGGGGTGTCTTATGGACCTTTCCCCTCGCCACTCTCTATCTAAGCTACACTAACCCCTACTACACTTCACTAACCCCTGCTACCAGGCCCTGCACCAACTACACTACACTTAATTAACTAACCCCTGCTGCCACCACCTACTACACTTCACTGACCCCTGCAGCCAACCCAAACTACACTTCACTGACTAAGTAACCCCTGCTGCATCTCACCTGATATTTTTTGCCGCTGCGCTCCTCTCCTCTTGCAGTAATCCGACAGCACCCCATCATCCATGATCAAGCTCTTCTGGGTCCTAGCCGCCGGCGCCTCTTCGCTTCTGTCTCCATATGCAGACTGCAGCCTTGGTGTACACACGCTGCCACCACCTCCATCCTCTATGGGTACAGCATTCTTTTCCTGGTTACAGTGCCCCCTACTGTACAAACAGTACAGTGATGTGAAACTATTTACCCCGTTCCTGATTTCTTATTCTTTTGCATGTTTGTCACACTTAAATGTTTCTGCTCATCAAAAACCGTTAACTATTAGTCAAAGATAACATAATTGAACACAAAATGCAGTTTTAAATAATTTTTATTATTTAGTGAGAAAAAACTCAACCTACATGGCCCTATGTGAAAAAAATTGCCCCATGAACCTAATAACTGGTTGGGCCACCCTTAGCAGCAATAACTGCAATCAAGCGTTTGCGATAACTTGCAACGAGTCATTTACAGCACTCTTGAGGAATTTTGGCCCACTCATCTTTGCAGAATTCTAGCATGAACCGCCTTTTTAAGGTCATGCCACATCTCAATAGGATTCAGGTCAGGACTTTGACTAGGCCACTCCAAAGTCTTCATTTTGTTTGTTCTTCAGCCATTCAGAGGTGGCTTTGCTGGTGTGTTTTGGGTCATTGTCCTGCTGCAGCACCCAAGATCGCTTCAGCTTGAGTTGATGAACAGATGGCCGGACATTCCCCTTCCGGATTTTTTGGTAGACAGTAGAATTCATGGTTCCATCTATCACAGCAAGCCTTCCAGGTCCTGAAGCAGCAAAACAACCCCAGACCATCACACCACCACCATATTTTACTGTTGGTATGATGTTTTTTTGCTGAAATGCTGTTACTTCTACACCAGATGTAACGGGACACGCACCTTCCAAAACAACTTTTTGTCTCGTCGGTCCACAAGGTATTTTCCCAAAAGTCTTGGCAATCATTGAGGTTTTTTTTTTTTTGAGCAAAATTAAGACAAGCATTAATGTTGTTGCTTAATAGTGGTTTGCGCCTTGAATATCTGCCATGCAGGCCGTTTTTGCCCAGTCTTTCTTATGGTGGAGTCGTGAACACTGACCTTGAGGCAAGTGAGGCCTGCAGTTCTTTAGATGTTGTCCTGGGGTCTTTTGTGGCCTCTCGGATGAGATTTCTCTGCGCTCTTGGGGTAATTTTGGTCGGCCGGCCACTCCTGGGAAGGTTCAGCACTGTTCCATGTCTTTGCCATTTGTGGATAATGGCTCACTGTGGTTCGCTGGATTCCCAAAGCTTTAGAAATGGCTTTATAACCTTTACTAGACTGATAGATCTCAATTACTTTTGTTCTCACTTGTTCCTGAATTTCTTTGGATCTTGGCATGATGTCTAGCTTTTGAGGTGCTTTTGGTCTACTTCTGTGTCGGCTCCTATTTCAGTGATTTCTTGCTTGAAACAGGTGTGGCAGTAATCAGGCCTGGGGGTGACTACAGAAATTGAACTAAGGTGTGATAAACCACAGTTAAAGAGAACCCAAGGTGGGGATCATAGAAGGAAATCTATACACAGAGGCTGGGTCTGGCTATAGTGCCCAGCCTCTGTTGCTAGTTGAATCCCCCTGAAGTGCCCCCTGCGCTCCGCTCTCCCCATAAATTACAGCCGCGCTGTTTACCTTACTAATGTCACTCACGCCTCCAATCAGCGGCGAGGGAAGGGATGTGGGCTGGGACCGGCGCTCTGCAGGAGGCGAGGGAGCACAGTGAGTGACACTAGTGAGGTAAACAGAGCCCGCTGCATGTCACCAGCGCAGCTGTAATTTATGGGGGAGAGCGGCACGCAGGGGGGACTTAGCGGGGATTCAACTAGCAACAGAGGCTGGGCACTATAGCCAGACCCAGCCTCTGTGTATAAATTTCTTTGTACGATCCCCACCTCCAAGTTCTCATAAGTTATATTGTTTTTAACAAGGGGGGCAATCACTTTTTCACACAGGGCCATGTAGATTTGGCTTTTTTTTTTTTTTTTTCTCACTAAATAATAAACATCATTTAAAACTGCATTTTGTGTTCAATTATGTTATCTTTGACTAATAACGGTTTTTGAGCAGAAACATTTAAGTGTGACAAATATGCAAAAGAATACAAAATCAGGAAGGGCGCAAATAGTATGTAATAGGGTGTATCACTCAGAAATAAAAAAACAAAATAATTCTCTTCTTATACTCTCCCCACTGGAGATGACAGTCATGTATCCATGTTGCCTTGCCGCTATGGAGCACCCCAAGGGTCCAAAGGGGGCCATATTGCTTGACCATGGTAGTCTGCTCAATAATGTGGAACACCCTTCATTTTTTTTTTTTTAATTGGGCTCACCTGGCAAACTAGTTATCAGGTGTCCGAGATTGATTTCCGTGATCAAAAGAGCTGTGAAACACAATACCATCCATGCGTTTAATTGAAAAACAAATTATATATTCTTTATAAACACTTAAATACAATTTGCATAATGTGCGACGCAGTGTAGCTTTAAAACAGATATTTTAGTACTTAATTGATCTAATGAAATATCCATAATTACTGATCTCACTATCACCTTCCTTCTCCTTACTTTCACAAAGAACCCTCCCCTGGTGGGCAGCTAATAACCCCCTTAGACAACTTCTAATCCCCCTGAGCAACTAATAACCCCTTACACAACTAATCCACCACCATTGTGCCTAACCTTACACCTTAAAACCACCCCACAACTAAAATGGTCACAAGGGTTGCCTGTTGTGCAAACTGTGGCTACTAATAGCGGACACATCTTGCCCGCTGCTGATAGAAGTTCACATAGTGGGTGGCCCCGGCGCTCACTATTTAGCGCGTGCTGATTTTTGTCTTTTTTTTTTTTTTTTTTTTTCTTAGCTGTTCTGGTTTCGGTAAATGTAACAGGCCAAGTTAGTAAATTTCATTTAATTAAAGACATTTATTTATTTCATGTAGGCACCAGACACACAATATAGAAACCTCATTCTCCAATTTCCCTGGCTCTTATTGGTTACGTCTGCCACACAAAGGAAGTTGCAGGGCATGCTGAGTTTTTTCTTTACTTCCCCTTAGGCATAGCTAATGCAGCCTGGTTGGCTGAAGCCTCTTTCCCTCCTGTTTTCCCCTCCCACACCTCTGTTCCTCTCTGATTGGCCAATATTTTTCAATGCTGACACAATGCTCTTTCTAAATATCTGTGTTTTTTTTTTTTTTTTTTTTCTGCGATAGTATGGCTGATAGCTACTCTTTAAAGACAGGTGAGCATAATAAACATCAGTGGTAACAGCTTCATCAGACCTGATAATCAGACTGAGGGCCCTTTTCCACCAGCGCGTTTGCGCTGGCTGAATCGCAAAAACGCAAACCGCTAGCGATTTTACAATCGCTACGGTTTGCTTTTTAACATAGGAATCGCGGTAGGTCATTTCCACTACCGCAATTCGCTTTTTTACGCGAACGTGCGGCGGAGCGATATTTGCCGCGATTTTGCTATGCAGTGCATAGCAAAATCGCGGCCGTGAACGTCGGAATTGCCGGTAATTGCGATTCTGCAATCGCTGAGATCTCTAAAGTTAACTCTTCAATCCTTAAAATAACTCCAGAATTCTAAAGTTAAAGAAAGGCTGTCAATTAACTGCGTGTGAAAACTACAGAGGAGGTAACTTAAGGAATGAAGAGATAAGATAACTATCTCACTGTGTGGTGGCAAGTTTTCTCTTGCCTTATCTCCAGCATGATCTTAGTGAATTGAGGCCAATGGATCATGCAGAACAGCTCATCATTGAGTGGGCTTACAGACAGTCAAGCCACAGGATAAAGCGTAATAGCAATCAAGGTATTAGTATTACAAGAGCATGCACATTCAGCATAGCTCTATCATGAGAAAGGAAGGAATAATTATGGGAATTTTTTTTATGAATTTGACAGGAGGTTAATAGTGCCAATAACAATTATTGTAGAAAAATAAATAGGCCAGTCGCTCATAGGTTTGGTGAAAAGTACAAAATTATTTGCTTTAATGGAAAAATTGTGCCATACACAAACCAACCAATTAAAAACATTTAAAAATGGCCATAAATGAACTTGTGCACACATACCACCCCATTCACATCTCCCCTCCGGAACCGGTACCATTGGTATAAGGGTCTTCAGAGAGGGGGAGAGAGGGTTAAACTGTTTTTGCAGAATGGGAGATGATTCCCCTTTTGGTATGCAGATTGCGTATTGGTATGCGTGATCTCGCCACTTCCGCTATCACCGTGTGTTGTTGGTTCATCAGAGAGTCCTCACTTCTCACACTAGCAGCTTAGTCTTTGGTCGCGACCGTTCCTTGCCGTCGGGCCCAGTCACCGGCTCAACCCGTCCTGCCAATTGATGGGGAGCTCAGACAGTCAGGCCGCGCGTGCAGAGATGCGCACTCCGATCTCGTGCTGTTTAGCTGCAGCCAATAGGGGAGTTTGCAGGCCATGGGACTTGAACCCATTCCAATAACAGTACCAGATCCAGTAGTACACCTACACAATTGGCTGGAGTTGTGTTAGCAACTTTGCGCCTGATGCCTGAAAGATCACTAATTTTGTCATGAACCGCACACAGAAATGACACTGATCCTAACTCCAGGGAAGCACCACCAGTTACTCTATAAGCACCACACGTTACCAAAAAAAAGCAGGTGTTGTTGTGGTATACTTTCTGGATCAGGCACTTTGATTACTATTACAGGCACTGGATTTACATTTCTGGTGAAAAAATTAAAATTTCAGTTTTATTTATAGTAAGTTTAAGAAATATAAATGACATGAAAATATACTACTAAGACAGCTTGAGGGAACAAAAATAGATAACTTTCGCTCGATCAAAAGCATAAAGGAGGGATGTGGTTGTCATTAGCACATAGGTGACACTGGAAACCAAACAAGCAGATGTGCTGACCAAGACTAGAGGTAGTGATACAGAAAAGAAGGGGTTGGAGAACTGAGTTCTATGGTACCCCATCAGAGAAGTAGGAAGAGGGGGGGCATTAGGACGTGCAATGCTGAAAGACCTACTAGGGAGGAAGGAGAAAAGCCAAGAGGAAGTGTAGCCATGGATGCCCAGAGAGAAGAAAACATGCAGAGGTCAGGTCACTCTATTCTACCATGGGTTGTTTGACCCCATAAAAAGAATTCTGATCAGTCATCCTGTACCTAGTACTTTGAAGGGTGCTATTACCCTTGCTTCAAGGTTAATCATGAGCTCTGTCATTGCTGCAGAACGAGAGAGACCGCCTTTCGGCCTACTGAAAGTTCCTGTTGAACCTCGGTCCAGCTCCACTCCTCCTCCTGGTAAGAAACCTATGTAGATGGCATCCTCCAGACTATCATCAGTTGAGAAGTTGAGGTGGTATACAGTCTCTGCCTTGGTCATACACATCTAGCCTAAGCCTGTCCCTTGAAAAAGAAGTTAAAGGATTTCAGCACCAAGATCAGTGCTGGGCAAACTGCGCATCACAGCCTGTTACTATGGAGATGCGACGCAGGAAGCGCTATGTAGGTGACAAGGTAAAAGCACGTCGGTGGAGGCGCATAAAAATATTAATATAGCAACATTATAATAGTAATAAAGGAGGTCTCTTACCTCCAAGGAAGACTCAAATAGGTGGAAAAAAAGGAGTCTTTATTAAAAGAGAAAACGGTTATACAGAAGACTACGCGTTTCACAGGACCCAGCCCGCTTCCTCAGGTCAATAAAACAGATAACCTTACCTAACAGCCGTGCAGTGCGGGGGCGCATAAAACCACTGGTGTGCCTTGGCACCGCACGGATGTTAGCTAAGGTTATCTGTTTTATTGAACTGAGGAAGCGGGCTGGGTCCCGGTGAAACGCGGTGTGTCTTTTAACCACTTGCCGACCGCGCACTCATACCACACGTCGGCAAAGTGGCAGCTGCAGGACCAGCGACGCACATCTGCGTCGTCGGCTGCAGGCTAATTAATCAGGAAGCAGCCACTTGCGCGAGCGGCTGCTTCCTGTCAATTCACGGCGGAGGGCTCTGTGAATAGCCTGTGGGCCGCCGATCACAGCTCGCAGGCTAAATGTAAGCACAAGCGGAAATAATCTGCTTTGTTTACATTTGTACAATGCTGCTAACAGTAGCAGTGTTGTACTGGATCAGCGATCCGCGGCTAATCAGCGGCCGGGGATCGCTGTCACATGACAGGCAGGAGCCTGTTAGAGGCTGCACAGGACAGAACCGTTCCTGTGCAGCCTCGGATCTCCGGGGAAAGGAGGGAGGAGAGGGAGAGGGGGAATCCTGCGGTGAAGGGGGCTTTGAGGTGCCCCCCCCCCACCAGCCACATGCAGGCAGGAGCGATCAGACCCCCCAGCACATCATCCCCCTAGTGAGGAAAAAAGGGGGACAATCTGGTCGCTCTGCCTGGTGTTTGATCTGTGCTGGGGGCTGTAGAGCCCACCCAGCACAGATCAGCAAATACAGCGCTGGTCCTTAAGGGGGGGTAAAGGCTGGGTCATCAAGTGGTTAATAAAGACTCCTTTTCTCCATCTATGTGAGTCTTCCTTGGAGGTAAGAGACCTCCTTTATTACTATTATAATATTGCTATCACGCTGGTGTGTGACGAGGTAACAAATTAGAGATATCGAGGTACAAAGTTGTTAAGCTGAATCGTAGTCAAATTCGAGCAGGGTCATACACGTGTATCAGATGACAGTCATATTGCAAGGATCAGGCAGGTAATGTTACCCTATAAACCACATCGTTAATCTTCTCTTGAATGGGATAAGGGCCTATGAACCTAGGTCCCAATTTTGCAGAAGGTTGACGTAATGGGATATTCCGGGTAGAAACCCATACCATATCCCCCGGGGAAAATTCAAATTCAAGTTAACGTTTAGTGTCAGCATATCTTTTCTGTCTGGATACAGCATTCCGTAGATTTTGCTGTACCTGGGGCCAAATCCGCTGAATGTGAGTACTCCATTCCTCTAAGACTAGAAGAGGAGAAGGAGAAGATGGGAGGAGAAAAGTAAACTTAGGATTCTGACCAGAGACAACCCAAAATGGTGACAGTTTGGTGGATGAACTAGGGAGGTTATTAAATGCAAACTCAGCAAATGGCAAATAATCTAACCAAGAGTCCTGACAGTCAGATGCAAAACAACGGAGATACTGCTCCAGGGACTGGTTGGTTCTCTCTGTTTGCCCGTTGGTTTCCGGATGAAACACGGAGGAGAAAGAGAGTTTAATGCCTAAAAGATCACAAAAAGCACTCCAGAAACGTGACACAAACTGAACCCCCCTGTCTGACACAATGTTTTCTGAAATACCATGCAAACGGAAAATGTGTGTAATAAATGGCTTAGCCAGTTCTCAAGCTAAGGGTAACCCAGGGAGAGGTACAAAATGTGCCATTTTACTAAATCGGTCAAATAACTTTTTTACCTCCTGAAGAAGGTAATTCCACTACAAAATCCAGCAAGCATTCGGCAGTGCTCACAGGCTGCAAGTGAAGTGATAGCTCCAGAGATGTGCACAGCCCCTCTGATCAGCAGGAGGGTAGTGCAGCGCTTCAGGTGCAGCTTCTGTTTGGAAGCGCTGCCATACCCTTCTGCTGTACAGAAACTTAAATATACTTTAGGCTAGCTGCCTCCATGGGCATCCGCTTGCATTCAAGTTTTAGAATTTAGATTAGTGTTCAGCACATAATTTGCATTTGATTTGTATTCAAGGTGTGTACTTAGCCTCAGAGGGGCTGTGCACATCTCTGGAGCTATCACTTCACTTGCAGCCTGTGAGCGCTGCCGATTGCTTGCTGTCTTTTTGAACAAATGTGTATACCATTTATGGTTAGCTGCACCAGGTAAGGATTATGTTTTTAACTTTAGATTAGCTATGGTTCACTGTCGAATATGCTTCACTGTCAGACTAGTTTTTGGTTTTAACTTTTGATTATATATGGTTCACTGTTTGAACATGCTTCACTATTATTTATGCCTCACTGTTAGATTAGCGGTTAGGCCTCTCCCGTGGGGGCCTGTCAACGCCGTGGGAGAGTCTATTAGGGATAATTTGTGCACAACTTATGCTGAAGCTAACACCCCCCTTTACTGTACCTGTTTTGAATGCAAGGTGTGTAATCTGACCGTTATTCGAGCTCTGCATACTTGTGCAGGTAGTCAATTCAGGTGCAGATTCTGTTTGGAAGCGCTGCCATACCCTTCTCCACTACAAAATCCATTGAAAGATGTGACCAAGGTCTCAACGCAATGGGCAAAGGTACAAGATGACCTTGGGGAGCCACCGGAGATATCTTATTCCTGGCACAAGTGGCGCAGGCTGCCACAAATGCCTTACAATCTTTCTTAATGGAAGGCCACCACACATGACGGGACATAAGTTCCAAAGTCTTGGTTTCCCCCGGGTGCCCTGCTAGTTTGGATTCATGAAAGATCTGTAGCATCTGGAGTCGGGGATGCAAGGGTACATAATAATAATCTACATTGCTCATGATGTAAAGCCCCAACCTGCAATGAAATCTCTGGTGTGATGGAAATGGGTTGTTTGGGCTGCAAAGGAGTGTCATCTATAGCCGTGACATATAGTTTGTTCTGCAAAGAGAGTGCTGAGATACCCAGGTTGGCTGCAAAGACAGAATCAATAAAATTTCCTGCCACACCTGAGTCAATAAAAGCTTCGGTTTGGAATGACTCCATACCCCAGTGTAAGGTGACTGGCAAAAGGATTTTTTTTATTTTAAGGGGAACAATTGGCCCGCCCAGGTGAGGTTCCCCAACTTCACCTAGGCACTGGGGTTTTTTTGGAGCCTTTCCTTTTGCAGGACAATTTTGAGCCACGTGGCCTTTCTCCCCACAATACATACAAAGCCCAGCATGTCTCCTTCGGAATTTCTCTGCTGGTGACAGTCACGAGAAACCCAGTTGCATCGGCTCATCACTTAAGGATGTACTACCTGGCCTAGGGTTCCCTGAGACGGAATAGACCTTGTTTTGACGTCTGTGTCTGATCCGTCTGTCTACCCTTATGGCCAGGGAAATAGCATCCTCCAGAGTTCTGGGTTCAAGATGATTCATGAGCATGTCATTTACTGAATCAGGTAGGCCAAAAAGAAATTGGTCGAGGAGTGCTGCCTCACCCCATTTAACAGATACCGACAATTTTCTAAACTCCACCGCATATTCTTCGACAGTATGCTTTCCCTGACGTAAGTCTCGCAATTTGCGAGTGGCCGTAGCTGAAGTGTCTGGGTCTGCATAAATTACTGCCATAGCATCAAAAAACTGTTCCACTGAGGAAAGGGCTACATCCTCAGAGCTTAACCCATATGCCCAAGTCTGTGAGTCACCTTGTAATAACGTTTTGATCAGAGAAATTTTCTGAGACTCTGTACCAGAAGATCTAGACCTTACTTACTAAATATGACATACATCGATTACGAAAATTAGAAAAATCAGAACGAGCACCTGAGAATCGCTCAGGTAACGGCATTTTTGGCTCAACCATAGTTGGAATAAGAGCCGGTGGAGGAGGTTGCTGAACATTCGCTGGTATATTGATCTGAGCGAGAGCATTTGATAACTGAGTTATCTGCGTTTGCTGACTAGCCAATTGCTCAGTGAGGTGATTAACTGCACCAGCAAGAGTTTGAATCTGTTCTTGCATTTCTTCCATGATATATTTTATATGGACCTTGATAATATCACGCTGGTGCGTGACGAGGTAACATACAGATAAATACACAACAAAAGTATGAAGCGTAATCTAACGGTCAGAACTTGTGCACAAGTTAGTGATATCGAGGTACAAAGTCGTTAAGCTAAATCGTAGTCAAATTCGAGCAGCGTCATACACGTGTATTAGATGACAGTCGTATTGCAAAGATCAGGCAGTAACAGAGTCAGGGACAGGCCGAGTAGGTAACGTAAATCAGATGGCAGCGGTACAGAAGGACTAGACTAGAGCGAGGTTAGGAAACAAGCAAGAAGTCGGTACACAGATAAATATACAGTATGATGTTACTTCAGTAATATCAGGAGGATATTACGAACGAATTACAAATGTATATATAGAAAACAACAAAGACTGACTAACTGGAGTACATATATATTGTGCGTCTACACAATATATTAATGTAGCTCAAAGTAGCTAACTAGACCAAGAACCAGCGAACTGATTAGTATCAAGGTCAGTGAGCACTGAATGCTCTTGGCCTTAAATACAAAACTCCTCAATCAGAAGCCACTCCCCTTTTGGTGATGTCACTTATGACATCACCTGTTGTCATCTTAAATCCTCCTCGCGAGCCGGAAGACACCGCCGGAGGGAAGCCGCCAGAGGATTCCAGTGTGGCAGTCCCACCACTTGCCCGGACAACGCCGGAGACGTCGCGGGACCTGCCGCTGGAAGGTAAGCTCGTTACAATTGCTATATTAATATTTTTGGGTGCCTCCACCGACGTGCTTTTACCTTGTGTACCCCACACCTCTTGGAGGTGCTATCCCCACCACTGGGCGGCTTCGTCCACCAGTGGAAAGAACCATAGGAGGAGAGTGACCAACCAGTTCCAGAGGGTACCGGGATACCGAGAGGAAATGGTTCTTTTCCGCATGCACTTGCGGTGGTTGCAGATTTGCAACCCACCTTTGTGAGTATACACTACCCACATTAATTGTTCCCATATTAACCTAACGATACTGCACCATAAGGGCTCCCAGTCTCACCTTCTCCATAGGCCAAGGACGATCTTCTCCCTTGTGAAGGGATCGCCTCTGACCTGCACAAACACGCTATGTAGGTGAGTTAACCCCCGCTAATCACCTGCACACCATTCTGCAGGGAGGGAGGGGAAAAGAGAGAGTAAGAGGCCAGGCATGCTAGGAATGCGGCCCGTGGTCCACAGAATGTGGCCCAGGCCTGGTTTAGATGGTACCAAGGAATCTCACCTACACAAACAAGTTTTTCCGCTTGTGATCATATAATGTTACATGTTGTCATCTATTGAAATAATAAAGCACATATTTATCAGGCCTTTTTTGATTTTGGTGCAGCAGTTAAAGTACCGTGTAACTAAGAGGGATATGGTGGCTGCCATATTTATTTCCATTTAAACAATTCCAGTTGACTGGCAGTCCTGCTGATCTCATTGGCTCTAATAGTATCTGAATCACAGACCCGCATCAACCGTGTGGCTAATCCAGCCTTCAGCCAGGAACACCTGATCTGCATTATTATTCAGGGTCTATGGCTAAAAGTATTAGAAACAGAGGCTCAGCAGAACAGTCAGGCAATCTGCCTTGTTTAAAAGGAAATAAAAATGTCAGCCTCCATATACCTCTCAGGTGTGCTTTACCTCCTTTAACTTCTCCTATTAGTGATCTTAGCACACACAGAGCTCGCTGGTGTGTTCGCATGGTATATATGTATGTACTAGAATCTCCCTTGCAGGATTAGTTAGATGCACTATCTCTCCCAGGGAGGACGCTAAGGATATGTGCTCCTATTCCTTAGATTTAGGTTTTAATGCACTGAATGCGTGCATGTTTGTGCTATGCATGTTGCAGGGCCAGAGTTAGGACACACACAACTCTGGGCTACCTCTACGCGGTGTATGTGACTACGCAAGAGACTTTATTCTTGTAACGAACATCCCAGCTTTTAACTTAGCTGCAGGGACAGCATTGATTGCTGCATGATTTTTGTGAATGGATTCGCATGAGGATTAGCATGAGTGTGCGGAAGTTCATTTTGACTTTACTGTTTTGCTTGCCACACCCCTTCGAGCACCTCCCTATTACATCTGCAAGTGTTTAAATGTCCTAGCTTGAGGTGAGGAGCCTGGATTTTGTGGTTTTTTTTAACAGTATAGATGTCTGTTAGACCAAAATGAATGCATGCCTACCTATGCCAGAAGACGATAGTGTGACAGCCGATGATGACCTGCAGTAGGATAGTCCAATCACTGTCATTCCTGACATTTATTTAAAAGTTGGAGCCAGTGGCGTTCCTACCATAGGGCGGCATGGGGCGCCCCGCACCGGGTGTCGGGCGCCCCAGGGGTTGTCATCAAGGCCCCCACAGAGGCCTGTGCCGGCCGGACAGGAGGGGGAAAGCAACCCGGAAAGGAGGGGTGGCGGGGAAAGCGGCGGGGAGGGGGGCCGGACCCCCCACCTCCCTCACCTGGGTCCCCTCCTTCTGGCGCTTCACCCTCCTAATTAGCAGCAGCTTGATGAGCGGGCAGGAGCGGGCGGAGAAGACTTACTCACCTACTTCCTGCGTTCCAGGCGATGGCAAATAGCGTCATCGTCACCTGACGCTGGTCTCCACCTTCTCCACCGCCCACTGTGCTTCCTGATTTGCGGAAGCACAGTGAGCGACAGAGAGACCAGCGTCACGTGAGGATGACGTTATGCGCCATCGCCTGGAGCAGGTGAGTAAGTCCTCCCCGCCCGCTTCGCTAAGCTGCTGGCTGCTGCTAATTAGGAGGGGGAAGCGCCGGAAGGAGGGGACCCCGCCACCCCACCTTCCAAGCTTCCCTCATACCGGGGGCCACTATGCTACACTGGGGGCACCTATGCTACACTGGGGGCCACTATGCTACACTGGGGGCCACTATGCTACACTGGGGGCCACTATGCTACACTGGGGGCACCTATGCTACACTGGCGGCCACTATGCTACACTGGGGGCCACTATGCTACACTGGGGGCCACCATGCTACACTGGGGGCCACCATGCTACACTGGGGGCCACTATGCTACACTGGGGGCCACTATGCTACACTGGGGGCACCTATGCTACACTGGGGGCCACTATGCTACACTGGGGGCCACTATGCTACACTGGGGGCCACTATGCTACACTGGCGGCCACTATGCTACACTGGCGGCCACTATGCTACACTGGGGGCCACTATGCTACACTGGGGGCCACTATGCTACACTGGGGGCACCTATGCTACACTGGGACCACTATGCTACACTGGGGCCACTATGCTACACTAAACTATACTGGGGCCACTATGCTATACTGGGGCAACTATACTAGCTATACTGGGGCAGTGGCGGTGCCAGGGGGGTGGTTTGGGTGCTGAAGCACCCCCTAATATTGTCCAAGCACCCCCAGCGTGAACTGATTTTCGGCGTCTAATAGACGCTGTGTCAGTTCACTGACAGCAGCAGCCCGCAGCTCCAACAGCGGCAGAGCAGGGCTACAGTAAAATGGCGTCCGAAGCCCTGCTCTGGAGACTGAGTCTGCAATGCAGGGCTTCGGGCGCCATTTTCCCGTAGCCCTGCTCTCACCGCGGGAGTTTCAGTTGCTGGCTGCAGAGGATCGTGAGAGCTGCGCGCCGGACGGAGGCCGGGACAGGAGGTCTGCTGCTGCTTCAGGTGAGTAAATTTTTATTTAATTTATATTAGCAGGTGTATCGACTGTTCTGGCCAGGTCTGCTACATGATTGAAGTGTTTTCTGGCCAGGTTGCCACATGATTGCATATATTTTCTGGGCAAATCTGCCGACATGATTGCATGTATTTTCTGGGCAAATCTGCCGACATGATTGCATGTATTTTCTGGGCAAATCTGCCGACATGATTGCATGTATTTTCTGGGCAAATCTGCCGACATGATTGCATGTATTTTCTGGGCAAATCTGCCGACATGATTGCATGTATTTTCTGGGCAAATCTGCCGACATGATTGCATGTATTTTCTGGGCAAATCTGCCGACATGATTACATGTATTTTCTGGGCAAATCTGCCGACATGATTGAACGTGTTTTTTGGGCAAATCTGCCGACATGATTGAACGTGTTTTTTGGGCAAATCTGCCGACATGATTGCATATATTTTCTGGGCAAATCTGCCGACATGATTGCATGTATTTTCTGGGCAAATCTGCCGACATGATTGCATGTATTTTCTGGGCAAATCTGCCGACATGATTGCATGTATTTTCTGGGCAAATCTGCCGACATGATTGCATGTATTTTCTGGGCAAATCTGCCGACATGATTGAACGTGTTTTTTGGGCAAATCTGCCGACATGATTGAACGTGTTTTTTGGGCAAATCTGCCGACATGATTGAACTATTTTCTGGTCAAATCTGTTCACATTACGTGTATTTTCTTGAGAAAACCTGAACAATTATGTGAATTTTCTGGGGAAAGGCCCACTGTCTTTGTGTTGCACTTTTAAGGGGAACCCGAGGTGAGAATAATATTGGGCTGCAATATTTATCTCCTTTTAAGCAATACCAGCTGCCTGGCTGCTGTGCTGGTCCTCTGCATCTAATTCTTTAAACCATAGACCCTGAATAAGCAAGCAGCAGGTCAGGGGCTTCTGACAATATTGTCAGAACTGACAAGATTAGCTGCATGCTTGTTTCTGGTGTAATTCAGTTCACTACTGCAGCCAAATAGATCAGCAGGGCTGCCTATTGTTTAAAAGAAAATGAATATGGCAGCCTCCATATCACTCTTATCCCGGGTTCACTTTAAATTAGTTAGCTCTGCCCTCATCCGGTCATGGCCACGCCCATTTTTCGCCGCGGCGCGCAATGCGCGCCGCATGTTATAACCGCACCCATTTTTTGTTAGCTATACTGGTGCCACTATACTATACTAAGGACAACTTTAGGGGGGGGAGCGAGCCTACACCTGGCATTACCCGCCGTGTCACGTTTAGCATGCCACATTTGCTGTTTTTTTTTTTTTTTAATGGGGGGGGGGGGGGGTGTCTTTTTAATACCCAGCACCGGGTGTCAAATGCCCTAGGTACGCCACTGGTTGGAGCTATCCATTCAGAATTACTTTTTCCTAGAGATAACATCCTGTCCAGCAGTTTTAGGTCTGGGTTGAGAGAAAACACCCCACTTGTTGATTGGCAATCCAGAAAACTCATTAGCTGGCCGATATACTGCCACGAATATTATCTCAAGTGTTTACCTCTTTGTTTGTTGTTTTGTTTTTTGTTGTTGGGTTTTTTTTTACATTGTCTCATCTCAGGCAGTAGATGCACTCTATGACCGTCCCATAGAACTTCTATCTGGTACCATGCCACCTTGAAGTAGTCTCTCTAATCTTACCGGTCCAAAAAAAACAGGCTATGAAAGATTATAATAACCAGCCCCAGATGTGGGTAGTTAAAATCTATGCCAAGTGACCTCTTATTTCTGCCAAGGCATAGGTTTTAGCTACTATGACCGCTCATTCTTGCCATTCACAATGTTTTGACCCTGCTGCAGACCATTTGAGCTCTGTTCTCTGGTCAGGAGCCAATTTCATTGGCTACGGACCCTCTGATCACTGTGAGCCAATCACAGTGGTCATAGTGCAATTTTTTAGAAAATAAAATCTCTGGTCCGACTCCTTAAGGGGCAAAAAGATGGCTAGTACAAAAAGTGGTTAAAGAAGTTAGAGAAGGATCCCAGGCCAGCAAACCCCCCAGCCTAGCAAAGCCCCCAGTGCCACTAAAGCTCCCATCTCAGCAAAGCCCCCAGCACCAAGCAAAGCCCCCAGCACCCAGCAAAGCCCTCATCACAGCAAAGCCCCCCCCCCCCATCACTCAGCAAAGCCCCCCCCCCCCATCACTCAGCAAGGCCCCCAGCACCAACAAAGCTCCCAGCACTCAGCAAAGTGCAAAGACACACCTGGCTATTTAATTTGTTCCTTGTAAGGCACCTGGCTACTTAATTATTTGGAGGAGTGTGACTACTTAATATTTTTATTTAGCAGCATGTGACTACTTATTATCATGAGGCATATAACTACTTGATTATTTTATCTAAAGTTTTCCTGGGAAGACCCACTCTCTGTGAATGACATGACTACTTATTTCATGTACATTTGGGTTTGCCCACGACCCATAATGACCATGCCCATATTCTAGTGCATGGCCACACCCCAGCTCCCATGCCAGTGAATCCAGCACCTGCATAGCCCCCCCTGCTGCCCTCACAAAAACATTTCTGAAATGTCCTCAGAAGAGCTCACAATCTTTTCCCTACCATAGACATAGTCTACTGTCCTACCAAATTATTATGTATTTATATAGCACTGACATCTGCGTAAAATTTACAAAATGCATGGATTTGGGAGCTCCAAATCAGGGGGCTGAAACTTCTCTGGTGGACCCTTAGTGACTCTGTTCTAAGCTGTCTGCTTTATATTTTGCTAGTTTACGCATATAAATGTAACGATCGGTGTCAGCACACAGAGAGAATCTGATTATTGGTGATCTGCATTATCACCAAGAATACAGATATATACCTGATCATTGATGATCTGCAGAATCACCAATAATACAAATATAACTAATCTCTGGACACCTATAAAGTGTGAGTGTTTGGTGCAACAGTAATAACTTTGAGTGGGACCACCCGAGGAGCAGGTGGTCCTTGGCAGTATGAGACTTATCTCCCACAGGGAAGTGTGAAGACCTTCTACCAGCCTGAGACTTCCAAAGGGGTGAAGCCCCAGGCTGACTAGCAGGAAGGCCCTGTGGCTAAGTGACACCTAGAAGGCGGGTGTCACAAGCAGGACTGGAAACTAATCTCTCTATGGAGAGGGATTGCTCGCTAGGTCGGGCAGGCCAGGTCGGCAACACACGGACAGATAAAGTACAGAGACAGAAAGCTGATTTGGTAACCAGGAGCAGGCAGGGTTGGCAACAGGTAATAAGATATGCGTAGGTACCGAATCAGAAAGCAGCAGGATAGTCAGGAAAGCAATAGGTCATAACAGATATCTAACAATGCCTAGACTTGGGTGTGAGGTCCGTGGTCTCAACACCCTGGAACTAGTCTGAGATATAACACACAATGGTAACACAGTGTCCCTAGTCTTGGGTGTGAGGTCCGTGGTCTCAACACCCTGGAACTAGTCTGAAGTATAACACAATGATAGCACAGTATCCCTAGTCTTGGGTGTGAGGTCCGTAGTCTCAACACCCTGGAACTAGTCTGAAGTATAACACAATGATAGCACAGTATCTCTAGTCTTGGGTGTGAGGTCCGTGGTCTCAACACCCTGGAACTAGTCTGAAGTATAACACAATAGTAATACAGTAGTAATCTGGCTCAGTGTGAATTCCCAGGTCCTCCTGGTTCTAACACACTGTGGATTCTGACTATGGTCTGAGTGCTTTCAGGTAAGTGTTCGCAACGGCAGACAACCTGAGACTGACCGGCAATAACTATATATAGAGCGGTGCTCTCCAGCGCCACCCATCGCTGACCAACCAATAAGCACTCGCTCTGAGATCAGCTGACCAACCTGGTCAGCTGATCCCTCCTCGTTTGCCATAAAGGTTCTGCCTCTTAGCGCGCGCGCGCGTATTCCTCAATCTGTGTGCACTAACAGGCCCAGCCACACCAGACGCACGCTGCAGCGTGCAAACCGCCGAGCCAGACACAGAACCAGCCGCCTCGCTGCCAGTCCGCGGGGCGGGTTTTCCGCAATCTCTTACAATAAAGTGTGTGTGTATATATATATATATATATATATATATATATATATATATATATACATACATACATACATACATACATATACACACACACACACACACACACACACACACACACACACACACACACACACACACACACACACACACACACAGGCCCAGGCACATACACACAGGCCCAGGCACATACACACAGCCACAGCCTCTCTCTATCTCCTTTCCTGGCTGTCCTACCCGGACTAGCTATGATTGTCCTGGCAGCAGGAGTAATGGAGCTTCAATCCTGTCTACATTTGCTCCTCCCCTCCCTATCTACTGCACGTGAATATAACTACAGAGGTGATAACTTAAGGACTGGAGTGACAAGACAACTCTCACTATGAAAACTTATCACTACACCTTAAAGGGACTCCGAGCACCTCTCATGGGCATGCCTTTTAGACTCCAACCACTACTGCAAAGTACTTAAAGATGCATACCTTTCTGTAGCTTGTGCTCTCCTCTTTCATTGATCGCCATTCTACACCAAATAGTTTTCGTTCTATTTCAATTTAAAAATCGCGGCTGCCATCTTGGCTATGTTATAACTTCCGGGTCACCCCTGCCTTCTCTGTTAGAGAACTGCATCACTGAATGAAGCAGGAAGAGGAAGTGACACGCATGGCCATTGCAAGAGGCTCCTCCAGAGGGGTCATAGCACAACTTTGTTGGAAGTCGTCTGTCTTAAAGGCATGCCCATGAGAGGTGCTCACTGTGAGCCAATCACAGTGGTCATAGTGCAATTTTTCAGAAAATAAAATCTCTGGTCCTTAAGGGGCAAAAAGATGGCTAGTACAAAAAGTGGTTAAAGAAAATTTAGAGAAAAGTCCCAGCCCAGCAAACCCCCCAGCCTAGCAAAGCTGGGGCAATAAGGCAAGCTTCTTTAGTGAATTAACACTTAAAATACTGATCGATGTGTCATGATAAGTTATCACTTTCCTTATTATCACCAGCCTGATCATAGTTAATTGAGACCATTGTGCTTTCATGTACTCTTTTCTGGTGTCATAAGATTAGAAATAAACATCAATGACAGATAAGAATAATGAATATCAGCAGTAACAGCTTCATCAGTCCTGCTGATCGAACCAATGCCTGACTAATGACTTTATTGTCAATATAGGTGTTTAGCAGAAGATTGCTATTTGACTTTCCCAGGACTTTCAGTAGTGTACTTTTTTGAAAAAACACCGTAGTTGTGCAGAAAATGCTTGACTAAAATGTAAAATGTATGCTTTTCTATTCCTAAAGTTTGATTTTTGTACTTTTGTCACTTTTTAGGGAGATGTATAGTGCTTTTCTTGCTTCTTCATTTTTTTTTCATTATGAAAGTCTTAAAATGTTAGACATAGATAATTTGTATATACAAATATTACAGAGACTGCCAGCATTAATAAAGTGAGAGCTGAGGGCATTGGGTAACCCAGAACAGCTCATGACTGGGTGGGTTTATAGTCACAGGCAGAACCGTATCTATTAAAGGATACCCGAAGTGACGTGTGACATGGTGAGATAGACATGGGTTTGTACGGTGCCTAGCACACAAATAACCATGCTGTGTTCTTTTTTTACTTTCTCTGTCTGAAAGAGTTAAATATCATGTTTGCAAGTGGCTGACTCAGTCCTGACTAGTGTTGGGCGAACACCTGGATGTTCGGGTTCGGGTCCGTTCGCCGAACATGGGCCAGATGTTCGGCATGTTCGGCCCGAACCCCGAACTCCCCGAACATCCCGCTTTTGGGGGCCCTATGGGGTCGCAGGCATAAGGGGGGAGCATGCCCCGGTCGCGGGGGGGTGTCGTAAATTCCCCCCACCCGCTCCGCTAGCGCTCCCCCCTCTGCCCGCTTCCCCATACAAACATTTTCCTTAAAGTTCAATAGTACCTTCAGTGGCTGGCCTGGCTGGCACTGTGGTGTGTTGTGAGTGAGGAGGAGGAGGAGTCCGAGTAGGACGCGTTGAGGCCGGGCAGCGGGCGGTTCAGCGGTAGTACCCTTGTGGTACTTCCGCCCTTTCTCTGACCTCACGTCCTCTGCGTGATGACGCATACGAGGGTACGCATGACGCGTACCCTCGTATGCAGAGGACGTGAGGTCAGAAAAAGGGCGGAAGTACCACAAGGGTACTACCGCTGAACCGCCTGCTGTCCTCCTCACTCACAACACACCACAGTGCCAGCCAGGCGGCAGGCCAGCCACTGAAGGTACTATTGAACTTTAAGGAAAATTTTTGTATGGGGAAGCGGGCAGAGGGGGGAGCGCTAGCGGAGGGGGTGGGGGGAATTCCCCCCCCCCCGCGACCGGGGCATGCTCCCCCCTTATGCCTGAGACCCCATAGGGGGGCAGTATTCGGCCGAACAGGGGCCCTGTTCGGCATGTTCGGCTGGGCATTGAGCTGTTCGGGCGAACCCGAACTAAAAAGGCCGAACACCATAAGGTGTTCGGCCGAACTCGAACATCACCCGAACAGGGTGATGTTCTGCAGAACCTGAACAGTGGTGAACACTGTTCGCCCAACACTAGTCCTGACTCAGACAGGAAGTGACTACAGTGTGACCCTCACTGATAAGAAATTCCCCTTTTTATTTCTGTATTGCTCTCAGAAGCCTTTTTCTGCTAAGAAAGTGTTTTATAGTTGGAATTTATTATCAGTGAGGGTCACACTGTAGTCACTTCCTGTCTGAGTCAGGACTGAGTCAGCCACTTACATACCTGATATTTAACTCTTATACACAGGTCTATCTCATCATGTCACATGTCACTTCGTTCATGCTTTAAAGGACACATCTAAGAAGAAAAACAAAACAAAACAAAACAAAAAAACCAAGATGTACTTACCTGGGGCTTCCTCCGGCCCCTAGCAACCGATCTGTCCCTCACCACAACTCCGGTGTCCCAGTGTCCCCTCCATTGCAGATGCCAACCTCACCAGGTCAGCATCTACTGCGCCTGTTCGAATGCAGTGACACGCTGACAGTGACAGATGACAATTGTGGATGCTGACATGTCACTGACTACTGTAACACTATACTAGAACTATACGGGTATATAATAGCTGCAAAAAATGACACTCAAGTGCACACAAGCTCTATGTTAAATTAGTCTAGTTGTACTAAATAACTGTTTAAATAATAGCTGCTGCTGCTGCACTTAATGACACTGACTGTAGTACTACACAGACTATGGGTTTGATTCACAAAGCCGTGCTAACTGTTTAGTGAAGTGAAGTGCTGTTTGCGGGCTTTTGCGCGCGGAAAGTGGCGCAATTTGCGCGATCACGGACTTTTGCACGTGCAAATTGCGGCAATTTGCGTGCACAAAAGTCCGCGAACGGCACTTCACGTGCTAACTATTTAGCACACCCGTGCTAAGCAGTTAGCAAGGCTTTGTGAATCAAGCCCTATATCTATTAACACACTAACTCTATGTTAAACTAACCAACACTGACCCCCTAAACCCTATAATGGGCTAGCACCAGTATAGCTAAATGCCAGTCACTAAACTTCTATCCCTCCCTATACACAGCACGCTGTCTATCACTGCACTGTAACTGCAACTTTAAATTAGTCACAAAGCTAAACTGTCTAAAATTTCAAGCTAGCTATTAATGTTGCTTTCTAAGATTTTTGGAGCACGTGGCTGCTTCTGTAAATCAGTTACAACAACTCCTAAGTATAGAGTGTGTGTCAGGCTCTATGCCTTTGTTATCCTGCTGGTGGCAGCACTGGTGAACTTTGGTGAGGACTTCTTCTGTCCACCAGCAGATGGCTCTTGTCTTGCTGGGAGTTGTGCAACTCCCCGAGTCACCAGCAAATGGAACTATGAGGATATTCTGGACGATCACCTGACTTCCTACCAGCACATTGCTATATTGCATTCTGATATTCCTGCAGTGTTGTGACTCTAGCCATTACTCCTGTGTTCCCTGAACCTTGTTCCTGTACTCTGAACTCCTGGTATTGACCCTTGCTAGTCTGCCTATTCTCTTTGCCTACTGTCTGTATTACTGAATATTTTCTGATTACCTGGTTTGATTTGTGCCTGTCTGACTTGTCTGTTGTATGCTGATTTGGTTTGTCCACTCCTGTATATATCGTGTTCCTGTCTATGAATATATTGTGTGATCTGTGTTTGCATAATGTTATATATATCTGTATAGTTAGTCAGTTAGAGGGGTTCTGGTATTTGATTCACTGTGTTGCTGATTGTATGCTTGGAAGTGTATGCTGGTATATTTGAATTGTATATTTGAATTGCTGCACCTTTGTAAATAAACACATTTTCACCTTCAAATCCAACCTGCGCAGACCTCAGTATTTTCATATATGTAATTTCTTGCTCTTGCCTTGTCTTGATAAGAATCTGCATGTGCAGATCCTTACAGTGTGTAGGTTGTTATCTTTAAATGAATAAGAAAAACTCTAGTCAAAGTATTAAAAATTCGTGTTGAACTCATATCCATTACCAGTCAAATGTTTTAGAACACCCTGAATTTTTCAGTTTTTATGGAAATTCAAGTTCCGTATTTTTCAGAGTATAAGATGCAGTTTTTTCCCCCAAAAATGGGGAGAAAAAGTCCCGGCATCTTATATTCCAAAGACAGGGAATACCCGACTTACGCCGATACAACTGCCGAGTCCGCCCTGCCGCAATGTCGGGGATTCCCTGCCTTGTCCCCTCCTCACCCCCGCTGATCTCCTCTGCTCCTTGTGTAAAATTAAATAGTGGCAGCTTGGCTCACCAGCCTAGCGATTCCAGCGATGGGTGGTCTCTCCCTCCCCCAGTTGGTCTCAGGGCAAGACACGGGGACCAAAAAGAGACACGGGGACATTAGGGGGCAAAGGAAGACACAGAAAGACACACTGTGGAAAGAGGGGACACACAGGGGGAGCAAAGAAAAACAGAAGGTGACACTGGAGGACACTGATTGGGGGATCTACAAGACCCTCCTGGAATATGGATGCACCAGGTTTAATACGTTTTCTTGTCTGTTTTTTGCCCTGTAAACCTAGGTGCCTCTTATATACTGAAGCATCTTATATTCTGAAAAATAAGGTAGTTTGATGTACCTTTGTACACAGAACTAGGGATGGTCGGAAATGTCGATTTCCGATTCCACAGAAATTATGATTTCGACCATTGCAGATTACTGATTCCACGGATTCTGATTTCTGAGTTCGGATTTCCTATTTCCGAGTAGTGGATTTTTTTGTCTTTTTTGCATTCTCTGATTGGCCAAATACTTCCGAGTTGCATCTGCATTCTATGATTGGTCCAATGATTTTGAGTTCTGTGATTGGGCTAAAATCACCGAATTGCAGTAATGCAGTATTTCTGCAGAAATTCGATTTCCGAGTTCCGTTTTCTGATTTCTGAGTTCCAATCAGAAATTCGGATTTCCGGTCAGAATTTTGGAAATTTCAATTTTGCTAAATCTGAATGAGCGTATCTGCACAGAACAAATAAACACTTGAAGTTAAAAAGAATCCATGTATATCCACGGAATCCATGTATATCCACGGAATCCATGTATATCCACAGAATCCATGTATATCCACAGAATCCATGTATATCCACGGAATCCATGTATATCCACAGAATCCATGTATATCCACGGAATCCATGTATATCCACAGAATCCATGTATATCCACGGAATCCATGTATATCCACGGAATCCATGTATAAACCAAAATGCATGCAAAATGACTCTTAAAACTAGGCTTCTATACTACACATAACTGCTGAACACACATATGGCATTTTTTCTACAATGGATCTAATATTCCTAACAAAGTGTTTTTGAACGTTTGCAAAAATTCCCATAAAAGTTTAGGAACAAGGAAAGATCAAAAACAGCCACGCTGCTTATTGCTGATACCCACTGCTCACTTTTCTGTAGGGAGGAACAGACAATTTTTTTAAAGGGACTCTGTAACAAAAATGTCATTGTGTTTTCTACCATCCTACAGGTTCCTAAACCTATTATAATGTGCTCTGACTTACAGCAGCACTTTATACTATCACCATCTCTGTAATAAATCAGCTTATCTTTCCCCTGTCAGACTTGTCGGCCTGTGTCTGGAAGGCTGCCAAGTTCTTCAGTGTTGTGGTTCTGCTATGCATGCCCCCTCTATGCACACTCCCCTGTGTGTGTGTGTTATTTACATTAGCCAGCTTTTCTCTGCTCTCTTATCTTTTACAAGCTGGATAAATCCTCTGTTCACATACTGATGAGTCACATACTGCAGAATTACAGACAACCGGGCAGAGCTGTCTGTAAGAGTAAACAAACAATTAGCTTGTAACTCTTCAGTGAGCTGAAGGGGGAAAGAAACACACAAATGATCTCTTGAGATTCAAAAGGAAGGCTGTATACAGCCTGATTGTGTATGGATGTATTTTCTATGTGTGGACATACTGTACATCAACCTACGTCCTGTTTTGGTGGCCATTTTGTTTGTTTACAAACAAACTTTTTAAAACTGTTTTTGACTACTTTTAATGCGGCGGAGAGCGGCGAAATTGTGACAGAGGGTAATAGGAGATGTCCCCTAACACACTGGTATGTTTACTTTTGTGTGATTTTAACAATACAGATCCTCTTTAACCACTTCCGGATACCGGGTGGTTTGGCTGATCTGTGCTGCGGGGGCTCTTCAGCCCGCAGCACAGATCAGAAATCAGACAGGGCTATCAGACCTCCCCCCTTTTTTCCCCACTAGGGGGATGTCCTGCTGGGGGGGTCTGATCGCCGCCGCGCTGCTGTGCCTAGCGGGGGGGGCTCCTCAAAACCCCCCTCCGCAGCACTAGTCCTTCCTCTGCCTCCTTCCCTCCCTCTCCCGTCCCCTATGTGCGGCGCCGGATAGGATAGGCTTTAGCCTATCAGATGCCGGCGATCCCCGGCCAATCAGAGGCCGGGGATCGCCGATCTCCTCTACGGCGCTGCTGGGGCCCCTGATGAGTCATTACTGACGGAACTAGTTAGGTTTATTATCCTCTCTTTTTTCTCTTAAACTTTCAGCTGAAATATATCTGTAAAACTTGGTCTCTCCTTCGAGCTGTGAGTTGCTGAAAAAGATTGTTGTGTCTTGTAGGACAGTTTTGATAATGTGCACCTTCTGACACAGTAGAAGAACCAGAAAAAATGAATAGCAATTCACTTATAAAGTCAGCTGCATTTAACCTTGTACTTCTTAAAGAGTTGTTGCATTATCTTTGCTTGAAGAAAAAAATAGGAATTTGCTTCATCTCAATATGTGTTCACATGTCCGTTATAAAGTGTTGTACTTCTCATAAAAATATTTTGTAAAAAAAAAAAACGTTCTCCTTTTTTTCTTAAAGAGGAACTTCAGCCTAAACAAACATACTGTCATTAAGTTACATTAGTAATGTTAATTAAAATAGATAGGTAATATAATCTCTTACCCACCGTTTTAAAAGAACAGGTAAAGGTTTGTGATTTCATAAGGGCAGACATGTTTTTGGTTGAAAGAAGGTGACAGGGAGCATGAGACACACTTCCAACTGTCCTGTGTCCTGATCACCCCTCCCAGTTGCTAGGCAACATGAATAACAACATAGGAAATCCCATCATGCTTTGCACAGCATCAGGGGAAAAAAAGCCTGGGCTGTTTTCTTTGATGGGGCGGAGCATAGCTAAAAATGCAGCTCAAAGTGAGACTTCTATAAGAAAAACAAAGTTCTGATGCTGTGAAACTGTTAAAGAAACACCAAGCCTTTTCAGTTCTGCTGAGTAGATTTTTAGTCTGGAGGTTCACTTTAAGGAATACAGTATGCCACTCTTGCTAGAATCATCTATTGCGCACAACTTTCCTCTTAGTGTCGCTAAGGTCAGCTGAGAAATATAAACATGGTCCGTGTTACTCAAATATTTCCTCTGTATTTTGAGATATTGACGGCATGTTGCATGTGAATAAAAAGCTGCTAGATTCATCCTGTTTTAATCTCTCGTCAGAGATATATAGGGATATGTAGGTAGCGCTTCTCTTCTCAGATAACAGTAACTTCAAGTACTATTTATTCAAGTCTTCTATAGACCGTAGCTTGGGTGCGCTTGTAACAAAAAAAATCTCTCTGAGGCCCAGTGCACACCAAAAACCTCTAGCAGATTCGCAAAACGCTAGAGGTTTTTGAAGCAGATTTTCAGAGTGATTCTAGGCATGTTTAGAGAGAGGTTTCTAAACATGCCTAGCGTTTTTTGGAGCGTTTTGTGTAGCAGATTTCAAACATTGTTACAGTAAAGCTGTTACTGAACAGCTTCTGTAACAAAAACGCCTGGAAAACTCTGATTTAGCGTTTTTCAGAGCGGTTTTCCACTTTCCTATACTTTAACATTGAGGCAGAAACGCCTCAGAAATCTAAAAAATGCTGCAGCTTCCGAGTTTGCGTTTGTGGAAAAAACGAACCGTTCTGGTGTGCACCAGCCCATTCACTTTCATTAGCCAAGCGGTTTTCCCCCTGCAAGACGATCCAGAACCACTCTGGTGTGCACCAGCCCCTAGATTAAAAATGCATAAGAATTCTTCTTTCTTTGCTTCAGATTATGGTTGCAGTTACCCATCTAACCATATAAAAACTTTTTCTAGCTCTTTTTCCTGGGTTAAATTCATCATGATCTATGCTTCCATCATGTGAATATATCTAATTCCAGAGAACCTGTTAACACATCTGGGGTGCCATCTGTCAAATATCTTATCAATATCTGCCTTAAATGATTATCAACTACTTAAAGGGCAATCCTAAAGCCGCATCTACACGAGTAGATGCGGCCGCGATGCTCCTTATCAATCGATTGATAAGATCCGACAGGACGGATCTCAGCACCGCCGATTCCCTGCTCGCTCCCCGCAAGGGGACAATGGCAGGGAATCGAGCGGAAGATAAGCGGCGCCGGCGGGGACAAGCGGGCACTAGCGGGGAATCGAATGCAGCGCACGCGCGGCGAGCGGGGATGCGGCGGGCACGCGGAAGAGGCGATCCGGCGGCTAATCGAGTCGCCGGATCGCTGCAATGTCTCATAGTGTAGACGGGGCTTAAAAGTCGTCATAATGAAGATTTGCCAGCAGTGGGCCAGTAGCTCACTGTAAACAGAATATTTATAGGTTAACAGGTTTACCCCTGGAAGAAATAAGTAACACTCATCAGTTGAAGTTTATAAAAAAAAAGTAGATAAAGCATATATACAGGAATATACATCTCTCCAGTTGTTGTCCATCATCTATTATACATTTTCAAACTTCCTTTATTGAAACAAGTTCATATCAATATAGTAACTCTTCTGCTGTAGATTTTATCCTCCATTGATAATTTTCTGGAGATTTTATAGTGTATGATACACACAAATATAGCTTTATCCTTAAAAATGGTATATAGAGTTCTATTCTTATATAAAGATTAGAACTTTAAGTAGATATATCTTCATAAAAACAAAGCTAGGTAGTTGTCCCTAAGGTTGTAATTGCATCTAAATAGTAATGCTTACTGATTGATATATGTAAAAAAAAAACATGAAAAAGTTAATCTAAAAACATAAAACTGTTGAAGTTTGAAATTACAAGTTTTTAATTTTTATATATGCTATTGTCAATAAATTCACCAAGAATAATGCATATTACCTCTGTTGTGTTCTAGAATCACAGTGGAAGGTGGAGTCTCTAGTAGTGTTGGGCGAACACCTAGATGTTCGGGTTCGCGAACGTTCGCCGAACATCGCCGCGATGTTCGGGTGTTCACGCCGAACTCCGAACATAATGGAAGTCAATGGGGACCCGAACTTTCGTGCTTTGTAAAGCTTCTTTACATGCTACATACCCCAAATTTGCAGGGTATGTGCACATTGGGAGTGGGTACAAGAGGAAAAAAAATATTTGAAAAAGAGCTTATAGTTTTTGAGAAAATTGATTGTAAAGTTTCAAAGGAAAAACTGTCTTTTAAATGTGGAAAATGTCATGTTTCTTTGCACAGGTAACATGCTTTTTGTCACCATGCAGTCATAAATGTAATACAGAAAAGAGGTTCCAGGAAAAGGGACCGGTAACGCTAACCCAGCACCAGCACCAGCACACGTGATGGAACAGGAGGAGGCGCAGGAGGAGAAGGCCACGCTTTTTGAGACACAACAACCCAGGCCTTGCATGAGGACAAGAAGCGTGCGGATAGCATGCTTTGTACCGCCATGCAGTCATAAATGTAATAAAGATAAGAGGTTCCATAAACAGGGACCGGAAACGCTAACCCAGCAGCAGCACACGTGATGTAACAGGAGCAGGCGCAGGAGGAGAAGGCCACGCTTTGAGACACAACAACCCAGGCCTTGCATGAGGACAAGAAGCGTGCGGATAGCATGCTTTTTACCGCCATGCAGTCATAAATGTAATAAAGATGAGAGGTTCCATAAACAGGGACCGGCAACGCTAACCCAGCAGCAGCAGACGTGATGGAACAGGAGGAGGCGCAGGAGGAGAAGGCCACGCTTTGAGACACAACAACCCAGGCCTTGCAGGAGGACAAGAAGCGTGCGGATAGCATGCTTTTTACCGCCATGCAGTCATAAATGTAATAAAGATGAGAGGTTCCATAAACAGGGACCGGCAACGCTAACCCAGCAGCAGCAGCAGCACACGTGATGGAACAGGAGGAGGCGCAGGAGGAGAAGGCCACGCTTTGAGACACAACAACCCAGGCCTTGCAGGAGGACAAGAAGCGTGCGGATAGCATGCTTTGTACCGCCATGCAGTCATAAATGTTATAAAGATAAGAGGTTCAATAAACAGGGACCGGGCGGCAACGCTAACCCAGCAGCAGCAGACATGATGGAACAGGAGGAGGCGCAGGAGGAGAAGGCCACGCTTTGAGACACAACAACCCAGGCCTTGCATTAGGACAAAAAGAGTGCGGATATAGCAATGCTTTTTGCCGCCATGCAGTCATAAATGTAATAAAGATGAGAGGTTCAATAAACAGGGACCGGCAACACTAATCCATCACAGATGGTCATTGTTCATGTTACTTGGTTGGGGTCCGGGAGTGTTGCATAGTCGTTTCCAATCCAGGATTGATTCATTTTAATTTGAGTCAGACAGTCTGCATTTTCTGTGGAGAGGTGGATACGCCGATCTGTGACGATGCCTCCGGCAGCACTGAAACAGCGTTCCGACATAACGCTGGCTGCCGGGCAAGCCAGCACCTCTATTGCGTACATTGCCAGTTCGTGCCAGGTGTCTAGCTTCGATACCCAATAGTTGAAGGGTGCAGATGGATTGTTAAACACAGCTACGCCATCTGACATGTAGTCCTTGACCATCTTCTCCAGGCGATCGGTGTTGGAGGTGGATCTGCACGCTTGCTGTTCTGTGGGCTGCTGCTGCATGGGTGTCAGAAAATTTTCCCACTCCAAGGACACTGCCGATACCATTCCCTTTTGGGCACTAGCTGCGGCTTGTGTTGTTTGCTGCCCTCCTGGTCGTCCTGGGTTTGCGGAAGTCAGTCTGTCGGCGTACAACTGGCTAGAGGAGGGGGAGGATGTCAATCTCCTCTCTAAAGCCTCCACAAGGGCCTGCTGGTATTCTTCCATTTTGACCTGTCTGACTCTTTCTTCAAGCAGTTTTGGAACATTGTGTTTGTACCGTGGATCCAGAAGGGTATAAACCCAGTAATTGGTGTTGTCCAGAATGCGCACAATGCGTGGGTCGCGTTCAATGCAGTCTAGCATGAATTGAGCCATGTGTGCCAGAGTCCTGCCAGAATCCTCATCATCCTCTTGTGAGCGTTGTGATAGTTGTTGTGATGCATCATAGTCGTCACCTTCTTCCTGGTCTGCTTCTGCTGACCATTCGCGCTGAATTGTGGAAGTCCAACGTGCACCGCTCTGGCCCTCGTCAGTGGTGGCAGGAAATTCCTGCTCCAACTCCAGCTGTTCCTCCTCCTCTTCTTCGTCATAGCTGCTGGGGCCAGCGTTTCCTGAGGCGGATGGCCTGATGTTGGTACCATCACGCTGATCGTTTTCTCCTTCAGATTCCCCCAGTTGCATCATGACAACTGTTTCCTTGATTTTCAACATTGACCTCTTCAGTAAACACAGCAGTGGTATGGTAATGCTGACTGAAGAGTTGTCACTGCTCACAAGCAACGTGGACTGCTCAAAATTTTGGAGGACTTGGCAGAGGTCCAACATGTTGGCCCAATCGGATCCACAGAAGCTTGGCAGCTGTCCGGATGCGCCTCGGTACTGCGCCGTCATGTACTGGACCACTGCACTCTTCTGCTCGCAAAAGCGGGCTAGCATGTGCAGCGTAGAATTACAGCGCGTAGGGACATCACACAGCAAGCGATGGTGGGGGAGATTGAAGTGCTCCTGCATCTTGGCGAGTGCCCCCGAAGCAGTACTGGAATTTCTACAATGTTTGGCCACTCGTCGTACCTTCAACAGAAGATCGGCCACGCCTGGGTATGTCCTCAGGAACCGCTGAACTACTAGGTTCATCACGTGCGCCAGGCAAGGGATGTGTGTCAGCTTAGCCAACCTTAAAGCGCGAATGAGATTACTCCCATTATCACACACAACCATGCCCGGTTTCAGGTCCAGCGGTGCCAGCCACAAATCCGTCTGTTCCTTTATTCCCCTCCAAATTTCCTCCCCTGTGTGCTGCTTATCCCCAAGGCAGATCAGCTTCAGCAACGCTTGCTGACGCATGCCAACAGCTGTGCTGCACTGCTTCCACGATCCTACTGCTGCTGGTGCTGGGTTAGCGTTTCCGGATGAGGTACAGCTTTGAGATGCGTTGGAGGAGAAGGAGTCAGAGAGGTAGGTGCTGCTGTTGTTATCCAGTGGGAGGAACGGTGGTGCAGCTGTTTGCGGCGTGGGCAACACCCGCGCCGTAGCAGGTGAGGAATCGCTGCCAGGCTCCACAAGGTCCACCCAGTGCGCGGTAGGGGAGATGTATCGACCCTGGCCGAACGCACTCGTCCAGGTGTCAGTGGTGAGGTGAACCTTGCAGGCAACGGCATTCTTCAACCTTCGGGTTATTTTGCTGACCACGTGCTCATGCAACTCAGGCACTGCAGAGCGCGCAAAGTGGTAGCGGCTGGGAACCACGTAACGTGGGATGGCCACTGACATCATGCCCTTGAAGCTGTTTGTCTCCACCACTCGATATGGCAGCATTTCGCAGGCCAGAAGCTTGGCTCTGCTGGCTGTTACTGCCACGGCCCGGGGGTCATTTGCTGGCAATTTCCTCTTGCGATCAAACATCTCCGAGACAGACAACTGAATCGTAGGGCTGCACACTGAAGGGCTGTTGGTTGTTGTGTTTGATGAACACTGGGAGACCTCAAGAGCACTACTCCGGAAAGTGACAGTGTCAGCGTCTGATGTTTGTGAATGTTGTGAACCACGCAATGGCTGGGCTACTGCTGCTGCTGAGGCGGGTCTGGTGGTGAGTATGGTGACCCCAAGGGAGACAGTGTTGCTGGTACCCTGTCCTGCCGCGTTTGCCCACAGAGTGGGATGTTTGGATAGCATGTGGCGGCTCATGCTGGTGGTGGAGAGGTTGTTAATACTTTTCCCCCTGCTCAGGCGGGTCTTGCACACCTTGCAAATCGCCATAGTACCATCCTCAGTGCAGTCTTCAAAGAAAGTCCAGACTTTGGAGCACCTGCCTTGCTGGCGATTTCTGTTTGCGCCTCTTTTGCCTCTCACTTGAACTTCCACGCTTGTGGTGCCTGAAATTGCGCGCCGCCTACCTTGTGGCACAAGGTGAACTCGTGCAGCAGTGGGTTCTTCAACAGACTCATCTGTGCTGCTGCTATGACGGCGATGTTCTTGTTCACAAACAAAATCTGGGTCTATGTCCACATTGTCCATACCCTCCTCTTCCATCTCCTCAAACTCGTCATATGTCATTGTGGGGGGCCGCCGCCGTGGAGTAGAGCTCCCCAGAACAACCTATGCGCAGCTCACTCCAACGTCGTCTTCCAGATCTTGTCGGCCGACCTCCTGCAATTGCAACCCCTCCTGCCCAACTTGCTCTGGGATTTGGGTTTCAAAGTCCTCGGACTCGCCTTGCATTTCAGTGCGCGGTGCATTTCCCACAGTTAATGGTTGTGAATCCGGGCACAACATTTCTGGCTGTTCCTCCATTGACCTTTCAAAGGTGGAAGTTTGTTGGGCTGGGAATAGCTCCTGCGAATACCCCATTGTGTCCTGAGGTAATTCATCGGACTGGTTATCTGGCAGTTGTGTGCGTGGTGTCGCTGCCGGTTGTGTCAGCTTTGTGCCCACTGGCTCCTTGTAACTGGCTGAGGACTCGGACCTCGTGCGTGATGTGCTGGTGCTGCTTAACCCACTGCTGGACGCTTGAGAGGTCATCCAAGTAATTATCTGGTCCTGTTCTTTTGGATTTGTGAGGGTTGTTGTCCTGGACAACATGGGCGGTATTGAGTGGGTTTTCTTGGGTGCTCCCCTGTGGCCTGTACGTGAACCATCAGGGGAAACACCTCTTCCCTTGCCCCTCCCTCTTTCACCGGATTTCTTCCTCATTTCACTTATCCTTAAAGTACACGCTGACTGGCAGCAGTACAGTGGCAGTACAGAAATGCTATACAGTGGTGGGTGAGCGGTGTACCACTATTCCCAGCAGCGACACAGAGCACAATGCTATACAGTGGTGGGTGAGCGGTGTACCACTATTCCCAGCAGCGACACAGAGCACAATGCTATACAGTGGTGGGTGAGCGGTGTACTACTGTTCCCAGCAGACACAGAGTGGCAGTAAACACAATGCTATATAGTGTGGCTGAGCAAGGTACACAGAGTGGCAGTAAACACAATGCTATATAGTGTGGCTGAGCAAGGTACACAGAGTGGCAGTAAACACAATGCTATATAGTGTGGCTGAGCGAGCGGTGTAGTACTGTTCCCAGCAGACACAGAGTGGCAGTAAACACAATGCTTTATAGTGTGGCTGAGCGAGGTACACAGAGTGGCAGTAAACACAATGCTATATAGTGTGGCTGAGCGAGCGGTGTACTACTATTCCCAGCAGACACAAAGTGGCAGTAAACACAATGCTATATAGTGTGGCTGAGCGAGCGGTGTACTACTATTCCCAGCAGACACAGAGTGGCAGTAAACACAATGCTATATAGTGTGGCTGAGCGAGGTACACAGAGTGGCAGTAAACAGAATGCTATATAGTGTGGCTGAGCGAGCGGTGTAGTACTGTTCCCAGCAGACACAGAGTGGCAGTAAACACAATGCTATATAGTGTGGCTGAGCGAGGTACACAGAGTGGCAGTAAACACAATGCTATATAGTGTGGCTGAGCGAGCGGTGTACTACTATTCCCAGCAGACACAAAGTGGCACTAAACACAATGCTATATAGTGTGGCTGAGCGAGGTACACAGAGTGGCAGTAAACAGAATGCTATATAGTGTGGCTAAGCGAGCGGTGTACCACTATTCCCAGCAGACACAGAGTGGCAGTTAACAGAATGCTATATAGTGTGGCTGAGCGAGCGGTGTACTACTATTCCCAGCAGACACAGAGTGGCAATAAACACAATGCTATATAGTGTGGCTGAGCGAGCGGTGTACTACTATTCCCAGCAGACACAGAGTGGCAGTAAACACAATGCTATATAGTGTGGCTGAGCGAGCGGTGTACTACTATTCCCAGCAGACACAGAGTGGCAGTAAACACAATGCTATATAGTGTGGCTGAGCGAGCGGTGTACTACTATTCCCAGCAGACACAGAGTGGCAGTAAACACAATGCTATATAGTGTGGCTGAGCGAGCGGTGTACTACTATTCCCAGCAGACACAGAGTGGCAGTAAACACAATGCTATATAGTGTGGCTGAGCGAGGTACACAGAGTGGCAGTAAACAGAATGCTATATAGTGTGGCTAAGCGAGCGGTGTACCACTATTCCCAGCAGACACAGAGTGGCAGTAAACAGAATGCTATATAGTGTGGCTGAGCGAGCGGTGTACTACTATTCCCAGCAGACACAGAGTGGCAGTAAACACAATGCTATATAATGTGGCTGAGCGAGCGGTGTACTACTATTCCCAGCAGACACAGAGTGGCAGTAAACACAATGCTATATAGTGTGGCTGAGCGAGCGGTGTACTACTATTCCCAGCAGACACAGAGTGGCAGTAAACACAATGCTATATAGTGTGGCTGAGCGAGCGGTGTACTACTATTCCCAGCAGACACAGAGTGGCAGTAAACACAATGCTATATAGTGTGGCTGAGTGAGGTACACAGAGTGGCAGTAAACACAATGCTATATAGTGTGGCTGAGCGAGCGGTGTACTACTATTCCCAGCAGACACAGAGTGGCAGTAAACAGAATGCTATATAGTGTGACTGAGCGAGGTACACAGAGTGGCAGTAAACAGAATGCTATATAGTGTGGCTGAGCGAGCGGTGTACTACTATTCCCAGCAGACACAGAGTGGCAGTAAACACAAGGGGCTCGATTCACAAAGCGGTGCTAACAGTTAGCACGCTGGTGAAAAGCCCTTTATCATGCCTAAACTCAGTTTAGGCATGATAAGTTTAGGTGTGATAAGTTTAGGTGTGATAAGTTTAGGCATGATAAGTTTAGGTGTGATAAGTTTAGGCATGATAAGTTTAAGCGCTAACTGGGTTAGCACCGCAGTGCACAGCTGATCAAAAGTTTTACGCTAGCAAAGACTGGTGCACTTCGTATAAAGTTTAATGGCGCTGCTTTGCGTGCGGGACTTTGCAAGCGATCTAAACCTATCTAAACTTAGCATGCCTAAACTTATCACACCTAAACTTATCATGCCTAAACTTATCACACCTAAACTGGCTTTTCACCAGCATGGTGCAATGGTTATCATGCCTAAAGTCTCTAACTGGGTTAGCACCGCTTTGTGAATCGAGCCCAATGCTATATAGTGTGGCTGAGCGAGGTACACAGAGTGGCAGTAAACAGAATGCTATATAGTGTGGCTGAGCGAGCGGTGTAGTACTGTTCCTAGCAGACACAGAGTGGCAGTAAACACAATGCTATATAGTGTGGCTGAGCGAGGTACACAGAGTGGCAGTAAACACAATGCTATATAGTGTGGCTGAGCGAGCGGTGTACTACTATTCCCAGCAGACACAGAGTGGCAGTAAACAGAATGCTATATAGTGTGGCTGAGCGAGGTACACAGAGTGGCAGTAAACACAATGCTATATAGTGTGGCTGAGCGAGCGGTGTACTACTGTTCCCAGCAGCGACACAATGACTGGGGGGACCCTGGCTAGCGTGGCTGGAGCGCGAACTACCCTGCCTGCCTACCCAAAGCTAAACCCACAGACAAATGGCGGAGATATGACGTGGTTCGGGTATTTATTTACCCGAACCACATGACAGTTCGGCCAATCAGAGCACGTTCGGGTCCGAACCATGTGACCCGTTCGGCCAATCACAGCGCTAGCCGAACGTTCGGGGAACGTTCGGCCATGCGGCCGAACGGTTTGGCCGAACACCGTCAGGTGTTCGGCCGAACTCGAACATCACCCGAACAGGGTGATGTTCTGCAGAACCCGAACAGTGGCGAACACTGTTCGCCCAACACTAGTCTCTAGGCCTCAGTTGATTTGAGTGGAGTTTCAAGCTCAATGATAAAATATACCAGCCTGCCAGGGCTTTTTATTGTAAAGTTTCTAAGGCCCCATTCACACTTACAAAATGCAAAACGCCGGAGATTTTGCTGCAATCGCAATTAGCGCTTCTATAGCACTGAAACATGATCGCCGGGAAATCGCCTGAAAATGGTGCAGGTGACGCATTTGCGTTTCGCGTTTTTGGGCGATTCGCGGCGATTAGCACAAATCGCCCAAATAAGAATGGGCCCATAGGGTTTCATTACGCTAGTGCTTTTAAAAAGCGCTGGCGTTTGAGCGTTTTGCCGAAATCGCGGCAAAACGCTCTAGTGTGAATGGGGCCGAATATGTCATCTTTTAGGGGATTTTATGGTGACGCACAAAATTCAAAGCTATTTTAACTTGTACATTCTGACATTTTGTGACATTTTAATGGGTTATCTAAGCAGGTGCGTACATATATGACACTACTTGGCTTATTACCGCAAGCAATATACATCTTTTCTAAGCAAAATGACATCAATAACATTTTAATTAGATCTTATGACCCAAGTGGTGTACTTATGACATCTTTCTAGATCTGATGTATGCCAAGATATATGCGTATGTTCTTAACTTTTTCTAGATAATTAGCATGTTCTTTGGCACATCATTAATTAACAGGGATTTCTGAACACCCCCTGTGGTCGCAGGTTGTAATGTCTTGATCACATAGCTTATTGTTTTGGTTTTGTATTCATGTTACGGCCAGAACCCCAAGTCTGGCCACTTCAGGTCCTGGCTGGTCAAATCGCGAAGTGGCTGTGCACCTGCTGCCAATGTTAGAAATAAAAAGATTCCCGGCCACATAAATGCATTTGGTGGCCGTCTCGCTGCGGCCAAATGTATCCGATGGGCTAAGTTAATTAATTCCTCTGGCGGCAATGTGATCAGATGAAGCCGCCTCTTCGGCTCTGCCTCCTCCCCCTGCCCCTCTCCTATGCAACTTTGGCAGCCGGGGGACACACGTGTCCCTCAGGGCCCTTTTCCACCAGCGCGTTTGCGCTGGCTGAATCGCAAAAACGCAAACCGCTAGCGATTTTACAATCGCTACGGTTTGCTTTTTAACATAGGAATCGCGGTAGGTCATTTCCACTACCGCAATTCGTTTTTGCCGGGAACGCGAACGCGCGGCGGAGCGATAATTGCCGCGATTTTGCTATGCAGTGCATAGCATAGCAAAATCGCGGCCGCGAACGTCGGGGAATCGCCGGTAATTGCGATTCAGCAATCGCTAGCGTTCAGCGTGAACGCTAGCGACTGCAAGTGGAAAAGGGCCCTCAGAGTTGTTTGTAGCGGCAGAGAAGCAGAGCAGGAAGGCTGCAGACATTGCTTCTGCCAGCACCTGCTCTGCAGGAACGAACGGCAGGATTCCCTGCCGCTACAAACAACTCTGAGGGACACGCGTGTCCCCCGGTTGCCAAAGTTGCATAGGAGAGGGGCAGGGGGAGGAGGCAGAGGTGGCTTCATCTGATCACATTGCCGCCAGAAGAATTAATTCAATGACCCCGTTAGATACATTTGGCCGCAGCGAGACGGCCACCAAATGCATCTATGTGTCCGGGAATCTTTTTATTTCTAACATTGGCAGCAGGTGCACAGCCACTTCGCGTTTTGACCGGCCAGAACCCGAAGTGGCCAGACTTCGGGTTCTGGCCGTAACATTCATAACAAACAGCCATCTGTTTTAATACATGCAAAAATATATAGAAAGCAAACTTATTTACCTTATTATATAAGTCTATTATTGATCAACTCATTAATTAATAACTCTATGATCACTATACATGATCTCTATACATGATTAGTATATATGATGATTAGTATATATGCGTATAGCAGGCTTAGCTTTTGCGGTATATATCTCTGATGAGCAAGCCTTGCTTAGCAGGCATTACAGCCAGAACTGAGTAAAGTCAGAACATTTCTCCAGTGCTATCTTAATATAAACATAACCTTGTAAAGGGAACAGACAGCTTACTGCAGAAAATGACATTAAAGAGACTCTGTAACCACAAAAACATCCCCTGGGGGGTACTCACCTCGGGTGGGGGAAGCCTCAGGATCCTAATGAGGCTTCCCACGCTGTCCTCTGTCCCATGGGGGTCTCGCTGCAGCCCTCTGAACAGCCAGCAAAAGACCCGACTGTAAAATCAATATTTACCTTTGCTGGCTCCAGCGGGGGTGCTGTGGCTGCTTTCCTCTCTGAACTACACGGAAATACCCGATCTCAGTCGGGTCCGCTCTACTGCGCAGGCGCCGGAAACTTGCGCCTGCGCAGTAGAGCAGACCCGACGGCGATCGGGTATTTCCGTGTAGTTCGGAGCCGACAGCAGTCAGAGCGCCTGCGCAGGAGCCAGGAAGGTAAATATTACGTCACGGCTGCACGGAGGGCTGCAGCGAGACCCCGTGGGACAGAGGACGGCGTGGGAAGCCTCATTAGGATCCGGAGGCTTCCCCCACCCGAGGTGAGTACCCCCCAGGGGATTTTTTGAGGTTACAGATCCTCTTTAAGGGTTACTCTAACTAACAATCTAACTCTGATTAAAGAATAACTCTGCTTATAATTGTAAAATCTTGAAATTCACTCAAACAAATTGCAAAACATTTTAAACATATATAATCATCTTAAAACAAGATGGAGATAATAATTTCTCTGCATTAATATGAGATTTTCTGACAGAAGTAAGACGAAAATGTGAATTGCATATGGGCCAGTGGCTTTCTCTGTATCCTTTGTTCTTTTGTCTTAGACAAGTGATCTGCAAACTTGGCTCTCCAGCTGTGAAGGAACTACAAGTCCCACAATGCATTGCAGGAGTCTGATAGCCACAGTCATGATTCATAAAGGCAAATGCATTGTGGAACTTGTAGTTCCTTAACCCTTAGCCGACCGCTCCATGCTAACTGGTGTGAATGTGGTGGCAGCCTCAGGACTGCTCCACGCCGACTGGCGTGGACGTCCTTCTATGGGGCTAGCAGGAGATTGCGCGCGCTCCTGTGCTTGCATCCCTGCCTGGAAGGCGGTGCTCCGCTCCACCTTCAGTCTCCCTGTGGCGATCGCCGCTCGGAGACTGTTAGACGGCGAAACCGCCGTAATTACCTTGTACAGTGCTGCGATCTACAGCAGCGCTGTACTGGGGAAAGCCATGTGACACGGCTGTCCCCTCCAGGGGATCAGAGGTGATCGGCTGTCATAGGCTTCGGCCTATGACAGCCGATCACAGTGATTGGCTGGCAGGTCTGGTAAAAAAAAAAAAATAAGCAAAAATATTAAAAAATAAATACAAAAAATATTTACAAATAACAAACAAACACTGGGGGAGCAGTCACACCCCATCAACTGAGAGTTCTGTTGGTGGGGAGAAAAGGTGGGGGGAGGATCACTTGTGTGCTGAGTTGTGCGGCCCTGCAGCAAGGCCTTAAAGCTGCAGTGGCCAATTTCAAGAAAAATGGCCTGGTCTTTAGGGGGGTTTAACACTGCGGTCCTCAAGTGATTAATAGCTGGAGAGCCAAGTTTGCAGATCATTGTCTTATGCTGGTAATACACGGGTCGATTCTGAGCCATTTGAGAAGGCTCGGTAGATAATTTCCGACATGTCCGACCGCCTGCTCGATCGTTTTGCCGCTCGATTCCGGATTGAAGTGAACGGAAAAAGATAAGAAAAACAAGTGAAAGATAAGAGAATTGACTGCGGAATCAAGTGGTGAAACTTCCGAGCGGGTGAATCGAGCAGCAAAATCGAGCCGTGTATGCCCAGCATTAGACATTGGTCAATCAACCTTAATTTTCCCTCATAAACTATTTTAGTTCAGGCAAATGATCCAAATCATGTGGAAGTACTATAACTAGTAAATGTTTGTATGAAAACATGATATGAAATTCAAGCTTTTATTGGAACTGAAAACCATGAGACCAGATTGCCTTCACTATATAAGCCAACCCAGTCTTCCACATAGAGAACAGCTCAAAACTCCTACACCTGTGTGCAGACTCTGTGATTACTGAACTAAGTGAGTATATACAGGGCTATAATCACTTATTATATCATTATTACTTTACAGGCAATGGAAAGTACATGTTTTTTTAGGTTTCAGGTTGATGAAAGATTGTCGATCTTCTGTTTCAATTCTTTTTGGCTCTCGGGGACAGAGTATGTTTTTCTCCTTGTTCTTATAGGTATGCACTAATGTCTTGGTATAGTTAACTCTGATAAAGTAAACCTCTAGCTACAGTAATCTCAGGTCCTGACCGTGCACCTGTATGAATATACAATGTATGGCCAATTCTGATATAGCAAACCTCTGCTGTAGTAAACTATTTAGCCATGTCCCTTTAAGTTTACTATAAAGGGCTTGTGCTTTATTAGTATAAAGTAATGTATTTTTATAAGGAAAATATAAACTGATACAAATTCATATTTTTTTATTTTCACTTTTTAACTGTTGGTTTTAATTGTAAGTTGTGCATCCAAAAATATACTTGTTTTACTTCTTAATAGTCAGGGCAGGCTTTCTCCATCTTCAACAATAGGACTTTATCTACCGAGTAATGGGAGTAGAGATGTGCAGTGAGGAGCAAATAATTCAAGCTTTCATTTAAATGTCATGAAAATAGTATACCTATTGAACCAATGAAATGAATTTCCTACTGATGGTCCAATTCTGAGTTGCATTTGATTTGTATGAAATTTGTTTGTAAGTCAGATGGATTTGCATCTCATTCACAATCTCTATAGGAGACACAGTTTCCAAAATGTTCAGAGAGCCAGAAAAAATAAAGCAAGACACTATTCTGCTTCCAAACTTTGCCAGTAAAACCTATAGGCAGATGTATTTATTGTATTTATAAAGCGCCAAAATATTATCTTTGAAAATACAACATTTATTTATAGTATTAAATATGTTCCACATGTACAAAAAACAAAACAAAGCAGTAAGCATGTACTTTCAAAAAAAAATCAAAAAAAAATCCGTAGATCAAAATACAATAATTAATTGAAATATATATTTGTTAAAAAATATGCATCACTTTAAGGTGTAATAAGGATTTCTTATACATAGTTTTTATAATAATTAAATGCTAATTTTGGAAAGACACAAAATTTGTAAGTGTTTTTTTTTCTTTCTATAAAGCAATGAGCTAAGAATTGTTGTAACATTCAAATACATTATTATTATTATTATGTTGTTGCTGTTGTTATGGTTATCTTTATCGTTATTATTATTGTTGTTGTTGTTGTTATATTATGTAATATGTTCTTTATTTTTCTTCTTTACAAAATGTATTGCCAGATTTCCAGCATGCTGAACCTGAAGACATCCATGTTGCTGCTTCTCTTCCTTGGGATGGTTTCCTTGTCCCTTGCTGATGAAAAGTAAGTATTTATATGAGCTATATTTTTTATTATTATTATTTTAGGAAAATACAATCATAATAAAGCCTTGCCCTTTTTCAGTCTTCTTGAGGAAATGATCTGGATGTTTTTAAATTTACACTTGAATTTTATTTGCCTTTGCATGTGGCCAACAAAGTATGTGGCTATATCTTGTGTGAGAAATTGAGAATGGGAATAACAATCCCCCGTGGATTTTAATTTCTAAAATGTACTTTTGTTTAAACTTTATTTTCACACTAACAATTTACACTTTCAGAAACCAAAGGTGACTACTTATAAAAATGTTTTGTTGTATTCTCTTAATTATAAAAATTTGAAAAAAAAAAACATTTAAATTGAGGAATTTCGATTGATTTGGTAGGAAATTCTGTAAAACGACTGACTGAGTGTGGTGAAATAACTGTAAAAATTGCAGCTGCAATTATTGAGTAAGTAATCAGGTTCTCTCTCTTACATCTGGCTGGTGTATAAAAAGTAGGGGAGAAAAGGTCCCCCATGTATAAAGCTGTTTTAAAATATTAATTCATTATATCGGAAAGAAAGCATAGGCCATTACATTTAAAGAGACTCTGAAGTCTCATTTTTTACCAGTTTTTTTAATTTAATCTTGTTTAGCATAAGTGGAATCGTCGCAATCCCACCGCAAAATGAGTGTTTTTTCATAGAGAAAAAGCTCTGAAAAGTTCCTGTCCTTGCAGGGCTTTACTTCCTTGAAGAGGCAGAGCTTTGAGCTGTAGCTCTGCCTCTCCGCAGTCAATCTCTGCCGATTGCCGCCTCCTCCCGCCCCTCTCAGTCTTCTTTCACTGAGAGGGGCAGGGAGGAGGTGGAGATCCATGGAGATTGATTGCGGAGAGACAGAGCTACAGCACAAAGCTCTGCCCGGGGTGGGCAGCACGATATGCGACCTGCAAAGTCGTGGAACTTTGCAGGTGGTTTTCTCTACAAAAAATACAAATTTTTGGGGTGGGATGGAAGTGATTCCACTTAGGCTATAATGCTAAACAAGATTAAATAAAAAAAACTGGTAAAAATGGGACTTCAGAGTCTCTTTAACCACTTGATGACCCACCCTTTACCCCCCCTTAAGGACCAGCGCTGTTTTTACTGATCTGTGCTGGGTGGGCTTTGCAGCCCCCAGCACAGATCAGGTAGCAGGCAGAGAGATCAGATTGCCCCCCTTTTTTCCCCCCTATGGGGATGATGTGCTGGGGGGGTCTGATCTCTTCTGCCTGCTGGGTGATGCGGGGGGGGGGGCACCTCAAAGCCCCCCTCCGCGGCGAAATTCCCCCCTCCCTCTCCTACCTGCTGCCCCCCCGGCGATCGAGGCAGCACAGGACGCTATCCGTCCTGTGCAGCCAGTGACAGGACGTCCCCTGTCACATGGAGGCGATCCCCGGCCGCTGATTGGCCGGGGATCGCCGATCTGCCTTACGGCAGCAGCGCCGTACAAATGTAAACAAAGCGGATTATTTCCGCTTGTGTTTACATTTAGCCTGCGAGCCGCCATCGGCGGCCCGCAGGCTATTCACGGAGCCCCCCGCCGTGAATTGACAGGAAGCAGCCGCTCGCGCGAGCGGCTGCTTCCTGATTAATTAGCCTGCAGCTGGCGACGCAGTACTGCGTCGCTGGTCCTGCAGCTGCCACTTTGCCGACGCACGGTATAAGCGTGCGGTCGGCAAGTGGTTAAAATCACTAAAACATAGGTGCCTAATAAATAGCACAATCTTCCTTGTGTAATCATTAAAAGCTCACCTTGTTATGCCAACACAGCCTCTGAGAGGCATCTAATCAATCTGAGGACCACACACTGCATTAGATGAGATGCCAAAATGACACAGGGAAGATAAAATCAGCTGGTATTCACTGGCCAAATAAAGGAAAAAGAGTCTGAGGGATGACCGTAACTCTGCAAACAGCACTTCTGATATTATAGTAATTAGCACAAGTGGCTTGTATAACATGAAAACGTTGAAGACATTTTTCATGCCTTATAAGCACCTTTGCTTTGCAGATGATATATGATAATTAAACTTATATTAAACTTATATTACCATTATTACCATTACCATTAAAGCGGATCCGAGATGAAAAACTAACTATAACAAGTAACTTGTCTATATACCTTATCCAAAGTTTAGATAGTTTACACAGCAAATCTAGCTGCAAACAGCTTTAATAGAATATGATTATTTCTTCCTGTGATACAATGAAAGCAGCCATGTTGTTTGTAAACATTACACAGAGGCAGGCTTATCTGCATCTTGAGCAAAAAAAACCTCCCCCCTCCTCCTCCCCTCTGCCTCTGAAATCTCTGGCTAGAAATACCTCCCCCCTCCTCCTGCCTAGACTGAGCTCCCATGAGCCCTTGCTACTGTCTGAAAGTGCCTTGTCTCTCTGAAAACCTGTGGGCGTGGAATGCCCTGTAAACAATAGGAAAGGTACACAATTGTGCAATGAGTAAAAGTTCATCTCGGATCCACTTTAATCAAGCACACATGTTAACAGACTTTTTCGTTAAGAAGTTACCTAAAATGCTCCATACAGGCCCTGGATAATTTTCATCTCAAATAAATGTTTTGTTCTTGGTGTAGAAGAAAACAACTGAGAGCTAAGCATCACATTCAGATGTTCCATTGCAGATAGCAGCAGGAAATACAATAGTGACTGAGGAGTTGCCAACTCCTCGGATAGATGTTGAGGTCACTGGCACAGGAACAGATCTGTAATTAAAACATTTTCAGTAATAATGCAGAAGAAGAAACATTTTCATTTTTTTGAGATGAAACATCAACATTTTACTCCTCCGCATGAAATTCCCTTTAGTCCAACTTCTGGTAGATAGGAATCATTGAGATCTGGTGACTGAGAAATCTCAGCATTTCTGCACTGTATAAAGGACTGCTCACATGAAATCATTGCCTAATAATGTCCAACTTATGGTTTTTCATAGGAGAGAGGATGAGGATGCTGAAGAGGGAGAAGATAAGAAAGTAGAAGAAAGGGCTGAGACTCCAGGCTTTTCACCTATTGCATTTCTTGTTGCACAAAGAGCTAGGCAACAACTAGGATAATTATCTTCCACCGCTGTGGAGCCTGGTTGATATCATCTGATTGCATAATGAAATAAATTCAGATGTCTTAATAAATAAACTTACTTAACTAATGCACAGTGGTTTTTTTTGTGTTTTTTTTTGTATTATATTATATACTAGCTGATTGCCCGGCGTTGCCCGGGTATGTATTTGGCTGGTGTTGGCTCCACCCACTTTTTTCTAACCCTAACACACAATTACTCAATGACCAAGATTCTGAGCTCTGCAGTCTTTAGCATCAATAATTAGCATTGAAATGAAAAAATCTGATGGGTTGTTTGTGGCTCCACCTCCTTTTCTGAATTTGAACCCCAGTCACCCAATGACCAACTGTACCAGGTTTGAGGCTTGTGCCATTAACAGCGCAAGAATGGTAGCAATTAAATATTCCCTTGAAAATCAATAGGTGAAGCTTTATACACTTTTGTAGGCTCCACCCACTTTTCTGAATATTAATCCCATTCACTGAGTGACCAACTGTGCAAAGTTTAAGAACCCTCCCATTAACAGTGTAAGAATGCTCTTCCTGTGGCGGGAGTTTGTCCCGCGCTTGGGCTGCATGATTAACTATCTCAGTGCACAGTCATCACAGACTCTCATGCTGAGAAGCTGCTGCAGAAAAACTCTCTTGGTTGCATACAAGGTTATAAGCTGAGCCGCATTTAAGTTAGTGTATGCGTATATACCGGATAGGCTAATATACAACAGCACGTATAAGCTAATCCATAATTAATATGTTTTACTACACTGCGAGTTGTTAGGATGTTGTATTAATGTTTATTTGTGGGTGCTATCTGTTTCTCTCTGGGGACTTAGGTGCCCGTGGCCTTTTAGAGGGGGATAATTACGCTTGTAATATGCTGTATGTTGGTTGATCTGGGTAGGGGGGAGGGCTCATGCCAAATAGCTATTATGGGGTACGTAATCTGCTGCATAAATATAAGCTCAAATGGTAATTGCCATGTTACACTTTTTGGCGGTAATAGCGGGGACTGCCCACTAGAGGGTGCCAGTTACCTGCACAATGAGTAACTCCTCCCTCTACTACTACTTCTCCGCTCTAACCCTGCCTTCTCCCTCCCCTCCTTTCCTCCCTCCCCTTTCACTTCTCTGGTATGGAACTACGTACGCCAGCACACAAGACATGACAACAATAATATGAGATGCGGGGAACCTGTGGGGAACACGGATTCCTTCTATATCAATACTGGTAAGCTTAATACAATTCATATTGAAATGCTAAGCATATATAAGTATATATACCGTGTATATGTCATAGATACAAGTATTGTGATATACTGGTCTCAAAGATGAAAGAGATTTTATGTGTGGATATATTATCACATACGTAGGAAATGTTGATTTATCTATGACACACTATATGTACAAGGCGACAAGCTCTCTCTGAAAGCTGGACTCCGTGGTTCTCCTCCCCCCGAACTCCTGCTGATGCTCCAATTTAATACTTGCTATGCGATTAACTCCTTGGGGAGGTTCTGCGGAGTCAGGCTCTAAGACACCTTGTGGAACTTTGGCTTGGAGCCATGGGTTCCCTATCCCTCTGCATCAGATGCTTAATGTACCTTGCTGCAGGGCCCCCCCCCCCCCCCCTGCTCACTCTGATACCCCTACGTTCATACGTCCCCCCAGCTTTCCCCTTCTCCCCAGTTCCCCCCCCCCCCTCCCCTCCACTTTTCTCTTCCTCGTAGCTCTCCTTCCCCAAGGTCTCAATATCCCCACAATCTGCTATAAGGTTCTACCTATTGAAACTGAAACATAGTGCAATGGTACAACTATACTGCACACTCCCCCAGGTATAGGCAGCGGAAATGAGGTTCCTCTTTGATATAAACAGCCCCTTATTATCTACTCTTAAGTGTTTGGTCGAAACTAAGTTCGATGTTACCCCCATGTTTATGGGTGCAGTTGGGCGGTGGAGCCCACTCTTGGTCTCCCCCTTTTTCCCTACAGGGACACAGTTAGTTAGTTATTAGTGTCTCTGTTTAAATAAGACTAGTTAGGGTGCAGACACCTAAAGCGTTGTTAGATGTACGGTGTAGGGTGGGGGGTTTGGGATAAAAGTTTATTGGGTTTATGGTGGTGGTGCAGTTTACCTGTTGTGCTGCACTGCTGCAATTTTCTGTGTACTCTTTTCTGTCTTTTTTCTCTTCTCTTTTCTTTCCCTCTCTCCAGTGCCTCCTCGGCCGGCGGTGGCTACTTGAACGTCCAACGTGAGTATCATCCAGCATTTTTTCTTTATCCTCTGAACTATGACGACCCTTAAATGCTTTTCATGGAACGTGAGAGGCCTCGGATCCAAAATTAAAAGGTCCTTGGTATTTAATTATATTAAAAAGCATAATCCGCATCTATGCATTTTATTAGAGACTCATCTGGTGGGAAATAAAATTATGGCGCTTAAACGCCCATGGGTTCTTCACCATCATCACGCTACTTATTCTACATACTCAAGAGGAGTGTCACTACTCATACACAAATCACTCCCAATTAAAATACTGAACACGTACACTGATGATAAAGGCAGGTATGTTCTGATAGATTTCCAGCTGTATGGGATAAACTATATACTAGTGGGTCTATACCTTCCACCTCCAGCGGATAAACAAATACTATACAATATTTCCCTTAAAGCAGCAAACTGGCAATGTGACAAAATTTTATTAATGGGAGACTTTAACATGGTACTGGACCCTTCCAAAGATAGGTCTGCCTCTACTTCTAGAGACAATAGGGATCTACCCCTGTGGGCAGAGGCTCATCAATTACAGGATCTGTGGCGGTGGAAGTATCCAACCCAATCTGATTATACATGCTACTCCGCTGCCCATAGATCAATGTCTAGAATAGATATGGCCTTCGGATCCCCCTCTATGCTTCCACTTGTGCAATCGGTAGAAATTCTCCCGCTGGGAATATCAGATCACTCCCCTATCATGGTTACCCTGACTTCTCATCCAACACCCAAGGATGTACTATGGCGTATCTCTAAATACTATATCCAAGACCCAAGCATACAAACTAAAATTGACCACCACATTACTGAGTACTGGGAGCAGAACATCCATTCCACCTCCAATGCGATGGTATGGGATGCGGGGAAAGCAGTAATTAGGGGGTGTTATATGTCCGAGGTCAAAACAGTCAAAGCAGACTCCAGAAAACGGATTAATGACCTTGAGGCGGAAACAATAACAAGAGAGCAGAAATACAAACAGAATCCTACAACTGAGACATGGCGCTCTTGGCAAGGTGCTCTAAGACAATGGAAGGCGGCACTTATAGATAATACCAAAAATTCTCTTTTGTGTCAATCACAAAGAATTTTTGAGTATGGGGACAAAAATAGTCAACTACTGGCTTGGCTGGCAAAAGATAACGCTACCGCTCCTGCTATTCCCACTATTATGAATGACATGGGAGATACACTAGTGGACCCTGAAGAAAGTAATAGAATGTTTGTTACCTTTTACAAAACATTATACACTTCAAAAGCTAACTATGATATAGATCTTTTATCCTCATATATACAGAATATTGATCTTCCCTCTCTATCAGAAGACAGCGGCAAGGTTCTAAACGCACTTATTAGTGTGGAGGAAGTCCAAGAGGCTATTTCTGAACTCAAAACAAACAAGACTCCGGGTCCTGACAGACTCCCAGCCGAATTCTACCATACTTATTCTAATCAAGTGGCAGATAAACTTTGCTCGCTGTTTAATGATATTTCAGATGGGAAGAACCTACCTCCTACTTTTAAGGAAGCTATCATCATAGTTATCTTAAAGCCTAACAAAAATCCTAATCACTGTGGGTCTTATAGGCCAATATCACTCTTAAACGCAGATGCCAAGATACTTGCCAAAATACTGGCAAACAGACTTAAGAAAGTTATCACGGAACTGGTTCATTGCGACCAGACGGGGTTTATGCCGGGTCGCAGAACAGACATCAACATACGAAGATTATTTACTAATATCTCTATCCCCCCTCGGGAGAATAGTAGACGCACAGTGGCCTCCCTGGACACAGAAAAGGCCTTCGATTCGGTGGAATGGCAGTATCTATGGCATCTGTTGAGCAAATTAGGTTTAGGTATTAATTTCATTGCTTGGGTCCAAGCCTTGTACCACGAACCAGTAGCCCGCATAAAAACAGGTAATAATATCTCCCTTCCATTCCCGCTGTCTAGGGGCACACGCCAAGGCTGCCCGCTGTCGCCATACCTCTTCGCCCTTGCGATTGAACCTTTAGCAATACTAATCAGAAACGCCGAAAATATCAAGGGAATACAAGTGGGATCATTAGTGGAAAAGGTGGAGTATGCGGACGATACCTTACTTTACTTGGGGGATCCGGAGGCCTCTCTCACTGCAGCACTAGAAATTATTACCACTTTTGGTAACTTCTCGGGATTGAGGGTTAATTGGGAAAAATCAGTGTTGATGCCACTAGACACATTTGACATCTCATCCTGCCCCTCTGCTCTTAGTTGGGTCACACAGTTCCGATACCTTGGAATAAATATTACTAGCAATCCAATGGATTTCCACTCTCTTAATGTTCAGCCTGTAGTTGATGCCCTCAAGCACAAGTTTGCCCTTTGGAAAACGCTTCCATTGACGCTTATAGGTAGAATCAACATTTTTAAAATGATCTTTCTTCCCAAACTCTTATACGTTTTTAGACAAACCCCGGTGACTCTTCCTAAAAGTTTTTCCAAGAAACTACATTCACTGATTTCTGGGTTTCTGTGGAGGGAACAGGTCCCAAGGGTGGGTCTTACTACACTCCAGTTGTCAGCAGACCAAGGGGGGTTGGCTTTACCGGACCTATACCTATATTACTGTGCGGCAGTACTTGTCTCTGTGAGATGGTGGTTTTCCCAAGATAAATATAATGCAGCAGTCGCAGTGGAAGCGGCAAGATTAGGTTCCTATGAAAGGCTAACTCTCCTACCCTTTCGCTCCATTGGTTCTGACAATAGATGTACAACTCCTATGATAACCACAGTCAAAGTCTGGAACGACATGCTTAACCACTTAACGACCGCCTAACGCCCATAGGCGTCGGCGGGTCGTTAGCGGTATAGCATGGAAACGGCCGCTCGATCGAGCGGCCTTTCCATGTTAGTTCACGGAGACTGTCTTCGTGAACAGTGTGTGAGCCGCCGATCGCGGCTCGCACGCATAATGTAAACATCCAGGGAAGAAATCCCCGCTGTTTACATCACACGGCACTGCTGCGCAGCAGCGCCGTAACGTAGATCGGCGATCCCCCGCCTCTGATTGGCCGGGGATCACCGGCATCTGATAGGCAGAAGCCTATCCTATCCGGCGCAGGACGGAATTCCGTCCTGCGCCGCTCACAGGGTAAGGGAGAGGGAGGGAAAGCCGGGGAGGGCGGAAAGCACTGCGGAGGGGGGCTTTGAAGAGCCCGCCCCGGAAAGTGCGGGCAGCCGGCGGCGATCAGACCCCCCCAGCAGGACATCCCCCTAGTGGGGAAAAAAGGGGGGGAAGTCTGATCGCCCTGGCTATTTCCTGATCGGTGCTGCGGGCTGGAGAGTCCACGCAGCACCGATCAGAAGAAAATCACGTGGTCCTTAAGTGGTTAAATATACTGGAGACAAAGATAAGATATCCCCCCATACTCCTCTCTGGGATAACCTCTCTCTGATCCATTTCTGCCAGATTCCGGATCCAGTGTTATGGTCTAGATACGGTATCAAAGCGCTACAACACATAGTTGATGAGACTGGACTGATACAATTCAACACACTCAAACGTCTGTATAATCTACCTAACAAAATGTTCTTTAGATTCCTTCAACTGCGCCATGCGTACAGTGCGCAATTTCCACAGGGTAATCCACCCTTGGTCTCTGGCAATCTGGAAAAAACGCTAATGGTAGCGGAACTAGATAAACCACTCTCTGTAATTTACTTTGCATTAATGAATAATAACACATATACTATATCTCGTTGTAAATCCCGCTGGAATGAAGATATCATGGGTTTAGATGATGCAGACTGGGATGAAATACTGGAAGAATTCGTTAAAACTCCTATATCCGCTAAAGAACGGCTAATCCAATTTAAGTTCTTACACAAAACATATCTAACACCTATAAGAATGAATAAAATCTCTAGTACACACAGTCCTAATTGCCCGAGATGCAGCGTCACTCTGGGTACCTATTTCCATATGTTTTGGGAATGTCCCAAAATACTCAATTTTTGGCAAGATATTATCTCTCTAATTAATGAAATCCTAGAAACCCACTTGATGATCTCTCCTAGAATAGCATTCCTGGGATTGCTGGATGGTACTCCGGCGAACAAGCATTCGCAATACTTAGTTAAAATTCTATGTTTCTATGGGCGTAAGGAGATACTTCGAACATGGAAATCTGACAAATCCCCATCTTTTAACTTCTGGAAGAGCACTGTTGTAAAAACTCTGCCACTATATCGTCTAACCTACAAGAGCAGGAACTGCCCCCAGCGATATGACAAGATATGGGCACCATGGTATAACAATGTGGATGCTCTCCCAACTGGCCCAGATGATTAATTCTGCTTCCTTTCTGATAGCCTCTCACTTAACTAAGTCTAACCAAGCTTGGTGGCTGCGGCCGGGTGGGGGAGGCGCTGGAGAATCTCTTCTTTCCTTCCTTTCTCTCTTCTTTATCTCTCATCTTCCTTCCTCTTCTCTTCTTCTTCACTTCCTTGCTTCACGATCCACAGAGTGGTCTGAATTTGCATTCTGATTTTCTAGATATTGGTTACATGGTCAATTTATATACAGACAAGAATATGTATTTTGTAACTTTATTTATGATTTCTGGTACAACTGTATGATCAATACTGATATCTGCAAGCATGACGTCATTTACTTATGTCGGCGAGACAAATAGTCATACACTAATGTAAAGAATGGACGATGGTAACGTTCAGATCTCTATTGGATTGTTGCACTGTCTCTCATATTCTTAACCTTGTATATGTATTGTTAAAACTTATAAACAATAAAAGCTGATTTGTTAAAAAAAAAAACAGTGTAAGAATGGCTGCAGTTTACATTTTCCCAGTGAAATTTGTATTTGTCTCCACCCACTGATGACCCGGCATTGCCCGGGTATGTATTTGACTTGTGTTGGTTCCGCCCACTTCTTCTAACCCTAACGCACAAACACTCAATGACCAAGTTTGTGAGCTTTTGTGTCTTTAACATCAATAATTTGTATATTCCCATAGAAATTAAACAAATCAGATTGGCTGTTTGTGGCTCTGCCCCTCTCCAGCATTTGAACCCCAGTCACCCAATGACCAACTGTAGCAGGTTTGAGGCATCTGCTATTACCAGTATAAAAATGGCAGCAATTTAAATATTCCCCTTGAAAATCAACAGGTGAATTTTGATTGGCTATTATAGGCTCCACCCACTTCCCTGAATATTAATCTCAGTCACCCAGTGACCATCTGGGCAAAGTTTGGGAACCCTGCCATTAACAGTGTAAGAAGGCATGCAGTCTACATTTTCCCAGTGAAATTTGGTTTTTGCTCCGCCTACTTTTTGTAACCTGGACATACAGTCACTCAATGACCAAGTTTGTGAGCTTTGGGGTCCTTGGCATCAATAATTTGTATTTTCCCAAGAAATGAAACTGTTTGTGGCTCTGTCCCCTTTTCTGAATTTGAACCCCAATGACTAACTGTACCAGGTTTGAGGCTTGTGCCATTAACAGTGCAAGAATGGTAGCAATTTTAATATTCCCCTTGAAAATCAACATGTGATTTTGATTGGCTTTTGTTATGCTCCACCCACTTTTCTGAATATGAATCCCAGGCACCCAGTAACCAACTGTGCAAAGTTTGAGAACCCTGCCATTAACAGTGAAGCTGCCATTAACAGTGAAGAAGGGCTGCAGTTTACAATTTCACTGAAAAATCTGTTTTTGACTCCACCCACTTTTTGTAACCTTGACACACAGTCACTACTCAATGACCAATTTTGTGAGCTTTTGGGTTCCTGCATCAAAATTGTGTGAATGGAAGCAGTTTATCCAAAAAAAAGCAAATCTGATTGGCTGTTTGTGGCTCTACCCCTTTAGTGAATTTGAACCCCAGTCACTTGATGATCGACTGTAGCAGGTTTGAGGCCTCTGCCATTAACAGTGTAAGAATGACAGCAGTTTCAATATTCCCTTTGAAAATCAATAGGTGAATTTTGATTGGCTCTTGTAGGCTCCACCTACTTTTCCGAATATTAATCCTAGTCCCCCAGTGACCAACTGTGTCAAGTTTGAGAACCCTGCCATTAACAGTGTAAGAATAGCTGCAATTTATATTTTCCCATGTAAAAAGTTAGTTGTTTTTGGCTCTGCCCACTATTTCTAACCTTGACATACAGTCACTCAATGACCAAGTTTATGAGCTGTGGGGTCTTTGGCATCAATAAGTTGCATTTTACCATTGAAATTAAACAAATCTGATTGGCTGTTTTTGGCTCACTCCCTTTTCAGAATTTAAACCTCAGTCTCCCAGTGACTGACTGTACCAGATTTGAGGCCTCTGCCATTAAGAGTGTATGAATGGGAGCAATGTAAATATTCCCCTTGAAAATCAAAAGGTGAATTTTGATTGGCTGCTGTAGGCTCCACCCACTTTCCTGAATATTAGTCCCAGTCACCCAGTGGCCAACTGTGTCAAGTTTGAGAACCCTGCCAATAACAGAATGGCTGAAATCAATCTAAAAAATCTGATTGGCTGTTTGTGGCTCCACCCACTTTAGTGAATTTGGACCCCAGTCACCCAATAACTGTATCAGGTTTGAGACCTCTGCCATTAACAGTGTAAGAATGGTAGCAATGTAAATGTTCCTCCTTGAAAATCAATAGGTGAATTTTGATTGGCTGTTTTTAGGCTCCACCCACATTTCTGAATATTAATCCTAGTCACCCAGTGGCCAATTGTGTCAAGTTTGGGAACCCTGCCATGTAAAAAATTAAGTTGTTGGCGCCGCACACTTTTTCTAACCTTGACATACAGTCACTCAATTATCAAGTTTATTAGCTTTGGGGTCCTTGGTATCAATATTCCCATTAAAAAAATAAACAAATCTGATCGTCTGGTTGTGGCTCCGCCCCCTTTCTTAATTTGAACACTAATCACCCAGTGACCAACTGTACCAGGTTTGAGGCATCTGCTATTAACAGTATAAGAATGGTAGCAGCTTAAATATTCCCTTTTAAAATCGAAAGGTGAATTTTTATTGGCTGTTGTAGGCTCCACCTACCTTCCAAATTCTTAATCTCATTCACGCATTGACCAACTGTGCAAAGTTTGAGAACACTGCCATTAACGGTGTAAGAATGGCTACAGTTTATGTTTTCCTAGTAAAAGTTGTTTTTGGCTCCGCCCACTTTTTGTAACCTGGACACACAGTCACTCAATGACCAAGTTTGTGAGCTTTCAGGTTCCTGGCATCAAAAATGTGTGAATGGAAGCAGTTTATCCACCAAGGAAATCTGATTGGCTGTTTGTGGCCCTGTTTGTGAATTTGGACCCCAGTCACCCAAAGACCGACTGTAGCAAGTTTGAAGCCTCTGCCATTAACAGTGTAAGAATGGCAGCAGTTTAAATATTCCCCTTGAAAATCAATAGGTGAATTTTGATTGGCTGTTGTAGGCTCCACCCACTTTCTTGAATCTTAATCGCATTCACCCAGTGACCAACTGTGGCAAGTTTGAGAACCCTGCGATTAACAGTCTAAGAATGGTTGCAGTTTACATTTTCCCATTTAAAATGAATGGCTGAAATTTGATTGGCTGTTTTATGCTCCGCCCACTTTTTTCAGGATTTGTAAACTCGGTCACCAAGTGACCAACTGTACCAAGCGTGGGGACTCTGGCTTGATTACTGTGAGAATGGCAGCCTATGAACAATAATAATAACATAAAGTGTCCTAATAAATACCCACCTTCAACCACTAGATGGCAGCGAAGCACTGCTGCACAGAAATTCCTCTCTTAACATTCCTATAAAAAAATGATATTATGTGACCCCTGCTTTCCTTCTTATTCTCCTTTTATGCCTGCATATATACAGTTAATAAGATCTCTGTCCCCATCCCCTCATTTAAATGCACTAATAATCGTATGCCACTTAGACTCTATAAGCAAACATGACTTCCTTGTCATCATGCTACCCCAACACACAGGCACAGCTTTTCTACCCTCATGACGTATGCCTCATAGGCTGCCCAACCAGCGCGCACACTGATTTTCATCCATCTCTGTGCACACACAAACAAACCTCTTTCTCCTCCCCCTAATTCCCATAAAAAATGGCGCCCGCTATCCAGACATGCATGCGCATAACTATGTGCACATATGATGCGTGCATATAAACCTCCCCAGCTTCCTTAATAAAAATGGCATCCGCTGCCCTGACGCGCGTCCGCATAATGACATACAGCAGCAAGGACGATCACATCCCTCTCCTCCCATTGGTCTATCCTGCAGGTGACGTCAGGCGCACGAGTAGGGCGCTCACCAAACACGCTCCGATTCCCATTGGATAATTACTATACGGCCTCAGCATATAAACAGCTGTTTGGCCTCACGCGCTACAGAGATGCTCGGCCACGCTATAGACTTTTTTGAGGTAAGCCTATCCTGCGTTTTTTTTTCACTACACTTCGTTGATACTTATAACGAGTCTGCTATTGACTACCTGTATTTATTTGAAACCTCACTCTATTTATATCCTCACACATTCCCCATTCACTGTGCCTTTTAACCCTATACTTGACTGTAACGCTGGCTGTGATACAGGCTATGAAGTGTACACTGAGTATACTATAACTCGAAGTCAGATCGTCACCTGAGGTCATATACTTGAGGTCAGAAATATGCGGTACAAAAGGATAAAGACAGAGCTAGGTCAGTTAACACGCTAAGTTCATACACTGGTAATCAGATGGCAGAGGTACAAACAGGGATGAGACAGACACAGGGTCGTTAGGCTAGCCGAGGTCAATATCGAATATCAGATGACTAAAGTACAGATGGATGAGACTTTAATCAAAGTGGAGGGCACGCCAGGTCATACACAGAATAACAATCAGGATAATTACAATATACAATACTGAACTAACTAGAGTATGTATATATCGACAGTGTCTGCATATATACGTTGCTCTGCGCATCACTAACTAGACTCAGTAGTATAGCAAGGTCCAGCGCTCAGAGAACTGAAAGCTTTCACGGACAGCGTGGAACTGAGAGAGCAAGACTTAAATACACAGGGAAAGTGCAGCACACGTCCGAACTGCCAGCCAATCAGAATCCTGCTCCTAGTCAGCTGACCGCTGTGTCAATTGTCCGGCCTTACGCCTGTCTTCTCAGCCTATAAAGGCTGCCACGGTTTGTGCGCGTTCGCCCAGGGTCTTGGGAGGATACGCGGTGCCGGCTCACGTCTACAGGAGAGCTGGGGATGCCAACTTGCTGACTCACGTCTACAGGGGAGCTGGGGATGCGACCGACCAGACCGACCAAAGAGGAAGAGAAAACTCTCTCCAGCTGCTCAGCACTATCAGCGCAGCCTGCAGAGACCACACCAGGTACGTTTGTTACATTGACACTATTTTTCACCTTTGAAAAAACAAGCTAGTAACATATAGCAATGTCCATTTTAGAACTGATAATAGATATCTTTCTAGTGGAGAGACTGTCGCTCTGACCATGTCTGTCTTTTGATATCATACATGTAAAAATAATACTAAACATTGTATTGCATATACTATATATTACAGCTATGTTTAACCAACAAACCATACTGATTTGTATAACCATCCGCTGTATGATATTTTATACTGATGGAACTTGCGCATAAGTCTTAGTCACTTGTCTTCTGACATATCTTCTCCCAGTTTATCCAATAATTGCCTGATGAAGCGGGACTGTGCCCGCAAAATGCATTACAAAGTGGAGCTTTTAATAAATGTTATTTTTGATACAAAATAAAGAATTCCTGTCTGTATTTCCTTGAGAGGTAAGTCCACTACTTCCCCCTTTATAAACGGTTTTTGGACGCTTTTATCCTATTTTGGTGCCTCTGTTCAAAAATTTCAAACATTGTCTAGTCGACACTTGGTGGAGGGGTGTCACCCCCTTTCCTTCAATATCTACAGAGAGCGACTACTTAAACCTTAATGGGGTCAGGTAATAATTCTCCCCACCTGCGATTACAGTGGTTGCCTGTGTGGTAACCCAAGTTTGTGAGTATATTTTCATATTCTATGTTCAACATACATGAATCTTAAAGATACTACACAATAATGGGCTTTCGGTTTTCCTTTTTCGTCTTACAAGTGCATGCTTGTCAAGGGGTTAAAGAGGCTCAGGAGAGGAAACCCCATGTTTAACTGTTTAATGGCCAAATTAACACTAAACTTGCCAGAAATTCTTACACAGCAATATTGTGGCTGTACAATGATGACATGACCAAAGTGTTGCCAGTTCCACAGGGTTTCCAGGGGTCATGCATGACATATTGACCACTTGAAAGCCCATCATGAAAACTCTTTTTTTTTTAATATGTAATTGTTTTCCCTTGTCCCCACTGTTCTCCTTAACATACCCTGAAAATATGGTAATTCTAGCATGTTTGGAGACTTTGCTATAAACCACTAGATTTCTTGGCCATTGACTTCAATGTTAAATGCAAATGCAAATTTTTGATGTGGCAATTTGCAGTAAAATGCAAACCGTTGTTATCTGCCAGTGAACATGTTCGACCATCCCTAGTGAAGATGAGCAAAATTGGCTAAGTCTGTTGTTCCTGGCCTATGCTGGGCATACACGGCAGTGTATTTCCTTATCAATCGAGCCGGATAGATTCCCTGCTCGATCCCCGTGGCGGACAATAGCGGGGAATCGAGCGGCTGATAAGGAGCGCCAGCAGGGACGAGCGGGGATCGATCCGCGCGGACGAGCGGGGACGCGCTGGCTCGATTCCAACGCATAAACTTATCGTGTATGCCCGGCATTACAGACCAAACTCCGGCTTCAAAGCTTCAATTTTGCAATCATACATTGAAGTCAGTAGAAAAATTGGAATTGCAGATTTTTTTTGGTAACATTGTTTTTATTGTGAAGAATATGAAAAAAAAAATGAAAAAAAAACCGTGCAACACATCTAATGTATCATATAGAGTCATAGGTAGTACACAGTAGCAGTAAGCGTTTAGCAATAAATGGGACGTGTGTACAATTAGATAGAAAAAAAATACAGTATCTTCAGCCATCCATCTCAGGCTCATACATCAAACCACTATAGGGACGGAGTTAGAGTCAGCGGGTATTTAGGTGTGGGCATGCCTACCTATAGAGATATATAGTAAGGAAAGCCCAAAGATTAATAATGACAGGGACTGGTCATCATTCAATAGGGATCAACAAAGAGGCATATGGAGCCAAGTCAAAATAATATATAAACACAAATGTTTGGTAGCGATTTAGAGAATTTTAAAGACAGATATATTGCAGCTGTATAAAACAAGATTGTGTGTCTGCGAGTATGTGAACCTTATCCCATACAGAGTTGGTGAAGAGATAGTACATTCTGCAGTCTGAAATATCTAGGTGCAATTGCAGTTTAGCTAGGCAAGGAAGAACAAAGAGCAAGAAGAGAACCAAAAGCATAAAGAAGACTAAGAGAAAAGAAAGAGGTCCATCAATATGGTCTAGAGGGATAGACTGAGTCATGATGGTCAAGGGCCTTCTATATAACCTTCAGGATATGATCATGAGAAAGAAAAAGCGCCTGGTAGGGAGGGTAAGAGATGTCAGGGTAGTCAGGGACTGTTTGGGCACAGCCAGGGCCACCATAGACTGTAATAGGAATTACAGCTATAGCACAGTGAGTAACTTTGGCGCCGTCAGTTAAAACACTGTAATTCAGCTGCCAGCGATAGCTGGAAGCCGAATTACATAATTCCCCACAAGCCACATGGACCTAGAGGGGGAATAGTATTTAAAGAGACACTGAAGCGAAAAAAAAATGATGATATTATGATTTGTATGTGTATAACAGCTAAGAAAGAAAACATTAAGATCAGATACATCAGTCTAATTGTTTCCAGTACAGGAAGAGTTGAGAAACTCCAGTTGTTATCTCTATGCAAACAAGCCATTAAGCTCTCCGACTAACTTAGTCGTGGAGAGGGCTGTTATCTGACTTTTATTATCTCAACTGTAATTGAACTGTTTACTTTTCCTCTGCCAGAGGAGAGTTCATTACTTCACAGACTGCTCTGAAAGACTCATTTTGAATGCTGAGTGTTGTGTAATCTGCACATATTATAGAATAATGCAATGTTAGAAAAAACACTATATACCTGAAAATAAAAGTATGAGAATATTTTCTTTGCTGCTAATCTTCTAGTAATTATTCATAGTACACAACCAATTCATTATATCATATTTTTTTTTCCGCTTCAGTGTCTCTTTAACACCGCCGGGAACTTGTGCAGCAGCTGGATAAGCCATATACCGGCTGTATCCTGCGCCCAAGTCTCCCGGTGGCGAAATCACAGGGAAGTGTCTGGGAAGGGGAGGAAGAAAATAGGAGAAGAGAAAGGTATCAATGTTCCCCCGGAGTATCATGAGTATTAATAAGAGCGCAAGGTGAATAGGCAATTTTAAGGAAAAATCATGGGGGTATGAAATCCGAGGAGGTGTGAGTCCAGGGATCCCAGATTCATAAAACCTATCCTCTGTGTCTCTCAACTATGCAGTCATCTGTTCCATAAGTTTAGTCCAAGAAATTTTAACTTTGACTTCAGAGATTGTAGGAGGGGCCACATTTTTCCATACTTTTGCAATAGAAAGCCTGGTGGCTGTCAGAATATGCGTGATGAGGCGCATGGTATGCCTGTTAACATCGGGGAAAAGTTTGCCCAGTAGCATTATAAGGGAATCAAGGGGAACAAAGATACCAGTGACAGAGTAGATCAGAGATTGAAATTCTTGCCATAGAGGAAATAAGTGGGCAATACCAGAAGATGTGTTCTCTAGGGTACCCTTATCACCACAACCCTCAGGGGAGCCAGGATATAGGTCAGGGGAGCCAGGATATATTTTTGACAGTACCTTAGTGTCACAGGGCCCCTAGTGGCTGGACTGCAAAATGCCTTCCAATCGGTTTCAGCACACAGACCATGCAAGCTGTGGTTGCAATCGGTGCGCAGAAACCGCTGGAATTTTGGCAGCAGACCGACTAGAAGGGAGCCTGTGAGTTACGGTAATTACAAATTACACACTATTTTAGAGTGTAACTGCCACCACCTCTGTTACCATGGGACAGAGGAGCCCACTGACTGGCTAAGTCTAGACCTGCAAATAAAAACGGTTAAACACACTCTATTCTGTCTAGCTGGCAACAATAGTAGCGTCTCTCCAGAAGTCAGGGTTCAGTTTGTGCGGCAGAATAGTAGGGTAGCGGAGCAAATAAAAGACGTTTAGCGTCATTTATTAAATATGCAATATTAATAATGAATATATACAGAAAATTGTTAAAATCAACAATTATAGAAACATTAATAGCCAGTATGAAAAAATGGGAGAAAATACTTAGAGTTCGTGGAAACATGTTCTTCTGGGAAAACTCATAAAGTTCTTGGTTTCAGTTCAGTTCAGTTCAGTATCAAAGTCCAAACAAACCAGGTGCCAGCATGTCCTCAAGCTGGCAAGGATGTAATCAGGATGATGTTCAAAGTGGAGGACACTGAGTTTGGGTCCTCTGCCATTCTTATGCCCCTGGAGATATAAAGGTAGAAGACCGAGAGCCCAATATAGTGTAGTATATATTAGAAAGGGAGGGGTGTAATATGAAGTGTAAGAATTATACTCACAAACCAGGGTTACCTCCAAGGCAACCACTGTAAAGGCAGGTGGGGAGAACAAGCCTGTCCCCACTCAGGAATAAGACGTCGCTCTTTGTGGATAGGAGGAAATTGCAGGGTAGATCACCCTTCCACCAAGGGTGGACTTCTAGATGCGCAGAGATGAACAGAGGCGCCGGTAGTATAAAAGTCATAAAAAAGTTTAAAATTGTTCCGGTTGCGGCGGTGGACCAGCCAACCATAAACAGACTCATGTACTGTCAAAATTTAAAAAATGTACAATTTATTCAATTACTCCCAATGAAAGTCGCAACGCGTTTCGCAGGCAAGGACCCGCTTCCTCAGGCAATAAATAACAGGAGCAATACACAGCATGTAGTCAAGTAGTTGCTTGGCACCTCACAGAGGTGTAATTGAATAAATTGTACATTTTTTGAATTTTGACAGTACATGAGTCTAATTATGGTTGGCTGGTCCACCGCCGCAACCCGAACAATTTTAAACTTTTTAATGACTTTTATCCTACCTGTGCTTCTGTACATCTCTGCGCATTCTTATGCCCCTGATCCAGTAGGAGGGAGTGAAGGCGGGAGCCACACACCCCCTTAGAAGATGAGATGAGTCCTCACCTTGTCCTGGGGACCAGAAATCATATCTAACCATATATAGGCTCTATCTCACAGAACCGTACAGGTCAGGGCAGATTTACTAACATTTTCAGATCCGTCCCGATTTACCCAGCGCCCTGATACCAGACATGAGGGGTAGGACCCCTGTGGTATCACCAGGGCACTTTCGAACTGCCTAACTGATAGTCTTTTCCTCAGAATGTTCTGAAACTTTTTCAGTACCAGCGCCAGACAAGGCCCGGCATGCTCTGTGAGTTTGGAGGGCCTGCCAGCCTGGCAATACAGGAAATATGACACATATAGCAGTTTATGGAAAATTATATACATCTAGGAGTAACAGCAGGTCATTTCTAGGTGAAGGCTCTTTTGAAGCTGGGACAGCAGGCTACGTGCCGGCTTCCCTGTTGTGATCGGGGCCGGGGAGTCTCACTCTCCTTCCTCTAAATTGTTTCTGCCAGGCTACTTATCTACTTCATCTGATGGATGGGCCCTTTGCACTGCTGGGTGCCTGGGACACTCTGCCGCAGGTTTCCTGCCATTTGGTCAAAGGAAAAAACTGTCTTTTAAAAGAAGGTATGTCATTTTCTGATCGCTGCAATGACTGGGCAAATCTAACCAAGGAAGCGATCAGAAAATCGACCACGAATCTTCCAGATTCACCTGCGTTTCTCACGGCTGTTCCGTGACAGATACACATGCAGGAGGGGGCTGACCGACAATGCAAACAATTTTGGGTTGAAACTGGTTGCATTAATCGATCGGACATGCTGCAAGATGTAGGGCTGACTTGCTCGATCGGGTGCGCGGTAGTAATGGCGTGCGATATCAGGACAAGCGACAAACGTGACGAAATCCCCAGCGATGTCCCCCTAATGTTTGTGCTTGCAAGCTATAACTTACCTGTCCACAGCCTTCGCTTGCTCCGGGCTCCCTCAACTGCTATTGTAGCTCCTGCTGTGATCTGCCCTCCCCCCCCCCCTTTCCAGATAATGAAGTGTTTCACTCAGCTGAGTAGCAAATCTACACATGGAGCATAGGTAAACTGCTACCTAAATAAATAAATGTTCAATTTGGATCATTGTAATCAATTTATGTATGTACAGTGGGATGCGAAAGTTTGGCCAACCTTGTTAATCGTCATGATTTTCCTGTATAAATCGTTGGTTTATAAAAAATGTCAGTTAAATATATCATATAGGAGACACACACAGTGATATTTGAGAAGTGAAATGAAGTTTATTGGATTTACAGAAAGTGTGCAATAATTGTTTAAACAAAATTAGGCAGGTGCATAAATTTGGGCACTGTTGTCATTTTATTGATTCCAAAACCTTTAGAATTCATTATTGGATTAACTGACATTTTGTATTGTAACAACCAACGGTTTAAACAGGAAAATCATGACGATTAACAAGGTTGCCCAAACTTTCTCATCCTACTGTAGCTAAACAGAAGACCTGACAGCAAAGATGGTTGAAACAAAAAAAAGTCTGTGGACGTTGGTTAACAAAAGTTCATTTAGCATTGGTCTTGTTATAGCTTGTCTTGGTCAACTAGTGGTTGTGGTGAACGTTTTTGCAACTTTTCAAGATTTTGCAACGGTTGCAATAATTTATAGGTATTACTATCAGAAACTGCAACCTAAGCATTGACTTGACCTATTATCATGGGCATCCGCACACTGGGCAAAATGGGGCATGCGCCCCCCCCCCCTGGTCAGCTGCTGCCCCCCCCCTAGCCACCCAAACCTGTAGGAGGAGGAAGCAACACAAAAGGAGGGGCAGCGGGGACAGCGGCAGGGAGGGGGGGCCAGACCCCTCACCTCCCTCACCTGGGTCTCCTCCTTCTGGTGCTTCCCCCCTCCAAATTAGCAGAAGCAAACAGAAGCAGGCATCAGCAGGCGGCAAGGAATTACTCACCATTTTCCTGCGTTCCAGGCGATGGTACGCAGCGCCATCGGCACGTGACACTGGTCACCGCCTTCTCCACCGCTCTGTGCTTCCTGATTGGCGGAAGCACAGTGAGCGGCGGACAAGTCGGAGACCAGTGTCACGTCACCTGGAATGCAGGAAGAAAGTAGGCAGTTCCTCTCCGCCCGCTGATGCTCGATTCTGTTTGCCGCTGCTAATTTGGAGGGGGACGTGCCAGAAGGAGGGGACCCAGGTGAGGGAGGTGGGGGGTCTGGCCCCCTGCCTACTGCTTTCCCTCCTTCCAAGCTTCCTGGGGTGTGGTTTAATGCCACACAGGGGGCATGGCTTAAGTTTCCCTGTCACTACCTAAACTGGGGGGCACCTGTGTCGGAGGCACTCGCAATCTTATCCCTACCATAGCCCTAGTCTAATGTCCCACCATTGCTAAGTTCATGTAAATTTGGCTCCACCTGTGACCACACCCACATTGTGGTTCATGGCCACATCCATTTTGGCGTGACGCGCACATGACTCCAACCCTCCCCATTTTTGCCCCCCCCTGTAAAATTTTCTGCGGACGCCCATGCCTATTATTATCAAAGAATACAACTGAACCTAACCCTATTCTCCCTATTCACAGAGTCCTCCTCTGCAGGGCATTTAAAGGTAACTAAACCCCCCTTGGTGGGCAACTAATAACCCCCTGGAGGGAACTAATAACCCCCCATTGGTGGGCAACTAATACCCCCCATAGGGAACTAATAACCCCCCCTTGGTGGGCAAACCCCCCGCCACCACCACCATCCTTGATGTGCTCTGCCTCTGACACAGGAGACCTGAGTTTGAATCTCTGCTCTTCCTGTTCAGTAAGCCAGCACCTATTCAGTAGGAGACCTTGGGCAAGTCTCCCTAACGCTGCTACTGCCTATAGACCACGACCTAGTGGCTGGAGCTCTGGTGCTTTGAGTCCGCCAAGAGAAAAGCATGATATAAATGTTATTTGTCTTGTCTAATAGTAATATCATGCCTGCTTAATTATTGTATCTTGAGGCAACTTGCTGTTTCATTCTTTTATCTTGAGTCACCTAACTACTTAAAGTGTATTTGAAGGGAAATAAGTACCCAAAATGGTTTCCCATGTCCAGGGCAAGTTCTAGTAACAATGGGGCCCCCTTGACATACATCTCCAAACCAGAAAGCAGAATAAGGAGCCCTTTATTGCAGCCAAATTTCCCTCAGCCCTGAGTTAGCTGTTGTATCCCCTGCAGCCCTCCCGCTCCCCTCCAACCACCACCCAGCTTAGCTGTGTTGCTGGGTTACTGCAGAGTTTTTTGGAGGGCATTGTCTCACCTGTTCTATCAGGCAGGCTCCTGTATAAGTCTGTGACTGCATGCGCTCCCCGATTTCAGCCTTACAGGAGCGCATCTCCTCTGTGACCCGACGTGTGTTATTACATAATGTCAGGCCATAGGTCAAAGAGAAGACGCAGCCAGCGGTGGATGAAGATGGAAGTGCATGGAGCTGCAGACAGACGGAGTTGTGCGCCCACCGGGACAGGTGAGACGCTAAGCTGCCGAAGACTCTGCAGGGACCCCAGGGAGCAACAATTAAGTTGGGGGTTGGGGTACTCTGGAGGGGGGCCCCTACAGGCTCTGGGACCCTGGGGCAATTGCCACCTTTGCCTCTATGGTAGCGGCAGCCCTGGTTATGTTGCCCTTGCCTCCACCAATCCAGTGCTGGAAACCCCTGAAACTGTTTGGGGGCTTGTTGAAGAGTGTGTTCAGCCAGCACTCAATTCCATAAATGAGCACAACTGCACTACACAAGACGCCTTGTGTCTGTACAGTATCGTGGAGCTGAGTGGCTTTTTCCACCGAGCCTGAGCAGCTCTGAGCTACTGCGCTGGGGAACAATGGGGAGCATAGATACTGTACATGAGAAGTTCAACATACTGTACAGTCAATCAGGACAACCAGTGACACAAGTACAAATGTAAACAATTGATGTCACGTGTAGTTTGAATAACACCACGAATACTGATAGACGTCAATATGATAAATTGCACAGAAACAGGAAACAAAAACGGGGAGGCCCTCCCCTTGCAAGCTTACAATTTAGAGGGTAGTGTGGTTGAGACATTGGGGAGTAGACAAAGGGGTTAGCAGATGAGGCAGTGGGCTTTAAATTCAAGTTATAGCAAATTATAAGCTTGTCTGAATAGTTGTGTCTTGAGAGTACCTTTGAAAATTTCTAGGCTTGGCGCACAATGGATATGTTGTGGGACAGAGTTCTAAAGGAGAGGTGACACTCGTGAGAAGTACTGGATGCGAAAGTGGGAGAGGTGAAAAAGCTGGACAACAAGAGGGACTCTTGTTGTCTGTGAGGCGCTAAATTCACTGCACATTGATTGCTGTGTTTGTTGTCCCCGTTTTACTGCCTGAAGAAGTGGGTCTGTTCCCACGAAACGCGTTGCAGATTTTGGGATACTATTGAATAAATGTATTCGTTTGATTTGATGACAGACCTTGGTGTCTAATTATTGAGGGGAAGTCCACCACTTTCCCTCCCGGCAATTTTTAACAATTTTATATTAATTTTATTCTGCTGGCGCCTCTGATCACCTACCAGTATACAGGGTGTTATAGTAACCAAGACGGGACATGATTAGAGCATGTACAAGCATTTTGGTAGCCTCTTGTGTAAGCATGGGACCAATTCTGGAGATTGTTATAATTTTAGTAGGCCTCAGTTACTTGGCCTGAGTTTTATGTAAAAGGCTTGTCCGCAGTGTATGCCTTTAAAATCAATAGAGGTTTTGTGATGCAGGCAGAGGCATCTCAGGGTCTGCGTGTAGCAGAGGATACACGCAGATACTGAGAACATGTTCCTAAAAGAAGGCCATCGGCCTACTCTGACCTCCACGTACACCACAGGAACAGTAAACATCGGCCATATTTACTAAACATCCACGTTCCTGCATTTAGGTCAAATGCCTCATTGATTATTAATCAAGTAGGTGGGTATGATGACACCACGAGTGGGTCCACCAATAATCTGATCTAGGGGGTGGCGAAGATGATGTCATATTTAACTCTTTCCTAGTCGGTATTAAACCCGGAGTGAGCGATGGAGAGAGCATTCTGCTTCTTCCTTCCGCACTAGCTCGCAAGGCCGACTGGGACCTCTAAGCATGTTCTTCCTTTCTGTAATCTGATATAATGTCTGCTGTACATAGGTAGTCTAGATGTAACATAGAGTAGATACAAGAAGACCTGGGTATCTTCAGTAGGAAGATACTCACGCCGCTGTAACGCAACATGGAAGTCTGCTTTGCCAGGAGATGATAAACTGTATCTATCTGTATTTCTGTTACTTGAATAAATAACGTAAACCTTGAAGAAGCCTGAGGAAGTCTATCTCCTGCTTGCTGTGTGGAGAGTCAAGTGATCTCAATAGTCTGTGAGACGTAACTGTAAGAAGTTACTGGTGTCGAAGCAAGGTGATATAAGAACAGTTTATAACAGTGGCGCTGAAACCCTTCCCTGCCTAGCAAAACAGGCAGACAGGGGCCGGGGGCCGAAGAAGAAGTTTTCAAGATATTCCACAGCAAAACAAGCGGAATAGACGCGGACTGTAAAGCTTATCAAGCTGAGACTGATAAGTGGTGTGGGGAGTGTGCATTGCGTGAGCCAAGCGAGCACACGGGCTGCATTTCGAGGAAACCAGCGGCAAAACTCGTGGATGTTAAACTTTGACTGTAAGTGCACGCAGTCATAGCCTAAACCGGATCGCAGGTGACTGGAAGGCTCCGAGGCCGGCTGGCAGCTGCCGCTGGAGATCGATCCGCTGAGCCAGTGTGGGTACACAGAGATGACGCTCAGTAGTTCCAGGGATCCACTCAGTTTCGTGTTTCGAGTTGCCACAAGCTGGTCGAATTGGCAGGCGTACGAAGTCCTCTCAGGCAAGTATGATTTATGTTGTTATATGGCGTTATCTGTGTTGTATTTGGTGTTATAACAAGGAGAGGATAATGTGGTCATATGTACATTCTGTGTTAATTGCAGCGTGGAGGCTGCGTGCTTTATTTATTTTTTTTGTTCCTTCTTCTATGTTGGTTTTGTTTTTCTTTCTCCCCGTCCAGAGACTGGGAGTGATGCCAGCTGTGTTTTAGCCTAGCAGAGAGCGCCCCGCGGAAGAGATAGCGGGGGGCGGCTGTCGAGCAGGTGGAGGGGAGAGAAGAAAGAGAGAGATAGCTGAGTAGACAGGAGAGGGGAGTTGAAACAGTTGTAAAACTTAGAAGTAAGTTTTTTTTCGGTGAGCTGGCGTTTTTCCAGAGCCGATCAGCGTGTTTTTTTTCCTCTCTGTCCGTAGTGGATAGCGTAGTGAGAGCTGAGAGGTGCAAGCTTATCTAGTTCCAGTCAGGGCCGCTAAAAGTGCTAAATGTAGATATAGGTTTAATGTTGTAGTCATGTCAGACTGATAAATGTGCGTCTCAGAAGTATTAGCTGTTAATATGGTTTAGAGTTACGCTGTGCGCTTGAGTAGTTCTGGGTTATGGCAGAGATATGCTGCAGATGATTTGTGAGGAGAGGTTTCTACGTTCCTGGGTGATGCTAAGATGTAAAATATTTAGCATTGCAGCTGTGACGCGGTTTGTCTCAAGTTTGGCAAGCATCCCAGAGAGTATAGGTAGCGGAAGGCTGACTCTCGGTAAAATGTATCGATGCTGTGTGTAACTATGCATAAAAATGTATGTTCTGTGTGAGTTTGTTTCTCTCCTAAGGTATAGGAACGAGAGGCTGCTATGGGAGCAGCCATCTTAGCTGGCAGTCCCGGACTCAAAATGGCGGCAGTGGAGAGAGCCCACCCCGAGAGTCATGGCCCCCACACGTCATGGCAGGGGGGAGGAGGGGCTGGGGGATCCACGTCACGTCAGGCTGTGCTTGCGGCCCTGGGCAGAGCAGCTGTAAGGGAGGGGGGTAGAAATACAGAGACATGCTACTGTGTGTCTCGGTTCTCGAAGTATTTCCCCAGAGGTTTTCCCTGAGTCCATGGAAAGGAATGCCAGGATACGTGCACCAAGCTATTACTGTAAGATTAGCAGGAGCACGGATAGGAAAAGTGTCCCAGCTAGGTGCAGGGACACACGTAGCAGTGCAGGTCAGGAAAGTGTCTGTACTGAGTTGCTTACGGGATTATTCCTGTAAGTGGGGCACCTTAATGGGTGGTGCAGCATGAGTTCCCAATAGAAGGAAAGGGGGACAGTGCATCAGGGGGGTGCCGGAGGTGGAAAAAAAAGGAATTGACCAATCCGGGTTTCCGTCGCCGCTGCTGCAGAGCGGTAACGTTTTTTTTCCGGTTTTTGTCGTGGACAGGGCCAGAGCTTGACTGAGAGGTCTATGCTGGGCTGGGGCTGTTTTTTGTGCGTTTTTTTTCGTCCACTGATTGGTCAAATATGTTTTTTACAGCTCCTATCAATTGTAGCACAAAGAACAAAAACTGACCGCAGTTCATGGGGCAATTATACAGATGATAGAATTGCCATGTACAGAGTGACAGTGTATCAGTATGCTGTTTGCCATGTGACTACCTACAATGTGGGCATTCAGGGATCTGCATACAGGCATGTGACGCTGGTATGCTTAGCCCTGCACCCTGTGTAGTTTAAGTGCAAAGTGCTCCTTCCTACAGGGAGGCAGCCGTTTTTTTGTGAAGTCTGGGGGTAGTGGCACGGCAAACATTGGTCAGAGGGTACAACACACAGAACTTCTAGCAGAGCTGGTATCGCGATAAATGTGTAGATAAGTAAATGCGATAATGAGTAAGAGCATTGCAGGCTCACCTGCAAAGCAGCATCAGGTGTGGCATCCGTAATCTGTGCATGCGACGGCCGCGCATGGACAGATAGGGGGGATGTGGAGTGAGCTGCAATGAGGTGAGAGCTTCCAAAGGTGAAGTCTGCGGGAGCATATTTTAAACAGGTAAGTACTGAGGATAGTACTGAGGTAGGGGGGTGAAGTTTAACTCCAATCTACCAAAAAGAGTAAACAGAGTTCATGAGAACCATAAAGCAACGAGATCAATTACGATATATATTGATCAATTTAAAGTGTACAGAGTACAAGCCGCAGGGCGAATCCCAAATCATTAATAAGAATTGATTTGTTTGTATTTTGATTTCAGGAGTTGGGCAATATGGAATCAAAACAGCTGCAGTGCTGGCAGCAAAGCTGGAGATGTCAGTCGGATAAGCGAAAGGTTCCAGATGCCAATCTAAGTTTGGAAAAACACGAGATTCCTGAAATTGGAAAGAGACTAAAACACGAGATTCCTGAAATTGGAAAGAGACTAAAACACGAGACTCCTGAAATTGGAAAGAGACTAAAACACGAGATTCCTGAAATTGGAAAGAGACTAAAAACCGAGGTTCCTGAGATCGGAAAACGTCTAAAAAAACTGACTGAGCAAAGCATAGTGCAAATTGCTAATGTTTTTCTTTCCCAAGGTGGTGCTTTTATAATGAAGAGTACCGTGCTGATGGTGATCCTAGGTTGCCATTCCGTCCTAGGAGAACGAAGAGAGGACATTCTCATGTATAATAAGGGGTTAATGAGAATGCAAGGCCCAAGCATGTTAATGTTTGGTGACAAAGGTACTAATCCTTTCACACCTCCCTCCGCTTGGCACAGATGGACCATGCAGGGACGGAGGAAAAGAGCACTTGTGCCAGGAGAAAATAAATTTCAGGGCACAAGGGGGGTGAAAGGTCTGAAGGGTCAGGTGTGCGGGCAGTGGGAATTGAATGGCAGTATAAATCTGCTATTGAGTACCACACTCCCAGATTCGACGCACCGATCCAAAGGTTTGTTAAAAGGTACATTGCAGTACAATGGGTACGTGCAAAAGGTGGAGTGTGTGATTCAGGGGTACCTTGTCTTGGTTATGCAGAGTGAGATGGTTCCAGATTGGAGAGGAACGAGTAGGAGGCGTCAATTCTCCTGCCGGAGAGACGCGGGGGACAACATCACACTCTGGAACTACCAACAGAGAGTGCCTCTGAAACAACTATACACACGTAAAGGCTGGAAAGCCGAGGGTGGGTGGTTCTCGAAACAAGAAGTAAAAATCGAGATCAAGCCACATTTCCAGGTGACAAAGAGGGTGGGGAGAGCGGTCACGGGGGAGGGAAAGCCAACACAGGGAACCCCATCCACACCACACGGGTCACCACAGGGGACGATATTACACAGTCCATATGCAGCAGCTTATCCTCATGATAGTTGGGTAAGTGAAGAGGTACTCTTAATTGAAAAATTGCAGAGAGTACAGTCTTCCCGACCTCAGGTACATAGTGTGCCTCAGGACATAAGGGGGGAAGAGGTCCAATCAGGACAGCTGGGGACATATTTTGTCAGCGAGAGATTGGACAAGGGGAGGTATATCGATTTTTCTGGAGAAGGATCTTTTGCATGGCAGCTTCGAGATGTTTGGGTGAACAAATGGAAACGGTGCAAGATTCCTTTAGGCACCGCCACTTCCTTAGTTCCCACCTCAACCCGTGTCTCCCACCAGGACCTGAGAGGTCAACCTTTTTTGGTGCTAGACGGGGAGGTGAAGCAAGTAGAGTTGTCCTCATGCGGGCAATTCTTGCAGAAGTACCTGCGTTGGCCGGGGCAAGTCAAATTTAGTGAAGAAGCCTGCAGGCTCAATAACGCAGAATGCGAGGCTACCATTCAAAAGATCCACCCTGAAGCCCAACCGATAGTTCCGGTGGCTGAAGGAAAGGTTTGTTTTTTTAACATAAGGTCTAATGATACATTCAAGGTATATTCTCATAATTGTTCCGATAAGGGAGATTTTCCAAGGGGAACATATTGTGGGAGCGGAGATCCCATATGGATCCAGTCATCCAGGTTGGATGACGTTGTTTCTCAAATTGTTAAGAGAACTCTAAAGTGCAAAGTTTCACAGGTAGTTTCCGTCCTAAAAGAGAACACGACATGGGACAAAGGGGAACAGGGTTTGATCCAAGACGACCACATTTTGTTACAAAGGTTAAACAAACAGTACACTAAGTTAGAGGTAAGATTTCACCATGATACAGGTGATCTTAACGAGGTAGAACACAAAAATGAGCAGGTGAGTGCCAGTCTGACCTGGTGGACAAAGGTTCCGGTGATGTTCCAGGGACACTCGGACTGGGCCTCTGCAGTTCCAAAGTTTTTTCTACACCCACTGGTCGTCTGGATGGGGATGACAACGTTAGGCATCATTATCCAGGTGAGGTTGCGTGTTAAAATTACGTAAAACAAATTAACCTGGTCCAGAGATTAGTGCCTCATAAACTATCTCCTGAACCAATATTTTCAAATTAAGAGATATATAGGGTTACGGGTATAGGTTTAGTAGTACCTGTGATGGAGCTGATTGTATAAAGGCGTTCTTTTAGAAGGCACCTGGCACTGCTCCCTTGAGTAACAACCAAACGAGTTTCACTTTTCTGTGGTCATGCAAGTTTGTGAGTGATACGCAAGTGATGCAAATGCTGAGCATGTGGTATAGAGGGACTTAGAAGTAGGGCATCCCCAGAGAGCCTGGTTACAGGAAGACCAAGAGGTCTTGCTCTCTCTCTTCCAGGAGTAACCGCCTAGAGCAGAGAAGTTGTGTGAGCACGAACATCGAAAAGTGAAACCTAAAAGAAAGAAACCAGGTACTGGGAGGTTCAGACGCTGGGATCTGCGGGTCAAGCCGTTTTATGGGGGATTGTTATAATTTTAGTAGGCCTCAGTTACTTGGCCTGAGTTTTATGTAAAAGGCTTGTCCGCAGTGTATGCCTTTAAAATCAATAGAGGTTTTGTGATGCAGGCAGAGGCATCTCAGGGTCTGCGTGTAGCAGAGGATACACGCAGATACTGAGAACATGTTCCTAAAAGAAGGCCATCGGCCTACTCTGACCTCCACGTACACCACAGGAACAGTAAACATCGGCCATATTTACTAAACATCCACGTTCCTGCATTTAGGTCAAATGCCTCATTGATTATTAATCAAGTAGGTGGGTATGATGACACCACGAGTGGGTCCACCAATAATCTGATCTAGGGGGTGGCGAAGATGATGTCATATTTAACTCTTTCCTAGTCGGTATTAAACCCGGAGTGAGCGATGGAGAGAGCATTCTGCTTCTTCCTTCCGCACTAGCTCGCAAGGCCGACTGGGACCTCTAAGCATGTTCTTCCTTTCTGTAATCTGATATAATGTCTGCTGTACATAGGTAGTCTAGATGTAACATAGAGTAGATACAAGAAGAACTGGGTATCTTCAGTAGGAAGATACTCACGCCGCTGTAACGCAACATGGAAGTCTGCTTTGCCAGGAGATGATAAACTGTATCTACCTGTATTTCTGTTACTTGAATAAATAACGTAAACCTTGAAGAAGCCTGAGGAAGTCTATCTCCTGCTTGCTGTGTGGAGAGTCAAGTGATCTCAATAGTCTGTGAGACGTAACTGTAAGAAGTTACTGGTGTCGAAGCAAGGTGATATAAGAACAGTTTATAACAGAGATATTTTTGAGATGGAAGTAGCAGGAGGTTGTTAATGTGTTAATATGTCTTTGAAATGAGAGTTCAAAGTCCAGATGACCCCCGAGACAGCGATCGTTAGGAGTTAAGGTTATTGGGGTATTTTCTACATTAACTGTGACTGTAGGTGGGGGAGCAGAGAGATGTGAAGCAAATATCACAATCTCTGTTTTGTTCATGTTAAGTATGAAGAAATTAGGTGACATAAATGCAGAAACAGCAGACAGACAGGGAGGGAGATCAGGAACTGAGAGATAGATTTGAGTGTCATTATCGTAGAGGTGATACTGGAAACCAAAATAGTGTATTTATTGTCCAAGGCCATGAGTATAGATGGATAAGAGAGGAGGTCCTAGAACGGAGCCTTGTGGTACACCAACAGATAGCGGGCATGGAGAGGATTTAGTTTTGGAATAGGAGAGTGAAAGAGCGTCCAGACATGTAGGAGCTAATCCAAGAATGTGCTAGGCCCTTGACACCCAGTGACAAGTGTCTGGAGATGCAGGGATTGATCGACAGTGTCAAGGGCAGAAATAAGGGTGACTAGTATTAGTACAGAAATTTTCCTTCATATTTTGCAATAAGGAGGTTGTTTGAAACTTTGGTGAGGATGGTGAGATAGGAAGACAGATTGAAGGGGTTCTAACAAGTCGTTAGTAGACAGGAAGTCAGGCTGTTCTGAATAGATGTTTCATTTCAGCAATTTATAAGTAAAGGAAAGAAGTGAGACTGGATGATAGTTAGAGAGGGTCCGAAGAAGGTTTTTTTGACTAGTGGTATTATCACTGATTGTTTAAATGAGGAAGGGAAAATGCCAGTTAAGATGGAGAAGCTAAAAATAGTTGTTAGAGCAGGGTTGAAAAAAGAGAAAAGCTTGGGGATAACATAAGAAGGAATAGGGTCCAGAGCACAGGAAGTGAGATGAGCTTTATAGATTAGTAAATAAAGATGCTACCTGTTCGGTTAAAGCAGTGAAAGCCATTACATGGGTGAGGTCAGATTGAGTGAGTGGCCAGGTAGAGAGGTGGAGGTGTAGTTTCTGGTGGGTGAGCAACCAGGCATAGGCGAGGAAGGTGGAGTAGATGGTTGGTCTGGTGAAATGGGTTGCATTTTGAAGCTATTCCGTATTGTATCAATTTTGCTAATAAAGTATGATGCAATATCTTCAGTTGATAAACATAAAGATGGAGCAGGAAATGGGGGGCGGGGCAGGGAGTTAAAGGTGTTAAAAAGCTGTTTAGGGTTATGGGATGAGTGAGGAGAAATATGACTGCTTTGCAAGGGAAAGGGTGTCACGGAGCCAGTGCAGCACTTTTTTGTAATGCTGGAAGTCTTCTGCAGTCTTCTGAAGTCTTCTGCACTACTGTAGCCAAAGAGATCAGATGGTTTCAAAGGATTAAATATGGCAGCCTCCAAATACCTCTGCTTCAGGCTTCCTTTAAGAATGTGCTTTCTTACTGAAACTTTAAAGGACCATTATTGCAATGTTATGCTGTTCCGTATGAATCCGCGAATCATCATTGACAAGCACTTTTCTGCACTGCATGAAATCATACATGATTTTCAACAACTGTGGTCCCAGCCTCAAAATACATATATAAGATGCAGAAATCTGTCCCAGAGTAAACTGCACATAAGAATTTTTTCCTATGTTGCTGTCGCTTAAAGTAGGCAGTTGAAATCTGACAGCTCTGACTGACTTTGGACTAGTCCACATCCTCATGGGAGATTCTCACTATCTCCTTTAACCCTGGAAAGAATCAATACAAAGATCACTTTTTGGGGAGTTGGACTGAGAAACTGCAATTCAGTAAGTGCTTTTGAAAATAAAGAAAGCCGTGAGAATACCCATAAGGAAAACCTGTCAGGTCTGTCAGATTTTTGCTGATACTGTAAGCGACAGGGACATAGGAGAAAAGTAATTTATAATTAGTGGTTCTTTAAAACTGATTTTCAATCAATTGATTTTGAGCGAACTCTTCTTCTCCCCAGGGCTTCAGCTGTACCATGTCCCACCGTGCGTCTTCAACGTGCTGTGAGTAACTAGAGTAACATGGGCAGGGGCGTAACTAGGCCCCACCGGGCCCCCCTGCAGATTTTCTGAGCGGGCCCCTCCCCCCCCCCGGGGCCCGCTCGCGGCCGTTATGTGGGTGCTGGAGGGGTGGCAGCATGAGGGGAAAGCCTTGCCCACAGTCGGCGGGGAGAGGGGTAGTTCCCCCCTCTCCCTCACCTCGGGGCTCTCCCCTCTGTGCTCCCCTCCAGCTCTTTAGTGTGTGGGGCTGTGGGCAGCGGGCAGCGAGCGGCGGGCAGATACATACCTGCTTCCGTGCGTTCCATCGGAGACTTCTCCCTCTAGCGGCTGACGTCACTTCCGGAAGTGACGTCAGCCGCTAGAGGGAGAAGTCGTCGATGGAACGCACGGAAGCAGGTATGTATCTGCCCGCCGCTCGCTGCCCACCACAGCCCCACACACTAAAGAGCTGGAGGGGAGCACAGAGGGGAGAGCCCCGAGGTGAGGGAGAGGGGGGAACTACCCCTCTCCCCGCCGACTGTGGGCAAGGCTTTCCCCTCATGCTGCCACCCCTCCAGCACCCACAAAACGGCCCCAAGCGGGCCCCAGGGGGGGGCCGGGCCCCCCCGCGGGCGCAGGGGCTGCAGGGCCTATTCCTACGCCCCTGAACATGGGTTACTGTGCTCTTATTGAAGCCGATGGTCCCCGAGGGCGGGACCACAGCTTCATCAATGGGGCCAATCAGTGCACTCTCTGCTACTCTGAGAGTGCAGTGATTGGCCCCATTGACAGGGCCGTGCTCCCACCCTCTGGACCAGTTTCAGTAAGAGCACAGAGGAGAGGAGGATGCAGGAGGAAACAGGAGAACCACTTATGTACGGGTTGTACCATCAGGCATGCTCAAATCGCGAATTCAGATGAACTCCGAATAGGTGTTATTCGGATTTCATCCACTTAATTACAGCACCTGTGCGGGTGGGCGAGGGGGGTTAATCTTACCCATCAGCCGTCTTCTTGCCCTGTCCCTCGCGCATCCCACGCTGCGTTCCAATCTGGCGTCACGTGACTATACACTTCCTCCTTCAACCCGGAAGGAGGAAGTGTATGTAATCACGGGACGCCAGATTGGAACGCAGCGCGGTAGGCGCAGAGGGACGGAGCAAGAAGATGGCTGATGGGCAGGAGCGCCTCTAGGCATTTTGTCACTCGCCTGAAAACGCCTGAAATTGCCTGAAAACCTGTTGCCCCCCCCCCCCCATGAAAATAATCGTAATGCGGCAGCGTTTCACAAGGAAAAAACCATAATGCGGCAGTGTTTCACCAGAAAATAATTGTAACGTGGCAGAGTTGCACCACAATTTACACTTATTGAGAAAGAAAATACATGTAAGGAAGAAGGCACACAATGGGACATAGGGAGGCACAGGGGGAAATAAGGAGGCATGAGGGTCAGAAGAAGTCAAAGGAGGACAGAAGAAGGCACAAGGGGACAGAAAGAGGCACACAGGTGGACAGGATGAGGCACAAAGGGAGACAAAAGGAGGCATAATGGGGGGCAGAATGAGACACAAAGGAGGGCAGAAGGAGGCACAGGAGGATAGAAGGAGGTACACAGAGGGGCAACGGGAGGTACAGAGGACAGAAGAAGGCATGAGGGCCAGAAGGAGGCACAAAAGAGGACAGAAGTAGGGACACGGGGACAGAAGGAGGCACATAGGTGGACAGAAGGAGGCACAAAGTGGGTCAGAAGGAGGCACAAAGTGGGGCAGAAGGTGGCACAATGGGGGAAGATTGAGGCACAAAAGGGGACAAAAGGAGGCTCAGGAGGAAAGAAAGAGGCACAGGGGGGCTGAAGGAGGCACACAGGGGACAGAAGGAGGCACACAGGAGACAGAAGGAGGCACAATGGGGGCCAGAAGTATGCACAAAGGGGGATAGAAGGAGGCACAAAAGGGGGACAGAAGACAGCAGAGGGGGATGTAAGGAGGCACAGGGAGACAGAAGGAGGCAGAGGGGGACAAAAAAAAGCCACAGGGAGACAGAACAAGGCACAAACGGGCACAGAAGTAGGCACAAGGGGACAGAGGAAGGCGCAGGGTACAGAGGTGGCACATGGTGACTGAAGAGGCACATGGAGACAGAAGGAGGCACTAAGGGAGACAGAAGGAGGCAAAGTAGGACAAATAAAGGCAAAGGGACATAAGGAGGCACAAAGGGGCACAGAAGGAGGCAGAGGTGGCCGAGGGGGGAAAGAAGGAGGCACAAGGAGACAGAGGAAGGCACAAAGGGAGACAGAAGGACAAACAGGGGGTCAGACATGGCACAAGGGACTGAAGGAGGCACAAGGTGACAAAAGGAGGCACAAAAGGGACTGAAGGAGGCACAAAGGGGGGGGAAGAAAGATGCACAAGGCACAGAGGTGGCAGCTGCCTGCAACTTACGCTAAGTAGATGCAGCAGAAGCAAGTAATAGAACAAACACGGGGTGTGGCTTAGTCCTGGAGGTGGGGCTTAATTTTGGGGGTGGGGCTTAATCCAGCAACATGGCGCCCCCCAGGACCAATGGCACTCCAGGCAATGGCCTGTACTGCCTATGCCTAGAGGCTCCCCTGCTGATGAGTAAGATTAACCCCCCCTCGCCCACCCGCACAGGTGCTGTAATTAAGTGTATGAAATCCGAATAACACCTATTCGGATTTCATCCGAATTCGTGATTTGAGCATGCCTGTGTACCATACTTGTGGCTATGCATTGGTCTGAATTGTATTATTCAGACACACTGACTCCCCCCCCCCCCCCCCCCCACACACACACACGCTTTTGGGGGTGAAAAAGTGACTCTTATGGTCCGAAAAGTATGGTATATTTTCATACATTAAAAAAATTAGAGTGTGGATAAGTTGAATGGTCCTTTTTTATTAAGCCATCCAAATATTTTATGATGTTATCATATGATATCAAACATGATGCACATTGGTGTGATGTGAAGGTTTTGAAGCATGATGGTGGCTACGTTAAGTCACAGTTTTGGACCCTCTCTTTTCCTCTTGAATTCCGTCATCGCTCTCCTGCTCTGCAGCACTCCTAGTTTTCTCCTCCCCAGCATCATCATCATCCTCATGTTCATGTCTCCTATGAAGACACAGAGGTTTATAAACAGACGTTATTTCACCGTTGCACTGATTTACACAATGCAGAAATGCTGTGCATCCACTGCTAGACACAGAGCCGGATTAAGGCTGAATGGGGCCCTAAGCAAAGTAACTGATTTGGGCCCCCCCATCATGTCGTAATAGAATCAGAAGATGCAGCTGCACAGCAACATGCCGCACACACCGGGGCAGCCGAGCTACTGGTTGCTATGGGCAACAGCCCGCTTTCCTCTGTGGGTGCACAATGCAGGGAATAGCAGCGGCAAAATGCAGAGTGAGAGATGAATGGCTGGGACGTTTGCACTCAGGGGCTGGGGCACCCCTGTGAAGAGGGCGCCAGATATCACAGCAGCAGCACTTTCCCCCTGCATCTCCAGCCTGGCAATAGCAGAAAGCTCTGGACATTGCCAAATCGGAAGCCGTTCCCCAGACAGAATTACATAACCACCCCCACCACCGAACAATCGATTTCCTCCCAAACTAGACAGCCACCATGCAGCCTCCATCCCAGTGAATACGATAGTCCAGCAGAGAAGGCAGCCGCAGCGGGGGAGAATGACAGCACCAGATGACTCACATTCACCTATTGCGATCCAAATGGTCCCATCATCCAGAGCCCATCTGTCTCCTCTAGAGTGCTGCCGCTCTGTTACTACTGCTATTACTACTTCCTGTCTGATCTGAGAATCAGGAAGTTCAGAGTGAGCGGCTGCACTGTAGAAGAGACAGATGGGTTTCAGATGACGGGATCTCTATCGCTTGGATCATGGATAGGTGAGTGAGCGTTTGCCATCTGCTACTATCATTCTTGCTGCAGCTGTGGTTCTCTGTGGGAAGGGAGGGAGGAGTGGGCAGCTGCAGAGCCCACAGTAGCAGGAGGGGGACCTAGGAGGAGAGCCTGGCTCTGAAGACAATCAGCAGCGCACAGCATCATATGACAAGACAAATAACATTTATATCGCGCTTTTCTCCGGGCGGACTCAAAACGCCAGAGCTGCAGCCACTAGGACGCGCCCTATAGGCAGTAGCAGTGTTAGAGAGACTTGCTTAAGGTCTCCTACTGAAAAGGTGCTGGCTTACTGAACAAGCAGAGCCGAGATTCGAACACTTGTCTCCTGTGTCAGAGGAAGAGCCCTTAAAGCCCTTAAAGATAAACTGCCACCCTACGCCTTTTAGTTTTCGCTATTTTCGCGATCAAAATTGCCATGGCCGCGATTTCGATCGAAAATTTCGAAAATAGCGAAAACTAAAAGGTATAGGGCGGTTTATATATCATTGGAAAGAGGAGAAAGAGAGCTTTAAAATGATATGCATCTTTCCATAGTTACTGCACTGCTTAGAGTCCCTTTAACCATTATACCGTCCAGCCAACGCTGACAGGATGGCAAGGGCTGGTTTATGTGCTGATGGGGCCCCTTTGACTCTGAATGGGGCCCCAAGCGACTGCTTTTGTTGCCTGGTCGGTAATCCGGCCCTGGCTAGACACACCAGACCTCAGTCACTCCTCCCCACCAGTACTGGTGGGGAAGCACTAGGGTAAACTATGAAGAGAAAAGAAGGAGCACTTACAGCAGTTGCAAAGTATAAGGGAAGGGGCCCCTAGAAAAATCTCTCTTGGTAATTGCTGACCAGTAGCCAGGGGCGTAACTAGAAATCACTGGGCCCCCCTGCAAAACTTTGGATGGGACCCCCTCCGCCAGCACACTGAATAGGGTCTGTCTACAAATCTTTGTCTACAAAACTTTATATGATTCAATATCAGTGGCTGAGCAGATGCAGTCATTAGAACAATTGTGCAGAGCGCTCTCCATGCCCTTAGTTGTCAGTCTCTCAGGTTGGGGCCCCTTGTGACTTCTGGGCCCCCCTGCGGCTGCATCCCTTGTAAGGTCTATTGTTACGCCCCTAACAGTAGCTAAATAAAGTATGCTTCCCGCTGTTTTTTTTGCAGTCAGGAACTCCCATACCGCCTCCAATCCTCTGTTTCTTGATCTCTGGTTGCAGACCATGCAGACAGTGTTCCATAATTGACTGAAGAGGAGAAGCTGTCAAATCGAGGTGAGGCCACCAGTAGATGTTCCAGCTTCACCACCAGAGATTGAGGAATGGAAATTCAGAGTTGTGGAAGTTAAAGTTGGCTGTACCAAAACAATACTCACATAAGGAGAGATTATTCTAGGGGGCCTCTTCCCCCATACTTTGCAGCCACTGTGTGAGCGCCCTTAATATTACCGCTTGACATGATTATGTTGATTAATGTAGTCGTCGGTTGTTTTTTATCAGTTATCATATCTCAGGCTCTCTCCCCTCTCTTTAGTTAGTGAATATCAGCTGCAGCATTCTTCCTGGTAAATTAGAGGTCTTAGCATTCCACTGACCTACCTTATACTAAGGGGCACCTGTAGTTACCTACAACGGACAAGGGAAGTAAGGGATAATTCACAGCTGGGACAGCCAGCACATTTGTGGTGCAGTTTGGTTTGTACGTCCATGGAGGGTGAAGTCTAGGTTGCCAGGTGCCAGGGCATCTGTGCCTATAGGCTACTGTGATGTAAATCTTGTCCTGTATAGACAGCAATGTTAATTATGACTATAGAGGCACCTACTCCGTAATTTGGGACTGCAGTGCATTATAAATATTAGTTATAGGCATTGCGGATGTTGGTTCATATGAGTACTTACTTTTCATCAGCAAGGGATAAGGAGACCATCCCGAGGAAGAAAAGCAGAAGCATGGATTTGTTCAAGGTCAGCATGTTGGGCTTCTGCCAATAAATTTGAACAAGACAAAAAAAAATACATCTAACTAATGAAAATATCATAAATTACATAAAAACAGTGACAGACCAAACATTCTATGATCATTACAATTTCCACTGGAAATTCCTTGGAGAGAATTACATACAAATTGTTAACCCCTTCCATGCCTATGTTGGACTATGTAAGACATCAGCATTTGCATGTATAGCACCAATGTTGGACATACTGCGACATAGGAAAAACTGGCTGCTGCTAGATGGCACTGTTGCCAATAGGGAAAAATTGGCAGCTCTCCTGATCAGGCAGCACATAAAATGACTACCAGCAGAAGCATACAGAGCCCCCTAGAGGCTGCTAATTTTTCAGTTCTCTAAAAAAAATGTGTAAACCATTTTATGGACAGCTGCCCCCAGGTTCACACTATGTTTGGTTGTTAATTAGGGGTTAGGATCTCCTCCATGAAAGATACCTCAACACGGTGGAAGAGTTTAGTATGGAACACTCTGCGTGCAAACTGTTTTGGAAGCCAACATCCTCCATTTTGTTTGCAATATGGAATATGTTGGCGCTTTATAAATCAATAATGATAATAAAATCAATAATAATAATCTATTTTGAATGCAGCTTGTGTAACCTGCCTATAATTAGGCCCTGCACATCCATGCTGCTGGTCAATCAGATGCAGCCTGTCTTGAGAGCGCTGCCACCTCCCCTGATGTATAGAACTGTTGCCGATAAAATCCAACAACTATGTCTGACACTCTAATTGACGCCAGCCATCTCCTTCGCCGATGCCAAGTCCAATGCTTTGATACTCTCTGGCAGCACGCCGCATGACCTAATAGCAAAATTACGCTACAATCAGGAAAGGGAGCAGATCAACAGTGTGAGCTGGCTCTGGCAGAGGCGTATCTAGAGGGGTACAAGCATGCCTTGTGCCATAAGTGCCACAGTACCATGGGCGCCATGCCTGCCCCTTTGCTACACCCCCATGCTTGCCCCTGTGCCTCCCTGTCACTCAGACCTCACATCAGATTAATTCTATTATCTAGGAAACATGGCTACTTAATTTATGTATGCAGGGCACACTTGGCTTAGTGTTAAGGTGTTAGCAAAAAAATCGTTAGAGCGATCAGAAATTCTGATTGGATTGGTTGTAAATAATCTCCATTCATGGGCACAATCGATTACGAACGATTATAAAAATAGTCGTCCGATTTGATTTTGGTCAAACCAAAATTTGGATTTATTAGTTAGTTGCGATATATAGGAAGCAAAGATTGGTTCGTTGATGGTGTAGTGAACAATTTTTCTTCCAATCAGAATTATCTGATTGCTCGAACGATTTTTTGCTAGAAATTGGATCATTAGTGGTCACCTTTAGAAAAGAGGACAAAGAGGGAATAAGAAGAGATATTTCCAAAAAAGTTACTTCAGCAATATCCACACAGGCAACCATAACACATGTACATGAGAAAGGATGATGTTTTTAGAGGGGAAAGGGTGGGGGTGCAATTTCAGTGTTTGCCATAGGCTCTTCACTACGCAAATACGCCCCTGGGCTCTGGTCCCTCCCTCCTCCACCGACAGTGGGTCACCTCCTCCCTTTACACTGAGTCAATACAGAGCCTTCGGATAGCTGCCGCCAGTCCTATTTCACGATCACCCCACCCCCTTCCCCCTTCACCACCACCTCAGCACCCTGGAAAAAATGTACCGTATATACTCGGGTATAAGTCGCAAAATTTAGGACTGATTCAAAGTAAAAAAGTGGGGGGGTCGACTTATAGTTGCATAGTCCTAAATTTTGCGACTTACAGCCTGAGTGGGGTGAGGGTGTGTGTTATGGATGTGGGGTGTGTGTGTGTGGAGGGGTTACTCACCATCCATCGCTGGGCGCAGTGTCCTCTTTTCCTCTCTTCTCCCTCACTCGCGCGTCTGCCCCCTTAAGAGAGATGGTCCGGCTCCCGATGTCACATGACGTCGGGACCGGAAGTTACCGCGCGAGTGGAGGAGAAGCGAGCAGAAGAGAGGAGACTGCGCCCAGCGGTGGATGGTGAGAGGAGACTGCTGCAGCGGCGGGGAGAGCGAGCATGGAGGCAAACATCCCACCTTCCACAGCCTCTATCCTCCATCTACTTCCTCTCCCACGCATCCCCTTGTGCTGATACCAGCGTCTCCTGTGATGATGTCATCACAGGAAACGCTGGTATCAACGCATGGGATGCCTGGGAGAGGAAGTAGATGGAGGATAGAAGGTGAGATGTTTGCCTCCATGCCCACTCTCCCCACCGCTGCAGCCTATACATGGGGGCAACTGTACTGGCTACCTACCTATGCTGCTGGCAACTATACTGGCTACCTACCTATACTACTGGCAACTATACTGGCTACCTACCTATGCTACTGGCAACTATACTGGCTACCTACCTATACTAATGGCAACTATACTGGCTACCTACCTATGCTACTGGCAACTATACTGGCTACCTACCTATACTAATGGCAACTATACTGGCTACCTACATATGCTACTGGCAACTATACTGGCTACCTACCTATACTAATGGCAACTATACTGGCTACCTACCTATGCTACTGGCAACTATACTGGCTACCTACCTATGCTACTGGCAACTATACTGGCTACCTACCTATGCTAATGGCAACTATACTGGCTACCTACCTATGCTACTGGCAACTATACTGGCTACCTACCTATGCTACTGGCAACTATACTGGCTACTTACCTATACTGGGGGCAACTATACCTGGCTGCCTACCTATGCTGGCTACCTATACTGGAGGCAGATACCTGGCTGGCTTACCTATAGACTCTATAGACTTACCTATAGACTTATACTTGAATAATTGGAAAAATCCACCTTGTGAGGGTCAAATTTTGGGGGTCGACTTATACACGGGGTCGACTTGTATCCGAGTATATACGGTAAGTGCTGGGGCAACGTGGGTGATTGGGAAAAAAGATTACAAAGAGATGAAGCCTACAGCTGAGGGGTAATTAACAAGCTTACAGCGTATTGCTTGGTGCCTGCTGACTTTAATTGACTCAATTTATTCTTCTTAAGGTGCCAATGCACTTCTCGGTTTTCCCAGCAGATTCAATCAGAGAGGGGGAATCTGCAGAAAGTTGATTTCCAAAATGATTCTTTTTCAATCAATGTCAGATCAATTCTGACCCAAAATTGATTAAAAGTATGGATCGGACCAGTAAGATGATTAAGGTTGATTGGGGCAGGGCAGGAGCCGCGGTCCATCAGCACTACATAGTGTTGCACTGGCTGTTGAATGCAGTGCAGTTTGCGACTGCACGTGCTCCCCCCTCGGTCTCATTACCACAGCTGAGAGCGTTCTGCACCTGCGCAGTGAAGGAGGAGGCAGGGTAAGACAGTGTGGGAGCGATAAGTGCTGGAGGAAGGTATGTATAAAACTTTTAGATTTATTCGTCTCTGGTTTCCTTTAAAGATGTGTCCCTGCACTTGTCTTAAATCAACCTTCTAAGTGCTAAGTTATCACTATATTTACAGGCACCTGAGCTGACACTATATCCATGCCAGCTTGTGCAGTATGGAATCTTTCTACTTCTCTTTTTTTCCATTTTTTATGGGCTTCTCTCTATTGCACTTACCTGGCCTCCCATTTGTGGCTCTGACTGCAGCCAGTCGCACAGAGAACAAAGAGGCAGTACATGCTCTGTCCACTCGCACCCCCTATAATTTTGCACTCCTGCCCTGATATACACAGCAGCCGAGCCTGCGAGTGTTATCGTTATGCGTACTTGACAAGTGCTGCTAAAAAATGAGCATCATTTCTCAAGTATGCATGCTGGTGCAAAACTACTGCGAGCGCAAGTGGTTAGAGAATGTACTACTTCATTGTCATACAGGGACAGGGCAGCACAATGGATGGGAGCCCATTCAAAGCAGTGTGATCACTAGTCAGGGTGTTGAGCAGAATGCTGCTAGTGAATGCGTCTGGTGACAGTGGGCCCTGCAAATTAAACAATTATTTCCTAGGAGAAAACTTAGATTAAAGGAACACTGTGAAAGTTTCATTTTTTTTCCTGAACTCTTTTAGGAGTCAGAAGGGACTTCTGCTGCTGCATCTGGATAGTATAAGTTGCAGGCAGCCAACACTGTGTCCAACCCCCATGCATCCCTCTGTCCCCCTGTGACCCCACCTGACCCATGTGCCTCCGTCTGTCCTCTGTCCTCCTTTGTGCCTCCTTTTGCCCTCCTTTGTGCCTCCTTCTGTCCCCCATGACAATTTATCCCCGTGTGTCCTTCTGCCACCCTGAGGCTCCCTTTATCCCTCTGTGCCATGTTCTGTCCCACGGGGGGGAGGGGGGATGGTTGACACAGGACTTCTTGCCTGGAGTGACAAAAAGGCTAGAAATGGCCGTCTCAACGGACAAGATTCTGACACACAGGTGACAGATTTTTTTTCTACTACCATTATCTGTCATTACTATACTTATGACAAATATACTTAACCACTTGCCGACCGCACACTCATACCGTGCGGCGGCAAAGTGGTAGCTGGAGGACCAGCGACGCAGATCTGCGTCGCCAGGTGCCTCCCTAATTAATCAGGAAAGGCCGCTCGCGCGAGCGGCCGTTTCCTGTCAGATCACGGAGCGGGTCTGCGTGAATAGCCTGCGAGCCGCTGATTGCGGCTCGCAGACTAAATGTAAACGTAGGAGACACATGTCTCCTTTGTTTACATTGTACGGCGCTGCTGCGCAGCAGCGCCGTAAGGCAGATCGGCGATCCCCGGCCAATCAGCGGCCGGGGATCGCCGCCATGTGACAGGGGACAGCCTGTCACTGGCTGCACAGGACGGATAGCGTCCTGTGCAGCCCCGATCACCGGAGGGGGAGCAGGTAGGAGAGGGAGGGGGGAATTTTGCCGCGGAGGGGGGCTTTGAGGTGCCCCCCCCCCCCCGCAACACCCAGGCAGGCAGAAGAGATCAGACCCCCCCTGCACATCATCCCCATAGGGGGGAAAAAAGGGGGGCAATCTGATCTCTCTGCCTGCTACCTGATCTGTGCTGGGGGCTGCAGAGCCCACCCAGCACAGATCACTAAAAACAATGCTGGTCCTTAAGAGGGGGTAAAGGGTGGGTCAAGTGGTTAAAGTGCACCTCCATACTAAAAATCTACTCAGCAGCACTGAAAAGGCTTGGTGTTTCTTTAACAGTTTCACAGCATCAAAACTTAGTTTTTCTTACCTAAGCCTGATTTTTTGCTGCATCAAAGAAATCTGTCAGGATATTTTTCTCCTTTTCGTTCTGCTGTTTTGGTGCAATTTTTTTTTTTTAATTTGGGATTTAAAGCCTAGAGCACAGTTGGGAGGGGTTATCAATACACAGGACAGTTGGAACTGTGTCTCACGCTCCCTGTCACCTCCTTTCAACCAAAAAGATGGCTGCCCCCATGAAATCACAAACATTTGCCTGTTCTTTTAAAACAGGGTGGGTAAGAAATTATATTACCTATCTATTTTAATTAACATAACTAATAAAACTTAATGACAGTATGTTTGTTTAGGCTAAAGATCCTCTTTAGGTTCCTTCTGCCTCTTAAAGGGGTTCAGGAAAAAACTAAAACTTTAAAAGAGTTCCTTTGAACAATCCTAAACCTGTTGCCTAGTATGGAGAAGATAGCTTTCTTTTTCTACAGAATCTTTCAGACTCAGAATTTACCAGTAGATCTAGCAGTTAGTCAAGCAGAATAAAATATTTGTATAAGAAAAAGAAGGGACACCGAGAGCCCAATATAGTGTAGTAAGTTGGGTGATGGGTAAATGGAAAAGTATATGATAGATATACTCACAAGTCAGGGTTACCAATTAGGCAACCACTGTGTAGGCAGGTGAGGAGATTAGGCCTGTCCTAACTCAGGATTAAGATGTCACTCTCTATAGATTAGGAGAAGAAAGGGAATTCAACCCCTCCACCAGGGGTGGATGCTGATATTGTAAGGAGAACAGAGGCGCCAACAGAATAAAATATATCTAAAAACTTTAAAATTCCTCGGGAGGCGGTGGTGGACTCATCTCCCCAAAGCAGACATGATACTGTCGGTTTTAGTACAAACAAATGTATGTATATACTCCAACATACAGCGCAATGCGTTTCACTGGAATATTCCCGCTTCTTCAGGCAATAGGTGCTTATCAGAGGTGCTTATCGTGACCTTAAGACTGCACTGTGTGTACTCCTGTTCGTTATTGCCTGAAGAAGCGGGAATATACCCGTGAATCGCATTGCACTGTATGTTGGAGTAAATAAATAAATTTGTTTGCACTAAAACCGGCAGTATCATGTCTGCTTCGGGGAGATGAGTCCACCACCGCCTCCCGAGGAATTTGAAAGGTTTTAGATATATTTTATTCTGTTGGCGCCTCTGTTCTCCTTACAATAAAATATTTCTATATTTGTACTGGTTCCTATTTTACTTAATTAAAATATATATTTTTTAGAATACTATGCCACACAAATAAAGCAATAATGAAAACAACCTCAATACATACAAGGGAATAAAAATGGCAAAATATCAACACATTGTGCAGCAGAAAGCTGAACACACAATTATGTTCAACTAGATATAAAGTAGTAGTGACAAATGATAAATGGCAGCCCTGTATGTACTTACTTAGATCAGTCAGCGCTGGTTCTACACACAGGTGGGTCTTCAGAGCAGTTCTATCTGTGGTAAAATGGGTTGACTTATATAGTGAAGGCAATCAGCTCACCCAGTTCTAATTAATATTTGAGTTTGTCATATCACATATGACTGAAATCCCAAGTTTCATTCAAATATTTACTTAAAGAGACACTGAAGCGAAAAAAAATATATGATATAATGAATTGGTTGTGTACTATGAATAATTACTAGAAGATTAGCAGCAAAGAAAATATTCTCATATTTTTATTTTCAGGTATATAGTGTTTTTTCTAACATTGCATCACTCTATAATATGTGCAGATTACACAACACTCAGCATTCAAAATGAGTCTTTCAGAGCAGTCTGTGAAGTAATGAACTCTCCTCTAGCAGAGGAAAAGTAAACATTTCAATTACAGTTGAGATAATAAAAGTCAGATAACAGCCCTCTCCACGACGTAAGGTGCCCATACACTCGTCAGATTGGCAGCAGATAGATAAGAAATGCATCTGATGATCTATCTGATGCGTTTTTAGAACATTTTTTACCAGGATAGAATTCCAATAGATTTCAGTTTGAAATCTATTGAAATTCGATCTGATGGCATTTTTTTGCCATCAGATTTCCATTAAGGCCAATGCAAACTGATAAGCAATCTCATCAGATCGACCTAAATTTTCCACCCTGCAAGTTCAATGGAAATCCATCGAAATCGATCGAAATCGGCCGTCGATCGGTCGATTGGCCAACCGATTTGCAATCGATCGGTCGGCCAGAAAATCGGCTGAGTGTATGGGCTGCTTAAGTTAGTCGGAGAGCTTAATAGCTTTTTTGCATAGAGATAACAACTGGAGTTTCTCAACTCTTCCTGTACTGGAAACAATTAGACTGATGTATCTGATCTTAATGTTTTATTTCTTAGCTGTACTACACATACAAATCATAATATCATCATTTTTTTTTTCGCTTCAGTGTCTCTTTAAGCAGCCCATACACTCAGCCGATTTTCTGGCCGACCGATCGATCCCGATCGATCGATCAATCGATTGCAAATCGGTTGGCCAATCGACCGATCGACGGCCGATTTCGATCGATTTCGATGGATTTCCATCGAACTTGCAGGGTGGAAAATTTAGGTCGATCTGATGAGATTGCTTATCAGTTTGCATTGGCCTTAATGGAAATCTGATGGCAAAAAAATGCCATCAGATCGAATTTCAATAGATTTCAAACTGAAATCTATTGGAATTCTATCCTGGTAAAAAATGTTCTAAAAACGCATCAGATAGATCATCAGATGCATTTCTTATCTATCTGCTGCCAATCTGACGAGTGTATGGGCACCTTTAAAGTGAACTTGAGGTGGATTAGGCTGGATGGTGTACTGGTTAAGGGCTCTGCCTTTGACGTGGGAGACCAGGGTGTAAATCCTGGCTAGGGTCAGTACCTATTCAGTAAGAAGTACTTGGGTAAGACTGCCTAACACTGCAGAGTGGCCCCTTCAGCTCTTGAGCCCTTTGAGTCCAACAGGAGAAAAACGCTATACCAATGTTAGGATTATTATTATTAGGATACAAAAGTTAGCTACTTTCCTATGAAGTGAGAAGCATCTGGATCTTACTTCACGAGACCACTGCCGCTGCTTGGGACCATCGTTCAGATCGCAACCACACTCCCTTTTGTGCATGAGTGCGCCAGTACGGCACCTGCGTGAGTACAACAGCACCTGCGCAATAGCACAGAGGCGCTCATGGAGGAGCAGCTGTGGCTTTTTGCACAGGGGTGTCCGCACTCATGTCCATGATCATCGATGCCGGGATGTGGGGCCCCATAAACATATCCAACAAGCTCTTGTCAGATATATTCAGATGGTCCACATGTGGCAATGGTGGGAGCAAAGAGGACATGGAGAGATTCTGGACCATCCAGGAATCATTTAAAATAAGTATGTAAAACTGATTGTAGTAAATTTTCCGTATCAGTCCCTAAATCCTTGACTATTGGGGAGACCCATAGCATATGTAGAAGGGTTTCTGTCAGAGATTAATGTTTCCCAGGGCCGGTTTAAGCAACAATGGGGCCCCAGGGCAAAATAAACCTGGGGGGCCCCCCAACATATACCCGGGAACAAAAATCGGCATTAGGGGACCTTTTTTGCAGCTGGTATAGTCAGGGTGTGAAGTCCCAATCGGTCGGAGCTCCACATTCTGGCTATCCCAGCCTGCATGGGGGACAAGAGGTTAAAAAGTTTCAGGAGGGGGGACCCCACATAATTTTTTTTTTTTAAATTCCTGCACTCTAAACATAAAAAAAAAATTGGGAAAATAGGAAAAAATGCCAGGGATCTTCATGCAGCCATATTGCGGCTGTATAGCGATCCCTGGCCAAAGCGCTGCGGCTGTGTATAGACCCCCTGGAAACCCCGTCAGGAAATTTACTGCGCTTTCGTTTGATGCATGTAAAATTACACTACCGTTAGGTTTGCTACTAAAAGTGACATTTACCGCATTTAAAAGTATACTTTTTTCCTTCTAAACTTTAAAATCGATTTTCTCAAAAACTATAAGGTCTTTTTGAAAAATTGTTTTTTCCTCTTATTCCTAATGATCTCCTTAACATGTCCTGCAAATTTAGGGTTTCTAGCATTTAAGGTGGATTTGCTATTAACCGTTAAAGTCGACAGGTTTTTAAATGTGTGCTGTTTTTTTCCTTTGAAACTTTAAAATCGATTTTCTCAAAAACTATAAAGTCGATTTTCAAAATTTTTTTTTCCTCTTGTAGCCACTGGGGGCCCCTACAAGCTCTGGGGCCCTGGGGCAGCTGCCTCCTTTGCCTTAATGGTAGCGCCGGCCCTGATGTTTCCAGCACAACTGAGATGATTCTTTGGGGAAAAATGTTAGCTGTCTCAGGGTGATATAACACCGAGGGAAAAAATTCTTGTGAAGCTCCCAAAGGGAATGGCATCTTGACAATTTATGTAATGATGATGTCACACATATGCACTTGGTTCTTCCTGGCAGGGCCGGGCCGAGGCATAGGCTGGAGAGGCTCCAGCCTCAGGGCGCAGTGTAGGAGGGGGCACACAATTCATTCAGCTGTCATTCCTAATTGTGTTTGAAGCAGAAAGAAATAAGAAAAGGAGATACATGGAAGTGACTACAAGCCATAGAACTAGAGATTAAGGTGTTGGGGGCCCTGGGGTGCCTCTAGTCTAATAGCAATCGGTGTGTGACGGCTGGGAGGGATGGAGGGGCGCACTTTGGTGTCTCAGCCTTGGGTGCTGGAGGACCTTGTCCCGGCTCTGCTTCCTGGTACAGCATTTGTAATAACAGCGGACACGGGGTGACAGCAGAGAAGAGGCCAGGAGTTGCAGTGGTGGACAGGCACGGCCACCGGAGTGGACATTTAACACTTGGGGGGAAAGCGGTTGGGGGTCCGTCGGTTAAGATTTGCCAGCATGTCCAATCAATGCAGCCAACCGATTTCAGCCTGAAATCAGTCGAATCTACAATCATGTGGGCATGCTGCGGCACTAATTTTCTTCCGATGCAATAAATCGAAAGAACTAGATGGTCGATTGGGCCGTAAAATTACTACCTTAATACCTTGTAAGGAATGCAGCAAACACTATCCCATATAAAAATATTGCAATCACTACCCTACATTATAAATGCAGCAATCACTGACCCCACACCCCGTTCTGCATTAGCACTCCTCCCTCTTTCTCAGTTCAGCTGGATGTACCCCCAATCATTGGTGCTCAGTGAACCCCACTGCCTTACAATCATCAGCACTCAGTGGGCTTAATCACCTAGTGCAGCCATTTTCCAATCATTGGTACTCTAGAGCCTGAAACACTTACCCCCAGGCAGCATGTGCCCTCATATTGCAGCCACTGACCCAATTATTGGTGCTTGGTGGGCTGAGAAAATGACCCTCCATAAAGTATGTATCCCCCTCCCCCTTCATAGTGCAATCAATGCCCTCTAATCATCTGTGATTCGTGGAGCTATATCTTACTAGGAATACTCTTTAAAATGTTCCTACTGTCTTTCGTTTAATTCTGCACTTAGTAATTAGAAGCTGATGATCTAATGTGAAATGAGCAGCACAACATTTAGCCCTGCCATTTAAAGTGTACCCGAGCCAAAGCTCGGGTACACTATAAAGACACTCCCTGAAAAGGATTTATACAAATATGCTGGCCGGCCTCCCTCCTCACTGTACAGTTTTTTGGCAGTTGGACGAAGCAACTGCCTCTCTCTAAGTGCTTTTAAAAATAACAATAACCCTGAGAATCCCCCCTGAGAAGATGGGCTATTCCAAAACCTGTTGATTCTGTCCGATTTCTACTACCTACTGTGAGTGTCAGCAACATAGCAGAAAAGTAATCATTTTTCTTAGGAAGAAATGTACTTGATATACATGTAGTTAGCATTTTATGATTTTTTGTGATAGTGTTCCTTTAAAGAGAATCTGTACTCTAATATTCTTGCAATAAAAAACATACCATTCTATTCCTTATTTTCTCCTGTGCCCCTCTGTGCTTTTTCTGCCACTCTCTGCTGCAATCCTGGCTTGTAATTAACAGTTTTAGGCAGTGTTTACAAACAAACTAACCAGCTTGTAATAGGCTCACATAAGCAGAGTGTGTGAGTCATACAGAGCTTGGAGGGGGTGTGTAAAGTTTCTGCCAATGACAAGCAGTGCTGCACATTCCACACATTCCAGCCTCTGCTCGACAGACACGACAGAGGAAATGAGATAAGATTTATTACAGAGACAGTGCAAGTAGGAAAGGCTGCAGTAAGACAGACCACATTAGAACAGTAATAGGAACTTATAGGACAGAAGAAATAAGGCACAACATTTTGTTACAGAGTCTCTTTAATGTGCCTGTATAGTCAACATTAAAATAATCTAGCTGGTGTCATAAGATGATTAGGAGGGAAAAAAAAGCAGTTGCACCTCTATCAGACCTGCTGATCAGACAGCTGCCTGATGTCAATATTGGTGTTCAGTAGAACATTGCTATCGGGGTTTGGATCGAAATGTATTATTAATACTTTTGTACTATTGTAGTTACGGTAGCTTTTTGTATTACGACTACAAAGTCATTTTCAGGTAAATGTACAGTGATTTTCTTGTGGTTAAGAAAGTCTAAAATGTAACATATGGATAATGTTTATATAGATAAGGCATAATTAAGGCTCCATCCGCTAGCTGGTTTAAGCCTTACCAATTCATTTTTGAGATCATCCACATCGCGTGGGTTATTTCAGTGATCTGTGCTGGGGAGAGCCGGTGGGGTGTCTACCTCCTTGCACTAGTGTGAGAAGTAGGGATGGCAGAACAGTTCCTATTCGCCAGCTTGTACGCTCACCCTCCCCCGCACAAAAGGCACAATCTTGGCAGCCATTTTGCAGTCTGCATTAGTCAGTGTAGGGAGAGGAGCTGTGCTGTACATACACGAACAATGTAGATGGGCTGTATATTGCTGTAATCTCTTTGTAGCTGCTTGCAAGGAGCTCCGTTAGTCATAGTGCACCAGCTAGGGATCCCCAATAGTCCTTTTAACCTTCTTAGAAGTAATCCGGAGTCAGGCTCGGGACGGAAATCCGCAGCTCAGAGCGGTAATCCTGTGCCTGAGTGAGTTATATGCAGGAGCTGCTGCAGATCTCTCTGTTGTATGTTTTTTTTTCTTTCTTGTTTTTAGGGACTAAAAGCTTGTGAAAAAATTACACGGCTTTTAGACCCTAAATCTGGAAATAATCTTAATGCCACGGAGGTTAAAGTCTTATCCTCAGTATATTGTGCTGTGAAATAGCTCATAAGGTGCTCTGCTGCCTGAAACTTGTAGTGCTCCAGCTAGGGAAGGACACTAGTGCTGTGCTTTAACCTGTATGCTCTTTGTGCTGTGATGTTGCTCATAAGGTGCTCTGCACCAGCTAGGGACAGTGCAATAGTGCAGTGTATATATATTGTGCGGCTGTGTAACTGCTTTACTGCGCTACTTTCAGTCATCTCAGGCCCACAGTGTGTGTTACCACCCATGCCAAACAAACATAACTGTCTAACACATTTGTCCTGACTATTTGGTTTTAACATTACAATTACAGGAAAGGTTTGAGTGCTTTGCCATGCGCACCTGGTGTTTTCCAGCAGGCCCACGGTGTGTTACCACCCCCACCAACAAGCGTCGGTCTAACACCTTCTATGCCTACAATATGATTTTATCTAAAAATAAAATATCGTAATATACCTGAGTTTGGATTCTGATTAAAGCATTATTCTTTTTGTATCATTCGCGGAGAGTTCTGATCAACGGTTGCAGAGACATGATCACTTCAGTTATATCATATTCTTTTGTGCCTGTCATGACAAAGGGGTGGAGAAAGGGTCATGTGGCAGACACAGCCTATCTCCTCTTACTATCACCACCCTCCAGCAGAAAAAGGGTTAAAACCAGCTGGGCACAGGCTGGAGAGAGAGACTCTCCAGCCATCCATACACCATCACAGATTGGCTGTGTTACCCATGGACTTCTAACCACAGAACTTTCCATAATTTGACTATTATAGTTTTCATTTGGATTTATTATCCCAAAGGACATACGGTAACTTGACACATTGCTCAGACTATAATTAGTTATTATTTTCACGATTAATCCCTTATTATTATAACTGTATCAATCTGTCTCAATTGTTATATTTTGTTTATGCATTATTCTTTAAATAAATAATTAAAAGGTCGTTCGTCTAAGTGCTGTTCTGAAATCTCTGCAAAGAGTTCACATCTCCTAAGAGAGACGTCACCATAACCGTTTTCTTAACTTTTTTTATTTTGCTATCTCTAGAAAGGTTGTCGAATCAACCTTTTTTCCTACAGAATTTAGCTAGAGTTAGACTTAACGTATTTGCATGCTTAATTGCGGATTGGTGGCAGCAACCTGGTCTATATATTAGATCACAGATTGTATCGATTGTATCTTTGTTATTACTATTTGACCTCCAGGACATAAATGTTAGTCCTCTCGGCGGCAATTTTTGTGTAGTGGTATGAAGTGGCCGCCTTGCTTGTGTGCACAATTGTGGGAGTGCAGGCGATCACGGTTTTCCAGCCTCTATGGTCAGGCTGAGGTAGTTCAATGACAGTAAAGTGACCCAATACACACAGATTCTGCACTGAGGCCTTATATAGGGGGCAGTAATGGATACTAGATGCCAGTAGTGGTGGTGAAGGTGGGTTATGGTCAGTGCACTACTAGGACCAGCAGACCTGTCTTCTACAGCACTGAGGATTTACACAGGGGCCAGTGGATACTCGATGCCAGTAGTGGAGTTAAAGTGGGTTATGGTTGGTGCACTACTAGGACCAGCAAACTTGTCTCCAACAGCTAACTTGTGCACTGGCCACAGAAGAGCAATACAATAGCAAGAAAAACAATGTATCAGCCGTAGGAAGGGCTTAGCTGTTCAGGAAAATGTGGTAGCAGCAAGAATATGCACTGAGGACACAAACAGAAACCTAGCTAACATTTTCCCTATGTGCAGCACTGCTAACTAAAAAACAATAAAATACTGGTGTAGTACAGGTGTTTAGGAGCAAAAAGGCTAGGTTTAGCACAGTAATACAGCACTTGCTTAGCCAACAGCACTGGAGATGTCTCTCAGTGAGCAGTCACAAGCAAGGACGAGATTCTCCTCATGGCAGCCGCCTTATATACAGGAGGGGCTGGCCAGGGTTCCCCTCTGTGATTGGTTGCTAGGGCTTTGGCTGGGTGCCCTCTGATTGGCTCAATGATGTCATGGACGTCATCTCTGTGGTTACGCTATCCGGATCCGGGTACACAAACTCGGTATCTGGACTGATTTCCAGATACCTAACACGTATCTGGTTTCACTCGGATAGTGCATTCCGGATTTATCCAGCTATCTGGAATCCGTATCCGAGTTCGGATACCAGAAAAAAGTTCGGATATCTGGATAGTTCGGGCATCTGGAATCAGCTAATCAGCGAAGTCACCTAGAATCTAGATCACAGCAGTCAGTATCACAGTATGTAATTTTAGGCTGACCATGTGTCCTCTTACTTTTTCAGACCTGTCCGGGCTGTCCTCCCGGATATCTGATCTGTCCGGAGAGCCGAACACACTTGCAGAGATCCATTGAGGCTGAGATGAGCCGAACACTGCGAGTCAGTGGCAGAAGAACAGCTTGCAGAGATCCATTGAGGCTGAGATGAGCCGAACACTGTGAGCCAGAGACAGAAGAACTGCTTGCAGAGATCCACTGAGGCTGAGATGAGCCGAATACAGCGAGCCCAAGGCAGAAGAACCATTTGCAGAGATTCTCTGCAAACGGTTCTTCTGCTGCTTGGGCTCGCAGTGTTCGGCTCATCTCAGCCTCAGTGGATCTCTGCAAGTGGTTCTTCTGTCGCTGGCTCACAGTGTTTGGCTCATCTCAGCCTCAGTGGATCTTCTCTCTCTGCAAGCTGTTCTTCTGCAGCTTGGGCTCCCAGTGTTCGGCTCATCTCATTCAGCTCCTGACTCAAACGGCTCTTCCTCGGGCTAGGCAGTGAGTCAATCCCTTCCTGCTGCTCTGCTCCACCTCCAGCCGCCCCCATCCACTGAGACAGAGCAAATTGCAGAGCAGAGGGGTGGAGACAGCCAGAGACAGCCTGAGTTCTAGAGATGGGAAGTTCGGATCTTTTCAATGATCCGGATGATTCGAATCGGATCATTGAAGAGATCCGGATCTTTGATCCGAATCTCGGATCATTTTACTACCGGAAGCATTCGGGGGTGAAATGACTAGCAGGACAGGTCTGTGGACAAGAGAAGGAGAGGGGGTGGACACACAGAGAAGGGGAGAAGATGGACAGAGGGCAGGGAGTGGACAGAGAAGGGAGGAGGGACGAGCAGAGAGCAGAAATGTTTGCACGTAATACCCACATGCTGAAGTCATATGCTTTACATATATTTCACCTGCATGTTCATCTGTATACCTTGAATGGAAACGTCACACAGTGAAATAAAGCATTCCCCAAAGATAAGTGCAGCTGTGCCGAGTACAGGAGGATCATATTACGCTGCAATCACAGTGCCTGCAAAGTTACTGAGCTATGCTGAGCTGAGCCAAAAGTTTCCAATGTGATCACTGTGCACAACTACGGAACAGACAGCCTGTAATGAGCAGCACATTATAGCCAGTATGTGTGCTCTACACATCTCTGGCAGTGGCACCCATGTCCCCTCTACCTGTCCCTGCAAGGCTGGCTCCCCTGAGTCCCCTCCAACAGAGCGATCCATCTCTGCTCTGCTTCCAGGACCCCGCTGCTACCCGCTGAGAGGGGGCGTGTCGCTCCTGGCCCCGCCCTTTTTGCGATCCGAATCACTCATTTTGATGATTCGGATGATCGACTCATAAAATAGATTCGGATCAAAGATCCGAATCGTTCATGATCCGGACAACACTACTGAGTTCAGTGGGACTCACGCTGGGCTGATCACTGGTGCTGTTTGTGTGTGACCTGTGGGAGCAGCTCAGCAGCACAGCCTGAGCCCTGAGTTCAGTCTGTCAGTGTCAGTGAATTGATTCAAGTCACGCTGGTGCTGTGTGGGCAGCCTGTGGGAGCATAAGGGCCTGAGTTGTTAGCAGTGAAGTCACTGCTGTGTGGCCAGCCTGTGGGAGCATAAGGGCCTGAGTTAGCAGTGAAGTCACTCTGCTGTGTGGGCGGCCTGTGGGAGCATAAGGGCCTGAGTTAGCAGTGAAGTCACTCTGCTGTGTGGGCGGCCTGTGGGAGCATAAAGGCCTGAGTTAGCAGTGAAGTCACTCTGCTGTGTGGCCAGCCTGTGGGAGCATAAAGGCCTGAGATTCTAAGCTATACTGGGGCCATATTCCTATCTAACCTATACTGGGGCCATATTCCTATCTAACCTATACTGCGGACATATACCTTGTCCGCACATTTGTGGGGAAATCTGCTGCCAATCTCATTGCATTTTGTGGGAAATTCTTCTGTGAATCTGATTGCATTTTGTGGTTGGCCGGCCCTCCACCATGTGGTCTGGAAAAAAAAACCATCCCTCCATGCCCACGAAGTTGAACAGCACACTGCTAAGGTCTTGTATATTTGGCCCCACCCATGACCACGCCCACATGCTGTTGTGATCGTCCTCTTTTTTGGAAATCAAAATATGGTCACCCTAGTAATTTATTCCTACTATTTTTGGAACTAATGCATAAAAAATGCCTCTGCATAAAATACGTAATTTTTGCGGAACATTTCACTCTGGATCCACCTCCGCCATGCCACTGTCCGGGTTTTGGTACACATTGTACATCTTTTTTAAAGAAAGTGTGGCTGCAGAGATGCCCTGAAAGTTTCAGAACTTCACCCTGCCATTAACCTCCCAGGCGGTGCATTTCTGTCTGGAATTATGAGTCAAAAGCGGTACATAGTTTTTCAAAAATTTTAGGCCACCAATTCCTAAGTCATAACTCACCAAAATATGCCAGAATAAAAGCCTGGAAGACATTCTGCATATAAATAAAAGACTAGAACCAGGGCCGGCCTTAAAGTTTCAAAGCGCCCTGAGCGAAAGCTGATTTTGGTGCCCCCCTTCATCCTACACACACGCGCACGCACTTTGCACCGCGCGTTATAGCCGTGGTTCCCCCCCCCAAAAAAAAACACCCTCAGACTCATTATAGGTAGGTAGGTAGCCAGGTATAGGCGCCCTCAGTATAGGATCTCATGTGTAGGTGCCCTCAATATAGGTAGCCAAGCATAGGTGCGCCCAGTATAGGAAGTTAGGTGTAGGTCCCCCCCATAGGTAGCCAGGCGTAGGTGCCCTCAGTATAGGAAGCCAGGTGTAGGTGCCCTCAGTATAGGTAGCCAGCCATATGTGCCCCCAGTATAGGACATCAGCTGTAAGTCCCCTCTGTATAGGTAACCAGGCATAGGTGCCCCAGTATAGGAAGTTAGGTGTAGGTCCCCCCATAGGTAGCCAGGCGTAGGTGTCTCCAGTATAGATAGCCAGCTGTAGGTGCCTAGAGTATAGGTAGCCAGGTGTTGGTGCCCTCAGTATAGGTAGCCAGGTGTAGGTGCCCTCAGTATAGGTAGCCAGCCATATGTGCCCCCAGTATAGGACATCAGGTGTAAGTCAACCCCGGTATAGGTAACCAGGCATAGGTGCCCCAGTATAGGAAGTCAGGTGTAGGTGATCTCTGTATAGGTAACCAGCTATAGGTGCTTCCTGTATAGGAAGTCAATGTGTAGGTGTCCTCAAGTATAGGTAGCCAAGTATAGTATAGTTGCCACAGTAGAGGTTGCTAGTATAGTTGCCCCAGTATAGGTAGTATAGTTGCCCCAGTATAGGTAGCTAGTATGGTTGCCCCAGTATACGTAGCTAATATAGTTACCCCCAGTATAGGTAGTATAGTTGCCTTAGTATAGTTGCCCCCAGTATAGGTAGTATAGTTGCCCCCAGAATAGGTAGTAGTTTTGCCAGTATAGGTAGTTAGTACAGTTGCCGCTAGTCCCCCCCTTCTGCGCTCCCCCCCTCCAGATAGTGTTTCTTGTAGTCCTGCTCTAATTACAGAGGGAGCGGTGGAAGGCAGAGAGACAGAGCAGGGCGGAAAGCAGCGACACTGTACTGAGCGGCGTTGTAAGCTGGCGCCCTGAGCGACCGCTCCAGTCGCTCAGGTCAAAGGCTGGCCATGACTAGAACACAAATTTGTTGAAATAATTAAATTGATGAATAAACTTAAAAAATTGTGAAACTGTACAAAAAGGCAGGCAGAGAATAGTCAAAATCCAGGCAGACGTCGGTGCAAGCGGCAGGCAGAGAGTAGTCAAAATCCAGGCAGACGTCAGTACAGGCAGAAGAATATATAAAATATATACACATATATACAGTATATACATGTATATACACATATACATGTATATACATATATATGCATATACATGTAAATACATACAGTCGGTTGCAAAAGTATTCGGCCCCCTTGAAGTTTTCCACATTTTGTCATATTACTGCCACAAACATGAATCAATGTTATTGGAATTCCACATGAAAGACCAACACAAAGTGGTGTACACATGAGAAGTGGAACGAAAATCATACATGATTCCAAACATTTTTTACAAATAAATAACTGCAAAGTGGTGTGTGCATAATTATTCGGCCCCCTTTGATCTGAGTGCAGTCAGTTGCCTATAGACATTGCCTGATGAGTTCTAATGACTAAATAGAGTGCACCTGTGTGTAATCTAATGTCAGTACAAATACAGTTGCTCTGTGAGGGCCTCAGAGGTTGTCTAAGAAAATATTGGGAGCAACAACACCATGAAGTCCAAAGAACACACCAGACAGGTCAGGGATAAAGTTATTGAGAAATTTAAAGCAGGTTTAGGCTACAAAAAGATTTCCAAAGCCTTGAACATCCCACGGAGCACTGTTCAAGCGGTCATTCAGAAATGGAAGGAGTATGGCACAACTGTAAACCTACCAAGACAAGGCCATCCACCTAAACTCACAGGCTGAACAAAGAGAGCGCTGATCAGAAATGCAGTCAAGAGGCCTATGGTGGCTCTGGATGAGCTGCAGTGATCTACAGCTCAGGTGGGAGACTCTGTCCATAGGACAACTATTAGTCATGCACTGTACAAAGTTGGCCTTTATGGAAGAGTGGCAAGAAGAAAGGCCATTGTTAACAGAAAGCATAAGAAGTCCCGTTTGCAGTTTGCCACAAGCCATGTGGGGGACACAGCAACCATGTGGAAGAAGGTGCTCTGGTCAGATGAGACCAAAATTGAACTTTTTGGCCAAAATGCAAAACGCTATGTGTGGCGGAAAACAAACACTGCACATCACTCTGAACACACCATCCCCACTGTCAAATATGGTGGTGGCAACATCATGCTCGGGGGGTGCATCTCTTCTGCAGGGACAGGGAAGCTGGTCAGAGTTGATGGGAAGATGGATGGAGCCAAATACAGGGCAATCTTGGAAGAAAACCTCTTGGAGTCTGCAAAAGAATTGAGACTGGGGCGGAGGTTCACCTTCCAGCAGGACAATGACCCTAAACATAAAGCCAGGGCAACAATGGAATGGTTTAAAACAAAACATATCTATGTGTTAGAATGGCCCAATCAAAGTCCAGATCTAAATCCAATCGAGAATCTGTGGTAAGATCTGAAAACTGCTGTTCACAAACGCTGTCCATCTAATCTGACTGAGCTGGAGCTTTTTTGCAAAGAAGAATGGGCAAGGATTTCAGTCTCTAGATGTGCAAAGCTGGTAGAGACATACCCTAAAAGACTGGCATCTGTAATTGCAGCAAAAGGTGGTTCTACAAAGTATTGACTCAGGGGGCCGAATAATTACGCACACCCCACTTTGCAGTTATTGATTTGTAAAAAGTGTTTGGAATCATGTATGATTTTCATTCCACTTTCTCACATGTACACCACTTTGTATTGGTCTTTCACGTGCAATTCCAATAAAATTGATGCATGTTTGTGGCAGTAATGTGACAAAATGTGAAAAACTTCAAGGGGGCCGAATACTTTTGCAACCCACTGTATATATGTAATGCGTAAATTTGCACTGGCGTAGTTTCTGCTCATCCCTGAGCATAATATGTTACAGCAGCCCTCATCCAGATCTGCAATGATTTGCTTTGGGCAAGAAACAATTGTGAGTGCTCCCCGAAAAGATCTGCACATCTTGGGTGTCCCTACATGATAAAGCTCATTGCTTCGTAGAGATACACAAGTTTCTTTATCGCGGCAAGGCAACGATCCAGAAGGGGAAATCTAGAAAGGCTTTCATAGAGTGTCCTAATTATTTCATATGACTGTATATATACCAGAGTTACCAAGCAGCTCGGGGTGACCCAAACCACTAGGAATGTATAGGGGGCTAAAAGAGACTGAAAAGCCCTCCTACTAAAAAGCAATGCTTGGGGTAATTTGCCTTCTTAAAACAGAGGGAAACTTGCAGTAATTCAGCTTTAATTGAACATTTGTGGTTACCCACAATACACCACTACTACTGAATATGCAAATTCTCTCTTTTTGCCCCTGTAAGCCAGGCTAGCATCCAGAATCGCTGGTGTATAGCAAGCCTATAGCTTTACATTTTACACAAATACCAAGGGGTGAGCAGCACAAACCAACTTGAATGCAATTTTTTGCAAAGCATGCACGCAGCAATGGAGATCCCAAATCTCCATAAGAAATATATATAAATACAGAGGGGCTGCAGCACACAACAGGAAAACAGTGACAGGGGCACTTGGTTACGCTTCACGCTTAAGCTCACCAACTGCGTCAAAATGTCCCCAATCTGGTGAGTTTATTTAGATTTTACACAGCCACAAGCTATAGGCTTGCTATACACCACCGGTTCTGGATGCTAGCCTGGCTTATAGGGGCTAAAAGAGATAATTTGCATATTCAGTAGTGGTGCATTGTGGGTAACCACAAATGTTCACGTAAAGCCGAATTAGTACTTATACCAGGAAACCCACGATTCTTAAAAGAACCGGACACTTAGCGCGCACTCCACAACCACCACACTATGCCATTGCTCACAACTGTATCACCCACACTAAGCCATCGCCCACACTAAGCCACCACCCACAGGTGCTTCTGTGTCCCTGCAGATTAACAACCTTCGGTTAGTATATAGGATTCCTGCCAGATCGGCTGTTGAATGAGCAGATGCTGCTTACTAACTGTGCAGTTTAACTTTCGACTAGCCACAGCGTGTCCACACCATGCAAAATTACAGCCAGCCCCCTCTGGCCTTGTCGATCCCACGCCATCCTCTTTCGACTCCCAGTTAGTCCGCAATTGGCTGCGGAAAGTCCTCCAGTCTGGGGCCAACTGTGCATGCGCACTGCGCTGACTGGCCCCAACTGGAGGATTTTGCAGATCCAGTTGCGGGTGAAGGAGAAGGCAACTGAGGATGACCAGGGAGCGATCAGGCCGGAGAAAACCCCAGGTATGTATACATTCTTAAAGGGGCCCCATCTCAGGTGCACTTTAATTGGTGAGAATAACAAAGTTGAAGCTTCATTGACCTGGTGATAAAACATGAGCCTGTATAGTAAATACAAACACTATCTGGTGTCATAAGATGATCAGGGGAACAAACAATAACAGGTGAGAATAATAAACATCAGCAGTAGTTGCACCTCTATCAGACCTGCTGATCAGACAGCTGTCTGACTTATGACTTTGCTGTCAATATTGGTGTTCAGTAGAACATTGCTATTGGGGTTTGGATCGAAATGTATTATTAATACTTTTGTACTATTGCAGTTAGCTTTTTGTATTACGACTGCAGTCAGGGAGATGTACAGTGATTTATTTCTGGTTATTTTTTTTTTTCAATTAAGAAAGTCTAAATGTTACATATGGAAAATGTTTATATAGCAGAGTCTTAGTTATCCAGAACTCAACTAACCAGAAGTCTCAACCAAACAGCACTAATTGCAGGCAGTATTTACAGTGGTGAAGGCCAACTTCTTAGGCTTTTTGTAGGCTTTGCTGTGCTGGGTTCCATGGCCCTAACAAGGTTAATATACTTTCACTTACTGTATTTCAACATTAGAGTTCATGATATGTATACAGAGTCAGGGATTGTACTGTATTAACAAGGCCTATTTTTAACATTCAGTCTCAAGCAACCTGTCACAGGAGCCCTAGTGGTCAGACCGCAAATTGCCTTCCAATCGGTTTCAGCACACCAATCATGCAAGCTGTGGTCGCGATCAGTGGGCAGAAACCGACAGAATTTGGGCAGCAGCCTGACTAGAAGGGAGCCTGTGAGGTTTGGTAATTACAACTTACACACTATTTCAGGGTATCTGCCACCACCTCTGTTTCCTGAGACAGTAACTGGCTATTTCTCTACCTGCAAATAAAACGGTTAAAACACGCTGTATTCTGTCTAGATATCAACAATAGTAGCGTCTCTTCAGAGACCTGAGTTCAGTTTCTGTGTATGCTGAATAATAGGGTAGCTGGAACAACAAATGACGATAGCGTCGGTTTATTGAAAGCAATATAAATAATTAAAATATACAGAAAATTATTAAAATCAACAATTATTGAGACATGAGATAACACAGTATGAAAATAAAGGGGAGAAAAAACGGATACTTAGAGTTCATGGAGAGATGTCCTTTTGTGGGAAAACTTGTAAAGTTCTTGGTTTCAATCAAAGTTCAGAGTTCAGACCAGGTGGATGCCAGCATATCCTCAAGCTGGCACAGATGTGATCAAGATGGAGTTTCAGGGTGGAGGACACTGAGTTTGGCTCCTCTGCCATTCGTATGCCCCTGATCCAGTAGGAGGGAGTGAGGGTGGGAGCCACACACCCCCTTAGAATATGAGATGAGTCCTCCCCTTGTCCTGGGGACCAGAAATCATATCTAACCATATATGGGCTCTATCTCACAGAACCGTACAGGTCAGGGCAGATTTACTAACATTTTCAGGTCTGCCTCGATTTACCCAGCAGCCTGATACCAAACATTAGGGGTGGGACCCCTGTGGTATCATCAGGGCACTTTCGAACTGCCTAACTGGCAGTCTTTACCTCAGGATGTTCTGAAACTTCCTCAGAACCAGCGCCAGACAGGGCCCATCATGCTCTGTTAGTTTGGAGGGTCTGCCATAGTGCATTACATCAAGAGAGGGAAATTTATTGTATTACAAGTTATACTCACAAAGGTACAGATAAAAAGCGCGTGTCAGCGGACAGCCAACCGCTTCAACTCAGTGGAGGATGACGCGCTGTGGCCGGCAGCGCGGGTCCCGATCGTCTGGGTACCGTCTCACTGGAGGTGGGCGTGGCTTGACGCTTAGCACGCGTATGACGTCATTACGCGTTTCGGCGCTCTGCGCCTTCATCAGATGACGTCTAACGTTGCAGCACACAAGGATATAGGCTCCCGTCATAGCCGTTGTCCTAGCAACGGATGGAAGCCATGGTAAAAAAACTTTATTTAAACAATACATGCGGCCAAGCTATACTGGGTATATACTGGGTATATACCGCCGTGTATAGCTAAAACAGCGCATCATCCTCCAAAATCATAGAGGGATTTTCACATAACTCATTTTTAACATTAAAACATTTTCAAAACAACAAATTTCCATATCAAAATTACAATAAATAACAAGGCAGCATAATATTCATTAGATAGAACCACAAAATATACACATTCAATAAAATGGGCCACAATTGGTACACCATAAATATATATCTTACATTTCAGCAGTTACAGACAGCCTGAAATGTAATCACATGTTCTCAGGGCAGTGGGAGACGGCTGTATGCAGATGTTGGACATCGTGAGCAGGCGCTAAAAAGCGTTAAAAACCGCTAAAACTCACTAAACTCACTAAAAAACGTTGAAAAACGTTAAAGGACATTACAAACCGTTGCTAGATGTTAAAAACCGCTAGTACGCGTCAAAAGCATAAAAATCACGTTGAGAAACCGCTAAAGCTAATGTCCTTTAACGTTTTTCAACGTTTTTTAGTGAGTTTTAGCGGTTTTTAACGCTTTTTAGCGCCTGCTCACGATGTCCAACATCTGCATACAGCCGTCTCCCACTGCCCTGAGAACATGTGATTACATTTCAGGCTGTCTGTAACTGCTGAAATGTAAGATATATATTTATGGTGTACCAATTGTGGCCCATTTTATTGAATGTGTATATTTTGTGGTTCTATCTAATGAATATTATGCTGCCTTGTTATTTATTGTAATTTTGATATGGAAATTTGTTGTTTTGAAAATGTTTTAATGTTAAAAATGAGTTATGTGAAAATCCCTCTATGATTTTGGAGGATGATGCGCTGTTTTAGCTATACACGGCGATATATACCCAGTATATACCCAGTATAGCTTGGCCGCATGTATTGTTTAAATAAAGTTTTTTTACCATGGCTTCCATCCGTTGCTAGGACAACGGCTATGACGGGAGCCTATATCCTTGTGTGCTGCAACGTTAGACGTCATCTGACGAAGGCGAGAGCGCCGAAACGCGTAATGACGTCATACGCGTGCTAAGCGTCAAGCCACGCCCACCTCCAGTGAGACGGTACCCAGACGATCGGGACCCGCGCTGCCGGCCACAGCGCGTCATCCTCCACTGAGTTGAAGCGGTTGGCTGTCCGCTGACACGCGCTTTTTATCTGTACCTTTGTGAGTATAACTTGTAATACAATAAATTTCCCTCTCTTGATGTAATGCACTATGGCGCGCTCCTCTTTTACCTAGAGACCATTTTGCCAAGCAACCCTATAACGGAGCGTACATGCATTGAGGAGGAAGCATCTGTATGTGATTGCCTGAGACCAGGAGCGCAGGAATTTTGTTTGGAGGGTCTGCCAGCCTGGCAACACAGAAAATATGACACATATAGCAGTTTATGGAATATGATATACATCTGGGATTTACAGCAGGTCATTCCCAGGCAAAGGCTTTTTTGAAGTTTGGGGGCAGCAAGCTACGTGTCAGCTCCCCTGCTGGGATTGTAGCCAGAATGTCTAACTTTTTCCAACTAGATTGGTTCTGCCATCCTGCTTATCAGCTTCATCTGATGCATGGGCCATCAGCACAGCTTGAAGCCAGGGACACTCTGCAGCAGGCTCGTGCCTTTTGGTGGAAGGAGGGAAAGAAAAAAACAAAAACCCAGGAATGTCAGTTCTGATTCCTGTAATGACTGCACAAATTTAGCCAGAAAGCGATTAGAAATTGGACTGCGCGGATCCTTCCAATTCGCCCACGTTTCTCACGGCTGTTCCATGACACAACCAGAAAGCACACTTATCCGGCATCAGTCAATCCCCGTGGGTGCCGGATAATGGGGACTTTGCTGTAAAGATAAATCAGGATTTGGGCTCCATCCACTAGCTGGTTGTTTAAGCCGTACCAATTCATTTTTTTAGATCATCCACATCCCGTGGGTGATTTCAGTGATCTATGCTGGGGAAAGCCGGTGGGGTGTTAGTTGTTAGAGTAGTACTGTGTTAGTTACTACATACTGCAGTGCTGCTGTGCTGAGTGTTAGTGTGACAGATAGACCGTTAGTGTGTCTTCTACTCTGCTATCTGTCACTCCGTGCTGATTGTCGTTAAAGTCCAACCCCGATTTTAATAAAGTACAAGTACCCCACATCATCTGGTGACATCATCATCACATATAAGTTATTCTATGTCTGCTGGCACTGGCAGCCGGGGGAGGGGCAGCAAGGCCAAGAGGAGAGGGAGCAACATTGCTGCCACCGTCAGCAGTTCTGTCACATCAGTGTCCATTCTGCCGCTAGCCACTGGCCGTCCAGCTGTTAATAGGGGTAGTCACGCTGCAGAGGCGCAGCAGCGTGTAACAGCCATTTTCCAGCTGATGGTAGATGAGCAGGCCATCACCAGCTCTACAACAGAGACCTCCACCCCCACCAGCACTCCTGTTCGCAGGAGCAGCAGCAGCCGCTCAGCAGTTCCTGGGGACTCGGTCATCACATCGACCCCAGCGGGCAGCCTACCCTCAGTGAGCTTGCTTTTCACTCCAGGCACCACGATCACAATCAGCAGAGCTGTTACTAGCAGAGAGTTTGAGGAGGATATTCTGGGGGCACTTGGCTATGTGGAGGAGTCACAGACGCAGACAGTGGTTGTTGGGAGGGGGGTCCTTGCATGTGGCAGCAGAAGAGCAGTTGTTTGAGGAGGGGGAGTATGATGTTGATGATGAGATGAAGGACCATGACTACCATCCACAGGAGGGGGATGTCAGCTTTGAGGAGGAGGAGGAGGATGCATCGGTGGGTTTGGCATGGAGGATCAGCATTGCAGACAGTGGCAGGAGCAGCAGTGGGTGTGGAATGTGGGACCCACAGCCTGCTGCTTCACCTTCTGCCTCTAGTACCACCAGCCGCACCACTCAACCCCCAACCGCCACAGGGAGAAAAGCAGCAGCATCCCATTAAGGCCGCAAGGGAATCTTAAAGTCCCCAATCTGGCAGTTCTTCACTCACACACTCCACAGTCGACAGCAAGTTTGCCACATGCAATGTGTGTTTATAAACTACAGCTGAGCAGAGGTTGTGACCCCTCCAAGTATGGCACCTCCAGCTTCATCACCCATTTGTCCAAAAAACATTTTGTTGAGCATGAGGAGTTCAGCCCTGCCGACACTGAGGCCTGTTCAGGCTGCCAGTCCTCAGTGGCCGCCTCTGCTCCCTCCACCGCTTCCCGTGCAAGGAAAAAACGCCGCCAGGCCCTGTTGGGCAAGTCTTTCCCTGTTGTTGGCAAGAGGGGGACATGAAGTGGTTGGGAATCACTATGCCTGACTTACCACCCTTTACCACCACCACAACCTCCTGGCTCCTCCTGATTGTTAACTATTACTAACTAAGCATGGTTCGCAATTTTTTTTTACAGCTGTGGTACCAATGCTACATGCCACGGACACGGTACAATCTCTGGCATGCTCCTGGCACACATTACACCTGCTGCTGCTGCATTGCCCTGCTGCCTGTGCTGCTCCCACCGCCAGGGTGCCACAGGCCACTGCTGCTGATAACACCTATATTAACCCAATACACAATTGCTGTGTAATTCTTTTGAGGTGTCTGGGTTGAAAACTGTGATGTCCCAGTTGTGCGGTTGGACTTTGGACACAATGGGCTCTATTCATAAAACATTTGCGGTAAAAAAAAAATCTTGGAGGGAAAACACTGCATCTGTATTTTAGACTTTTGTGTGCTAATTCATAAAAAAGTTTACACTTGCGATAAAAGGTCTGGGAATTCCCGCACTAAACTGGCTGTGCTGCTGAGTTGATACATTTGCTGGCTGAGTTGAAGTTGAGACAGTTACTATAAAGGAGGCAGCCCCGGCTTCCCTTTACATGTGCATTCTTTTTAAAACTGCCTCTGTTTGCCCTGAATCTTCTCTGAATCTGTATATTAGTCTTTCAAAACAGTCTATTTAATTGCCACAGCTTAGAAGAAGTTCCAGAAATGTTACACATGCAGGCTTTCTGATGTGAAATGTATCTGAAAACAGGTATCCAAGGGGTTAAAAAAACACAGCCTTAGTATTCTGGGATGCAGTTTTTGTTCTGCTCTCACTGCAGCTGCTTGGGAAGTCTGTCTCTTCATTAGCTTGCCTGTTATTGCTGGCTTATCGCCTTATCTAAACAGCCCTGTTTCTCCGCTCACATTCCGCCTGCTCTAATCTTTATGAATTAACCTTCAGTGACATGTCTTGTGATAATCTCCGCCTAAGGCGGTAATTTCCCGCACTGCTTAGGAATGTCAGCTTTTCATGCGGGAACAGCTTTTATGAATGGACACTTTGCTAAATGGTCGGGAAGGTCAGCTGTTTTGAGCATTACCGCATGCGGGAATGCTTTATGAATAGAGGCCAATGTAGGTTGCACGACCGCTGTCTGGAACCTAGTCCTGATGTTAATTTACAGCCATTTTTTTTTTTGTATTTTAACTCCCCACATAATCAATTAGTGTTTCACTTTAAAAAAAAAAACATGATGCTTCATGCATCATTTACTTAAAAAAACAGTTTGGAAGCAATTTAAAGGCCACTTCCGGTTTTCTATCCAGATATCCGAATTAATTCGGATTTACCCAGATAATGGGTTCGGATATCTGATTCTATTCGGATACCGGAGCGTTTGGATTCGGATATCCGATTCGGATCCGGATTTCTAGCTATCCGGATCCGAATAAATTCAGATTTTAAAAAGGGGTATCCGAGCATCCCTGTTTCCTATCACCCCGGTCTTTTGCTGGCAATCTTGTTAGATCAAGTCTTCGGTCCGAAGGTTTCAGCTATGGCCTCATTCTTACTGGACACCACCTCTTTTCTTTCTAAGATTGCACAGGTTGGCGAGATCCGGAGATCAGTCTTTCTATGCACTATGGGCGTAACGAGCCTTTATACTTCAATCCCACATGAGGTTGGTCTCAGGGTAATAGAGGGTGTATTTTCATCTCTGTCTACTCCCCCCCCCCCCCCCCCTTGAAATTATACTCACAAAAAACTACTTTTCTTTTGAAGGGGTCTACTACCAACAGTGCCAAGGCACAGCCATGGGCAGTAATATGGCCCCTGGCTATGCAAATCTTTTTATGGATGATTTTGAAAGGAGATTTGTATATGCACATCCATTGTATCTCACTGAAGTCCTATTTTTTCTTTGTTACGTTGACGACATCTTTTTTATTTGGCAAGGATCCGAGGAACAGCTATTGTCCTTTAACCTCCTTGGCGGTAATCCCGAGCTGAGCTCGGGGTATGCCGCCGGAGGTCGCCGCTCAGGCTCTGCTGGGCCGATTTCGGTTCTGAAAAAAGCAGCACACGCAGCTGGCACTTTGCCAGCCGCGTGTGCTGCCCGATCGCCGCCGCTCCGCGGCGATCCGCCGCGTGCAGCGGCGAAAGAGGGTCCCCCCAGCCGCCCGAGCCCAGCGCAGCCGGAACAAACAGTTCCGGCCGGCGCTAGGGGCTGGATCGGGCGGCTCTGACGTCAGGACGTCGACTGACGTCCATGACGTCACTCCGCTCGTCGCCATGGCGACGAGGAAAGCGAAACAAGATAGGCCGCTCATTGCGTACGGATCAGGAGCGCCCTCTAGTGGGCTTTCATGCAGCCAACTTTCAGTTGGCTGCATGAAATATTTTTTTTTTATTAAAAAAAAACCACATTGCAGCCTCCCTGGCAAAATAAATAAACCGCCAGGGAGGTTAAACAAGACTTGGATGAGGCATTGCCTTCTATCAAGTTCACTCTCGAGTATAGTCCCACCGAAATCCACTTCTTAGATATCCTCATGAGCCTCAAAGATGGTATATTGAGAATAAGGCCCTTTAAGAAACCCACCGATAAGAACACGTGTCTCTCCGCTGACAGCCATCACCCAAGACGACTCAAGGCAAGTCTCCCCCACAGCCAATTTGTTAGGCTACGTAAGATTTCATCTGTTGATTAAATTTTTTATAATGAGGCCAGAAATATGTATGACAATTTCAAACGTAGGGGTTATGGGGGTGATGTGTTGAGATCGGCTCTTGAGAGGGCATCTAATCTTAACAGATCGGACCTACTGATATTCAAACCCAAAGAGGATTCCAGGAAAATTCCATTGATACTTACCTTTTCTCCTCTGTCCCAGCAGGCTACATCCATTATTCATCAACATTGGCACATTCTCAATACCGATCCGGCACTTTAAGGAACTGTGCTAACTAAGAACTAAGAAATCTGTGCTTTTCGTAGAGCGAGGAATCCTCGTGACTCACTGGTGCATGCACAGAGTATTCCACCACCAGCGACTTCAGGTAATTGGCTGTCACTTGCTCCTAAACCACAGGGCATGTATCCCTGTGGACATTGTATGCAGTACACTTTGTAAGTCGTGGCAAATACGTTTCGCATCCCCAAAAAGGGTACCGTATTTACCTTTGCGCGTTTGCCAAATGTTCCACAAAAGGGGTGGTCTACCTAATTACATGCCCTTGTGGCTTGGCTTACGTTGGTCAGACATGGCATGAATTAGACGAAGGATTAGCGAACATCGCAGCAATATTCACTGCGTTTCCCTGGATGAACCCCCGGTTAAACACTTTCTAGAAGCTAATCACCAAGTTTCTCAACTAGGTTTCAGGGTTATAGAGGTTGCCCATCCCTCTCCTAGGGGTGGTAACTTTGAGCAAAAATTGCTACAGAAAGAGTTATTTTGGATATATTAATTACAAACAAAACACCCTAATGCAGTTGTTGATTCGTTTTCATCATGTGGGGGTGACTGCGATCCCCTTCAGTGCCTTAACTGTGATATGGAGTTGATAATATGTTTACATAACTTTGTAATGATTTTTGGAGGCCGCTGCATTAGCCTATACTATGAGCTAAGAGAGGAATTTACTAACATTCCTTAAAGTATGAGATGAGATAGACATGTGTATGTACAGTGCCTAGCACACAATTAACTATGCTGTGTTCTTTTTTTTTTATTTCTCTGCCTGAAAGAGTTAAATATCAGGTATGTAAGTGGCTGACTCAGTCCTGACTCAGACAGGGAGTGACTACAGTGTGACCCTCACTGATAAGAATTTCCCCTTTTTACCTCTTTCTTGCTCTCAGAAGCCATTTTCTGCTAGGAAAGTGTTTTATAGTTGGAATTTCTTATCAGTGAGGGTCACACTGTAGTCACTTCCTGAGTCAGGACTGAGTCAGCTGCTTACATACCTGATATTTAACTCTTTCAGACAGAGAAAGAAAAAAAGGAACACAACATAGTTATTTGTGTGCTAGGCACCGTACATACACATGTCTATCTCATCATGTCACATGTCACTTCGGGTATCCTTTAATTCTATGATTTTTCTGTATCTGCCATAGGTTTACTCAAGATCATCACACCATATTGAGCCTACACCGTTTGTTGCTCCCCTTGTGGATTAAAAGCCGTTGTCCTGGCCACCGTTTTGCTAACTTACAGCATTTGCATATCTATGACATGCCCCCGGTCTCCATGACAGCGCGGCCAATGGAAACGCAAATGGCGGCGTCTTTACTCCCGCCTTATCCATTGCCGCTTTGGAGATCTGAGGCAATGTCATGTGACTATATGACGCGGCGGCGCGCTGCTGCCCGACATCATTATGTCACGAGGGCCGGCCCCGGTGTAATGGTCTGCTTTGCCCCCTCATCGTCATCATCTTTCATCAGCATTTAAACGGATCTGAGGCACACTTTCAACAGGACGCTGCCTCACTGTCACGCTACCAAGCTTCAGTTGCTCATTCTCCGCCGCCAAAAACAACCCATTGAAAAAGGATTATATTCGAAACGCCGATGTCTGGGCAATATTTGGGGGTAGCAGCACCTCCTCTTGTTCTGCAGTTCTCTTATTCAGCATTGTTATGTTTGCTGCAGTCTTCTGTGAACTTCTTTTTGATTCCTTAAAGGGACATTGACCTTTTTGATAAACCTGACCTGGATCACTCTACTACTTGCACTTAATGCACTATATGCGCTGGAACTTTGCATGTGCATTGATGAACTGGTGATTTATACTATACAGGGCCCAAGTCTATGCTATATACCTACTACTATTGTACTATGTAACTAACGAGTGTTCAGTTGGCATTTGTTACTGATGTGAACCCATTTTGTTATTGTTATACATATATATGTTGTTAGACCTATGTTGGTCAGTTTTTTTCTAAAATACAAACTTATTAGCAATTGAATTAGCATGGTGTGCGTGTTTATGTTTTATTAGGTCAAAGTTTAGCCCAATGATGAGGTATAGGGGGCGGATCGAACCGCCCTATCTGTTCGCTACCCGCCACAAATGCGAACAGCTGATGTTCGCCGGGAACCGTTTGCCGGCGAACCATTCGGGCCATCTCTACTGCATATCTCAGTGTCTGTATGATAATCCACACACAAAGCCCACTGGCACTGACCCACACCTGTGCCCACTTCTAGTGATATTTAATTCTGTGCCACATAACACACAAGCAAAATACTATCACTACTGCTCCAGGGCCTCTGTTATTATCACTATATTGAGTTTGATCTCATCTGTTGCATATCTCAGTGTCTCTCTGATACTCCACAGACAGAGCCCACTGGCACTGACTCACACGTGCCCACTTCTAGGTGACAGTCTGCTTTTTGTTAGACCACAGAGTAGGGTGTTATAGTAATCCAGACGGGTCATGATTAGAGCATGTACAAGCATTTTGGTAGCCTCCTGTGTAAGGAAGGGACCAATTTTGGGGATATTTTTGAGATGGAAGTAGCAGGAGGCTGTTAATGTGTTAATATGTGGTTGAAATGTGAATTCAGAGTCCAGCGTCAGAGATGGCCCGAACGGTTCGCATGCGAACTTGTTCGCGCGAACATCGCGGTTCGCTTTCAAACGCGAACTTTATGCGAGTTCGACCCGCCCCCTATACTACATCATTGGGCTAAGCTTTGACCCTCTATATCATAGTCAGCAGACACATGGTAGCCAATCAGGCTACACTCCCTCCTGGAGTCCCCCCCCCCCCCCCCCCCGTATGAAAGGCAGCTGCGTCAGCCATGATCTCACTCTGTGTGCTGCGTAGTTTGTGGGAGAAGGGAGAGATCTGCTGCAGAGATTAAGGAAAGATTAGTTAGGCTGCTAATGCAAATATGAAAAGGTAAAAGCACTTGCACAAAATGCAGCAGGGGTGGATACTGCCACACTGGGCTTACCTGCAGTGTGCTCCAATGGTAGTCCACAATTTCAATCAGAAGAGAATAAGGAGATGGGCACAGCTGCTAAAATATCCTTTATTGTGGCTGAGTTGACACAAAAAAAGCTTACAGTGGGGGAAAGACAAGTCTGACAGCTGTTTCGCAGGGACTAGCCCTGCTTCATCATAGACCTTTTTTTTTCCTTTAATATCATCCTGGATCGGTACCAACTGGTTCTCGATTTTTTATTCCAATTTTTGCAGTGATAAATTATTGGCTAATTTCAAGAATTCTTCCTTCTTTTTGGCTATTTCAGCAACGGTATTGCGATATTTAACTTCAGTTCGTTTAAGAACAATTGCTTGTAGTCGCAAAGAGTGATCTAGATGTTCTTGGTCCCACTCACTCACAAACTCTGTGTCGTTTTTATATTAGCAACATCTGATCTGGCTAAGCACCCCTCTCCAGCTAGCAACCTCTGGACTGATTAACCACCCCTCTCTGGCTAGCAACCTCTGGCCTGATAAAACCACCCCTCTCTGGCTAGCAACCTCTGGCCTGATTAACCACCCCTCTCTGGCTAATTCAAGAGGTAGAGAACAGTAGTCAGCCAGTGATTGCTAGCCAGAGAGGGGTGGTCAGCAAGGGCAGATGTTGCTAGCTGGAGAGGGGTGGTTAGCCAAATAAGATGTTGCTAGCCAGAGAGGGGTGGTTAATCAGGCCAGAGGTTGCTAGCCAGAGAGGGGTGGTCAGCCAGGCCAGGGGTTGCTAGCCAGAGAGGGGTGGTTAGCCAGGCCAGATGTTGCTAGCCAGAGAGGGGTGGTTAATCAGGCCAGAGGATGCTAGCCAGAGAGGGGTGGTTAATCAGGCCAGAGGTTGCTAGCCAGAGAGGGGTGGTCAGCAAGGGCAGAGGTTGCTAGCCGGAGAGGGGTGGTTAGACAGGCCAGGGGTTGCTAGCCAGAGAGGGGTGGTCAGACAGGCCCGATGTTGCTAGTCGGAGAAGGGTTCTTAGCAAGATATGTGTGGTCAGTCAGGCCAGGGTTTTTTTGCCAGAGAGCAGAAGTCAGCCAGGCTACCAGTCGGTGGTAAGATAGTGGTGAACACCCAGGAAAAGATGTCAACAACAAGGTAATGACACAGGTGAAGCACAGAGAAGGTAAATATGATGGCAGAGTGGGTCAGCTGGGTTTAGTTTCAAGAATAAAAGTCATTGTCAAACTATCTGGTTTAGGGCAACTAACTTCCAGTATGGAGGGCAGAAAGCACAAGCCTAAAATACACTCCTATCATTAGTGCCATCATTCGTGTACGTGTACATTTGTGACTACACACTTCACTATTTTCTTGATTTCTGGGGGTTTAAAATGCTTTTTATGACAAAGTGTGAACATACAGTGGCTTGCAAAAGTATTCGGCCCCCTTGAAGTTTTCCACATGTTATCACATTACTGCCACAAACATGCATCAATTTTATTGGAATTCCACGTGAAAGACCAATACAAAGTGGTGTACATGTGAAAAGTGGAACGAAAATCATACATGATTCCAAACATGTTTTACAAAGAAATTGTAAGGCTTGGTGGTGTATTCTCCACAGTCAGCATGCAACGCATGAGCTGACGTGGAGGAGGTACACACACTAGCACAAAGGAACAGGCTATCCCTAGTATAGTGGAGGGGAGGACTGACTCCAATAGGAGATTGTGGCGCACAGAGCCGGTGCAGATCTGACAGCCACAAACAATGCTTTCGTTATAACGTCTCAGCGCAAAGTAGCGCTGAGCGCATAAACCAGAACTGAGGAGATCAGGACAGGTAGACAGAATGAACGCTTGCTAGCTAGCGGCTACTTAGCGACAGCAAGCATCCAAAACCAGACAGACTGGAATGAGGCAGCCAATGCGTTGCGGCGATGGCGTGCCTCACAAAGACAGGACAGGATAGTCAGGAAATAGCAGGATCGAGATAGATGAACGTAACACAGATAAATATACAATAAGTATGTTTTCCTAGCGTATTACAATTACAGCTATCAATGAAACTATTTGTAAGGTCTGACTAACATATGTATATATCGGCAATGCACCGATATATGACATAAGCAGGAACGCTGACTAGGACTGGAGTAATACAGGGAACAGGACTCAGAAGGATTCGCTATCTCTTCGCAGAGATGAACGCAATCCACAAACAGTAACAGAACAGGATTCAGAAGGATTCGTTATCTCTTCGCAGAGATGAACGCAATCCACAAACAGGACCAGGAACAGGATAACTAGCTCAGCACGGGTGTTCACGGTACGCGCAAACTACCAAAACGTGCTGGAAAACTGACTAACTGAACACAGGAAATAAACAGTTCATGTACGTATATATCAGCGACACTGATGTTTTAACGTAACACGAATACAAGGAAAATAATAAACGTGCTGGTATGCATATATATTGGCAATGAACCAATATATGATGCAAAACCAGCAAAGTATCTTTAGAACAAGAAACACGATCGGGGGCTGAAGCGACAGCAAGACGGGCTTAACTGAAGCTATGAAAACCCAAGGAAACCCTGCAGGAAGCAGATCTTTATACTGAGGTCATCCAATGGGAGCAGACATGCAGATTCCCACACAGGTGAATGATAATCAGTCACAAGCTGACAGCAGGGAAAGACAGACAAAGCTATGCAGCTTGCATGGAAATAGATCAGAACTGCCTGAGCTGCAGCACTACTACTTCCAGCAACAGCTGCTGCAGCAGTGATCATCACAGTACCCCCGCCCTTAAAAGCGGATTCCAGACGCTTTTCAAAACTGAAATTCCCAAGAAAACAGTCCGACTGATAATTCATGATGACCGGGACAGCCCGGCAAGACCGAATTCCAGAATCAGTCCCCACAAGACTGGACCCATCAGAACCAGAACCTACAGAACCATGCCCATCAGTACTACAAGCCCCAATGTGACACCCATCAGAACCATGATTTCCAGAAGAAAGCCCTCTGAAATTCCCTGAGCGATACCCACCGCCTTCCAGGAACCGTTCAGAAACGCCAAAGCCTTTGCAATGCCCACCGGTACTGTCTTTACCAACACAAAACCCACTGTTGAACCAGTCCAAGGCACCAGGACAAGTTTTCTCAGAGACCTCCCAGAACACCTTGAAGCTCCAAAGAGATCCCCATAGGTCAGAATACCCCTTAGGCTCACATGGAGAACTATCAAGAACCCCTATGGAACCTAGGGCAATTCCCGAGTCAGGGCCACAAGGACAAACATCAATATCAGGGCTTTCAGGGACCAGAACCATCTCTGGGCATGCAGGCAGACTGGCAACATCAGAACGTGTTCCCACTAAGGAAGCATCAGAGCACGCTAACACCTTAGACACACTTGGGCATTCTGGCACACAAAGAACATCTGGGCACACCGGCACAAGAGAAACCTCTGGGCATGTCAAGGAACTGTGAGCCTCAGGGTCAGCCAAGACAGGACCAAAACCAGGACTGGCCAAAAAAAAATCATCATGACTAAACTTCGCAACTACTGGACTTTTACACAAGAATGCTGGATCAGACTTAGATGTCGCTGATTCCAGCAAAGTCAGTAACAAATCAGATTCAGGGGCACTAACAAGACAGGACAAATCTTCTGATTTGTGCACTGAACCAGATAGGGACTCCACAACTACCTCTGGACTGGACAGAGACTCATTTAATACACTGGATTGGAGCTCATGAGGCGCTGCAGAACAAGTCAGTATTGCAGCAGCCCCCACTGGACTAGGCAAAACTGAGGAATTCCCTGGACAGGAAGGGGACTCTGGAACCTCTGCCACAGCGGCCAGAGAACCAGAATCTTTCAGGATACAGGGCTGGGTTTCAGGAACACTCATCAGACCGGACTGAAATTCTGAGATTTCTATTATTTTGACCAGAGAATCAGAATTATCCATGTTACAGGGCAAGACTTCTGAAACATTCAGAGGACAGGGCTGGAGTTCCTCGGCTGTTACAACACTGGAGAGGGACTCAACAACATTGGTTAAATCAGACTGTGTACAGGGCAAGGTATCTAACACAATTGCTGACGAGGACAATATTTCAATGGCTTCTGCTTTGCTGGGCAGAAATTCACCAAGTTTTATTAGAGCAGACTGTAATTCCAAAACAGCTGCTAGACAAGTGAATATTACTGTAACACCAACTGAGGTAAGCAGTGCCTCAGACTCCTCTGCTAGAGGGTTTGAAATATTCAAAGTACTGGGTGAAGCATAAGACTCTGCGACCACAGCTTCACTGGACAGGATCACTGAACAGTCCATATTGCAGGGCAAAACCATGGAAGCACCTGCTGGACAGCATAATGATTCTGTGACCTGAGTTTCATTGGAGAGATCTACTGCACAATTCATGGTACAGGGCAAATTTATTGGAACATTTTCTGAACAAGGTAATAATTCTGTGATTTCAGGTTCACAGAGCAGATGCTCTGAGCTATTCACGAAACTAGAGCAAGGTGTAGAAACAGGAAAATCAAGACACAATGTTTGCGCATCTGAATCACCATTCAATTGTAAAATTGGAAAATTCAGATGCTGGGGTTCTGAGGTTTCTGGACAGGATTGCTGGGACTCGGAAACTGATGTAGTGCATCTATTGGCATCTGCTGGATCAGACAGGAGTTGAACCTTATTAACACAGGTAATTTCTGCAGAAGTGTTTGCAGAGACAGGCAAGATTTTTCTGGTGTCTGTTTCACTGAACAAAGACTCATGAGTACTGGCTAGGCTGGACTCAGAAGTCAGCAGGACCTCTGGATTCTCTGCTGAGAAATTTGTGCAGGGCAAAGTTAAGAAAGTATCAGTGGCTTCTGTTTTACTGGGAAGTAACACTGAGTTATCCATGGTACAGGGTGGAGTTACAGGAACATTCACAAGACATGGCAGGGACTCAGTAACTGGAGAAGTGGGACAGTCTCCAATTGACAGTGTGTCTTCCCTGGTATCAACTGATTGAATCACATAAAAATCATCCAAAATCATTTTCCACACATCGATCAATGGAGCCACAAAGTCATACCCACACACACCAGTTTTTATTAGGTTATAGGCAGACTTAATGCATGCATTCAATACTAATTCACTTTTTGCACTGTAAAACTGACAAAATGAACTTGAATCATTCTTCCATTCATTGACCAGAGCTTCCATCTCTCCTTTCTCAAATGGAGGATTCCAAGCATACTTAACAGGCAGATCACAGTTTGCAGATATGATTGTGGCAGGGACATATATTGGGTTAATTAGCAGGTGATTGGCAGATTCCTTATTCTTAAGAATCTCTAATACCTGTAGCAAGTGTTGAACTGTAGTGTATGCAAACTTTCCTTGCTTCACAAATAAGTTGATTTGTTCAATACTCTGTAATATCTCCTCATAATCATACTCAGATAATTCTTTTAAACAAAAATCTTTATTTTCCCTAGCCAGTGATGAAAGTTCATTAATAGTTTCATAAGTCCATTTAACTCCCCTGAAAGACAATTGCATTTCATTATCTGTTAATGGCAGAATCTCATTATAGGTCTCAGTCGCTAAGGATAACGACTCTGCAGATTGGACACGTTTCTTAGAACGTTTGCGTTTTGCCTTTGACCTTGCTGTTTTTGATGATTTATTCAAAGCTGCAGGAAAATTATCAGTAACACTTTCTGCTTGCTGCTCATTCTTGCAAGCAATTGAAGGAGCAGCTGATTGGCCTGCTGCCAGGAGTTCATTAAGAGGAAAAGGCAATGGATCTATGCGCAACCAATTGTGAATTACAAAAGCTATAAATTGCAAAGGACTTTGTCTAAACTGAGTGTGATCTAAGACATCGATTGCCCAATCAAAAAGTTTGCCCTTAAAAAGAGCACAAACGATCCAATCAGACCAGGTAGAAATTGCAGAAGCCCGAAAGTCGGGATTGGCCAGAACTTTAACCAATTCTGATATAAATTTGTCTGTAACTTCAGGACCAAGCTTTTCAAATGTTTTAAAGGAGCAGGACCCCTGACAAACAGTGTCATAATTTCTGGAAATTCCCCCCACAATAGGGATTAGTAATGGGGTTTTCATAATGTAAGGCTTGGTGGTGTATTCTCCACAGTCAGCATGCAACGCATGAGCTGACGTGGAGGAGGTACACACACTAGCACAAAGGAACAGGCTATCCCTAGTATAGTGGATGGGAGGACTGACTCCAATAGGAGATTGTGGCGCACAGAGCCGGTGCAGATCTGACAGCCACAAACAATGCTTTCGTTATAACGTCTCAGCGCAAAGTAGCGCTGAGCACATAAACCAGAACTGAGGAGATCAGGACAGGTAGACAGAATGAACGCTTGCTAGCTAGCGGCTACTTAGCGACAGCAAGCGTCCAAAACCAGACAGACTGGAATGAGGCAGCCAATGCGTTGCGGCGATGGCGTGCCTCACAAAGACAGGACAGGATAGTCAGGAAATAGCAGGATCGAGATAGATGAACGTAACACAGATAAATATACAACAAGTATGTTTTCCTAGCGTATTACAATTACAGCTATCAATGAAACTATTTGTAAGGTCTGACTAACATATGTATATATCGGCAATGAACCGATATATGACATAAGCAGGAACGCTGACTAGGACTGGAGTAATACAGGGAACAGGACTCAGAAGGATTCGCTATCTCTTCGCAGAGATGAACGCAATCCACAAACAGTAACAGAACAGGATTCAGAAGGATTCGTTATCTCTTCGCAGAGATGAACGCAATCCACAAACAGGACCAGGAACAGGATAACTAGCTCAGCACGGGTGTTCACGGTACGCGTAAACTACCAAAACGTGCTGGAAAACTGACTAACTGAACACAGGAAATAAACAGTTCGTGTACGTATATATCAGCGACACTGATGTATCAACGTAACACGAATACAAGGAAAATAATAAACGTGCTGGTATGCATATATATTGGCAATGAACCAATATATGATGCAAAACCAGCAAAGTATCTTTAGAACAAGAAACACGATCGGGGGCTGAAGCGACAGCAAGACGGGCTTAACTGAAGCTATGAAAACCCAAGGAAACCCTGCAGGAAGCAGATCTTTATACTGAGGTCATCCAATGGGAGCAGACATGCAGATTCCCACACAGGTGAATGATAATCAGTCACAAGCTGACAGCAGGGAAAGACAGACAAAGCTATGCAGCCTGCATGGAAATAGATCAGAACTGCCTGAGCTGCAGCACTACTACTTCCAGCAACAGCTGCTGCAGCAGCGATCATCACAGAAATAACAGCGAAGTGGGGTGTGCGTAATTATTCAGCCCCCTTTGGTCTGAGTGCAGTCAGTTGCCCATAGACATTGCCTGATGAGTGCTAATGACTAAAGAGAGTGAAACTGTGTGTAATCTAATGTCAGTACAAATACAGCTGCTCTGTGACGGCCTCAGAGGTTGTCTAAGAGAATATTGGGAGCAAAAACACCATGAAGTCCAAAGAACACACCAGACAGGTCAGGGATAAAGTTATTGAGAAATTTAAAGCAGGCTTAGGCTACAAAAAAGATTTCCAAAGCCTTGAACATCCCACGGAGCACTGTTCAAGCAATCATTCAGAAATGGAAGGAGTATGGCACAACTGTTAACCTACCAAGACAAAGCCATCCACCTAAACTCACAGGCCGAACAAGGAGACCGCTGATCAGAAATGCAGTCAAGAGGCCCATGGTGACTCTGGACGAGCTGCAGAGATCTACAGCTCAGATGGGGGAATCTGTCCATAGGGCAACCATTAGTCGTGCACTGCACAAAGTTGGTCTTTATGGAAGAGTGGCAAGAAGAAAGCCATTGTTAACAGAAAAGAATAAGAAGTCCCATTTGCAGTTTGCCACAAGCCATGTGGGGGACACAGCAAACATGTGGAAGAAGGTGCTCTGGTCAGATGAGACCAAAATGGAACTTTTTGGCCAAAATGCAAAATGCTATGTGTGGCGGAAAACTAACACTGCACATCACTCTGAACACACCATCCCCACTGTAAAATATGGTGGTGGTAGCATCAGGGGCGCCGCGAGGCATAAAGCGAACCAAGCCGCCGCTTGGGGCCTCAAGATCGTAGGGGCCTCGGCGGCTCAGTGACGTCGGCGTGACGTCACTGTTTTCCCGCAGCCCCGCGGGGCTGGCAGAGCAGAGCAGGGCAGGGCTACGGGAAGATGGCCGCCGCCGAAGCCCTGCTCTGGAGACTATTTATGCCTCCAGTACAGGGCTTCGGGTGGCCATCTTCCCGTAGCCCTGCATTCAATCAGCGCGGGAGATTGGAGGAGGGAGGGAGCTCCGTGGGAACTGCGCGCCTGAGGAGCCGGCCAGGAGTGGAGACGGGGGGAGAAGACTTCTGCCAGTGCCAGCGTACCAGGTGAGTAAATTCTTTTCTTTTTGCAGCTCTGAAAATGTGCCCTAATTGCGTTTGATATCTGCTGAACTGTTCCCTAATTGTGTTTGATTTCTGCTGAACTGTTCCCTAATTGTGTTTGATTTCTGGCTGCTGAACTGTGCCCTAATTGTGTTTGATTTCTGCTGAACTGTGCCCTAATTGTGTTTGATTTCTGCTGAACTCTGTGCCCTAATTGTGTTTGATTTCTGCTGAACTGTGCCCTAATTGCGTTTGATTTCTGCTGAAAATGTGCCCTAATTGCGTTTGATTTCTGCTGAACTGTGCCCTAATTGCGTTTGATTTCTGCTGAACTGTTCCCTAATTGTGTTTGATTTCTGCTGAAAATGTGCCCTAATTGCGTTTGATATCTGCTGAAAATGTGCCCTAATTGCGTTTGATTTCTGCTGAACTGTGCCCTAATTGCGTTTGATTTCTGCTGAACTGTGCCCTAATTGCATTTGATTTCTGCTGAAAATGTGCCCTAATTGCGTTTGATTTCTGCTGAAAATGTGCCCTAATTGCGTTTGATTTCTGCTGAAAATGTGCCCTAATTGCGTTTGATTTCTGCTGAAAATGTGCCCAAATTGCGTTTGATTTCTGCTGAAAATGTGCCCAAATTGCGTTTGATTTCTGCTGAAAATGTGCCCAAATTGCGTTTGATTTCTGCTGAAATGTGGCCCAAATTGCGTTTGATTTCTGCTGAAAATGTGCCCAGGGGGCGTGGCCAAGATGGCGGAGTGAGAGGACGCAGATTCAAGAGCTCCGCTGCCTGGCATCTCATATTCCACCCTTCCTCCCACTATACAGCGCTGCAACTCCACACACAGCACCTACGGAGCACTTATGTCTGAGCCAGACATACAAGAGCGAGAACCGGCTGCAGATCCTAACACCGCGGCGGACGAGGCCTGGTGTCTTCCCCCGGGGCCCTCCCGCCATACCCACGTGTCACATCGGCAGTCTCCCTACCCCACCGCCATGGCACAGCGGAACACCAAAAAGGACAGAGACAAAGCCGACAAAGGTGGATCGCATGCAGACATACCATCCACTCCTGCCTCCGCCAAACAAAACACCCGCTCCAAACCTAACAAAGGCGAGGAAGCGACAGACATCGAGGCGGAAGACTATGACGCAGCCCCAAGCACAGTGGACTTACTTGCGGCTATCCAGACCTGCCAGGCCACCCTTACACAAAAATTCGACCATCTAGACTCCAGGTTCGGCCTTCTCCGGGAAGATCTTGCCGCCATCAGGTCACGCACTGCAGAGCTGGAGAGACGAGCATCGGGCACAGAGGACCTGGTTCATACTCATGATGCCGCCATTCCACGCATGGATAAACGCCTCACCGCCTTAGAACACCGAGCGGTGGACGCAGAAAATAGGAATCGGCGTAACAACCTCAGGCTGCTGGGCCTCCCGGAGGGGGCTGAAGGTAAGGACGTTCCTTCATTTATTGAAACACTGCTCAAACGGCTTCTCCCGGATGATATTTTTTCTGCACATTATGTTATAGAACGGGCCCATAGGATTCCAGCTAAGCAAAATCCGCCGGGCGCCCCTCCACGACCAGTAATTTTCAAGCTCCTTAATTTCAAGGACAGAGATGCTATATTAGAAGCTGCTAGACAGGCCGGGGAACTAAGTTTTGAAAATGCTAAATTAATGCTCTTTCCCGACTACACCATTGAAACACAAAAGCAACGACAGTCCTTTGTGCCAGTTAAAGCCAAGCTCAGAGCACGCAACCTGAAGTATGCAATGCTTTTCCCCGCTAAACTACGGGTGCAGGACGGGAAGACTGTGAGAATCTTTGAAAAACCCGAGGATGTCTCAAAGTGGCTGGACACCATCCCAGACAAATAACTGCCATTTATGTATGTGATCGTGCCACAATGTGACTGGGACTCACTCCTTCTCTCTTCATGGATATATAGGAACATTGCCCTCTGACCCTAGGAGTTATGCCGGAATAAGAAAACTCAAAGCGTCGCAAAGATTGAACAATAATGCCTGATGAATACATCATTTTTGCTTAAGATCATACAGAACTTACAGCCTCTACTTATACCACCAGATGTCACTGTTACACCACGAATGCTGTCCTTCAACAAATATATATGTAGCTACCATTACATGGTACACAGAGCCAGGACTGTTCTGGAACATTATCTGCAGTTGATGCACAGTTATATGCAGGCTAACGGCACAGCTTTAATAACTTAATGTGCTACAAGGCACGCACTTTTATCTGCATAGACGCTCAGTGATGTACTATATTACATGATACAATATATAATTCACATATATATGATGTTATCACCATCAGGATGTATGCAATAGAGGGGTTTTGAGGGCATAATATCTATAGAGTTAGCCTTACCCAATTTTATTTCTCTTGACAGGGGTAATGGGTTAGTCCCCCTTTCATTACTAATGTGAGCACATTATTTACAAAGGCCTCGGTCCTTAATGTATGACCAGTGCAGGTAACTCTCCCAACCCTGTGAAATAGCTGCTCATCATTTAGAGTTACTTCACGCTAATTCTCAACACTAATTAGATGCAATTTCTTAGCGCTTTAAGAATTATTGGAAGATGCCAGGCGGCGGAACTTCCTCCTCCTCTCCTCCACACTATCTTTGGTACCCCCAGTATAGTCTCGCTATAGTTAACGCGGGCTTCTCTCAGTTAATCCTGCCCCTTGACGGATAGTTAAGGAAGGAACAAGTTCAGGGATCAGAAGCTACTCCGGACAGGTTGTTAGGGTGTAGCGGGGTGGGGAATTGGGACTCAGGGATTGATGGGCCACAGTTCCTTTTGGCCTAATGTTGATAATGTTGTTGTTTTTTTTTCTGTTGACATTTTCTCTATTTTCTATGATATAGCTTTGACTCATAGATGGCCTGACTCGAGTGCATACTCAGTGCTTTACACCACGCGATCTCCGGATGGTAAATATGTAATACCTGTTATATTATTTTATATGCTCCCCACTTACTCTAAATGGTAGTCAAATTAATACTATGGAACGTTAGGGGTTTAAACTCCAAAGTCAAGAGATCCCTAGTATTTAACTATCTTAAAAGCCATAATCCCCACATCTGTGTTTTAACAGAGACCCATCTGCATGGCAGCAGGATACTCGCATTAAAAAAACCGTGGGTTGGACATTATTATAATGCTACGTACTCATCCTTCTCTAGAGGGGTCGCAATCCTTGTGCACAAGGCGGTGCCTTTCCAGTTGATTAATTTGCATATAGATGAATTGGGTAGATATATAATCATTCATGCTCGTATCTATACAGAGGAGGTTGTGCTGGTGGGACTATACAACCCCCCTCCAGCAAATCTTCCGCTGCTCAACGAGATCATGACTAAGGTGGCTAAGTTCCCAACGGACAGGCTCCTGCTTTGCGGCGACTTTAACATGGTCCTCTCTCCCTCTATGGATAGGATGACCCCCAACCCGAGAGACAATTTATTATTCTGTAATTGGGCACAGTCCTATAACCTACTAGATATATGGAGGATGCATAACCCACATCAACCAGGATACACATGTCACTCAGCATCATACCAAGCACTATCAAGAATAGATCTACTACTGGCTTCCCCGTTTATGGCCATGCAGATGGGTCACACTAAACTGTTACCTAGAGGCATCTCTGACCACGCTCCCTTAGAGACCACTTTGCTATTATCCACCAAATTATCCAAACCCCTGTGGAAACTATCCCCGGGTTGGATCAATCACAACTATGTAGAGATGGGTATGAGGCAGCCCCTCGAGGAATATTGGCGCTTCAATGACCTCTCCACCGCCCCCTCAGTGGTATGGGACGCATACAAGGCGGTTACTAGGGGTAACTACATCAAAACAATATCTGAGGCCAGGTTCCAGGACAGAGTTGTTCTACACAATGCAGAGCAAGAGGCTGAGACAACAGAGAAAGCCTTTTTGCGCAGCAAAACTAAAACTACATATGATAACTGGCAGGTGGCGCTGGCACACTTATCAAACAGACAGCTACTACAAGGGTAGAGTCAGCGCGCCGCATGCGAATCTATGAGCAAGGGGATAGGACGGGTAAGCTCTTGGCCTACCTTATAGGGGAGGAAAGGCAAATATACCATATTGGAGCTATTAAAAACTCTGTTGGTGATATGTTAACTCTACCTGGAGACATCAACGAGGAATTTCTTCACTACTACCAAGCCCTATACACCTCAGACACGGACTATTCCAGAATCCAGCTGGAGGGATTTTTGGGGGGGATTTCCTTTCCGAAATTATCTGCTGAGGATAGAGATTTTCTGGAAGCGGATATTACCAGAGAGGAAATACGGGATGTCATTAAGGGTCTGCCCAATGCCAAAGCACCCGGTGCCGATGGCTTACCGGCGGAATTCTATAAAAAATACAGCAAAGATATAGTCCCATATTTACAAAAAACATTTAAACATATTCTTGAAAAGAATGACCTTCCTGGATCCATGTGCGAGGCCCTAATTACTGTTCTCCCTAAAAAGGGAAAAGATCCCACCTTATGCAAATCTTACAGGCCAATCTCGCTGCTTAACCAAGATTATAAAATTCTTGCGAAAATATTATCCTCCCGATTAAACACATTAATTACAAAACTTATACATCCTGACCAATCAGGATTTATCCCTGGGAAAGGGACGGATATCAATCTAAGAAGGCTTATGACCAACCTAGCGGTCACTCACGACCAACCGGGTGACCGCATTATAGTATCGCTCGACGCGGAAAAGGCCTTCGACGTGGTGGATTGGACCTTCCTTTGGGAGACATTATTACATTTTGGACTAGGTGACAAGTTTGTCGGCTGGCTCAGGACCCTCTACACCACGCCGAGGGCCAGAGTACGCACGGGCCTCTCTATGTCTGCTCCCTTCTTACTCTACAGGGGAACGCGGCAGGGCTGCCCCCTGTCGCCTACCCTATTCGCCATGGTGGTGGAACCTCTTGCTATACTTTTACGCAATAGTGCATCAGTTAGGGGCCTCGTGTATGGTGCTAGGGTTGAGAAACTCTCACTTTATGCTGACGACCTTTTATTATACTTATCAGACTCCGGCCCTTCACTAGTTAGGGCCTTAGAAATTATTAAGGAATATGGCAGATTTTCAGGGTTTAAGGTAAACTGGGATAAATCCACTATTATGCCACTAGACGGACAACTGCCAATATTTCCAGCTCCTACTCCACTTCAATGGGTTACGGAATTCACTTATTTAGGGATAAAAGTCACTAGAAACATTAATGATTATTACACTCTCAATCTGGACCCAATTTTATCCAAACTCAGGCAGAAATGTAAGACATGGCAGTCCCTCCCATTATCTCTGCTGGGGCGCGCTAATGCCATCAAAATGAATATGCTCCCCAAATTTTTGTATTACTTTAGGAACAGCCCAAATACTTTCAAACCATTAACAAAGCAATTACATCCTTGTTATGGTACCCCAAGAACCCACGCATAGCATTATCCACTCTGCAGCGTGACCAAACAAGTGGGGGCATTGGGCTACCTGACTTTGAGCATTATTACTGGGCATCGGCTGTAGTAACTGTACGGTGGTGGTTCGAACAGTCCCCAACTAATCCGGCAACTGCCCTGGAAGCGGAGATAATGGGATCTTTCTTGGCCCTTTCTAGCTTACCATATAGAGGGAGCAGGCAAATCCCCCGAGCTACGCCAAATATGCTAGCGACAGTTAAAATATGGGAGAGAATAAATAAAATCTCGCACCAATCCGGGCAAATATCCCCATATACCCCACTATGGATGAATCCCTCACTGCGTGAATTCCTAACTGTACCTGACCCCAAAATCTGGGCAGACCATGGAATATATAAACTAAAAGATATCATAGATGGTCACCAACTAAAATCCTTCTCTTCCCTTAAACAAGATGCTAACCTAGGCAATAATATGCATTTTCGGTATCTACAATTACAGCACGCCTTTGGGGTACAATTCCTGAAGGGAAACAGAACACTGCTGGTGCAGACCCATACCACTGAGGGGGAACTCATCAAAAAAGATTTAGAGCATGTGGTTTCTGTCATATATAAAACATTCCCCTCTAAAGGACAAGCCAAAATGAACAAATTGTTTCTGGCATGGCAGGCAGACATCCCAGACTTGACACCTGAAATGTGGAATACTGTTTTGGGCTATTTTGTCACAGTGAGTGTTGCAGCACGAGACCGCCTTATTGCACTTAAATTTTTACACAGAAGCTACCTTTTCCCAGCTAAATTATGTAGAATTGACCCTGCTGCATCGGGAAGATGTGGTAGATGTCAGCAACCGGGTGCAGACTTCTTTCATATGGTATGGTTATGCCCACGTATCTGCTCCTACTGGTCACAGATACACCTAGAACTTCAACGGGTATTTGGAATTGCGTTTGATCCAAAACCTGAACAACTTCTGCTGGGATGTCTGACTGAAAATGCACTATCCAGCCATAAAATGCAGGCCTACAGGTCCCTTATAGCGTATGCTAGAAAAATGATCATACTCCGATGGAAACAACCCTCACCTCCCACCAAAAAAGACTGGTCCTCATATGTTCATAAGGATCTAGCCATCATCAAACCTATCTATCTTAAAAGAAAATGCCCCAAAAAATTTAGGAAAATGTGGTCTTGCTGGATCTCGCACTACAAGCTCAAATTTGACGATTAAGTCAATGTGACACCACGTTTTCACTGGAGTCTCGCGGGGAGTTGCACTCGAGTCAGGTCCTACTTCTTGTGGCACAATTGCTTGTTATCCTACGTTATGTTTCTCATTGATATTTTGGGCCACATAGGAAGATATAATGCTATTTCCTATGCACTCTAATGGAATGGAGAGTAACTATGTCAACAGTTATGTTATAATTGTGTTATAATTTAGTGCCACCACTGTTGGCAGGCACACCTGTTTTTGTTTTCTATGAAAAATCTTCAATAAAAAATATACTTTCAAAAAAAAAGAAAATGTGCCCAAATTGCGTTTGATTTCTGCTGAAAATGTGCCCTAATTGCGTTTGATTTCTGCTGAAAATGTGGCCCTAATTGCGTTTGATTTCTGCTGAAAATGTGCCATAATTGCGTTTGATTTCTGCTGAAAATGTGCCCAAATTGCGTTTGATTTCTGCTGAAATGTGGCCCAAATTGCGTTTGATTTCTGCTGAAATGTGGCCCAAATTGCGTTTGATTTCTGCTGAAATGTGGCCCAAATTGCGTTTGATTTCTGCTGAAATGTGGCCCAAATTGCGTTTGATTTCTGCTGAAATGTGGCCCAAATTCTGTTTGTTTTCTGTTGAAATGTTGCACAAATTGCGTTTGTTTTCTGCTGAAATGTTGCACAAATTGCGTTTTTAATTTCTGGTGTCTGGGGTAACTGTTGCTGCATTTATTATTTAATGGTCATAGTTGGCTATATTTGCTGTGCTACGGTTAAGCTCCGCCCATACAATGTCATGGCCAAATCCATCTTTCGGCGCGGCGCGCCTCAATCACCCCCACATCCATTTTCCCCGCAAACACCCCCGCCCCAATCTGCCCTCCAGCTCCACCCACATGTCATGGCCACGCCCACTTATACGGGATAGCCACACCCATTTTTCACCGAGGGCCTCTTCCTACAGTCCGCTTGGGGCCACAAAACCTTAGCTGCACCCCTGGGTAGCATCATGCTCTGAGGGTGCATCTCTTCAACAGGGACAGGGAAACTGGTCAGAGTTGATGGGAAGATGGATGGAGCCAAATACAGGGCAATCTTAGAAGAAAACCTCTTGGAGTCTGCAAAAGACTTGAGACTGGGGCGGAGGTTTACCTTCCAGCAGGACAACGACCCTAAGCATAAAGCCAGGGCAACAATGGAATGGTTTAAAACAAAACATATCCATGTGTTAGAATGGCCCAGCCAAAGTCCAGATCTAAATCCAATCGAGAATCTGTGGCAAGATCTGAAAACTACTGTTCACAAACGCTGTCCATCTAATCTGACTGAGCTGGAGCTGTTTTGCAAAGAAGAATGGGCAAGGATTTCAGTCTCTAGATGTGCAAAGCTAGTAGAGACATACCCTAAAAGACTGGCATCTGTAATTGCAGCAAAAGGTGGTTCTACAAAGTATTGACTCAGTGGGCTGAATAATTACGCACACCCCACTTTTCAGTTATTTATTGGTAAAAAATGTTTGGAATCATGTATGATTTTTGTTCCACTTCTCACATGTACCCCAATTTGTATTGGTCTTTCACGTGGAATTCCAATAAAATTGATGCATGTTTGTGGCAGTAATGTGACAAAATGTGGAAAACTTCAAGGGTGCCGAATACTTTTGCAACCCACTGTATCAGCAAGGTGAAAAATTAGGAGAATTTTACGCAATTCATTTTTTTTTCTCCTATGTTTTCTTCTAAGTGATATTTTCACACCGTTAAATAAAATACCTTTTAATCCACAAGCAAGCAAAAGTATACTCAGAATAATTATGACAGCACCTTTTCACCTACTTTTTTCAATTGCAGAGGGCTGAAAAGTTATTTTAACCCCCTTGGCGTTACGATTCTTTCCGGATTTTAGGGTCTAAAAGTGGTGCAATTTTTTTGCAACGTTTCAGACCCTAAAACCTGGAAAAAATCATGCTGCCAGGGAGATATGCAGCAGTCCAGCAATCTCTCACCTCCCTGGCTCCAGCGCTGCAGTTATGCCGCCATCCCCCGGGTGGTGCTGCAACTCTAAAGTGAAATTGCCGGCTGTCGTCATGAGGACAGCTGGCGAACTCACCAGGAGGAAGCCGCGCCCCGGAGGAGAGGAAGAAGAATGGCGGCCGGCGTCGGGATCCCCTGCGAGGTATGTAGAAATGCCCGCTGCACGCATTGCTCTGCACAAAGCCTCCGGCGGGTACCCCGAGCAAAGGTCAGGATTGTCACTCTGAGCTGCGGTTTTCTGCCCCGACCCTAGCTCGGGATTACCGCCAAGGAGGTTAAACAGAAGATAAAAAATATATATATCATAGGAGAAAAAGCAAATTGAATAAGGACCCAGGAAAGTTGCATATAACATTGTTATTACACATACAATTAATTATGTCCTGGGTTTATTTTCAGTTCAGGGCCCATATGCAATTCACTTTTTCTCCTGCGTTGTCTCCTAGGAGATAATTTTGCATCTTGTATTTAGAATAACCTTTCAGCAGTTTGCAATTGAAAAAATACCAAAAAGTAGATGGAAAAGTACTATAAAACTACTTTTAGTCTTTTCTTGATTGCTGGTGATTCAAAATGTATTTTGATAAGCTTGAAAATACCAACTAGGGGAAAAATTGAGAGATAAAGTCAATTGCGTGTAGGCCCAGGACCCAGCTAGTTCCAAAAAAAAAAAACCTGGTTCCTCATTAGTTGACTGCTGCTAAACGCCTTATTTCATACAGATGGAGAAGTAATGTTTCACCAACAATTAAAGAATGGTCTTCTTGTATAAACAATATACAACAGATTGACGAAACAACACAATAGCACGGACCAATATGACAATTTTTTTTTTTTTGCTTTCCTGACCCCTGCTGTCTTTTGCAGGGGCCCTAAACGCAGGGCTTAAGGCCACATGCCCGGGAAAAATGGCGATGCATTGTACACCGCCACAAAACTGGGCATGGGTCCTTCGCAAAGGGAAGGACCCCCTAGGCTTCTCCCCCCTCTGAGCAAAAGCTCAGAGGGTTGGAGAGCCCTTCTCCCCTTGCCAAAGGCTCGGGGGGGCTTGGGCCCTCTCCTGCCTAAAGTTGTTGCCAACTGGGTTCATGTAACTAAGTCTTCCGGGAGGGCCTCACAATGTGCGTGTCCCTGCCGGCTTTTGGCTGTGGGTCTTTGGCTCTGGCCCCGAGGAGAACCTCTGGGCTCAAGTCTCAAAGAGCTCCACTTCAATCTCTCTGTGGCTCTTTGTCTGACGTGCGGTGCACAGCCAGTGCCATGATCCGCACGTCCTCCAAAGTACCACAGTTTAAACCACACTTACCATTCAACAAAGCAACAGGGTGAGGGGGTGAGGGAGGAGGGTAGGGGTAGGGGAAGACAAACCTGCGGCTTTATTGAAGGACAACAACCAGTTAGGGAGGGGAGGAGGAGCCAAATTAATCCATGCCATGCACTGATGAGGATCAAACAATCCGAAACAGTCTGTATGCATGTTGGATTATTATGGCTCTGTACAAATTAACAAGCTGACACATCATTGCATTCCAGCGGTTCTGGAGGTGTGTTTAGCTTCTAAGGGTACAATGGTTAATTTGCACATATTCAGCAGTGTAGCCCTGGGAGAAATCTCAAGCTCACTCCAACCTGAATTATCGCAAATTCTTTCTGTTTTAAGAAAGCAAACTTTTGTTTTTCTTAACATCTTAGTAAGGGGGCTTTTAGGACCATTGTAGTCCCTTACACACTCCAATGAGTTCTGGGTCACCATGAGCTTGCTGGTTAGTCTGTACCTCTCGGTGTTACAAGCCCTACTCCATAGAGCCAAATTAATCCATGCCATGCACTGATGAGGATCAAACAATCCGAAACAGTCTGTATGCATATTGGATTATTATGGCTCTGTACAAATTAACAAGCTGACACATCATTGCATTCCAGCGGTTCTGGAGGTGTGTTTAGCTTCTAAGGGTAACAATAGTTAATTTGCATATATTCAGCAGTGATGCCCTGGAAGAAATCTCAAGCTCACTCCAACCTGAATTATCGCAAATTCTTTCTGTTTTAGGTATGTTAATTAAGGGGCAATTTATATTTCTATTTTTTGTATTGTGAGCCATCACTAAAATGTTTGACTTTTTTAGGATATTAATGTTAGTACAGATGGGTTAAGTTAGTTTAGGGCCTAATGTTGAAATAAAATGAGATACCATATTTATTTCTATTTAACCACTTGAGGACCACAGTCTTTTCGCCCCTTAAGGACCAGAGCCTTTTTCTCCATTCAGACCACTGCAGCTTTCACGGTTTATTGCTTGGTCATACAACCTACCACCTAAATGAATTTTACCTCCTTTTCTTGTCACTAATACAGCTTTCTTTTGGTGCTATTTGATTGCTGCTGCGAGTTTTAGTTTTTATTATATTCATCAAAAAAGACATGAATTTTGTCAAAAAAATGACTTTTTTTAACTTTCTGTGCTGACATTTTTTAAATAAAGTAAAATTTCCTATACATTTGAGCGCGAAAGTTATTCTGCTACATGTCTTTGATTAAAAAAAAACATTCAGTGTATATTTATTGGATTGGGTAAAAGTTATAGCGTTTACAAACTATGGTGCCAAAAGTGAATTTTCCTATTTTCAAGCATCTCTGACTATTCTGACCCCCTGTCATGTTTCATGAGGTGCTAAAATTCCAGGATAGTATAAATACCCCCCAAATGACCCCATTTTGGAAAGAAGACATCCCAAAGTATTCACTGAGAGGCATGGTGAGTTCATAGAAGATTTTATTTTTTGTCACAAGTTAGCGGAATATGACACTTTGTGACAAAAAAAAAAAGTTTCCATTTCTTCTAACTTGCGACCAAAAAAAAAAAAATGAAATCTGCCACGGACTCACTATGCTCCTCTCTGAATACCTTGAAGTGTCTACTTTCCAAAATGGGGTCATTTGTGGGGTGTGTTCACTGTCCTGGCATTTTGGGGGGTGCCTAATTGTAAGCACCCCTGTAAAGCCTAAAGATGCTCATTGGACTTTGGGCCCCTTAGCGCAGTTAGGCTGCAAAAAAGTGCCACACATGTGGTATTGCCGTACTCAGGAGAAGTAGTGTAATGTGTTTTGGGGTGTATTTTTACACATACACATGCTGGGTGGGAGAAATATCTCCGTAAATGACAATTTTTTGTTTTTTTTTTACACACAATTGTCTATTTACAGAGATATTTCTCCCACTCAGCATGGGTATGTGTAAAAATACACCCCAAAACACATTATACTACTTCTTCTGAGTACGGCGATACCACATGTGTGGCACTTTTTTGCACCCTAACTGCGCTAAGGGGCCCAAAGTCCAATGAGTACCTTTAGGATTTCACAGGTCATTTTGCGACATTTGGTTTCCAGACTACTCCTCACGGTTTAGGGCCCCTAAAATGCCAGGGCAGTATAGGAACCCCACAAATGACCCCATTTTAGAAAGAAGACACCCCAAGGTATTCCGTTAGGAGTATGGTAAGTTCATAGAAGATTTTATTTTTTGTCACAAGTTAGCGGAAATTGATTTTAATTGTGTTTTTTCACAAAGTGTCATTTTCCGCTAACTTGTGACAAAAAATAAAATCTTCTATGAACTCACCATACTCCTAACGGAATACCTTGGGGTGTCTTCTTTTTAAAATGGGGTCATTTGTGGGGTTCCTATACTGCCCTGGCATTTTAGGGGCCCTAAACCGTGAGGAGTAGTCTTGAAACCAAATGTCGCAAAATGACCTGTGAAATCCTAAAGGTACTCATTGGACTTTGGGCCCCTTAGCGCACTCAGGGTGCAAAAAAATGCCACACATGTGGTACCGCCGTACTCAGGAGAAGTAGTATAATATGTTTTGTGGTGTATTTTTACACATACCCATGCTGAGTGGGAGAAATATCTCTGTAAATGACAATTGTTTGATTTTTTTTTACACACAATTGTCCATTTACAGAGAGATTTCTCCCACCCAGCATGGGTATGTATAAAAATACACCCCAAAACACATTATACTACTTCTTCTGAGTACAGCGATACCACGTGTGACACTTTTTTGCAACCTAGGTGCGCTAAGGGGCCTAACGTCCTATTCACAGGTCATTTTGAGGCATTTGGATTCTAGACTACTCCTCACGGTTTAGGGCCCCTAAAATGCCAGGGCAGTATAGGAACCCTACAAGTGCCCCCATTTTAGAAAGAAGACACTCCAAGGTATTCTGTTAGGAGTATGGTGAGTTCATAGAAGATTTTTTTTTTGTTACAAGTTAGCGGAAAATGACACTTTGTGAAAAAAAAAATACAAATCAATTTCCGCTAAATTGTGACAAAAAATAAAATCTTCTATGAACTCATCATACACCTAACAGAATACCTTGGGGTGTCTTCTTTCTAAAATGGGGTCACTTGTGGGGTTCCTATACTGCCCTGGCATTTTAGGGGCCCTAAACCGTGAGGAGTAGTCTGGAAACCAAATGCCGCAAAATGACCCTTGAAATCCTAAAGGTACTCATTGGACTTTGGGCCCCTTAGCGCAGTTAGGGTGCAAAAAAGTGTCACATGTGGTGTCGCCGTACTCAGGAGAAGTAGTATAATGTGTTTTGGGGTGTATTTTTACATATAACCATGCTGGGTGGGAGAAATATCTCTGTAAATGACACATTTTTGATTTTTTTTAAACACAATTGTCCATTTACAGAGAGATCTCTCCCACCCAGCATGGGTATGTGTAAAAATACACCACAAAACACATTATACTACTTCTCCTGAGTACGGCGATACCACATGTGTGACACTTTTTTGCAGCCTAGGTGCGCTAAGGGGCCCAACGTCCTATTCACAGGTCATTTTGAGGCATTTGTTTTCTAGACTACTCCTCGCGGTTTAGGGCCCCTAAAATGCCAGGGCAGTATAGGAACCCCACAAGTGACCCCATTTTAGAAAGAAGACACCCCAAGGTAATCCGTTAGGTGTATGGTGAGTTCATAGAAGATTTTATTTTTTGTCACAAGTTAGTGAAAAATGACACTTTGTGAAAAAAACAATAAAAATCGATTTCCGCTAACTGTTAACAAAAAAATAAAATCTTCTATGAACTCGTCATACACCTAACAGAATACCTTGGGGTGTCTTTTTTCTAAAATGGGGTCACTTGTGGGGTTCCTATACTGCCCTGGCATTTTACGGGCCCAAAACCGCGAGTAGTCTGGAAACCAAATGTCTCAAAATGACTGTTCAGGGGTATAAGCATCTGCAAATTTTGATGACAGGTGGTCTATGAGGGGGCAAATTTTGTGGAACCGGTCATAAGCAGGGTGGCCTCTTAGATGACAGGTTGTATTGGGCCTGATCTGATGGATAGGAGTGCTAGGGGGGTGACAGGAGGTGATTGATGGGTGTCTCAGGGGGTGGTTAGAGGGGAAAATAGATACAATCAATGCACTGGGGAGGTGATCGGAAGGGGGTCTGAGGGTTTGGCCGAGTGATCAAGAGCCCACACGGGGCAAATTAGGGCCTGATCTGATGGGTAGGTGTGCTAGGGGGTGACAGGTGGTGACAGGAGGTGATTGATGGGTGTCTCAAGGTGTGATTAGAGGGGGGAAATAGATGCAAGCAATGCACTGGCGAGGTGATCAGGGCTGGGGTCTAAGGGCGTTCTGAGGGTGTGGGCGGGTGATTGGGTGCCCCAGGGGCAGATTAGGGTCTAATCTGATGGGTATCAGTGACAGGGGGTGATTGATGGGTAATTAGTGGGTGTTTAGAGGAGAGAACAGATGTAAACACTGCACTTGGGAGGTGATCTGACATCGGATCTGCGGGCGATCTATTGGTGTGGGTGGGTGATCAGATTGCCCGCAAGGGGCAGGTTAGGGGCTGATTGATGGGTGGCAGTGACAGGGGGTGATTGATGGGTGGCAGTGACAGGGGGTGATTGATAGGTGATTGACAGGTGATCAGTGGGTTATTACAGGGAAGAAGAGATGTAAATATTGCACTGGCGAATTCATAAGGGGGGGGGGTCTGAGGGCAATCTGAGCGTGTAGGCGGGTGATTGGGTGCCCGCAAGGGGCAGATTAGGGTCTGATCTGATGGGTAACAGTGACAGGTGGTGATAGGGGGTGATTGATGGGTAATTAGTGGGTGTTTAGAGGAGAGAATAGATGTAATCACTGCACTTGGGAGGTGATCTGACGTCGGTTCTGCGGGTGATCTATTGGTGTGGGTGGGTGATCAGATTGCCCGCAAGGGGCAGGTTAGGGGCTGATTGATGGGTGGCAGTGACAGGGGGTGATTGATGGGTGGCAGTGACAGGGGGTGATTGATGAGTGATTGATAGGTGATTGACAGGTGATCAGTGGGTTATTACAGGGAAGAAGAGATGTAAATATTGCACTGGCGAATTGATAAGGGCGGGGGTCTGAGGGCAATCTGAGCGGGTAGGCGGGTGATTGGGTGCCCGCAAGGGGCAGATTAGGGTCTGATCTGATGGGTAACAGTGACAGGTGGTGATAGGGGGCGATTGATGGGTGATTGATGGGTAATTAGTGGGTGTTTACAGTACACGGGGGGGGGGGGGGTGTCTGGGGAGAATCTGAGGGGTGGGGGGGGTGATCAGGAGGGAGCAGGGGGCAGTTTAGGGTTAAAAAAAAAATAGCGTTTTTAGATAGTGACAGGAAGTGATTGATGGGTGATTAGGGGGGTGATTGGGTGCAAACAGGGGTCTGGGGGGTGGGCGGGGGGTCTGAGGGGTGCTATGGGCGATCAGGGGGTAGGGGGGGGGGAGAAATCAGTGTGCTTGGTGCAGACTAGGGTGGCTGCAGCCTGCCCTGGTGGTCCCTCGGACACTGGGACCACCAGGGCAGGAGGCAGCCAGTATAATAGGCTTTGTATACATTACAAAGCCTATTATACTATTTACATGCGGCGATCCGGGTGCTAGTAACCCGCCGGCGCTTCCGAACGGCCGGCGGGTTACAGCGTGAGGGGGGCGGAGCCAGTCGCCGGCGGCTGATCGCGTCACTAATGACGCGATCGCCGCATAACCACGCCTGCCGCCGCCTCCGCCGATGGGCGTATTGCGGTCGTTTGGGCCCAGTCTTTGCCGCCGCCCATCGGCTGGGGGCGGTCGGCAAGTGGTTAAACAATACCAGTTGCCTGGCTGTCCTGCTGACCTTCCATACGTCAGTAGTATCTGAAATACACACCGGAAGCAAGCTAATCCAGTCAGACTTCAGTCAGAAACATCTATGGCTCAAAGTATTAGAAAACATCTATGGCTAAAAGTATTAGAAGCAAAGGATCAGCAGCACAGACAGGCAATTTGCATTTTTTAAAAGTAAATAAATATGGCAGCCTCTATATCTCTCACACTTCAGGCGTCCTTTAAACACGTTTACGGTGAATTATTTTTTCAGATTATATTTAGATGTCGGAGACAGAAGTGCCTGGATCTGTGCCATTTATTGTGAGATGTAATACTGTATGTGACTGATATGACATTGGGGAAAATGTTTCCTTTTTCTTTATGCAATGTGACATGTATCTGTATATGGCATTTCTTGCTAAAAAAATTATGTAAAGTAAAAAAAACAAACCATTCAGGTGTGTTTTAGGACTCTGCAATAGACCATAAAGAACTTCCGAGGTGAATAAATACATTTAGCTTTACTTACCTGGGACTTTTTCGAGCCCCTAGAAGTCATTTGTGTCCCTTGTCGCAGCACCAGTCTTCCCCTTGTGCCCACTGGCAGTCTCAGAAGGATCGCCGACCCCAATTGGTCGGCGTCTTCTGTGCATGTATGTGCCCGCCCGTGAATGCGCTTACGTCATTGGGAGTGTACAGGACCTGCAGTACGCTCCCCTTGGTGTGGGCGCATTCGTGTGCACACCCGCGCATGCCCAGAAGATGCCAACCCATCAGGGGTTGGCGGTCCTTCAGAGGCTGTCAGTGGGCCCAAGATGAAGACCGAAGCTACGGCGAGGGACACAAATTACTTCTAGGGGTTGGAAGAAACTCCAGGGAAGTAAAGCTAAATGTATTTATTCAACTCGGAAATCCTATAAAGCAAACCTGTGAGGTTTACAGTATTTCTGACATTTACCTCGGGAGGGGGAAGCTGCTGGATCTTGAAGACGCTTCCCCCGTCCTCCTCAGCCAGACCGACCCAGTGACAAGACCCCTGAAGTGCGACTCCACTGTGCCTGCGCAGTGGCATGATAATAGTGCCCATGCTTTTTTTTTCAGAGGTTGCGCCACTGGAATGGGCCTGGGGAAGATAGGAGGAGTCTCTTTATGATCCAGAGGCTTCCACTCCTGAGGTGAGTACCCCGCAGGGGCACTCTTTACACTTCAGGTACAGATGAAGATGAATAAACCTATGCTTTGTGTCTCAAATCAGCACTACTAGAGAAATATATTTCTACTTCTCTCTGCGTAACAAATATGACTAACAGCAGCATAAAAAGTCACATCTATTTCACATATTGTTAATTTTTGATAATAGATATAGGGCTTGATTCACCAATCCCATCGTGCTGTAACAGCGTGAGGTAAATATTCTTAGGCCCGTCATTTAAACTAGTGGCACTCCCACTAGTGGCAAAGTAGCGTGCCCTCCTTGGCAACGGCCACTCGTTCCCACATGCCGAGCGATAGTGACCTATAGCACCAACCGCAGTAGGATAGTATGGCGGTCGCTATATGTCACTATCGTAGGGGCATATGGGAAGGAGCGGCCACTTTACAGCAAAGAGAGGGCACCTTATCTTGTTTTTTTTCTGTACTTTATAAAGTATGGCAGAAACCATACATCCTGACAGTTGGTTATGTACTGTGTTTTAGCGCTGAGAATTGTTTCCACAAAGGTCCTATTGTTGTATATACAGGACACACATTGCAACAGCAACTACTGTGTCATACATATCCATATATTGTCACAATGCTGATTGTAGAACTGCCCCCATATAATTAAAGTGAACCTCCAGACTAAAAATCTACTCAGCAGCACTGAAAATGTTGGTGTTTCTTTAACAGTTTCACAGCATCAGAACTTTGTTTTTCTTACCCAAGCCTCATTTTTAGCTGGACAGAAGAAAACTGCACAGGCATTTTTCTACTGATGCTCTGTAAAGCATGATGGGATTTCTGATGATGTTGTTCTCCTCCTGGTGTTTTTTTGTTTTATTATTTTTTTTTTATTTGAGATTTGAAGCCTAGCGCGCGCAACTGGGAGGGGTAATGAGGACACAGGCCAGTTGTGGAACTGTGTCTCATGCTCCCTGTCATCTCCTTTCAACCAAAAAGATGGCTGCCCCCATGAAGAAGATGGCTGCCCCCATGAAATCACAAACATTTGCCTGTTCTTTTAAAACCGGGTGGGTAAGAGATTGTATTACCTATCTATTTTAATTAACATAACTAATGTAACTTAATGACATTATGTTTGTTTAGGCTGAAGTTCCCCTTTAAAAAGCTTAAAATAATAATGAAAAAAACAAAGTGGCTTCAACCTGAACCTTTTGATGCTCTAGAAGAGGATTCAACACCTCCAAACAGCAACTTCTTTAGTTTAAATAGGATGATGCCTAGGCAGTTTTTCTTTTTCTTGAGATGTAGGTATGGACATACAAAAGAGCAAGAAACTACAAAATTCAGATGTTAGGCATTTCAAATTTAATCTGGGTGGTGTGAAGCTTCATGGAGACACCAGATTTGTGTCATCTTAGAAGATAATCTTAAGCATCAAAACACATGACCCACACTATTATTTTGTGTTTCTCTGTGCCAGACTTCCATGGCTATAATTACTAGGTAATTCCTGGTGATGTTGATCCAGGGATTTTATCTGATTGCGATCTGAAGTGGGGAAGGTTTTTTTTTCCCTTTTGGGGCTAACTGGACCATGCCTTGTAAGGTTTTTTTGCATTCCTCTGGATCAACAGGGATATGTGAGGGAGCAGGCTGGTATTGTACTTTATTTTCTGGTTGAACTCAATAGACAAATAGTAAAAAACTATGTAACTATGTCATGACAAACATGAATGGCTGCTATAGTTCCGTGCTTCCTCTCCATAGAATAGAGGCTGCCTGTACAGTTACTGTTCCCCAAACCATCAGGTGACTCAGGTGATTATTTCAGGAGACTGTAATTAAGGGCCTGTTCACACATCTTTTTTACTTTTTGATGGAATATACCATAACCTGGAAGAGAAACTTTTTTTTACGACAAAAAACAATGGCCTTGATTCATTAAGTGTGATGTGATAGAGCTCTCGTTAAACAGAAGAGCGGCCGCTATGCACGCCTCACTTCCTTAGTTACGCGCATTGCTTACATAGCAACAAGCGTAACTTTAAATGCAAGTGACCCTGTGAAGTATCGTGACCTCAATACTTTACCAGCGGTCGCTACTATGTTAATTAACATAGTTACTGTAACTATGTTAGTTAACATAGTAGCAGCCGCTAGTGAAGTATCGCGAACGCAATACTTAACAAGGCCACCCGCATTTAAGTTATGTTATAAGCTATGTAAGCAACACGCGTAACTAAGGAAGGCACGCTCCTTACATAGCAGCGAGTGCTATGTAAAGCTCGCATAGCGGCCGGCCTTCCGTTTAACGAACGCTCTATCATATTAAGCAGCGCAGCTTAATGAATCAAGGCCAAACTCCTTAAAGAGCATAATGACCAATTAAAAACTAATCTGTCCTATAATTAAGACGAAGTTAAAACGGGCGGGCATGTTTAAAGTCACTGGAGCCTCGTTTCGGCCGGGCAACGGTGCACAGCCCCACCCCCTTGAAGAAAATAACTGGACACTTAAGATACTCTTTAAGATGCTAAAGAGCAAACCTAGTTCTCCTACAACACGACCTCTTGGGCAAAACACAGAAAACCTTCCGATTTATCCTGAATTCTACAGAAACAAATCCAACCTGCCTCTTATAGCTTGCTTAGGTTTTACAGTGATGAGCAAGACTAGCTTTCTTTCATCATTCACTCTGGATTGTTCTTTTTGCAGACCTTCCAATGGGCTACAAGTTTTAGCTTTGATGTAAAGCCACTTCCACAGTCAGAACAAGTATATGGTATCGGTTTGGCATGGGTCTTCAGATGCCTTTGAAGACATATCTTTTGGGTAAAAGCTCTACCGCACTCGGAGCATGAGAACGGCCTATCTCCAGTGTGAACATTCTGGTGGTCGAGAAGGTTGGCTTTCTTGGTGAAACACTTGCCACACTCGGAGCAGGAAAATGGCTTCTCTCCAGAGTGAGTCTTCTGATGGCTAGTGAGGCTGGACTTAATTGAAAAGCATTTCCCACATGTGGGACAGGAATACGGTTTTTCTCCAGTGTGGACTCTTTGATGTGTTGCCAGAAACGACCGCTGGGTGAAGCCTTTCCCACATTCTGAACACCAGAAGGATTTCTGCCCTGTGTGAGTGGTCATATGACTCTGAAGGTGGGACTTCTTCCCAAACCGCTTCCCACATTCAGAGCAGGAGTATGGCTTTTCCCCTGAGTGGATCCGAAGGTGGGCCACGAGAACAGATTTCAGGGCAAAGGATTTACCACACTCTGAACATGAATGGGGCCGTTCTCCTGAGTGAGTCTGCTCATGCTTGGCAAGGTGGGATTTATCTGTAAAGGTTCTTTCACATTGGGAACAAGAATAGGGCCTTTCCCCAGTGTGGATTCTGCGATGGTAGACCAGGTAGGATTTCTGAACAAAACATTTTCCACAGTCAGGACAAGCAAATGGTTTATCTGCTGAGGGAAGCTGTGGCAACATGAGACCAGTCAGGTGGGGAAGATGAGGATGAAACTGAGCAAACGGAAGACTTTTATAACCTCCTCCACGAGAAGTCCCGGAAGTATTAGGAATTTGAGTCTTGCTTTGAAGACCAGGATGGAGACTGGAAGTCACGGCGTCACCTCCAACAAGGTCATCATCTTCTACTTTAACAACTATCAGTCCATCGCGCTGTAGAAGTCATAATTGAGAATAATAATAAGTGTCTAGCATGTAATTTGTACCAGAAGATTTGTGCTGCAATGTTTTTCTAACAATATCAAGGAAAGAAACATTTATTAAAGGGTACCAGAAGTGACATGTAAAGTCCCAAGCCTACTTAGAACTAGCGTGTTCCTTTTTCTCCCTGTGGCTAAATCTGCACAACATTCTGCATCATCTTGGTGGTCTCTTTCTGCACGTTTGTGCAGACATCAATATAATGCGCATTCTCCATAGTGACATAGAGTGTATCAATGGACAAAGAACACGGTACATAGAAAAAAATGCCCTGCTGTCAGGTTTAAGATGTGCCTGTGTGGAAACTGGAAAACATTAAAAGATGTTCTCATTCACTTGATAGAGTATAAAAAAGTTAAAGAGAACCCAATGGAAGTCGGGTCAAATATCAAATACTTACCTAAGGAGAGGGAAGCCTCTGGATCCTCCAGAGGTTTTCTATGCCGCCTTCCAGCGCTGCCCAGGACCCTCGTGCACATCGCAACCGAGCTCCTCCTCAAGCACGGGCGCAGCCACGCTACAACTGCACAAGCATGGCCACACCTGTGTAGTAGCACAGAGCCACTTGTGCACGAACAGCTCCGGATTACTGCACAGGTGCATCCACGCTCTCGCAGTATGGTCGCACTGAAGAGGAGCGCAAGCTTGTAATCAGATAAGAGCTTGTCAGATTCCTTTGGGGTTCACTCTCGGCAATGGTGGACTGGAGGACAGTGTGGGAAACTTCTATAGCATACATGTCATACTCTGGCCCGTAGGCTAAATCTGGTCATCAGATTTGTCCCTCAAGTGGTTTTCCTCCTTTGCATTGTTTGGCCCACTCTAGACCACCAGAGAAGCTATTTTGGAGGGTAAGCCCTAGATCACCAGGGAAGTCATATTAAGACGGGGAAAGCAGTAGATACCAAGGACATTTTTTGGGAGAGGGAAGGGGGCCACTAGACACCAGGGAACTGTATAGGGAAAGGAGGGGGCCACTAGACAGTAGGAAACTGTATGGGGAGGGAGGAAGGACAACTAAACGTTAGGGAATTGTATAGGGGAGGGAAAACCACTAAACACCAGGGAACTGTATAGATGAGGTAGGGAGAACCACTAAACACCAGGGAACTGTATAGATGAGGCAGGGAGGACCACTAAACACCAGGGTACTGTATAGGGGAGGGAGGGACACTAGACACCAGGGAACCATATTGGGGAAGGAGAGGGCTATTAGACACCAGGGAACTTTATAAGGGAAAGAGGTGGCTACTAGACACTGGGGTTTGCCCGCGACTTTGTCCCAGAGCTCAATTTCAGCCCACTTTGTATTTGAGCTTGTCACCCTTGCTCTAACGGGTTCTGAGCCATCCCTCCTCTTAGGTAGGTATTTGACTTTTGACCGTGGTTCGCCTCAGGTACATTTTAAGCTGGATCCTTAATTCTTAGATACAAAAAAGGACTATAAGATTGCAGGAAAGTCCTGTTTAGGGTAAGGACTATAGATACAATTTTTATCTCATAAGTTTATTTACATTTCATGCTTGCTTTATTTATTAAAAAACCTCAGTTCCTGTACCTTGTAAACATCTGAGATCTTGTGACGTTCCTGTGCTGAATCCTGGGAATAAAGAGGACCTGTACACATCTCTGGGGGGTTTCTGTTACTGGATCCATCTGTAAGATCTTCTTCACGATGTTCAGCTTTAACCACACTTACATCATTACCCTATAGCAGACACAAAACACACTTAATGCTACTATTGTCAGTGGATCTAGATAGATGCCAAGTCTTAGTACACATAGGGGATGACTCACTTAACAGCAGTGATATTACTGTGCATGGCAATATTACCCTTACTAATGCTAGTAAGTACGAGTTACACTATTGGTGCGACTCACAGTACTTGATCAGCACGACTGTTGCCACCACAACACGCGTAAGTAACAAGCGTTACTGGTAGCTACACACGTTACCATAGTGACGGTCATGCATCTTGAGTCCTGCAAGTCTCGATAATAGCATAACTCTAACTTACTAACATTGGTAAGGGTAATAATGTTGTGCACTGTGTGTGCACAGTAATATTACCGCTGTTAAGTAAATAAGCTTGGATGAAAAAGCCATTGCACGTGTGTGTATACAGATACGCCATTTCCGGCTGAATAACTACTGACAGACAGTGAGACGGGACCAGAAGTACTAATAAGCCATAAATCTGAACCTGAACCAAGCATCAAAGTGAACCCGAGTGGAACCTCGGGTCAAAAATCAAATACCTAAGAAGAGGGGAAACCTCTGGATCCTCCAGAGGCTGTCCAAGACTTCCTCCAGACAACCACTGCAGTCCAGGACCCTCCTGCCCATCGCAACTGCCCTCCTTCTCAAGCACAAGAGTGGCCATGCTGCACCTGCATGAGCACGGCCACGCATGCACAACTGCACTGAGGCAGCTTGCTGCGCAAATTCCTCTGTGTTCACACAGGCACAGTGTGGTCACACTCATACTTGAAGAAGATTATGATCCCAATGTTCATTTTGACAAGCCCTTGTCAGAAGACCAGCGCTTGGCAGTGGTGGACCGGAGGACGGCATGGCAAGCTTCTACAGGATCCAGAGGCTCACCTCTTCTTAGGTAAGTATTTAATTCCTGACCTGAGGTTTTGTCCTGGTTACACTTTAAAGCAGGATGGTCACCAAATTTCAACAGCAACTCGTCTGAGAGTATTAAGTGATAAAGATGCTAATCCTGCATTCAAAACTTTTTCTACTGTTATGGTAGAGTTATTACATACCTTAGGAGCACTGGCCCTTTAAGTCCTATTGCCAAACAGTTGCATGCTGGGGGTCTTTTTATCTATAATATATTCCTCCTCTTCCCTTTAGTCCCCCCCCCCCCCTTCTAATGACATAAGACAGTACACTTCCTAGTATATACCTCAGAGGGAGTGTCTGAAGACTCTGGGAGGAGGGCAGGTAACGAATACACAATTAGCAAAAGGAGAAAGAAGAGTGAGGGAGGGAATGATGTCAGGAGGTCAAAAGTAACAAAGATGGAAACTGCCTAGAAAAGGATTATCTGCTTTTCCTTTATAAAATTGACAGGAATTATAACATGGACAGTGCAATACATCTGTTATATAAGTAGAACTAGTATTTATCTACTTATATTTGTGTTTTTCATTTCTAGGTTAGCATGGGTGTCACTTGTTCTTTGAAAAAAAAGTAAAGGGAAAGAATTTACAAATGTAGAGGTCTGGTTCATCTACCTACCTGTTATGCAACACACAAGTTTGCCTTCTTAAAACAGAAGGTATTTGCGATAATTTAGGTTGGAGTCAGCATATGATGTCTCCCACAATGCATCACTGCCGAATATGCAAATCACCCTTTGTTGTCCCTGTAAGCTAGCCACACCTCCATAACCGCTGGATTGCCATGATGTGTCACCTTGTTAATTCTACAGAGCCACAATAATCCAACATGCATACAGACTGTTTCGGATTGGTTGATCCTCATCAGTGCATGGCATGGATTAATGTGGCTCTACGGGGTGGGACTTGAAACACCCAGAGTTAGGCCAGATCCACACTATAAGCGCTTGCGTTTGATAAGCGCTTGCTGAGCGCTTGTTACAAAAATCGCTACCATTCACTTTCATTAAAATCATGGTAAAAAGTCACAATTTCTATGTGATTTTTGCCACGATTTTAATGAAAGTGAATGGGACAGATTTTTTAACAAACGCTCAGCAAGTGCTAATCAAACACAAGCACTCACAGAAGTGCTTATAGTGTGGATCCGGCCTCACAGACAACCCAGCAAGCTTATGGTGAACCAGAACTCCTAGCTGTATGTAAGGGGCTACAAAGGATCAAACGGTCCTGTTACCTCTCTACCTACCTGATAATCATGTGGGTTGTGATGTTTCCATGTGGAATCCTGTGAATAAAGAGGACCTGTGCATCTCTCTGGTGGACTTCGGTTACTGGATCCCTCTGTAGGAAGACACACACAATTCCTGATTACATGGTTTCTATGTCTTTATACTACAGGTTCTGAAATGACGTGTGACTTTTTACCTAGGTGAACACTCCTTACTGCTCTCTTTTGCAAGAAATGGAAGTCTCCTCTTACCCGTTGATGTGAGGGGCGGCTGATTCTTCTTCATTATGACATCTTCGTAGAGTTCCTTGTGTCCCTCTAAATACTGCCACTCCTCCACAGAGAAATACACAGCAACATCCTGACACCTTATGGGAACCTGACACACACACAATGATACAGTCACTAGACACACCCTTGTGTTACCAGGTAATGGCCTTGATTCATCAACCTGCAGTAAATACACAGCAGACATACACTGCGAACTAATATTACCATGCACACACAGCGCACGGTTATGTTAGCATAGCGTGTGTGCGTAACTGCCGTGTGATGCGCTCTTAGCGTGACAACAGTACTCCACTAGCGTGCCCGCTACTGAGGTAATGTACATAGACATATTACCGTAGTATCGGCCGCACTACTGGAGTACCGCGGTCATGCTACGAGCGCATCACACGGCAGTTACGCATGCATGCTATGCTAATGCATGTGTGTCTGTAGTATATTTACTGCAGATTGATGAATGAAGGCCAATGTCCCATAATTCCCAGCACTACTCACCTCTTCTGTCAGCAGCTTGATGATCTTGTTGGTGGTTTCTAATATCTTCGTGAAATTTTTTTCATGTGTCATGGAGGAAGATTGGAAGTCATTAGACTTCTTTATGGGTCCATAATCCTAAACACAAGAAACAAGGTTTACTATTCCATAACAGCAAAGTAACCCAGAATCTCGTTCACTTCTCCAGTCAGATGAGTGTTCTAATACAGAATGAAGTCATACAAGATTCCCAGAGTCCCCATCGCCTCTACCAGTCCTGTCTGTGGGAAAGATTTATCAAAAACGGTGCACAAAAAATTGGAGCAAAACTAGTGCAAAAGCGGAGCAGATTACCAGATCAAAGATTCTGATTGGTGTAAGGTTCTAAGCAGCTGTTCCACCTTTGCACTAATTTTCCTTGGACTGGTCTTAAAGCGGACCTGAACTCAGAACTTCCTTTTCTGCTCTAAAATCTGCTCCTGTATTTTAATAGTAGAGAAAAGGATGATGATGATGATGAGGTCATGTGGAACGCCCAGAATCCATATCACCTCTCCTATCAGATCTGTGTTTTTCAATAGAAATATGAGTGGTTTCACGTGGCAATCTCAAAATCCTTATCTCACTAGAAACGTCTGCGTTTTATTAACAGAAATATGAGTGATGTCATGTGAAACTCCCAGTAGTGGATTGCAGCCGTGCCGCAGCGTCAGTGGTTTCTGCGCACCTCTCACAATCACGCTCCTGTTGTCAGGAGTGTTTTAAGCATGCACAACGCCACTGCGCATGCGCAGAACACTCCCGACAGTGAAAGCGCTAGAGACAAATGTGCAGGACATTTTTGGCAATGGAAGAGAAAGGCGCATACACAGAAGCCACTATGGGGCTGACAGCAGGTCACAGCAGAACTACGGCAAGGGACACACAGACTTCTAGGGGATGGAAGAAGCCAGATATACTTTTGTCATTTCGCTATTCCTTTAAGGACTCTGCCTCTGACATGGGAGACCAGGGTCAAAATCTTGTCTCTTCCTATTGAGTAAGCCAGTACCTATTCTGTAAGGAGTCCTTGGGCAAGACTATCTAACACTGCTATTGCCTACTGAGCCTGCCCTAGTGGCCACAGTTCTCTAGCGCTTTGAGTCTGACAGGAGAAAAGCGCCATGCAAATGTTGGAATTATTATTAGATTTCTGGGGCCCTGGTGGGTCTGTTCCACGACCTTAGTGCTCCCCACAGTAAAGTGCCCCTAATTAGAATATTCACCATTAGAACTCTCTCTGTTATAGGCAGGGCTGTGGAGTCAGAGTTGAAGTCGGAGTCGGAGCAATTTTGGGTACTTGGAGTCAAAGGGTTTCATAAATTCGGAGTCGGATTAATTTTGAACCAAATCTACAGCCCTGGTAAGTATTAGACTAGGGAGTCAGAGCTATTTTTAGTACCTGGAGTCAGAGGTGTCATAAACTGAGGAGTCAGAGTCGGATGATTTTTAATGCCGACTCCACAGCCCTCATTATAGGTGTACATTCAAAAAGGGCACCGCAATAATTTGGGGGCCAGAGAAAACCACTAGTGGAATATCGGTAGAATTACCGGTATTCCTCTACTTAATTCTGATACGAAAATACCAGTAACTTTTACTGTTACTTTACTAATCACTAACCTTGTTCTCACACAAGGCCTCTCTGTACCGATGTCTAACCCTAATTGACCCACAAACTCTTGCCTAACCCTAATCGACCCCCCCCCCCACCGCAAAATGACTAACCCTAATCAACCACTTCAACCGATGCCTAAGCCTAACTACCCTCCCATCCCCCCTCTGCCGCAATCCCATCCGATTTGCTGCTAAATAGCACACCAGCTATTTGTAGCCTCAGTTTGTGCTATTTTATCGGGTGTCTCAGGCGCCCTAACGTTCAATTATAGCCACAAATAGCAGCTATTAACATGGGCACCCAAACTGCCACGGCACCTCCAGTGCCCAAATGACCTGGTTCGCATTATAGGACCCTCACATATTATAGTTATCCACATTGCAGTGTGTAGGCAAGTGGAGGAGAATGCTGGTATGTTTATCCTAATTATCTCCTATGGGCTCCATCAATAAACACACAACTTCATCTTCATCTCCACTTTGACCTGATGGTAATGTTACGTGATGCATCAGTCATGCAACCATTGGGTCAAAGTGAACTACAAGAATGCAGTGTGTGGAAAGTGAGGTCATGTGACACTCCCAGAATCCTCCTCACCTCTCCAGTCAGCAGGTAGATGATCTCCAGGGTAAGCTTTAATATCCCCTCGGTCATCCTGTTTCTGTTCCCCCTGGATTCACCATGAACAGAAAAATTCTGGTTCTCTCGGACAGACCTGCACAAAATGTATAATAAACAAGATTATAATTTCTATATAAAAACAGCAAAGCTATCCTACTGATTATACAATCAAGTCATTAAAACCTTTGTGGGTAGGTGCACACATAAAATAACATGAAATGCTGCATTTATGTCATGTTTCATTTTATGTTGTGTGCTTTTTTACTGCGTTTTTGATGCCTTTGCGTTTTTTACCTCCAATAAGCAGACCTCAGTTATATCTTTACAAAACAGAGGTGGTGAAAACGGATCGCTCTAAAGGTGCGTATACAACTTTGATGGATGTCACTGGTCGGGAATCGGGACCCGATCCTTTTGGGTGACATCACTGGGCCGGGCTGCACAGAAGCGAGTCAGCTGTGTAGATGATGACGCGTACTGTTGCTATGCGGAAGAATAGCGGAGCTTGCATGAGGTCATGTGGCATGCACAAAGGAATTGGCCGTCGCTGGGGGAGAGTTGATCGGATCGCTTGTGCGTTGCAGGTGCCTCTGTACACATGCCTGAGGCGTATGTTATTGGCTGGTTCAGCTGACTTTAGTCAAGCCTGTGTATAAGGGTTAAAACAGCGTACACACGCTAGACTGAGGTGGCAGATAGTAACCGCCTCAGCCAATAATCCGGCATGTGTACAGCAGCCCGCGAAGAATGACTGCCGCTTGGAGAGCAATCTGCTTGGCAGATCAACTAAAGGTGGCCATACATAAGGTGACTTGGCGGGCGATCGGCCATCCGATTCGATTATCATAATCGAACTAGATAAAAATTGGTGCTGCCAAGTGCATGCCAGATCGACGATGCGACAAATTTCGGGCCGAAATTGGTCAAATGAATTGTGCTGCAAGATGCAGGGCCAACTTGCTTGATCGGGTGTGCGGCGGTAACGGCGAGAGACAAAACCCCCCGCCGCTGTTTCCTCAGTGTATAAATGCACACGTGTGCTTTTATCCATTACCTGTCCTGTGTGGCGGCGTGTATGTGGCTAATGGAAGAGCGGCGGATTCGGTCGACGGAGGGGCACTGTGACACAGGACAGGTAATGTATGTACACTAGGGATCAGCGGCGAGGCGGCGGACGCAGCGGATTCCTACAGATTCCAGCATGAAATGGGAATCTGCCTGCGGTGTATGGGCAGCTGACAGATCTCCCTCCAATCAGAGAGAGATCTGTCTCTTGGCGGATCTGCCCATACATCGTCTGGGCACCTTAAGGCCCGGTTCACATTAGCGGTGCCCGTCCGGAATCGCCGTGCCGGAGCCGGACCGCTTGCAGAACGGACGGAACGGACGCACGGCAATAGCAATGAAAGCCTATGCGTCCGTTCACATGCGTCCGTTCTGCCGGACCGGAGCCGGACCGGATCCGGACCGGATCCGGACTCCGGCGTCCGTTCCAACATGCGCTATTTTTTGGTCCGGCTCCTCCGGCAGCCGTATCCGGGGCGGAGCCGGACTGCACCATCCGGCCAATACAAAGTAATGAGAACCGGAGAGCGCACAACACACTGGCTACAAAAATCGGACGTTCTACCCCACTTCCTATGCATTTTGGATGGGGACCACATGGAGTTCACAGAGTGGGGCAGCAGCGATTTCATGCTGGAGCTCTAGGCAGCAACATGTCTGATATAAGTCTGATAACGAGGAGGCGAACAACAGAGAATTCCCAGGTATACGAAAAATGCCTGGATCCATGGTCCCAACTGCAGTCTCTGTATCCACGGATGGTCTCCACACGTCCACCTGTCTCCAACAATGACCCCAGACCCTTCTGCTGACCTCCCAGACCCCAGGTATTTACAGGTTGTTATCTCCTTAAGAAACCGGATCCGGACCGCAACCGTGTTCACACCGCACGGAAACCGGATGCAAACGGACCGGATCCGGACCGGATCCGGATAGGAACCGTACGGATCAGGTCCGGTCCGGATACGGTGCGGTCCGGACATCCGGTGCGGTTTTGACAAAACCGCAAGTGTGAACGGGGCCTTAGCCAAGCGATTGCTTTGTCCACCTGCTTGCCTGGCCCATCGCGTGCGCACACCATCGTCCCTCCGCCTCCCAGCATAGCAACATAACACGCCGTCAGCTGACACACCTCCGACCCAGCGATGCTGCCCCAGTCAGAAAACCAAAACCTGATTTCCATATAGCTGATTGTAGCATACTGAAGACTCCCTTTCAATAGATAATCAAGCGTAGATAAGGCTGGAACTGTCCTTGTACAGTATGTCCAATAATATAAGTACAGAGTGGGGTCCTATCCACATGCTAGCTAGTAGCTACTATGCTGTATCTGGAATCCTTTGAACTATTTACATCCTTATCAAAGAGGATCCCGTTCATTATTATCCCATTATATTATTATTATTATTGAGTTATTAATGAGTTAACAATGCAAACTCTCCCTTCAGGACTCTGAACAATTAATGACAGCAGCCCAATAATAACCCCCTGCACACAGCTCCCTGCATGCGTGCTGCTGGCTGGTAATGCAGCCTGATGACAGTGTGATGTGCAGCAGCTGCAGAGTCAGTGTGCGGCCTCTCACCCTCCTCTGCAGCCAGCCCTGCGCTTCTCCTAGGAGCTGCCCAGCCTCCAGCCTTCCTCCCCTCCCGGAGCTCCGTGCAGCATGTTGTGTCCAGCATTCACATTGCCCAGCTGATCCCCCTGTGCCAATGAGAAGGAGTCTGTGGCTATAGTGAAGAGAAACAGCGCCCCCACTACAAGTGTACTAAAAACACCTCCAATAAAGAGGCACTGTACTGACATGTACCACTTTCCACATGAACCTGAACTCTTGCACAGGACAGAAGGAGAAGAGAGAAAAACACCCTGTATAGAGAGTTCCCCCTCATCTGTCACTAATCACATGTTGACACATCACATTTGATCTCTCCCCTGTGTCAGCTGACTGCCACAGCAAATAACGTCATTTGTAAGCACAGGGTGTTAAAAGGGTTCTGTGGATCATTAAAAAAAAAACCTGACACTTACCTTCTATCAGCCCCCTGCAGCTGTAATGTCCCGCCCCGTCCTCCTACGATCCTCCGTTCCCTGCTGCCGGCACTGGTCTATTATTCGTCTAACTAAACGAATAATGCTCGCTCCAGCTAGCGTCTCCTGGAGCTTACTGTGCAGGCGCAGCGGGAGCGAGCGTGCAGCCGCAGTGGATCATCTGGATCGATTAGACAGGGACCGGCGGTGGGGAATGGAGGATCGTAGGAGGACGGCACGGGACATGACAGCTGCAGGGGGTCGATAGAAGTGGTAAGTGTCAGTTTGGGTTTTTTTTTATGATCCACAGAACCCCTTTAGCTATATGTTTTCCTCCATGAAAGCAGGACGTAGAAACACTGCAGATGTATCAGCTGTGACAAAGAAATGCTTTCCTGTAAAGGGAACCTAAACTGAATATAAAAAAAAAAGAGTTTAACTTACCAGGGGCTTCTACCGCCCCCCCCCCCCCCCCACAGCCACCCTGTGCCACCGCCGTCACTGGATGATCCTTCGTCCCCCGCAGAGGCTGAGATTCGTTCCTGATGATTCAGCCAGTCGATGGCTGCTGCACCTGCGCAGCCCTGGCCATGCGCATCCTTGATCATGCTCCTGCCACTGGGAGCGTCCGGCGCATGCACAGTACGAGGACATCGTGTGATGTCCTTTAATCAGTGATTCTGCAAAATGCTCAAACGCTAGCGCTTTTTAAAAACGCTAGTGTAATTAAACCTTATGGGCCCGTTCTTACTTGGGCGATTTGGGCAAATCGACGCAAATCGCCCCAAAACGGTCACAAACGCGAAACGCAAATGCGTCACCTGCTCTATTTTCAGGTGATTTCCCGGCAATCACGTTTCAGTGCTATAGAAGCGCTAAATGCGATCGCGGCAAAATCGCCGCAGTGTTCAGTGATTTTTCCGCGTGAAATCGCGGAAAAATCACTCCTGCAGAAACGCCGGAAAAAAATCTCCGGCGTTTTGCATTTCTAAGTGTGAATGGGGCCTATGGCAAAAGTGAATGATCTGGCTAGACGAATATCTTGCTCATCAGTACTATGTATAAAAAGCTAGCCAATAAAAGCTACTAGCTACTTATTAATGAACACAGTTGTAGTCTAATGCAGGGCTCTTCAACCTTTCCACTAATTGTACCACTGTTATCGCCTGAAAACTTTCAAGTACCACCAGTGTGCCTGCACAGTAGATTGGATGCGATCGGGCTTGGCTGTTTCTGCTGGAGTCTGAACAGAGAGCAGCTACTGCGCATGCGCACACACCGATGAGGAGAACTATGGGGCTCCCAGCACTGGATCCCATCTACTGAGGAGGAAGGCGGAAACCTCTTTAGGATACAAAGGCCTCCCCTTCCCTGAGGTAAGTACCCCCGGGGCACTTTTTTCTTACAAGGTACACTTTAGGAAAAAAAAGCATTTGGGAGGGGAAAAGTAGGAGGCATTGGTGGGGAAAAAAACTACTAGATTGCTAGCCTACTTATTGTCAGTATTGGCAATCTAGAGGTAGATTGCCAATATAGGTAGCCATACAAGTTCCACCCCCTCCTCCCCCCCCCCCCCCCGCCCCCATGCGCTTAATTATAGGTAGCCTGGCCCCACCACCAGAGAGCTAGGCAGTGACTCACCACAAAGTTCGGCTCCCCCCTTGCTCACTCCTTGCTGTTCTGCCCTGCGGAATAGTTCACACCTCAGATCATCGGTAAGCCAGCGCAGTGAAGAGAAAGCCAGGCAAGCGATGCACAGTGACGGTGTGTATACTTCAAATGAGCAGTGATGTCACTTTCTGTATCTGCGCCATCACTGTGCACCATTAGCCTGGCTGTCTCCTCCACACTGATCTGAGGTCTGAAGTATGCCACAGAGAAGCACAGCAAGGAGGGAGGGAGGGAGAGCCAAACTTTATGGAGGCAGGGGAGGACCAGGACAAGTGGCAGGCGGACAAAAAAGTGGCAGGCAAATCTGGTGTGTACCGCCTGGCCAACAGCAAAGTACCACCGGTGGCAAGCGTACCACAGGTGCAAAGCCCTGGTCTAGAGAGTAATCTTTCTAATTAGGCCTTAACAAGTAAACAGCAAGTGTAAATTAGGGCTGTCAGGTGTGCCACTCTATGCCATAGTTTGGGCTAATATATAACACAGGAGGTTAACCCTTTTGTGTTCCTAGGACACCAGAAAGTAAACACTGCAGGGTTTTAGTAAGATTTCTGTAAGTTGTAACAAAGAAATGTTTTTCTTTAAAGTTATGATGCTGTTGCTTCTCTCCTTAGAGCAGAGAGGAAGCTCTCAGTTTAGGTCCGCTTCAAAAGCTGACAGAACCAACAGGTTTTGGACTAGTCCATCTCCTCATGATGGAGTCTCAGGGTTTCCCTTTGTTTTCAAAAGCATTAGCTGAACGGCCATTATTAAGTCTGACTGCCAAAATAGTGTGCGAGTAGCGATGCTGGCTGGTCCTATTTTGGCAGTTAGACTTAGCAACTGCCATTTAGGAAATTATTTTAAAAAACAAAGAAAACCCTTTGTATGCCCAATGAGGAACTCGACTAGTCCAAAACATGCTGGTTCTGAAAGATTTTAACTGCTTACTTTTTCACTGTAATGGTCCTTTAAAATGGTAATTTAATAACAACCGTGAAGGTCAGGATGTACTGCTGCATTGCTGAGCTTATTTTAGTAATATCAAAGGCCTGGTGCACACCAGAGGAGTTTTTCTGAGCGTTTTGAGTTTTTAAATCTGCTGCTAATGTTATCCAATGTGTCTGTGCACACTGGAGCATTGAGATTTTGTAAAAAAAAACCCATAGCATTACATTGGGAAGAGCTTTTGAAACCTCTAAAAGCTCTTCCCAATGTAATGCTATGGGGTTTTTTACAAAACCTCATTGCTCCAGTGTGCACAGACACATAGGATAACATTAGCAGCAGATTTAAAAACTCAAAACGCTCAGAAAAACTCCTCTGGTGTGCACCAGGCCTCAGAGCCCGTTCACACTGCACGCGTTTCCAGCCGCGTTTTGGAAACGCGTGCAGGTGGCCAAAACGCACGACATCAGACATTGCATAGAGTGCAATGTCTGATGTTCACACAGCATGCGTTCCGGACCTATGCGGTCCGGGAATGCATGCTGCACGCAGATTTTACAAAAACGCGCGGCTGTCCCATTCACTTTTCAGTGATGGGATCAGCCACGCAACGCATACGAACGCGGACATGCGTGCGTTCGTACGCGTTGCGGTCCGCATGCGTTGCGTTCCGCATTTTGTAGTCTGAACGGGCCCTCAGACTCTCATGTGCTGTGCTGTGTTCTGACATGAGCTGCTGCATGCATTTCTGTGCCAACACACTGCTGTCTCATTTCAATTAATACTGCCATGCAGAGCAAAACAGGCGCCATACACATAAAGAGAAGTAAATGGTTGGCACTCCAAAAAATTGGTACAGAAAGATCTTTAATTCATTCTGTAATTAAGATAATCTAATATTCCAAAGCAACAAAGTACCTCTTTATAAAAAAAACAGTGGAAGTTCATTTGAAAAACAACTCAGCAACAATAAATCACCACAATGCATAATAAACAAATACATTTGAAGTAGCCCAAGAAAAAGCGGGTCACCATCGTGGAAGAACACAAGTACCAAGCATTAAGGTAAGAGAATGTGTGGACAAGTTTCATAGGTGGCTTAAAGTGCTAGCCAGGAAAGAGAACCACTATGAAAGTTAAAGACAATAAATGTGTCATTAGACTGGGAGCAAGATAGGAAGATAAAAAGCCAACATAGGCTTTTTCCTCCACTCCCTCTCTACAGTTATACATATAATAATTCCTTTCTTTGTATAGCGCTTCTCTCCTGTCGGACTCAAAGCGCTTGTGAGGCAGCCACTACTCAGTAGCAGGGCCGAGCCTGGGCGGGTGCTGCGGGTGCAAGGCACCCAGGCGCCTGCCTCTGAGAGGCGCCGCCCGGCCCCGCTCGCCCGGCCCCGCTCTCCCCCTGTGGCCGCCGCCGCCGCTTTAAGCTCCCTCCCTCTAGCCGCCGCGTCAGACCTCGATCAGGCGGGCGGGCGCTAGGACCTAGCACGCCGCACTGATATGCAGAAGTGACATCACTTCCGCATATAGAGCGGGTGCGTCCGGCGCCCTTTTCCTGGTCGGGTCGCCCGCTGATTGAGGTCTGACTAAGGGCTGCTGAAAGGTGAGGGGGGAGCGGAGGCGGCGGGGCGCACTCCTGTCACTCCCTACCTATCCTGGGCACAGATACCACCTGGCTACCTATCCTGGGCGCACATACCCCCTGGCTACCTATCCTGGGCACAGATACCACCTGGCTACCTATCCTGGGCACAGATACCACCTGGCTACCTATCCTGGGCACAGATACCACCTGGCTACCTATCCTGGGCACAGATACCACCTGGCTACCTATCCTGGGCACAGATACCACCTGGCTACCTATCCTGGGCGCACATACCCCCAGGCTACCTATCCTGGGCACAGATACCACCTGGCTACCTATCCTGGGCGCACATACCCCCTGGCTACCTATCCTGGGCACAGATACCACCTGGCTACCTATCCTGGGCACAGATACCACCTGGCTACCTATCCTGGGCACAGATACCACCTGGCTACCTATCCTGGGCACAGATACCACCTGGCTACCTATCCTGGGCACAGATACCACCTGGCTACCTATCCTGGGCGCACATACCCCCTGGCTACCTATCCTGGGCGCACATACCCCCTGGCTACCTATCCTGGGCACAGATACCACCTGGCTACCTATCCTGGGCACAGATACCACCTGGCTACCTATCCTGGGCGCACATACCCCCTGGCTACCTATCCTGGGCACAGATACCACCTGGCTACCTATCCTGGGCACAGATACCACCTGGCTACCTATCCTGGGCACACATACCCCCTGGCTACCTATCCTGGGCGCACATACCCCCTGGCTACCTATCCTGGGCACAGATACCACCTGGCTACCTATCCTGGGCACAGATACCACCTGGCTACCTATCCTGGGCGCACATACCCCCTGGCTACCTATCCTGGGCGCACATACCCCCAGGCTACCTATCCTGGGCACAGATACCACCTGGCTACCTATCCTGGGCGCACATACCACCTGGCTACCTATCCTGGGCACAGATACCACCTGGCTACCTATCCTGGGCGCAGATACCACCTGGCTACCTATCCTGGGCGCACATACCCCCTGGCTACCTATCCTGGGCGCACATACCACCTGGCTACCTATCCTGGGCACAGATACCACCTGGCTACCTATCCTGGGCGCACATACCCCCTGGCTACCTATCCTGGGCGCACATACCCCCTGGCTACCTATCCTGGGCGCACATACCACCTGGCTACCTATCCTGGGCGCAGATACCACCTGGCTACCTATCCTGGGCGCACATACCCCCTGGCTACCTATCCTGGGCGCACATACCACCTGGCTACCTATCCTGGGCACAGATACCACCTGGCTACCTATCCTGGGCGCACATACCCCCTGGCTACCTATCCTGGGCGCACATACCCCCTGGCTACCTATCCTGGGCGCACATACCCCCTGGCTACCTATCCTGGGCGCACATACCCCCTGGCTACCTATCCTGGGCGCACATACCCCCTGGCTACCTATCCTGGGCGCACATACCCCCTGGCTACCTATCCTGGGCGCACATACCCCCTGGCTACCTATCCTGGGCACACATACCCCCTGGCTACCTATCCTGGGCGCGTATACCCCCTGGCTACCTATCCTGGGCGCGTATACCCCCTGGCTACCTATCCTGGGCGCATATACCGCCTGGCTACCTATCCTGGGCGCATATACCCCCTGGCTACCTATCCTGGGGACATATATCCCTGGCTATATATTCTGGGGACACTGTCTGTTTGTCATTATGTGCATTTACTGGTGAAAATCTCTCTTATGTGCATTTGCTGGTGAAAAGCTGTCTTCTTATGTGCATTTGCTGGTGAAAAGCGGTCTCTTGTTATGTGCATTTGCTGGTGAAAAGCGGTCTCTTGTTATGTGCATTTGCTGGTGAAAAGCGGTCTCTTGTTATGTGCATTTGCTGGTGAAAAGCGGTCTCTTATGTGCATTTACATGGGGAAAAGCTGTCTCTTGTTATGTGCATTTACATGGGGAAAAGCTGTCTCTTATGTGCATTTAGTGGGGAAATTTTGTCAATAAAAATAATCTTTTGTCAGTAAATTTTTAGGTATTTGTCAGTAAAAAAATAACGTGAAAGGTTGGCAACACTGGCAGGCTGCGCGGCGCAACGGGAAAGATACAGGCAGCCCACCTCACGCTTGGGCTTGGCGGGGGGAGGAGCCTACGATAGCGAGAGTAGGGTGGCCGCAGGCAGCCATAAATACGCAGTGTGTGACTGCGTCGCACACGCAGAGCCTCTCAGCCTGAGTCAGTCCAGAGACTAGCAGACTCGCAGGAAGCCAAAGCCAGCCAGGAGCAAGCCCATGGAAGAGGGGTAGGAATGGGGTATCACGTGCATGCGTGGAAGGTGTGGGTGTGATTAGGCAGGACATGGGTGTGGTTATGTGGTTGGGCGCGGTAAATTTAACCACTCCCATAGGCGCCAGAGAAAATCTTGCACCCAGGTGCCAGGCACCCCAGGCTCGCCCCTGCTCAGTAGGCAGTAGCAGTGTTAAGGTGCGTACACACATGCGACTATAGTCGTTTGAAACGATCATTCCCCGATCATATGAAACGACGATCGTTTAAAAAAAAGCAGCCAACGACCATGAAGTCTAACGACGGACGAGCTAGATCGTTCAAAAGGAACGATCTAGCTTGGCGGATTTTTCCCAACGACGATCGTTTGCAAAAGTAGTACATCGTTGGAAACGATCGTTCGTACTAGGCTTGACATGCGCATTTCACTTTTTCTCCATGGAAGTTTTCATTTTTATGCGCAGGCGCAATAGTTACTTTTACGTGATGTAACGTTCGTTCTAACGATCTGATCATTACACACCTTTTGAAACTAACTTTACTTAGGTCGTTCTTTCATCAATTAAAAGTTAGTTCGTCGTTCATAACGAACGATAGTTGTCGCATGTGTGTACGTAGCATCAGAGTGTCTTGCCCAAATAACTCCTTACGGAATAGGTGCTGGCTTACTGAATAGGAAGAGCCTGTTAGGCTTGGTGGTGTATTCTCCACAGTCAGCATGCAACGCATGAGCTGACGTGGAGGAGGTACACACACTAGCACCAGGAAACAGGCTATCCCTAGTATAGTGGAGGGGAGGACTGACTCCAATAGGAGATTGTGGCGCACAGAGCCGGTGCAGATCTGACAGCCACAAACAATGCTTTCGTATAACGTCTCAGCGCAAAGTAGCGCTGAGCGCACAAACCAGAACTGAGGAGATCAGGACAGGTAGACAGAATGAACGTTTGCTAGCTAGCGGCTACTTAGCGACAGCAAGCGTCCAAAACCAGACAGACTGGAATGAGGCAGCCAATGCGATGCGGCGATGGCGTGCCTCACAAAGACAGGACAGGACAGTCAGAAAATAGCAGGATTAAGATAGATGAACGTAACACAGATAAATATACAATAAGTATGTTTTCCTAGCATATTACAATTACAGCTATCAATGAAACTATTTGTAACTTCTGACTAACATATGTATATATCGGCAATGAACCGATATATGACATAAGCAGGAACGCTGACTAAGACTGGAGTAATACAGGGGACAGGACTCAGAAGGATTCGCTATCTCTTCGCAGAGATGAACGCAATCCACAAACGGTAACAGAACAGGATTCAGAAGGATTCGTTATCTCTTCACAGAGATGAACGCAATCCACCAACAGTTACAGAACAGGATTCAGAAGGATTCGTTATCTCTTCGCAGAGATGAACGCAATCCACAAACGGTAACAGGACAGGATTCAGAAGGATGCGTTATCTCTTCGCAGAGATGAACGCAATCCACAAACAGAACCAGGAGCAGGGTAACTCCCTCAGCACGGGTGGTCACGGTACGCGCAACCTACCAAAACGTGCTGGAAAGCTGACTAACTGCACACAGGATATAAACAGTTCGTGTACGTATACATCAGCGACACTAATGTATCAACGTAACACAAATACAAGGAAAATAATAAACGTGCTGGTATGCATATACATTGGCAATGAACCAATATATGATGCAAAGACCAGCAAAGTATCTTTATAACAAGAAACACGATCGGGGGCTAAAGCGACAGCAAGGCAGGCTTAAGCTGAAGCTATGAAAACCCAAGGAAACCCTGCAGGAAGCAGATCTTTATACTGAGGTCATCCAATGGGAGCAGACATGCAGATTCCCACACAGGTGAATGATAATCAGTCACAAGCTGACAGCAGGGAAAAACAGACAAAGCTATACAGCTTGCATGGAAATAGATCAGAACTGCCTGAGCTGCAGCACTACTTCCAGCAATAGCTGCTGCAGCAGCGATCATTACAGTACCCCCGCCTTTAAAAGTGGATTCCAGACGCTTTTCAAAACTGAAATTTCCAACAAAACAGTCTGACTGATAATTCATGATGACCGGGACAGCCCGGCAAGACCGAATTCCAGAATCAGTCCCCACAAGACTGGACCCATCAGAACCAGAACCTACAGAACCATGCCCATCAGTACTACAAGCCCCAGTGTGACACCCATCAGAACCATGATTTCCAGAAGAAAGCCCTCCGAAACTCCCTGAGCGATACCCACCGCCTTCCAGGAACCGTTCAGAAACGCCAAAGCCTTTGCAATGCCCACCGGTACTGTCTTTACCAACACAAAACCCACTGTTGAACCAGTCCAAGGCACCAGGACAAGTTTTCTCAGAGACCTCCCAGAACACCTTGAAGCTCCAAAGAGATCCCCATAGGTCAGAATGCCCCTTAGGCTCACATGGAGAACTATCAAGAACCCCTATGGAACCTAGGGCAATTCCCGAGTCAGGGCCACAAGGACAAACATCAATATCAGGGCTTTCCGGGACCAGAACCATCTCTGGGCATGCAGGCAGACTGGCAACATCAGAACATGTTCCCACTAAGGAAGCATCAGAGCACGCTAACACCTTAAACACACTTGGGCATTCTGGCACACAAAGAACATCTGGGCACACTGGCACAAGAGAAACCTCTGGGCATGTCAAGGAACTGTGAGCCTCAGGGTCAGCCAAGACAGGACCAAAACCAGGACTGGCCAAAAAAAAATCATCATGACTAGACTTCGCAACTACTGGATTTTTACACGAGAATGCAGGATCAGACTTAGATGTCGCTGATTCCAGCAAAGTCAGTAACAAATCAGATTCAGGGGCACTAACAAGACAGGACAAATCTTCTGATCTATGCACTGAACCAGATAGGGACTCCACAACTACCTCTGGACTGGACAGAGACTCATTTAATACACTGGATTGGAGCTCATGAGGCGCTGCAGAACAAGTCAGCATTGCAGCAGCCCCCACTGGACTAGGCAAAACTGAGGAATTCCCTGGACAGGAAGGGGACTCTGGAACCTCTGCCACAGCGGCCAGAGAACCAGAATCTTTCAGGATACAGGGCTGGGTTTCAGGAACACTCATCAGACCGGACTGAAATTCTGAGATTTCTATTATTTTGACCAGAGAATCAGAATTATCCATGTTACAGGGCAAGACTTCTGAAACATTCAGAGGACAGGGCTGGAGTTCCTCGGCTGTTACAACACTGGAGAGGGACTCAACAACATTGGTTAAATCAGACTGTGTACAGGACAAAGTATCTGACACACTTGCTGACGAGGACAATATTTCAATGGCTTCTGCTTTGCTGGGCAGAAATTCATCAAGTTTTATTAGAGCAGACTGTAATTCCAAAACAGCTGCTAGACAAGTGAATATTACTGCAACACCAACTGAGGTAAGCAGTGCTTCAGCCTCCTCTGCTAGAGGGTTTAAAGTATCCAAAGTACTGGGTGAAGCATAAGACTCTGCGACCACAGCTACACTGGACAGGATCACTGAACAGTCCATATTGCAGGGCAAAACCATGGAAGCACCTGCTGGACAGCATAATGATTCTGTGACCTGAGTTTCATTGGAGAGATCTACTGCACAATTCATGGTACAGGGCAAATTTATTGGAAAATTTTCTGAACAAGGTAATAATTCTGCGATTTCAGGTTCACATAGCAGATGCTCTGAGCTATTCACGAAACTAGAGCGAGGTGTAGAAACAGGAAGATCAAGACACAATGTTTGCGCATCTGAATCACCATTCATTTGTAAAATTGGAAAATTCAGATGCTGGGGTTCTGAGTTTACTAGACAGGATTGCTGGGACTCGGAAACTGATGTAGTGCATCTATTGGCATCTGCTGGATCAGACAGGAGTTGAACTTTATTAACACAGGTAATTTCTGCAGAAGTGTTTGCAGAGACAGGCAAGCTTTTTCTGGTGTCTGTTTCACTAAACAAAGAGTCATGAGTACTGGCTAGGCTGGACTCGGAAGTCAGCAGGACCTCTGGCTTCTCTGCTGAGAAATTTGCGCAGGGCAAGGTTAAGAATGTATCAGTGGCTTCTGTTTTACTGGGAAGTAACACTGAGTTATCCATGGTACAGGGTGGAATTGCAGGAACTTCAATTTCACACAAAAAGAGCTCCGAATCACCTGCTGAATCAGCCAAAGGTGCTGAAGCAGGCGGGTCAGAACGCCAAATTTGCGAATTCGGAGTCACATAAAAATCATCCAAAATCAGTTCCCACACATCAATCAAGGGAGCCACACAGTCATACCTACACACACCAGCCTCTATTAGGTTATAGGCTGACTTAATGCATGCGTTCAATACCATTTCACTTTTTGCACTGTAAAATTGACAAAATGAACTTGAATCATTCTTCCATTCACAGACCAGGGCTTCCATCTCTCCCCTCTCGAATGGAGGATCCCATGCATACTTAACAGCGAAACATTCCGGCTGATCACAGTCTGCAGATATGATTGTGGCAGGCACATGTATAGGGTTAATTAGCAGGTGATTGGCAGATTCCTTATTCCTAAGAAGCTCCAATACCTGTAGCAAGTGTTTAACTGTAGTGTATGCAAACTTTCCTTGCTTTACAAATAAGTTGATTTGTTCAATACTCTGTAATATCTCCTCATAATCATACTCAGATAATTCTTTTAAACACAAATCTTTATTTTCCCTAGCCAGGGAGGAAAGTTCATTAGTAGTTTCATAAGTCCATTTAACTCCCCTGAAAGACAATTGCATTTCATTATCTGTTAATGGCAGAATCTCATTATAGGTCTCAGTCGCTAAGGATAACGATTCTGCAGATTGGACACGTTTCTTAGAACGTTTGCGTTTTGCCTTTGACCTTGCGGTTTTTGGTGATTTATTCAAAGCTGCAGGAAAATTATCAGTAACACTTTCTGCTTGCTGCTCATTCTTGCAAGCAATTGAAGGAGCAGCTGATTGGCCTGCTGCCAGGAGTTCATTAAGAGGAAAAGGCAATGGATCTATGCGCAACCAGTTATGGATCACAAACGCTAGAAATTCCAGCGGTCTATCTTTCAAATCGGAATGATTGAGAACATCAAATGCCCACTGGAATAATTCCCCTTTAAACAAAATATAACTTAGTTGGAGTGCCCAGGTTGAAACAGGAGTCGCTTGGAGATCAGGATTGGTCAGGAACCTGGCACATTCAGAGAAAAACTCATTTTCTGTTTCAGAGCTAAGTTCTTCAAATTTCTTAAAGGAACAGGAACCATAATTAACAGTGTCATACTTTCTGGGAATCCCCCCCACAATGGGGATTGGTAATGGGGGTTTTCATAATGTTAGGCTTGGTGGTGTATTCTCCACAGTCAGCATGCAACGCATGAGCTGACGTGGAGGAGGTACACACACTAGCACCAGGAAACAGGCTATCCCTAGTATAGTGGAGGGGAGGACTGACTCCAATAGGAGATTGTGGCGCACAGAGCCGGTGCAGATCTGACAGCCACAAACAATGCTTTCGTATAACGTCTCAGCGCAAAGTAGCGCTGAGCGCACAAACCAGAACTGAGGAGATCAGGACAGGTAGACAGAATGAACGTTTGCTAGCTAGCGGCTACTTAGCGACAGCAAGCGTCCAAAACCAGACAGACTGGAATGAGGCAGCCAATGCGATGCGGCGATGGCGTGCCTCACAAAGACAGGACAGGACAGTCAGAAAATAGCAGGATTAAGATAGATGAACGTAACACAGATAAATATACAATAAGTATGTTTTCCTAGCATATTACAATTACAGCTATCAATGAAACTATTTGTAACTTCTGACTAACATATGTATATATCGGCAATGAACCGATATATGACATAAGCAGGAACGCTGACTAAGACTGGAGTAATACAGGGAACAGGACTCAGAAGGATTCGCTATCTCTTCGCAGAGATGAACGCAATCCACAAACGGTAACAGAACAGGATTCAGAAGGATTCGTTATCTCTTCACAGAGATGAACGCAATCCACCAACAGTAACAGAACAGGATTCAGAAGGATTCGTTATCTCTTCGCAGAGATGAACGCAATCCACAAACGGTAACAGGACAGGATTCAGAAGGATTCGCTATCTCTTCGCAGAGATGAACGCAATCCACAAACAGAACCAGGAGCAGGGTAACTACCTCAGCACGGGTGGTCACGGTACGCGCAACCTACCAAAACGTGCTGGAAAGCTGACTAACTGCACACAGGATATAAACAGTTCGTGTACGTATACATCAGCGACACTGATGTATTAACGTATCACAAATACAAGGAAAATAATAAACGTGCTGGTATGCATATATATTGGCAATGAACCAATATATGATGCAAAGACCAGCAAAGTATCTTTAACAAGAAACACGATCGGGGGCTAAAGCGACAGCAAGGCAGGCTTAAGCTGAAGCTATGAAAACCCAAGGAAACCCTGCAGGAAGCAGATCTTTATACTGAGGTCATCCAATGGGAGCAGACATGCAGATTCCCACACAGGTGAATGATAATCAGTCACAAGCTGACAGCAGGGAAAAACAGACAAAGCTATACAGCTTGCATGGAAATAGATCAGAACTGCCTGAGCTGCAGCACTACTTCCAGCAATAGCTGCTGCAGCAGCGATCATTACAGAGCCGAGATTTTAACCCAGGACTCCTACGTCAGAGGCAGAGCCCTTAACCAGCCACCATATCTGACACCCGTCACTGTTAGAGATAGCCAGTATTAAATTGTGCAAATCGTGATGCAAATGTAGCCCCCAAAACACAAAATCAGGTGGCAAATCAACATTCAACATTGAGGATCTCAAGGCGAAGTAAATAAAATAGGAAAGGAAGAAGGAAACAATTGGAAAAGCATAGTCGAAAAATGGAAGTTGAAAAATGACAGTTGGAAAATAATGGCAGTCGAAAACCAGTTAAAATTTGGCTGTTGGAAAATGACAGTTGAGAAATGGCAGTTTAAAAATGACGGTTAAAATGGCAGTTGAGAAATGACAGTTGAAAAATGACAGTTGGAAAATGACAGTTGAAAAATGACAGTTGGAAAATGGTAGTTAAAAATTGACAGTTGAAAAATGACAGTTGGAAAATGACAGTTGAAAAATGGCAGTTAAAATTTGACAGTTGGAAAATGGCAGTTCAAATTAGTTGAAAAATGGCAGTTGGAAAATGACAGTTGGAAAATGACAGTTAAAACTTGACAGTTGGAAAATAACAGTTGAAAAATGACAGTTGGAAAATGGCAGTTGAAATAATGACAGTTGGAAAATGGCAGTTAAAATTTGACAGTTGAAAAATGACAGTTGAAAATGACAGTTGAAAAATGGCAGTTGGAAAATGGCAGTTAAAATTTGACAGTTGAAAAATGACAGTTGGAAAATGACAGTTGGAAAATGACAGTTGGAAAATGACAGTTGGAAAATGGAAGTTAAAATTTGACAGTTGGAAAATGGCAGTTAAAAACAGTCGGAAAATGACAGTTGGAAAAATGACAGTTGGAAAATGACAGTTGGAAAATGGCAGTTGAAATAATGACAGTTGGAAAATGGCAGTTAAAATTTGACAGTTGAAAAATGACAGTTGAAAAATGACAGTTGAAAAATGGCAGTTGGAAAATGGCAGTTAAAATTTGACAGTTGAAAAATGACAGTTGGAAAATGACAGTTGGAAAATGACAGTTGGAAAATGGCAGTTAAAATTTGATAGTTGGAAAATGGCAGTTAAAAACAGTTGAAAATGGCAGTTGGAAAATGACAGTTGGATAATGACAGTTCAACTGCCATTTTCCAACTGTCATTTTTCAACTGCCATTTTCCAACTGTAAAATTTTAACTGCCATTTTCCAAATGTCAAATTTTATCTGCCATTTTCCAACTGTCATTTTCCAACTGTCATTTTCCAACTGCCATTTTTTTAACTGTCAAATTTTAACTGCCATTTTCCAACTCATTTTTCAACTGACATTTTCTAACTCATTTTCCAACTGCCATTTTCCAACTGTCATTTTTCAACTGACATTTTCCAACTGTCATTTTCCAACTTCAATTTTCTAACTGCCATTTTCAACTGCCAAATTTCAACTGCCCTTTTCTAACTGTCTTATTTAAACTGTCATTTTCCAACTGTCAAATTTCAACTGTTTAAGGGACCACTACAGTGAAAAAAGTGAGCAGTTAAAGGAGAAATTAAGTGAGAGGCACATTGAGGCTGCCATCTTTATTTCCTTTTAAGCAATGCCAGTTACCGGGCTATCATGCTGATCCTCTGACTAATACTTTTAGCCACAGCTCCTGAACAAACACATGCAGATCAGGTGTTTCTGACATTATTGTCAGATCTGACAAGGTTAGCTGCATGCTTGTTTCTGATGTTATTCAGACACTTCTGCAGAGACATAGATCAGCAGGGCTGGTATACGGCTATTGCTGGAAGCCGAATTGCTGTGTTTTAAAAGCAACTTCAGCACTGTCTTCTGATGGCGCCAAAGTTACTGACTGTGCGCCGCTATAGCCGTAATTCCTATTTCGGCCTATGGAGGCGCCGGCTGCGCCCAAATCTCCTGCACTGTTATTACAGCGCTCCCCCCCTCCCCCTCTGCATAATTATAGGTAGCCTAGTCCCACCATCAGAGAGCTGAGAGCTAGGCAGTAACTCGCCACAAAGTTCGGCTCCCCCCTTGCTCACTCCTTGCAGTGGTGCCCTGTGGAATAGTTCACACCTCAGATCATCGGTAAGCCAGCCGCAGATAAGTGACAGTCAGGCAAACAGTGCATGGTCACGGCGCGTATACTTCAAGTACAGGAAGTGAGCAGTGATGTCCCTTTCTGTATCTGCGCCATTACTGTGCACCATTTGCCTGGCTGTCTCTTTCCCACTGATCTGAGGTCTGAAATATGCTGCAGACCAGCACAGCAAGGAGCGAGGGAGGAGGAGCCAAACTTTGTGGAGGCAGGACAGGACCAGGACAAGTGGCATGCGGGCAATAAAGTGGCAGGCAAACCTAGTGTGTACCACCAGGCCAACAGCAAAGTACCACCGGTGGTACACGTACCACAGGTTGAAAAGCCTTGGTCTAATTGATCATCACCAGATCACGATGGATCATTTGCTAGCATGGTTTTAACTTCCTTAATGAGAGTAGATTTGCACTTTAGGGAAAATTCTCTGTTCTTCCTCCTGATGACACATCTGGTGAAAAAAACTCCAAAGACATACATCCAACAATTAGATCCCTTGAATTGAAAGATGTCAGCAAGTATACTGTATATCCTGTAATGTAATAATGATGATAGTAAAAAATGTCTTGAGTTTCCCTTCCCAGGCTTTCTTCTCAAAGGCACTACTACTGCAGTTTCCACCAGAGTAGCCTCCTTGCTACTTCACAACGCCTAATAACAGCATGCAGGGATGGAGCACAGCATGCTGGTCCAGCATACATGTAAAAAAAAGGCACCTGGACAAAAGGGGGAATGCATCTAGTAAATTATCTGTAAAATTACTGATATTCTACTATTTAACTCCAATAATAAAATATCGGCAATGTTTAAAGGGACTCTGAGCAGTGCATAGTAATGAAAATCTGCATCCATTAGCGTCAATCCTCTGCAAAACGCTTAACTGGGGCTTCCTCCAGACCACCGTAGCCTGCAATGTCCCTCACCCAGTGTCGGACTGGGAGCTTGGAGAGTTGAGGAAATCTACTTGCTGGCCAAATAGCAGGTGAGGCTGCTCACAGTGAAGACTTGCAGCAGGTTTCTATTTGGAACGATAACACAGGGTTACTGCTGCTTGGCCAGCAGGTGGATTTCCCAAGTTTTTACACCTCCCAGTCCAACACTGGCCTCACTGTCCTCTGGGTCCCCTGCGTTAAGCTGTTGACTTCAGCTGAAGTCGTGAGCAACTTTGCCTGTGTGGACCATCTGCGCACCCGATTTGATCACGTGCCTGCTGCTCTTAAAGTGAACCTAAAGCCATAAAAAAAAAATGAGATGAACTCACCTGGGGCTTTCCTCAGCCCCCTGCAGCCGATCGGTGCCCTCGCAGCTCCGCTGCCTCTGGACCCGCCGGCGACGACTTCCGGTTTCGCCGTCACCGGCCGACAGGCATGGGAACGCGAGTGATTGTTCGCGTTCCCAGCCTGTATATCGCCTATGCTGCTATGCTGCTTGAAGGACAGAACCCCCCCACCCCCCTCCCCAGTTGCTGATTCATAAATCTATGAATTCCATTGATCTATAAATTCCTCCTATGCCTATGTATGTATTGTGTCATATATGCATCATAGTTTAGAGCCAATTTTGGGGGGAAGCCAATTACCTTATTTGTATGTTTTTTGGGGGATGTAGGAGGAAACCAGAGTGCCCGGAGGAAATCCATGCAGACACGGGGAGAACATGCAAACTCCTTGCAGATGTTGACCTGCCTGGGATTCAAACCGGGGATCCAGCACTGCAAGGCAAGAGTGCTAACCACTACACCACCGTGCTGATCATCCAGATAAAACATCCTATTTAATCAATCCATTAGCAAATCCAAATTCCAACCGTATCTATGACAAATCTGCTACACCAATCAACCATTTCTTTGAAGAGTACCTGAAGGGAAAAAAGTGCCCCTGGGGGTACTTACCTTGGGAGGGGGAAGCCTCTAGATCAGGGGTCCCCAAACCTTTTGGGTCGAGGGCCGGGTCAACATACTTCAGACTGCTGGGGAGCCGCAGTATGCATAAAATGATGTAGAAGTCTTTGTGGGCCAGACAGTGAAGCATACCCAGGTGACAACCTGCAGTCCAATTGGACAGCAGTGCCACCTGATGTGGAATTTGATTGGAACCCAGCGAATAACTGCTTTCTGGCTTCCATGTGGATGGGTGGTGCCAGCACTGCTATTCTATATAGGGACCACAAATATTTAAATATGCAGCTGACCGCATTCATAAGTAATACATTTTGTGTGTGTGGGGCCGGTAAAAAAGCCTCAGGGGGCCACATTTTGCCCGCAGGGCTTAGTTTGAGGACCACTGCTCTAGATCCTGCCAAGGCTTACCTTGTCCTCCTCTGCAGCCACCTGTGGGACCCCTGAAAGTTCGTCAACAAGGGCTTGTCGGTGCCTCACACAGGCGTAGTGGTCATCGGGCTCCAGAACAATAATAATCCTGTGATGCGCCTCACGTAGGCGCACTGATGGCTTAAGTCTCAGGCTCCGAAGGAAATAGCCAAGTATGATCTGGTCTACTGCACAGGTACGAGCTGGGCCTGCACAGTAGAGCGGACCAGATTGGTAAGTAAGCCGCTAGTGCACCTGCGTGAGGCGCCTCACAGGATTATTATTGTTATTGAGACCATCGGCTTCAATAACTCTGAAGGGTTCTTTTCTACCCAGCCCCACCTCTTGGCAGCATGGTTCAAGGGCTCAACAGTGCTGCATCAATTTGATTGGCAGCGGGGCATAGTGGGACAGTCAGGCCACCAGGCACCTGAATGGGAAAGTTGGTGGCTGGCAGGAGGGAGGGATGTGGACAGCAGATTGGCAGCAACATTCCTGTGGGGGGAACAAAAGGGAAGCCCCTGGGCTCAACACCGCCGCATCAGCTCAGATTGGCAGCAGGGGCATAGTGGGACAGTCAGGCCACCAGGCACCTGAATGGGAAAGTTGGTGGCTGGCAGGAGGGAGGGATGTGGACAGCAGATTGGCAGCAACATTCCTGTGGGGGAAACAAAAGGGAAGCCCCTGGGCTCAACACCGCCGCATCAGCTCAGATTGGCAGCAGGGGCATAGTGGGTGGGCCAGTCCACCAGGAAAAATGATTTAACAGGGAAGGTTGGTGGCTGGCAGGCAGCAGGGAGGGTGAGGGATGTGGGGACAGCCAAGGGCCACGATCCAGGCCCAGGGGGATCCCGGAGAGGCATACTGCCTTTCTGATCTGCAGGGGAAGAAGCACTCTGTGTGTGGGTGCAGCTGTGTGCTGCCCCTCACTGACACCCAAATAGGCTCCATCCCTAGAAAGAGGACACAAGGGGGGTAGGAGGTCACCGGTGGTGGGGCAAAGGAGGACAGAAGAGGTCACAAGATGGGCAAATGAGGACACAGGAGGACAGAGGAGGATACAAGAGGGGCACATGAGGACACAGGGGGCAGAGGAGGTAACAAGAGCGACAAAGGAGGACTTGAGGGACAGGAGGACACAAGGGGGGCAAAGTAGGACACAAGGGGGATAGAGAAGGTCACAGAAGGTGAAATGAGGACACGGGGACACCAAAGGTACCAGGGGGACACAAGATGTACAATGTAATAATTGGGGGTATAAGATCCACAAGATGCTACTGTGCCATGGATGCACCAGGTTTAGTATATTTTTTTTCACAACAAGCAAACTGCAGCGAGTCCCTGTGGAATAGGCCTAGTCAGGTCTATGTCGCCGGTGCACAATCCCTCTGTGGGTCACCACTCCACACATGGTCCAATGTAGTAAATACGAAGGAGGCACTCAATTGGCTTCAAACTTGCGTTTTATCAAATCCCAGTAATACAATGTGTATTACTGGGATTTGACAAAACGAAAGTTTGAAGCCAATTTAGTATATATTTTTTTCCCCTGGTTTTTGTCTTCTAACCCTATGTGCGTCTTATGGTCAGCAGTGTCTTATGATCCGAAAAATACCCTAAATATTTTTCTTTAAATGTTTTTGAATTGGGGAACGAATCATCTGAGTTTCCATAATCCTTATGGGTATATTTTCACTTTGATATAAAAGTGCTTTGGATTACAAGCATGTTTCCGGGACAATTTGAAATGATGCTCACAAACCAAGGTTTCATTGTAATCTACAGTACTTCTAATACTAAACATAATAAATACAATGACATTAACAAATAAATATTAAACATTTTCTTTATATTATACCTCACCCTAGGTATAAAGATTACATTAGTTATAGTCCTGTGCATAAGTTAATAGCCAATTACGATTTACAGCCGCTCTGTTTACATTGAAACAATCTATGGAAAAAGCGAGGGTTCCTTACGCCAAACACAGAAAGTATAAGAAACCCCTTTTGTGTGACTGTTAACTGGTTCAGATGACAAGCTAAAAAGACCATGCATAGCAGGCCCCCCAAAAACAAATAAACAAATAAAAAATGTGAATTCTTCCTGTCTTCATCATAGTGCTGACATTGCCAGAAAGATGGTTATTCCCATTCAGGCAAAGAAAAAAAAAGATATAGGCAGCAGAAACCAGTCAGAGGGAACTTGCTCTGGTGAAAATGTCAGTTTACTCTATGGCTCCAGCTAACATCACTTTGATTTATAAAATGTTTGCTGTAAATATAGATAAAAATATTGCTGTCCATAGCCCCAAACACATCAACTTCCCCTAACTAAATAGTTCTTCCATCTGGCACCTGGGATCACTTCATGTAAATAACAGGGCTGTGGAGTCGGAGTTGGAGTCGGAGTCGAGGAGCATGACCTCACATTTATCTACATTAAATTTCATCTGCTCCATGTACCCATATAGCCATGCTGTTGAGATCCTGTTTTAAAATGTCATATCCTGCTTAGTGTTTATAATTCTGCATAATTTTGCAAAGATGGCAGCATTAACCTGTAGATCATTAATAAATAAATACATTGAAAAGGATTTGACCTACGGTAGTCCTGACCCTTGCAGGACCCCACTGCTAACAGTTTCCCATTTCGATATGACCCGTTTACCACCACTCTTTGCCTTCTGTTCCTAAACCAGTTCTCTATCCAAATACACACATTTTTACCTAGTCTCTCTATTTTCAGCCTTTTCACCAGGCTATTGAGGGGAACCGTGTCAAAAGCCTTTGCAGAGTCCAACTACACAAACCCTTCCTTCCTGCACCATCTTTTCAGCCACTTATTTTACTCCCTACAAAGAAATACACTGAAACAGAAACAGAGTTTTTGCAATATTAACAGACACCAATAAAATTACTCACATATTACTTAAACATTAACTTCTTTAAAGGATTCCCGAGGTGAAGAAATACATTTTTTTTACTTACCTGGTGCTTCTTCCAGACCCAGAAGTCCTTTGGGTCCTTTGCCGTAGCTCTGGTCCTCTCCGGTGTCCCACTGGCCAAAGTAAGTATCGCCGACCCATCGGCAGGTTGGCGCTTCTGTGAAAGTGCTTGCATGCACGTGAACGTGTCCACGTCATCGGATGCGTACTATGCAGGCCGTATGCGCTTGGATGCTCCCACGCATGCGCAGATGCAGAACCCGCTGAGTGGTCGACAAAACTTACAGACGGCCAGTGGGACACCAGGGAAGACTGGAGCTGCGGCGAGGGGCCCAAAGGACTTCTAGGGGCTGGAAGAAGCCCCAGGTAAGTAAAGAGAGATTTATTTCTTTGCCTCTGGAGTACGTTAAGTTATGAGTACTTTCTGTAAAATCTAACTCTCTCACATCTTAACCTCCTAGGCAAAACTCAGAAAACATTTATTCCCATCCTGAAATAAACCTGCCAATAACAGACTGCTCTAGGAACTAGGATTAACAAGAGTATCTCTCTCTGTCAATCACTCGGAACCCGGCTTTTGGCACACCTTCCAATGGTCAACAAGTCTCAGTTTGGATGTAAAGACACTGCCACAATTGAAACACATATAAGGTAATGGTTCAGCATGAGTTTTCAGGTGCCTCTGCAGACAAGTCTTTTGAGTAAAAGCTCGACCACACCCTGAGCATGAGAACCGCCTATCTCCAGAATGAATATTCTGATGGTCAAGGAGGTTGGCTTTCTTGGCAAAGCACTTGCCACACTCGGGACAGGAGAATGGCTTTCTTCCAGTGTGAACGTTCTGATGGTCAAGGAGGTTGGCCTTCTTGGTGAAACACTTGCCACACTCAGAGCAGGAAAATGGCTTCTCTCCGGAGTGAGTCTTCTGGTGGCTGGTGAGGACAGACTTTATTGAAAAGCACTTCCCACATAAGTGACAGGAATATGGTTTTTCTCCAGTGTGGACTCTTTGATGAGTGGCCAGAAAGGACCTCTGTGTGAAACCTTTTCCACATTCTGAACACCAGAAGGATTTCTCCCCTGTGTGAGTGGCCATGTGGTTCTGAAGGTGGGACGTCTTACCAAACCGTTTTTCACACACAGAGCATGAGTACGGCTTCTCCCCTGAGTGGGTCCGAAGATGGGCTACAAGGACGGATTTCAGGGCAAAGGATTTACCACACTCTGGACATGAATGGGGCCGTTCTCCAGAGTGAGTCTGTTCGTGCTTGGTGAGGTGGGACTTGTCTGTAAAGGTCCTTTCACACTGTGAACAAGAATAGGGCCTTTCTTCAGTGTGGATTCTGCGATGGTAGACCAAATAGGACTCCTGCACAAAACATTTCCCACATTCGGGGCAAGTGAAAGCCTTGTCTGCTGGAGGAGGTTGTGGCAAAATGTGGTCTGTCAAATGAGGAAGACAAGGATCACAATGAGCTAATGAAAGGCTTTTATCTCCTCCATGAGACATCTGAGAAACATCAGGTTGGTTGTTGCTCTGAAGACCAGGGTAGGCACTGGACATCAATGTGTCTTTTCCAAAGATGTCATCATCTTCTACTTTAACAACAGTCAATCCATCATGCTATACAATACATAATGCAGAATAATTGTAAGTGTCTGATGTGTTAATTTGTTTCAAAAGGTTTAAATTGCAAACTTTCTCAAACAACAACAATACGTATTTATTTAGTTATGAATGATTAAAGTCCTACTTCAATGTTTTAAGCCTATAATGGTTAAATGGGCATTGCCTTCTAACAAACTGGTCCCACTCCAGTCGGTACTGAACTCAGCTGCTCGTCTCATTCATCTTTCTTCTCGATCTTCCTCTGCTGACTCTCTCTGTCAAGCTCTTCACTGGCTGCCAATTAACCAGAGGATCCAGTTCAAACTCCTAAGGCTAACCTACAAAGCTCTCCAAAATCTCTCTCCCCGGTACATATCCTCACTAATTTCCAGATACAAACCCAATCGCAATCTCAGATCTGCACATGATCTTCTGTTGTCCTCCTCTAGAATCACTTCCTCACATTCACGCTTACAAGATTTATCACGCACTTCACCCCTCCTCTGGAATGCCCTCCCACAACACATCTGTCACTCACCAACCTTTGTTACCTTTAAACGCTCTCTAAAAAATAATTTGTTCCGACAAGCATATGCGCTACCTTAGGCCACTTCCCTTTGTCCTGAGACCAAAATGCACTCCTACTAGGTATCCTAAAACACTCTGCCTCTATATATTTTATTGCATACTACCCTTTCTCTTCTTTCCCCCCATTCCCTTTAGATTATAAGCCCGCAAGGGCAGGGCTCTCTCCCCCTTTTGTGTCTTGGAAATCATTATACATTTTATTCATCATGTTACTTTTATCACTTTATCACTTTTATCATTACCAATTCTGTATTTTGTATTCTGTATGTTATATCATTTTTTGTATTTTGTCACAAATTATGTATCTTGTATATTGGTGTACACCATTGTCTGTATTATTATGTACCCCATGTTTGTTTCTTACTTTGTACAACGCCACGGAATATGTTGGCGCTTTATAAATCAATAATAATAATTGCATATTTGCATCAAATATGTTGAGTGTATCAGTCTGGCTGGGTTCTGTAGCTCCTAGCAGCCAGAAGTGCGGCAGTCGCTTTCCCAGCACAGAGATGATCACCTGAACCCACCACACTCTTTGTAGCCAGCATTACAGATACAGCAGTATCATCTTCCTGCCTATTTCCTTCCTTGACCAGGGTGTAAAATAGTGTTTATCCATTCCCATACCCTCTCAATTGTATTAAAAGCCAAAAGCTTGTTCCTTTCAGAACCTTGCACCTACTGGAGTAAGAAACCATTTCCCACTGCTCTTTAAATTAAGGCATTCATTAAGACATGGGGTATGGTAGGATAAAGGAAGATCAGTTGAGATGTAAGCTGCAGGGCTGGATACAAATAGTTCAAAGGAACCTATAGTGAACAATATATGCCCAGTTTATGCCTATGGTTTCTCCTAGCCCTCTGTAGTTGTTCTGGTCCCTCGTAGTCGATGCACTGTTCTGTGCTTGCACAGTGCGTAAAAGTTGCTACTGCGCATGTGCCAGACACTTTTGGCCGTGGGAGCATGATCGAGGAGGCACAGGGCCAAGATCGCGCATGTGCTGTAGTCCACTCGGACAACGGCTGATCGGAGCAGTGCGGAATTACTGCAAGGGACCAGGAGGACTACAGGGGGCTCCAAGGAAGTTAAACTGGGCACATTCATTTCACTTTAGATACTTTACTGTCAGCAGCACAAGGAGGAGGTGAGCAAAGCAGCCTTTTGTACAGGTTGTCTCAGGTTAATAAATGAGATAAGAACTGTAGGTTTGTTCTTAAGCTGAATTTGTATGTAAGATAGAACAATAGGCTCTCCTCTGCCTCTAGTGTCACCTTCTGACTCCTGTGTTCCCATGTGCCTCCACTGTGTGCCACCACTGTCTCTATGTCCCCATTACTGCCCATTGTGATGCCTGTGTCCTCCTTTCTGCTTTCAATGTCACTGCTCCCCTCTGAGTCTCCTGTGTCCCCATGTGCCACCCTTGTACTCTTCTGTGGTTTCTCCAGCTGTCATTACCCCTCTGTGACTCTTCCAGCCGCAACTTACCACCCTCTGTGCCACCACTGCCATCCCTTGTATCCACTGCCATCCACCAGTATCCCCCTCTATGTTTACTCAAACTAAAAATGCCCCACACAGCTGCAACAAGCTCACCACACTCTACATCTTCTGCTCCTTTGGCACGGTAGTGGCATCATTGCGACGGGCATGCTGTTTCTATTGGCGGGTTGCATGTAACTTGGGACGTATGTAACCTGGGGACTACACATATAGTGGGAAAAGCTGTTCCAGCTTCTCCCAACTACCTTATGGCATGGGAAGTGATGGGAGGTTAGGAGAAGGAGGAGCTTAAACACGCGTTTGTCCAAAAAAACTGCACTGCTGTCTCATCAAGAAAATAGAGGATCCTTGGGAGTCTTAATTATGGCTCTCAATAAGTCAATGTATCTTGTAAATATCTAAGCTCTGTGGATGTACCTGTGTGGTATCCCAGGAATAAAGAGGACCTGCCCATCTCTCTGGTGGGTCTCTGTTACTGGATCCATCTGAAGAATCTCTTTCATCAGATTCGGTTTTAGCAACAACCAAATCTTCACTCTACAAAAGAGCCAAAGCATTTTCAGTGTTCTCACTGGTATACTGATGTCTTGTCTGAAGGCGTTTGTTGCATCTTTTTGCACAGCAATTGTAGGCACACGCCATGCAATTTCCTGTCAGATAGACGGGTTTGAACAATTATTTCCAACAGGCCCGATCTAAATTTCGATCGTCTTGCTGATCGATTTTCCAATCACTTTTATACAAATTTGATCAGAAAAACAATCGGAAATCAAATCAGACCGGAAATAATCGATTCTTCCTGTCTATCTGATGGGAAATTGCATGTGTGTACCAGGCATTACAGCACCAATATTGTTATTTATGTAAATGAGACAAACAGCAAGTGGAATTCAGCTCTCCTGAAAAGTAAGTATAAGACTAAACACTTTTATCTGGCTGCGCAAACAATGCTGATAGCAAGAGAGTGCTCTAAGGCTCCTAAAGTAATGGGTTCTTTTGTTAGGAGGTAAATAAACCAGGATTTCCATCACACTGACATGGCTGCTGTGCACATTTCATTCACAATTTAGCACCATACTATGAAAATAATATGGAACACCAGTACAGTTCTATATACTTTTGCTACTACACATACAATTAATTATCTAGAGTTTATTTGCAATTTGCTTTAAAGCACATCTGAAGTGATATATGTGACATGGGGCCAGATAAATGAATTGACAGTAAGAAGTGCACAATATTACCGGTACACACGCCAGCAGAGTACCGCACTTTATAAATACGGTAATGGGAAAGGAGAGATGGGAAAAGGCATCTTAGTTTGAGTCCAACTCAATCTTTCTGAGAAGGACAAACATATGGTATAACAAACTCATTTTATTTCTATCAAAAAAGTAAATATGACTGATATTTTTAAATAATAAAGTGTGAAACAGACTATCTATACAAACAATTAAGAACAATGATATGAACCTCCTCAACACATATAATAAAGTACACTCTGAAAATCACATGGCATGCACAATAAATTGTATGTGCATTAAATGGCTATGCTTAAAGCTGTTTCATCCGAATTCAGCTAAATGTGGGGGCATGTGGGGGCATTCTCACAGTCCATTCGATTAACTCTTCATGGTTGCACATAAAGTCCTTGGACTGCACAATTCCATCAAACAATGTAAATTTGCATACACAAACCCTGCACAATATTACCGGTACAAACACCAGCAGAGTACTGCATGTTGCACAACTAGCAAGGCCCATGGCACATGAGTAACACACGTTACATTGCTTGTGTAATGCACGTTACCATAGCAACGATCATACTACCACTGCACTGCAGTTTGTGCTAATTGCGCAACATATGGTAATCCTCTGTCGTTAGTACCGCTAATATTGCGGTGCACTGTATGTGGCAATTTCCCAAAGGTTTGGGCATCAGGATCATGATGAGATTAACATAGGCACAAATTATACTAGCTCTACTAAAAATTGACTGAAGTCCCTTTCTGTTTTTCAGTACAGGAAGAGTTAAATGAGCTCGTTAAAGAGTTTGTCAAATTGCTGAAAAGCAAATAGAAGCCAAAAGAATGTGTAAGAGAGTGAGTAAAGCCTCCTACACATGTATGAGACATGTCACCAGAGAAGGTTTGAAGCTCAATTCCTCTGGTGACAGTCCATGGCCGACCCATGCCTGGAGACAAGTGACATGCTCTGTTGCTATGCACAGAGGTGGGGGGTCATGAGGCAATGAGTGGGGCCAGGAAAAAAATTGCTCTCGGCAGCACTCTGCCAAGTTAAACTGCCAAGGTTGTTGAATGGCTTGTCAAATATAGTCAGTTTCATCAAAAGCAAATAGAAGCCAGAAGAGTGTGTGAGATAGTGAGTAAAGCCTTCAATGCATGTACAAGACATGTCACCAGAGTTGGTTCGGGGCTCAATGCCTCTGCTAACAGTTTGTGATCGACGCATGCCTGGAGACTAGTGACTTGTCCTATTGCTATGCGTCAGGGTGGTTAAGGTCTTTTTCATCCACCTACCTGATAATCCTGTGTACATTGCCATGAATAAGGAGGACCTGTGCAGATGTCTAGTGGGTTTCTGTTACTGGATGCATCTGTAAGAAACACACACACTAACTGAATTATTTTTCTCTATATCTTTATAACAGACTAGTCAGTTAGGCCCATTTCAAAAACAGGCATTAGAATGACTGCCAGTGTCCACGGCCGCCTGCGCACATCCGTGCACACTCACCCACGTGCTTGGCAAGGCTGCAGCTTCGTGCCTGCAGCAGCTGACATGGGCCCAAATCCCAGGGCTTTTATTAGGTAGAATTATGGAGGTTGTAGGTGGACCCTCCATACTGCTCTCTCCTTTACAAGATATTCTAAAGTCTCATCTTACCCAGTGACTTGAGGGGAGACTCATTCTCCATCATCACATGCTTGTAGAGATCCTTGTGTCCTTCTATATACTGCCACTCCTCCATGGAGAAATAGACAGTAACATCCTGACACCTAATAGGAACCTGAAACACGCAATGATACAGTCACAATCCAGATACATCCGTTGTGTTAACTGAGTAACTTCCCAAAATTCCCAGCACTGCTCACCTCCCTCACTAGTAGCTTGAGAATCTTCTTGGTGGCTTCCAAAATCTTTTTGTTGTTTCTCTCAGGTGTTGAAGAGGGACACATGGACTTTGTTATAGGTCCGTAATCCTAAATAAGAAAAAGCATATGGCTTACTATTCTATAACAACTCTGGAAAACAAAATCTCCTTCACCGTTCCAGTAAGACCTGTGTTTTAATAACAGAAATGACAGCAATGTCATGTGACACTCCTGGAATCCTCATCTCTCCAGTCGAGTCCTTTTTATTAATAGAGACAAGAGTGATGTCATGTGCATAGCTCCCAACTATGCCTCTTTTGGAGGGACAGTCCCTCTTTGAGAGCCCTGTCCCTCTGTCCCTCTTTATCCTTCATTTGTCCCTCTTTCAAGGCTAATGTACAGATCTATGTAAATATATGTATTTTACTACTGGAAAATGTGTTTACTTGACTATAAACTTTATTCCCGTCCTTCAAATTGATATATTTCTTAGTTTCAAATGTTAATATCAAGGAAAATGAACCAGGATAGAAAGGACCAGCATGATATAAATTATAAAAGAACGTATTTTTGTTATGAAATCTTTATGTTATGCGTGACTAGGGGTGTGTCTAGGGCATAAGTAAGGGTGTGGCATGGGTGTGGCTTAAGTGTCCCTCTTTATTAGGCATGTGACACTCACAGAATCTTCCTCACCTATCAAGCCAGGTCTGTGTTTCATTAACAGTGATAAGAGTGACATCATGTGAAGCTCCCATATTTCTCCTCACCACTCCAGTGAGGTGTGTGTTTTATTAGTGGAGATAAGAGTGATGTCATGTGACACTCCCAGAATCCTCCTCACCTCTCTCCAGTGAGGTGTGTGTTTTATTAGTGGAGATAAGAGTGATGTCATGTGACACTCCCAGAATCCTCCTCACCTCTCCAGTCAGGTGTGTTTTATTAGTGAAGATAAGAGTGAGGTCATGTGACACTCCCACAAACCTCCTCACCTCTCCAGTTAGCAGGAAGATGATCTCCAGGGTGAGCTTCAGTATCGTCTCGGTCATCCTGTCGTCTGTTCTACCTGGGTCCATTATAACTGATGAAGAGGATTATGGTCCTTACAGACACAATGGACCTGCACAGAATGTTAACAAACATGATTATACATTGGATTTAGAAACAAACACATCTGTGCTATACTATAGAAATTATATAATCACTAATCTTTCTAAGAATACCTCTAGAACGTTTTAATCATAAACTGGTAATCAACACAGTAGAAGCTGAACTGTGCCCGCAGGATCTTGTCAGTTCAGTCCTACTTGATTGCACTACCGGCACCATGAGAGCTCTACACATTTCATTCTTTCGAAAACCCCGCAGGTGCTGAGTTCACCCAACGCTGGGAGCACAATCAAACAGGGTGAATGAACAGGGCCACGCAGGTGCATCGCTGTGACGCGTTTTTGGGTAAAACATGTAAAGAAGCCGTCAGCAGGAGAATGGAGGGGACTAAGAGGATACCTAGGGACCTCACAGATTACGGGGGGGGGGGCTGGAAGAAGAACCAGGTAAGTAAAAGGCTGCCAATTTTAGTTCAGTTCAGGCTCCCTTTGAAATACACCTGAAGTGAGAGGGATATGGAGGCTAACGTACTGTATTTAACTGCTTCCCAACTGCCTAACGCCGATAGGCATTGAGAAACTGGCAGCCCTAGGACCACCTAATGCCAATTGGCATCAAGTCCTTGGGCGGGGATTTTCAGGAGATCTGCGCACGCATCTCTGCTTGAATGAAGGAGCTCCGCTACATCATCGGTCTCCCCACGGCGATCGCCGTCTATTTACATTGTACAGCGCTGCAATCTACGGCAGCGCTGTACTAGGGAGGCTTAAAGGGAACCTAAACTGAGAAGGATATGGATTTTTCCTTTTAAAATAATACCAGTTGCCTGACTCTCCTGCTGATCCTGTGTCTCTAATACTTTTAGCCACAGCCCCTCAACAAGCATGCAGATCAGGTGCTCTGACTAAAGTCAGACTGGATTAGCTGCATGCTTGTTTCAGGTGTGTGATTCAGCCACTACTGCAGATAATGAGATCAGCAGGGCTGCCAGGCAACTGGTATTGTTTAAAAGGAAACATCCATATCCCTCTCAGTTTAGGTTCCCTTTAAGGGCGATCGGCTCTCGTAGACTGATGCCTATGACAGCCGATCGCTGTCAGTGGCTGGCGGGGGGAGGGAGGGGCGGGAGGAAAAAAATACTGCAGCACTAATCAGAGCCCACCAACAGAAAGCTCTATTGGTGGGCAGAAAAGGGTGGGGGGGATTCATATGTGTGCGAGGTTATATGGCTCTGCAGCAAGCTATTAAAGCTGCAGAGCCCTAAATTGTACAAAATAGCCTGGTCACTAGGGTGTGTAAGCCTATGGTTCTGAAGTGGTTGAAGAGAGCCCAAGTTGGGTACATAAAATAAAAAAAAAAAACCTATGTTACCTGATCCGGGGGGCTGTGCGGATTAGGTAGCTGCCATCTCTGCCACTCTCCACCACTCCGTTGGCCTGCAGCAAGTTGCTTTCACTTTCGTGACCTCTGGGGTCATGACGCTGGAAGGAGAGCGAGACGCTCTCTCAGTGTGCAGAGGAGCGTTTAACTTGTTGCCGACCGCATCACACTGATGGGCGTGGCTGCAGCGGCAGCCCCAGGACCACCTAACGCCGATCAGCGTAAAGTCCTGGGGCGGGGATTAGCAGGAGATCGCGCGCCAGTACGCTAGGGGTAGGCTAGGGGAGGGAGGGATTGGGAAATAAAAAAAAAATAAGAAATTTATTATAAAAATAAACAGAAATATTTGTAAAAAAAATAAACAAACATTGGGGGAGCCATCACAGCCCACCAACAGAGAGCTCTGTTGGTGGGCAGAAATGGGGGGGGGGGAGGATCACTGAGTTGTACGGCGCTGCAGCGAGGCCTTGAAGCTGCAGTGGCCTATTTTGTAAAAAATGGCCTGGTCTTTAGGGGGGTTTAAGCCCATGGTCTTTAAATAGTTAAACTGAAATACATTTCACAGCCTCCATATCCCTCTCACTTTAGCTATGCTTTATTGGGCTCTATTGACAAAGCTTCTCATAAATGACTTATCACCTAAATGATAAAACTAACCTTTCAGCACATTTACAAGCAAAATAATCACTCAAAGTAAGTTGTTCCTGATTATCTTCATTTCAATATTACTTTTCTTACCTTAATTATATTATATTTTTGCTCTTTGGGAGCATAAAATGGTAGCATAGATAAGGTGAAAACAGAGGAAAAAGCTTTGTGAATCATGACCAATGTGTTAGGATCCTATATATAAAAATGATGGAACTGATTTCAAACACATTAGGTATGTCAAAGGATACCCGAAGTGACATGTGACATGATGAGATAGACATGGGTATGTACAGTGCCTAGCGCACACATAACTATGCTGTAATCCTTTTTTTTCTTTCTCTGCCTGAAAGCATTAAATATCAGGTATGTAAGTGGCTGACTCAGTCCTGACTCAGACAGGAAATGACTCGATTGATTGGTGACAAAAATCAATCAAAATTACTATAGGATGGTAAATGGTGAAATCTTTTGAAAAAACGTCTGCAGATTGATCCATGTTTGCCACATTGGCCTCAATTCACTAAAGACAGTTTGGTAAAATTATTTCGTTTAGTAAAATACTGAATATGGTATTTTACATTTTTTTCCCCAAATGAACTAGATTCCCACCATGAGGTAGAGGTTCGGTAATTTACCAAACAAACATGCTTCAATACACTAAGCCCTGCTCAGCGGTGAGGCAGGAAGCTGTGAGTCTGTGTGTATGAGTCCGGGTTTTCTGTGCAGTGAATCCCCGACATCCCTTTAGATGTGCTGCAGCCACCAGGGGGAGCTCTTCTACATAACAGTATACAGATTTTAAAATCTAAAGGGATGCAGAAAAGCCTCATAAAACGTCACCTTCCCCTGCTCTGCTACAGTGAAGTCCAGGCAAAATGACGCGTTGGGACATTGAACTCGATGGACTCTGGTTGAACTCGATGGACGTATGTCTTTTTTCAACCCAAATAATTATGTAACTATGACGCTGATTTAATCAGATTCTCCAGGTCTCCTTTGTTGTGCTGCTGCCCCCCTTGGAGAGAATGCGGACTAGTCTAGTTGCAGGGTACTGCGCATGAGCGGTCCTAGTGGCGTACCTTCTCGGTTGTGCTCCTGTTGTCGTGAGCATTCTGTGCATGCGCAGTTACAAGTCTTAACACACTGTGCATAATGTGCCTGTCCGTGGGAGCACGATCGAGGAAGCACGAAGATGGGGCCGCTCATGCGTAGAAGCCCGTGACTTGACTAGTCGGCGATTTTTCGGAGGGAGACAGCAGCACAACAGAGGGGACCCAGAGGACAACAAGAGACCTCAAAGACTACGGGAGACTGGAAGAAGCCCTGGGTAAGTAAAACTCATCTTTTTCCCCACCTCAGTTTTTCTTTAACCCTCCTGGCGGTATGAAAAATTCCGCCAGGAGGCAGCGCGGCAGTTTTTTTTTTTTTTTGTTAAATCATGTAGCGAGCCCAGGGCTCGCTACATGATAGCCGCTGCTCAGCGGCATCCCCCCGCCCGCTTTGATCGCCTTCGGCGATCTCCGATCAGGAAATCCCGTTCAAAGAACGGGATTTCCTGGAGGGCTTCCTGGAGGGCTTCCTGGAGGGCGGGATGACGTCACCGACGTCAGCGACGTCATTGAGAGTCCCGATCCACCCCTCGGCGCTGCCTGGCACTGATTGTCCAGGCAGTGCACGGGGTCTGGGGGGGGGGGGGCCGCGCGCCGCAACGGATAGCGGCGATCGGGCGCGGGGCGGCGGCGATCGGTGTGCTGGCGCATCGGGGTTACCGCCAGGAAGGTTAATAAAGAACAAATAAATATAAATAATAAAGAACAAAGCACAGGCTTTGCTTTGTTATTAAAAAATACTTTGTCTAAGAATTTCGTCTCTGAAGTAAGCCACCTCACTTGTTCATTTTTAGTTGTTTTTAACGTATTTTATACAACCAGGGCACCTCTTTATCCCCTATATGTGCTAAATCTACCCCTGAACGTCCCCCGTTGAAGGGGTATAAGCATTAGCTTTGGTGTTTTTACACGAGCCTAGTGCTTTTTTTTTATCAAGGAGAGCGACCAGCCGAGGTCCTGACGGACCACCCCGAGTGGAGTCGGGTTCATTGTCTCCACCTGCTGCCAGTGGTCGGTTGCCCCTAGCAACCCACCTTTGCGAGTAGACCTTTTGCTTAATTCTTTCCACACATTGTGTTACTTTGACATTCTGCACCATTGGGCTCCGGTTTTCTCTCTTGTATCTTTTGCTCCAGGGTGCTGACACACCCCATCCACTTTGTGTTACTTTAAATAAATACACTTATTTCTATGATGCTAACTCTAAATATGGCTAAAAAGTCTTTAGGACACACCTAGTAAATACTGCCATCCAGCAAAATTTTAGGGATGAATCTCCAACACTTGGATCTGTCCCTTAAAGTGATCCTAAGCTGAAGCTCAGGATCAAAATTAAATACATACCTTGATAGAGGGAAGCCTCAGGTCCCTACTGAGGCTTTCCTCGCCGATCTAAATCCCCGGTTGTTAAGCGCGGCCCCCCTCCACGTCGGAGCTGCGCAGCTATTCATCATGATGTGGGGCTGTGCGAGCCTGGCCATGTATGCGCAGTACCATGGCGCCCGCAGCTCCGGCTTACTGCGCATGCGCGGGCAGGCTGGGTCGGCTATTGCGCATCCCTGCATCAGGAAGAAGAGCTGTGCGACCCCGATAGGATTAGCGACAATGCACTGAATAGAAGAATCTCCTGGGGGCCGTGCTCAGTGACGGGGACAACACAGCAGGGAGGGAAACCTCAATAGGATCCTGAAGCTTCCCTCTCTTTAGGTAAATATCTGATGTGGTGTACTCGAGCTTCAGCTCATGTACTCTTTAACCACTTGAGGACCGCAGTGTTAAACCCAAGACCAGCCTGTTTTTTTCCCAAATTGGCCACTGCAGCTTTAAGGCCAAGCTGCAGGACCGCACAACACAGCACACGAGTGATCCTGCCCCCCTTTTCCCCCACCAACAGAGCTCTCTGTTGGTGGGGTCTGATCGCTCCACAGTTGTTTATTTTTTTTATATATGAATATTTATTTCCTTTAAAAAAAAAAAAGCCTTTTTTTAATCTCTTTTCCCCTGCTCCCTCCCTCCCACCGCCAGCCAATTAGTGTGATCAGCTGTCATAGGCTTCAGCCTATGACAGCCGATCACTGTCCAGCCTATGGAGGGGACAGCCGTGTCACACGGCTGTCCCCAGTACAGCGCTGCTGCCGTTTGCAGCGCTGTACAAGTAAATAGACAGCGATTACGCCGTCTAACAGTCTGCCGATTGCCCTCCCGAGAAGGAGATGCGCGCGATCTCCTTCAATAGCCGGCTCCAGGACCTGATGCCAATTGGTGTTAGGCGGTCCTGGGGCTGCCGCCGCGTCTACGCCCGTTGGCGTGGGGCAGTCTTTATGTAGTTAAATGAAACCTAAATTGAGGGGAAAAAAAGACTTTAATTTATCTAGGGCTTCTCTCAGCCCCCTCCAGCCACCCTGTGCCCGCACTGTCACTAAGCATTCCTCCAGTCTCCCGCAATGACTCTCTCAACTGGCGAGTCGAGAGGCTACTGCGCATGTGCGGTCGTCACTCACCGGGAGCGTTCTGCACATGCGCAGTAGAGATCCTTTCGTACTGCGTGTGGGTAGAGCGCTCCCGTTAACAGCAACGCAATCAGGAGGCGCGTGGACCCGGGAAATGCAATAAAACAAAACTAGGGCGTTGCGGGTAATCAGAGGATCATTTAGTGACTGTGCAGGCACTGGGAGGCTGCAGGGGGTTGGTAGAAGCGCCAGGTAATTTAAAGTCTTTTTTATTTTTCCCCAGTTTAAGTTCACTTTAAATTCAGAGAGGTGAGCAAGCATGTAAAATGACTGTAATGATAATAAGTGTTACCCTTCCCAGGCAGCTCTTCTCAAAGCTCTGCTGCACCTTTCATTCATCAGCTTCTATTCAGCTGTCTCTCCAGTCCTGTGTGTGACACCAGCTGATGGGCCACGGCAAAATGGCCGCCACTCCCTTTGTATCTAACATCTCGGAGGACTCTGGCTATCATCACCCCTTTCAAAATCCCTGTTTAAGCAGCCATTCTGTTGTAGCCTAACTAGTAGTCACAATGATGTTTAATACTCCTATTTTACATTTTATTTTCTCCACTCAACATGTTCTATTTATTTTTGTATAGTATGAAAGGGATACTTTGCATGCTATTTGTATTTTAACAATAATTTTACCAGCTTTTGGTTTCTGTGCACTAGGGTAGTACAAGGACGTCCATTTTGTTGTGGTCCACCAGAGTGCATGCATGACATGCTTTGCTGACTACAACTCCCAGAATCCCCATGTTTGCCAGAGGTCTGTTTCCTGCTATGGATAATGTGTGCTGTGTATTGAGCTGGGGAGAAGCTCTAGGGAGCACATATAATTCTACAGGATTACTGTAATGTATATACATTTTTTTATATAACTATTTACCACTATGTTATTTTTCTGCTGTATTATTATATCATTACTGTGTGTATGATTTAATTATATTATGCTGTTTTATATTAAGATAGCAGATTTAAGTATTGTACACTATGCTGTAGATAAAGGAATTATGTTGAAAATAGTATGGATTTGTCCAGCAAGGATGTCAATTAAAGATCTGAGGCCATCCCTGGAAATCAGTAACATTTCACATATGCTGTATGATATAGTTATTATAAATATAAATCCTATTGTGTAAATCAGAAGTATGGAGAGGAATAAGTATGACTATTTCAGAGGAGCTTAAAGTGAACCAGAGCTGAGAGTTATATGGTGGCTGCCATATTTATTTCCTTTTTAAAGGAATCATTAGGGAACTGAAAAAAAAATGAGCTTTACTTACCCGGGGTTTCCTCCCGCCCCTGGCAGCCGATATGTCCCTCGCCGCAGCTCCATGGTCCTGGGATGCCCTCCGTTTCAGATGCCGACCTCACCAGATCAGCATCTACTGCATCTTCCACTGTCAATCACTCTCAAGTTGTCTAAAGCATTCTGTGCAGGTGCAGTAGTTCTGTGCCTGCGCAGAATTCTCCAAACAACGTGATAGTGATTGACAGCAGCGAATATGTGCATGAATAAAAAGTATACTTACCTTTGTAGTTTATCCTTAAGAGCAAAAAGTTTTAAATCAGAATAATACCATTTAAAACTTCTTGCTTTTACTGATGGCTAACACGGTACAATACCCTACTGCAACTGCCATCCTTAAAGAGGTAAGATCTACATACTTATAGATATTCTAAGCTATTATTAGATCCATTAGGGCACCTCCTACACAGTTTTTAGAATTCCTGTGCTGTCACAGCTGAGAGATCAAATTACACTTGTGATTACTTAAAGATGAGAGAATGGATTAGACAGGCTCTTCTCTCTAAGAACACACATGGTTCGTTTCTCTCTGTTTTCCTTGTGTCCTATGCAAGAGTTCAGAGCCACCTTACATCAAAATGGCAACAGTCCGGGAACAGTGGGGTCAAGGTGCCCACTAATGATACAATCTAGGGCGCTATTATGGTTAAGGTGACCCGGTGGGAAAACTCATAGTGAAATTCCACAAATGTGATTAGCTGCTGTTTCAACAGTTCTCCAATGACAGCGGCATCTACAACTTTTAGGTTTTGGAGAGCAAGCAATAATAACTACACCCAAACTATTCGGCCAATTACAAAACTTCACGTTGTAAAGGGTTCTGTGAATGGAGAACTGATCCATTTGAGGTTTCCCACTGGGTCACCTCAACAATATCAGCTCCCAATCTTTATTGTAAAATGTTACCATTTCTGTGTAATATTGGAGACTACCTAAAGTATCCATTCATTGTTTACTACTATGTAGATTTGGTAAGATTGTACAATCAATATTGTATCATTAGTGGGCACCTTTTATGCTAGGTACACACCATACAATTTTCTGTAATGCTGAGAATACACGGCTCGATTCTGAGTCATTTAGATGGCTCGATAGATCATTTCCGACACGTCCGATTTCCCGCCCGGTCATTTTGCTGCTTGATTCTGCATTGAGGACAATGGAAAAAGATAAGAAAAAGGAACAGAAGAAAAGAGAATCGAGCAGGGAATCGATCAAGCAGCAAAATCGAGCCATGTATGCCCAGCATTAGATTTACCTGCCAGATAGATAATTTCCAACATCTAACTGCATAGCAATTAGGCATTGTTCTACTTACCAGGAGATAACCAGAAGACAATGCACCAGAGGTAATGACCAGCCTCTTCAGAAAATAATCTTAAGCCCAATCTACACGATCCGATTCTTTTTACGATTCGATTAAATCCAACATGTCCGATCAGGATTCAATTCAATTCGATTTGCCATTGCAAAACAATGGCAAATCGAATTGAATCAAATTGAATCCCGATCGGACATGTCAGATTTAATCGGATCGTAAATAGAATCGTAATCGAATTGTACAAAGAATCGGATCGTGTAGATTGGGCTTAAAGGTACATACACACATCGAATTTTTCCAAATGACCGGTCGTTTGGACATTTGAACGTCCGGTCGTTTGGACGTCAGATCGGGCGTGTGTACGGTTGGTCGTAAAAGCCGTCTTATCAGCTGAACGACCAACCGTACACACGCCCGATTTGACGTCCAAAAGACCAGACGTTCAAACGTCCAAACAATCGGTCGTTTGAAAAAATCTGATGTGTGTACGAGCCTTTACAGAAAATCTAAACAGAAAATTGTATGGTGTATACTAGGCATTACTGGAGTGGTGAGTTCAGTTCCCAGTGGGATGCTATGTCAATATAATTTTTTTCTAAGGATAAATGTGTATAAGGATAAATGTGGATGGTCCTATGTATGTACTCTGTAATATGTAAAGCTAAAGAGTCGCCTGACAATGGATCGGGGAACCTCACAGCAACTCCGTCCGACGAACAAGGTTCCCCAATCCATGTTCCTGTGCCGGGCGGGAACGAGAGTTCAAACTATCATGGCACTTTCCATGGGAGTCATCAGGGATCTTAAAGATACGATCCACCATGATGGCCGGTATCGTCTCACGTCGCAAAGCATCATTTTCCTAGTCGCGCCTTTGTACCCATGTAGCGTGATTGTGGAAACGATTGCTCAAAAAATCGCAGGCTGTTGGAAAAATCGCCCTGAAAATCACATAGTGGGTATGGGCTTTTAATCAGAGCCATATCCTATTATCCTATCTAATAAAGCCGCTGGTGTGAGCGTCCGCCTGCTTCTATGTGCGTAAACAGTACTGCGCATGGGCAACGCCTTGCGCCCGTGCACCAGGGGCCACGGGCGTATGGGCAGCTGCCTGTGTGTGGTCAGGGCCGCGGACATGCGCGCTTGGAAACTAGGCGTGTGCGAACAGGCGAGCGGCAGACATTCACACGCGTGGGGCCGCAACCGACCTAGTGACCGTTAATTAACAAACGGGCCTAATGGCTAGTGGCTAGTGGATGTATAATAATGTGTTACTGTGGTGATGACCAGAGGAGTGTAAGCGCCTCTGGTGCAGGGACTGAGGGTACTAGTTATGTATTTTCTGTACACTGCAGCAGGATGTATCAAGGTTTTATAAACGTGTACAAATATAGCTAGTATACATTGAAACACATTTGCTCTGTCATTGTGTTTGCAGGATGAAGTTACTGTCATCTGCAGAAAATGGTTATTCTCAAGTCTCCACACCCTGAGTCACTGCTTTGTGAAAGCGATGTGATTTCTTCAATGGACAGTGAAAAGGACAAGACTGAGGTGATCTTAAACCTCAGCCTGGAAATCATCTATCTGCTGACTGGAGAGGTGAGAATTCTGTGTGTCACATGCCGGGCTGGGATGAGGCAGAGGCTGAGGAGGCACCAGCCTCTGGGTGCACAAACTTGAGGCCCCCCCCCTCGCCCAGCCATATGTAAAATCGCTAGCTCAGCTGTAAAAGTTCTCGTGACTCTGCATGTTTATGGGCTGCCTAATACTGGGGGTACATTTAATTATCTAAACTGAGGAGGGGAGCTGCCTAATACTGGGGCTCATCTGGCTATCTAACTTTGGAAGTTTACTACCTAATACTGGGGGAAGACCTACCTAATACTGGGGGCACATTTGCTATCTACACTTGGGACGGGTTCTCTAGTGCTAGAGAACTTTCTCCCAGCCCTGTTCATATGACATTCTTAATTAACAAAAGGTAGATCTTGCTGGAGAGATGAGGAGGATTCTGGGAGAGTCACATGACATCACTCTTATCAGTATTAATAAAAATGACTGAAGAGGTGAGGACAATTTTAATAAATTACAATATCATGAAATACCACTTTTGTTGACAGAAATACAATGTATTCAGTGCAGCTTCATAGATTGCAACAAACTAATGGCTGCCATTATTTTATTTTGCCTACTTTGTCTTTCAGTGCGCGTAAACGTCAAGCAAATTATAATTGTTTTATAATAAAATGGCAGGTAGGAGTATTAGAGTTTTTTTGTACCAGTCAGCGAATTTGTGAAAAACAAAAGTTTGCTTTCTTAAAACAGAAAGAATTTGCGATAATTCAGGTTGGAGTGAGCTTGAGATGTCTCCCAGAGCAACACTACTGAATATATGCAAATTAACCACTGTACCCTTAGCAGCTAAACACACCTCCAGAACCGCTGGAATGCAATGATGTGTCAGCTTGTTAATTTGTACAGAGCCATAATAATCCAACATGCATACAGACTGTTTCGGATTGTTTGATCCTCATCATGGTATGGATTAATTTGGCTCTATGCAGTAGGGCTTGTAACACCGAGAGGTACAGACTAACCAGCAAGCTCATGGTGACCCAGAACTCTGGGTCACCATGAGCTTGCTGGTTAGCGAATTTGTGCAGGTGTTGAAATGGGCACATCCAGGTCAGAACAATCATTACACCAGAGTTCTGTTGACATGGTTGCAATGTGTCGTAAACTAAGCTTACTGTACATTTTGCACACATTTAGCTGGCTGCAAATTTAAGTGGAAATTTAATCTTAATAATGTCAAGTTAGGGAATGGTTTGTGTAGCAATGATATATATATATATATATATATATATATATATATATATATATATATATATATATATATATATATATATATATATATATATATATATATTTATATTTAGCAATTTTAGAATAATTGCACATATTTCCTTTAAATCTGTTACAAAGGACTATGGACCCCTAAATAAGAAGTTTGATGACCCATCATCTCTGTTACCCAAGAGAAATAATGACAAGAAGATTCTAGAAGTCATCAAGAAAATGATTGAGCTGCTGACAGGAGAGGTGAGCTGTGCAGGGGAATTATGGGATATGATACTGTAACAGAAAGGGTGTGTCCAGTCCAGATGATGACTGTGTGATTATGTGTGGCAGGTTCCTATAAGGTGTCAGGATGTTGCTGTGTATTTCTCCATGGAGGAGTGGGAGTATTTAGAAGGATACAAAGATCTCTACAAGGATATCACCATAGAGAAAGAGTCACCCCTTCCATTACTAGGTAAGGGGAGACTTTAAAGTCATAGGAAGTATTGAGTAGCATGGAGGGTCTACCTAGATTCTCCCATCATCTGATGAACACGTAGAAACAATGTATTCACTCAGTGTGTGTGTTTCCTACAGATGTATCTGGTAACAGTAACCCTCCAGAGAGATGTACTGGTCCTCTTTATTCCCAGGATTGTGTACAGGAAAATCTCACCATCCCCCAATATTATCAGGTAAGTGATGGATGAACATATCTTCCACACTGGTATACTGACTAGATTTTGTTGTTATTTAACTGAAGCTATAAATATGAGAATGTTGAGAGTGCTTAAAGTGTACCTGAGACGATATAATAAAAAAGTTTTAAACATACCTGGGGCTTCCTCCAGCCCCCTTTAATCTGATTAGTCCTTCACCGTCCTCCTCCGCTGCCTGCAGCCTCCGCAATCCAGCCCAGTAATTGCGGGAGTTGGGGGCTTACTGCACATGCGTGGCCCACCCGCGTGCACTGCTCTATCATGCTCCCGTCACAGGTAGAGTTCTGCATCTGCACAATACACTCCCAGCCGTGAGACGGGGGAGCACGCTTGGCCGCACTGCGCCTGCGCCGACTGGCCTGCAGAATTACTGGGCTGATTGCAGAGGCTGCACGCGGCAGAGGAACGCATGAGGGATTGATCAGGCCGAAGGGAGCTGGAAGAAGCCCCTGGTATGTATAAAAAAAAAAACAATTTCCCTCCATATCAGGTACACTTTAAAAACACTGGTGTAGGCGCTCTTGATGATAGACAACAACTAAAGCTATTATATAGGTGAGACGAACCGACAGTATCTCGGGCACTTTTATTGAACTGATGAAGTGGGCCAAGACCAGTGAAACGCAATGTCTATTGTGCAGGAATGAATACCTTTTAAATTAATTATTGGTTTGTTCTTTTGGGAAAGTAAGACCTTATACTTCTCACCTATATAGTAGCTTTAGTTGTTGTCTATCAACAAGGGGCCTCCACCAGTGTTTTTAGCATAGTCTATACCCTTTGGGGTTTATAGACACAAGGACCCTGCAGTCCTCACAACTATCCAAGAAGAGCGACCAAACAGCAGCTGCTATTATAAAAAACCGAGCTGGGATGGTCACATTCCCGCAGACTCTCAAATATTTGGAGGTTACTGGTTACCAGCAGGAATTGAAAAAGCCTTAATGTTGAAAGTGGTTTGTTTTCTTTGTAGGGTGAAGATGTGGTTGTGGTTAAAGTAGAACCTGATGAAGAAGAACCATCTGCGAGGAGTGATGAGTTGTTTATGGGTGAAGAAATTCCTTCAAAGAACAGCTCAGGTGAGGATTAAATACCAAATAAAGAAGAGACAGTCAATGTTTCTGTTCAGCCACTAAAGTAAACTCACTCCAGTAGAAAGTAATGGGTAAACTCTCAGTGGTGGGAATGGCGCTATCAGCCTCTATTAAAACAACTCGACATATAGTTTGTGCCTATTGGGGGAGTCAGGAATCATCAACCGCTAATTATGGAATATGTGTCCATTAATTGGATAAGGACACTTGACCTTCTGTTAGAAATAATGGAGAGACATTATGTGGTCAGTGGGGGAGTCAGAAGACACCAGCCCCTATTAGAAATAACGGGGAGACAGTATGTGCCCAGTGGAGGAGTCAGAAGACACCAGCCCCTATTAGAAGTAATGAGAAGACAGTATGTGGCCAGTGGGGGAGTCAGGAGACATCAGCCCCTATTAGAAGTAATGGGGAGACAGTATGTGCCCAGTGGGGGAGTCAGAAGACATCAGCCTCTATTAGAAGAAATGGGGGGACAGTATGTGGCCAGTGGGGGAGTCAGGAGAAATCAGCTCCTATTAGAAGTAATTGGGAGACAGTAAGGTATGTGCCAAGTGGGAGTAAGGAGACATCAACGCTATTAGAAGTTATAGAGAGACAGTAGGTGGCCAGTGGGGGAGTCAGGAGGTATCAGCCCCTATTAGAAGTAATGGGGAGAAAGTATGTGCCCAGTGGGGAGTCAGGAGACATCAGCCCCTATTAGAAGTAATGGGGAGACAGTATGTGGCCAGTGGGGGAGTCAGGAGACATCAGCTCCTATTAGAAGTAATGGGGAGACAGTATGTGCCCAGTGGGGGAGTCAGGAGACATCAGCTCCTATTAGAAGTAATGGGGAGACAGTACTGTATGTGCCAAGTGGGAGTGAGGAGACATCAGTGCTATTAGAAGTTATAGAGAGACAGTAGGTGGCCAGTGGGGGAGTCAGGAGACATCAGCCCCTATTAGAAGTAATGGGGGGACACTATGTGGCCAGAGGGGGAGTCAGGAGACATCAGCCTCTAGAGACAGTATGTGCCCAATGGAGGGAGTCAGGAGCCATTAGCCTCTATTAGAAGTAATGGGGAGACAGTATTTGCCAGTGGGGCAGTCAGTAGACATCAGCCTCTATTAGAAGTAATGGGGAGACAGTATGTGGCCGGTGGGGGAGTCAGGAGACATCAGCCCCTATTAGAAGTAATGAGGAGACAGTATGTGCCCAGTGGGGGAGTCAGGAGACATCAGCCCCTATTAGAAGTAATGGGGAGACAGTATGTGGCCAGTGGGGGAGTCAGGAGACATCAGCTCCTATTAGAAGTAATTGGGAGACAGTAAGGTATGTGCCAAGTGGGAGTAAGGAGACATCAACGCTATTAGAAGTTATAAAGAGACAGTAGGTGGCCAGTGGGGGGAGTCAGGAGACATCAGCCTCTATTAGAAGTAATGGGGAGACAGTATTTGCCAGTGGGGGAGTCAGGAGATATCAGCCCCTATTAAAAGTAATTGGGAGACAGTATGTGGCCAGTGGGGGAGTCAGGCAACATCAGCCCCTATTAGAAGTAATGAGGAGACAGTATGTGCCCAGTGGGGGAGTCAGGAGACATCAGCCCCTATTAGGAGTAATGGGGAGACAGTATGTGCCCAGTGGGGGAGTCAGGAGACATCAGCCCCTATTAGAAGTAATGGGGAGACAGTATGTGGCCAGTGGGGGAGTCAGGAGACATCAGCTCCTATTAGAAGTAATTGGGAGACAGTAAGGTATGTGCCAAGTGGGAGTAAGGAGACATCAACGCTATTAGAAGTTATAAAGAGACAGTAGGTGGCCAGTGGGGGGAGTCAGGAGACATCAGCCCCTATTAGAAGTAATGGGGAGACAGTATGTGCCCAGTGGGGGAGTCAGGAGACATCAGCCCCTATTAGAAGTAATGGGGAGACAGTATGTGCCCAGTGGGGGAGTCAGGAGACATCAGCCCCTATTAGAAGTAATGGGGAGACAGTATGTGGCCAGTGGGGGAGTCAGGAGACTTCAGCCCCTATTAGAAGTAATGGGGAAACAGAATGTGGCCAGTGGGGGAGTCAGGAGACTTCAGCCCCTATTAGAAGTAATGGGAAGACAGTATGTGCCCAGTGGGGGGAGCCAGGAGACATCAGCCCCTATTAGAAGTAATGGGAAGACAGTATGTGCCCAGTGGGGGGAGCCAGGAGACATCAGCCCCTATTAGAAGTAATGGGGAGGCAGTATGTGCCCAGTGAGGGAATCAGGAGACATCAGCCCCTATTAGAAGTAATGGGGAGACAGTATGTTCCCAGTGGGGGGAGTCAGGAGACATCAGCCTCTATTAGAAGTAATAGGGAGACAGTATGTGCCCAGTGGGGGAGTCAGGAGACATCAGCCCCTATTAGAAGTAATGGGGAGAGAGTATGTGCCCAGTGGGGGAGTCAGGAGACATCAGCCTCTGTTAGCAGTAATGGAGAGACAGTATGTGCCGAGTGGGGGAGTCAATAGCCACCAGCCCCTATTAGAGGTAATAGAGAGACAGTATGTGGTTATGATATTGTTAATATCATGGAGACACTGTTTTTAATTTCCCCACTGTTGTAGATGAACAACAGATAAGGAGTAACATGGTGGACTGTCCTGTGATCTCTCCAGCTGGTGAAATAGATGATGCTGCTATCACATCTGATTCATCACAAGGAAGCCTTCTTAATACAAATCTACACTTAGAACTTCACAGTGACAATGCTCCATTAGTTCCTTCTGCTACTGATCATTCCATGACTGCCTCACATCTTCCTTCTCCAACTGGTGGAACATGTCAGTCTTCAGACCTCGGTCAGTCTTGCACTCAGATGGACGTTCTTCTTTCTCACCAGAGGACTCATAATTATGGAGATGACTTGAAGGCCACATCTAATTTTGATGCCCATCAAATAACGTATGGGAAATGGAAAGTATATTCGTGTCTTCAGTGTGATAGAATATTTTCGTACAAACACAATCTTGTTAGCCATCAATCTATCCACACGGGTGAGAAGCCATACTCCTGTTCTGCCTGCGGGAGACGTTTTTTGAAGAAGTCAAATCTTGACGCACATAAGAGGACTCACTCTGGAGAGAAGCCATTCTCCTGTCATCAGTGCGGAAAAAGTTTTACTCAAAAGTCGACTCTTGTTAGACATAAGAGAACACACACTGGTTTCCACCCATATTCCTGTTCTGAGTGTGGGAAAACGTTTGCACAAAAATCAGGTCTGGTCAGGCATCAGGCAACTCACACTGGAGCCTATCCCTTTACCTGTTCGGAGTGTGGGAAAGGTTTTACGGCAAAGTCCGTTCTGCTTATCCACCAGAGAGTTCATACGGGAGAGAAGCCATTTTTGTGTTCTCTGTGTGGAAAACGTTTTAGATATAAAGAAAGTGCTGATAGGCACCGATTGTCATGCTGTGAGGGTGATCCCACCTCTGGAAGATAGGATGGTTGGGGGAGAATATAAAATAATTATGGGTTACAAAACACAACAAGAGGGCATTTCACAAAACTTGGACTCCAAAAAGTAACCCAATTCCTTATTAAGACTTTGTTGTACAAGAGTCAAGATTTGTTACGTTAAAGCATTCAGAATGGGTGAATGAGTTTACATCATAACTAGTTCTGGTTATGTATTTTAAAATTCAAGGATGGAATAATGACGTTCTCCAAGCAAATGAAACATTTTTTATTGTTACCCCAGACAGCAGATGAAAATGTCCAACTCAAAGCAAACCTGTGACGAAGAAAGAATTAAAAGTCAGTATCTGGTAGTGGGAAGACTCTGGTTGGTCCAGAGGTTTCCTAGATTCTCCTTGAGGGGGCCACTGCTACCCCGAAACCTCCTCTTCTTTTGGCCGCGTTCCTGTCCGTGTACGAGTGCATCCATACTGGGCATGTGCAAGTACAGTCTGAGTATGCCCAGGAGAATGTAGTGGCTGGATAGTGTAACCGTTAAGGGCTCTGCCTCTGACACAGGAGACCTGGGTTCAAATCTCGGCTCTTCCTGTTCAGTAAGCCAGCACCTATTCAGTAAGGAGCTCTTTGGGCAAGACTCCATAACACGGCTACTGCCTACGGAGTGCGCTCTAGTGGCTGCCTCGCAAGCGCTTTGAGAAAAGCGCTATACAAAAAAAGGAATAATAATAATCATGCACAAAGAAAAAATAATTATTCTGCTTGGCATGCGTGGACCGTAGTTGTGATTGCACAGTATGGATGCGCATGTACATGTACATAGACAAGACAAGACAAATAACATTTATATCGTGCTTTTCTCCTGGCGGACTCCAAGTGCCAGAGCTGCAGCCACTAGGGCGCGCTCTATAGGCAGTAGCAGTTAGGGAGACTTGCCTAAGGTCTCCTACTGAATAGGTGCTGGCTTACTGAACAGGCAGAGCTGAGATTCAAACCCAGGTCGCCTGTGTCAGAGGCAGAGCCCTTAACCACTACACTATCCAGCCACAGGAGTGCAGCTACAAGAGCATATTTGGCAAGCCCTTGTTCAATATGTCAATAGGGACCTTGCACTGGAACGGTGGGCTGCAGGAGGATCGGGGAAGTCTCTGGACTATCCAAAGGGCTTTGAACTACTGAGGTAAGTATCTACTTTTGTCTCCGGAGACGGTAAACCTGAGCAAAGTAAAATGAGCCTACAATGATGAAGCACATGATCAGAGATTAGCTTCAGGGAAAACAGAGTAATACATGTATGAGTTGTTTCAGAGAAAATAACAAGCAGATTGCTGTAATTATGGTAATTATGGCAGCTGATATATAGCTGGCACCATAATACCTTCATTGCTGCTAATCGCGGCTTTTATTATTACTGCCTACGGCATCAGCGAGGGGGTTTAGGGTGTTAGATGGGTTAAGGCTGGCTTTTAAAGAGAATCTGTATTGTTAAAATCGCACAAAAGTAAACATACCAGTGCGTTAGGGGACATCTCCTATTACCCTCTGTCACAATTTCGCCGCTCCTCGCCGCATTAAAAGTAGTTAAAAACAGTTTTAAAAAGTTTGTTTGTAAACAAACAAAATGGCCACCAAAACAGGAAGTAGGTTGATGTACAGTATGTCCACACATAGAAAATACATTCATACACAAGCAGGCTGTATACAGCATTCCTTTTGAATCTCAAGAGATCATTTGTGTGTGTCTTTCCCCCTGCAGCTCACTGAAGAGTTACAAGCTAATTGTTTGTTTCTTATAGACAGCTCTGCCCGGTTGTCTGTAATTCTGCAGTATGTGACTCATCAGTATGTGAACAGAGGATTTATCCAGCTTGTAAAAGATAAGAGATCAGAGAAAAGCTGGCTAATGTAAATAAACACACACACACACAGGGGAGTGTGCATAGAGGGGGCATGCATAGCAGATCACACTGAAGAGTTGGCAGCCTTCCAGACACAGGATGACAAGTCCGACAGGGGAAAGATAAGCTGATTTATTACAGAGATGGTGATAGTATAAAGTGCTGCAGTAAGCCAGAGCACATTATAATAGGTTTAGGAACCTGTAGGATGGTAGAAAACCCAATGACATTTTTGTTACAGAGTCCCTTTAAGGTTAGGCATGGAGCAGTTAAAGGACAACTGAAGCGAGTGGGATATGGAGGCTGCCATATTTATTTCCTTTTAAAACGGACCTGAACTCAGAACTTCCTCTTAAAGATATGCAACAGCATAATAACCGTTAAAGGAAAACATTTCTTTGTTACAACTACTGTAAATCTGCAGTTTGTCTACTCCTGCTTTCATGGAAGCAGACTTATTGTTAACGTCCTGTGTTAATCTATAAGCTCTCTACCACTGCTCACACAGCTGAGGAATCAAATTACAACTTGTGATTAATCACAGATGAGGGGGGAATTAGACAGGCTAAACTCTCTAAATACATACAGGGTGAATTTCTCTAAGTTTTCCTTCTGTCCTGTGCAAGAGTTCAGGTCCACTTTAAGCAATACCAGTTGCCTGATTTTCCTGCTGATCCTCTGCCTCTAATACATTTAACCATAAGGTGCGTACACACGCACTATTTTAACAAACGATGGGTCCGTCAGACCCTCCCGCGGCGCGGTCATTCTGCCGACAGTAGTACGTGAGTACAGGCTGTCAGCAGACAGATAACTGTTTTTGACAGATCACCCGGGCGGATCAGTCAAAATCAGTCTTATCAGTCTGCCGACAGCCTGTACTCAAGTACTACTGTCGGCAGAACGACCGCGTCGCGGGAGGGTCTGACCGACCCGTTCTTTGTTACAATAGTGCGTGTGTACGCACCTATAGACCTATAGCAAATCGGGTGTTTCTGACATCGTCAGATCTGACAAGTTTAGCTGCATGCTTATTTCTGGTGTGATTCAGACACTACTGCTGCTAAATAGACCAGTAAAGATTATATTTTACTATAGGAATTAAGTAGAATATCAATAATTTTACCGATATTCTACCTTTCGAGGGGTAGCAGCACAAAATGACAGCAAGGGACTAGGAGGTCTTCAGGGGGCGTGGTTGGAAGACGCCCAGGTAAGTAGATGACCACATTATATTTCCCCCTGAAGAGCTTATGTTGGAGTTGAAGCCAAAGGATATTAACCTCCTATCTCTCATTGTGGTTTTATGTGAAACTTTCAAAATTAAAACACAGAAGACAATAATAAAAGAGATTGGAACTAGGAAATGGATGTCACTGTGCTTGTTTCAAGCTTTTTATGCTTTTACTTTTTATGGTAAAAAAAATACAATCATGAAAAGAAATGTAAACTGAAAAATCTCAAAATGGATTTGTTAAAAGCCAAAAAAGGCGTTGCTAAATAAGATCTGTTAAAGGTGTCCACCAATGATACATTCTTGATTGTACAACATCTCATACAAATCTCAGTAGTAGAAAGTAAACTGAGTCAATATAGTTTGAATAGATACTTTAGGTAGTTTTTCATATTACATAAAAAGTGGTAAGATTGTACAATCAAGATTGTATCATTAGTGAGCACCTTTAAGGTTACCATACATCTAGCGATTATAGGCAGATTCGACCAAGAGACAAATCTGCCCATACACTACAGGCCGATTCCCGATCAATTTCATGCTGAAATTGATCAGAAATCGGCCATTTGACGTCACATGCGACTACCTTGCTGCCGTGATGGGGGGATACCCTTGTGTTAAAATGTTCCCCTGGTCCCCAATGCAAGGGATACATTACCTGCCCACGGTCTCCGCTTGTCCCCCGCTGGCTCCGGGCGCACTCTGTTCTCCATACAGGCACGCCATGTGGTTGCCTAGTAACGTGGCCGTGTGTGACCTCTGATGTCATATGCGTGCCTTTGCTAGGCATTGTAGGCAACCACTTTGGAAATGTATGGAGAGCGGAGTGAGCCCGGAGCCAGCAGATGACAAGCGGAGGTCACGGACAGGTAATATATAACTTGCACTGGGCACCAGGGGGGGATTTAACACGGAGGGGGACAACGCCAGGGGTTTTGTTGCGTTTGTCGATCGGCCCAAAATTGCACACTGTTACTGCCACACACCCAGTCGAACAAGTCGGCCGAATATCTTGCCGAATGTGCAATCGACTTATGCAACCAATTATATCCCGAAATTGGTCACATTGTCGGTCGGGCATGTACTTGGCGGCACCGATTTTCATCCAATTCAGTTATAATAATCAAATCAGATGGTCCATCGGCTGCCAAGCCACCTGATGTATGGCTACCTTTAAGCTATCTGTATAAGGTTATAAAGAAACTACAATGTATAACCAAATCCCTTCTGTCTACCTCAGAAGAATGACTTCTTTGGGTGCCCATACAACTCAATATTGTGGCACGATCGACCTTACCGATTCGATGATTTTATCGTAACAAAAGGGAATTAGTGTCACAATATGTACACCCGATCAATCTCAATCAAATTCCATCTAAAATCGGTCAAAAGGGTCGATCGGGTGCGGCGTGGTAACAGCTTTTGATATTGGTAACGGTAATTGGTAATGCGGTGTTACCGGCTTTTAATGGACAGATGGACCCCCAGCCGGTGTCACCCCAAAGTGTAAAGTTTCCCCCACATACCTGTGCTCTGTACGTTAAAGGGAACCTAAACTGAGAGGGATATGGATGTTTCCTTTTAAACAATACCAGTTGCGTGGCAGTCCTGCTGATCTCTTTGGTTGCAGTAGTGGCTGAATCACAGACCTGAAACAAGCATGCAGCTAATCCAGTCTGACTTCAGTCAGAGCACCTGATCTGCATGCTTATTGAGGGGCTGTGGCTGAAAGTATTAAAGACACAGGATCAGCAGGAGAGTCAGGCAACCAGTATTTTTTTTAAAGGAAAAATCCATATACTTCTCAGTTTAGGTTCCCTTTAAAGCGGGGGTGCCCAATAGGTCGATCACGATCTACCGGTAGATCGTGACCACCTATTTGGTAGATCGCAGCCTCTTGGCCGCGTCCCATCACAATTTGCGGCCGGCAGCTTTCCCATCATATTTTGCTGCCAGCCGCCGGCCAATAGGAAGCGGGGAAGAGCGAGGAGGCGCGGCTGAAGAGGCCATGACGCGACGTCATGGCTGGCGGCGGCGGTGCCGGGCACACGCGCACACGCTGGACGGTGGCTGCACAGGATGCAGGCTCCTACCGCGCATGCGCGGCTGCACAACGTGAGGGGCTGCAGTAGCTGACGCTACACCGGAGCGCTCCGAGTCCGAGAGGGGAGACCAGACATCGCCGCTGGAGAGAGGTAAGTGATCGAGCACCCATGCTACCTACGCTAATGGCACCTATCCCTACCTTCCTACGCTAGAGGCACCTATCCCCACCTACCTACCTATGCCAAAGGGACCCACCCCCACCTACCTACCTATGCTAAAGGGACCCACCCCCACCTACTTACCTATACTAAAGGGACCCATCCCCCACCTACTTACCTATACTAAAGGGACCCATCCCCACCTACCTATGCTAATGGCACCCATCCCCACCTACCTATGCTAAAGGGACCCACCCCCACCTACCTATGCTAAAGGGACCCATCCCCACCTACCTATGCTAAAGGGACCCATCCCCACCTACCTATGCTAAAGGGACTTATCCCCACCTACCTATACTAAAGGGACTCATCCCCACCTACCTATGCTAAAGGGACCCATCCCCACCTACCTATGCTAAAGGGACCCAACCCCACCTACCTATGCTAAAGGGACCCATCCCCACCTACCTATGCTAAAGGGACCCATCCCCACCTACCTATGCTAAAGGGACCCATCCCCACCTACCTATGCTAAAGGGACTTATCCCCACCTACCTATACTAAAGGGACTCATCCCCACCTACCTATGCTAAAGGGACCCATCCCCACCTACCTATGCTAAAGGGACCCATCCCCACCTACCTATGCTAAAGGGACCCATCCCCACCTACCTATGCTAAAGGGACCCATCCCCACCTACCTATGCTAAAGGGACCCATCCCCACCTACCTATGCTAAAGGGACCCATCCCCACCTACCTACCTATGCTAAAGGGACCTATCCCCACCTACCTACCTATGCTAAAGGGACCCTTCCCCACCTACCTACCTATGCTACAGGGACCCATCCCCACCTACCTACCTATGCTAAAGGGACCCACCCCCACCTACTTACCTATGCTAAAGGGACCCATCCCCACCTACCTATGCTAATGGCACCCATCCCCACCTACCTATGCTAAAGGCACCTATCCCCACCTACCTATGCTAAAGGGACCTATCCCCACCTACCTATGCTGAAGGTACCTATCCCCACCTACCTATGCTAAAGGCACCTGTACCCAGCTACCTTTGCTGAAGGAACCTATACTTAGCTACCTATACTGGAGGCACTTGTACCTGGGGGCTATTCGTGACGGGGGGGGGGGGGGGGGTCTGCAACACTTTAAATGTTGGTAGATCTCCTGGACTTGGCAAATTTTAAAGTAGCTCGCGAGCCGAAAAAGTGTGGGCACCCCTGCTTTAAAGAGAACCCGAGGTGTGTTTAAAGAATGTTATCAGCATACAGAGGCTGGATCTGCCTATACAGCCCAGCCTCTGTTGCTATCCCAAACCCCACTAAGGTCCCCCTGCACTCTGCAATCCCTCATAAATCACAGCCGTGCTGTGAGGCTGTATTTACATCTGTAGTGTCAATCTCAGCTGCTCCCCCGCCTCCTGCATAGCTCCGGTCCCTGCCCCCGTCCCTTCCCTCCAATCAGCAGGGAGAGAAGGGATGCAGGCGGGGACTGGAGTTCTACAGGAGGCGGGGAGGGCAGCAGATTGACACTATAGAGATAAACACAGCCAGCTCTGACAAGCTGTTTGTCAGCAGCGTGGCTGTGATTTATGAGGGATTACAGAGTGCAGGGGGACCTTAGGGGGGTTTGGGATAGCAACAGAGGCTGGGCTGTATAGGCAGATCCAGCCTCTGTATGCAGATAATATTCTTCAAACCCACCTCGGGTTCTCTTTAAAGTCTCACCTCTCCACCGGCGTGACTATGGTGTACACTATCACCAACAGTGCCTGTACCATGTGGCACTGACGGATATGTGATGTCACATGTGCAGAGTGACGTTGTACCAGTGCTCTCGTCATTGGGGGTGGGAATACACTTTACACTTGGGTGGCCTGGCAGGCAGTGACACAAGGATCATTTCTAGTAGATTTCATGCTGAAGTTGTATGTTGGAAATTGCTGGGCAGTGTGTGGGCAGACAATAGACCCCCCTCTGGTCAGATTTGATCAGAGTGGTATCTGTCTGAAGGTGGCCACTCACCATACAGTTTTTGAAATTTCTTTTCAATTCAAGGATCACAATCAATTTTTCTGATTGATTGTAACATTTGAGAAAATCTGACCAATGTATGAAACACGTTCATTTTTGCCCCAATTGATCAGAAAAATACACCACTCCCGATCGACTTATATCAAATAAAATATGGGAAATCCGGAAATCGGATTTCGTGCTCAAATGAAAAAAAGAAAATCGATTATAAATCCAATCATTTTTATCGAATTGCCGTAAATAGGATCATGTTATTGCAACGCGTGGGGCTACCGTTATGGCCGATCTGGCCATACATCGAGTCATGTATGGCCCGCTATTGAGTTTTAAAAAATATAGAGGACAATATGATTTGAAGTGAATGAAAAAGTATCAACAGAAAACACCCCAAAGGTTTACAAAATACATCAGTGCAAAATGTAAAAAGGGTATGGTCTGAAGTCTGGAGAAATGGTGCATCAAAGAAATTGTCTGTGGCGGCTGTCAGGGCTCGTTCAAAAAAAAGCGTTAAAAAAAAAAGCAGCATGCAAGCAAGTTCCGGGAGGCGCTAAAAAACAAATTGCGCACAAAATCGCAAAATGCTTGTGTTTGCAATTTCGAATTTAGATGTGAACAAGGCCTGAAACAATGGAACATAGAAACACAAACACAGAAAGATAAAATCTTCTTCTTGTCCTGGATCCTTCAGATCCTTCCCGATCCTCTTTGCGTCACCTCGTTCCACCGCCGGGCACCTTTTCAAATCTCTTGCCGGCTTCTCCATGCGTTCAAGTCCAGTATCGAGCCACCCGTCTTTAGAAGTACTCGGAGACTCGAGTACTCTTGTGGCCTTCCGAAGAGACCCAATGGCCTCTTTGACGTTAAAGTTGAAGTCTCAAACGAGGGGGCCTGGCTGTGGAATGAAGGGATGCAGTGAGGAATGGGAAGGCTCTAAGGCATACATGTCAAACTCTGGCCCGCAGAATCAGTAAATTTGGCCCCCTAGGGGTTTCCCCACTTTCGACCACCAGGGAAGCTATACTGGAGGTGAAGCCCTAGATCACCAGGGAAGCCATAACGGGGATTTAGGGGGAAAGAACTAGACACCAGGGAACTGTATCGGGGAGTGTGGTCAATAGATACCAGGGACCTGTATAGGGATGGGGGGGGAGGGAGGGGGTTCACTAGACACAAGGGAAATGTATAGGGGAGGAAGGGGATGACTAGACACCAGGGAACTGTATAGGGGTGGAAGGACCACTAAACACCAGGAAACATTATAGGGCAGGGAGGAGGTGTTAGATACTAGGGAACTGTATAGGGGAGGTAGGCCATAAGACACCAGGGAACTTTATAAGGGAGGGAGGTGGACATTGCGTTTGGCTTTGTATTTGAGTTTGACACCCCTGCTCTAAGGGGCCCTGAGCCATTCCTATTTCACCTTTTTTTTTTTTTTATCAGGTTACAGTTGTCCTTTAAAGGATTGCTTCTGTGGAAAATGTGCATTAAAGTGGACCCAAATTAAAAATACAAGATTTCAGAAATACAATCTATTTTCTAAATTATAATTAGCAGCCTTTTTTCAGCTGCATGATGACAAATATAAAATATTTTACATTTATTGGAGGAACCCCTCCCTTCCTTTCATATTGCTGGGACAGAATCCGGCAGACTGGTGGAGTAGATGTTGTCCAGCAAAGGAGGAATTGCTAATGGTTGCCACCTGTATAACCATAGTTATGGAAGGAGAAGGGTGAAAAGTATGCATTGAAATGCTCATGGGATTGAAGGAGTGTTTATTTATGTTTATGTGTGTCAGAGTGGTGCAACTAAATATTTTGAATTGAAAAAATATTTGGGTTGTGTCCGCTTTAACTTGGAAATGCACTTTCTACTTTAACCACTTGAGGACCGCCCCCAGCCGATGGGCGGCGGCAAAGACTGGGCCCAAACGACCGCAATACGCCCATCGGCGGGGGCGGTTGCGGGAGTGGCTATGCGGCGATCGCGTCATTCGTGACGCGATCAGCCGCCGGGGACTGGCTCCGCCCACCGCTCGTAGTAACCCGCCGGCCGTTCGGAAGCGCCGGCGGGTTACTAGCACCCGGATCGCCGCATGTACATAGTATAATAGGCTTTGTAATGTATACAAAGCCTATTATACTGGCTGCCTCCTGCCCTGGTGGTCCCAGTGTCCGAGGGACCACCAGGGCAGGCTGCAGCCACCCTAGTCTGCACCAAAGCACACTGATTTCCCCCCCCCCTGCCCCCTGATCGCCCACAGCACCCCTCAGACCCCCCTCTGCCCACCCCCCAGACCACTGTTTGCACCCAGTCACCCCCCTAATCACCCATCAATCACTCCCTGTCACTATCTGTCAACGCTATTTTTTTTTTAATCCCCCCCCCTGCCCACTGCCCCCTCCTGATCACCCCCCACCCCTCAGATTCTCCCCAGACCCCCCCCCCCCCCCGTGTACTGTATGCATCTATCCCCCCTGATCACCTGTCAATCACCTGTCAATCAACCCGTCAATCACCCGTCAATCACCCCCTGTCACTGCTACCCATCAATCAGCCCCTAACCTGCCCCTTGCGGGCAATCTGATCACCCACACCAATAGATCGCCCGCAGATCCGACATCAGATCACCTCCCAAGTGCAGTGTTTACATCTCTTCTCTCCTCTAAACACCCACTAATTACCCATCAATCACCCATCAATCACCCTCTATCACCACCTGTCACTGTTACCCATCAGATTAGACCCTAATCTACCCCTTGCGGGCACCCAATCACCCGCCCACACGCTCAGATTGCCCTCAGACCCCCCTTTATCAATTCGCCAGTGCAATATTTACATCTGTTATTCCCTGTAATAACCCACTGATCACCTGTCAATCACCTATCAATCACCCCCTGTCACTGCCACCCATCAATCACCCCCTGTCACTGCCACCCATCAATCAGCCCCTAACCTGCCCCTTGCGGGCAATCTGATCACCCACCCACACCAATAGATCGCCCGCAGATCCGACATCAGATCACCTCCCAAATCCATCGTTTACATCTATTCTCTCCTCTAAACACCCACTAATTACCCATCAATCACCCCCTATCACCACCTGTCACTGTTACCCATCAGATTAGACCCTAATCTGCCCCTTGCGGGCACCCAATCACCCGCCCACACGCTCAGATTGCCCTCAGACCCCCCTTTATCAATTCGCCAGTGCAATATTTACATCTGTTATTCCCTGTAATAACCCACTGATCACCTGTCAATCACCTGTCAATCACCCCCTGTCACTGCCACCCATCAATCACCCCCTGTCACTGCCACCCATCAATCAGCCCCTAACCTGCCCCTTGCCGGCAATCTGATCACCCACCCACACCAATAGATCGCCCGCAGATCCGACATCAGATCACCTCCCAAGTGCAGTGTTTACATCTCTTCTCTCCTCTAAACACCCACTAATTACCCATCAATCACCCCCTATCACCACCTGTCACGGTTACCCATCAGATTAGACCCTAATCTGCCCCTTGCGGGCACCCAATCACCCGCCCACACCTCAGAACGTCCTCAGACCCCAGCCCTGATCACCTCGCTAGTGCATTGCTTGCATCTATTTTCCCCCTCTAATCACACCTTGAGACACCCATCAATCACCTCCTGTCACCCCCTAGCACACCTACCCATCAGATCAGGCCCTAATTTGCCCCGTGTGGGCTCCTGATCACTCGGCCAAACCCTCAGATCCCCCTCAGACCCCCTTCCGATCACCTCCCCAGTGCATTGATTGCATCTATTTTCCCCTCTAACCGCCCCCTGAGACACCCATCAATCACCTCCTGTCACCCCCTAGCACTCCTATCCATCAGATCAGGCCCAAAACATCCTGTCATCTAAGAGGCCACCCTGCTTATGACCGGTTCCACAAAATTTGCCCCCTCATAGACCACCTGTCATCAAAATTTGCAGATGCTTATACCCCTGATCAGTCATTTTGAGAAATTTGGTTTCCAGACTACTCACAGTTTTGGGCCCGTAAAATGCCAGGGCAGTATAGGAACCCCACAAGTGACCCCATTTTAGAAAGAAGACACCCCAAGGTATTCTGTTAGGTGTATGATGAGTTCATAGAAGATTTTATTTTTTGTCAAAAGTTAGTGGAAATTGGATTTTTATTGTTTTTTTCACAAAGTGTCATTTTTCACTAACTTGTGACAAAAAATAAAATCTTCTATGAACTCACCATACCGCTAACGGAATACCTTGGGGTGTCTTCTTTCTAAAATGGGGTCACTTGTGGGGTTCCTATACTGCCCTGGCATTTTAGGGGCCCTAAACCGTGAGGAGTAGTCTAGAAAACAAATGCCTCAAAATGACCTGTGAATAGGACGTTGGGCCCCTTAGCGCACCTAGGCTGCAAAAAAGTGTCACACATGTGGTATCGCCATACTCAGGAGAAGTAGTGTAATGTGTTTTGTGGTGTATTTTTACACATACCCATGCTGGGTGGGAGAAATCTCTCTGTAAATGGACAATTGTGTGTAAAAAAAATCAAAAATGTGTCATTTACAGAGATATTTCTCCCACCCAGCATAGTTATATGTAAAAATACACCACAAAACACATTATACTACTTCTTCTGAGTACGGCGATACCACATGTGTGACACTTTTTTGCAGCCTAACTGTGCTAAGGGGCCCAAAGTCCAATGAGTACCTTTAGGATTTCACAGGTCATTTTGCGACATTTGGTTTCAAGACTACTCCTCACGGTTTAGGGCCCCTAAAATGCCAGGGCAGTATAGGAACCCCACAAATGACCCCATTTTAGAAAGAAGACACCCCAAGGTATTCTGTTAGGAGTATGGTGAGTTCATAGAAGATTTTATTTTTTGTAACAAGTTAGCGGAAAATGACACTTTGTGAAAAAAAACAATTAAAATCAATTTCCGCTAACTTGTGACAAAAAAAAAAAATCTTCTATGAACTCACCATCCTCCTAACGGAATACCTTGGGGTGTCTTCTTTCTAAAATGGGGTAATTTGTGGGGTTCCTATACTGTCCTGGCATTTTAGGGGCCCTAAAGCGTGAGGAGTAGTCTTGAAACGAAATTTCTCAAAATGACCTGTGAAATCCTAAAGGTACTCATTGAACTTTGGGCCCCTTAGCGCAGTTAGGGTGCAAAAAAGTGCCACACATGTGGTATCGCCGTACTCAGGAGAAGTAGTATAATGTGTTTTGGGGTGTATTTTTCCACATACCCATGCTGAGTGGGAGAAATATCTCTATAAATAGACAATTGTGTGTAAAAAAAATAAAACAATTGTCATTTACGGAGATATTTCTCCCACCCAGCATGGGTATGTGTAAAAATACACCCCAAAACACATTATACTACTTCTCCTGAGTACGGCAATACCACATGTGTGGCACTTTTTTGCAGCCTAACTGCGCTAAGGGGCCAAAAGTCCAATGAGCATCTTTAGGCTTTACAGGGGTGCTTACAATTAGGCACCCTCCAAAATGCCAGGACAGTGAACACACCCCACAAATGACCCCATTTTGGAAAGTAGACACTTCAAGGTATTCAGAGAGGAGCATAGTGAGTCCGTGGCAGATTTCATTTTTTTTTGTCGCAAGTTAGAAGAAATGGAAACTTTTTTTTCTCTTTTTTTTGTCAGAAAGTGTCATTTTCCGCTAACTTGTGACAAAAAATAAAATCTTCTATGAACTCACCATGCCTCTCACTGAATACTTTGGGATGTCTTCTTTCCAAAATGGGGTCATTTGGGGGGTCTTTGTACTATCCTGGAATTTTAGCCCCTCATGAAACCTGACAGGTGCGCAGAAAAGTCAGAGATGCTTGAAAATGGGAAAATTCACTTTTGGCACCATAGTTTGTAAACGCTATAACTTTTACCCAATCCAATAAATATACACTGAATGGTTTTTTTTTTATCAAAGACATGTAGCAGAATAACTTTCGCGCTCAAATGTATAGGAAATTTTACTTTATTTGAAAAATGTCAGCACAGCAAGTTAAAAAAGTAATTTTTTTGCCAAAATTCATGTCTTTTTTGATGAATATAATAAAAACTAAATCTCGCAGCAGTAATCAAATAGCAGCAAAAAAAAGCTGTATTAGTGACAAGAAAAGGAGGTAAAATTCATTTAGGTGGTAGGTTGTATGACCGAGCAATAAACCGTGAAAGCTGCAGTGGTCTGAATGGAGAAAAAGGCTCTGGTCCTTAAGGGGCGAAAAGACTGTGGTCCTGAAGTGGTTAAAAGTGATTTTGTAGAATTCGGACACTCGTACTAAAAAAAGGATACATGAGATGAGCTGGGGTAAAAAAAAAAAATCTGATCTACTTATTTGGGGCTTCCTCTAGCCCCTTGAAGCCTGTGTATCCCTCGCCACAGCTCCACTCACATCCAGTTATCTGTGTTCCCCATAGTAGTGGCTGCCGACCAGCCACAGAAGCCACCAACCCAGCCGATAAGAAGGGAACCACAGGAGACTAGAAGTGCACTGAGCTGTGGCGAGGGACACATAGGCTTCTAGAGGTTGGAGGAAGCCCCAGGAAAGTAAATCAGATTTATTTTCACCCAGCTCACTTATCCTTTAAGCTTGGTACACACCATCAATTTTTATTGACCAACCAAGAACCTTTACTGTTTCCTCTTCTGCGTCCTACAAGATGATGGCAGCCATTGGGGGAAAGTATTATTATTATTATTATTGAAACAAGTAAATAAAAACTCGATATTTAAGTTAAAAAAACAAACAAACAAAAAAGTCACCACAGAAGCAGACTGAAAGGGCCATTAATAGATGCAGTGTAATCCAATTCATAGAAATAACCATTTAAATATTAATAATAGTAGTAGAATACATTTTTGCTAATTTAACCCACAAGAAAATGGCTGCATCATCAACCCCCCCTTCAAAGCAAGCTTATTGTTAGAGATCCTAAAGGCCCTCCTCTTCCCTTCCACATATGGTCATGCCGAGGCTGGCTGTGGAAAACAGCAGCGACCAATAAGCGAGGAATAGGCGTGGCTATGATAGCTCTGCTCTTTTTGACTGAGTTTCTAGGAAGAAAATGCAGTTGGAACGCACAGCGAATCACGTGGAACGCATGGACAGGAAGCAGTTTTTCTCTGAAAGGAATGTTCTTCCAGTTCGATTAGATGTTGCAGGGAGCAGGAAGGATTCTCTGCTGCAGATATAACGGGTAACTGATAATCATCCGGGCTGAGATTGCTGTGATCTTACATTCTGCTGTGGACTGTGGTGTGCTGCCCTCTACAGGCTCACCCGGTCTCTTTCATTCATCTTTCAACATTTTTCTCATCTATGCTAGATTATTTGCTTCTGCAGTGCCCTTCATTTGTAATGATTTATGGCTATCAAGTCCCATTTTAATGTTCATAGCAGCTGTCTTCCTATATTTGTGGTTCTCCTGCAGGCATGAGGACAGGCAGCTTGAGCATGGCATTTCATGCCTTATGGTCTATAGAGATCTGGTGTGGTGCAAATAAATAAACTTTGTCAGAATTTGCAACCTATACCATTATTTCCCTATTATTATTTATTTATAAAGAGCCAACATATTCCGTGGCGCTGTACAAAATAGGAAAACAAGCAAGGGGTACATAATGATACAATGATATACATCAGATATGGACAGTGGTACAAAATACAGAACTGGTGATTACAATGACAGATGTAACATGATGAATAAAATGTATAACAGAGAGCAAGCTATGAAATAAATACAATTCCAAGACACGAAAGGGTGAGAGAGCCCTGCCCTTGCGAGCTTACAATCTAAAGGAATTGAGGGGGGGGGGGGGGAGAGAATACATACAGACAGTGCATGATTAGGTTACTTAGTAAGGAGTAAAACTAGACGTGAGGTTGAAAGGTGACTGGCCTAAGCTAGAGCATATGCTTGTTGGAAAAGGTGAGTTTTGAGGGAGCGTTTAAAGATTGCAAAGGTGGGAGAGTGACGGATGTGCTGTGGAAGGGCATTCCAGAGGAGGGGTAAGGCATGTGAGAAGTCTTGAATACGTGAATGTGAGGGGTTGATTCTAGAAGAAAATAAAAGAAGCTCATGTGCAGATCCGAGATTGCGCTTGGGTTGGTATCTGGAAACTACTGAGGAGATGTACAGGGTAGAGAGATTGTGGAGGGCGTTGTAGGTTAGGGTTAAGAATTTGAACTGAATCCTCTGGTTCATTGGTAGCCAATGAAGAGCTTGACAGGGAAGAGCCGCAGAGGAAGACCGAGAAGATAGATGGAGACGAGCAGCTGAGTTCAATACAGATTGGAGGGGTGCTAGTCGGTAAGTTGGAAGTCCACCAAGCAATATATTACAATAGTCCAGCGAAATATAATAAGAGCATGTACTAACATTTTAGTTGTGTCCTGAGTGAGAAAAGGTCGGATACGTGCTATGTTTTTGAGTTGGAGATGACAGGAGCTGGTTAGTGAGTTAATGTGAGGAATAAATGAGAGAGACCAATCAAATATCACCCCCAAGCACCGAGCTTTGGGAACTGAAGTTATAGGGGTGTTATTAACATTTATTGTAATATCAGGCAGAGAGGAGGACAGAGATGGTGGAAAGACAATTAGTTCAGTTTTATTCATATTAAGTTTTAAGAAGCGACAAGACATGAAAGAGGATATAGCAGACAGACAGTCGGGAACCCGTGCGAGGAGGGAGTTAAGGTCTGGGGCCGAGAGGTACAGTTGTGTATCATCTGCGTATAGGTGGTATTGAAAGCCAAATGAGTTGATTAAGTTGCTAAGGCCGTGCATGTAGATGGAAAAGAGGAGGGGATCAAGGACACAGCCTTGAGGTACCCCCACAGACAAAGGATGTGGAGAGGAGGTCTGGTCTGAGTTAGAAACGGTGAAAGACCTTCCAGAGGGATAGGAAGAAGTCCAGGAGAGAGCGAGGTCCTTTATGCCTATAGATGAAAGGATCTGTAGGAGTAAGGTGTGGTCAACAGTATCATAGGCTGATGATAGATCTTTTGTGATGCCTCAGAAAATGCTGCATACAAACATATTATGGGCTGGTGCACACCAGAGCGTTCTGGAGCGGTTTTTTAAACGCTTGCAGGGGGAAAACCGCTTGGCTAATGAAAGTGAATGGGATAGCGCACACCAGAGTGGTTTGTTTTTTCCACAAATGCAAACTCGGGGGCTGCAGCATTTTTTAGATTTTTGGGGCGTTTCTGCCTCAAAGTTAAAGTATAGGAATTTGGAAAACCGTTCTGAAAAACGCTTGATCAGAGCGGTTTTCCAAGCGTTTTTGTTATAGAAGCTGTTCAGTAACAGCTTTACTGTAACACTATTTGAAATCTGCTACACAAAAACGCTCCAAAAAACGCTAGGCATGTTTAGAAAACCTCTCTAAAAATGCCTAGAATCGCTCTGAAATCTGCTTCAAAAACCTCTAGCATTTTGCGGATCTGCTAGAGGTTTTTAGTGTGCACTGGGCCTATGAGTGATTTGTATGACAAAAAAAATAAGGTAAAGCTGACTGAGTCTCATACAAGGCTGCAGATACGAAGAACAAAATGGATCCCAAGTTTCCAGTTCTCACATAGTAGTGAGACTGAGATGCCCCCTGCTCTGTCCGCTATTTTCAGTATATAATTTATCCTCCATTCATTTCTACTTTCAGATCTCCACGATGCAAACCTGTATCATTCAGTCGTGCCCGTACCAGAAAGTTGGGCAACCACAGTCGGCGGAACGTATTCTCCATGTCTTCCCCAAAAATGCCCAAATGATAAGAGTATGGCTGGAGAAGACAGGGCACCGCTTCAAGGACATTGACGCCTTTACCAATAGAATTTTGAGGGCAAAAAATATTCATAATTATCGCATATGCTCTGCCCACTTTGCAAAGGACTGCTATATCCTGAAGAGAAACACAAAGGTGCTTAAGGCAGATGCTGTGCCCACCATCTTCCCGCCAGGTGATGAGCTGATCTCAGAGGCGTTTCGGCGTCGGACTGGTAAAAGGAAGGGCCTTGTCCGTTTGCGCAACATAGCTAAGACTCTAAAATCTGGCTCTGCATGTATGAATAGTGACTCAAATGACATCACCTCAACTCCAGACTTTACTGTAAGGAATGTGGGGACACAAACAGAGGGAAGTTATTGTATCACAGATCAGGGCGTACAAACCGAAGAACTTCTTAACCAAGATCTGAAATGTACACTTCCTATTGACCAGCGGAACTTGGACAAACGGGGTCGACCTGAAGTCGTGCAACGTAAGTGAGATCGGTTCCTCATGAAATCCTAGCATCTTCTCATTGGATGCATTTTGATTGGCCATTCCCATTTATACTCTTTAATGTGACTCTACAATGAATCTGGGCATATAAATCTGCTGTTCTATCCTGAACAAGAAGTGTTTAATAACAGCATAGATGCTGTTAATTACCCTAAACAATGCTACATTAATCTTATCCAGCCATATGACAAAACCCTGCAGTTTTAATTGAATACTGAGTAGTAGAGTCATATCTGAACTTGCTCAATCTCATGTGGACACACCTCACTTCTCCCTCTTGATTACTATGTGGAGACCAGACAGAATGAGCCATCAGAAGAGACAAAGGGAGTGAGGAGTGACCATGTGGGGTTTTGTAACATTTTTTGAGTGACATGTAGGAATTTACATGTGGATGGATAAGGCAGGAGTGAAATTGTTCAGGATAAGTGCTTTTATGAAATAATCCTTTTCTAGTACATAACAGTGGAAACATATACAAGAATCCACTACAGAAACCTTTTTAAAAAGTTAATCCATACAGACATGTTTTTTTCAGTTGCAGGTTGAGTATGGTAATAGGTTATCAGCTAGTTTTATATATACCTATTATTATATATATTTATATATACCTTTTTTATAAAGTATTCTGTATAAATTGATATTACAATGCACAGAAATGCAGTGTATAAGCATTGAGTAGATAAACAATTTGTCACTTTGGAATCATTTTATAGACAAAATTTAACCAAGGTTTAATTTTCATCCCAATCAGTAGCTGGTACCCTGATTCCCTTCGAGAAATCTTTACCTTTTCTCAAATAGATAATCAGTGGGTTCTCTATGGCTGATATTGTGGTAAAACCCCTCCCACAATGTGATGTCATGACCAAAGATATCACCTGGCAGAACTAAAGATATCATTTCAGAATGTAAATCAGAGAGATCAAAGATTTTACAATGGGCAAACAATGACTAAATAATCCATAAATGAATATTGTAAACAATAAGCAATTCTATTCATTATACTATTTTCATTACAGTTCACTACGCTTGCAGGTCGCATAAACAAAAAGTTACTGTGGCCATCTTGTGGCCAAATAGTAAAACTACACCCTAAAGCATTTTTCATATACAAATACATTAGTTTTACACTAAAAATTAACTCATTACCTCCCACACTCCCCAATTTATTTATTTTTTTGTAATTAAAAAAAAAAAATTACAATTAAAAAAAACCATAAATAGTTACCTTAGGGACTGAACTTAAATATTTATGTCAAGAGGGTATAACACTATGGGCTTGTAATTAGGGATGTACGCAAAACTGAAAAACATGCACCTTTATTTCCAAATAAAATATTGGCGGCAAACATTGTGATAGGGACATAATTTAAATGGTTTTATAACTGGGACAAATGGGCAAATTTCATGGGTTTTAATTACAGTAGCATGCATTATTTAAAAACTATAATGACCTATAAAGTACTGTTTGGTACTTTTTTAGTTGAAAAGTGCTGGAAAGTTATTTTAAATCAAAGATGCAAAATTATCTCCTAAGAGAAAACTCAGGTGAAAAAGCGATTTGCATATGGCCCTTTATATCTTTTGGGGAGTACAGCAGTCTCAATTCTGCCATTTTTCCTGGTTCCATTCCTGCTCATCCTTGTTATTTTATTTTCCATTATAAGCGGCAATAGCATTAGTGGTGGTGTCATTGTTTTAATTTATATAGAACTGACATATTCTGCAGCTTTTTACAGTATATAGAACAGTTCATGTCATTGTCTCACCAATGAACTGACAAAGAACAGTTGCATTGATAATAAAATCATGAACTTGGATCAAGGAGATGCAAGTATGCCATAGTTCATATCTTAGGAGCATGGAATATGAGCTCACACTCTACTGAAAGCAAAGGGAATTGAGTCTCCAGAAGCCATTATATTTTCTGGCTATGTTGTGTGTAACTGATGTGCTGAGATCTTCATAAAGTCACATGTTTTATTGTCTGTCTCTTCTGCATCCTAGCTGGGGACCCACCTAAAGATGAATGTTGTCAAAATGAAGGCATGCTCTGCTTTTATACATCTGGCACTCATAAGTGTGAAAAAGACAGGAGCAATATGTTTGAAAAGATGTTAAACCTTACCCAGGAGATTCTGTACCTGCTGATTGGGGAGGTGAGGAGGATTCTGGGAGTGTTACTTGACATCACTGTAATCTCTATTAATAATACAAACACCTAAAAGGAGAGGTGAGGAGGATTCTGGGTGTGCTATTTAACATCACTGTTATCTCTCTTTATAATATAAACACCTGAAAGGAGGGGTGAGACGGATTCTGGGACCGTAACATGACATCACTCTTACCTCTACTATTAAAAAACACACACCTTATTGAGGCAGACTCTGGAAGGGTCATATAATATAATATCCATCTTCTGTTTCTTGACAATACAGAGACATGGCTGGAGAGAAGAAAAATGTCACAAATGTCAGAGCCCAGTCATGGAATCTCCACCACGTTTCCTAAAGTTTGAGAAAAACATTGAACACAAGATTCTACAGGTCATCGGTGGTATGATTGAGCTACTGACAGGAGAGGTGAGCAGTGCTTGGGATTATAGGGCATTATTTAGTGACACAAAGGGATGTGCTTGGATGGTGACTGTGCCCTTGTGTGTTCTAGGTGCCTGTAAGATCTCAGGATGTCTCTGTCTATTTCTCTATGGAGGAGTGGCAGTATTTAAAAGCACACAAAGACCTCTACAAGGAAGTCATTATGGAGAATCATCCGTCACTGCTATCACCAGGTAAACTGGGTTAAATTCTTATGAATATTGTCATTACTTTTTGTATTTATGTAGCACATCACCGCCTTGCGCTAGTTTTGCTTTTTTACATCAAATGTTATGATGTTGGCTCCTCATGGAGAGGCTTAATGTGTACCAGAGAGGGCCCCTCACAAACAGGGCCGGCGCTACCATAGAGGCAAAGGAGGCAATTGCTCCAGAGCCTGTAGGGGTCCCCAGTGGCTACAAGAGGAGAACATTTTTTTTCAAATCGACTTTATAGTTTTTGAGAAAATCAATTTTAAAGTTTCAAAGGAAAAAAAATACACATTTAAAACCCTGCCAACTTTAACGGTTAATAGCAAATCCACCTTAAAGGCTAGAAACCCCAAATTTGCAGGATATGTTAAGGAGATCATTGGGAATAAGATGAAAAAATAATTTAAAAAAAAGACCTTATAGTTTTTGAGAAAATCAATTTTAAAATTTCAAAGGAAAAAAATATACTTTTAAATGCGGTAAATGTCACTTTTAGTTGCAAACCTAACGGTAGTGTAAGTTTACATGTATCAAAAGAAAGAGCAATGAATTTCCTGACGGGGTTTCCAGGGAAACCAGGGAGTGGAAACTCCTCCGCAGCTACAGCACTTTGGCCAGGGATCGCTATACAGCCGCAATATGGCTGTATGAAGATCCCTGGCATTTTTTCCTATTTTTTCCAATTTTTTTTTTTTTTCGGGGGAGTGTGGGAATTTTTTTTTTTTAAATTTTGTGGGGTCCCCCCTCCTGAAACTTTTTTAACCCCTTGTCCCCCATGCAGGCTGGGATAGCCAGAATGTGGAGCTCAAACTGATTGGGACTTTACACCCTGACTATACCAGCTGCAAAAAGGTCCCTTAATTTCCGATTTTTGTTCCGGGGTATCTGTTGGGGGGCCCCCCAGGTTTATTTTGCCCTGGGGCCCCATTGTTGCTAAAACCGGCCCTGCTCACAAAGATGTTTTTGCTTACCTGGGGTGTTACTAAAAGATTTACTTACCCGGGGCTTCCTCCAGCCCCATAAGCACCTCTGTGTCCCTTACTGTCCTCCCGAGTGCCTCCTTTTGGCCGCAATCAGCCTCGGTAATTGAACTTATGCCAGTTGCTCTTCTGCGCATGCATGCGTGCTCTTCCTTCTGTGCCTGCGCAGTAGAGCCTGACTGACGCCACTGAGCCAGTTGCTGGGGATGATTGCGCCGAACGGAGCCTCCTGGGAGGACGGCGGGGGATGCAGTGGTGCTCACGGAGCTGGAGGAAGCCCTGGGTAAGTATGACATCTTTTAGTAATTCCAGCATAGGTTTACTTCAAACATGGCAGTTCACAGGAAGGGCCAGGCCACAATTCCTGGGATTCTGGCACAGGGATGGTTTTCTGCTTTGTACAAGATTAGCAATATAACCAAGGTACCTGCAGACATCATGCAGTACCTGCAAATAGAGCTTGGCTACAGGCAGGGGTCTAGTCCTGGGAAAAGAAGTGAGTGGACTCACTTGGAGAACTCCTGCGGCGCACCAAAAATGGGCGTGGTCAAGCACACCGTGGGCGTGGTCATGGGTGGGGCCAAATATACATGACCTTAGCAGTGATGTAAAAGGTCTGCCGGGGAAGTTTGAGCTCTGCCGTAGTGTATCCCCCAAAAATAGATGTAATCTGACAGCATTTCACCAAAAAGACACATAATCTGGTAGAAGTTCCTCCAAAATACAGATAATATGGAAGTGGTTCCCCCAAAATAGACAATGTGGCAGCAGCAGTTCCACCAACATACACATAATTTGGAAGCACTTCCCCAAAATACGCGAAACCTGGCAGCGGATCACCCAAAATACACGTAACACCCAAAGGACATATAATCTGGCAGTAGTGGTCCCTCAAACATACACAATCTGGTAGCAGTTCCCCAAAATACAAGTAATCTGGCAGCAGCCGTTCCCCTAACATACACATAATCTGGCAGCTGTTCCCCAAAATACATAACAGCGATTCCACAAAAATGCAGATAATCTGACAGCAGTTCCCCCAAAATAGGTACGCCCAGGTAGCCAGATCTATAGGTGTCCCCAGTATAAGTAGCCATGAGTATAGTAGTCCCCAGTATATGTAGCCAGAGGTATAGTTGCCTAGTATATGTAGCCAGTGGGATATGTCCCCAGTATATGTAGTCAGGGGTATATGTGCCCAGTATATATAGCCAGGGGTATATGTGCCCAGTATATATAGGCAGGGGTATATGTGCCCAGTATATATAGCCAGTGGGATATGTGCCCAGTAATATATAGGCAGAGGTATATGTGCCCAGTATATGTAGCCAGTGGGATATGTGCCCAGTATATGTAGGCAGGGGAATATTTGCCAGTATATGTAGTCAGGAGTATTATGTCCCCAGTATATGTAGTCAGGGGTATAGTAGTCCCCAGTATATGTAGCCATGGGTATAGGTGCCCAGTATATGTAGCCAGGGGTATATATGCCCAGTATATGTAGCCAGGGGTATATGTGCCCAGTATATGTAGTCAGGGGGTATATGTGCCCAGTATATGTAGGCAGGGGTATATGTGCCCAGTATATATAGGCAGGGGTATATGTGCCCAGGTAGCCAGGTGTGCCCCCAGCAGGAGGGGAGCAGCGCAGAGAAGGAGAGCTATGGGAACAGCGGGGATGGGCGGACATCCTCCCCCCCCCCCCCCCATCCCTCACCTTCATGCTCCCCTTCCTGCCTCTCCCCTCCAGTGTTTTGAAGTGTCAGGCACCGGCGGCGAAAGTGGGCGGAGACTTACCGCGTTCCAGTCGCAAGGGACGCTCCGCTCTGAGAGCGGAGCATCCCTTGCGGCCGGAAGAAGGCGGAAAGTCTCCGCCCACTTTCGCCACCGGGCCCGACACTTCAAAACACTGGAGGGGAGAGGCAGGAAGGGGAGCACGAAGGTGAGAGATGGGGGGGGGGGGGAAATGTCCGCCCATCCCCGCTGTCCCCATAGCTCTCCTTCTCTGCTCTGCTCCCCTCCACACAAGCCAGGGTGAACGGCGTCCATGCTGAAGAAAAAGTGGGTGGACGCCGTTCACCCGCGTCCACGCAGGACTCGACCCCTGGCTACAGGAAAAAAATAGTGTTGAAATAAGTTGACAGCAAGTTGCCAAATCCACCTAACAGGGACGGAGACAGAAACAAAAAAACCTGTATTGTCTATGTTATGGAAGCATTGACTATATTAAAGCGTTCTGATGAGAGGTTTCTGTTTTCCTTCAGAAGGGTTTCTGTCTGAAAAACCAGCAAGAAGAAAATCTCAAAATGCATCTTCAGAATCGGATAGTGAAACCAAAGCATCCAATTTCATAAGATCCCAAGATGAACCTCTGCTGCTGCCCGGGTGTTCAAGATCCTCACATCCAATGCAACTAAGTCACGTTACAGAAGAATCCTTTTCAGCTAAAGTACATCAGCCTCACCATGACAGCTCCACGTCATCCCCTCTTATACATACTAAGTCTATCCATATTAAGAGGCAACCACTCTCTCATGAAGAAGAACAAGATCCCCACTCTGCCACCACCACAGCCAAACATCACAAATCTACCTCTACCGATGTTAAGATGGAATTTATAGAAATTAAAGAGGAACCTTTACCACGTATTGAGATTTCCACCCTCACGAATCTTAGACCATCTACATCCACTGCCGTTAAGGAGGCAAGTGTCTTAAAGGAAGACAAACATCAGCCTCACCATGACAGCTTCATGTCCACAAATTGTAAGGCATCTGCTTCTCATGTTAAGGAAAAATCATTGTCATCTGAGGAAAAGGCACCCCACCGTAGCATCTCTACATCTACCTGCCTGCCTACCTCCACAAATAGTCCTTACCATTCATCTACTCATGCTGAGGAGGAATCCAACTCGGATGAAGAAGAGATTGACTATACAACGTTTATTATTGAAGAGAACTCCGAGTCATGTGATGAAGAAGGTTCATCACACTCTGATACCTCCACTCATAGCCTTTGTACGTCCGCTTATGCTAAGGCATCCCTCATAAGTGAAGACTCAGATTTGTACAAACCTTCTAGCCCTGTACAGTATACCCCAGTTCGAATTAAGGATGACTTCCTCTTACAGCAAGAGCGCCTCCAAAATCAGGATACCTCCATACGTCATGCCAAGAACTTCGATGGGGAAGACCCAGAAGGATTCTACACAGTTAACTCAGGAGAGAAGTGTGACAGTGACATTAAAGCCATCACAATGAAGTTTCCAGATGACCCAAGTCATAGGAGGTTGCTGAGTCTCTTAGACTCGACCGACCGTTCGTTATTTTGCCCTGAGTGTGGGAAGTCCTTTACAGACAAAGCCAGAGTTGAGTCTCACCTGCGCTCCCACTGGGGAGGGAAGCCATATTCCTGCTCAGTCTGTCAAAAAGGTTTTCGCTCCAAGTCTAAATTGGCAGACCACGAAAAGATGCATTCAGGGGAGAAACCATACATCTGCAGCGAATGTGGAAAGCGTTTTGCCCAGAATGCCTACTTGCAGAGGCACATGAGAGGTCACACGGGGGAAAAGCCTTTCCCCTGCTCCATCTGCGGGAAGTGTTTTGCCTGCCGGTCGGACATGGTGAAGCATGAGATGACACACACTGGGGCCAGGCCACACCCCTGTTTGGTGTGTGGTAAGCGCTTCACAAAAAAGTCCCACCTTAACCGCCACATGCGAATTCACACTGGAGAGAAGCCATTTTGCTGCCCTGATTGTGGGCGGAGTTTTGGCTGCAATTCGGACATGGTGAGCCACCAACGCATCCACCAAGGCATCAAGCCATTCTCCTGTTCTGAATGTGGTAGATGCTTCCTGCGAAAACAAGATGCGTTGAGGCATCAGTCTGTACATAAATAGCAGATCTGGGCTGTCAGTGCCATCGAATTGGCCTTGATGTGACTAAAAAAACTAAACAAAAATTGAAGTATAGTTCTGGGCAAAAATTAAGATCTGCAGAAAGTATTCACAGATCTAAAGCAAAGTATACGTGTGCGCAAGTCAACATCCCTGTAATTTAGCATTTACACTCATGTTATTCCCTTTTTTTCCAGACCATCCCCTCTGCAGTTGTGGTGTAATTTTCTTATGCCTTCATGTCTGTGCATTTGATTATTTCTGGTCGTGGTTATTTGGGAGGAGGAAAGAGTACCCAGCCATGCATATTTATTAGTAGCAGTAGAGTATTGTAATGGTATCATCTTGACTCAAAACTTCTTGCATACATGGGCGTCAATTCATCAAAGGCTGTACGATAAAAATAAAAACTAGTCTGGAAAATACAGCATTCAGTATTTTAGACCTTTGTTTTTGCTAATTCATCAATATTTTCACTGGTGCTGTAGAAGCTTGGTAATTTACCAAAATACTATGCTTCAGTTCACAAAAACCTGTTTGGTAACTGTGGAACTGTCTCTGTGTTACATGCTATTCCATGCAGTGAGGACAATACAATAGTAAGAGGCATCCTGACATCCCTTTAGAAGTACATGTTTGTTATACTGCCTCTGCTCACTCTGAATCTGTCCATTAATCTTTTTTAACATTTTATTTCATTGCCACAGTGTAGAAGAACTTCCAGGAGACATTACACATGCCATTCTTAGGTGATTTCCTCACTAGCTCCTCTACATCTTCCAACAGGAACCTAAGGGGTTAAATGGCCGAAGGGTGGCAGGGGAAACCTGTTTGGTTCACTTAACTCTGCTCGCTGCCTGGGGATGTGGGGGGGCTTTTGAAGCTGGTTTTCGCAAGATAAGAGATGCCGGTAATCATGTTCCTAAGCTTTACCACATGCTCTGATCTTCATGAATTGACATTTGCTGACATGTGTTGGAGGTGTTTACCGCACAAGTCGGTAATTAACCTCACTGCTCAGTAATTTCAGCTTGCCATGTGGTAACAGCCTTGCTAAATGCTCCGTAAACTCGGCTGTTTTCAGCATTACCGAATGCGCTAATGCTTGATGAATTGACGCCTTATTAGAATCAGAATAATTTATTTCGGCAAGTACAAAGGGGGGTTTTGGCTCATACATATTAGGCAAGTGATTCTCCAACTTTTCCAGTTCACAGTACCTCTAGCGAAAGGTTTCTATGCACCCTTGGGTAAAAACAATTACCTAACAAATGTTACAACCAAACATGAGTTATGTACAGTGCCTTGCAAAAGTATTCACCCCAACACCCCTCCCCCGTACACACACACACACACCTGTGTGGCAGTCACAGCTGTAAGTCGCCTCTCTATGAGCTTGCCATATCTTTCCAATGAGTTGTTTTCCCATTCCTCTAGGCGAAACTACTCCAGTTCCTTTAAGTTGAATGGCTTTTACTTGTGAACAGCAATCTTCAAGTCTGTCCACAGATTCTCTATTGGATTGATGTCTGGGCTTTGACTAGGCCATTTAAATGAAAAGAAACAATTATTTGTATATATTATTCACATTACCATAAATAAAAGACAAAACACAATCTTTCAAAAAAAAAAAACCCAAAAAAACAAAAGAGAGCGAGGTATAGACAGGCCAGACACGGCACAACTTCTCCAGCCATGGACTTCAACTGGACTCTACCCGTTTATCCGGATCCACATCAGTTTTTGAAGGATGCTTTCTTTTTATGAAAGCTATGGCTGGAAAACCAACTTTAAAAAAATGTGATTTTGGAAATGGAACTATAGAATTCAGATTTGCTGACACTGACGAACAGTAAGCACTTACAATAACAGATCCCCCAAGCGTAGCAGTCAACTACACATCCACAGACCCCTGCAAGCAGTGACAGACCTAGCAATTCAGGACAGTAATACTGGGAAGGAGGCAAAACATTTGTAAAATGGATAAAAACTATTTAAAAGACACGTTTACTCCAACACAAGCCTTGATACAAAAAAACAAAAACAAAAAAAAACTAGACAGAGGCCTTGATTCACAAAGCCATGCTATGCGTGTAGCGTGCAAAGTTTTACACGTGCACAGGTTTACACGCTAACAAAGCTCTTTGCATGTAAACACGTCACAATGCGCGCATTGTGCCACGTTAACACGTGAAGAGCTTTGTTAGCACGCGCATGTAAACCTGTGCACGTGTAAAACTTTGCATGAGTAACATTGCACGCTACACGCATAGCACGGCTTTGTGAATCAAGGCCAATGTGTTTTACGGGCATCCACCTGGGGGTACATTTTTCTTGCCGGTATTTAATCATTTTACGCATCCTTTGGGGCGTCGTCCTCCAAGTATTACAGCTCTGAACCCCCATGGGGTTGGTTTTTAGTTTGTTTTTTGTTGGATTTTATATTTCCCCATCTACTATCCGTTTTCTTGGAGTGTGACCTAACCACCCCAAAGCAAGTCAACCCTCTTTTGGTGGTTGGGGACGCTACCTTCAAGCGAACTTACACGTCTGCAACTCATTGGCTGAGAACCTAACACTGGCACATCTATACTTTTGCTTTACATATGTGATTACTTTTTGCAGAAAGAATTTTGGTGTAGGTGAAGCCATTTTGGATATTCTATGAGAGGGGGGAAAATGAAAGGATTGTGTTCAGATTTTTTGTTAGTTTGTTCGTATTTATGTTTGTTTGTAAACTGTGCGTTGTGATTTCATTGTAATTCTTTTTTTATTAAATTCCCTTTGTTCTCTGTACATCAACTGAAATTCTCCATCAGGCTCAAAGAAAGCATGCTCCCGAACAGAGAAAGAAGGGAGAGAGCAGGTGTTTGTCATACAATAGTCATCGCTGTATTAAGTCATTGGTCGTCTGGGGCAAGTCATTATGGGGGCCCCACCAGTCCAGACGTGAGGGCACATATATATGCAAAATGTGTATTGCAGCAAAAAGTGAGCATAGTCGCAACAGATTGTGGGTGGGGCCGAATAATGGGCATAACAAAAGTACTCACACTTATGTTACATGTTCTGGCCAATGTATTAGAGCCCTTTTCCACAAGCAGTCGATAGGCAGTGAAAAGACTATTGAAACTCTCACAACTGCCTGGCAACTGCTCACTGCTGCCTAGCAACTGCTCCCTGCTGCCTAGTAACTGCTCACTAAGCAAGCAGTTCAGCCGCCTGTGGAAAAGGGCCCTTCATGTAGCACAGTTACACCTACATACAGTATACCTCATATATTAGGTACTGGGTCACTAGGAGGGAACACTTTTTCTCGTGCTACATTGTTACAGATGCTCCTAAAAGATGGGCTTCTAAAAATTGAAATGGGAAAAAAAACCATCAAAATATATATAAACCTACTAAGTAAGCATTGTATTACATACATATTAAGTTTATCAACCAGAATATACAGTTGTAGAAGTAGGGGTGGTTACTGTGGAGAACCACCGTCACCTATATGACAAGACCAGGAACCAAATGGAACCAAAAGGTGGGTTGATGTCCCTCTTACCACCGTATATCGCCTTCGGGGAAATTACTGTCCCCGCTTGTCCCACTCCTGGGGTCCTTACTGGCTTTGGGTAAACCACACCAAGGAAGGAACACCTCCAAATTAGGTATAATATGCAGCACTGGGAGGTGGAGGCGCCCGTAGGATATCAGTTGTTTAGAAGATGCAAAACCTAAACACTGGGATGGATTTATAAGGTATGGTTTATTCACGCACAATTTAAATGACAATGCGTTTCACCGGTCACAGCCCATTTCCTCAGGCAGTACAAGTGCCTGCAGATTAGTGGTCATGAACATGAGCGCCCACGTTCGCCTTCACCCCCCAGTGCAGCACATACAGTTGTATACCCACAGTACCAACCTAAAGTGGCATGATGAACTAAACATAGGTACACATAGTTCTGTCTACTAAGAAATTGTCTGAAACCCTTTTCTGTTTTTCAGTATAACAAGTGTTAAAAAAGTTGTTATCTATGCAAATTAATTTGTTAAACAGCTTATTGAATTTGAGCCTGCAAACGTGAATACAGTAGAAGCCAAAAGAATGTTATCTGACTGAGATAAGGTTTTCTGATGAGGTTTTAATGCTGGAAAGTTCAAAAGGACATTACTTCTGTTTGTTTCACAGATTAGCAAGGCAGATTTGATACAGCTGCTGTTTACATAGTTACATACAGTGCTGCCCATAATTATCCATACCCCTGGTAAATTTTGACTTAGTTGCTTTCATTCAACCAGCAAGTAATTTTTTGACAGAAAATGACATAGGTGTCTCCCAAAAGATAATAAGACCATGTACAAGAGGCATTATAGTGGGAAAAAAAACATTTCTCAGCTTTTATTTACATTTGAGCAAAAAGTGTCCATTCCAAAATTATTCATACCCTTCACAAACTGTCACAGTCTGTGATAAAATCCAAAGTTCTATACCATTCCACATCGTCAAAGCTGTTCTAATGCCAGGGCATACACGGCTCGTTTTATGCGCCGGATCGAGCCAGCGCATCCCCGCTCATCCGCGCGTGCGCGTGGATCGATTGCCGCTCGTACCCGCTGGCGCTTCCTTATCACCGCTCGATTCCCTGCCATTGTCTGCCGGCGGGATTTGAGTGGGCGCGGGTCGAACGGCATGATCGAGCCAGCTGAATATTATCAGCTGGTCGATACACGGTACAGAAACGTACCGTGTATCCCCAGCACAAAGCATCCTAATTACCCTGATTAATTGGGAACAGCTGTTTTAATCAACTCAACAGGTGAAAAACAGCAGCTCTCTGCAGTTGGTTTGTGGAGAGTCATGGCTAAGACAAAGGATCTCAGTGAGGATCTGGTGCTGTGCATTGTTGCTGCTCTCAATTCAGGAAAGGGCTACAAGGCCATTTCTGAATGTTTTCAAGTTCCAGTGGCTACAGTGCAAAGCATTATTAAAAAAATATAAGATGTTCTGCACTGTTGACAATCTCAGAGGACGTGGTCAGAAGCCAAAACTGACAGCTGTGCTGGCCAGGAGGATGGTGAGAGAGGTGAAAAAGAATCCAAGGATCACCACCAAGGCCATCCTGGTGATCTGGGCTTTCAAGGCAGACCATCCAACGGACACTGCACACTGCTGGGTTCTACGGATGCAGACCAAGGAGGACGGACGCCACTTCTCCAGATAAGGCACACAAAAGCTCACTTGGCCTTTGCAAATACTCATCTGGACAAAGAAGAAGACTTCTGGCCTTCTGTGTTATGGTCAGATGGAACAAAAATTGGTTTGTTTGGTCACAATGATGTTTCCTTTATTTGGCGTAAAAAAGGAGAAGCCTTCAACCCAAAGCACACCATCCTAACTGTCAAACATGGTGGTGGGAACCTAATGCCTTAGTGTACTTTTTCACCCAAACGGCATCATGAAAAAAGAGCAATATATGAGGATTCCCGTCGACAACATCAGGCAATCTGCAGAGAAACTTGGGCACCAGTGGACATTTCAGCATGACAATGACCCAAAACACACAGCAAAAGTGGTGAAGAAATGGTTAGCAGAGCTAAAGATCAGAATGGCGGTGGCAAGAAGACCCTCCATCCTGAACGATTAGGAGCTCATTGTTAAAGATGAATGGGCAAAAATACCTGTGGGGACATGCAAAAAGCTGGTCTACAATTATAGGAAGCGTTTGATTGCTGTAATAGCTAATAAAGGATTTTCTATGGATTATTGAGAAGGGTATGAATAATTTTGGACTGGACACTTTTTGCTCAAATGTAAATAAAAGCTGAGAAATGTTTTTCTCCACAATAATGTCTCTTGAACATCATCATCATCTTATTATCTTTTGGGAGACACCTATGTCATTTCCCGTCAAAAAATTACTTGCTGGTTGAATAAAAGTAACTTTCCTGGATACAGAGATGGCGGCATACTCCTGGGTTAGGCTCCGCCCCCTGACCCCATAGGACAGATCTGCTTATAAATTAAAGAACCCCGCCCCCCCCCCCCCCCGCCATTCTCTTTTTTTCTGTCCTCTGATGGACAGGTTTGCTTTTTTTTTCTTCCCTTTTTTCATCGTTTTAAACTGCCACTTTTGTTACCTTGTTTCTTTTAAGGCAGTCTTGGGCGGGTTCAGCCTCTCCCACCCAGCGGCGAGCATTGCGGCCTCTAAAGGGGGCTTAGATATGCAGGGGGACCTCCCTTAGAGCCGCTCCCTGGTGCTGTAAGCAGGCGTTGCAGTCTGCCATAGGGGCTCTTCCGCCCTTGCTCTCCTCCTCTCTCTGCCTCTCGGTTGGGCATGACGTCACGAGTCTCGCGAGACTTCAGCTGTTTTTAGGATTGGGCAGGCACCAAGAGAAACGTCATTCCCGGAAGCAGCCAGAGCGGGTGGCAGCGTGTTAGCTGCGGGACCGCTCGGTAGCATTTCAGCATTAAGGATAACGCTTTCTGAAGGGACCTGGCAGCCTAACGACTTACAGCAGCAAGTTATCAAGTCCTAGCCTGGGGTGGAGGTATGAAGCCTAAAAAGGTTTTCTCGTCAGAAAAGGTAATATGCATTATTCTTTGAGGTTTATACCTGTGTATGTTTTCTTTTTAGAATGGAGGAATCTGTGCAGGAGGATTCTGTTGATCAGGAGAGGTATTTGAGTGAGGATATCACTCTTATATTGTTTTTCAGCACCAGGGTGTTCTATATAGTATATATTTGTGCACATGGGCTAAAAGAGAGCTATCTCCCTTGCTATACAATGCGGATTTTTAGTGGGAACATATCTTTTTTGTCTCCACAGTCCGCAAGCGGGAGGAAGTAGGAGTATGGGGTCTAAAAGTCGCCAATCCTCTGATGTACCTCGCTCTCGCTCAAAGTCGAGAAGAGAAGAGAGAACATCAAGAAAAGATTCTCCAAGGAAGCAGAGCAAGAAGTCTGATAAAAAGAGACAGTCGCCCCAGAGGCGTCAATCTAAGAGACGTTCTCCAAGCAGGAGCAGGTCTCCTAGGAGATATTATTCTGGAAGATATTATGGTTCCCGTAGGAGCCGTTCTCCAAGATATGGGCATTATTCTAGGAGGTCCCGTTCTAGGGAGCGTTCGCCAGATTATAGATCTTATAGATACAGATCAGACAGGCGTTCTCCTAGCCCTTATTATAGGCATAAGTCTCCATTACAACAAACCCAAGCTACTAGATATGTGCAGCCTGAAAAGTCTGCTTGTTGGTCATGCGGTCAGCCAGCCATGCCGGATAAAATGGTGTGTGAATCCTGTTTTATGGAGCTAGGGAGAGAGAAGGATTCTGACAATCAACAGATAATGTCTTTTATCCAGCAAGCAGTACAGGATTCATTTAATAAACTGTCCGCCGCTCAGGCAACTTCAGTGACGCAGCAAGCTCAATCTGAGGAAGCTTCTGCCTCGGCAATACCAGCACCATTGGGGTTTGACTTTGCTTTGATCCCAGCGTTTGTGTCAGAGATAAAAGCGGCAATAGGTTGGGAAGAAGACAAAACTGTGCAAGAACCGGATAAGTACTATCCTCACCTGGATAGGCAACCAAATAACTTTCCATTTATGAAGGTAATTAAAGAGATCTTTGCCAAGGAGTGGAATAAGGTGGATCAGAAGCCTTCACTTTCAAATCGTTTTGCGAAGTTATACCCATTAAGTGATGAAGATGCGAAAGTCATGGAGTCTGCACCGGTGGTGGATGCGTCTATCATGAGGTTGGCACGTCATGTAACTCTCCCAATGGACGATGCGGTGTCCTTCAGCAACCCTCTGGACAGAAAGGTGGACACTGATATTAAGAAGGCGTTTCTGGCAGCAGGAGCAGCATGCAGACCGGCGGTAGCCTTGACCTCGCTGGCAAAAGCGGCTAAAGTCTGGATAGAAAATATTGAAGTGGCTCTAAATTCGGGTACAGATAGACAAGATATAATAAAGGCCTTGGATGAATTAAAATTAACCAGTGACTTTATGGGAGAGGCTGCCATAGATACCATCAGGTCATCAGCTAGAGCAATGCTTCATAACGTAACAGCAAGAAGGGCTCTATGGCTAAAACCATGGTCGGCTGACCAGTCATCTAGAAACAACTGGTGCAAGATTCCTTTTGATGGGAAGCATCTCTTTGGCCCTGAGATGGACAGTGCAATATCAAAGGTGACGGGAGGAAAGTCGGGGTTATTACCCCAGGATAGGAAAACTCGTCCTTTTCGTCAGCAAACATCTAGGAAGCAAGCCTCAACAAGGTTCCAGCAGGCAAAATCGTATAGGCCAGGGAGACAATTTAACAGGAACTGGAAAGGATCACAGTCTTCATTTCTCAAGTCAGGAAAACCAAAGTCTACTCTCGGCTCAGGGCAGACCCAGAAGCCATTCTGAAGGTACGTCCACCCAGTCACCCCCTGTAGGAGCAAGATTGCACTACTTTTGGAAGAGCTGGGTGGAATCAGTAGACGATCCCTGGGTCCAAAGAACCTTAAGGAAAGGACACTCGTGGAGATTCAAGAAGACCCCTCCACTATCAAGATTCGTACAAACAAGGGTACCAAAGAATGTGCAGAAGCGTCTGGTGTTGAGAGAATATGTCGACTCCCTAGTACAAGTAGAGGCAATAGTACCGGTTTCCCGAAAAGACAGGTCAAAAGGAATATACTCTCCCTTATTCCTAGTACCAAAGACGTCAGGGGGTTGGAGGCCGGTCTTAGACCTGAAGTTCCTAAACAAGCATATACGGATCCGACATTTCAGAATGGAGTCTTTACAAACTATAATAAAGATGGTCAAGATAGGAGATTGGATGTCAACAGTCGATCTCTCGGACGCATACCTACATATACCCATCAGACGCAGTTTTCAGAAATACCTAAGGTTCTCAATCGACGACAAGCATTGGCAGTTCCAGTGTCTACCATTTGGTCTCTCGACAGCCCCCAGAACCTTTTCAAAGGTACTTCTGCCTGTAATAGCATCCCTAAGACAGAAAGGGCTAAGAATTTTTCATTACTTAGACGACATCCTCCTTGTCAATCAAGATCTTACAGTATTACTACAGCACCAACAGTTGCTTCTGAAGGAATTGCAGAGGTTGGGTTGGTTGGTGAATTTTCAAAAGAGCCAGCTAACCCCTTCGCAAGACATGGTATTCTTGGGAGCCAGGTTCATCACGAAAGAGAACAAGGTGTGCTTACCCACTCAGAAGATCATGATGATTCAGCAAAGGGTGAAGACCGTATTATCACAACGCACCGTTCTAGCCAAACAGTGCCTGAGTCTACTGGGAACGTTCTCTTCAGTAATCCCAATGGTGAGGTGGGCACATTGGAATCTAAGAGTATTTCAGAATTTTTTCCTCAGGTCATGGAACAAGAGGAATCTGTTACAGAGGCTCATTCTACCAGTGTCAGTAAGAAACTCTCTTTGTTGGTGGACTTGCAAGCACCATCTCCAGTTATGTCACCAAATTCAACAGGAGGAAGCTGTGGTGATCACAACAGACGCGAGTTTAAAAGGCTGGGGGGCACACTGCAAGGAGGTGTGTGTCCAAGAGAAGTGGAGAATTCTTCCTCATCAGGTCCCATCAAACATTCTGGAGATCAGGGCAGCCTTCTTGGCTTTGAGAGCTTTTCGTCACATGATAATAGGCAGATCAGTCCTGCTCCAAATAGACAATACGACAGCTGTCTCCTATGTAAGAAGACAGGGGGGGACAAGGAGCCAATCCATGCTGCAGGAGACTGCACACATCATGAATTGGGCACAAAGCAATCTGTCCAACCTATCAGCAACTTACCTTCCAGGAGCTCAGAATATTCTAGCAGATCAACTCAGCAGACAGTTCTCCAATGCTCACGAGTGGGCTCTGAACCAGACTGTATTTCAGGAAATTGTGCGGAAATGGGGTCTGCCGCAGGTAGATCTCTTTGCGACTTACGAGAACTCGAAGGTGAAGAAATTTTATTCCCGTTATCACCATCCAGCAGCATTAGGGACGGATTGCCTAGCATACCCTTGGACATTCGAACTGGGATACGCCTTCCCTCCATTTCCGATAATCACGAAATTTCTCCAAAAGCTATGGAAAGAGTCATGCATGATCATAGCTATATTGCCTTATTGGCCAAGGAGGCCATGGTTTACACTCCTATGGGAGATGAGTGTGAAGGATCCATGGCAGCTTCCAGTAATGCCGGATCTACTGTACCAAGGGAATCTACTATACCCCAACAGCGGCAACCTCAGTTTGATGGCATGGAAGTTGAGAGGAAAAAATATAGAGACCTGGGGTGTTCAGAGGAAGTGACAGATACTTTGTTAAAGGCAAGGAAATCGTCAACTAATGCCACGTATCACAGAATCTGGGAAAGATTCGCTTCATATGCTATCTCAGAAAACTTCAATATGCTTAATCCAAGTGTTCAAAATGTCCTGAACTTCCTTCAAACAGGTGTGGAAAAGCAGTTAAGCCTATCAGCCATTAAGGTGCAGATATCTGCCTTGTCTGCACTGACCAATGAGAGATGGGCCGTTAACCCATTGGTGGTGCAATTCGTTCAGGGAGTACAAAAGATCAAGCCTCCTCGAAAGCCTTTCTTCCCGCAGTGGGATTTATGTGTTGTCTTGGATGTCCTAAGAAGTCCTCCCTTTCATCCGGTGGAGTCCGCTTCTCTATGGAATATAACTCTGAAAACAATCTTCCTTGTGGCAATAGCCTCTGCTAAAAGAGTTTCAGATTTACAGGCTCTAGGATGCTCCCAGAACCTTCTGCAATTTTATCCAGATAGGCTTGTAATCAGACCAGTACTGCAGCATATTCCAAAAGTAGCATCATCCTTTCATATAAACCAGGAATTGACATTACCTACGTTCCCAGTGGATCATGAGTGTTACCCATTGGATGTGGGAAGGAGTGTGAGGGCTTACTTAGATAAGACAATGCAATTCAGGTCCTCAGATCGTCTATTTGTTAATATACAAGGGCCTAGGAAAGGTTATCCAGTGACATCCAGAACTATTGCTAACTGGCTGGTAAAAGTGATCCAGCAGAGCTACAGAAGTAGGGGCTTAGAGGTACCACAGCAGATCCATGCTCATTCAACTAGAGGAATGGCTGCCTCATGGGCATCTTTTTCAAAAGTATCAGTGGAAACCATTTGTAGAGCAGCTAGCTGGTCTTCTTCTCATACTTTCTTAATGTATTATCATGTTGATCCTGCCTCTCTTACAACACTTGAGTTTGGTAAAGCTGTATTGTCTGCAGTGGATAAATAAATTGTTTTTTTGTTTGCATTCCCTCCCTCTTGTGTGATATTTTATGTCCCAGGAGTATGCCGCCATCTCTGTATCCAGGAAACAGGAAAATTGAATACTCACCTTCCGGTAATTTTCCTTTCCTGGAACAGAAGATGGCGGCATACGAATCCCTCCCTCCTGTCCATTCGAGGACTGATTTTCACGAGAATGGCGGGGGGGGGGCGGGGTTCTTTAATTTATAAGCAGATCTGTCCTATGGGGTCAGGGGGCGGAGCCTAACCCAGGAGTATGCCGCCATCTTCTGTTCCAGGAAAGGAAAATTACCGGAAGGTGAGTATTCAATTTTCCTGTTTAAGTCAAAATTTACCAGGAGTATGAATAATTATGGGCAGCACTGTAGTTAGTTTGGTTGAAAAAAGACATTTGTGCATCAAGTCCAACCAGAAAAAAATAAAAATAAAACACCATCCTGAACCAGCACATATCCCAGGCTTGAGCCAATTAGTCTTAAAAGGGAAAAATTCCTTTCCAACTCCAGATGGCAGTCAGATAAAGCCCTGGAATCAACTCTTCTGGGAATTACCTAAAAATTATAGCCGTGGATGCCCTTCAATGCAATAAAAGTATCCAAGCCCTCTTTATTTACAGATATAGAGTTTGCCATAACTACTTCCTGAAACTTTTTTCCTCCACCTGCAAATCATGTCCCTTTTGTCTGTCGTACAACCTTAGGGACAAAAAGCTCATCTGCCAAGCTTTTGTATTGCCTTCTGATGTACTTATACATGTGAATCCGGTCACCTCTCAGTAGCCTTTTTTCCAAGCTAAATAAGCCCAGTTTCTCCAACCTTTCTTGGTAAGTGAGATGTTCCATCCCTATTATTAAATTAGTTGCCCGTCTTTGTACCTGTTCCAGAAGGTCAATGTCCTTTCTATAGTGTGGTGCCCAAAACTGTATTCCATACATATTTAGAATTCTGAAAATGAAGCATTTAAACTGAACATAAATCATTCTCTATATAGAGAAGGTGGGATATATGGAACCCTTAAACTATAAAAGGGATTTGCTAGCCCAGAGAATCCAGAATGGGGATGGGGTAGTTATGCCCTTTGCCCCCTTTTGTGATACAGCCCTGCCAGGGCTGAATTTTTGGAAAGGCTACAAAGTCCCGCACCTTGGGCAGCCTAAGGGCACAAAAACTATAAATGCGGCCTTGAGACCTGCCCATAGTAACTTATATTCAAACTGTAGAGATGCAGTTCCAAACCATGCTAATTCCCTCCTTCTATGAATAATTGCCACTGGAAACTGAGATGGAGGAGAGAGAGAGACAATAAAACCATTTGAATCTATCTGCATATGAAGTGCACAAAGAGAAACTTTTTAGAGGGTAATTTTCTGGGAACAACATAATACATATTTCAGTTGTCATCTGGATGTTGCAGAGTGCAGATTTAGAGTGTACGTGTGAGAAAAAAAGCAAAAGATAGATACCTCAGTAGAGTGAAGCCTCTGGATAGTCAAGGGACTTCCCCTATCCTCCTTAAAGAGAACCCGAGGCGGGGTTCTGACAATGCTATCTACACAAAGAGGCTGGGTCTGCCTATACAGCCCAGCCTCTGTTGCTATCCAGATCCCCCCTAAGTTCCCCCTGCACTCTGCTATCCCCCATAAATCACAGCCGCGCTGTGCGGGCTGTGTTTACATCTGTACTGTCAGTCTGCTGCTCCCTCCGCCTCCTGCATAGCTCCGGTCCCCGCCCGCGTCCCTTCCCTCCAATTAGCGGGGAGGGAAGGGACACGAGCGGGGACCAGAGCTATGAAGGAGGTGGAGGGAGCAGCAGACTGACACTCAAGAGGTAAACGCAGCCCGCTGCGACATGCTGCGTGTCGACAGTGCGGCTGTGATTTATGGGGGATAGCAGAGCGCAGGGGGGGGGGGGGCTTAGGGGGGATTGGGATAGCAACAGAGGCTGGGCTGTATAGGCAGATACAGCCTCTGTGTGCAGCTAGAATTGTCAGAACCCCACCTCGGGTTCTCTTTAAAGGACAACTGAAGTGAGATGGCTATGGAGCCTGCCATATTTAGTGCCTGTTAAACAATGCCAGTTGCTAAACTATTTGGGTGCAGTAGTGCCTAACTCACACCTGAAACATGCATGCAGCTAATCTTGTCAGATCTGACAATGTCAGAAAATCCAGAAATGTTGCATGCTTGTTCAGGGTCTATGGCTAAAAGTATAAGAGGCAGAGGATCAGCAGGACACCAGGCAACTGGTATTGTGTGAAAGTAAATAAATATGGCAGCCTCCATATCCTGATCGCTTCAGTTGTCCTTTAACCCCACCAATTCAGGGCTGGATCCATCTGAGCATATTTGACAACAGTTTGTCAAACATGTTTGCACGGCCACGCTCCCGTCCATGTGTGAGCCTGCGTGCACTGCAATGGTACAGGGTTTTTTCCCTTTGTGCAGGAGGGGCTCTGTGCTACTGCATGGGCCGTCATTGTGCCTGCATAGTGCAGCGGCACTTGTACATGGACAGGAGTGTGGCTGTGAAGAAGTAGAGGATTCCAGCAAGCTGCATTGAGGTGAAGAAGGATCAGAGATCACCCAGGTACTGAGATAAGAATCTAACTTGTATTTTTACGCACAGGCTTACTTTTGTTATATTTCTGTCCAGAGAACTGGCTTAAAGGACAACTGTAAGCTTTTTTTTTTTTTTTTTAAAAAGAGTTGAACATACCTGGGGCTTCTACCAATGCCCTGCAGACGTCCTGTGCCTGCGCAAGGACAGAACGATCCTCCGTTCCCCCGCCGCGGCTCACTTAGGTTTTCTGTGACTTTAATGTTGAGGGCCACTGCGTCTGCGTCCTGCTGAGGGAGCCCTGCCTACATTGCCGGGAGCGTCCTGCGCAGGTGCTCCTGCTCACCTCGCAGGGAGCATCCTGCGGAGGCGCAATACGCCTCCCAGTGACGTGAGCTGGAGCTAGGACATGCAGCCAGGGCTGTGCAGGCGCAATAACCTGCGACATTTAAGTTGCAGAATATGTGCCGCTGTGCTTGCCTGCAGTAATGCACATATTATTATTTAGTATCGATATAACGCTGTCCTATTCCGCTGTCATATTAACTTATTTACATGTTTTTGGGATGTGAGAGAGGAAACAGAAGTGCCCGGAGAAAACCCACACAACAATGGGAGGAACATACAAACTCTTTGTAGAGTGTACTGGCTGGGATTTGAACACGTATGCAGACAAAAAAATACTAGTCTGATTAGTTGTACAATTACACATGTGATGCATCTTTCCAACCCACCTCAATCAGATGTTTATCGGAGGAGGAGAGAGCTGGGCAGAAGGATAAAAGGGGAAGAGATCCCACCTCTACTGCAACTGCCAACAGTTATTACTGACCCATTTACACCAAAAAAAGGTAAGAGTACTCACCTGGCCCCCAGTAGTAGTGTTTAGTACCCAATGCCATTTGGCACTCAGTATTGCTTAGCAATAACTGTAGCTTGGCACCCAATATTGCATGGCACCCATTGCAACTTTATAGAACTAACATGGCACCCTGTACTGCATCTTGGCACCTTATACTGCTTAGCACCCTCTGCAGCTTGGCACCCAGTACTGGGAGACCAGGGTACGAATCCTGCCTAGGGTCAGTACCTATACCGTAAGGAGTTCAAGGCACGACTAACACTGCAGGGTGGCCTCTTGAGCGTGTCCCAGTGGCTGCAGCTCTTGAGCGCTTTGAGTCTGACAGGAGAAAAGCACTATACAAATGTTCAAATTATTATTATTATATTGGAAGTGAAGACCTAGATCACCAGGGAATCCATATGAGGGAGGAAGGGGGAAAGCACTAGATACCAGGGAACTGTATGGGGGTGAGGGGGCTCATTAGACACCAGGCAACTGTATAGGGGAGTTAGTGGAGCCAATAGACACCAGGAAACTATACGAGAGAGAGGGCCACTAGACACCAGGGAACTGTATGGGGAGGAAGGGGAAACTAGATACTAGGGAACTGCATGGGGAGGGGGAAACTAGATACCAGGGAAATGCATAGGGGAAGGGGGCTACTAGACACCAGGGAACTGTATGAGGAGGGGGCATTACATACCAGGGAACTTTATAAGGGAGGGAGAGGGCCACTAGACATTGATGTAGGCCCCAGACTTGATCTCACTGTTAAATTTTGGTCCACTATGTACTTGAGTTTGACACCCCTGCTCTAAGCATATTTGACTAGAGCTTGTCAAATGTGCTTTCATAGCCATGCTTCTGTTAGTGTACGAGCGTGGCCATACTGCGAATGTGTGAGACTCCCCCGCACATGGAAAGAAGCACAAAGCCTTTTCTGTGCAGAACAGTTGTCGAAATACACAACCAAGAGAATGGCCACAGAGGTGACGAGGGCCCCAATTAGCAGCAGTCGGCTCATGGAGATCTGGGAATGTTCTGGAGCATCCAGAGGTTCCCCACTACTTAGGTAAGTATCTGTAATAGAACGCGGAAAAGCCGCCGCGTGTACTGACAGCAAGGCGGCTGATTCCGCGTCCAGCGCGGCGGTTTGCACGCAGCAGCGTGTGTCTGGTGTGGCTGGGTCTGTTAGTTCACACAGATTGAGGAATACGCGCGCGCTGAAAGACAGAACCTTTATGACAACGGAGGAGGGATCAGCTGACCAGGTTGGTCAGCTGACCTAAGAGCAAGTGAGTATTGGTTGATCACTGATGGGTGGCGCCGGAGAGCGCCGATCTATATATAGTTACTGCTGGTCAGTCTCAGGTGGTCTGCCGTTGTGAACACTTACGTGAAAGCACTCAGACCTTAGTCAGATCCTACAGTGTGTTAGAACCAGGAGGAATTCACACTGAGCCAGATTACTTCTGTGTTATCATTGTATTATACTTCAGACTAGTTCCAGGGTGTTGAGACCACGGACCTCACACCCAAGATTAGGGACTTTGTGTTATACTCCAGACTAGTTCCAGGGTGTTGAGACCACGGACCTCACACCCAAGATTAGGGACTCTGTGTTATCGTGTTATACTTCAGACTAGTTCCAGGGTGTTGAGACCACGGACCTCACACCCAAGATTAGGGACTCTGTGTTATCTTTGTGTTATACTCTAGACTAGTTCCAGGGTGTCGAGACCACGGACCTCACACCCAAGACTAGGCATTGTTTTGATATCTGTTATGACCTATTGCATTTCTGACTATCCCTCTGCTTTCTGATTCGGTACCTACGCATATCTGATTATCTGTTGCCAACCCTGCCTGCCTTTGGATACCGAATCAGCCTTCTGTCTCTGTACCTTGTCTGTCCGTGTGTTGCCAACCTGGCTTGCCCGACCTTGAGAGCTATCTCTCTCCATTAAGAGATAGTATCCAGACCTGCTAGTGACATCCACCCTTCAGGTGTCACTCACTCACAGGTCCTTCCTACCTTCAGCCTGGGGCTCCACCCCTTTGGAGATCTCAGGCTGCCGGAAGGTTTTTGCACTTCTCAAGGTATCGCCCATACTGCCAAAAGACCACCTGCTCCTTGGGTGGTCCAACTCAGTCATTACTGTTGCACCAAACGCTCACACTATATAGGTGTCCAGAGGTTAGTTATACTTGGATTATCTGTGATTCTGCAGATCATCAATAATCAGGTATATATCTGTATTCTTGGTGATACTGCAGATCACCAATAATCAGATTCTCTCTGTGTGCTGACACCGATCGTTACAGAACGGCAGACCCAAAACCAAATGGACGCAGTACGTAGTCATATTGAAGTCCTGACCACCGCGGTCAACGCTCTTTCCGGGGTGATTATTAACCAACAAAACCAGATTACACAACTGTCTGGGGCTATTCAGGAACTTCAATTGACTATAAATACAGTGCGATCCCCTCCAGTCACGGACCTTCGTATGTCCGTACCTGAAAAGTTTTCTGGCCATAGATCTGATTTTCAGAATTTCAGGAATCGTGTGTTGTCTTATTTTGAATTGAGGCCTACCTTGTCAGGGACTGAGTCTCAGAGGGTAACATTTATAAAGACCCTATTGTTAGGTGATTCCCAAACATGGGCATATAGCCTTCCTGCAGAACATGAGGCGTTGTCCTCAGTTCAGGAATTTTTTAGGGCCATGGCCATTATATACAATGACCCGGATATTTCGTCTACTGCTGAGAGGAAGCTCAAGATGCCCAGACAGGGTCGTAAATCGGTAGAGGTTTACGCCGCTGAGTTTAGGAAGTGGGCTGTCTCGGCTAGATGGGGAACATATGCTCTATTAGACTGTTTTTTGGCAGGATTGACGGATGCAATCCATGACGTAATGATAGGACATCCTGAGCCAAAATCTGTAGATGAGGCAATTTCTTTGGCCGTGCAGATAGATCGCCGTTTGCGCTACCAGAAACAGATTCGTGGTAGAAATGCTATAAGGTCTGTCTCAGACGACTCTTCTCGATCTTCGTCACCCTCTGACGAGCTGATGCAGATCGGATATTCAGGGCTGAGTCAGGTGAAGAAGAGTCACAGAAGGCCAAGAAAATGCGATCTATATGGTGCTAAGGGGCCAGGAGAATGCTGCCGCCTGGGGTTGGTCAACACCTTAGGCGAGCGGTCTTTACCTCTAAACAATGATCGTCTGCTCCTTCCTTGCTCTATTACATGGGAGGGTCAGACTAGTTCCGCAGAAGCCGTTGTGGACTCCGGTTCTGCAGCGAACCTCATTGATTACGATTTCGTAAAAAAATTGGGGATACCCTTGTTTCCACTGGACCGGCAGATTCTGCTCACTGCAGTGGATGACTCTCGGTTGCAGAGTGGTCAATCTCTTTTCCAAACCCCCTTATTGTCATGTTGTTTAGGGGCATTGCATAAAGAGAAATTACAGTTCCTGGTCCTGCCAATGGTAAACTCTACCGTTGTTCTTGGTATGCCCTGGTTACAACTCCACTCTCCGCAGATTGACTGGGCTTCAGGACAGCTACTGAAATGGTCAGCTCATTGTCATCGGCATTGTTTGGGGAGAGTTGAGGTTGGTACTACCACGACACAGGTCGGGAGAGTGGCAGTGCAGTGTGCGGATTTTTCTGACGGGTTCTGTCCCTCACGGTCTCCTCTTACACACACAGTGCAGTTTCTAGGCTAAAATGCACCCAGGGCGAGGGTGTAAAAATTGCGCCCCCCCCCCCCTAGGTTAGATAGGTAGGTGCCTCTCAGTATAGGTTAGATTAGGTAGGTGCCCCCTAGTATAGGCTAGATTAGACAGGTGCCCCCCAGAATAGGTTAGATTAGGTAGCTGCCCCCCAGTATAGGTTAGATACGGTAGCTGCCCCCCCCAGTATAGGTTAGGTAGGTGCCCCCCAGTATAGGTTAGGTAGGTGCCCCCCAGTATAGGTTAGATAGGTAGCTGCCCCCCAGTATAGGTTAGATTAGGTAGCTGCCCCCCAGTGTAGGTTAGATAGGTAGCTGCCCCCCCAGTGTTGGTTATATTAGGTAGCTGCCCCCCAGTGTAGGTTAGATAGGTAGCTGCCCCCCAGTGTAGGTTAGATAGGTAGCTGCCCCCCAGCGTAGGTTAGATTAGGTAGGTGCCCCCCAGTGTAGGTTAGATAGGTAGCTGCCCCCCAGCGTAGGTTAGATTAGGTAGCTGCCCCCAGTATAGGTTAGATAGGTAGCTGCCCCCCAGCGTAGGTTAGATTAGGTAGCTGCCCCCAGTATAGGTTAGATAGGTAGCTGCCCCCCAGTGTAGGTTAGATTAGGTAGGTGCCCCCCAGTGTAGGTTAGATAGGTAGGTGCCCCCCAGCGTAGGTTAGATTAGCAGCTGCCCCCCAGCGTAGGTTAGATTAGGTAGGTGCCCCCAGAATAGGTTAGATAGGTAGATGCCCCCAATAATGGAGGGGGGAGCCGCAGGGAGGGCAGCCCGACCTCTCCCTCCCTCTCCTCTCCCGGGCGCCCTCCGTGCTCCCCCCTCAGATGCAGAGTCCGTGAGCAGCAGGGAAGCGCTGTTTACAACTCACCGGCTGCCTGGCTCCAAGCGCTGCTCTCTCGCCGCTGGTCTCCTCTCTCTGTATACATACTGATACACGCTGCTTCCGGCTACAGGAAGCAGCGTGTATCAGTACGTATACAGAGAGAGAGAGGAGACCAGCGGCGAGAGAGCAGCGCTTGGAGCCAGGCAGCCGGTGAGTTGTAAACAGCGCTTCCCTGCTGCTCACGAACTCTGCATCTGAGGGGGGAGCACGGAGGGCGCCCGGGAGAGGAGAGGGAGGGAGAGGTCGGGCTGCCCTCCCTGCGGCTCCGGCTCCCCCCTCCATTATAGCGCCCCCCTCCCAACAGCGCCCCGGGCGGCGGCACGCTCCGCACGGGGCAAGAAACGGGGCTGTACACACATACCAGGTAGTAAAAATTCTAAAGCAGACGCTCTATACAGGGGTTTTGAGCCTAAGACCATTCTACCTCAGATAAAACGGGCAGATGAGAGACGGTCTGTAAAGTGGAAGTTTTCTCCAGGGGATTTGGTCTGGGTGTCCACACGACATTGGGCTCTGAAACAACTGTCACCCAAACTGGGCCTTAGATTCATAGGTCCTTTTCCAGTGACCAGAAAAATCAATAATATCACTTATGCTATTGATCTCCCTACCAGCATGCGAGGTGTGAGATCATTCCATGTGTCCTTACTCAAGCCGGCGGTGCACGTGGATTCTGCTCCTCCCCCCCCCCCTCCTGTGTTGATTGATGACCAACCTGAGTATGAAATTAAAAAGATTCTGGACTCGCGGCTTGTGCAGAACTCCGTGCAGTATCTGGTTCACTGGAAGGGATATGGCATAAAGGAGAGAACTTGGGTGCCAGACTGTCGTATGCACGCAGAGGAATTGAAGAAATAATTCCATGACTTGCACCCTGGAAAGCCTGGTGGGCAGTGTCCGGAGTCCACTCCTCAGGGGGGTATAGTAATAGAACGCGGAAAAGCCGACGCGTGTACTGACAGCAAGGCGGCTGATTCCGCGTCCAGCGCGGCGGTTTGCATGCAGCAGCGTGCATCTGGTGTGGCTGGGTCTGTTAGTTCACACAGATTGAGGAATACGCACGCGCGCGCGCTGAGAGGCAGAACCTTTATGACAACCGAGGAGGGATCAGCTGACCAGGTTGGTCAGAGCAAGTGACTATTGGTTGATCACTGATGGGTGGCGCCGGAGAGCGCCGCTCTATATATAGTTACTGCTGGTCAGTCTCAGGTGGTCTGCCGTTGCGAACACTTACGTGAAAGCACTCAGACCTTAGTCAAATCCTACAGTGTGTTAGAACCAGGAGGACCTGGGAATTCACACTGAGCCAGATTACTTCTGTGTTATCATTGTGTTATACTTCAGACTAGTTCCAGGGTGTTGAGACCACGGACCTCACACCCAAGATTAGGGACTCTGTGTTATCTTTGTGTTATACTCCAGACTAGTTCCAGGGTGTTGAGACCACGGACCTCACACCCAAGATTAGGGACTCTGTGCTATAATTCTGTTATACTTCAGACTAGTTCCAGGGTGTTGAGACCACGGACCTCACACCCAAGATTTGGGACTCTGTGTTATCATTGTGTTATACTTCAGACTAGTTCCAGGGTGTTGAGACCACGGACCTCACACCCAAGATTAGGGACTCTGTGTTATGTTTGTGTTATACTCCAGACTAGTTCCAGGGTGTCGAGACCACGGACCTCACACCCAAGACTAGGCATTGTTTTGATATCTGTTATGACCTATTGCATTTCTGACTATCCCTCTGCTTTCTGATTCGGTACCTACGCATATCTGATTATCTGTTGCCAACCCTGCCTGCCTTTGGATACCGAATCAGCCTTCTGTCTCTGTACCTTGTCTGTCCGTGTGTTGCCGACCTGGCATGCCCGACCTTGAGAGCTATCTCTCTCCATTAAGAGATAGTCTCTAGACCTGCTAGTGACATCTACCCTTCAGGTGTCACTCACTCACAGGTCCTTCCTACCTTCAGCCTGGGGCTCCACCCCTTTGGAGATCTCAGGCTGCCGGAAGGTTTTTGCACTTCTCAAAGGGCGGTATCGCCCATACTGCCAAAAGACCACCTGCTCCTCGGGTGGTCCAACTCAAAGTCATTACTGTTGCACCAAACGCTCACACTATATAGGTGTCCAGAGGTTAGTTATACTTGGATTATCGGTGATTCTGCAGATCATCAATAATCAGGAATATATCTGTATTCTTGGTGATACTGCAGATCACCAATAATCAGATTCTCTCTGTGTGCTGACACCGATCGTTACAGTATCTAACTAAAAAAAGTCTCTCCTCACACTTTTGCTATAAGGTAAATCTTAACTGACTAAAACTTGGTGTGCATTCACAGTTTCCTCAAGAAAGTCGAAAAAAAACTTTTGAAGGCATTTCCCATCTTCATCTGCGCTCCCACAGCACAGCCATGGCCAACAACGAGCACATTTTTACTGAGCATACACAAGTTCACAAACAGCTCATGTAAAGGAAAAAAACTTATGCCCAAAGGAACATAGACGTGCACAGGTGTTTCCCTTCACTGAACATGGGTGGTTCATGAGCACATGCCCAGTAACAATGTTCTCATTCACGGCCTTGGCTGTGCTGGGGCTACGAGGCTGAAAACTGGGAACTTCCTCCAATATATATTCCACTGTCCTGCAGCCAAATACAAATAGATCACAGGTAACAGTAGCTCCCAACTGTCCCTCTTTTGGAACCAAATCCCTCTGTCCTTTCTCCCTCATATGTTCCTCTTTCAGGACTATTGAACAGATCTATGTAAATATATGTATTTTTCTACAAAAAAAATGTGTTTAATTGACTCTAAACTTTATTCCCATCAATTAAATTGATATGGCTATATTAGGGCGGCGAGACACGGACACTTGGATGGACAGTGGCCGAGGTTGCATACGTCAGTCATTGCGATATCGCAGCATGTCCGATTGATGCTTTTGGCCCCAGATCGATCGGGCATACATGACGCGACACCGCTTTTCATTCGATTCCATAATATGATTGAACTGGATGGTCAAAATTGCAACAGATGTTTGGCCTTATTATTTAATTTTTTATTCAGGTACATTTTTCACATGTCTTTGTACACTGTATAGTGCTGCAGAAGAGGTCAGTGCTTCATAAATAATAACGATTAGGCTTATGATTAATAGTAGGTAATAATAATAATAAAAAAAGCTAAATTTTGTATTCTAAATCTCACTAGTTTTAATAACATTACATATTCGGTCCAAACCCTATCACTCTGAAGAGTCTATGGAAAAATGGCTGCCTACTCGTCTCTCCCTGACTGTGCAGCTTGCCCTCTAGTGAGAAGAAGACGCACAAGAGCTTCCCAATATAACTCGAGCCAATTAGCATCAAGAGGGCGTGGTCAGAGCGGCTCGTCTGTCTCTCTCTCTTTCTCTCTATCTCTCTGCATGCTCTCTCCACCCGGAAGTATTGGTGAGTCGCATAAGGAAAGAGCTGGAACGCATACGACGGAAATAGGGTTCCCTGTTGAAAAGGACGTCCCTGCTATATTACACAGAAAGAAGTGAGGGTTTGCATCTGACACCAATGGGTAATGCTTTTGAATTTAAATCGTTTCTAAATGGGTATTTGAGTATCAGGCTTTGTTGTGCTGCCCCCTGCAGACTCATGCTGCTTTAGCTACCATTCACTGCTGTAACTTTATTTTTGCTGTAACATTTAGTATATGATTTAAAGGGCAACTGTAGTGAGAGGGATATGGAGGCTGCCATATGTATTTTCTTTTAAACAATACCAGTTGCCTGGCAGCCCTTCTGAACTAGTTTAGCTGCAGTAGTGCCTGAATCCCACCAGAAACAAGCATACAGCTAATCTTGTCTGATCTGACCAATAATGTCAGAAACAGCTGATCTGCTGCATGCTTGTTCAGGGGCTATGGCTAAAGGTATTCGAGGCAGAGGTTTAGCAGGATAGCCAGGCAAACTGGTAATATGGCAGCCTCCATATCCCTCTCGCTTCATTTGTCCTTTAATGCTGACATCTTTTGCAGTGCTGTGCAGAGTACACAGACATGTCCCTAAGAGAGGCTCTCAATCTAATCCCTACCGTGGTTATATGTCCATTGCAGTCTGTGGCCAGTTTGCCTTATTGACTTATCTGTATGTTTTTGGGGTGTGGGAGGAAACTGGAGTCCCCAGAAAAAACCCACACAGATATGGGGAGAGCATACAAACTCCATGCAGATAGACGATTTTGTAATAGAGAGATGTTGTAAGGCATAAGCAATCTTCTAGGGTCCCCCCCCCCCCCCCCCCCATGCAGAGGTTGGCACGGAAATGCACTGGATTTGATATTTACCATCTCCTACAAAGAGTACCGCCAGTAAAAATGACAGAGCCTGTCGTGACAGACGCTGTCCTAATAATGTGGGTGGGGGTAAGTTTAAATATTGACCTGTTTCTGCTTGCAAGGGAACCAGATATTTATACAGCTCATGGAAGTTACTATAAATTGATTATTGGAATTGACTATCTAGAATTTATAAACCTTGAGTAGATCTAGAGCAGTGGTCCTCGAACTAAGGCCCGCGTGCCGAATGTGGCCCCCTGAGACTTTTTTTTACCGGCCCCCCACACACATAATGTATTACTTATAGATGCGGTCACCTTCATCTTTAACCACTTTACCCCCACGCGTACGCATTTCTCCATCCCTTTTTCCATCCTTTCACCACCAGGGACGGAGAAATGCGTACTTTCCACGCTCCCGCCGCTGCCTGCGCGCGCTCCCGCTTGTAAACACACCGCCGGCCGCTCACCCGGAGATCAATGAACGGGAAAATCCATTCCCATTCGTTGATCTAAGCCCCGCAATGATCCGCTGCTTCTCCGATGAGCAGCGCGATCATTGTGAAAAAAAAAAGTTCCCAGCCTTTTTGTACTTCCTGCAAGCGTCCTTCCGGACGCTTGCAGGTCGCATAAACATAATGTTACTGTGGCCATCTTGTGGCCAAATAGTAAAACTACACCCTAAAGCATTTTTCACATACAAATGAATTAGTTTTACACACACAATTAACTCCTTACCTCCCACACTCCCCAATTTTTTATTTTATTTTTTTGTAATTGAAAAAAAAAAAAATTACAATTAAAAAAAATAAATACATAAATAGTTACCTTAGGGACTGAACTTTTTAAATATTTATGTCAAGAGGGTATAACACTGTTACTTTATAAACTATGGGCTTGTAATTAGGGATGGACGCAAAACTGAAAAAAAATGTACCTTTATTTCCAATTAAAATATTGGCGCCAAACATTGTGATAGGGACATAATTTTAAACTGTTTTATAACCGGGACAAAAGGGCAAATACATTTCATGGGTTTTAATTACAGTAGCATGCATTATTTAAAAACTATAAAGGCCAAAAACTGAAAAATAATACATTGTTTCCTATTTTCCCATTAAAACACATTTAGAATAAAATAATTCTTGGCATAATGTCCCACCTAAAGAAAGCCTAATTGGTGGCAAAAAAAACAAGATATAGTTCATTTCATTGTGATAAGTAATGATAAAGTTATAGACGAATGTATGGAAGGAGCGCTGAAAGGTGAAAATTGCTCTGGTGGTCAAGGGGTAAAACCCCTCAGTTGTAAAGTGGTTAAATATTGGTAGCAGTGCTGGCACCGCCCAATACATGGAAGCCAGAACGCAGTAATTCGCTAGTTTCCAATCAAATTCCACATCGGGTGACACTGCTGTCCAATTGGACTGCAGGATGTCACCTGGGTATGCTTCACTGTCTGGCCCGCAAAGTCTTCTACATCATTTTATGTATACTCCGGCCCCCCAGTGGTCTGAAGTCTGTTGACCCGGCCCTCGACCCAAAATGTTTGGGGATCCCTGATCTAGAGTTATAAGGAGCCTCTAAGGCTTGCTCACAGCAAAGCTAGAAAATGTACTATGAATAATTACCTAGTGCATGCCCCCCTCTTCCTTTAACTCAAGTACTGACTATTGTATGTAATGTTTCTTTATAAAAATGCAATAATAATGTACCTGTAAAAAAAAAAAAAAAAAAAAAAAAATTACCTATCCTGGCGTCATCCCTCCAGGCAGGTGATCGCTCTGTAGCCATGGTGATTTTTTTTCATAATTACCACTGAGGCTCTAGCCACCCCATCTGTGTTGCTGTGGCCCACCCACAGCTCAGCAGCCACAACTGCATTCCAGAGGAGGGGGGTGACCTGATGATGGTGCATCAGGTAAGTACAGTGGTTTGCAAAAGTATTCAGCCCCCTTGAAGTTTTCCACATTTTGTCATATTACTTCCACAAACATGAATCAAGTGTACTGGAATTCCACGTGAAAGACCAATACAATGACTTGAGACTGGGGCGGAGGTTCACCTTCCAGCAGGACAACGACCCTAAACATAAAGCCAGGGCAACAATGGAATGGTTTAAAACAAAACATATCCATGTGTTACAATGGCTCAGTCAAAGTCCAGATCTAAATCCAATCGAGAATCTGTGGCAAGATCTGAAAACTGCTGTTCACAAACGCTGTCCATCTAATCTGACTGAGCTGGAGCTGTTTTGCATAGAAGAATGGGCAAGGATTTCAGTCTTTAGATGTGCAAAGCTGGTAGAGACATACCCTAAAAGACTGGCAGCTGTAATTGCAGTAAAAGGTGGTTCTACAAAGTATTGACTCAGGGGCTGAATAATTACGCACACCCCACTTTGCAGTTATTTATTTGTAAAAAAAAAATGTTTGGAATCATGTATGATTTTCGTTCCACTTCTCATGTGTACACCACTTTGTGTTGGTCTTTCACGTGAAATTCCAATGAAATTGATTCATGTTTGTGGCAGTACTATGACAAAATGTGGAAAACTTCAAGGGGGCCGAATACTTTTGCAAACCACTGTATTTAAAGGACTACTGTAGGGGGGTATTTGGAAAATGAGTTGAACTTACCTGGGGCTTCTAATGGTCCCCCGCAGACGTCCTGCGCTTGCGCAGCCACTCACCGATGCTCCGGCCCCGCCGCCGGTTCACTTCTGGAATTTCCCACTTTAAAGTCAGAAAACCAATGTGCCTGCACGGCTGTGTCCTCACTCCCACTGACGTCACTAGGAGCGTACTGCACAGGCACAGACCATACTGGGCCTGCGCATTACACTCCTGGTGATGTCAGCGGGAGGGAGGGTGCGGCTGTGCAGGCGCAGTGGTTTTCAGACTTTAAAGTTGCAAATTCCAGAAGTGAATCTAGAGGCGGGGCCGGAGCATCGGTGAGTGGCTGCGCGGGCACAGGACGTCTGCAGGGGACCATTAGAAGCCCCGTATAAGTTCAACTCATTTTCCCCCGACCCCCCCTACAGTAGTCCTTTAAGCCTGAGACCCCCTTGATCCCCCATCATTAAAGTAAACCTGAGACAAGGAGAGGGGGAAATTATACATACAGCAGTGACTGGATGGTGTAATGGTTAAGGGCTCTGCCTTTGACACAGGAGACCAGGGTTCGATGCGGTCCAAGCGGCGAGCACGTGATTACAAACACTTCCTCCTTACCGGGTTGAAGGAGGAAGTGTTTGTAATTATGCGACGCGCGTAGAGTGCATCGTGGGAGGCGCCGAGGGATGGACGAAGAAGACGTCAGACAGGTAAGATTGACCCCCCGCACAGCTTTAATGGGAGATATCCGGATAGCAACTATCCGGATGTCTCCCGGTTCCGGATTTGAGCAGCTCTGCTTAAGAGGCCAGAGGTGTCCGGTTCTGAAAAGGTTAAAATGGTCACAAACAGACTTGGGAAAATGGATGCTGAAAATGAATGGCCAGATCTGGACTGAATATGTGTGTGTATATGTAAGATACATAGGGAGTTATTGCATGTGGCACATAGAGAGCTATGCTCCATGTCATTTCTTTTACCTAGCTTTTGTCAACAAAGTTGTAGAAAAGCTTGTAAGTTGTACTGATGTCAGTGTAAGTCAGATTTTTTTTTTTATTTTTGTGGCAACTTGGCATAGGAAGAACAGTTTGCATATGCAATGAGAAATATGGCTGTCCCACTGACTAGGCTAAAATGTTCTGGCTTAACTTGGCTGCTTGTGTTATTTTCAGGTTCCTCCATTTCCATCGCCATCTGTCATGTGTTTATCAAATACAGATGAAAATAACTGCTCCCCCAATTACAACTGCAAAAAGGCGTGAAAATTTGGGCCACTTTACAAACGGCATTTCTAAGACTTGCAAAAACAACTGCTGTATTCACTCCACTAACTTCAAGCAATTGCCACATACATGTGAGCAACCTGAAAATGGATGCCATGTCCACTGTCTTCCTCAATGGTGAGAAGCTAACTGGGGGAGTAGTTCCTCTTTGTGGAAGAAGAAGAATGGGCAGAAGTAAGCAGATTTTGAGGATATTAGAGAACAAGATGCAAAAGGAGCAATCCACCAGGGAGCAAGGACTTCCAGTGTCAGAATTTGGTTCGGATGAGCAAGAGTCCCTTACAAGGGATCATGGGTGTAAGTATATCAAGGCTAATCTACTGCCAGGGGTCTGATGTAATATTTAAAGGGACCCCGAGCTCTGACTAAAAATGAAGTTTAGACTTACCTGGGGCTTCCTCCAGCCCCCCGTAGCCCGCAAGGTCTCCCAGCGTCTTCCTGGTCCCTTTCGTGGTCCTGGTCCGGCGATTAAGGCTGAAGTCGCCCGTGTTCCATCAAGCCGTCTTAGAGAACTGCGCATGCGCAGGATGATAAGCAGCGGGGGCGCGAACGGGCAACTTCAGCCAAAGACCAGGTTCACGAGAATGCCGGGTGACCTTGCGGGCTATGGGGGGCAGGGGGAAGCCCCAGGTAAGTCCAAATTTCATTTGTATGTAGAGCTCAGGGTCAATGAATCATGGGGAAAAAAGTTGCCTTACCCTAACAAGCCTAATGCTGCTCGTTGTCTTCAGGGTCTCTTCCCTCTTTTTCAGTTGGCTCCATTAGTTGAAGAACCTCTCAGAAATTTCCCCCAGTGCAGACAAGAGGTTCTGAACTGTGCGTGTGCAAGTACTGAACTGCGCCAGGGCAGAAAAAGGAAGCACTCATCCACAAGTGCTCCCCTTCACTGCATATGTGTAGTTTGGAACTCACTCATGTGCAGTTCAGTCGCTTGTCGCCCCTGGTCGGAAACTTCTGGGAGGCTGTAGTGGATGATTGGTGTTAGGACACCTTCTGGGGAAAAAGACACAGGAAACAAAAAACACGGGAGCCCAATAGTGTAATATGTTTAGTCAAAATTGTCAATGTAGAAGATAAGAATCTACTCACAAGAGTGGGTTGCAAGGGGGCAACCGACCACAGGAAGCAGGTGGAGACAATTAACCCGACTCCACTCGGGGAAGTCACTAAGGACCTGGATGCGGTCGCTCTCCTTGGAAAAAAGAAGGGAGGCAGATGTCCACCGTGGTGTAAACCACATATGTTCTGCCTCCACCCCTCACACGGGTATCGTATGGGGGTTAGGGATGCACTAAATGGTTTAAAGAGGCGCCCTGGTGGTATATAAAAGCGTTTTAAAAGCAGTTTAAAACCGAGAAAGGTTTGAGGTTGCTTACCTCAAGGACGACAAATCTTTGTAGGGACAAAAGATTTTATTGGTAGCACGGGCAACGCGTTTCACGGGTCTGAGCCCGCTTCCTCAGGCCAATAGCAGTGCCAGGCCAAAGATTTGTCGTCCTTGAGGTAAGCAACCTCAAACCTTTCTCGGTTTTAAACTGCTTTTAAACGCTTTTATATACCACCAGGGCGCCTCTTTAAACCATTTAGTTCTGGGAGGCTGGGGAGAGAAGAGCATTGGCAACAGGGTACAGGAGGCAAATAGCGCAGCATCAGGTTTCTCAGAATAAGGTAATAAGCCCTCCATGGGATTCATTTGTTTCTTTCCCCTGATTTAGGGGTGCTGTAAAAGTGAGATGTAAAGAATATTAGATAATTGTGTGCTTTTTTAATTTCAACAGTTTACTGCTTGCTCATAAAAGTATATTAAATGATTATACTCATAACAATGTAATGAGGATTATATATGTCAGGTAATTTACAATGGCTTGCTAAGTGACAGAAGTCAGGTTGGGGGTGACACAGGGATGCGCCCTCTCACCACTATTTTACTGATGGTAATGGATGGATGTGGTAATAGAAACGATGCACCACATAGAGGTCTTCAATTTTGCGGGTGATGTCTGTTTTAATTTCCCTGGAAAACCTGGTTAGCACTCCTACAAGATGAAAGTAGGAAGGTGAGACTGATGGTAAACTTCAGGGCTTGGATCAGCAAATCGCGACTCCAGTGTATCCTAATGGGGGTGGTACTTTTTTTTTTTATTGGGGGGGGGGGGGTTACATTTCCTTGAAAGTATACATGTTTTAAGGAGAAGCTACTTCTCCTCGCTCCCCCCCTCCCCACAACAGAAAGAGGCAGGCTTGCTGCAGTGTTCCCTCCTATCATCCTCCTATTCTCCTATCGCTCCCTATAAGGGGCGGGGACAAGGGAATTGAAGGGTGATAGGAGGGAACCTCTGAGTAATATTGCCAATGAGGGGGATGGACAAGGCACAGAGGTATGTGGATTCCACAGTGCTTGTAGCAGTCACTAGTAGATATTGGATGTTAAAGAGGAACTCCAGCCTAAACAAACATACTGTCATTAAGTTACATTAGTTATTTTAATTAAACAGGCAAATGTTTGATTTCATGATGGCAGCCATCTTTTTGGTTGAAAAGAGTCGACAGGGAGCATGAGACACAGTTCCAACTGTCCTGTGTCCTGAGCACCTCTCCCAGTTGCTAGGCAACGTGAACAACAACATAGGAAATCCCATCATGCTCTGCACAGCATCAGGGGAAAAAAGCACTTTCTTTGATGGGTGGAGCTTAGCTAAAAATGTAGCTAAAAATAATGCTTTGGTAAGAAAAACAAAGTTCTGATGCTGTGAAACTGTTAAAAAAAACACCAAGCCTTTTCAGTTCTGCTGAGTAGATTTTTAGACCGGAGGTTAACTTTTTAAAGTTTGCTGGCAGTCAATGGAATAGTCCAGGTGTGAAAATGACTGACAAAGGCTCTGTGCAACTAATTACTACTCCGGCAAGGGGGAAAAAAATTAAGGTAGAAGTTCCATGTAATGTTGCAAAATTGCTTAAATATATTATGAAAAAAATCATTTAAAAAATGTTTTATTAAATGCTTATAAAATAGGATGGAATGATCCTCTAAAATCCTGGAAGCTCTCCATTGACTTCCATTTATTTTTGACAGTAACACATCACCTACAAGAGAAGGAGAGGAGGCACATGACAGATACCATACTACAGCTCACTCTGGAGATCATCTACCTGCTGACTGGAGAGGTGAGGAGGATTCTGGGAGGGTCACATGACACCACTCTTACCTCTATTAATCACATCTTTCTCACGTTTTCTTATGTTATAAACTATTTTAAAAGAAGGGTTAGCATTTGTATTATGATTATTTTTCTTTATTTTAAGACAGTAATCTTTTTCCTTAGTTACAGACTGCTTTACAGCTAAATTAATGCTGGTTACCAGAGGTATGATGGTGCTGGTATTCCATTATATCCTAAGTTAGTGGGCTGACTGATGATGTTGCCCGCGGAGGATTGGGACCCAAATCTCTCAGGCAATACTGCTGGGCTGAGCTGTACAGAAACACAGTCAGCTGTACAGCTGAGGATGAGTTCTGTTGCTATGCGTGAGGCAGAGGGACGACAGAGCAGGGACGCGTGATGTTGCGCAGCCAAGTGGCATGCACAAATCAATAGCCTGTCGCTCGGCTGAGATGATCCGCCAGGCGGATTGCTAGCCAAGCGGCGGCCATTCATCAGGGGCTGCTGTACACATGCCAGATTATCAGCTGAGGCGGTGTTTATCTGCCGCCTCAGCCGACTTTAGTCATGCGTGTGCACGCAGCTTAAAGTGTACCTTGAAACAAAAGCTGTCTCAGGTACCATACTTACCTGGGGCTTCCTTAAGCTTCAAGGCCGCTTGGTCCCTCACCATCTCCGCGGGTGGCTCCTGTCTCCCACTGGACGACCTGATAGCCCAGCCGAGTCACACTTCGTCGCTTAAGGGGCCTTAAAGTCATTGGGAATCGGTTAAAAAAATCAGCCAGATACTTACCTAAGGAGAGGGAAGGCTCTGGGTCCTATAGAGCCTTCCTGCTCCTCTCTCGGACCCCATTCCAGCGCTGGCTTGGAGCCTTGTATCCCCTTTGTGACTATCTTTTTAGTTTCTTCAGGGTTGCTTTAAGGTTAACATACATTACTGCTACTGCAATTAAGATTTACTCCATTAAACTCCACTTTAAGGAAACTAATTTTTTTTACCCAAGTAGCTATCGAAGCATCCTGGGCCTCCATAACACCTGAGCAGTGCCACAGGCTGATTGCCTCCATGCCACGCCGCATTGAAGCAGTCATTTCTGCAAAAGGATTCCCGACTAAGTATTGAGTGCATAACTGAACATAATTATTTGAAGGTTGACTTTTGTTGTTTTAAAAACACTTTTCTTTTATTGGTCGGATGAAATATGCTAATTTTTTGAGATAGGAATTTTGGGTTTTCATGATCATTATGCCAAAATCATCAATATTAAAACAATAAAAGGCTTGAACTACTTCAGTTGTGTGTAATGAATCTAAAATATATGAAAGTCTAATATTTATCAGTACATTACAGAAAATAATGAACTTTATCACAATATGCTAATTTTTTGAGTAGGACCTGTATTATAGTTTTATTGGGAGGAGGAGTATTCATGGTGATTGTTTTGTCCTGCTTGCTTTTCTCTGTAGGATTATGGACCTATAAAGACAAAGTCAAGTGATCACATGACCTCGAGATGCTCCACCGGTATGTCAGGAGGGTGGAGCAGGAGTCAGAGCACAGCCATGGAGTCTAAACCTCCCTCCCTGACACCTCAGAGGGACAGCAAAAAGAAAATTCTAAAAGCCAGCAACCGGGAGATCGAGCTGCCAGCAGGAGAGGTGAGTTGTGCTGAAATTCTGGGACATTATGAGAAAGAGAGACATTGGCCACAATTCACTAAGATCATACTAATGAACATAAGGCAAGTGAAAACATATCACCACACATCGATTGGTATTTTAAGTGTTCATTCACTAAAGAAGCTTGCCTTATTAACATGTAGTGATAAGCTTTCACAGTGAGAGTGTTGTCTTATCACCTCTAGTTATTCTCACATGTAGTAGGTTGGGAGGGGAGGAGCAAATGCAGGCAGGCTGTAGCTCCACCCCTCCTGCTGCCAGCATGATTACAGGTAGCCTGTGCAGGGAATGAGAGAGGCATGCAGGGGCGTAACTAGATATCACTGGGCCCCCCCCGCGAAACTTTGGATGGGGGCCCCCCACCCCTCTCGCTTTCTGCACAGGAAAACTGTAACCGATGTGTTTTCCCCATGCAGATAAAAACACTTAGACTTAACCTCCCTGGCGGTAAGCCCGAGCTGAGGTCGGGCTATGCCGCCGGAAGGCACCGCTCAGGCCCCGCTGGGCCAATTTGCATAATTTTTTTTTTTTTTTTGCTACACGCAGCTAGCACTTTGCTAGCTGCGTGTGCAATCCGATCGCCGCCGATCCGCCGCTATCCGTTGTGCCGCAATCTAGGAATCCTTTTGCTGAAACGGGAAAGTCTACAACTTTTTTTCAAAATGTGACTCATTTGTTTTAAGGTTGTACATCAAGTCTTTAGAACTTTGCAGCAGTGAGAGACAGATGTTTTTTACGAACCCTAGGGAGCAGGGACAGTGTACAAATTCCAAAGAGGGTGTGATTCCTTATCTGTGTGCTGGACACATGCAGTCAATATAACAATGCTGTGAGAGAAAAATATGTTTTTTTTTCTCCATGCCTTAAGCTGTCAGTCTCTCAAACTTTTCCCCCCACGGGCCCCCTGTGGCGTCTGGGCCCCCCTGCGGAGGCATCCCCTGCAGGGTCTATTGTTATGCCCCTGGAGGCATGTGTGCTTGATGTCTCTCTCTTCCTCCCTCGCTGTATAGAGAGAAATATACACAACAGGCACACAGTTTTCTTCTGTATAAACTAGTAAAAAATAAATTGGCTGAGAACGAGAGCTGTAATTACAACGCAGGAGATTTGGGCGCAGCCGCCGCCACCATAGGCCGTAGTAGGAATTACGGCTATAGCGGCGCACACTTAGTAACTTTGGTGCCGTCAGAAGACAGAGCAGAAGATACATTTAAAGGGAGGGTTCACGGAGTTAGTTAAAAAATACTAATCCGCTTACCTGGAGCTTCCTCCAGCCTGTGACAGGCAGGACGTGCCCTCGACGCCGCTCCGGAGGCTCTCGGTCTTCTCTGGTGGCTCACCTGTCCTGGCCAGGCCGGCTTCCAGGTTGGGCTCTTGTGTGCTCCAACCTGCATCTCACACGGTCGCGCTGACGTCATCAGACGTCCTCCAGGCTGTACTGCGCAGGAGCAATAGTTCTGCACCTGCACAGTACAGTCCGTAGGACATCCGATAATGTCAGCGCGACCGCGTGAGACGCACATTAGAGCACAAGATGAAGCCCGACCAGGAAGCCAGCCTGGCCATGTCGGGTGAGCCAACGAAGAAGACCAGGAGCCTCCAGAGCAGCGTCAAAAGCACGTCCTGCCTGCCACGGGCTGGAGAAAGCCCCAGGTAAGTGGATTAGTATTTTTTTTTTTTAACCAACTCCGTAGACCTTCCCTTAAAAACACTGTAATTCGGCTGCCAGCAATAGCTGGAAGCCGAATTACATGATTCCCCACCATCCACATCAACCTGGAGAGGGAATAGTAATTAACGTCGCCGGGACTTGTGCAGGAGCAGGGTAAGCCATATAGCGGCTGTATCCTGCGCCCAAGTCTCCCGACAGGGCTGTTAATTGACAGAGAGAAATGGAAGTGTAAAGTGTGTGAGGAGGTAACGCTGCCGGAGCTGCCATTAAGTGAAGTGTTACTACAGACTGCAAGCCAGAAGGAAGAAGTGCGCCGGTGTGAGGATTGCAACGCGAGCAATAGGACGCGTGCAATCTGTTTGGAACACGGCAGATGGTGGAATTATGGGTAAATAACCCCTTGTATCCCCGCCGCACACCTGCGCCAATTAAACCTTATTTGAATCACGAGTAATCACTTGACAGCATCCGGTGAGCATCACTGCTGTTCAGCACTCAGTGGGATGACACGTCAAGGAGCAGGACTCACAGTACAGGGCTGCATGTGACTTATTGAGTGGTTGAATATCTTCTCTTTTGTACCCTTGAAAACTAGACATCTGTCCCGGAGATGTTGGAAGGACACAAGAACATGGTGGAGAAGCAGACGCATCTTATATCACCAGGTAGGATGTGGTTTAAAGGAGGATTTGTGTCACTTCCCACTTGTACGCATAAAATCCAAATTCCACACATCAAAGTTAATATACCCCCTCCCATCCCTTATTAGTGGAAATCAGAGGACCAGTAGAATTCGAGTGATGTATAGATAATTTAAAGTGTACCCGAGGCGATATGTGACATGATGCGATAAAAATGTGTATGTACAATACAAAACAATAACCAGGCTGTTTTGCTTGATCTACAGTATTTTGCTGCCTGAAAGAGTTAATTTCTAGGCATGGAAGTGACAGCTTGGCTCCATATGCAATTAACTTCTTCTCCTGAGTTTTCTCCTAGGAGATTATCTTTCATCTTCTATTTAGAATGACTTTGCAATTGAAAAAGTTCCAAAAAGTAGGTGAAAAACTATCAAAATGATTTTGAGTATGTTATTGTTTGTAAGCGGTTTAAATGGCATTTTATTGACAAGTTTAAAAATATCACTTAGGAGAAAACTCGGGAGAAAAAGTTAATTGCATACGGGCCCTTCTGTCTTGTCGGTAATTTGTCGGGAATATCGTAAACATCACTGATAAGCAATTACAGCCATAACAGTTTTCCTGGCAGAATACAACTTCTGAGGGCAGGGAGAGATAAAATACATGAACTATTGACCTTTTTCTAACTCTGGGACACTTAAAGAGGAACTCCAGTGGAAATAATGTGATACAATAATTATATATAAATGATTTAGTCAGTGTTTGCCCATTGTAAAATCTTTCCTCTCCCTGATTTACGTTCGGAAATGTATCATAATGTATCTGCTGGTAGGTGATGTCGGTGGAAGTAGCAGGGGCACTAGCGGCTCTTTGTTTGGGTAAGGTGGAAATAGCCGAACCCGTTTGTATCCGCTCTACTGTGCAGGTGCGAGTCCTTTGTGCCTGTGCAGTAGAGGGATACGATTGGGTCCGGCTATTTCCACCTGAGGTGGTTGCTGTGTTTCTCTTTGCTTATTACCAGCTTCTGTGGCTGGGGAGGGGCTTATGCTGTGTTGTTGCCTTTTTTTATATAATTAAGTTATGTAGCATGAGGTAACTTTTAGTTGATCTACAGATGCATTAATTGATGCTAATAGTTAGGTGCTACAATAATGCAAAACTTTTCCTAGCGATGTTATTTTTTCACAGATCATGAGCTAAACTAATCTCCGCTCTACTAACAATATTCTCCTGTCTTCTCATCTGGTTACCTCTTCTCACTCCCGCTTACAAGTCTTCTCTTGATCCTCTCCCCTCCTCTGGAACACTCTCCCTCAACACATCTGCCACTCACCACACTTACTCTTTTTAGGATCAATCTGAAAACTCACCTCTTCAGGCAAGCATACTCGCCTACCTACAGTAGGATACTTCACCCACTGACCACCATTTTTCTCCAATCTCATACACAGTGTCCCTTTACCTACTGTCCTGTACCTTAAACCTTTAGATTGTAAGACCTTTCAGCCAACCTCTGTGTAAAAATATGTAGTTGATTTGTTCACTAAATCAGCTGTAATCCACCCTTGTATTATGTTGTATTATGTATTATTGTATTTTCTATTGTTTTACCCTGTATGCTGTTGTACAGCACCACGGAAGATGCTGGCGCTATATAAATCAATAATAAAAAATTGAAAATAAGATGAAATATTAAACTTATTTTGCATAGATATATACACAAGTAGTTATACTTTTAGTTAGTTATATGTAGGATGTAGTTCTTACATGTTTTATTTTTCTCAGCAGATGCAAGTACAGGAAGGAGATGTCAAACTTTATTTGCAGAGCCAACTAGTAGCAGAGATGGCCTGGATGTTGTCAAAATCCAAAATGACCACGTCCCACGTTTCGAAACCACCAAGCGTGTAGCTTATGCATTGCATGCATCAGATATTAAAGAGGAACTCATCTCATCTCAACAAGATCTCCCCAATACCGTACTCTCTGCACCTGCTCATACTCAGTTGCCGTCTTCTCACTCGAACGAAGAACTCTTCTCTGCTAGAGAACCTCTCTTCCACTCGAGCATCTCCACTTCCACACCTCATACACCATCTTCTTCTTATACCAAGGAGCAACTGTCTGTAGGTGAAGGACATCCTCTTCATTCTAGCGTTTCCACAGGAATTTGTCAGACACAATATTCATCTTCTTACAGTAAGGAGAAACTCCCACTAGCTGAAGAACAATGTCTCTACCCTGATCTTTCCACAGCCACCCATTATACAGCGCATGCATTTTCTCTTACTAAGGAGAAACTCCTGCCAGCTGAAGAACCTCTTTTCCACCATGATGTTTTCACTGATATCTACCAAACAGAGCCTCCATCTACTATTATTAAGGAGGAAAGCATCTCAGATGATGAACACCTCCACCCTGATACCTCTACACCTTTACATCTTACACTCACTCCAGCTGCTTATTCGAAACCACCATCTATAGAACACACGTCATCACTGGACACTTACACAACAACGGGTCAAACTCACTGCATGCTCCCAGTTATTAAAGAAGAACCAGTATCATGTGAAGCTGAAGATGGCACGGACACTTCAACATCTATTAATTACTCTGTTGCACAGTCTAATAGAGCATGCAAGGTCCCTAGTAAAATTCCACATAGTACAACATCAGCCGATAGACAGCTTTTCCTCACTGGAACCGGAATTCAAATGCTGAAAAAAGTTTTTGCCTGTACGGATTGTGGAAAGGTTTTCAACCGGAAGTGTCGCTTCATACAACACCAGCGCATTCACACTGGTGAAAAACCTTACGCCTGCTCTGAGTGTGCCAAACGGTTCACCTCAAGGGCTGATCTTAACCAGCACCAGAAGCTCCACAAGGAACGACCCTACTGTTGCCCTCAGTGTGGCAAGGGCTTCATCAAAAAATCCCAGCTGAGTCGTCACATGGATACCCATACTATCATAGAGACAAACCCTTGTTCCAAGTGCCTGGACAGCCTTATTTCTAGGACAGAGCTCTGCCAGCATCGTAGCAGCCTGAGCCAGGCTAAGGTCTTTGTGTGTGCAGAGTGCAAAAAGTATTTCTACAGTCGCTCAGCACTTGAGAGCCACCACCTGACTCATACTGGAGAAAAACCTTTCCCCTGTCCAGAGTGTGGCAAGCAGTTCCGGACTAAGTCACATGTCATCCGCCATGTCAGAATCCATACAGGGGAGAGGCCATATTGTTGCCCTGATTGTGGTCAGAGATTCACTTGCAGCTCAGATGTAAATATTCACCAGAGGATACATAAAGGTGTGAAGCCTTATTCTTGCGTTGAATGTGGCAAAAGTTTTCTCAGAAAGTACTCTCTTACTAAACATCAGGAGACGCACTCTACCTAGTTGATGTACCATCTGCCATCTTAAAAGAAAGAAAAAAACTTGACACTTGGACAGCTGTGTTCTAATTGGCAGATGAGCTGTTATGACTTTCAGTATCTCGAAAAATTCTATGAAAAATGTAAATACACAAATACATACACAGTATATGCACAAAGGCAGAGGAACGGTCATCAATGATTTTAGCATGGACTATTTCAGTGGATTGGTGGGGGAAGAAATCAGATTGAAGAGTGTCAGAGTTAGAAGAGAGATGGTTATGAATGGATGAGCTGTTCTAGCAGTTTTTAGAAAGGGAAGACGCAAGATCGTATGGAAGCTAGCAAGGGCTTTATGTTCCAGAGAAGAATGTTTGATTAGTGGTTTTATGATTGCCTGTTTGGATGAAGAAGGGAAAATGCCTGTAGGAGGGAGAGCAGTTTAAAAGAGATTTTAAAGCAGGAGTGAAGGAGGAGAACTATAAAATGAAATAAGAGGGAATTGGTGTTCAGAGCACAAGTAGCAAGATTGACTTTGAGGATAATGAAGAAAGACACTGTTCAGTTAAAGGAAACCTGAGATGATCTATACATATATACATACCTTGGGCTTCCTCCAGCCCCCTTCAGGCTGATCACTCCTTCGTCCTCCTCCGCTAGCTGCCCCGGTAGTTCCTCAGTCTAGTCACGCACGCCCCATTGAGAGAGCATTGTGCAACTGCCCAGTACGCTCGTGGCTGGACGGCACCTGTGTCAGCTGGGGGAATTACCGGGATGCGTAACGGAAGATCAAGGTGGCCTGGGAAGATCGCGAAGGCGCAATAAACCTGAAGGAGGCTGGAGGAAGCCCCTGGTATGTGTATACCTGTCACCCCAGTTTGAATACCCTGTCACGGGAGGCTTGGGAGGTCTTCAGGAGCCCAAGTGCTACCGAAGACTGGGGACTCTGTACTGTGAGTGTGTTCACACAGGCGTAGTACAGAGCCACCCGTCTTCGGGAGCACTTCCAAAGCCTGCTGCGGAACAGAGCAGTCTTTGACCCATTGGTCCAAGACTGTTAACATAGGGGATAGTGCTGCAATGAGGGGACAAGGAGAGGAACTTGCATGCTCTATAGGACTTAGACCCTTCTCTCTCCATAGGTGAGTATCTGTTTTTTATTTTTTAATTTAGTTCAGGTTTGCTTTAAATTCTGTAGCATTGTTTTTCCATGTGTGCCTCTGAGAGATGTGTTGTTATATCCATGTGTTTATTGGGTCTGGTCCTAGGAGGTTAATGCTGGGGATTTCGGCTCTATAATTTGTGTTCGTTAAAATAAATAAAGCTGCTCCTGCCAACAAAAGCAAATAAACAATCACTTCAAAATCAGTTCCAATGTGTGATCTCTATGAAAGTTCCAGATGTCAATATATAGCTTGACCAGCGCTCTCCACTTTTCTAGTTGTTATCCTAGGATAGAAAAGTAGCTACATATAGTGCATTACTGTTATCACAGTTTGTAACTAGCAAGCCACCACGTCATATTGTGATCCACACCTGTCATCAACAAGTGCGTCATGCAATTGCACATCCCCTCTGGACTATAAGCTCACCAGATGCCGGCCACCTCACAGCCAGGTGGGTCTAGAGCGATTTTTTTTTTTATTTTTTTTTTTTAATAAACCACTTCAGGATGAGAGCAATCCTCATATAACAGCGCTGCTCTCATTAATTCGCCAATAACTTAATACTACTTATAACACCTAAATGATCTCTAATTTTTTCAGGATAAATTAGGCTTTTAGTGTGTGAACATTTGTTTAGTTATTTCCTTATTTTCTATGCATTTTGAAGGGAAAATAAGAGAGAAAAGTAGAAATAGAGAAAAAAATAGAACAGAAAAAAAACACGCTCTCTACATTTACGTCCATTATAGCTTTACAATTAACAGTGCTAACTAGAAGTTAAACCCACAAATTCTATTTGCTTATCCATCCTGGTTATTACAATAGTTCAATTATGTTCCTAGTACAATGTATGGTGACAATATTGTATTTGGATGTCTATTTCTATTTTTTTTATTTTTGCTTTCTCATTCTATACTATTGATGATTACAAGATCTTATTTGCAAAAATGATAGATATATATCCTCACGGCATACATATTTAAAAGGAAAGTTCCTAAGGTAAAAGTATGTTTTTTTTTTTTTCTTTTATATTCTGTTTGTTTTCATTTTACAAGTCTTTTATTTTGATACAGAATATGTGAAAATGTAATTGCTTTTGAATTAGCTTGTGACTAAAAAGAATACACAAGACATGGGCCTCAACCCTAAAACACTCTAAATTCCATTCTGCTACTTATCACTGCTAAAATGTTACTACATTTGTCTCTTGTAGTTTTGCTAAGACTTTCCCAAGTTTGATCATAATTTCGAAAATGTCTTTTTATGTTGGATTGAATTTGTCCCTACCTATTTTTTATGTGGCATGGGTCCAAGCATTAAGACACACCAAAATGTATTCTACAACAGTTAAAATGATACCACTTGTGCCTCATTTAATAATAAACTGGTGGTGCATTCTCAACAAATACACTGGATGTATATATATGTCCAGTTGTCATTAAGTGGTTAAATCACAAGGCAATTCCGTCCCTGTTGCTAAAATTCAGCCTTTATTTCAAATCCAGTTTATTCAAATATAAAAAAAAAAAAAACAATCATAGCGCAGAACATAAAACCAAATAACTGCCTGAGCTAACTAGCGCACCCATGAATGTCAGTTGTTTTCAGGCCTATCAGTGATGCCCAGTGGAGTCTGCTGCTGTAGTTACGGCGCCCCTTCGCCACTCTTGCACTTCCCGCGGGGAGTACATTTGAAATCGGCGCCGGTAGAATTGGGCGCAGGATACAGCGGTATATAGCTGATCGTGCTTCTGCACAAGTCCGGGCCGATTTAATTACTATTTCCCCTCCAGGCCGCCATGGATAGTGGGGGAATGAAATAATTCGGCTTCCAGCGATTGCTGGAGGCCAAATTATTATGTTTTTAAGCAACCTCGGCTCTGTCTTCTGACGGCACCGAAGTTACTCACTGAGCTCTTCAATAGGAGTGATTCCTATTGAAGTCTATGGAGGCGCCGGCTGCGCCCAAATCTAGCAGCGCTGAAAAGCGCTGCTCCGCCCCGCGGGTCCCCTCCATGCGCAGTATGCTGTCCGGGCTGCTACCTCCTCCTTGGTGATGTCAGATGCACTGGCTTCACTCTTTATATTTGCATCATAAACTGGGTTTGGAATAAATGGCTGAATGTATAATGTCCATGCAATAAAAATGTACAATATCATGTTTATTATCATGCATTTCAATATCACTGACACATGAATAATGAGGAAAGATCTGTAACTCACCTCCAGCTTCACATGATGCCTTTATTCCCCGGAGACATACAGCCTGTGCAAACCATATCTCTGGGGCCTTCAAGATCCGTGGCTTGATTCAGAAAGCTGATGAGCCTACTTGTCTGTACCAGTGATCAATGAGATCATTTATATATCAATTATTTTGGCAGCCTCCCTGACCAGTTTTCATCTTTAATGGAGAGACATCCAGTTTTTGCCAATGTGACTGTTGTCCCAGATTTTCTCCACATATTGATGACGGTCTTCACTGCGTTCCATGGCAATGCAAAGGTTTTTTTGTGCCCTTCTCCTTTCAACGATGAGATCCCTTTGAAGCTTTGGAAACTCTCTGCCTAGCATGGCTACAGCTAGTGTTGCTCTCCACGGGGTAACCCGTGATCACGAGCTGTTTTTTTTCCCTGATCACTAGGTCGGATTTCGAATTCGTGATCGCCTCTAGATTACGGATTCAGTTCCGAATGCACTTGTGATCGTGGTCCAAATTCGGCTCGTAATCACTGATTTAGCCGTGATCACGCCGTGCTTAAAGTGAACCAGAGACGAAGCACCCTTGTGTATTTTACCATAGAAATCAGTGGGAACATTAGAGAAAACATTTACCATGCTCTCTGTTCCATCCTCACTGCTAAAAGTGTCTGTTATCTAGCTGAGATAAGAATCCCGGACTGAGCATTGATTCTGGCTTTGCTATAATGACTCAGCTATAATGATTCCTGAGCAAAGCCAGCAGGGGGCAGGCTTGGACTTGAAGACAGCAAAGAACACAGTCTCAGCTATAATTATTCTGTAGCAAAGCCAGACCGACTGCTTAGTCGGGATTCTTATCTTAGAGGTGATAACAGGCAAATTAAACAGAGAACAATGTAACAAAGAGCAGATTAGGTGTTTACTGTCATGTTCCCACTGATTTATAAGGTAAAATACATGAGGTTGCTTCATCTCTGGTTCTCTTTAATAACCTAAAAACCCACCGACTTTAGAGGTTAATAGCAAAGCCCCCTTACATGATATAAGCACCAAATTTGCACAATATGTTAAGTAGACCAGTGGGAACAAGGATTTTTTTTTTCAAAAAGACCTTATAATTTTTGAGAAAATCAATTTTAAAGTTTCAAAGGAAAATAGTATACATTTAAATGCAGTAAATCACAGTTAACGTATTTACCGCATTTACATGTATGCTTTTTTTCCTTTGAAATTTTTAAATCTATTTTCTCAAAAACTAAGGTATTTTTGATTTTTTTTTGCCCTTGTTCCCACTGTTCTACTTAACATATCTGGCAAATTTGGTGTTTATATCATGTAAGGGGGCTTTGCTATTAACCTCTAAAGTCTGCAGGTTTTGGTGGGTATTTTAGTGATTGTAGCACGTATGGGGGCTTTGCTATTAATATTAAATTCAAATCCATGATCACAACCATGATCACGGATTCTACATGTAATCACGGCTAAAATCCGATTCGAATTCAGAGCTCCGATTCAAATCTGGATCATGGCATATCCGAATTTCGATTGGGCTGTGGCTGAATTTACTCGAATTCGTGATTGGGGGGTATCCGATCATCACTAGCTACAGCAGACAACTGAGTAAATGTCAGGAAAATCCTATTCGGACCGATAAACCATATATGGCGTCAATCAGATCTCTTTAACCTCCTTAGCGGTATGCCCGACACGTGGATCGGCGGTGATCGGGGGGTGCCGGGCATTTGTACTAGCTAGCCTAGTGCTCGCTATAGGGTGTTCAGCCTTTGGATCTCTGGGGGGCACAAACTGGCTAAACCTCCTGAGCGGCGTAACGCTCAGGAGGTTAAAGTACTCCTGAACCCAGAGGGTTTTTTCCTTCTTTTAATAATAGTTTACCTGCAGCATCCTCACTCTCCAGTGGCTATTGCTCTGCTCAGCTTTCAGGGCTAGTTCCCACTACAAGCGCGAATCGCAACCTTGATTTAGAAGCATAATATTGCTGCCATTTGCATTGCGATTCCTATTCAACAGAATGAGAATCACATCTCAGTTGCCCTCAAAGCGCTGCATGCAGCACGTTTGCGATTTCTGCAAATCACAAACGCTGCAGTGAGAATGATCCCATAGGGATACATTAGCTACAGAGCTTTGCCGATCTGAAAAGCGCCCAAGTGTGAACCAGGCTTTATTTTAACTGAGCAGAATTACAACTATGGGTGGGGAGGAAATGGCAGCTATCTTACTCACCACCCATCCCTAGGAACCACCCTTTCACTCCCCGCTCATCGTTCCGATACCAGCTTCAAGCTGGTCTGCTGATAGTTTGCACATTATTATCTTTGCCACTCACTGTTTATTATAACAAGCTTCTACTGTATTTTATAATAATCACCATAGTAAACCTCTGGTTATAGTAATTTTAGTCCTCAGATCCCGACTATGCACCTGTATGAATATACAATGTACTGTATGACAAATCCTGATATAGTAAACTTATGATTTAGTAAACTACTTGGTCAGGACTCTGAGTTTACTACTGTATAAAAAGATTCTACTGTATGAGAAAAAAATGGTATTCTTCTTCAAACAATATCACTGTATCTTTTCTTTTTCTTTGGTCTGTTTTAACATCCCTGGAGCCTCGCGGCAGACTCGAATTCGTGATTGGGGGGTATCCGATCATCACTAGCTACAGCAGACAACTGAGTAAATGTCAGGAAAATCCTATTCGGACCGTTAAACTTTATATGGCGTCAATCAGAGCTCTTTAACCTCCTTAGCGGTATGCCCGACACGTGGAGCGGCGGGGATCGGGGGGTGCCGGGCATTTGTACTAGCTAGCCTAGTGCTCGCTATAGGGTGTTCAGCCTTTGGATCTCTGGGGGGCACAAACTGACTAAACCTCCTTCTTCAAACAATATCACTGTATCTTTTCTTTTTTTTCTTTGGTCTGTTTTAACATCCCTGGAGCCTCGCGGCAGATCTGTCCTTTCAGAGGGCCGTGAGTGGCATTCAGCATCTGATCACTTTACCTTGATTGTTCTTCCCTGCTCTGTCTTCCTGGTATTTCCTTATTCTTCATTGGTTACTGTGCATCATGGGAATCTGGAAGTGGCCAATGAAAGGGCATCCAGAATATTTGCATCGCATTAATTATCTGTACTTGTTTATGGTGGTGTAGTGAGCAGCACGGTGGTGTAGTGGGCAGCCCTATCCCTTTGAAGGGCTGGGTCCCCGGTTTAAATCCCAGCCAGGGCACTATCTGCCAGGAGTTTGTATGTTCTCCCTGTATCTGTGTGGGTTTTCTCCCACATCCCAAAGATATACAGATAAGTTAACCACTTGCCGGCCGCTCACTCATACCGTGCGGCGGCAAAGTGGTAGCTGGAGGACCAGCGACGCACGTCTGCGTTGCCAGGTGCCTCCCTAATTAATCAGGAAAGGCCACTCGCGCGAGCGGCCGTTTCCTGTTAGATCACGCTTGCTGATCGCGGCTCGCAGACTAAATGTAAGCGCAGGAGACGTATGTCTCCTTTGTTTACATTGAACGGCGCTGCTGTAGGCAGATCGGCGATCCCCGGCCAATCAGCGGCCAGGGATTGCCGCCATGTGACAGAGGACAGGCTGCACAGGACGGATAGCGTCCTGTGCAGCCCCGATCACCAGGGGGGAGAGGGAGGGGGGGAATTTCGCCGCGGAGGGGGGCTTTGAGGTGCCCCCCCCCTGCAAAACCCAGGCAGGCAGGAGTGATCAGACCCCCCCTGCACATCATCCCCATAGGGGGAAAAAAGGGGGGCGATCTGATCGCTCTGCGTGCACCCTGATCTGTGCTGGGGGCTGCAGAGCCCACCCAGCACAGATCATACAAAACCACGCTGGTCCGTAAGGGGGGGTAAAGGCTGGGTCTTCAAGTGGTTAATTGTCTTCCTCCTAAAATAAGGTCTAGACTACGATACATACAGTAGCAATAAAAAGTATGTGAACCCTTTGGAATTATATGGATTTCTGCACAAACTGGTCATAAAATGTGATCTGATCTTCATCTAAGTCACAACAATAGACAATTACAGTCTGCTTAAAGAAAACCTGTAACTAAAAAAAAAAGTTCCCCTGGGGGTACTCACCTTGGGTGGGGGAAGCCTTCGGATCTTATCGTGGCTTCCTCCGTCCTCCTGTGTCCCACGGTAGTCTTGCTGTGCCCCTCCGATCAGCGGGATGTAAATATTTACCTTCCCAGCGCAAGCGCAGTATCGGCTCTCCACTTGGAGATAGGCAGAACTACCGATCGCTGTCGGTCCGCTCTACTGTGCAGGTGCAAGTCTCCTGCACCTGCGTAATAGAGCGGACACAACAGAGATCGGCTATTTCCGCCAATCTCCGTGCTGAGAGCCGAAACAGCTCCCCCGCTGGAGCCCGGGAAGGTGAATATATCAAGCCTTGTCAGGCTTGTCGAGCCAGGATTGCGGGACGCTTCGGGGGTGCCAGCGCTGGATTGCCTGCAGCTACAGGGGAGGGGGAAGCCTTATTGGGACCCTGAGGCTTCCCCCTCCCGAGGTGAGTACCTCCCAGGGGATTTTTTTTTTTAAGTTATTGCACAACGAGAAAGACCGGGCATCTGTCACTGAAACGCTTGTTTATTTCATCTTCTTGCCGCTTAAACATTGCATACACATCAATCACATAGGTAAATCAAACCTGTGTCGGTGGAGGTGCTTGGGGTTCAGGGCTCGGGTGACCAGGGGGGTGGTTGGATGGCACTTCAGCCGTTTCACGCCGAACTGGCGCTTGCTCACAAGGACGGCGCTGTGCGGCTTCCTGTATAGACTTGACAAGCAATGCATGCAACGTTTAAATGGCAAGAAGATGAAATAAACAAGCGCTTCAGTGACAGATGCCCGGTCTTTCTCATTGCGCAATAATTTTCCTAGTTGTTTTCCGCCCATTCCTCACCGGTTGCACGTCCTTCAGCTTAAACTTCCAGCCGCAATATAGGTGCTATCAGGGGTGAATGTCAATGCCATATATGCAGGCGAAATCCTCCACCCTCATAAAAGTTTACTGCGTGCCGAGTGGTCCTACTCTACAGTGTACTGATGTTTTTTTTTTTAGTAGGGTCTGTTTAAACTAACATCACACACAATTAAATGTTTCCATGTTTTTATTGAACACACCATGTAGACATTCATAGTGCAAGTGGAAAAGTATGTGAACCCCTAGACTAATGACCTCTCCAGCCAGCTGGAGTCCAATCGCTGAGATGAGATTGGAGGTGTTGGTTACAGCTGACCTGTCCTATAAAAAAAACACCAGTTTTGGGTTTTCATTTCCCAAAAAGCATTGCCTGATGTGAATGATGCCTCGCACAAAAGAGCTCTAAGAAGACCTACAATTAACCTCCCTGGTGGTAAGCCTGACCTGAGCACGGGCTGTGATTTCTGTGTGCAGCAGTAAGCCCGTGCTCAGGTCAGGCTGTCAAAAATCCGCCGCATGCACTTCTGAACAGCGCTGCCAGCGGGACCCAGGCTTCTTCCCCCAAACCTTTTTTCAAATTTTTTCGGCAGCCGGGATCCCCAAGTCCCCTCTATTCTTCCGGGGACCCGGCCAATCACTGCGCGGTGGCGGCGTTGTGACGTCACGCGGCGGGGCTAATTTTTAAAGTAGACCTGAAGATATTCAGGTCCAAATAAGTGTAAAAGAAGAAATCGCCCTGTGTATCTCTCTGTGTGTGTGTGTGTGTGTGTGTGTGTGTGTGTGTGTATATATACACACACACACACACACACACACACACACGCATGTACAGTCCTGGCCAAAAGTTTTGAGACTGTCAAAAATATTATTCTTCACAAAGTTTGCTGATAAACTGCTTTTAGATCTTTGTTTCAGTTGTTTATGTGATGTACTGAAATATAATTAAAAGCACTTCATACGTTTCAAAGGCTTTTATTGACAATTACATGAGATTTATGCAAAGAGTCAGTATTTGCAGTGTTGGCCCTTCTTTTTCAGGACCTCTGCAATTCGACTGGGTATGCTCTCAATCAACTTTTGAGCCAAATCCTGACTGATAGCAACCCGTTCTTTCATAATCACTTCTTTGAGTTTCTCAGAATTAGTTGGTTTTTGTTTGTCCACCTGCCTCTTGAGGAATGACCACAAGTTCTCAATGGGATTAAGATCTGGGGAGTTTCCAGGCCATGGACCCAAAATTTCAAGGTTTTAATCCCCTAGCCACTTATCACTTTTGCCTTAGGACACGGTGCTCCATCGTGCTGGAAAATGCATTGTTCTTCACCAAACTGTTGTTGGATTGTTGGAAGAAGTTGTTGTTGGAGGGTGTTTTGGTGCCATTCTTTATTCATGGCTGTGTTTTCTGGCAAAATTGTGAGTGAGCCCACTCCCTTGCATGAGAAGCAACCCCACACATGAATGGTCTCAGGATGCTTTACTGTTGGCATGACACAGAACTGATGGTAGCGCTCACTCTTTCTTCTCCTAACAAGCCTTTTTCCCAGATGCCCCAAACAATCAGAAAGAGGCTTCATCGGAGAATTACATTGCCCCAGTCCTCAGCAGTCCATTCACCATACTTTCTGCAGAAGATCAATCCGTCCCTGATGTTTGTTTGGGAGAGAAGTGGCTTCTTTGCTGCCCTTCTTGACACCAGGCCATCATCCAAAAGTCTTCCCCTCACTGTGCGTGCAGATGTGCTCACACCTGCCTGTTGCCATTCCAGAACAACCTCTGCACTGGTTGCACTCCGATCCCGCAGCTCTCTTTAGGAGACGATCCTGTTGCTTGCTGGACTTTCTTGGACGCCCTGAAGCCTTCTTAACAAGAATTGAACCTCTTTCCTTTAAGTTCTTGATGATCCTATAAATTGTTGATTTAGGTGCAATCTTAGTAGCCACAATATCCTTGCCTATGAAGCCATTTTTATGCAACGCAATGATGGCTGCATGCGTTTCTTTGCTGGTCACCTTGGTTAACAATGGAAGATCAATGATTTCAAGCATCACCCTCCTTTTAACGTCAAGTCTGCCACTCTAACCCAATCAGCCTGACATAATGATCTCCAGCCTTGTGCTCATCAACATTCTCACCTGAGTTAACAAGACGATTACTGAAATTATCACAGCAGGTCCTTTAATGACCGCAATGAAATGCAGTGAAAAGGTTTTTTTGGCATTCAGTTAATTTTCATGGCAAAGTAGGACTATGCAATTCATCTGAACACTCTTCATAACATTCTGGAGTATATGCAAATTGCTATTACAAAAACTTAAGCACCAACTTTTCTAATTTCCAATATTTTGGCCAGGACTGTATATACATACATGTTCCTACGTGTGTGTGTGTGTGTGTGTGTGTGTGTGTGTGTGTGTGTGTGTGTGTGTGTGTGTGTATGCATATACAGTGGTGTGAAAAACTATTTGCTCCCTTCCCGTACAGCACTTTAAATGGGGCGAATCGCCACACCAGGGGCTGAGATATCCTCCTGCGCGGCATTGCCCGAGCTCAGCTCGGGCTTACCGCCAGGAAGGTTAAGTTATTTTTTAACAAGGGGGGGCAATCACTTTTTCACACAGGGCCATGTAGGTTTTGAGGTTTTTTTCTCACTAAATAATAAAAATCATCATTTAAAACTGCATTTTGTGTTCAATTATGTTATCAGGAGAGTTGGCAGGCCAATTGAGCACAGTAATACCATGGTCAGTAAACCATTTACCAGTGGTTTTGGCACTGTGAGCAGGTGCCAGGTCATGTTGAAAAATGAAATCTTCATCTCTATAAAGCTTTTCAGCAGATGGAAGCATGAACCCACTTTTGAACCAGAAACAGCGGCAGAAGCGCCTGACCTGGGCTACAGAGAAGCAGCACTGGACTGTTGCTCAGTGGTCCAAAGTACTTTTTTCGGATTAAAGCAACTTTTACATGTCATTCAAAAATCAAGGTGCCAGAGTCTGGAGGAAGACTAGGGAGAGGGAAATGCCAAAATGCCTGAAGTCCAGTGTCAAGTACCCACAGTCAGTGATGGTCTGGGGTGCCATGTCAGCTGCTGGTGTTGGTCCACTGTTTTATCAAGGGCAGGGTCAATGCAGCTAGCTGCCAGGAGATTTTGGAGCACTTCATGCTTCCATCTGCTGAAAAGCTTTGTGGAGATGAAGATTTCATTTTTCAGCATGACCTGGCACCTGCTCACAGTGCCAAAACCACTGGTAAATGGTTTACTGACCATGGTATTACTGTGCTCAATTGGCCTGCCAACTCTCCTGACCTGAACCCCATAGAGCATCTGTGGGATATTGTAAAGAGAAAGTTGAGAGACGCAAGACCCAACACTCTGGATGAGCTTAAGGCCGCTATCGAAGCATCCTGGGCCTCCATAACACCTGAGCAGTGCCACAGGCTGATTGCCTCCATGCCACGCCGCACTGAAGCAGTCATTTCTGCAAAAGGATTCCTGACCAAGTATTGAGTGCATAACTGAACATAATTATTTGAAGGTTGACTTTTTTTTGTTTTAACCACTTGAGGACCCACCCTTTACCCCCCCTTAAGGACCAGCGTTGTTATTTGTGATCTGTGCTGGGTGGGCTCTACAGCCCCCAGCACAGATCAGGGTGCATCCAGAGCGATCAGATCGCCCCCCCTTTTTCCCCCACTATGGGGATGATGTGCTGGGGGGGTCTGATCGCTCCTGCCTGCCGGTGTTGCGGGGGGGGGGGGGCACCTCAAAGCCCCCCTCCGCGGCGAAATCCCCCCCCTCTCCCTCTCCTACCTGGCCCCCCTGGTGTTCCGGGCTGCACAGGACGCTATCCGTCCTGTGCAGCCAGTGACAGGACGTCCCCTGTCACATGGCGGCGATCCCCGGCCGCTGATTGGCCGGGGATCGCCAATCTGCCTTACGGCGCTGCTGCGCAGCAGCGCCGTACAATGTAAACAAAGCGGATTATTTCCGCTTGTGTTTACATTTAGCCTGCGAGCCGCCATCGGCGGCCCGCAGGCTATTCACGGAGCCCCCCGCCGTGAATTGACAGGAAGCAGCCGCTCGCACGAGCGGCTGCTTCCTGATTAATCAGCCTGCAGCTGGCGACGCAATACTGCGTCGCTGGTCCTGCAGCTGCCACTTTGCCGACGCGCGGTATGAGTGTGCGGTCGGCAAGTGGTTAAAAACACTTTTCTTTTATTGGTCAGATGAAATATGCTAATTTTTTGAGATAGGAAATTTGGGTTTTCATGAGCTGTATGCCAAAATCATCAATATTAAAACAATAAAAGGCTTGAACTACTTCAGTTGTGTGTATTTGAATCTAAAATATATGAAAGTCTAATGTTTATCAGTACATTACAAAAAATAACGAACTTTATTACAATATGCAAATTTTTTGAGAAGAACCTGTATATATATATATATATATATATATATATATATATATATATATATATATATATATATATATATATATATATATATATATATATACATACACACACACACATGTAGGTACAGGTATGTATATGCTTGGACGTGCATACAAACATGTACGTATATGTATGGTCATGTATGTATGTATGTACTTGTATATACATGTTTGTATGTACAAGTGTATATATATAGAGAGAGAGTTTAGCCTCATTTGTTTCTAATCACAAGTTGTCATTTGTCCCGTGTCACGTGACTGCCATGGCAGAGATGGCAGAAACGTTTATTTGAAAGCCCAGGATGGTAACAATATAGCCATTTGGTTCCCAACTGCTTCTGAGCTAAGTGCTTCTGCCATACTGTTATACTTACTGTTATACTGTTATACTGTTACATACTTATTTGTACAGTTTTAAAATGCTTAAGTGTCTTTATAAATTTAATTACTTCACAAAATTTGTGTTCTAGTCTTTTATTTATATGCAGAATGTCTACCAGGCTTTTATTCTGTCATATCTTGGTAAAAGCAGTAGAGTGTTGTACCGTGTTAGCCATGAGTAAAAGCAAGGAGTTTTGAATCATGTTGAGGGAACTGTTGATCTTATCAATTTAGCCATGATGCCTGGGAAAGCCTCCTCAGTAACAGTTGAGGCATCTAATTACAGTTTTGTTTGCTAAAGAATATTTCTCCTCTGTATGTCAGTGTATATAAGCTGTGTTTTTCAGTTTTGGTCAGGAAACAGTCCGACGAAGGCTTTTTTAAGCCGAAAGCTCACTGTTTATCCATCTCTAAGTTAGCCAATAAATGGTATCATCCTGATTCAAAACTCCTTGCTTATATCTTGGTAAATTATGACTGAAAGTGAAACTCCGACCAAGAAATGAACTTTATCCCAAACAGTGGCTGATACCCACTTTTATATGAGAAATCTATTCCTTTTCACAGACCATCGGGGGTGCTGTATGGCTGATATTGTGGTGAAACTCTTCCCACAAGAAACTCCTGAGTACGTACTCCTGGCAGTTTCCTGTCTGGGAACCTTGCTGCATTGTGGGAAATAGCTGTTTACAGCTGTTTCCAACTGCCAAAAAAACCATGCAGCAGCTACATCACCTGCCAACAGTAAAAATGTCACCATGTAATAAATGTCAGAATGTAAATCAGGGATTTAAAAGATTTTACAATGTGCAAACGCTGACTCCTGTTTGCATAATAAGTAGTAGCAGATTTGCATATGATTTGCATCTGAATTGAATGCAAAGAAAATCTATTTTAGGTGCTGCACACTGAGCTGGTGGTCATTTCGGATGCAGCCTTAGTGGTATGCGCAGGCGTTCTCCTCGCTGACTAAATCAGTTATACATAATTATTGTAAAAATGAAGCACTTTTTTTTATTACATTATTTTCACTGGAGTTCCTCTTTAAGAATTTGAGGCTGAAAATTCTAGAAAAATATGGTAGACTTTTGACTCATAACTCCAGACAGAAATGCACCGCCAAGGAGGTTAAGAATTGTTGACTTGCATAAAGCTAAAACGGCTATAAAAGTACGGTATTTATATAGTGCTTACATCTCCCGCAGTGCTTTACAGAGTATACAGTTGTGTTCAAAATTGTTCAACCCCCAATGCTGTAAAGGGTTTTAGGGAATTTAGTGTACATTTGTAATTGTGTTCAGAATGAAATCTTACAAGGACTTTTTAAAGAACCAAATGCAACTAAAATGACATCAGTTGTTTTTGTAATACAGTATTAAATGTTTTTCTTGTGATTTCTTCATTGACACAGTTATTCAACCCCTTAAAGACTACCACTCATAGGGCCCTTTTCCACTAGCAATCGCTAGTGTTCGCGCTAAACGCTAGCGATTCAACAAAAGTACAAAATTCCCTGGCAATTGCGATCGCGATTTTGCGATGCAATGCACTGCATAGCAAAATCGCTCCATGGCGCGATCGTGCTTAAGTAAAAAACGAATCGCGGTAGTGGAAATTACCTACCGCGATTCCTATGTTAAAAAGCAAACTGTAGTGACTTTAAAATCACTAGCATTTTGCGATTTTGTGATTCAGCATTGCAATTGCTGCTAGTGGAAAAGGGCCCTTAAGAACAGAGGTTCATTCAAGTGTTTTCGATCAGGTATTGAAAACACCTGTGGATGTTAACGAGCAGCAATCAAGCATAATAAGCACCAATTAGGCAGATTTAAAATGACTGTGATACTCAGCTCCTTCTAGACATTTACTGGTGTGTTTACAAACATGGTGAAGTCAAGAGAATGGTCCAGGAAGACAAGAGTAGAGGTGATTTCTCTTCACAGGAAGGGCAATGGCTATAAGAAGATTGACAAGATGTTAAACGTACCAAGAGACACCATAGGAAGCATCATTCGCGCAAATTCAAGGCAAAGGGCACTGTTGAAACGCTACCTGGTCGTGGCAAAAAGAAGATGCTGACTTCGACTGCTGTGCGCTCTATAAAGCGCAAAGTGGAGAAAAGTCCCTGTGTGACTGCTGAGGAACTAAAAAAGATCACAAACACTGGTCCACATGACAGCCCAGGGGCCCCAGGTCTCTCTCACTCACTGGGGCCCCCAAACCACCATGCGACACCTAGAGGGAAGTGCGGGCTAGGGAGGGGACTGTGTGGGAGATGTGCCTACACGAGGCGTCCCTGTAAACGACGCAATTCACGATTGCGTCCAACCGAAGCCTCCCACCTGAATGCTAATCTATGTAATTCCTACTAGGTATGGTACAGCAGGCAAAGGGTGTATGACGGTGCACCTGATTGGCTGACTTGCGTCTGCTGGCCAGATAGAGGCAGGATATTGCTCTGGCTGGAGTTAGCAATTGTGTTTGTTGCAGTTGGCATTCAGTTTAGAGGTGGTGGGGTGAGTTCCCTGGAGGTGAGAGGTCCAGGGCTTGCCCGCACTTCCCTCTAGGTGTCGCATGGTGGTTTGGAGGCCCCAGTGAGTGAGAGAGACCTGGGGCCCCTGGGCTGTCATGTGGACCAGTGTTTGTGATTTTAAATGTATTTTTTGCAGCCTCTAGGATGCCATTGACAGGTGAGTGGTTAGGGAGGGGACCGTGTGGGAGATGTGCCTACACGAGGCGTCCCTGTAAACGACGCAATTCACGATTGCGTCCAACCGAAGCCTCCCACCTGAATGCTAATCTATGTAATTCCTGCTAGGTATGGTACAGCAGGCAAAGGGTGTATGACGGTGCACCTGATTGGCTGACTGGCGTCTGCTGACCAGATAGAGGCAGGATATTGCTCTGGCTGGAAGTTAGCAATTGTGTTTGTTGCAGTTGAACTAAAAAAGATGTCAGATGCGGGTACTGAAGTTTCAGCTCAGACAATAAGGCGCACACTACGTAATGGAGGCCTCCATGCCAGAACTCCCAGGCGCACCCCCTTGCTGTCTCCAAAGAATAAGAAGAGTCGACTGCAGTATGCCAAAAGTCATGTGGACAAACCACAAAAGTTTTGGGATAGTGTTCTGTGGATTAATGAAACAAAATTAGAACTGTTTGGGCCCATGGATCAACGCTATGTTTGGAGGAGGAAGAACAAGGCATAGGAAGAAAAGAACACCTTGTCTACTGTGAAGCATGGCAGGGGGTTAATCATGCTTTGGGGATGTTTTGCTTCTGCAGGTACAGGGAAGCTTCTGCATGTGCAAGGTACCATGAATTCTCTTCAGTACCAGGAGATATTGGATGAAAATGTGATGCAGTCCGTCACAAACCTGATGCTTGGGAGATGATGGACCTTTCAACAGGATTATGATCCCAAGCATACCTCCAAGTCCACCAGAGCATGGTTGCAGATTAAAGGCTGGAACATTTTGGAGTGGCCATCGCAGTCACCAGACTTAAATCCGATTGAGAACCTCTGGTGGGACTTAAAGAAAGCAGTTGCAGCACGCAAGCCTAAGAATGTGACTGAACTGGAGGCTTTTGCCCATGAAGAATGGGCCAAGATACCCGTAGATTGCTGCAAGACACTCGTGTCAAGCTATGCTTCACGTTTAAAAGCTGTTATAATAGGTGGAAGCGTTCCCAATGGGCCATGTATAGATTAGCGAATGAGGAATATAGTGGGAAAGCACTGGCATCTACTAAGAGAGGACCCCCTACTCACACCCCTTTTACCAGAAAATCCCAGAATGATCTTTAGAAGATCAGAGAATTTAGGCAGTATACTGGCTCCCACTGTAAAACGAACTGGAGTGAAGAAGAGGAACGGCTATTTTAAGAAATGTGGATTTTGTAGGGCCTGTCGGGAATCAGGCCCACCTATAGAAAGAATTTATGATATTACATCAACATCCAGTAAAGAAATATTTCGAATTAAAGATGTCACCAATTGTGACACAAAAGGAGTCATCTATGTGTTGATCTGTCCTTGCCTAAAACACTATGTGGGACGGACCAAACGCCCGCTAAAAGAGAGACTTAGTGAACATTGCACAAATATCATAAATGGCAATAAAAAGCATCCTCTTTCAGCGCACTATAAAAGTGAACATGGGTGTTCCTTTAAGTAAACGAAATACTGTGTAATTGAGCAGGTAAATAAATCATGGAGAGGTGGAGATTATTTGGCAGAAATGTCACGGCGAGAGACCATGTGGATTTATAATCTTAACACTCTGATACCACATGGACTAAACAAAGATTTGGACTTATATGCCTTTGAATAAGAACTATGTCATCAGGCAAGGCTTCATAAGGGAGCCTCCTATTCCCCTCAGCAGCCTAGCTTTGAGAAAGGGAGGCGTTCCTCCCGAAACGTCAGCAGTGGCTGCATCTGTGACGTCACATTACAGAGGGGAAGGAGGCGTATCGGAGCTTGGAGCTACGCGGCTGCATGCACCGCTTGGAAGGAAGGCACTCCGGATAGCATCGGATTACACCATCACGCACTACCTCCGCCCTCTAGGGAGCCGGGCTAACCAGCCCGACGCAGTCCAGCCTTCCAGTCTCTCTTACCCTGCTGCCGGCCGGGGCGGGTAAGATCGAGCGGCTCCCGGGAAGCGCACCTTGCTATTGATGTTCCAGGATTGGTGAGATCCAGCCCATTTACAGTATTTGCATTGGAAAAGTATTGAGACAATACCGATAGGATTCTATAACAGCATAGATTATTTCAACACCATAGACTGTTTACATGGGCATTGCTCTGCAGTCCTTTCACTACAAGTCACTTTGAATCTCAAAAGGAAACCAATCTGCAGTACTTTTTCTGTCAGTTTAACGCCAGGACTGTGCAATACAATTTTTATGCACCACGCACTTAAGTTATATGAAGTTCACTCATCTATCCAATACGAGGATTAACAGAACTACCTTATCTATTCTGCAGTTTAATTGCTGCCAGTGAATTTTAGCGCAGTCTGTTACGTTTTGTATGTTTAATGCACATGTGAGGAATTGGGACCCCTTAACAGTACTAGCTGCTTCTGTGTAGGCGCAACACTATCTGCTTACTATTGTTACACAATTTAAGAGGAAGCCAGTGAACTTGCCTGTATGTTTTTGGGATGTGGGAGGAACAGCGTCCCCAGAGGAAACTCACACAGATACAGAGAAAACACACAAACTCAGTGCTCTGGCTGGGATTCGAATTGGGGACCCAGCGCTGCACGGTTCTATCCACTGCACCACAGTGCTGCACTTGTCCATAAAACTGGAATACTGTCAGCCAATGCTGATACACTGACCCATCACCACCATTTGCTTTGGGAGGCGGTCTAAAAATTTCAAGGTGAGGTAGGCTTCTATATGTCCTTACTTGTCTTCCATGAGGACCATTTAATCTCATCCACTGTGCAATGAACACTTGAGTATCACGTCAGGCCGAAGAATTTATGGTAAGGTCCTGGAAGCTTTTCCATAACATTAAAACTAATGGGAACCGGTAAAAAAAAAAAAATCGGCTACTTACCTAAGGATAGGGGAGGCTCTGGGTCCTATAGAGCTGTGTTCCCCAACCCTGTCCTCAAGGCCCACCAACAGTGCATGTTTTGTGGAAATCCATAGAGGTATTTGATCAGCTCTGCTGAGACACTAATTACCCCACCTGTGCATGTTTGTGGTTTTCTGCAAAACATGTACTGCTGGTGGGCCTTGAGGACAGGGTTGGGGAACACTGCTAGAGTCTTCCCGCTACTCTCACAGTCCCCTTGTTGCAATGCTGGCTCTCCCGTTTGAATCCCCCGCTGGAAGAGGCTTCGGAAGTCTTCGGGAAAGGGGGGGTGACAGCGCTATAATGAGGGATACGTGCGAGGAGGAGGAAGACTCTATAGAATCCAAAGAGTATCTCCTTGGGTATCTGATTTTTTGGGGGCCGGTTCCCATTCACTTTAAGAAGAAACCTATAAAGGTATATTGTTAAGAAGGGTAATACAAGGGTCATTTTGTAAAATAAAACTGAAGATGTGTGTGGAAACCAGATCTAATCTTTATCTTGCCTGTCTCGAGATAAAGCAGAATCGAAGATGCATACTACACAAGAAAAGCAGCTAAAGGGGCCAATACACTCAGCTGATTTTTGTTCGATCGATCAAAATCGATCGATTGCAATCAACCAATTTGCGGCCGATTTCGATCGATCTGGCAGGCTGGAAAATCTAGGTCGATCTGTTGAGCTTGCTTATCATTTTGCATTGGCCCTAATGGAAATCTGATGGCAAAAAATGCCATCAGATCGATTTTCTATAGATTTCAAACTGAAATCTATTGGAAAGCTGTTCCTAGTAAAACATGTTGCTAAACACATCAGATAGATCAGAAATCTATCTGCTGATCTATCTGCTGCTAATCTAACGAGTGTATGGCCACCTTAAGAAGGTGAAGGAATGATTTGCCTTTATCCTGGGTGTAGTCTCCAAAATTACACAAGGCCAACTATGAGCAGGAACTCTGTTGTCAATGGTCCGCTAACTTGATCAAGAGCATGTCCCCTAACATGTAGTGTGCCCTGAAATGAACTAAATACAAGTTTAAATTGATCCACCTACTAAACTGAAAAATATGTCTTAATGGGCTCAATTCTGGTAGCTATGTGAGGTAAATATTTTTTGGTAGGTAAAATACCTCATGAGGTATTTTCCTCTTCTTGTATCAATTCTGAAAGATTTTTCTCCATTTCAGAACATGAGGTAAAACATGTGGTAAAACATGTGGTAAATGCATAGAGTGAGGTAAAACATGAGGTATTTCAGTGGTAAGCCTGCAGAAAATAAGTAACAGTCGTTAATTGTCTTCCATAAGTTAGGATAGTCTTTGAAAGATGTTTTTTTTTTTTTTTTGAGGAGGGAAGGTGTATTTGGTTATGTAGCAACCTATGAAAAGTAAATTTATAGGCATCCATTACAAAAAAAATCAAAAAAAAATCCAGCTCATTTACCTTTAGAGGCTGGGGGAAGGGGGTGGTAGGAGCACTTTTAGAGGCTGGGGGTCGGAGCACTTTTAGAGGCTGGGGGAGGGGTCAGCACTTTTAGAGACTGGGGGTGTGAGTACTTTTACTTTTAGAGGCTGGGGGTCTGGAGGAGGGGGGGGGGGGTTACAGCACTTTTACTTTTAGAGGCTGCTGGGGGGGGGGTTGGAGCACTTTTAACCAGAGGAGGTAGGGGGGGAGAAATCAGTGTTTGCCGCAGTTTTGCTTAACACAGAACAAGCTGAAAAGGCTCCATGTTATGTGACAGATATCACAATTCTGTCACAGCACTGCATTTATCATGTGGTAGAGGTAGGTCTAATTATGTGAGGTAAAAGACATGCAAACACGCACCTTATTTTACTTCAGAATTCAAGTGTGAGGTATTTCACTACTAAATACCACACATTTTTAGTTGAAAATTACCGCATGAATTACCTCATGAAATTACATGAGGTAAAACTTTACTTAAACTACCAGAATTCAAAAGTTGATTTCCCTCATGAGGTAAACCCAATTCCATGAGGTAATTATTTACTAAACACTACCAGAATTGAGCCCAATATGTCTTAATTTTATCTTATGTCTTGTCTTATATGTCTTAATTTTATTAACCTCCCAGTATGGATAAGTCTGACTAATCAAAAAAAATTGCTGGAATTGCTAAGGATGAATCAGGCTCATCCAGCTATATCACTCACCGGTGGAGTTGCTGGCAGCCGGGATCCCTCGCCGCCACTTTGCGGCTTCTCTGTGCGCCTATTCCCATCTTCTTAATGGCGATCACCTGTCCTTCATTCCTGTCCCCCGGGCAAGTCCCTCTGATGACGCATGAGTGTGCACCCTGGTGTCGCACACATTTACATTTTTTGTATTGGATCCGACATAACAAATTCTAAGTGTAAAAAAAGAGCTATGGGCAGCACTACTGCCCACTGCAGCAAGTAATAAAGTAAAATAAAACAAGTAAATAAATTAAACTTTTTTTTTTTTTATATCGTTGATATGGAAAATGTTTACCGATATATTGTAAGGGGAAATGCTTTAGAAGAGTAGAAGAGACAGTTTGGTGGATGTAGGAAGCAGTCTGTTAGCGGCCCAGACAGTGGAGGGCAATGGAAGGTGGAAGCATCAAGCAGTACTTTGGGTGGAGTTGAGAGTGGCTGATGTGGATTTTTCAATCTAAATACTAGCAGCAAAGCAACTTTCGATATTGGGGTGGTTTGGAAAACAAGACATTGCTAAGCTTGTTTGCCACATCATCGCTCCAGTCATGTCTGTTTTATCATTGAGATGAGTGATGTCATGTGACACTCCCAGAATCCTCCTCACCTCTCCAGTCAGGTCTATGTTTTATTATTGTGATAAGAGTGATATCATGTGACACTCCCAGAATCCCTTCTCACCTTTCCAGTCAGGTCTATGTTTTACTAGCTTGCACTAACTGCATACTCATATAAACTGTTTAGTGGTTGGAAACTTCCTGGTTATAATTGGAGACCATTACCATGTTTACTGCACTTTTTCTTATGTTCTGCCTGTCTGCAAACATCTACAAGTTGCATTCGAACATGCATCCTCCCAGTGTACCACACTCCACATTAATTTCACCTGCTCTGCTTTCCTCACCTTATTTAGCTTCTCATGAACTGCTAGCTCTCCTGAAATCTCTCTCTCCCTCCAGCAGCTCAAAAACCAAACAAACATTTAAATCCCATTCACATTTGCTTACTTTCTCCCTCCTACTCTTACTTGCAGCTGGTAATATATCACCCAATCCTGGGCCACGGCCTGCTGCCAGACAAGCATCCCGGGCTGACCTGCTTCATACACTTTACAGCCCTCTGTCCACAAATAAACTCAACATCCATCCTCGCTCCAACCTTATTTCCATCCATCCCACCCACAAACACATACTCCCCCTACCCTGCGGTCTCTGGAATGCCAGATCCGTCCGCAATAAACTTACAGCGGTCCACAACCTCTTCCTCTCCAAATCCCTCACCATCCTCGCACTCACTGAGACATGGCTCACCCCCTCTGACTCTGCCGCAGAGGCTGCCCTCTCCTATGGTGGGCTTCACCTCAGTCACACCCCCAGACCAGACAACAGGAATGGGGGAGGGGTGGGTCTGCTCCTCTCCCCATCTTGCACCTTCCGTATCCTCACCCCACCTACCTCCCTACAATTCACATCATGCGAGGCCCACACCATCCGCCTCTACCACCCCCTTTCTGCCATTGTTGCGGTCTTATACCGCCCTCCGGGCTCCACCCCACAATTTTTCGATGACCTTGCCTCCTGGCTCCCTCGCATCCTCTCCTCTGACCTCCCCAGCATCATCCTTGGGGATTTCAATATTCCCATCGATGAAGCCCAGAACTCCGCTGTGACCCGGCTACTCACCATTGCCAACTCACTTGGACTAGTACAACACACCAACATCCCCACTCACACTGCAGGTCACACTCTCAACCTTATATTCACTAAATCCATCACCATTGCAGACCTTGACTTTGCACCCTTTCTACCCTCAGACCATCACCTTCTCACCTTCAACCTCCTCACGGAAGGCACCTCCAAACTACTCGCCCACCCACCTGGTCGAAGGCAGCGAGACCTACGCAAGCTCAACCCTAGCGTCCTTGCTGACCCCCTCCATGCTCTCTCCTCTACTCTCCCCACCCTAAACTGTCCTAATCTTGCTGCAGCTCAGTAGCGGCAAACTCTCTTATCAGCCCTAGAGAAAGCTGCTCCACCAATATTTCGCCGCAACTGAACCCCTAACCCCCAGCCCTGGCGCACTACCCATACTCGCAACCTCCAGAGGAAAACACGCGCCACTGAATGGAAATGGAGGAAAACTAGACTTAACCAGGATTTCCTACAGTACAAGACTAACCTGCTGCAGTTCCACACTGCCCTTGCTCATGCGAAGCAGGAATACTTTACCAAGCTCATCGGAGCACAAGCTTCCAACCCCCGGCGTCTTTTTGCCACTTTCAACTTTCTGCTTAAACCACCCTCCATTTCCTCCCCACAGATTTAGCCACTCACTTCACCAACAAAATTGACTCCATCCGTCAGGAAATATCCAATATCCAATCTTCACCTCCCATCCCCTCCCAACCAGATCCTCCTCCACCCTATCCTCCACTCACTTCCTTCACTCCTACTACCACCGAGGAAGTCAACCACCTACTGCAGACTTCCCATACCACTTCCCCCCTTAAGCCCATCCCTTCTGATTTACTCCAGCCTCACTTCACGGAATTGGCCCCAGTCCTCACTACCCTTGTTCAAACTCTCCTTATCCACAGGCACCTTCCCCTCTGACTTCAAGCAGGCCACTGTACTACCCCTGCTCAAGAAACCCTCCCTCAACCCCTCGCTACCCTCCAACTACCCCCCTATCTTCCTCCTCCCCTTTGCCTCAAAACTCCTTGAGGGTCTGGTTCACAAACGCCAGACCAAGTACCTCAATGCCAACTCACTGCTAGACCCACTGCAATCTGGATTTCGGCCTGCCCACTCAACCGAAACTGCTCTCACCATAGTGGTCAATGACCTTGCCTTAGCTAAAGCTGAAAGTAAATACTCCATTCTCCTCCTCCTTGACCTTTCAGCAGCTTTGGACACAGTAGATCAACCCCTACTCCTCCAGTCCATGGGCATTCACGATCTCACCCTGCCCTGGCTTTCATCCTACCTCTCCAACCGCTCCTTCGCGACTGCCTTCAATGAGTCCTCGTCCACCCCAACCACCTCTCGGTGGGAGTCCCCCAAGGCTCGGTCCTTGGCCCCCTACTGTTCACCCTATACACATCTTCCATTGGCAAGGTTATCTCCTCCATGGGGTTTAACTATTATCTGTATGCAGATGACACCCAGATCTACCTCCACACCCCTGACATATCCACCACTACCGTGGACAAGGTCTCCTCCTGCCTATCAGCCATCTCCTCCTGGATGTCCGCTAGGTTCCTGAAACTAAATCTAGACAAAACGGAATTTATGATCTTCCCACCCTGGCCATCAATGAACCTCCCAGATGTGCATGTCACTGTTAACCACACTACCATTTGCTCTACCTCTCAAGCCCACTGTCTGGGTGTCACCCTGGACTCCGCACTCTCCTTCACTCCCCACATCCAAAACCTCACAAAGTCCTGCAACTTCCACCTTCGTAACATCTGTAAGATTTGCCCTTTCCTGACCTCTGCCACCACCAAACTCCTCATCCATGCCCCCATAATTTCCCGCCTTTTCTACTGCAATGCCCTTTTTTCTGGTCTCCCTATGACCCGAACAGCCCCACTGCAGTCCATCATGAATGCGGCAGCCAGAATTATCCACTGCTCCCATCGCTCCACCACGGCGGATCCTCTCCTTGAATCCCTCCAGTGGCTTCCTATCCAGTCCAGAATCAGATTCAAGATACTGTGTCTGACCTACAAATCTGTCCACAAAACCTGTCCAACCTACATTTCCGATCTTACTCAGAGGTACACACCTAGCCGCTCACTCCGCTCTTCCAATGAACTTCGCCTAACCGCCCCCCGCATCACCCAGTCCCATGCACGTCTCCAGGACTTCCCATGAGCTGCTCCAACACTATGGAACTCCCTACCTCCACCCATTAGGGCAGCGCCCTCCAACATCTTCAAAAAAACCCTCAAAACTCACCTTTTCACTCTGACCTACTACCCCTCACAAATGCTCTAAACCCACAGATGAACTCTGGTCCCCTGCCTTTTGTGTCCTTACCTCTCTCTCTAGATTGTAAGCCTTTGGGCAGGGTCCTCTTCCTTTTGTGTCCTACCTGATCATGCACCTCCATTACTGTGAACCCATCCTATGCATCTGAGTGAACCTAACTTGCCTAATCTTCATGCTCCCCTCCAGTGACTAAGCATTACCTTGTACTCATACTGTGCTGCATGATCTGGTCTTTCTTGTATTCAGGTATTGTCATATTGCTGTATGTCACCCCTAAATATTGTCTGCAACCTAAACTAATGTCCAGCGCTGCGTAATATGTTGGCGCTTTATAAATACAATAAATAAATAATACTAATACAGATAAGAGCAATATCATATGACCCTCCCAGAATACTCCTCACCTCTCCTGTCAAGTCTGGGTTTTACTAATGCAAATAAAGGCTTGTACACACACTTGACTAAAGTTGGCTGAGGTGACTCATAACGATCGCTTCTGCTGATAGCTCACCGGACGGACAGCCAAGTTCTTTAAAGATGCCACTCCTCTGCCCGCCCCACATAGCAACAGTACACGCAGTCAGCTACATTGCTGACATGTCTTTATTGGACAGACCAGCGAAATTGCCCAAGAGGATCAGACGGGTGACAAGTCAAAGGTGTGTACCCACCTTAGAAATTATATCATATGACCCTCCCAAAATCCTCCTCACCTCTCAAGTAAGGTCTGTTTTACCAATACTGATAAGAGTAATGTCATGTGACACTCCCAGAATTCTCCTCACCTCTCTGACCTGATCTATGTTTAAATTAATAGTAAACCGTGATGTCTGTTCTCATGAACCCACAAAATGAGACACTTTGATGTAAATAACAGATTTTTATTTTATTTTAAGACACAGCTGATAACTCCCAACAAATCACAGCAGAGTTCCCCCATCACCAACAGCATTTTACAACTAAATAAATCATAAAATGTACTCAATTCAATTTCAGCCCTGTTCAATCCATAAACCATTCATTTTATTTGGTAAAAAAGTATCCAAACAAAACTGCATCCTATGTAAAGATCATCAGATAAATCTATTACAAAACATACATCTATTAAATGTGCAAAGTGTTCCTATTTCACCCAATAGGATGCTTAGTGACTCCTCCCACTTCCTTTTATGAAGAGTCACCAGCTGTTAGGTGTGTCCAATGGTATTAGATATTATCAACCAACTGCCTGTTATTCAGAGCAATTATAACAATTCTAGCTAAGAATGTTCAGTGTTGTACTCCCTGTGCGTGTGGGGGGAGGTGCGCATAGGGTAACCCACCTTACGTGGCCTGGTGTCTTCTACGGTTCGCCCACTGTGCCTCCCGCTCCTCATTTCCTGGTAAGCGCCCTTTGACCCACTCCAACCAGGAAATAAAGAACAATAGGCAATAGGCATCCTCGTGCTGGCGTACGCACATACAGCATACTGGTCCCCAGCGAGTGCGGTCACAGGCAGCCCAAAAGGACATACAACGCATGCGCAGCACAGTATGTGCAGGTCAAAGGGCACCAACCAGGAAATGAGGAACGGGAGGGCAAAGTGCCCCCCCACACACACAGACCGCCATTTTGACATTTCAAATAGAGATTAGGTATCCTTTAAAGTGTATTTCCCCTAAAGGTAAATAGATAAATAAATAAAATGTAATAGACACACAGGGGAAGCCTCTTTAGGATCCAGAGGCTTCTCTCTCCCGGGGCATTTTTTCCCCTTCAGGAACACTTTAAGTATACGTCATTTGAGTGTAGGGAATGTACAATGTCACACATCTGTGAAATCCTCAAAAGTAGGCAAAAGCAACTTTCATTGGATAAGTTCCTTAATAAAGCTACACACACAAAAAAAAGGTTGGGGTGAGCCACCAGATAGCAGTGACTCTGCATGGAAGGCTATACTTTGTATTAAATACTTTTCTTTAAGTGTTTTTGAATTGTGGAGCGAATCATCGGAGTTTCCATTAATCCTTATGGGGAAATTTGCTTTGATATGAGTGCTTTGGATTGCAACCATGTTTCTGGAATGAATTATGCTCGCAAACCAAGGTTCCCCTGTATCTGGTTGTGTGTGGAAAAGAAAAATAACATTTAATAACATCTTTTCTCCTGGCGGATTCAAAGCATCAGAGTTGCGCTCAGTAGGCAATAGCAGTGTTAGGGAGTCTCGCCCAAGGACTCCTTATTGAATAGGTGCTGGCTTCCTGAACAGGAAGAGCGAAAATTTGAATCCTGGTGTCTAGTGTCAGAGCCCTTAACCAGTCTCCAGCCACAAATGCTGGAAAAACTATGTGCAGGGTGGTGCTAAGAGGAGTGTTTTGTGACATCACATCTTTAATACTCACCTACAAGGTCCTTCACCTTCAGTGGTCATATGACCTGAGTCCCTATGAGGACTGCCTGAACTTCCATGTATCAGTGGTGGGGCAGCCTTGTCCTGATGCTGCCTCATTCCTGGGACACATGTCTCTACTATAGTTTTGAGGGCAGGGCATCCCAGAAATATCATCCCACAATGCCCCACCCCCTCTGCAGTTTAACCTCCAATGCAAATACACAACCCCTTACCAACAAACTGGATGGGTGGTAGTGGTTTGTAGCTGTATATAGAGACAAATGGAGGTTGTGATTGGTGGGTATACTGCTCACCCTCCAAGAACAACTGTCAAAGGCTGGTCCCCTATAATAAATCAATCAGTTGCCCTACTCTAGAAGACAGCAGGTCCCCAGCCCAACCATTGGAGCCACCAGATGTTCAACTGAGGTCCTGAGGGGGGTTATGGGCCCTTCATAGTCGGGTGGTGGAAGAGAAGAATGTGAAAAAAATAATGTAAACAGATTTTAAAAAATAAATACATTAAAATATCTTTAAAGGGGATGTAATGGTTTTTTTGTGGGTTTTTTTAGCACACTGGTTTTTATTTGTAGGTTCAGCCCAAAAATAAACAATTAATAATAAAAAAGGACACGTTTAATTAGAAGTTTGACATTTTTCAAATAATTGTATAAATTCATTACAACATGGCCCATTTAATATAAATAATAAATAACATAATATTACAAATGTTTCCGTCTTTCATGACTGCTTCTGCACCTCCACCTGGTAACACGGTGTGAGCAGAAGGAAGTGTCACTTTACAGCTGCAGTGAAGAAGGTTCAAACATGGTCTAATCCATTTAGTCCCAGCCCTCTCTGGTCCCTTCACGTGGGACCTAAACTCTTGCACAGGACAGAAGAAAAACATATAGAAATGCACCCTGTATGTACGTACAGTAAGTAGAGAGTTTAGCCCGTCTAATTCCCCCTCATCTGTGACTAAGCACAAGTTGTAATGTGATCCCTCAGCTGTATCAGCTGACTGCCACAGCAGAAAGCTAATTAGTAAACACAGTATGTTAACAATATGTCTGCTTCCATGAAAGCAGGAAGTAAACAAACTGTAGATTTATTGCAGGATTTGTGTCAGCTGTAACAAAGAAATGTTTTTGTTTAAAGGTTATTATGCTTTAGCTACACTCAAACAGAAAAGTGTTTCTTGCCTGTAGCTCAGGAGACAGGTTCAAGTCGTATCTGTACAGCTGTATCCTATGATACATATGGCTTCTCTTTAGGGGTGATCACAGATATGCAAATTGTTCCGAGTTGATGCAAATGTATGCAGCTTGAAAATGAACCAATCAATTTAAACCTGGGTTTTAATTGATTGGTCCATTTTCAAACTGCATACATCTGCATAATTCTGGAACAATTTGCATCTCAATGATCATCCCTACTTCTCTTTGTCATAGGACCTTGTGATTAGCTGTTGTAGACAGGTGACATGCATGTAAAAAAAGGCACCTGGAAAAAAATGCCTAACCCTCAGACCTCCACTACCGACGCCTAACCGTTAACCCTTCCTATACCTATGCCTAACACTTAACCCCGCCCCCATGATACCTAAAATGTAACCACTCCCCAACCTTAACTTACCCCCTTCATACCCCACTGAAAAGCCGCAATTTGAAGAACAGAAGAAAAATGTGTGAGGTGCCCAATTAAATCATGGGCAAATAAAGTCTTTGCCACAAATCGCGGCTCTCATAATGGGCACCAATGGTGGCTCCCCTTTTCCCCACAAGGGCTCCTGCACCCTTGTTTTCAGCCAACCACAGCAAGCAGTTTTACCTACCCTTTAAACCAGGCATGGGCAAACCTCCAGCTGTTAAGGAACTACAAGCCCCACAATGCATTGCAGGAGTCTGACAGCCACAGTCATGACTCATAAAGGCAAATGCATTGTGGGACTTGTAGTTCTGTAACAGCTGGAGGGCCGAGTTTGCCCATGCCTGCTTTAAACAGTGTTAAAGAACAACTCTTGGCTAAGCTTGTCAGAAGCAGGCATTTCCTATAATGATGATCTCCCTGGAAAAAGCGACCAATACATGAAGACATCTTTCAAACAAATAATACATTGATCAGAATGACTGAAAATGAGATCAGGATCATAATAACAATTCATGCGCAAATAACCTTCTGCTTTTCCTGAAAAGAGAGATTAAAGAGTACCTGAAGCAGCCTGAATGCAACAAATATCTCTCAGTAGAGGGAAGCCTCTGGATAGTTAAGAGGCTTCCCCCATTGTCCTCGACCCCACCGATGCAGTGCTGCAAAACTCTAAGCATATTTGATGCCCTCAGAGCGGAGGCGTATAAAAGAGAAGGCTGCATTTTCAGCTGCAGTTCTCCATTTTTCATCACGTCAGCCTGGAGCCAGCGAAAGAACCGCAAGACTGGCTTCCATTTTGACAGAATTCTGAACCAAAGGAACTTTCCTGGACTTCCACAAAGGACAGATTTCTTTCAAATCCTTAAAGCAGATCCAAGATGAAAAACACAGTAAATCTAGCTGCAAAAAGCTTCGTCAGTATAGGATTTCTTCCTGTGATACGAGAGCAGCCATATTCTGCTTGTCCTCATTACGCACAGGCAAAGCTGCTCTGCCTCTGCATTTCCACCCCTCAGCCTGTGAAAACTCCACTCCACTTTCCTCCCCTCTCCGCCCCCTTTGCCTCTGAAATCTCATGCATGCTTCAGCAAAAGCCTCCTCCTCCCCAGAGCACTTGCAGCATGGGACTCAGAATGCCTAGCCACTGGAGGAGCTGGGGGCATGGATACATTTATTTACAAGCAATTAGGTAATAAAATTAAAAAATAGCATGGGGGGGGGGGAGAGTGCCCAATAAACTATATGTAAGGGGCAGAAAAATGAAGGCAGCAAGAGTTTGTCTTGGATCCACTTTAAGTATTAATTTTCTTTGTTTTTCCCTTTTATTTTATACTGTGGCTACCATCTTCAAATTATTACTTATAATAATTTTCTGTATATATTAATTCTATGTAAAATAAAACAACTTGAAGGACCTCTGTCAAAAAAATCTTAAAATGAAAATATATGTAAACATATACAATTAAGAAGTATGTTTCTTCCAGAGTAAAATGAGCCATGAATTACTTTTCTCCTATGTTGCTGTCACTTACAGTAGGTAGTAGACAATCTCATAGAACCAACAGGTTTTGGACTAGCCCATCTCCTCATGGGGAGGGTTCACATGGATTTCTTTATTTTCAAAATACACTTAGTGAATGGCAGTTGCTTCGTCCAACTGCCCTAAAAGTGTACGGTGAACAGGGAGACTAGTCAGCATATTTGTATAAATCTTTTTCAGGGAATGTCATTATAAAGAATAAAGGCCATGCTGGGAATCCCCTATCGAGAGATGGACTAGCCCAAAATCTGTCGGTAATGTCAGATTTCTACTACTTACTGTAAATGCCAGCAACATAGGAGAGAAGTGATTTATGGCTCATTTTACTCAGGAAGAAACATACTTCTTATTTGTATTGGTTTAAAATTTTAAGATTTTCACGACAGTTCCTCTTTAAGGTAATTTTTACAGCTACATTCCTGATTTGAGCAACGCATAACGAATCCTAGCCTTTCCGAAGATTCGCTACTTGAAAGTGGACCTGAACTCTTGCACAGGACAAAAGGAAAAGATATGGAAATGCACCCTGAATGTATCTAGATAGTTTAGCTTGTTTAATTTCCCCTAATGTGTGTCTAATCAGAAGTTGTAATTTGATCTTTCTCCTGGGTCACATGACTGCCATGGCAAAGATGGCAGATAAGCCCATTTGAAAGCACAGGATGTTAACAATATGTCTGCCTCCATGAACCAGGAAGTAGAAGATTTATTGCAGGATTTGTATTACATATAACAAAGAAATGTTTTTCTGTGTAAAGGTTATTATGCTGTTGTGTATCTTTTAGAGCAGAGAGGAGTTCTGAGTTCAGGTCCGTTTGAAGTGTTGTATTGTATTCAGTATTGCATTGTTTTAGTAAGAATAGATTGTTAACCTTTCTTCTTAGCGCAGCCTTGCTAGCGGGTTCCTCTTTTCACGGATAAAAGAGGTGGTTGCAGTCTAGTACCTGAAATAGTGTAATAAAGTGTTTGTCGATCGCACGTTCCCTCCTGGACTGCCTATTTGCCCAATTCCAGCGGTTTCAGTGCATTGATTGCATCCATGAGATTGGATGGTCTGAGGGCTGAAGCAGATTCTCCCAATGCCTCCCGCATTGAGCAGTCCGGCCAGTAGGGGGCATGACAGCCTCCACCAGTGTTATTGTCTAAGTGCTAAGAGAAAGCTCTTACAGTGTGGAGCAGCCTATAAACGTAGTAAAAAAAACGCCCATAGTACGGCCGCTCTCATACAAGGACGGCGTGCAGGCTCGGACTTAAAGAGGGTGCCAAGCAGCAGTGTAGGGGTCGAGTTGGACATGGGAAGCATCTGGAGCATCCAGAGGTACTTAGGTAAGTATCTTTCTTTTTTTAAACTCACAGGTTATGTTACGTAAAATATCTTTTGATGATGATGATTAACAATATTTTCATTTTATGAGGGCTTTTCCTGTTATTTTAACCAGTTGAGGACCACAGGCTTACACCCCCCTAATGACCAGGCAATTTTCCCCAATTCAGCACACTGTAGCTTTAACAGTATATTGCTCGGTCATACAAATGTCACTAGGAGGCCTTTCTTTTGGTGTTCTCTGATCGCTGCTGCAATAGCTTTTTTTTATATTATAAAAAAAAAAAAAAAAAAAAAGAGCCTTTTTTTTTTTTGGTATTGCTCTAGTTCCCCCTCCCTCCCCTACATTGGCCCTGGACGATGATTCATAATTGTCCCTCCTCTCATAGGCATCAGCCTATGAGAGGGGATTTGATTGTGAGCTGATCGGAGGGACAGCTAAGTGTCCCCTGTACAGCGCTGCACTAGATCACATCGCTGTACAGATGTAAGAGGGTTTTTTTTTGTTTCTTCTCGTTAAAAGCCTGCCAGCCGCAATCGCAGGCTGGCAAGCTGATCACGAAGCTCCGCGTTTCTGCAGGGAATGCTCGCACATGCGCAAGCTCGTTCCCTCGTAACCCCGCCTCGAGGATCTGATACTGATTGGCGTTAGGCAGTCCTGGGGCTGCCACCCTCCCGCCGCCAATCGGCGTTAGGCGGTCGGTAGTGTGGTAAACACAACTTAAAGCAAAATCAAACAATCACATTATCAAAGCAGTCATACTGATTAGAATAAATTAGAAGTATTGACTTTTCAAGATTGAAAATTCAGTGCGTAGCTGGTCTTGCCTGCAGCTTTGCACCACTTCATATAGACCTAAGGTGGCTAACAACCTTCCGATTCCAACAATTGAGAACCGAAAAAAAATCCATCGGGCCCATAAATGGTATAAAAAAGATAACAAATCCAGTTATTTCAACTGGTATCAATCCACAAACCAAGTCAATGTAATAATCTATAAATCGTTTGTTGTTGATTAGCACTATCAACACTATCCAATTTGATCAATTGGAAGGGTGATCATTTACTAATATTGTATCGTTAATGGGCATCTATAGAACCATTAGAGCCTACTAGTTGCTCATAAGTGGTTGTGGCCTCAAAATTGCTCAATATCTGCTTATGCGGTTTGCATAATAATTTGGAACGCAGTGCATACTTTAACATCCAATGTTACTGCTACTTTCGGTGTTACATCTCTGATTGACCCCCTCACTAATTGCATCCAGTGGGGAGAGGAGAGAGAGGACATTGTTTGGATGATATCATAACTTGCACATTTTTGTGTTGCACTTAAACGTTTTTGCATTATCAATTTTTGTTTGTCTGCGCGGTTTGGCTAGACTGAATCTGTAAGTTATGCAAACTCCTCCCACTATCTCATCATCATCACACATAAGGTAGTCAGGGAGGAGTTAGGAAGGAGGACCAGATGGACATTCAGAGATGACCCTCCCCATCTGTTCTCAGCTGCTAACAGAGAACAACTCTTTGTGGCCAGCACTGCATGAATACAACTGTGCGGAGTCTAAACATCAATCCTGGTCTAGTTACAGTACTTCCTGCTCAAGGTGCAATAATACATTAACCCTTCCCACACTCTCCCCAACATCACTATAAAAGTGTTAACTAAAAGAGCAATCAGAAATGGCTTCTTATTGCAGGCACAGTAGTGGGATGATGCATGGCATTTATAAAGTTCAGTGCTGGCCACAAACCGATAATCTCTCTCAGCAATGGAAGGAGGTGGGCTGGGTCAGGTGACTTGCTTTGTGCTAAGAAAGTAACTCTCACTCTCCTGGCAATAAGGAGCTACTGGAGGCAGTCTGCCAGAAGCCAGGCAGAAACTTTCAGTATACTGTATATACAGACATATCGTATGCATTCAAAGATGGAAGGCTAAATTAGAGCTGACATATTCTTTTGATCCAAGAACCTTCTAGATCAAGACTGTCCAACCCCAGTGCTCAAAGGACAGTATTGTTACATTTTTTATTATAGGTCTAATTAACTGAACGGGGTGATTGGGGAGTTACTAGTATTACACATTTATATAGCATCTTTTACAGAGTACATTGAAAAATTCATGTCACCAACTAAAAAGAAACTTACAATCTAATGTCCCTACCATAGTCTTATTCTTGTAGAGCCAATTTAAGGGAAGTCCATCAACCTATCTGTAGGGTTATGTGATATAGGAGTAAACCAGAGGTAAGGTTTGGTTCATGAAAGACACTAGGCAGTCCATTTCAAAATACTGCCATGGAGTTTGCCCCTGGAGATTTGACACCCCTAATATAAAGATATAAGTATGATTTCACATACTTTTTGACATTTGATACATCATCAATATAAGCTTTATATAGAAGATCAGTTTTATAGAGGTTCTGACTTCTCCCCAGTGTGTATCTTTTGGTGCCGGATAAGCTCCAACTTTTTCTCGAATGTTTCTCCACACTCAGAACACAAGTACGGCTCCTCACCAACATTACTGCGTTCCCGTATAACAAAGCCCAGTTTACGAATGAAGCTCTTGCGCCATTCTGAGGGACTGCTTGACTTATCTCCTTTGTGAATCCGCAAATGTGTGGTCAGGTCTATCTTGCTGAGAAAATATTTGCCACACACCTGGCAAGACCAAGGCCTCCGCTTTGTGGCATGGGACTTCATGTGTCTCACAAGATATGCACTGCTCATAAAATACCTGCCACACTCTTGGCAACCGTGGAGGTTCTTCCTGGTATGGAGCCTCTGGTGCTTGATAAGATTGATTCTCTTGATGAAGCGTTTTCCACATTCAGGACATGAAAATGGCTTTTCACCTCCATGATATCGCTGATGTCTTAGAAAAGATGGCCTGTCGGCGAACTCCTTTCCACACTTCAAGCAAGTCAACTCATTGGTTGTCACATCAGTGCAGTGCTTCTCCTTGTGGCGGCAAAGATTGGCATTGCTGATAAACTGCTTGCCGCACTTGGGGCAAGAGAAAGGATTTTTGGTGGCATGGATGCTCTGGTGGTTGATCAAATTCACTTGCTTGCTAAAACATTTACCACATTCGGGACAAGAGTAGGACCTCTCCTTAGTGTGACATTTCTGATGTGCTGTTAGACTTGACTGGCTGATGAAACATTTGCAACAGTCAGGGCAAGCATATATTCTATCTTTTAAGTGGGTCTTCTTGTGCATACCCAGCCCAGACTTTTGTTTGAAAAGCTTTCCACATTCTTTACATGGATAGGGCCTTTTTGCTAACTGCTGTTTGTTTTTACTTTTGATGTTCTTCTTAGGTTGGCTGGATGGGTAGAGTGTACCATCTGCAAAAAGTTCCATTTCAACTGGGACTTCTATTTCATACGATATGGGTTCCTCCTTAATGTTACCCGGGGTTTCTTGTCCAGGATCTGAAAATGTGTAGATGGTGAAATTAGGCTGGTGTTTGTGAGGTGACTTGGGTTCTTCCTTAACAGCAATAGACTGGTACAGGGAATGTTCTTCAGTTTTACAAAATCCAGTGTCTGGAGCCTGTTCTTCATCTAAAGAGGGATCACCCTTAATAGACAATCTTGTACAGTCCACAGAGTTAGAGTCTGTGCAGGTGTATGTATTAGAACATGAAAGATTTCCTTCTAAAGAAGTGAGTGATTCCTGTTTAATGACGCTATCTACTTGTGGTGGAGGATTAGAGGAGTTGCAAACATCAGTGTTGGGCTTATCTGCTGTTTTATACAACAATGACTTTGCCTTTGCGTAGGTGAGAGCATACGTATGGTCCAAAAACACAGCTTTTATTTGTTTCAAAAGTAAGTTGGAGCCCTCAGAATTTGCGAACTTGGTATATCGAAGGTCTGTGGATGAACAGTTGTCCAGGTATAGAGAATGTTCTGTGTAGGAAGGTGTGACTTTGGTAAAGTTCTCCAGATGGTTGGTCAGGATTTCCTCATCAGTTGACAAATAGCTCCAAGTCTTTACTGTTATAACCATATCATGGTCTTCCGCCGCACAATCCCATGAAAGGGACTGACCTAAGCCAGCCATACTTCTTGGCTCTAAGTGTCAAAAAAAAAAAAAAAAAAAAGAGGTATAACACAGGGTATGCTTTCAGGAATTCCAGATATCAAGGTTCAATTTATAAAAATAAACTAACCAACACTATCTAGGAAGCTACCATACAAGACAAATTTGTAATCTGCTATAAAGGTTTCTATTGTGTGTCGTGGTGACTAACAGCTTGATAATGTGAATGACTTCTACCTAACCATGCTGTGAATGCGGTTCTTATTGGATATTAAAGGGACTCTGAGCACCTCTCATGGGTATGCCTCTAAGCCAGATGACTTCCAACAAAGTTGTGCTATGACGCCTCTGGAGGAGCCTCTTGCAATGGCCATGCGTGTCACTTCCTCTTCCTGCTTCATTCAGTGATGCACTTCTCTAACAGAGAAGGCAGGGGTGACCCGGAAGTTATAACATAGCCAAGATGACAGCCGCGATTTATAAACTGAAATCGAACGCAAAACTATTTTGTGTAGAACGGCGATGCAAGCATTAAATTAAAGAGGAGAGCGCAAGCTACAGAAAGGTATGCATCTTTAAGTTCTTTGCAGTACTGGTCGGAGTCTCTAGGCATACCCATGAGAGGTGCTCGGAGTCCCTTTAAACTTGGTGATTTAGATGAAGTTTAACAACAGACAGATAGATCTTCAGCATGAATCTCAATATTGCAAAAGACTATTAGGTCTTCAGATAAAGATGGCTCGCCAGTTTATGAAATTTGGTGTTTTATTTAGCTAATTGTGGTGAAAAAAAAAAGTCCCCAGGTGAGTGATGACAAATGCAGTGAGGCTCACGCTTGTTCTTACTATGGAGTTTCTTGCTATTGTACTGTATATCCCCATAACATCGGTTTTGTGCCCTTACTACTTCCTTCAAATGAGTAACAAACATCAGTCAAGAAAATGCACTTATAAGAAATCGTTCAAATTTTCACCAGGATCTGATCTAACAAATAGTCACTTGGGAAAGGCAGCAAATATGATCTCACCTGTTGATGCAAGAGGCAACTGATTCTCCATAATGACATCATTGTAGAACTCCTTGTTTCCTTCTAAATACTGCCACTCCTCCATAGAGAAATATACAGTGACATCCTGACACCGCACAGGAACCTGACATACACACACAGAAATACAGTCACCATCCAAACATGTCCCCTGTCTTACTCCATCATTTCCCATAATTCCTGGCACTGCTTACCTCTCCTGTCAGTAGGGCAGTGATCTTGTTGGTTATTTTGAGAATCTTCTGGTCACTGAACTTCTCAGGTATTGTGGAGGAAGGAGGACTGTCCATGTCTGGACTCTGGCTCCTGCTGCATCCTTCTGTCTCAGGGAGATGGCCGCTAACTGTCAATCGCCCACCAGACTTTTTTTCAATTATGTAATCCTACAAAAAGAGGGTGAAATACCAGAGATGATGTCACAAAACCCTGTCAGAGGCCTCTTCTTCTCCAGAAAGTGATGTCATGTGACATTCAAATAAACTCTCAGATTTGTGTTTTCGAAACAGCAAATTTACTTGATATTTCGCAAATCCTCATCACCATAGTCAGGTCTATCTTTTATTAAAAAGGATAAGAATATCATGTGATATTCTGCGTCACCTCTCTGGACATGTTGTGTGTCTATTAACAGGATTAAGAGTGAAATAAGGTAGCACTACTAGAACCCTCCTTATCTCCCCCCATGTAGGTCTGTGTTTTATTGGCAGAGATGAGCGTGATGTCTTGTGACACTCCCAGAATCCTCCTCACCTCTCTAGTCAGGTCTGTGTTTTTTGCTTGTTTGCCACAACTCAGTTTGCAAATCATTTGGCATGTGCAGTGAAGTTAGAGCTGGTCCGGGGCTTGGTAGGGGAGGTTAGAAATTGGAATTAAGTAGGTGGGGAAGGTTAGAGTGTTACTAAAGCCCCATACACACACTAGATTAAAGACGGTTGAGGCGGCCAATAACGACCACCTTTAACGATAATCCGACGTGTACAGTAGCCCCTGGCCAATGACCAGCTGTAGCGCTGACTCTGCATCTGTACAAGCTTGGCCAAGTGATGTGGCCTGAGGGACCTGGTCCCGATTCCAATTAGGTTTTAACAATCAAGCATGTGTAGGCACAGAGCAGGGGGTGAAGCTTTGCGTAAGGCAGTGGTTCTCAAACTAAGGCCCGCGGGCCGAATGTAGCCCTCTGAGGCTTTTTTACCGGCCCGCCACACACAAAATGTATTACTTACAGATGCGGTCAGCTACCTCTTTAGATATTGTTGGTCCGCATATGGAATAGCATTGCTGGCACCACTCATCCACATGGAAGCCAGAAGGCAGTAATTCGCTGTTGTCCAATTGGCCTGCAGGTTGTCACCTGAGTATGCTTCACTGTCTGGCCCGCAAACACTTCTACATCATTTTATGTATACTCCGGCCCCCCAGCAGTCTCAAGTATGTTGACCCGGCCCTCGACCCAAAATGTTTGGGGACCCCTGGCGTAAGGCATCTAGCATGTGTACACAGTTTAAGGAAGGATCGCTCGAACAAAAATGGAAGAGGATCATTCTCACAAACATAGGTAAAAGGGGCTTGCTTACACACAAATGCAGGGCCCAGAGTTCGCTCAGGTGGCTTCTGGATCAAACCCTTTCTAACAGGAAAAGGCATGATTATGCCTAACCAATCAAAAGCCAGAAAATTAGCCAGTGTAGAGAACCGCTCCCCCAAGACTGTGCTATTGCTGATGGGGGGCTTGTAATGTAACACACAGGAGGCGGGATGTACAGCACTCATGCAGCAGACATCTTGGAAGTCATAGCAAAAATCAGTGACCCTTTGCACTCTCGCATGCAAATGTCCAAACAAATGTAATCACAGATTCACTCATCCAGGCACCACTGTTATCCCTACACCTAATTTAAAAGCTGGGGTCTTAGTTCACAAAGGAATGCATTCTTTTGCTTAGTCACCTACACTGTGCAGAAGTACCCAGGTAAACGTAGGTGTCCTAACTCTGGCCCTGTAACATGCATAGTGCAAACATGCAAACATACATTGCATCAAACCTATCAAGGGTTTAGGAGCACACATCCTGATGTCCTCTCCTGGGACAGATAGTGCATCTTACCAATCGCACAAGGGAGCTAACGTAATGTATTCATGTGCACCATGCACATACACCAGCATAAGCTGTGTTAATGCTGACAAAAAACACAAACGGGAAGGAGGGAGTGCACTGGATTTATATGTTTGTCTTTTGATCTTGGAAGTCATAACGCCTTTGGACATTGCAATTCACAAAAAACAGGTGACACTACTAATTTGGCCAAGTATACAAATTAAAAATGTCGTTTACAGAGAAGCTAAATGTAATGTAATGCTGGGCATACACGGCTCGACTTTGCCGCTCGATTCTCCCGCTCGATCGATTCCCTGCTCAATTCCGCAGGCAATTCTCTTCTCTTCCACTCGTTTCTCTTATCTTTTTCCATTGTGTTCAATGCAGAATCGAGCGGCGAAGCGATCGATCAGGATATCGGAAATTATCTATCGAGCCACCTAAATGGCTCTAAAACGAACCGTCTATTTCCAGCATAAGAATTAGAATTGTAAAGTGTATCCTGTATCTGCAGATCATGTTTATAACTCACTGTAGCCACAGCATACACATCATCTCCCCCCCCCCCCCCCCCACTACTCCTCCTATTCAGGGCCGGCCTCACCATGAAGCAGACTGAATCACATGATTCAGAGCAGCAGACTATAGAGAGCAACATCAGCTCTACACTCACTTTTTCAGTCTCTCCCTCTGCACTGCAGCTTCCGCCCAACTCATGGAGCACAGAGCTTGCCTGCTGTGAGTCTGTGAGTGCTGACACGCCCCTTAATTAAACATGCACTGCTCCCTGCTGGCTCCACCTTCTCGCCATGTGCCATTCTGCCCTCTCCTTTCACTGCACGCATCCTCACAAGTTTGTTTCACTTCTCCATTCAACTGCACTTCAGATTTTTATATAGAGTATATTCAATTAGAATAGTCAGAAGTGATGTCATGAGATATTCCAAGAAATCTCTTCACCTCTCCAAAAAGGAAATAAAGGATCTCCAGAGTTAAGTTTAGTATTTTGTCAGTTACGTCGCTCTTGTCACCACCCATTCTCAGCAGGTGCAGCAGGTGGCATGTAACAGTGCAATCATCTGGCTTCACTGAATGGTGACATCATTGATCCATCTGGAGGCAAAAAGCAAATGTATTCACAAGTCTCAGTTTATAATCAAAACAACATAAATATCCATGTCAATGGAAGAAAATAAAATGAAACTCAAAAACTGAACAAAGTAAATTATCAAAGAAATCATGCTGATCAGAGATAATTATATGCATGTCTTTGGAACTCAGCTCCAAGTACTGTACTAGAGTCCACTGTTTGGCACCAAAACAATGCTTCCAAGATTTATTGTTAGGCCATCTACTCCTGTTTGTCTTTGACTCTGTGTGCAACTTGTCAATAAATCTTGGAAGCATTTTGGTGCCCAGCGCTTTCTACTACAATTTCTGGACTCTACCTTTGTTGGTGCATACGACAAATCCAAGGGCAGGTTGCTGTGCAAATAGCCAGCATCGGGTGCCAGCCGTCTCTTGTTCTTCTGTCTTGGCTAGAGTCCATTGTGTATCTGTGTTTGCTTCAGCTGTGCACCTTTCCATACAGGGACAGGACCAATAGCGTCTCAGTAGCTTCCTGTGACCACGCCAAAGTCTTACAATTACTCAACACCCACTTCCTGTAAGCTACAAGTCTACATCCTCATATAGAGTGCACACGATTTCTATGGTAACACAGGAGTAATGGAAATTTAGTCTGGCATCTATCGGTTTTCCTACTTTGGGTGTCACATGGTCACACCCGACTGCATCCAGAGCGTAAAAGATGTGCTAATGACTATAAAACAAGTTATCCACCCACCAGCTTCTATATATTGTGTGTCATCACCTGTTAAACTGTTTAGATTATTAGAATGCGCCTTGTTCAGTTCTGTGTTTAGACAAGATTTTATAATTGTTGTAGGGCAACTGAAGAACTCAATCAAAGTATTAAACTGTGTACATCTGCACAAAGAATGTCACACACAGGGGCCAGGACTTGCTATAGCTGTGCAATGTGTTCTACTGCCATGGAAGAGGGACAATGGCAAGTGATGGTGTGACTTCTGGTGAGTGGGGTAAGGAGTGTTACAGTGTGCTTGTCTGGGATGTAGCACTCTGGATCTTTTGGTAAGCCATTGGGGTGGCTGTACACACACTAGATCAGGCTTTTTCAACCAGGATTCAATGGCAACCACTGTAAACGCAGGTGGGGAGATTAGACCTGTCCCCACTCAGGATTAAGCAGTCACTCTCCATAGATCAGAAAAAGGGGGCAACACCCCTCCACCAGGCTGTACTCAAACAATGTATTAAACAAACAGAGAACCAGAAGAGTAAAAATAGCTAAAATGGTTAAAAATACAGAAGAGGCGGTGGTGGACTTAACTCCTCCAAGCAGACACAAGTACTGTCGATTTTGAAAATCACAGAAATTTTATTAACATACTCCAAAAAGTGGTGTAACGCGTTTCACAGGCGTAACACTGCTTCATCAGGCAATACAGAAGGAGCATATAACAGTAGTAGGTCTAGGTAACACCAAGCGCCTTCCTGAGGAAGGATCCTGAGGCTTCCCTCTCTTCAGGATAGTATCTTATTTTGATCCTCAGCTTTGGTTCAAGATCGCTTTAAGAAAGATACCGCTAGATTCTCAGGAGAAATGGTCCTGGCTGAGAACACTCTGGCATGTGTACCAATCTTTAAGCTTTAGTGTATCCATGTCCGCTTAATAGACACAAACTCAGGTACTGTTTATTCCTGAAAATTGGTAAAAGCATACTGTGCTTTGTAAAAAGTCTGTAAATATAACCCAGAATGATGGTCTACATTATCATTGCTATGCAGAAGATACACTACTCCATCTGTCCTTGAAGGAAAGCCCACAGGACCCATCCACATCAGTCAAGAGCAACTCAACCACGTAAGCGGGCAAAATCTAAAACAAAGACTAAGTCGTAGGCCAAATTTTTTATTAAGATTTAACATTGATTGAACAGTCTCAAACACTGTTCAATAAATGTTAAATTCAGATCTCTCTCTGTTGACTTTCAGAGCCTTGAATAGCCTGATTCCTATACGCCTGAAGACAAAGCAGGAAATTATGGCACACAAGCCATTCAGAAGATACATTGCCACCTTAGACCACATTGTAATTTGCAGCTATGGCTATAGTGCAGGGGCAAACTCGGCCCTCCAGCTGGTACGAACTACAAGTCCCACAATGCATTTGCCTTTATGAGTCATGACTGTGGCTGTCAGATTCCTGCAATGCATTGTGGGACTTGTAGTTCCTTAACAGCTGGAGGGCCAAGTTTGCCCATGCCTGCTATAGTGAGTCATTTTACTGCTGGGATAGTCAAAGTCCAATTCAGCGACAGTAGCATTGGGGGAGGTCATCTGGGCCCCGGGTTATGGCGAATATATAGCTGAACTCTGGACAGCGTTGGGGGTCACTAAACAATGTACGAAGTAGGTACGGGTGTGGAGAGAGCTGGCGTGGAGGACATTGATTTTATGTTATGCTTGTTAAACTTCGGATCATGTGAGTGCACTCTGTTTTAACTTTTTAAATAAACATACGGTTTTACGCTATGAGAGGCCTTTCAGTTTGATAGGTGCTATGAACTATCTGCTCTGATGTGGATCCATCTGCGGGGAGACGACTGTTGAGGCTATGCAATAAGCGAGTTTGCTGTCTTATAATGTGGATGGCAATGTGAATAGGTGAGAGTCCACGTGTACTGGTGGTTGGGATATATGGATAGCAGGAAGAGCACTGTGACATCCGGTGGTAACATTAGATGTGTATAGCTGTCTGTGATTTGGCGGCCACGCTATATGGTGAGGACCTGTGAGACCCTGCATGCCGGAGGAGACACACTAGAAAATTATTTAGAGCACATGGTGTTTGGGAAGGAGATATAAGTCCAAACAGTATTATGCTATGTCTCTTTGTTTTCCCTTGTATGTTTGAGTGACAACTTTGGAACAAGACAACTCTGAAGCTGTGAGCGCAGTGTCGTGGTGGAAATTTATTGGAATACATCTTATGCTTGGTGACTGACGCTGCGATCCAGAGAACTCTTTTGCTGGTTAAGTAATAGACTGGTTAATGATACTACTAATACTGGGACATTAATTGAGTGAGCGCACGAATACATTGGTTTTCAATGTACGAAGTATGGCTACTGAGTATCCGAACTTGGGATAACTGCAGAGAGATGGGATTCTATGTATGATCAATAATATCTTCTTTGATCCGGCACCATAATTACCTGGGCAAACTTTTTACAATTCCCCCCTGAAAAAAATTATTAGAACCATATACCCTTTAACGTAACAATTCTCATGAGCCAATTGGAAAAAATTGACCTCCAAGTCTTCTCACATACAGCCCACAGCTCTATGAAACTTATTCCCATAATCAGTCCAAAAGGCTACATCCCTGGACATCTTCAAGACACATAAACTAATTTGTTGTACTGAACCTCTGTAATTCATTTTGGCGCTGGTCTAGTTTAGGGGACCCAGCAGGAAACCTCATCGGGAACAGTTCTCCAATCAAGACAAGACAAGACAAATAACATTTATATTGCGCTTTTCTCCTTGCGGACTCAAAGCGCCAGAGCAGAGCAGCAGCCACTAGGGCGCGCTCTATTGGCAGTAGCAGTGTAAGGGAGACTTGCCAAAGGTCTCCTACTGAATTAGTGCTGGCTTACTGAACAGGCAGAGCCGAGATTCGAACCCAGGTCTCCTGTGTCAGAGGCAGAGCCCTTAACCATTACACCATCAGCCAATCACAGTACCCTTTTTCAGCACGAAGCATTGTGATTGGCTGAATAGTGTTGGCATAGTTTTTTATAACCTATCTGAAACCTAGCAGTTCGAGAGGGTGCCTTCCACCCAATCACGTTAGCAGAAATTCCCTATGAGGATTCCTGCTGGGTCCCCTAAACTAGACTAGCACCATCATTTTTGCCCACGAGTTCCCAAGAGAAAAGCACCAGCAAAAACACTGTTATTATATTATTATAAATAAATGATATTATATCATGCTGCGCTGTTTGCATTGCAGTGCTTGGTCCCTGGTTTGAATCCCGGACAGGGCACTATCTGCATGGAGTTTGTATGTTATCCCTGTATCTATGTGGCTTTCCTCTGGGCACTCTGGTTTCCTCCCACATCCCAGAAACATACAGGTAACATAATTGGCTTTCCCCCTAATTTGGACCTAGACTAAGATACATACACTACACAATACATACATAGACATATGACTAAGGTAGGGACTAGACTGTGAGCTCCTCTGAGGGACAGTTATAAGTGACAAGACAATATACACTCTGTACAGTGCTGCGGAAGATGTCGGCGCTATAGAAATACTAAATAATAACAATCAATCAGCACTGTGTGTACCATAATCACTTGATAAAGACTTCTGTGGGCCCATCAGATCTAGGACCCCGGTGAGTCGCAAGCCCTGCATCTCCTAATGCTATTACACTGACTGACTATATTCTGTCCCCAAATGTAAATAATGTACACAAGCCAGGTCCACCTAGTCTGAGTACTGCAGGATTTTTTTCAGAGAATCTTTCAGTAGATGAATAATGGCAATAAATCTTCATGTCCCCATATGGTGCAGCTTCAGAGCTTTGCTATAGATGTATAGGCAAATACATAGAAATACATATGAACAGCATCAAGTACAATAAAAAAAACAAGTAAATACATATGCATGAATACAAAAATAAGTCACTCATGCCCATAATAGATGATTATAATCACAGATCTCACCACGTTTACTTGTCTCCTGCAGCAAAGGGCCCATATTTCCTGCTACAAGTGCTTGAACTGGAAGTCAAGATTCAGGAGAGAGGAATCACTTCCTGCTTATGCGTATCACCAGAGTAGTTTGCGTTCCAACTGACTTCCTATTGAGCAGCAACAGCACCATCTTGTGCTGGCTAATGATACTGCTTCTAGAAATAGACACGTCAGAGCTTCACCAACATAGAATGTTAGTAAAATGCGGAGTCTGGACAACATGCAGACTCACTGCAAAGCCAATCATCTGCAATTACTGTGGAATTTGAGTGGCCTAATCCATTCCAAGTTTGCACTAGAGTGTGTGTGGTTTACTATATCAAAAATTGTTATACTCTAGTACATAAGGTCTACTATAGTACTGCATCTTAACCACTTCCCGACCGCCTAACGCACAGAGGCGGCTGGGAAGTGGACCCCACAAGGACCAGCTCATGCCCAAAGGCGGCGGTCCTTGTAAGGGCATGGGCGGAGCGATCGCGTCATCCGTGACGCGATCCTCCGCCGGCGCCTGACTCCGCTCCCCCACCGCAACATCCCGCCAGCCATACGGAAGCGCCGGCGGGATGTTAACCCCACGATCGCCGCATACAAAGTGTATAATACACTTTGTAATGTTTACAAAGTGTATTATACAGGCTGCCTCCTGCCCTGGTGGTCCCAGTGTCCGAGGGACCACCAGGGCAGGCTGCAGCCACCCTAGTCTGCACCCAAGCACACTGATCTCCCCTGCCCCCTGATCGCCCACAGCACCCCCCGCGGGCAAACATGTCAGTATAAAATAAACGCAATGCGGCCAACATGTCAGTACAAAATAAAAGCAATGCGGGCAAACATTTCACCAGAAAAGAAACGCAATGCGGGCAAACATTTCACCAGAAAAGAAACGCAATGCGGGCAAACATTTCACCAGAAAAGAAACGCAATGCGGGCAAACATTTCACCTGGAAAAGAGACGCCGCTGCCAGTTCACTGGAGACACAAATAGTCTCCAGTACAGGGCTCCAGCAGCCATCTTGCCGTAGCCCTGCTCGCCTGCCGGTGTCAGAACACCGGAAGACAGTTAGGCTGGAGCGGGGCTGCGGGCAATGAACTGGCACGGCGTCTATAGACGCCGCTGCCAGTTCATGAGGAGAGTGGCCAGAGTCCCAAGGCCGGGACATCCCGCTGCTGAAAGCGGGGCGTTTCCCGGGACCTCATGCTGCCTGGGACAGCGGACCCCGAATCCGGGACGCATCCCGGGCAATCCGGGACGTCTGGTCACCTTAGTTAAACTAATTTTTTACCCCTGACTTAAGGTTACCTTTAAAGGGGTTATTTAACCTTTAGAAAAAAAGTTTCACTTACCTGGGGCTTCTGCCGGCCCCCTGCAGACGTCCTGCCCCCCCGCCGTCACTCACAGATCCTCATGTTTCCCAGAGCAGGTCACTTTCCCATTTTTCATCTAACTAGATGAACGCCACTGCGCCTGTGCACGTGCGGCTGTGGCCGCGCACGTCCTTGCTCCAGCTGCGTCTCCAGGAGCTTCTTGCGCAGGCGCCGTACAAAAAACTTTGTGCGCTGACGCACGGTGTGGGAGGTTAATCGATCTCTGAGTCTCTTTAAAGACCTGAGTCCTCATACATTTATGGTTTGTTTGTTTGTTTTTTTCCTAGGGAATGACAGCAGAATTCTCTGTGCTACAATTTAACTCTTTCCTGACTCATGTGGTAGCAGCAGAGCATTGTACTGTGTTAGGGCCCGTTTCCAATTCACGCGGTGCGATGCGACTACATAGACGCATCGCACCGCGGCTGTAATGAAACCAATGTCAATGGAACAGTTTCCATTGCGTGCTGGTCATGCGGAGCGGAGCAATCAGAGAATCTGTAGCATGCTGCAGATTCTCGCACGGCTGCCTCCGCCCACCGTCTCCCCATAACAGTTCTACATCGGGAGATGCGGAAGTGACGTGATAGGCACATCGCATCCCTTTCTGCCAGTGGAAAAGTCCCCGAGCCATGAGTGAAAGCAGGATGTTTTGAGACAGGACTGTATACATTTATTTATATTTACAAAGCAAGCTATGTATCTCCTACTGATGCTGAATGTCAGAGGCGGGACAAGGTCCTCCAGCACCCAAGGCTGAGACACCAAAGTGCGCCCCTCCATCCCTCCACCCCAGCCATCACACACTGATTGCTATTAGACTAAGAGGCGCCACAGGGCCCACAACCTCCCCAACACCTTAATATCTAGTTATCTGGCTTGCAGTCACTGCTATGTATCCCCTTTTCTTTCTGTTTCAAACACAAATAGGAATGACAGCTGAATGAATTGTGCTCCCCCTCCTACACTGCGCCCTGAGGCTGGAGCCTCTCCAGCCTATGCCTCGGCCCGGCCCTGCTGAATGTATATATAGCTGTGTGCTCTCACATCTTGTCAGTATACAGCGTCTACAAGTGTATAAAAAGTCTGATGACACAGCTTATTATCCGAAGGCTCACTGACTGTTTTTCTTTTCAGTTAGCCAAAAAATGGCATCAAGTAGTAGAAATCATCAGCACACCAATTTCCAACGCACATACAATTACCACATGCCTTGATAAAGGGGGACCGTGTGTGGCCCTGAAACAATTGTTGGTGTATCGTGTGGAAACTGGCACACAGGCACAATAAATTGTATGTGCATTGGAAATTGGTGTGCTGATGATTTCTACTACTTGGACTGTCAATGTGACACTGCCCATGTCACTTCATCAAGCACCCATACATGGATAGATGGTGTGCCGAATTCTCTTGTGGATTGTAAAAAATGGTATCATTCTGTTTCAACACTTCAAGCTAACTTATTTTAAGATCTGTCCTTCCATGGGCTTGATTCACAAAAGGGTGCTAACTAACTAAAAGCCCCTTAGCACGCCTAAAGCCATTCAGAACACGCAAAGTTTCACGCACGGTGCACGCTAAACTAAACCGTCGCGGCGTGGCCTGCATGGCAAGCTGAAAAGACGCATGGCGCTGAGCTCCGCTGCCCTTATCTGATTTAATCCGCTGTTACTAGTGCAAGACGACAGCTATTCGGCCCAAATTCTTCATAAAGCTTCTACTAGTCCTTCCAGACAAACTAGCCGAGCAGAGCGAATCTCCGGTGCAGGGCTTGGAAGATATCGTCCCTCCCGGAGCTGCCTGGGACCCAGCGCCTGGCCCGACTAGGAGTGACATACTCCCACCGCGCCCTTCACCATACGGCCTCACCATGGCCCAACGCACCAAAAGCAATAAGGAGAAGGGAGATAAAAACAAATCCCCTGAACACCCTCCAAGCACGCCGAGCACCAGCAAAGGCAGACAAAAACAAGACAAAGAACCACTGGTAGAGGAGGAGGCAGATGAGATGGACGGACCTCCGCCATATGTAGAGGGCATTATGGAAGCCATCAAATCGTGCCAGGCGGCTCTAACTTTAAAAATAGAACATGTAGAGACTGGCATGGGGCTAATAAGGCAGGACATGACGAAAATAAGAGGTCGACTTACCGAGCTGGAGAGACGCACTTCGTCTAATGAGGATCAGGTAGCAGAACCTCAACAACAAGTCCCAGACATGCTAAAACGCATTAAAACTTTGGAGGAGAGGGCAGAAGATTCCGAGAATCGGAACCGAAGAAACAATCTCCGTCTTCTAGGGCTCCCAGAGGGCAAAGAGGGAAAAGATGTTCCAGCATTCATAGAGGCCCTCCTCCGACAACTGCTGCCAGATGAAACCTTCTCTCCGCACTTCGTGGTGGAGAGAGCACACAGAATGCCCAGCAAACAAAGCCCTCCTGGGGCACCTCCTCGGGTGCTTATCTTTAAAATCCTAAATTATAAGGACAGAGACGCAATCCTGACAGCAGCCCGTGAAGCGGGGGAACTGACCCTGGAAAACTCCCGATTAATGCTGTTCCCTGACTATTCCACGGCCACCCAAAAGATGAGAAAGACCTTCATTCAAGCTAAAGTAAAACTCAGAGAGCGGAATATCGAATACTCCATGGTTTTCCCTGCGAAGCTCCGTATACAACATGGCGGCCAAGTTCATTTCTTTGAGAAGCCTGGAGAGGTGTTTGAATGGCTGGAAAAAAACCCAGACCGCTCCAAGTAATGCTTTATTTTATTTTGCTATGCACCTGGTGATTCCGGCAAACCTGTAAGTACTGAGCATAACACTACACTCTGACCACATGTCGGAGGCTTAGCCTCGGCTGTCTCTACCCTCCCCCCCTGCTCCTGACATTCCTCTTCCCCCTGCCGGGCTACGATGTTCAAAGGAGAGGCGAGGGTAAGGCATGTACTGTTTTATTCCTTGGACGACTATAATGGGTCTGGTGAGACTCGGTATTAGTGATTTAAGGTCAGCATTACCTGCCTTGCGCCTAGCTAATTAACCCTTCCTGCGGCCAATTTAGAACATTGCTAAAGATCACCCTATCTCTTCAGAGACCCCACTTTTATATTTCATGTTGAAATGACTTTTCCCTGACATAAAGAACATTTCTCTCCTATGGAGAGTTTAAACTGTATGCTGAGCGGGAACAGAGACTAAAATGGCGGCAAGGCGCGAAAACACGCCACTGCGTGGTCATGGCTACAGTGAGCTTTTGAATGTAACACTTACTCCTGCATGATTCTCTATGTGGTCACCTCCCGCTCGGAAATCTATCTGACCTCACTGTGGATTGTGGCTATCGCGAATAACCTGGTGTTAACAGTGGAGATACACTGTGTTAACTTTAAGCTGCCATTTCATTGTACATAGCATACCGAGGCTCCTTTATGATGCTCGATGTTGTTTATAGTGTTCTGAGCACAAAGAAGATATGACTAAGGAGGGAAGAGATAAATGGGGATAATATGCAGCATATATAAGGTTTAACTCGTATTGCTAACATGTCTTGGAGATAGCTGTGACACAGATCTAATGGACTGGCTCGGTGGCGCGCTGGGAGAGACCCTTTGCTGTGGCCCTGCGCTTTACCGACACCTTGACACATAACGCATAGACTGATAAGCTTATGTCTACACATACTGTAAAGGAGTTGAGAGACACGGCGCAGGGGTATATTAAACTAGCGGGTGAATGCCACTAGAACTAACTGGGCCACCCAAGATGCATCTACTTAAATTTCTCGGGTAATGATTAAACATTAACATAGAGCGGGCTTTGCTAAAATATATCCTTACTCTTCTGCATGTACATTGTCATACTAATATCCCTGGTGACACAGGTCTAACAGCAAAGTTTAACAGATTATACGGAAACTTCAGACCGGTGAGATCTGCTCCTGAACTCTCAAACTGTTAATTAATCACTGCATGTATGCCCACTAGATGGAGACATAGGCCTCAATTCACTAAGCTTTATCAAACACTTTATCAAACGTTTGATAATTTACCTCATGGGTAAAATCTAATTTTGAATTCACTAAGGAGTTATATATTTATCGAATGTTTTATCGATAAAATATTCAATAAGTCTATAACACCTTAGTGAATTCAAAATTAGATTTTACCCATGAGGTAAAGTATCAAACGTTTGATAAAGTGTTTGATAAAGCTTAGTGAATTGAGGCCATAGTCTGGGGAATGAAACTAAACTGCCTACTCACACTAAATTAAATCTTTGGCTCTCTCTTCTGTCGCTATGAAGGCTTATCTAACCAAGCTAACAGGTGTGGATCTGGGGGGATGCACGATGGGGGAGGGACGGAACTAATGGATGACTTTCCTATCTAAAATGAACAGGACCACTTTCCAGCTGTGCCTTACTGCAAACTCCTATCTTAAGGAGAGGCTGAGACAACTAGCTCCACATATAGACTTGGGAGACGCCGGAGGTGAAATGGTGCGTCCTTCAGCTCACTTAAAGGATCATCATCTGCAATGTCAATTGACAACTACATGGTGACTGATGCACTGACTTCGCCCCTGCTGCTCTCAATGTAGTGGGACTGGGTTCTTTCAGCCTTATCAGGGATCACAGGTATAATAAATAACACAGCGCTGCAGTGCTGTATTCGCCAGGTGCTTTTTATGGCAATGATCTTCTCTACTGTTTAATATAGTACATACTGTTATACTAGTAACATATAAGCTATTTTTCCCCCAATTACGATTGGGAGTAAGTTTGGGCAGCGGAGCCCACGTCTAACGGGAGCTTCCCCGGACAACGAACAGGACAGAACAGTAATCACATAAGTTGATTTTAGGTTGGGTGTTTTGGGAATAAATATCCCTTGTTGGGATATAGGGTGGGAAGTAAATAACATGGCTGATGTAAAAATGTTTTTTGGGGGAGGGGGGTTCTCCAACCAGGTCTTGCTTTGCACAGGATTGTTTATGTACTGTAATAACCAATTATGTGTTTATATGCGCACTCACAATGACAACGAAAGGTGATTGTAAGGTTCTATCGTGGAATGTAAGGGGGCTTAATGACAGGCTCAAAAGATCTCTTGTCTTTAACTACCTTAAGCAGCACCAACTGGATGTCTGCATACTACAGGAAACTCATTTAACCGGTAGTCGAGTCCTTGCTTTGAAGAAGCCTTGGGTGGGTAGTTGCTACCATGCTACTTATTCCTCACATTCCAGAGGAGTAAGTGTCCTGGTGCGTAGAACGCTTCCATTTCAACTTCTCCACCTTAAAGAGTAACTGTCAGGCTGCAGAAGCTAATTTAAACCTCTATTCTCCTGTGTTAAACAGTTTAGACAGAAGCCAAAAAGACATTACTAAAGATAAAAATCTCTCTTACATTTAATGTGTGCTTATCAGCAAAGCTAAGCTCCTAAGGAGGACGCAAGCCGCATTCCATACTGCAAAGCATTCTGGGGCCCTCCCCTCGGCTGCTAAGGAGAAGACGGGATCAAGTTTCAGCAGCTTCTAACTCAGTCCAGCCACAGCACAGATAAATCTCCGGGAAGAATACTCTGCAGGAGTCCGCTATTGTTCCTAGCCACATGGCTCATTCATATTCACTGCACACTGTGTTATTCTGTACGAGCTGTTCTGTGATCAGAAGCAGGCAGGACATGACGACACATTTGGCTTCACAAACATGGAACCTGCCATGGGCTGTCAGGAGCATCATTCTCTGCATATACTATATAAAAATTCTGTGAAATCCAAACGTGGACAGTGAAATGCATATGTAATGTAAGTACAGCCAATCTTTAGCTACTGATATATGTGTTTATTTTCTCTGAGACCTTATACCTAACAGCTCCTCTTTAAACTTGACACACAGGGAAGGTATGTTGCTATGCACGCATTGATACATATGCAAGATATTATGATCGTGGGTATCTATATACCTCCTCCTGCTACAGTAACTATCCTGGATTGTCTAGCCTCTTTAATTGCAGAATGGGCTCCTGAAAAAATTATACTAACAGGAGATTTTAATATGGTAATCCAACCACAAGACAGACAGAAACCTAACTTAAAAGAACCTAAGGAATTTAAAACATGGATAGATAGTATGGGATTTATTGATGTGTGGAGGTGCCCGGACCTCCCTGGATACACGTGCCATTCGACCTCACATAAAACTCTATCAAGAATAGACCTGGTCCTGGTTTCCAATTCCTCCTTACCTATTATCCATTCCATACAGCGTCTTCCTTGGGCCCTTTCAGATCATGCTCCCCTAATGACTACCTTAACACTCAGACAAAATACTTCCTGTAAACCATGGAGATTATCTGGCTATTGGATACATGATCAAATAATTCAAGAAAAAATCCCCCAGGCCATTGCTCAATTCTGGCCCACTAATAAAGACTCTGCTGATAAACCAATAGTATGGGACACGTTTAAAGCCTACATGAGAGGGGAATACATGGTGCAAATTAAGCAGTGAAAGAAAGCTAGACTCCTTGAACTTCAAACAGCAGAAAACAAAGTAAAAGACACTGAAATCCTATACCTGACACGACCTGACCGTGCCACATACTCAGACTGGCAGCTGGCTATTACTAACCTAAAAAATCTTTATGTAGATTCTACTAAAAAGGCTAACCTTTGCCAAAAACAGAGGGTCTTTGAGTATGGGGACAAATGTGGGAAAAGGCTGGCATGGATTACTAAAGAACATACCCCTACAGTGACTATTCCTGCTATTACTACGGAATCGGGCAATATTCTAACTAATGCGGAGGGGATAAACGAGGAGTTTGCAAAATATTACACTAACTTATATACCACTAAATATAACTCCCCAACTCATGAACTACAAGACTACCTCTCAACTATCTGTATACCAGAACTTTCTGAAGAACATAAAAAAATCCTTGATCTCCCGATCTCCCCAGACGAAATAGCTAACGCAATAGCGACATTAAAATCCAATAAAACCCCGGGACTTGATGGAATACCATCTGAATTCTATAAACAACATTCTGAATTAATTATCCCATATCTCCACGACCTTTTTAAGGATCCGGATGGTGTTCAGTCCTTGCCTGATTCCATGAAAGAGGCACTGGTAGTGGTTATCCCCAAGGAAGGTAGGGATCCGCTGTTATGCTCGTCCTATAGGCCTATCTCTTTAATTAATATGGATTCAAAAATACTCGCCAAGATACTGGCTAATCGGCTAAAGCCATTATTAAACTCCATTATACATCCAGACCAAACAGGGTTCATGCCAGGGAGGGGGACGGATATAAATCTTAGGAGGCTATTTGTCAATCTCTCAACAAAACATGATAATTCTGGATACAGGGCGATAGCCTCGCTGGATTCAGAAAAGGCTTTCGACTCTGTGGAGTGGCCGTATCTGTGGTTGTTGCTCCAAAGGTTTGGTGTGGGACCTAAATTCCTACGATGGGTTCAGCTACTGTATGCCACTCCCAGAGCGAGAGTTCTTACTAATGGAATAGTGTCCAGTGCATTTAATCTAACTAGGGGCACAAGACAAGGCTGTCCTCTATCCCCCTTTTTATTTGCATTGGCAATCGAGCCACTTGCAACTATAATACGAGCAACAGAGGATATTCAAGGGCTGCGGATTGGCAATGTAACTGAGAAGATTGCACTGTATGCGGATGACCTTCTGCTCTTCCTTGGGGATGCCAATAAATCAGTGACGACTCTGCTGGAAACTATAGACAAATTCGGGAAATTCTCTGGTCTAAAGATAAATTGGGGAAAGTCTTCACTATTTGCAATAGACCCAGATGCCCAGAAAACCGCTGCAAACACTCCCCTACAATGGGTCTCTACATTTAAATATCTTGGTATACATATTACATATCCACTAAAAGACTACCTTAGAATTAATCTCAATCCAATTATAGACTCCTTTGATAAAAATTGTCACACATGGGCTAAACTACCACTGACTGTAATGGGAAGATCTAACCTTATAAAAATGCTATACTTACCTCGTTTCACATATGTCTTCCGACACACACCGGTATGGATCCCAAACTCGATCTTCAAAAAAATAAACAAAATACTAACTAATTTTTTATGGGCGGGGGGGATACCACGAATTTCTCTCACTTCCTTACAACTTCCCACCTCTCTTGGAGGTATGGCCCTTCCTAACTTTAAACTTTACTTCTGGGCATCTGCACTGGTAACCATCAGATGGTGGTTTGCTCAAGATCAAAGGAACACAGCTTCTATACTAGAGGCGGCGGCGGTGGGGTCACTTGAGGGACTTTCCCTCCTACCATTCAGAGGGACAAAAGCAATCACTGACTTACCAGACCCTATGGTTCTCACCATCAAAGTTTGGGACATGGCCAGGAAAAGATACCAACAAACGGACGTATACTCAACCTTCACCCCCCTGTGGTGTAATCCTCACCTGACCATTTCAAACACATACCTGACCCTATTCAATGGTCCAGGTTTGGTATTAAATGGCTAAAACACATTATTACAGAAGGACAACTGACCTCCTTTGACATGCTAAAACAAGAATTTTCACTAACAAATAAGATGTTCTTTCGATACATCCAAGTAAGGCATGCAGCAGGTGCACAGTTTCCTAGAGGTGTTGTACTAAAATCAGATCCACTAGAGGCTCTCTTGTTGCAAAAGCACCTTGAATCCCCTCTTTCTGCAATATATGCTACTATAATTGACACTTCAACTCCTAGAGTGGCTAAGGCACTACAGGAGTGGCAGAATGATGTACCTGACCTGGAAGAGTCTGAGTGGAAAGATATGTTGGAAGACACGGGATCTTACCTTATATCCATAAAAGACAGGCTTGTCCAACTGAAATTTGTCCACAGAATATACTTTACACCTCACCGTCTGGCACAAATGTATCCAGGGAGGTCTGATAGATGCCCCAGATGTGACCAACGACAGGCAAACTTTATCCATATGGTCTGGTTGTGCCCCTACATACAGATCTATTGGAACCAAATAAACACTCGCCTCCAGAAAATCTTTGAAAGACCGATTAATCTTAGCCCTAAAACACATCTACTGGGGGTTGCGGGTGACATAGCTCCCAATAGAAGGCTGCTGGCACTTTGGGATCTCCTATGCTATTATGCCAGAAAAAATATTATTACCCATTGGATCAGACAGAGCCCTCCAACAATAACAGAATGGATAACAATGGTAAACGCTGCCTTACCTTTTTATAAACTAACATACATTCAAAGAAAGTGTCCTCTTAAATTTGAGAGTATCTGGATCCCATGGATAGAACATCTTAAAGATCATGTAAACATGGAGAGAGAGGACAAAGCCAGCACTGCAGTTAGGGTTCTTTAATTGGTAAAAGGGAAGGGCAGGGAACCTCAGACCTGGCGCCCACTCAACCTGCTCTGACACCTGGCTACCATACAACTGTGAGTGCTTAACTTTTACCAATTAAAGAACCCTAACTGCAGTGCTGGCTTTGTCCTCTCTCTCCATGTTTACAAGTTCATTGCTTTTTTCCTGCCGGAGCACGCAGTTTAGAGGGACCTTCACCCACACAGTCTGTCATATAGTATAGCCCAGCCCGGCCTCCTGTTGCATCTTCCGCTGAGTGCTGGAACTTTTCTTTCCTTGCTTGCATTTTCATCTTAAAGATCAAGGTATCGAATATGATACGCAGAATTAGCGTGTTTCACACTTAGAAATGGTTGGCTATATTTAACAATGCAAGCAAGACCTGGAGGGATAGGGTGGGGGGGATTGGGGGGGGATGCTGGGTATGTTACTTGTTGTGATGTATAACCAAAATTTCAATAAAACCTATTTGTTAAAAAAAAAAAAAAACTAAACCGTCGCACCAGGTGCGCCCAAAATGTTGCACTGTGCGACTTTCGGTCGCACCCAGTGCAACGTTTTAGGCACACCCGGTGCAACGTTTTAGTCACACCCGGAGCGACATTTTGCATGCACCGCGCAGCGCTAAACTTTGCGCGCATTCAAAAAAAGCTTTGGCCGCGCTAACTGCTTAGCATCCCGGTTAGCACTCCCAAAGCTTTTAGGCATGCTAACTGAGTTAGCACCCTTTTGTGAATCGAGCCCCATGTCTTGCCATAAGTGCTAAATTGTCACTGTGTAAACCTGATCTGACACTACATCTATGCCAGTGTGTGTAGTTTGAGTTCCTTCTTCTTACTTGTCTCCATTGCGCTGCACTGTCCCCTGTTTGTGGCTCTGACTGCAGCCAGTCACACAGAGAACAAAGAAGCAGCGCATGCTCTGTCCACTCGCACTCCTTGTAATTTTTGCACTCCTGCCTGGATGTGCACAGCAGCCGAGGCCAGGAGTGTTATGGGTATGTGTACTTCACAATTGCTGCTCATGCATGAGCGTCATTTCTGAAGTATGCATGCCGAGGCACCCTACACCCACCCACTGGCATCCTCCTACCCACCCACTGGCACCCTACTTCCTACCCACTGGCACCCTCCTACCCACCCACTGGCATCCTCCTCCTACCCACTGGCACCCTACTACCCACCCAGTGGCACCCTCCTCCTACCCACTGGCACCCTACTCCCAACCCACTGTCACCTTCTCCCACCCACTGGCACCCTCCTACCCACCCACTGGCACCCTCCTCCCCACCCACTGGCACCCATCCCCCCACCCAGTGTCACCCTCTCCCACCCACTGACACCTTCCTCCTACCCAGTGGTACCCTCCTCCCACCCACTGGCACCCTCTTCTTCACCCAGCGGTGCCCTCCTCCCACCCAGTGGCAGTTTGCAAAAGTACTGGTGTGGCTTAAGGGCCCTTTTCCACTAGCAATCGCTAGCGTTCACGCTGAACGCTAGCGATTGCTGAATCGCAATTAGCGGCGATTCCCCGACGTTCGTGGCCACGATTTTGCTATGCTATGCACTGCATAGCAAAATCGCGGCAAATATCGCTCCGCCGCGCGTTCGCGTTCCCGACAAAAACGAATCGCGGTAGTGGAAATGACCTACCGCGATTCCTATGTTAAAAAGCAAACCGTAGCGATTGTAAAATCGCTAGCGGTTTGCGTTTTTGCGATTGCGCTGGTGGAAAAGGGCCCTAAAGGACACATCCGTGGAGCTGGAAAAAAAAATCTACTTACCCGAGGATTCCTCCAGCCCCTGCCAGCAGTCCTGTGCCCTTGTTGCAGCTCCGGTCCTGGTGGCCCGGGGTCCCCTCCGGCCCAAGATGCTCTCTGCCTCTGCGCAAGTGGCTCTCAGAGCCACGCTGACATCATCCGGACTGTACTGCGCAGGCGCAGTACTTCTGCTCCTGCGCAGTACAGCCTGGATGATGTCAGTGCGACCACGTGAGCTACACGCTGGAGCGCAGGAAGATGCCGATCTGGCGAGGTCGGCATCTGCACCGGAGGGGACCGGGAGGCACCGGAGCTGCGACGAGAGCACAGGGAGGCTGCAAGGGGCTGGAGGAAGCCCCAGGTAAGTAGATTTTTTTATATTTTAATTCCCTGGACCTTCCCTTTAAAGAGAAACCATAACCAAGAATTGAAATTCATCCCAATCAGTAGCTGATACCCCCTTTCCCATGAGAAATCTATTACTTTTCTTAAACGGATCATTCAGGGGGCTCTGTATGGCTGATTTTGTGGTGAAACCCCTCCCACATATGATGTCAGCGCCTCACAGCTCTGAGGTCCTGACATCACACTGTGGAAGCCTTGTTGCATTGTGGGAAATAACAGCTGTCTCCAACTGCCAAAAAAGCAAGCAGCATCTCCTTCCACTGACATCAACTGCCAGCAGTATAAATGTCACCATATGATAAATGTCAGAATGTAACTCAGGGAAAGATTTTACATCTGTGCAAACACTGATTAAATCATTTATACATAATTATTGTTAAAATTAAGCACTTTTTTTATTACATTATTATCACTGGAGTTCCTCTTTAAGGCCGACACAGTGTTCCTCTTTCTCATCTTCAAAAGTTGGGAGGTATGAGAATCTACAAATTACTACTTGCCGGCTACTAGACTTCACTGATAACTGCTTACACATCACTACATTCTATGGATCACCACTTGCCCACCTCTAGAATTTATGCATCACTGCCTACTTGTCTCTAGATTCTACTGATCATTACTAACCTGACAGTAGAAACTAGCAACCACTACCAACTTACCCCGTCACTAGAACTTAACTGTTAATAACCATAAGGCACTGTAGGCATGTGCCTACAGACGCCTGATGATGGAAAGGCGGCTCACTCACCATCCTACCCTATGTAGAGTACCGAGCAGAGCGTACACTCCCCATCCTACCCTATGTAGAGTACCGAGCAGAGCGTACACTCCCCATCCTACCCTATGTAGAGTACCGAGCAGAAAGAGCGTACACTCCCCATCCTACCCTATGTAGAGTACCGAGCAGAGCGTACACTCCCCATCCTACCCTTTGTAGAGTACACTCCCCATCCTATCCTATGTAGAGTACACTCTCCATCCTACCCTATGTAGATCTGGCTACCTAATGCTAAGGTTCATGGAGGGTGAAGTCTAGGATGCCAGGACATCTGTGCCTATAGGCTCCTGTGATGTAAATCTGGGATTGCAGCTATCCATTACAATCTATTGATCACTACCTGCTTGCCATTAATGTCTAACTATCATCACCTGCCTGCCAGTGGTATTCCTTGCTGTGTTTCATATAATCTGCCTGTCATTAATAGCAGTAGGAGAAATCCTACAATAGCAGAAATCCTACAATAGCAGGTGTAGCGCCTCAGTGACTGAGATGCTACACCTGCTAATGCCGAAATTCTGTTTTGTCCCCATGTTTATTGCCTGATGAAGCGGGCTGGGCCTGCGAAATGCGTTGCACTTTTTGGGGGTACTATTTAATAATTGTGATTGCTGCTATTCAGACAGTCTTTCGTGTCTGCTTTATGGAGGTAAGTCCACCACTTCCTCCCAGCAAATTTTAACGTTTTTATCCGCTTTTATCCTGCTGGCGCCTCTGTTCTCCTACTGCTATACCATATCCACCCTTGGTGGAGGGGTGATCTACCCCCTTTCGCATCTACAGAGAGCGATTTCTAATTCCTGAGTGAGGACAGGTCTAATCTCCTCACCTGCCTATACAGTGGTTGCCTTTGTGGTAATCCATGTTTGTGAGTATAATTTTCTCGCGATAACCTTCATTTATGCTTATACAATACAATAATACAATACAATAACATTTGTAAAGCGCTTTTCTCCCATAGGACTCAAAGCGCATAGTTGTGTCTCAGATTAATATAGGGTTGCAGGCTGGGTTGTGTTACAGAGGAGATAGTCAGATGTTCATGAATGCCAGACTAAAGAGGTAGGTTTTCAGTTTAGACTTAAATGCTTCTAGGGATGGAGCTGTCCTGATTGGGTGTGGCAGGGAGTTCCAAAGTGTAGGGGCAGCATGACAAAAGGCTCTGTCTCCAAAGGTTTTGAGGTGGACTCTGGGGGTGACCATGGTGTTACGTTCTTTTGATCTAAGATTGTGGGGGGTGTGATGCAGTTGCAACAAGTCCTTCAGGTATCCAGGGCCCAGATTGTGCAAGGATTTGAATGTCAGTAAGCCAATCTTAAACAGAATTCTCCATTTTATCAGTAGCCAGTGGAGTGAGCTCAGGGTTGGTGTTATGTGGCAATGGCGGGGTTGGCTCGTTAACAGCCTTGCGGCGGCATTCTGTACTAATTGCAGGCGGCGTAAGTCTTTCTTATGCTAGCCTGTGTAGAGGGCGTTGCAGTAGTCTAACCTTGAATAAAACACTTCAGCGCAAGCTCACTTATGTCCACCACCGAGAACACCATAAAAACAGATGCGCTTACCAGATCCTTACAGACCTTAACTACAGGGTCTGTAATAAAGCTTTATGAGGTCAGCAGCAGGTGTCTTCACAGCCGGCCTCCTCTCCAGTTTGGACAGAATAACTCAAATCCTCATATGCAGTGTTTCACCAAAAATTAGAGGCATGCAAAAAAACAATGCACATCTAAGCGTATCTGTAGCAATTTTTAATGTAGCGCAGTAAAAAACAGCATAAAAAGTTTTAAAAGGGGTCACTCACATCAGGGTCCTTGTTACAGGGACCCACAGAGAAGACAGCACATAAATCATGGGACGTCGTCCAGCCACACGTCCGCCTCACTCGACCGGTTTCACTATTAAAGTTTCCTCAGGAGCTCCTGAGGAAACTTTAATAGTGAAACCGGTCGAGTGAGGCGGACGTGTGGCTGGACGACGTCCCATGATTTATGTGCTGTCTTCTCTGTGGGTCCCTGTAACAAGGACCCTGATGTGAGTGACCCCTTTTAAAACTTTTTATGCTGTTTTTTACTGCGCTACATTAAAAATTGCTACAGATACGCTTAGATGTGCATTGTTTTTTTGCATGCCTCTAATTTTTGGTGAAACACTGCATATGAGGATTTGAGTTATTCTGTCCAAACTGGAGAGGAGGCCGGCTGTGAAGACACCTGCTGCTGACCTCATAAAGCTTTATTACAGACCCTGTAGTTAAGGTCTGTAAGGATCTGGTAAGCGCATCTGTTTTTATGGTGTTCTCGGTGGTGGACATAAGTGAGCTTGCGCTGAAGTGTTTTATTCGATATTGACTCAAACGCTGTACTGAAGTGTTGGACTTTGGCTGCGACACACACATATTGTTCCACAGATTCATGATTGTTTGGTTGCGCTGATAATGTGGTTTTGTTTTTAGTAGTCTAACCTTGATGTGACGAAGGCATGGACTAGGGTTGGAAGATCCTCTGAAGGAATTAGGTGTTTAATCTTTGCAATATTCCTTAGATGAAAGAAGGAATGTTTCACAACAGCTGAGATTTGATTCCTGAAGCTTAATTTCCCATCAATCAGTACTCCCAGGCTGCGCACACAGTGTGAGTTGTTCAGGTCTGAGCTCCCTATCCTTAGCGGTGTTGGTTCAGACTTGGGCTGCTTTGCTGTTGAGCCCTGGCCCTCGATAACAAGAACCTCAGTTTTGTCAGCATTAAGTTTTAGCCAAACATAGCTTAACATACTACACTATATTGGGCTCTCGGTTTCTCTACACATTATTGCCTGTCATTAATATCTGCATAGGCCCTGATTGCAGATATACTCCCTTTTCCTATTCTGAAGTATATGCAAATTACCAGCATAAAAAATGAAGCAGCAATCTTTATGATAACCTATACTTGTGCCATTCTCAAAACCCTTGGACACAACTGTATGCTCATTTCCTATTATTACTATTTTCAAACTTGCCCATCTCCTGTCACTGACACCTATCCTACAGCCAGGGATGGTTCTTCCTCGAAGCAACGTGAATCACGTGCTACAGTTGAGGGCGGCAAGAGGCGGCTCCCCAAATGTCCCCCTACTTGCACTCCCCGTCTCCCTCTGTAGATGCGCAACACCGTTTCACTCACCTGCTCTTAGCAACCCAGTGATGGGATCTCCATCTGCCTGCCCAGCATCCTGTATCCATGGCTACAGCGGTGCCTGCATGGCCGGATTTCTGGCAAGGCCACATAGGCCATGGCCTAGGGCACCAGATAAACAAGGGGCGGCCTGCAGATAGTGGGCATTATTTGCAGGGCATTATTTGCAAGTGTCCAAATAAATGAAAGGGGCCAGGATAACTGCACTATTAGTACCATCTGGCATCTGCCTGTGCTGTGCTACAGGCAGCTGCAGTCCGTTAACCAAACGTTTGTGAACAGTGTGTGACTAGCAAAAAGCCAGACCTTGTCCAATGACATAGCAGCAGCTACAGGCAGTTACAGAAGGCCGGGTCTCACGCACTTGGTTGTGGGGGATGAAAGGACCAGGGGCAGCACCAGCAAATAGTACAGAATACAGAAGGCAGCCCCTCACAGTACCCATTTCTTAATTATTGATTGGCCAGCGCTGTTACCCTGGAGACAGCAGTGGGTACAGGACTCACTTTTACATGTTGCTAACCCCACCCAATGTCCAATTGTGAGCCACTTTTGACTATGTGTGTGTGGTGGACAGCTCCCACCACGCCCATCACCTGTAGATCGCTTGATTGACCAGTTCCCCCGTGTGACGAGATTGATTCACTTCACGTTGCCATGGAGACCTCAGCACTAGCCGCAATAGAGGACACCAGCGGCCCAAAAGTTTTTGGGTGTGTGTGTGTGTGTGTGTGGAGAGAGGTGATAGGATACGGTTTCGGTTGGGGCGGCTGGTAATAGTCGGCCTTGGGCGGTAAGAAGTACAAATCCGGCCCTGGGTGCCTCATGTAACCTGTTATGTGCTGTCGAGTCACATGAGGCACCGCTGTAGTCAGAGAGGAAGCAGGACTTCACGTGTGGTTGATGATGCCATCACTAATCTGCTGAGAGCGTGTGAGTGATGCAGCGCCGGTGCAGCATGTACCTGGCACCCTGGGGATCAGAGCCGGGATGATGCGGGCCCTTAGGGCGGAGATACGGTCTTGGAGGAAGCAGAGGGAGGTAAGTGTAGTGCCAGAGCCTGCAATGAACAGCCTGATGTGTCTCTCCTCTCGGGTCCTTGTAAGAGAAGAGACGTATACTAAAGCACAAGAAGTTTTTTTTAACTTAAACAGCACTGGTGGCTGAAACAGGTGATTGGGCACTGCATGGTGCTTGGTGATTTAAGCGCCTCCATAGGCTGTAGAGTGAATTATGGCTATAGTGGCACTGTGTAATTTGCATGCTGACAGTAGCCAGCGTCTGAATTAAGGAATGAAAGGTGGCAGGGTAATTTAGGAATAAGGTTACAGTAAGGGCACATATTAAAACTTAGGCAGGAGAACTGTGCAGAGAGCACCATCATTTGGGTTCAATCCACACCCAAGCCTTTTTTACACATGTGCCTGTCACCTGCTTATGTTGCCTTGTTGATGATCTGGCTCTCCCCTAATACCTTTTCTCTGGATCTCCAGTGTGTGCTGTGAGATATTCAACCTCATTAAGAGTGTCACCATAATAAAAATGACACTGTGCATTTGTTAAGTATATTTTATGAAGACATCTGATTAATATGAAATCAGTTGATATCAATCAAACTTCACGGAAAGGAGAAGCTATTAAAAAAAAGTTAGCATGGGAGTTTTACTATTGTTTTCACATTTTGCATCATAAGTCTCTTTTCCTCATCATGTCCTGGTGCTGTAGTTGCATCTTCCTCTCCATCTTCCTCTTCTCTCCTGGGTCATAGGTTAGTATGACATGACAATGATGTCACTGTAGCAGTGTAGCAGTTATTCATATAGAGCAAATATGTCAGACACACCATCACTAGACCACAATAATTCCTCTACAAGAGTTGGCCGCAGTGGCGTAGCTAAGGAGCTTTGGACGCCAGGGCAACTTTTACATTGGGGCCTCCCCAAGCACTCTATATAGAACAATTGATATTGTTGGAAGACACGGGATCTTACCTTATATCCATAAAAGACAGGCTTGTCCAACTGAAATTTGTCCACAGAATATACTTTACACCTCACCGTCTGGCACAAATGTATCCAGGGAGGTCTGATAGATGCCCCAGATGTGACCAACGACAGGCAAACTTTATCCATATGGTCTGGTTGTGCCCCCACATACAGATCTATTGGAACCAAATAAACACTCGCCTCCAGAAAATCTTTGAAAGACCGATTAATCTTAGCCCTAAAACACATCTACTGGGGGTTGCGGGTGACATAGCTCCCAATAGAAGGCTGCTGGCACTTTGGGATCTCCTATGCTATTATGCCAGAAAAAATATTATTACCCATTGGATCAGACAGAGCCCTCCAACAATAACAGAATGGATAACAATGGTAAACGCTGCCTTACCTTTTTATAAACTAACATACATTCAAAGAAAGTGTCCTCTTAAATTTGAGAGTATCTGGATCCCATGGATAGAACATCTTAAAGATCAAGGTATCGAATATGATACGCAGAATTAGCGTGTTTCACACTTAGAAATGGTTGGCTATATTTAATAAAGAGCTAATACTGTATTTAATAAAGAGCTAATACTGTCGTTGAGGGAGGGGCCCAAGGGCCCCTGATGCGGTCGTAACCTCTGCATCCGCTATTGCTACGCCCCTGGTTGGCTGTGCTAAGGCCTTATTCACACTATACATATTGCCACTTGCATTTCAGCAACATGTATAGGGTGGGATACACAAGGGCATCAGAATTAACCAGCGGTTGTCCTCTACCGAGGTGAGTATCTTTGCTTTTATTTTTTCTTACAGGTGCAGTTTAACCAGCAACTGTGTAAATTATCCAGTGATTTTCTCCCTCCAACTATCTTACTGAGGGCTGGTTCACACTGCAAGAGCTTTTTATAAGCACTTGTGATTTTAAAAGCTTGTGCTAATGTAATGCTATGAGTTTGTTCTTACTGGAGCAAAGAGATTTTATAACAATCGCCCATAGCCAAGGGCGTAGCAATAGCCATAGAGGCCATAGCAACTGCTATGGGGCCCTGCAGCAGAGTGGGCCCAGGTTATAACTTATGTATTCAATAATAACTTTCCATTGTTTCTCCACCCTCTGACTTTGTCTCTTAGCCTAAGGGCTATACATATAGGGCTATACACAGTGTACATTTCACGGGACTGTAAATTGCCCAATCAACTCATAGCCATAGGGTAGGGGCAGGTGGCATTGATCAAGAGTGCCTCGTTCCTAGGGCCCCATGTAAATTTTGCTATAGGGCCTCATAATTTCCAGCTACGACACTGCCCATAGCATTACATTAGCAATAGCTTTTCAAATTACTAGCGCTAGAGAAGCGCTTGTAGTGTGAACCAGGCGTTAGGCTATAGATACACTATAGATACACTTTCTGAGAGCTTTTATGACCCTTAGCATTTTCTGAGCATTTTTTATAAATGCTCCCATTGACTTGCATTAAAATTGTGGTAAAATCGCTGTAAAATTGCAGCAATCACAATTTTTTTTTTTAATTCTCGATTGCGTCAATTTTAATGTAAGTAAATGAGAGCCTTTTTTAAAAACCGCTCAGAAAGCGCTGAGGGTCAGAAAAGCTCTCAGAAAGTGCTCACAGTGTGTCTACAGCCTAATCAATTGCCATTTTTGTCCTTTGCTTTCCAGAAGAGAGAAGTGCTAGGCAGGTTTTGCAGCAGCCAATAGGCATAGCTTTTGCCAGGCTACACAGCACACCCAGAGGGAGGGGAAGAACAGCCTGTATGCTCTCCATGTTAATTTGATGCCATACATCTCCAATTTTGGATTTATTCAGTAGGGCTACAGTTAGAGGTGGCCTTTATGTGGGGCTATGGCTTCCCTTTTGTTTGCAAACATGGGCAGTAAGGATGAGCGCACAGACTTTGAAGGGTAGCAGGAAAAAAGGGCGCCGGCAGCTAGTGGATGAAAAGGGCGCCGCCACAGACTCTAATGCAATTATTGTTAATACGGCGAAAACAGCAAAAAAAAAAAGGGTGCCTGATAAATATCGTTAACAATATTAGAATATTACAGTTTTTGAAGTATGTTATTGTTTTAGACAATTGCAACGTTATAGTTTTTTGTCATATTATTTTGTTTGCATGTACAGATTTTACATTATCAAAGATATTATTGTTTCTATGTGTAAATGGGTGTTTCTGAAGAGGGAGTGGTTAGGGTTAGGCACCACCAGGGGGAGTGGTTAAGGTTAGGCACCACTAGGGGGTTAGGCACCACCAGCGGGAGTGGTTAGGGTTAGGCACCACTAGGGGGTTAGGCACCACCAGGGGGAGTGGTTAGGGTTAGGCACCACTAGGGGGTTAGGCACCACCAGGGGGAGTGGTTAAGGTTAGGCACCACTAGGGGGTTAGGCACCACCAGCGGGAGTGGTTAGGGTTAGGCACCACTAGGGGGTTAGGCACCACCAGGGGGAGTGGTTAGGGTTAGGCACCACTAGGGGGTTAGGCACCACCAGGGGGAGTGGTTAAGGTTAGGCACCACTAGGGGGTTAGGCACCACCAGGGGGAGTGGTTAGGGTTAGGCACCACTAGGGGGTTAGGCACCACCAGGGGGAGTGGTTAGGGTTAGGCACCAGCGCTGTGTAATATGTTGGCGCTTTATAAATACAATAAATAAACAATAAATAAGTAGGCATCACTGGGGGGGTTAGGGTTAGGCACCACCAGGGGAGTAGTTCGTTTTAGGCCCCACCAGGGGGGGGTTCTGTGTCAGAGTAGGGTTGGGTTAAGCTGTATTATTATAATTTTTTTAACATTAATATGTCCTGTCGTTTATCGTTATTAAGATTTCATTATCCACCGGTGCCATTTCATTATCCAGCCGGGCCCTTTTTTCTTGAATGTAGATTTCCGACTCTCGTATCAGAATTTCATAATTCTGACTGGAACAATTTTGCAGAACGGTTTTGCATTCTGATTGAAAATTTTTGGTAGTCATGTCCTGTCAGCATAATCAGTAGACGTGAATGTGAATAACATGAATGCCTGCGGAGCATGCTCGAGGGCAGGGCCGGATTCAACATAAGGCACTGCAGGCGCGTGCCTACAGTGCCTTATGTGGAAGAGGCGGCTCCCCTCCCTTCCCCAATGTCTCCTCTCTCCGCAGAGCCAGAGGGTGATGTCACTCACCGGGCTCCAGTCCAGCAGCTGCAGACATGTAGTTAGGGGCAGAGATCCGAGGCTTAATCTGTGCCTCCTGTGAAAGTGAGAGTTGCGTGGGCAGTGTGGGTATTGCATCCTCTCTGCAACGCACCCACTCTGGCCACACACACTACCATGTGCTGTCTGCTCCTCTCATCTTGGTGATGGGTGGGCTTGAGGCAATGTATGGTGGTGACTTAGTTGGGTGTAGCCCCAATCATGTGTAGCCCTGCCTCCGAATGTGTGTAGCCTGATTTGTATGGTAACTATGGCCATATATATAATTTTTTTTTATTAAAGTACAGGGACAGTGTCCTCCTCTATGCCCCTTTGGGTCCAACTTCTGTCCTCCTCTATGCCCCTCTATGTCCGCTGTTTGTCCCCCTGTGTCCTCCTCTGCATGGGCACAGTACAGGCAGTCCCTTAAAGGGAAGATCTGCGCTGGAAATATAAAACAAACTGCACTTACCTGGGGCTTCTTCCAGCTCCTGGCAGTCAATCTGTGCCCTCCTAGCAGCTCCTGCATCTCCCGGTGTCCAGTGGTGAAGAAGCCGACCTCGCCAGGGCGGCTTCCGGGTCGGCTTCATGTGCGCTCCACGGCGTGGGTCACGTGGTGTACGTGACGTCATCGGGTCTCTACTGCGCAGGTGCAGTAGTTCTGCGCCTGCGCAGTAGAGACCCGATGACGTCACGTACACCACGTGACCCGCGCTGTGGCGTGCACTGGAAGCCGACCCGGAAGCCGACCTGGCGAGGTCGGTTCCTTCACCGCTGGACACCGGGAGACGCAGGAGCTGCTAGGAGGGCACAGATCAACTGCCAGGAGCTGGAAGAAGCCCCAGGTGAGTGCAGTTTGTTTTATATTTCCAGCGCGGATCTTCCCTTTAACATTGCGGCAGGTTGGAGGTTCGTATTGGAAGGCGTTCACAAGTCAGGCACTCCCTGCATTTGGACCATAAGACGCAGTGCCTCCCCCCCCCCCCCCCCCCCACACACACACACTCGCACTTTTGGGGGAGAAAAAGTGAGTCCTATAGTCCAAAAATTACAGTAATTGCTTTTTTTTTTTTTTTTTTTTTTACTAATATTTGTTTATACAGTATTTAGGCAATGGCCCTTGTCCAATTTACTTTGTCTCCTGAGTTTTCTCCCAGAGATAATGATAATTTTACTCAGTACTGATGTGCTAGGCTCTACTATGGACGCAGTGGAGATTTTGCTGTACCATAGATGTCATTGCATCTATGTACAGAATGCTTGGGCTGTACTGCCGCTGCCTGCTCGCCGCCCACTCGCTGCCTGCCCGCCCACTCGCCCGCCCACTCACTCGCTCCCTCCAGCCGGCAATGTGTTTTTTTTTTACTTATTCCCCCCTCCGCTCTCTCCACATCGATTGTCCCAGTGCGTACTCCAGCTAGCATGTCACGCTAGCTTTAGATTGGAGCGCACACGCTGGGAGAGGAGGAGGCGGGGGAGTGTCCGTACTTCTGCCGTCACGATGCGACGGCAGAAGCGAAGAGTATAGTGACATACTGCGCATGCGCAGCACAGTATGTCCGGGTGAAGGGTCAGGAGAGTCGGGTCGGTACCGGGAGCTGTAACAGATGAGCGGGACCCATCGGCAGGGAACGAGGGAAGTGGTAAGTATGTATCTTTCTTTCCCTCCACATTGCAACTTTGATTTTACCACAGCCTTTGGGCTGTGGTATCCTTTAAGGATTGAAAGCAGGGATGCTCATTCCGCGTAATTGAAATTTCCACATTTCCCATCGGAAATTTAGAAAATGGAGACCAGAAAATGGAAATCGGATTCCATGGAAAAAAAATAATTTCAGACCAATCACAAGATTGATTGTCCATTTTTCTGATTTCCGTTATTTTTTATTTCAATTTTTCTGATTTTTTTTCCATCTTTTGCATTCTCTGATGCAAAAATGACTAATAAAATACTCATCCGAAATCTGGGAAATTGGAATTCAGAAAATCTGAAATGGGAAAAATGGAAAATCTGAAATTGGAATTTCCGTGAAATCGGAGATAGGAATTTCCGACCATCGCTGATTGAAAGTGACAAAGCTTAGGAATTTTTCACATAATCTTAATCCCATGGCCAGATTTCTGGAAAGGCCACAAAGGCCATGGCCTAGGGCGCTGAAAATGCAGAAGGGTAGAAGGGAGGCAGGACTTGGGGAGAGATAAGAGACCAAGCGTCAATGTAAATCATCTCTCCTGGTCTGAAGCCGCCCTGCTTTTCTGCACACAGAGCCTGAATTCCCGAGCTCCATGCATCTTCCTTACTACCTGGTGTGTGATGAGACAGTGCTATCTCCAGGAACATACAAGCTTCAGTTTAGTGCCAGGGTTGTAGAGAAACCTGGCCAGTCTGCTGGGAACTCTGGTTTTAGACAAAATTTTTGATCCGCTAAAATAACCATTTTAACAGGATTATGAGCTTCACTTTACAACTCAAGCTGAAGTGAATAGTGTATAGCTGGTCAGACTCTGCTAATGACTTAAGCCATTCCTTCTCCTCTCTACCCCCCTGGACTTTAAATCTTAAGGTGGCCATACACTTATAGTTTTGCATCAGATTCGACCATCAGATAGATTTCTGTCAGATGCCTGTCAAGTCCAATCTGACAGGAATCTACTGTATCTGATATGTGCCACACACTAGGAACAGATTTCAACAGGAAATCAATCTAAATGCATTATTGGACCATGAGATCCAATGCAACTCTATGGGCCATCGATCTGCTGCCAGCCGCACATCGACCTAGATCTTCCATCCTGTCAGATAGATCAAATCCATTGAAATCGATCGAAATCGGCCACAAATCGATCGAATGGGGAATTTGATAGAATCGATTTCTGATCAATCGATCGATTCTATAGAATCGATCCATCGATCGAAGGCTGAAATCGACCAGTGTATGTGCCCCTTTAGGCTGGGAGCACACTAAGCAGAATTGCTTGCGTTTTTCAGGAGTGCACTATTGAAAAACACAAGCAATTATGCTTAGTGTGCACCCAGCCTTAAACAGAAAGAGATAAGGTTTTTGTTTTCCTCTAGAAAAATGTATAGCAGCCCCTTCTAAGCTAAATCTTAACCCCTTGCTGGCTCATTTTAAATGTTGCAGTACTGCAGTAGAATATTTGTACTGTGTTAGCCAACAGTAAAAAAAAAAAAAATCTGTGATCTTTTGATAGCTGAGCAACAGGTCTCTGATTACAGGACAGCAGGGAGGGAGATGGATGCTGCTCTGCTCTGCTGGGGGCGGTCGGTTGTAGTGGGCCTTGGTTGCTGGAAAGCACAAATCCAGCCCTGCTTAATCTGTGTGTCATAAACTCACTACACTATACTGGCGCTTAGTTTCTACCCACATTCCCCTCCTCCCATTTTTTCCTTCAACTTATTTTATGCGTGTTTGTTTGTTTGTTTTTGCTCAGAGAGTGCAAAGATTTACAATAGACCAAAGATTTAGGGAAACTACCATTTTCACTCTTGCAGACATTCAAATATGTACAGTTTACTCAAACTCCTGTACTTTTAACACATTTTTAGTAATACTTACTTCTCATCATTGGCAAGAGAAAAAGAAATTATCCCAAGGAAGAAGAGCAGCAACAGGGATTTCTTCATAGTCAGCATGTTAGGGATCTGCCAGTAAAGTCTGTAGAAAATAAAGTAAGGGCATTAAAGCATGCCAAAACTCAGCACTTCCTCTCTGCTCTAAAAAATAAGCAAAAACATAATAACCGTTCAAGAAAAGCATTTCTTTGTTACAACTTACAGAACTCCTGCAATAAATCTGCGGTGTGTCTACCTCTTGCTTTCATGGAAGCAGACAAAGGGTTAACATCATGTTCTTACATATTAGCTGCATCTGCCAAGGACTGTCAAATTTCTGTGCTGACACAGCTGAGTTCAAATTACACTTGTGAAGTTGTGATTACTTGAAGATGAGGGGGAATTAGACAGGCCCTACTCTCTAAAAACACACAGAGTGCATTTCTCTCTGTTTCTCTTGTGTCTAGAGATGGCTCGAACCTCCGATTTTAGGTTCGCGAACCTCAAAAGCGGACTTCCGCAAAAGTTTACAAACCTGCGAACCTTGAGAACAGCAATAGACTTCAATGGGCAGGCGAACTTTCAAAACTACAAACACTAATTCTGGCCACAAAAGTGATGAAAAAGATGTTTCAAGGGGTCTAACACCTGTAGGGGGCCATGGCGGAGTGGGATACATGCCAAAAGTCCCGGGGAAAATTGCAGATTTGACGCACAGCAGGGTTTTAAGGGCAGAAATCACATTGCATTGCTAAATTGGAGGCATAAAGTGCTTTAAAACACCTTGCATGTGTATACATCAATCAGGTAGTGTAATTAGTGTACTGCTTCACACTGACACACCAAACTCACTGTGTAACGCACCGCAAACAGCTGTTTGTGTAGTGATGGCCGTGCTGGACTGGTGCGCACCATGGCGAGAGTGCAGGTGATGGCGGTTTTCAAGCCCATATGGTCGGGTTGAGGTAGCTCAATGACAGAACAATGGTGACTGAGTGCCCAGCTGATCGAATTTTGTCTGTCCACAATGAAGCAACAACCTTATTATCTTGGGTCAGGGGTGGCCCCCAACACACTGATATAGCTAGTCATTGCTTCATTGTGATACGCAAGCCCCTTTACTGCGGCAAGGTAACAATCACGAAGGGGAATTGACACATGTACATGCCTTTTGTTTTGTTGTTGCAGCCGCAGTGCAGCCAGAAAAATTAGGCAGGCATGTACACGCACCAGAAAAATTATTATAGTGGCCGCTGTTAGCAGTGGCCTTAAAGGGAAGGTTCAGGAAGGGTGGGTAAAAAATAAAAATCAATTTCCACTTACCTGGCGCAGGCGCAGAACTACTACGCCTGTGCAGTACAGCCCGGAGGACGTCCGATGACGTCAGCGCGCCGGCGTGGGACGCAGAAGTTCCGGGCCTTGGAGCGCAGAAGAGCCCGACCTGGCAGCCGGCCTGGCCAGGTCGGGTCGGCCACCAGAGACCACCGGGAGCCTGCGGAGCGGCGGCGAGGGCACCTCCTGCCTGCCACGGGCTGGAGGAAGCCCCAGGTAAGTGGAAATTGATTTTTATTTTTTACCCACCCTCCCTGAACCTTCCCTTTAAAAATTCAGGAATCCACCTGGAGTCCTGGACCCTGTTGGTGGTGGCGGAGAAGGAAAGCGGCCTGCAGGCAGAGATGCTGTGTGGGGAGCGACTTAGTCTTGGGGCAGGCATTCACACTGCGTGCAGGCAGAGATGCTGAGTGTGGGGACTGACTTAGTATTTGGGCAGGCCTGACCGTGCTTTGCAGACCAGGCATCCGTGGTCAGATGGACCCTTGACCCAACGCTGTGTGCCAGAGATGACACCACTTGCCTTTCAACATCACAGTACAGTGATGAGGTGTTCTGTGATGAGGTGTTCTGTGTCAACTACGTCAACTACGTCCTGACAATATTGGGGGTTGATGGGCAACACTCGTCTGGGTGGTAAGACTGCCTTTGCAAAGTAAGGTTTATGAAACTGGATGCTCTGCTGATGTGGAGTTGTGGAGGAATTGTTTACAATTGCTTGCTTGATAACAGAGCACTGACTCTGTATGTGGTAAGGGTGTTATCCCTGAGTTATACTGATTAACTGAACTGCATGCTGGCAATTGTTTGGAAACAGAACTTTGCTTGTGGAAACTATTGGAAGGCGCTGCTCCCATTTTGAATATAGTAACTGAACCTTATTATACAGGCTGCTGGAATCTACCTGTGGGGACTAGCTAGCTGCCGTAGAAAACAAATTGCACTGATTTTTAATATAATTCTCATTTGTATATTATTTTTTAGGTACTAAAAACCAAAATACTCCAGCAACTAGAGGATGTGTATCATTGCAATAGAGTTCTCACATGGTGTCAATGGCATATTTGATTCTACAAACGTTAACTGTATTAATACTTCAGCAGCCAGGAGAGCCAGGAGAACCTTTAATTATTTTTACAGTGATTAAAAAAAGAACCAAAAAGCTCCCTTGCTAAACAAAAATTGTTTAACACACTCTTTCCTTCCTAAAACAGCTGTTAGTCCAAAGCATTCAGCTTCATATGACCACCAAAAAGTTGCATCCATGATGCATCACTTCAGGGCAGTGAATCAATATGCAAATTATCTATCCCTCTCAGGGCCATATTTTTACATTTTGCCGCCCAAGCCCACTGTTACCAGAAACCCCCTCCCCCCCTGTCACGGAAGGCGCCTTGAGAAAAGAGAACGCAATCGGTTTGCTGCACCGATTGATGTTGACGTGCCAGATCAAAATCTTATGTCTAGGTACAGCAGACTGTGAGCCTAAGGTCTCTGGCTTTCATAGCTGCTGGCAGAGCTTCTTTTCATAAGGCATGTTTGTTTTAATGACCTGTTTCAAAAGGAGTTCCTTCAGGGACCAGCAAGCCCAAATGGCAAAGTGTTGCTGACTTATTTTATGGACTGAATAAACAGAGCAGGGAGCCTATTCAGAAACTAAAGTCCCACAGACATGCCAGAGCCTCACATCAGCATTAAACCTAAATGTAGTATATGATTTTAGCCTGTTTAAGGAATACCGTTTATATGAAAGGTATGAAAGTTACATCATTCTGTTGGTCTGGATCTGGTGAATATTTCAATATTAAATTGGTGTCCTTGACATCCCCAGTCATCGAGGTAATCAGCTGCTTCATACTAGAGCATGTTACCCTGACCTACCAAGTTTGATGTCATAGGAATTGTCATATTCTGAAGAGTATAAATCTGTCATCCGCACAAATATGGCATTTCCCGTTGTTGAATTACAGCGTTTTATAAGTTTAAACCTAAATCTCTCTCCGTGGACATGGACTGTGATTGATTGTCAATCAGATGGGGGCAGGCTTGGTCCCACCCCAAAACTAGCTTCAATAAAATCAAGCTTCTGGCACAGAGGAGGTGTCCTCCAAATTCCATCTTCATGCAGGCATGCTGTTGCTCTGAGGATCGAGCGGCGGCCATCTTTGTTTGAACTCTGCTCCAGAAACAAAGAAACTTCATGTGTTTTCCCAGAAAGGACATATTTCCACCTGAACCTAAGTATTCATATTTTCTTCCCCTTTTTATTTTTATACTGTGCTACTATTGTCTCTATAATTGTTGATTTGATTAATTTTGAAATATTTATATTGCATATATAAAAAAAGACTTCTAAAAGTCATTTATTTCTCGGCTACGCCTACTATTCAGCAACACAAAACAAATCCTAGCGTTCCGAAGAGTCGCTACTACTGTTGATAGCTAGATAAAATAGAACGTGTTTAACCGTCTTATTTGCAGGTATTAGTATCAGCGAGATTAGGTCTCCTGCCCTTCTGCAGGATGGTGGCAGTTTCCTACCCTGAAATAGTGTGTAATTTGTGTTACCGTACCTCACAAGCTCCCTTCTAGCTGGCCTGCTGTCAAATTCCAATGGTTTCTGCACACCAATTGTGACCGCAGATTGCATGTTCTGTGTGCTGAAACCAATTGGACGGCATTGTGCGGTCTGGCCACTAGGGGGCGTGTGACAGTGTTTGGCAGTATTTGGGATCTGTGTTGTGCTGAAAGTATCTCAGATAGCGCTATCGAATTAGCCCTGTCGAGAAACAAACTAATTCGTTGGTTGGTAGCTGAATGCAATATATTTTTTATATATATACAGAGAGACTATGTAGCCCAGTACCCCTCCCCAAATCGTATTATTTTATTTGGCGTGAAAATGTCCAGGAACTACAAGAACATGCACCAAGCAGATCTGGAAAATCTTTGTCAGGCGAGGGGCATTGACAACAGGAAATGATAAGAGACTTGTTTCAATGGGATACCCAGCAACTGTGGGAGCGGGATGTGTCCACTGAGGAGTACACCAGCCCATCTGACTCAAGTCGAGGGAAACCAGAGACTGAAGATCCTATGCATACAGAGTTTGAGCATCCTGAGGGCCCTGCTACAATGGCTACGTAGGAGACTGTCAGTATGGACCCCGATCTCAGAGCTTCTCCAAGTACTCGCCCGGAGCTGGCCAGTACTGGACTGTCCATTTGTGCTGACCCAGTAATGCAGCAGGCATTACAAAAGCTGATGGACACTGACCTGGAAAAGTACATGCAGTACATGGCGGAGCAAAAGCATGAACTGCACCATCTAGCTTGAGAGGGGATCAGCCGGATACCCGGGCAGACCCTCCTGCCTCTGTGAGCCGTCCGCCACAGGGGCCACCCAGTGCAGCTGCAGCACCCAGGCCTGTAGCACCTGAAGGGGTCACCTGTCACTACTGCCGCTAGCTCGGACACATGAAATTCAACTGTCCTGAGCGGAGGCAGACACCACCAGCACCTGGACCACCTGTACCTCACCCACGGCAGATGCAACCAGCCAGCAAACCACAGCCTGGATCTCGAGAGTTTGTTTTGTTTGCCCGCGGAAAGGAAATCCGCAACAGAAACGACCAGCAGCAGCTTTTAGAGTGAAGGACAAGATTGTCACCAGATTCTGAGACACCGGAGCAGACATCACGTTAGTTCACTCACACCTTGTTCCAAAGGAGAGCACCAGCTCCAACCGATCCCTTGCCCTTACTGGATTAGAGGGCACCCTTTTACACATAGCCCAAGCGAGAGTGAAGTTTGACTGGGGGGTGGGGGTTCACGAAAGGGTTGTTGGGGTTGTGGATGATCTTCCAATCCCTGTGTTGTTGGGGACCGATTTGGGCAAGCTTGTGTCCTACTATGAACCTGCCGCAACCGCCTTGATACTCACGGAAGAAGACGGACTCTCCACCCACCACCAGGTACTTTACACACTGGGGGGAGCACCAGGGGGAGGTGGGTTGAAGGTGCCCAGTTCAAGGGTACCAGGTTCAATAGTACCTGAGTCAAAGGTACCTGTGTTTGAGGGAAAAACTGTCTGTTGTGATGAAAATGTAACTGTACCTGTCACTGTCATTAATGCATGTGTCAATGATGTGAAAAGTGTAAATGATTGTAATGCTAATGCTGTGCCTGTGCTAGCAGTCACTCAAAGTGCTGCAAAGGTTGTGGGCTCAGTGCCGGACTCTACGTTCAGTGCTGACCCCAGAAGTGAGAAATTTCAGCCGCTGACTTCATGTGACATGAGCCATCTGAAACTGACAGCGATGTACTCACAGGAGCGCTACAGAGTGACCCAAGCCTGGAGGCACTCAGACAGCAAGCCTCTGAGCCCCTCGCAGACGGGACTGCTTTCAAGGTATATTGGGAAAGTAGGAGACTGTACAGTGAGGCTGTGCAGCCCACTACAGGTAAAATGCCTCCGAATACCAAGTGGCTTGTGGTACCGAGTGCATTCAGGAGGCCTGTGCTGCACTCCGCACATCACAGCCCTCTGGCCAGGCACTTGGGGGTCTGCAGGACACTTTCCTGTATTCGAAAACAGTTTTATTGGCCCCGGATGAACATGGATGTAGCAAACTACTGCAAGGCATGTCCCGTCTGTCAGGAGCTGGGAAGGTCCAGGGATTCCCGCGGGGTTCCCTTAGGTCCACAGCTACTTAGCAGGAAGCCCTTGCGTGGGTTGGCTGTTGACCTACCCGACCTACTGCTTGTTGTCAACAGTCCTGACAGACCCCACATCCGAACGCGGTGGTGCATATGCCCTGTCCAGAACTGTCCATTTTGGGTCAATCCTGCGGGTAGAGGAAAGCGAACTGTCTGGGTGAACCAAGCCACAGGCTCCGATGAGTTAACCCGCCGTACCGGCAGCTTGAGACCCATCAGCCAGACTAGCGGCAATGCCACACATCTTGTGGATGCATGGCTGAGGCCTCTATTCTCGGGGGGGGGGGGGGGGGGGGGGGAGGTGTCACGGAAGAGCCGTGAGAAAAGAGAACGCAATCGGTTTGCTGCACCGATTGTCGTTGACGTGCCAGATCAAAATCTTATGTCTAGGTACAGCAGGGTGTAAACCTGGGGTCTCTGGCTTTCATAGCTGCTGGCAGAGCTTCTTTTAATGAGGCATGTTTGTTTTAATGACCTGGTTCAAAAGGAGTTCCTTCAGGGACCAGCAAGCCCAAATGGCAAAGTGTTGCTGACTTCTTTTATGGACAGAATAAACACAGCAGGGGGCCTATTCAGAAACTACAATCCCACAGACATGCCAGAGCCTCACATCAGCATTAAACCTAAATGTAGTGTATGATTTTAGCCTGTGTAAGGAATTCCATTTACATGAAAGGTATTAAAAGTTATATCATTCTGCTGGTCTGGATCTGGTGAATATTTCAATATGAAATTGGTGTCCCTGACATCCCCAGTCACCGAGGTAATCAGCTGCTTCATACTAGAGCATGTTACCCTGATCAAGTTTGATGTCATAGGAATTATCATTGTAATGAATAGCGGAGATACGGCCGCAACAGCAAGCGGCATGGCGGCTATCTCTGCGTCACAGCCGGAGGTTTCCACCGCGCAGTTACACATTGGTCCTTCTATTGCTCACAGACTAAGGGCTACGCGCGCGCCAGGCGACAGGACCTTTATGCATCTAGAAGGGGAGTCAGCTGATCAAGCAATCAGCTGACTCCAGCTAGGCTCCGGATTGGCTGAGTGACTGGGGCGGCGCTGTGGAGCGCTTTCAGTATATATAGAACAGGTCATTCAGTTGCTCCGCGTCTGCTGTTGCAAATGCTACGTGTTAGCACTCAGACCTAGTCAGATCCAAAGTGTGCTAGAACCAGCTGGAGCTGGGGATCCACACTTAACCAGATTCTGTTGATAGCTTAAAGTACTAATTTAATTGTATTATTTGTTATGACCTTCTGCTAGCCTGACTACTCTTCTGTTTACTGATCCTGTACCTTTGCCTATCTGATATAGTTGCCGACTCTGCCTGAAACACTACTCTGATCTAGCTTTCTGTCTCTGTACCGTATCTGTCCGCTCGTTGCCAAACCTGCTTGTCTGACTCTCCTATCCTCACCAGTGAGCCTAGTCACTGGTGAGGGATTCTCTGCCAGTATCACCTGCCTCACTGGTGAATACTAGCTGCAGTACTATCTGAATCACCTGCCCTTCAGGTGGTCAGTAGCTGCAGTACAGTCTGAATCACCTGCTTCTCAGGAGATTACTAGCTGCAGTACTATCTGAATCACCTGCTCCCCAGGTAGTCAGTAGCTTCAGTACAATCTGAATCACCTGCTCCTCAGGTGAATAGTCACTACAGTACTATCCTCTCTACCTGCTCCTCAGGTAAATAGTGGCTACAGTACAGTCTGAATCACCCATTCCTCAGGTGATCAGTACACTTGTTATAACATAGTTCCACCCGCTCCTCGGGTGAACTATCTCACTATTGTCTGTATCTCCAGCTTGCTGGAGTTTGTATTCCTGTGTTACATAGATATACCCCTATCTCCCAGCTCCTCTGGGAATGATTCTGATTCTGATTCTGATTCTGAATAGCGAGTATCTCTATCATTACTGTTGCACCAAACACATACCCTCACATTGGTTGTCCTGGTCCTGGTTCTACCAGTATTATTGGTGATTCTGCAGATCACACATAATCCGGTATAGCGTCTGTATTATTGGTGATACTGCAGATCACCAATAATCAGAGAAATCTGTTCTTGCTGACACCAATCGTTACAGAACAGCAGACCAAAACATTATGGACGCACTGCGTGACCAAGTTGAAGTCCTGACCACCGCGGTAAACAATCTTACCGGGGTGATTAATACCCAACAGTCTCAGATTACACAACTGTCTGGGACTGTACAGGTACTTCAAACAACCGTTGATGCAGTGCGATCCCCTCCAGTCACGGACCTTCGTATGTCCGTACCTGAAAAGTTTTCTGGGCATAGATCTGACTTTCAGAATTTTAGGAATAGTGTGTTGTCTTATTTTGAGTTGAGGCCCAACCTGTCAGGATCTGAAAACCAGAGGGTAACATTTATAAAGACCCTTCTGTCAGGAGTTTCACAAACATGGGCATATAGTCTGCAGGCTGAGCATAAGGCCTTATCCTCAGTTCAGGAGTTTTTTAAGGCCATGGCCGTTATATATACGATGATCCGGATATTGCTATTACGGCTGAAAGGAAACTAAAGACCCTCAGGCAGGGTCGTAATCCAGTGGAGTGTTATGCCGCAGAGTTTAGGAGGTGGGCTGTATCAGCTAGATGGGGAACGTATGCATTGTTTGACTGTTTCCTGTCAGGATTATCTGATGCAGTTTCTGATTTGTTGTTAGGGCATCCTGAGCCTAAATCCCTAGACGAAGCGATTTCGATGGCGGTACGGGTTGATCGCCGCCTTCGATATCAGAGACAGACCCATGGGAGAAATGTTATAAGATCTGTTTCTTACGCCTCTTCTCCACCCTCGTCACCTCAAGATGAACCGATGCAGATCGGTCACTCTAGGTTAACGCAAGTGAAAAAGAATCGCAGAAGGTCAGAAAGACTCTGTCTATACTGTGCTGAGGAGGATCACATTGTCCAGAATTGTCCTAAGAAGTCTGGAAACACTGGCGCCTAGGTGTATTCAGAGGTAATACCCTAGGCGAGCCATTTCTACCTCTAAACAATAACCGTTTGCTCCTCCCTTGCTCCATTATCTGGGATGGTCGGGCCACGGCCACTGAGGCATTCATAGACTCGGGCTCTGCAGCTGATTTTATAGACTATGACTTTGTGAAAAAATTGGGTATTCCTTTACTCCCACTGGATCGTCAGATTCTGGTCACAGCGGTAGATGATTCTCCGTTACAGTGTAGACAGCCTCTTTCCCAGACTCCAGTGGCGTAGCTAGAAACCTCTGGGCCCCGATGCGGAATCTGGATGTGGGCCCCCCCCCAACAGCCCCACCCCCACGGCGACAACAGCCCCCCCTCTCCCGGCAACACCCGACGCACACACATATCCAAATCCCTATAGCCAGCTACAGGTCCCCCCAGTATAGGTAGCCAGGCATAGGTAAGCCGGTATAGTTGCCCCCGGTATAGGTTAGCCAGGTAGGTGCCTCCAGCATAGGTAGCCAGTATAGTTGCCCCCAGTATAGGTTAGATAGGCAGGCGCCGCCAGCATAGGTTAGATAGGTAGGTGCCCCCAGTATAGGTTAGTTAGGTAGGTGCCTCCAATATAGGTAGCCAGTATAGTTGCCACCTGTATAGGCTAGCTAGGTGCCCCCAATACAGGTTAGATAAGTAAGTGCCCCCAGTATAGGTTAGATAGGTAGGTGCCCCCCAGTATAGGTTATATTAGGTAGCTGCCCCCCAATATAGGTTAGATGAGGTAGGTGCCCCCCAGTATAAGGTTAGATGAGGTAGGTGCCCCCCAGTATAGGTTAGATTAGGTAGCTGCCCCCCAGTATAGGTTAGATTAGGTAGCTGCCCCCCAGTATAGGTTAGATAGGTAGGTGACCCCCAGTATAGGTTAGATTAGGTTGGTGCCCCCAGTATAGGTTAGATTAGGTAGGCGCCCCCCAGTATAGGTTAGATTAGGTAGCTGCCCCCAGTATAGGTTAGATTAGGTAGCTGCCCCCCAGGATAGATTAGGTAGCTGCCCCCAGGATAGATTAGGTATCTGCTCCCCACGATAGATTAGGTAGCTGCCCCCCACGATAGATTAGGTAGCTGCCACCCCCAGGATAGATTAGGTAGCTGCCCCCCCAGGATAGATTAGGTAGCTGCCCCCCCCAGGATAGATTAGGTAGCTGCCCCCCCCAGGATAGATTAGGTAGCTGCCCCCCCAGGATAGATTAGGTAGGTAGCTGCCCCCCCCAGGATAGATTAGGTAGGTAGCTGCCGCCCCAGGATAGATTAGGTAGGTAGCTGCCCCCCCAGGATAGATTAGGTAGGTAGCTGCTCCCCCAGAATAGATTAGGTAGGTAGCTGCCCCCCCCCCAGGATAGATTAGGTAGCTGCCCCCCCCAGGATAGATTAGGTAGGTAGCTGCTGCCCCAGGATAGATTAGGTAGGTAGCTGCCCCCCAGGATAGATTAGGTAGGTAGCTGCCCCCCCAGGATAGATTAGGTAGGTAGCTGCCCCCCCCCCCCCCCAGGATAGATTAGGTAGGTAGCTTCCCCCCCAGGATAGATTAGGTAGGTAGCTGCCCCCCCAGGATAGATTAGGTAGGTGGCTGCCCCCCCAGGATAGATTAGGTAGGTAGCTGCCCCCCCCAGAATAGATTAGGTAGGTAGCTGCCCCCCCCCCAGGATAGATTAGGTAGGTGGCTGCCCCCCCAGGATAGATTAGGTAGGTAGCTGCCCCCCCCCCCCCCCCAGAATAGATTAGGTAGGTAGCTGCCCCCCCCCCCAGGATAGATTAGGTAGGTGGCTGCCCCCCCAGGATAGATTAGGTAGGTAGCTGCCCCCCCAGAATAGATTAAGTAGGTAGCTGCCCCCCCCAGAATAGATTAGGTAGGTAGCTGCCCCCCCCAGAATAGATTAGGTAGGTAGCTGCCCCCACCAGAATAGATTAGGTAGGTAGCTGCCCCCCCCAGAATAGATTAGGTAGGTAGCTGCCCCCACATAATGGAGGGGGGGGGAGCTGGAGCCGCGGGGAGGGCAGCCCGACCTCTCCCTCCCTTCCTCTCCCCGGGCCCCCCCCTCAGATGCAGAGTGACGCGCACGGAAGCACTGTAGGTGGAACTCACCTCCGTCCCTGGTTCCAATCGCCGCTGGTCTCCTCCCGCTCTGCATAGATGCTGTTACACACGCAGCTTCCTGTTTAGCCGGAAGCTGCGTGTGTAACAGCATCTATGCAGAGAGGAGACCAGCGGCGATTGGAACGCAGGGAGGTGAGTTCTGCCTTCAGCGTTTCCGTGCGCGTCACTCTGCATCTGAGGGGGGGGGCCCGGGGAGAGGAAGGGAGGGAGAGGTCGGGCTGCCCTCCCCGCGGCTGTGGCTCCCCCCTCCATTACAGCGCCCCCCTCCCAATAGCGCATGCACATGGGCCCCCCGGGCCCCTCCCCCGCCTCTTTAGGACCTGGGCCCGGTCGCCAAGGCGACCGTTGCGACCCCGGTCCCTACGCCACTGCCAGACTCCCTTGTTGTCATGTACTATAGGGGTGCTACATAAGGAGAAATTACAGTTCTTTGTCCTGCAAATGGCAACTTCTACCATTATCCTCGGTATGCCCTGGTTGCAACTACACTCCCCTCAGATTGACTGGGCTTCCGGTCAGCTACAGAGCTGGTCAACCCATTGTCATCATCATTGTCTGGAGAGAGTAGCTGTTTTTGCCACCAAGGTTCAGGTAAAAGGGGTGCCAGTGCAGTACGCTGAGTTTTCTGACGTGTTTTGTCCCAAATCAGCAGACAAACTCCCACCTCATCGAAGTTTCGATTGTCCCATTGAGTTAAGATCAGGTTGTATGCCTCCTAGAGGTCATCTCTATCATTTGTCTGGGCCTGAGAAGCTGGCTATGCAGGAATACATTAAGGAAAATTTGACCAAGGGCTTTATCCGTCCTTTCAGATCTCCAGCGGGGGCTGGGTTCTTTTTCGTGCAAGGACGGTGGGCTCAGACCTTGTATTGACTATCGGGGGTTAAATAAGATCACAGTGAAAAATCGCTATCCACTGCCTTTTATAGACGATCTGTTTGCTCAGGTGACCAATGCCAGTATTTTCTCTAAACTGGACCTTCGAGGGGCATACAACCTGGTACGCATTAGGGACGGTGACGAATGGAAGACGGCGTTCAACACGCCCGACGGGCACTACGAGTATCTGGTAATGCCCTTCGGGTTGTGTAACGCACCTGCCGTCTTCCAAGAATTGATTAATGAAGTTTTTAGGGAGGTTCTGGGAAAATTCGTGCTAGTATATTTGGATGATATACTGATCTTTTCACCCAACCTAACGGAACATTGTAAACATGTGAAGTTTGTGTTATGTAAATTAAGGCAGAACTCGTTGTACGCCAAGTTAGAGAAGTGCCTCTTCGAGGTCACTCAAGTCCCTTATTTGGGGTATATTATTTCCACTTCAGGCCTTTCCATGGATCCTGAAAAAGTCTCTGCTGTGTTGGAGTGGCCACAACCTGTGGGTTTGAAGGCACTCCAGAGATTTCTTGGCTTTGCCAATTACTACAGGAAGTTCATCAAAGGGTTTTCCTCTGTAGTATCACCCCTAACCAACCTTACCAAAAAAAGGGGCTGACACTTACCATTGGTCGGCAGAGGCACAGTCTGCCTTTGCTACGCTTAAAAAGCTATTTTGTTCTGCTCCCATTCTGAGACACGTGGATGTCACCTTCCCCTTCATCGTTGAGGTAGATGCATCAGAGATTGGGGTTGGTGCTGTACTGTCTCAGCACCCTCTGGCTTACAAGGCAAACTCCATCCCTGTGCCTTCTTTTCTTGTAGGTTCTCTCCAGCTGAGAGGAACTACGATATTGGCAATCGGGAGCTTCTGGCCATTAAGTTACCCTTTGAAGAGTGGCGCCATTGGCTTGAACATACAATTACAGTCTATACTGATCATAAAAACTTAGAGTACATTGAAGGGGCCAAAAGACTTAGTCCCCGACAGGCCCGCTGGTCCCTGTTCTTTTCAAGGTTCATGTGAGAAATCGCGGAAAAGCCGCCGCTAGGAAGGCGGCTGATTCCGCGTTCAGCATGACTACTCGTGCGCATGGGCCTGCATCCACTAGCTTGGCGGAACGCGGAGAAACCGTCGCATGCTTAATCGACAAGGCGGCGGATTCCGCGTCCAACACGGAAGTTTGCACACAGGGACCTGCCGCTAGTGGGATGGCCGAACGCAGGGAAACCGCTGCATGCCCTGACAGCGGTGCGGCTTGCCCCACGTTCAAGTCAGCAGAGACATTGCAACACATGTCTGGTGTGGCTGGGACAGATAGTACACATAGGTTCAGGATGACGCGCGCGCGCGCTAAAAGGCAGAGCCTTTATGGCAGTCAGAAGGATGTCAGCTAATCCAGCCGATCAGCTGACGATTCTTTCAGGTTTCATTGGTCCAGCACTTAGGGGAGGCGCTGGAGAGCGCTGGTGTATATATACTTGGTGCTGGTCATTTTTCTGGTGTCTGGCGTTGCGATCACTACGTGGTAGCACTCAGACCTTGTCAGAATCTGTGATCTACCTGTGTTATTTTCTAGACTAGTTCCAGGGTGTTGATGACCAAGGATCTCACACCTCAGTCTAGGGAAACCTGAATGTTGTTGTGTTATTATCTAGACTAGTTCCAGGGTGTTGATGACTACGGAGCTCACACCCAAGACTAGGATACAGTTTTCCAGCCTGTTATTTATCTAGACTAGTTCCAGGGTGTTGATGATCAAGGAGCTCACACCCAAGACTAGGTATTGTCGTATATTTGTTATGACCTTCTGCTTTCCTGACTATTCTTCTGATCGCTGATTAGGTACTTCGCTATATCAGATACTCTGTTGCCGTACTCAGCCTGTCTTAGGATTCCGTTTCTGTCTCCTGTCTCTGTCCCTGATCTGTCTGTCTGTTGCCGACCCGGCTTGTCCGACCTCAAGAGCTATCTCCTCTGCTTAGAGATAGCTCACAGACCTGAGAGTGACACCCTGTTTTGGTGTCACTCACACTCTGTCCTTCCTACTCTCAGCCTGACTCCTCCCTCGGGAGAGTCTCAGGCCTGTGGAAGGAACGTGTTACTGTGCAGTAATCTTTACTGCTGGCACCTGCTCCTCAGGTGCAATCCTCAAAGTATTCCTGTTACATCCTACACTCATATCTCCCTGGTGTCCAGAGGTTAGTGATATATCTGATTATCGGTGATACTGCAGATCAACAATAATCGGGTATATATCTGTATTCTCGGTGATACTGCAAATCGCCGGTAATCAGATCCTCTCTGTGTTACACCGATCGTTACAGTTCAGATTCGTGATCACGTACACCCCAGGAAGTAAGAATGTCAAAGCAGATGCATTGTCTAAGTGCTTTGAGCCAAAGACAGTTCAGCCTGCAACCCCTGAGACCATCTTACCTCAGAATCTGGTGGTAGCAGCCACGGAAACAAGGGAGGATTGGGCAGTCACCTTATTTATTTATTTATTGTATTTATAAAGCGCCAACATATTACTAGTGTTGGGCGAACAGTGTTCGCCACTGTTCGGGTTCTGCAGAACATCACCCTGTTCGGGTGATGTTCGAGTTCGGCCGAACACCTCATGGTGTTCGGCCTTTTTAGTTCGGGTTCGCGCGAACAGCTCAATGCCCAGCCGAACAGGCCGAACAGGGCCCCTGTTCGACCGAACAGGGCCCTGTTCGGCCGAATACTGCCCCCCTATGGGGTCGCAGGCATAAGGGGGGAGCATGCCCCGGTCGCGGGGGGGGGGGTCGGAAATTCCCCCCACCCCCTCCGCTAGCGCTCCCCCCTCTGCCCGCTTCCCCATAAAAAAGTTTGATGAAAGTACCGGTGGCTGGCCTGGCAGTAGAGTGAGTGAGGAGGAGGAGTCCGGAGAGTGACGCGTTGAGGCCGGGCAGCGGGCGGTTCAGCGGTAGTACCCTTGTGGTACTTCCGCCCTTTCTCTGACCTCACGTCCTCTGCATACGAGGGTACGCGTCACACGTATTCTCGTATGCGTCATCACGTAGAGGACGTGAGGTCAGAGAAAGGGCGGAAGTACCACAAGGGTACAACGCTGAACCGCCCGCTGCCCGGCCTCAACGCGTCACTCTCCGGACTCCTCCTCCTCACTCACTCTACTGCCAGGCCAGCCACCGGTACTTTCATCAAACTTTTTTATGGGGAAGCGGGCAGAGGGGGGAGCGCTAGCGGAGGGGGTGGGGGGAATTTCCGACCCCCCCCCCCCCCCACGACCGGGGCATGCTCCCCCCTTATGCCTGCGACCCCATAGGGCCCCCAAAAGTGGGATGTTCGGGGGAGTTCGGGGTTCGGGCCGAACATGCCGAACATCTGGCCCATGTTCGGCGAACGGACCCGAACCCGAACATCCAGGTGTTCGCCCAACACTACATATTACGCAGTGCCGGACAATAAATAGGGATACATACAATATTTAGGGGTGACATACAGCAAAATGACAATACAGGAATACAAAAAAGATCAGATCACACAGCACAGTATGAGTACAAGGTAATGCTTAGTCAGTCACTGGATGAAGCATGGAGATTAGGCAAGTTAGGTTCACTCAGATGCATAGCATGGGTTCGCAGTAATGGAGGTGCATGATCAGGTAGGACACAAAAGGAGGAGGAGGACCCTGCCCAAAGGCTTACAATCTACAGGGAGAGGTAAGGACACGGAAGGTAGGGGACCAGAGTTCAGCTGTGGGTTTAGAGCACTTGTGAGGGGTAGTAGGCCAGAGTGAAAAGGTGAGTTTTGAGGGCTTTCTTGAAGATGTTGAAGGAGGGGGCTGCCCTAATGGGTGGAGGTAGGGCGTTCCATAGTGTTGGAGCAGCTCTTGAGAAGTCCTGGAGGCGTGCATGGGACTGTGTGATGCGGGGGGCAGTTAGGCGAAGTTCATTACCTTAGGGCCTTACCAACAGGATATCCCAGAAGGGAAGCCCGAGGGGGTTTTCTTTGTGCACCTTCCCTTTCGCTTACAACTCTTGCAACTATTCTATACCCATAAGAATGCAGGGCATCCCGGAGCTGCTCGAACTCAAGACCTATTAGCTAGATGTGTATGGTGGCCATCTTTGGCACTGGATTGCAAGGAGTTTGTAATGGAATGCTCTGTGTGTGCCAGGAGTAAGCCATCTCACCAGGCACCGGTGGGTACACTTCAGTCTCTACCAGTGCCAAATGAACCCTGGACTCACGTGTCTATGGACTTTGTGGGAGAACTTCCCAGCTCTAAGGGCAAGACGGTCATCTGGGTGGTAGTTGATAGGTTCAGTAAAATGGCTCATTTCGTACCTCTGAAAGGACTCCCCTCGGCCCAGGAATTGGCTGATCTCTTCATCCTGCACATTTTCCGGTTGCATGGCATCCCGGAGAATGTAGTGTCAGATAGGGGAGTCCAGTTTGTGTCGAAATTCTGGAGAGCCTTTTGCCGTCAGCTCAATATGAACCTTTCATTTTCATCAGGCTATTACCCACAGACCAATGGACAGACCGAAAGGGTTAACCAGTCATTAGAACAATTTCTTAGATGTTATGTGGCAGATGCGCAGTCAGATTGGGTAAAGTTCCTGCCATTTGCGGAGTTTGCGCATAATAATCTGAAGAGTTCTTTGTTTTCTCCATTTCAGGTGGTCTCGGGGAGATCTCCTAAGTTTTCTCCTTTGCCAGTGGCATCTTCTCCCTTTCCAGCCCTAGAAGATTGACAAAGGGCTTTGAGGGAGATTTGGGTCTTAGTAAAGAAAAATCTGGGGAAAGCCTTCCAGACTCAGAAAAAACAGGCAGATAAGAGACGATCTGAAGAGTGGAAGTTTTCCCCAGGAGATAAAGTGTGGGTGTCTACTCGACATCTAGCGTTGAAACAACCATCACCCAAGTTAGGACCCAGATTCATAGGCCCATACCCTGTGTCCAAAAAGATTAATGATTGATGTTTAAAATTATAGTTGGAGCGCTCTATGTATTTTAAAACAAGGCTGCACAGTATAAGGGGTTACACTCCCATCCCCTTCGAAAAATAAAAAACTATCAAAATTAATACTTGCGCCAAACTACAGTAAAATACTGAAGTATTTAATAACAAATAAATTCAGAACATTAAAACAGTATTATTGCCAGTAATTACTGGTAACAAAACAGAGATGGCACTTGCATGTGATCACAGCAACATTCACTCCCCCACACTGTATGCTGAAAAACACAAATCGCAAGCGCTTCCTATCTAACTCCTAGGTACTGCCAGTATAATTACTCCTCTTATCTAACTCCTATGGCCATTCAACTCACAGGGTCGTATGATCTTTTTCAGTTTTCTTCTCTTAAAAGTTCTATTTAAAAGTTCCTTTAAAAAGGGTCCTTTAAAAAGGTCCGTAGCAACTCACTTTCCAGGAGAGGGGGAGAATGCCCGTACTTGCCACAGATGTCGGGGCTCCGTTCTTATCAGACGGCGGTGAGTGGTGGGCCCCGGCCGAAGGTTCACCTAGTCTCACAGTCCACGCCGCTCCTCGTGTTGCTGACCCAATTTCAAATCGGCGAAACACTCCGGCGTACTCTACCGGGTGTTCGGGTGACGTCACCTCTTTACAGCCAATAAGCCGACATGTTTCGGTAGACACGCCTACCTTCCTCAGGGCTGATTTTCATTGGGTCAGTCTCGCTGTTATATACACACCTTCTCTCCACCCCTCTCTCTTACGTGTTGATGTTACGTATCTTAATACGGATTTGTATCTTTTTGCGCTGCTACATTCCGTTGTTTTTATACGGATATGGTGCCACTTCCCCCGCCTCTTATACATCAATAAAGTTGTCTCAGGGCTGATTTTCATTAGATCAATCTTTCTGTTCTATACACGCCTTCTCTCCGCCCCTCTCTCTTACGTGTTAGTGTTACATATCTTCATACGGATTTTTATCTTTGTACACTGCTACATTCCGTCATTTTTATTCCGTCATTTTTATAGGGATACGATACCACTTTTCCAGCATTTGCATGCAGACATTCCTCCACCTCTTGCACATCAATATATTTATCTCAATGCGGGTTTGTATTTGTCATATATCACATGTTTATTCAGCTCTTTACTCAAATGCAAATAGTTCCACATCTTGATTAAGTCCCTGTGGGGCCAAACTGTTCAGGGTATATATCCATTTTGTCTCTATTCTGGACATCTTTCTTATATAATCTCCCCCTCTCCAGTCCTTCTCCACATTTTGAATGGCAAAAAATCTAAATGTCTGCAAGCTTCCTCCATGCACTTCGAAAAAATGTTTACTTAGAGGGTATTTCTTATTTTTACTCTTTATATTGTTGATATGCTCACCTATCCTTGACAACAATTTTCTTTTAGTCCTCCCCACATATTGTTTTTTGCACCCACATTCAATAACATAAATTACTCCAATAGTGTTACAGCTTAAGTTGCCCACTATATCATATTCTTCCTTAGTGGCTGTGGATATAAAATTAGTAACAGGGGCCTCAAATTTGATGTTCCTGCAGGGCACACAAAACCCGCATCTCTTAAAGCGCCCCTGTCCTTTTCTCACATCACCTTTACAATCAATGACCGTAGGTGCAATCATATTTTTAATATTCAATGCTTTTGTAAAAATAAATTTCGGTTTATCAGTTAGAATACCATTCAAGGTCTTATCCTGCTGTAATATATGCCAGTATTTTTCCACTATATTCCGTATACACTTCGTCTGCTGATTATATTGCATTTTAATACACAGTTGTGGGGCCTCTCTACGCTTCTCTTTTTCAATTATTAAACTTTCTCTTACACAATTTTTTACATTTTCCATTGTATACTCTAATTCACATCTATCGTACTTTTTTTCTAGAAATCTAGTTTTCACAACCTCTGCCTGTGTCTCATAGTCTGTCATTTCTGTGCAATTCCGCCTTATACGTGTGAATTGATTTTTAGGGATGTTTGTCAACCATTTCAACAGATGGCAACTATCCAAATAAATATAACTATTTGTATCCACCTTCTTAAAATAAGTTTTTGTTTTTACTGTCAAATTTTCTATAAAAATATTCAGATCTAAATAGTTGACCTCTTTTTCACTGTATTCACAGATAAATGTCAAATTATATTCATTCTTAATATTCAACCAATCCAGGAAAATCTTCAGTTTGGTCTCCCCCCCTTCCATATGAATAGAGTGTCATCTATAAACCTTTTCCATAGGACGAGATCCGCTCCGGGGCCCTCCACTCCTCCTAATATAAACTCCTCCCAATACGCCATAAATAAATTTGCGAACCCCGGAGCGAATCACGTCCCCATGGCTGTCCCCACCTTCTGTAGGTAGTACTTGGATTCATAATAGAAATAGTTGCGGGACAAAATAAACATAATGGCCTCTTTTATAAAGTCAATTTGTTGTTCTGCTAGATCCGTCATTCCTCTCAAAAAATATTCTACCGCTTGTATCCCCAACTTATGGTCTATAACTGTATATAGGGAACTAATGTCCGCCACACATAGCAGATAACCCTCTTTCCAATCGACCTCATCGAGTATGCGCAAAACATGTCCAGTATCCTTAATATATGACTTAGTTTGAACCACTGCTTTCTGGAGGAAATTATCTATGTATTCGGATAAATTTGACGTCAGTGACCCTATCCCGGAGATAATAGGTCTCCCAGGAGGGTCACTGACTCTTTTATGAATCTTGGGTAAATGGTAATATACTTGCAGTCTTGGATGAGGCTGCAGTATATATTGATACTCCCTCTCTAGGAGAATCCCCTGATCTTTCCCTTTATCCACAAGGGACTTCAGTTCTCTTTGATAGAGCAAGCAAGGATCTCTTTTCAAAAGTGAATAGGTGTTCTCATCTTGTAACTGACGGTCTGCCTCTTTGTTATACTCCCCTCTATCCTGTATTACCACTCCCCAGTGGCGTAGCTAAGGAGCTGTGGGCCCCGATGCAAGTTTTACAATGGGGCCCCCCAAGCACTCTGTATACATAACAAGTGATATGGCACACCAAAACCTGCCAATGGCAACTACAGTGTCAGAGACGCAAGAAGGGGATGGGGGACAGTCTGTTAATGATTACCACTATTCATAGTATCTATAGAAGTGATTATTAACAGCACAGGACCAATAGAGAGCTAATACTGTAGTCGAGGAAGGGCCCTTCGGGGCCCCTCTGGCCTAAGGGCCCGATGCGGTCGCTACCTCTGCAACCCCTATTGCTACGCCCCTGCCACTCCCCCCCCCCCCCCTTATCTGCTGGTCTAATTATAATTGATTTATCTTCTCTAAGGGATTTTATTGCATTCCGTTCCCCTGACGTCAGGTTGGGGGCATTCTTAATCTTAATTTTCCTCACATCGTTGAGCACCATTGTCTCAAACGTTGTCATTGAGTCACTCATTTCTTGTTTTGAATTGAATTTCGATTTTTCTTTTAAATTTGTGTGTAGAAAAATGTCTTTTTCCACCTCCTGTGTTATAGGTTTTTTTAAAAAAATATTTTTTTAGGCATAGTTGCCTCATATACTTTTTTACACCCACAAAAGTATCAAACTTACTTAATTTATTACTGGGAGCAAATTTCAAACCCTTATTTAGAAGTGACACTTCTGCTGGCTCCAGCTTTCTATTACTAAGATTAAAAATCCCATCCCTCACTTCTTTTGGATCTATACTTCTCTCTTCTATTTTTTCTTTTTTACTACCACCGTCTGATAAGAACGGAGCCCCGACATCTGTGGCAAGTATGGGCATTCTCCCCCTCTCCTGGAAAGTGAGTTGCTACGGACCTTTTTAAAGGACCCTTTTTAACCACTTGCCGACCGCACGCTTATACCGTGCGTCGGCAAAGTGGCAGCTGCAGGACCAGCGACGCAGTACTGTGTCGCCAGCTGCAGGCTGATTAATCAGGAAGCAGCCGCTCGCGCGAGCGGCTGCTTCCTGTCAAATCACGGCGGGGGGCTCCGTGAATAGCCTGCGGGCCGCCGATGGCGGCTCGCAGGCTAAATGTAAACACAAGCGGAAATAATCCGCTTTGTTTACATTTGTATGGCGCTGCTGCGCAGCAGCGCCGTAAGGCAGATCGGCGATCCCCGGCCAATCAGCGGCCGGGGATCGCCGCCATGTGACAGGGGACGTCCTGTCACTGGCTGCACAGGACGGATAGCGTCCTGTGCAGCACGGATCACCAGGTAGGGGACAGGTAGGAGAGGGAGGGGGGAATTTCGCCGCGGAGGGGGGCTTTGAGGTGCCCCCCCCCCGCCAGCCACACGCAGGCAGCAGAGATCAGACCCCCCCTGCACATCATCCCCATAGGGGGGAAAAAAGGGGGGCAATCTGATCTCTCTGCCTGCACCCTGATCTGTGCTGGGGGCTGTAGAGCCCACCCAGCACAGATCACTAATAACCACGCTGGTCCTTAAGGGGGGGTAAAGGGTGGGTTATCAAGTGGTTAAAGGAACTTTTAAATAGAACTTTTAAGAGAAGAAAACTGAAAAAGATCATACGACCCTGTGAGTTGAATGGCCATAGGAGTTAGATAAGAGGAGTAATTATACTGGCAGTACCTAGGAGTTAGATAGGAAGCGCTTGCGATTTGTGTTTTTCAGCATACAGTGTGGGGGAGTGAATGTTGCTGTGATCACATGCAAGTGCCATCTCTGTTTTGTTACCAGTAATTACTGGCAATAATACTGTTTTAATGTTCTGAATTTATTTGTTATTAAATACTTCAGTATTTTACTGTAGTTTGGCGCAAGTATTAATTTTGATAGTTTTTTAATGATTGATGTGACATATGTGATTGATCTCCCAGGCAGCATGAGAGGTGTGAGATCATTCCATGTTTCCTCGCTTAAGCCTGCTGTGCATGTGGATTCCTCATCCGCCCCCCCCCCCCCCCCCGTGATGATTGACGACCAGCCTGAGTATGAGATCGAGAAGATTTTGGATTCTCGATTGGTGCAGAATTCTGTACAGTACCTGGTCCATTGCAAGGGGTATGGCCTAGAGGAGAGAACTTGGGTGCCGGATTGTCGCATGCATGCGGAGGAGTTAAAGAAAGAGTTTCATGAGTTACACCCAGAGAAACCAGGTAGGAAGTGTCCGGGGTCCACTCTTCAGGGAGGGGGGGGGGGTACTGTAATGAATAGCGGAGATACGGCCGCAACAGTAAGCGGCATGGCAGCTATCTCCGCATCACAGCCAGTGGTTTCCACCGCGCAGTTACACATTGGTCCTTCTATTGCTCACAGACTAAGGGCTACGCGCGCGCGCCAGGCGACAGGACCTTTATGCATCCAGAAGGGTAGTCAGCTGATCAGGCAATCAGCTGACTCCAGCTTGGCTCCGGATTGGCTGAGTGACTGGGGCGGCGCTGTGGAGCGCTTGCAGTATATATAGGACAGGTCATTCAGTTGCTCCGCGTCTGCTGTTGCAAATGCTACGTGTTAGCACTCAGACCTAGTCAGATCCCAAAGTGTGCTAGAACCAGTTGGAGCTTAAAGAGACTCTGAAGCGAGAATAAATCTCGCTTCAGAGCTCATAAATAGCAGGGGCACGTGTGCCCCTGCTAAAACGCCGCTATCCCGCGGCTAAACGGGGGTCCCTTCACCCCCAACCCACCCCCGCAAAAGTGTGTAGTGAAAAAGTCGCTGGCTGTCTCTTCCTGGAGGCAGGGCTAACGGCTGCAGCCCTGCCTCCAGTCGCGTCTGTCAGCGGCGCATCGCCGCCTCTCCCCCGCCCCTCTCAGTGAAGGAAGACTGAGAGGGGCGGGGGAGAGGCGGAGATACGCGCTGACAGACGCGCGTGGGGCAGGGCTGCGGCGGTTAGCCCTGCCCCAACCAGGAAGCGCTCCCCCGGTGTATCGAGGGGGATTTGGGGGTGAAGGGACCCCCGTTAAGCCGCGCTATAGCGGCGTTTTGGCAGGGGCACACATGCCCCTGCTATTTATGAGGTCTGAAGCGAGATTTATTCTCGCTTCAGACTCTCTTTAAGATCCACACTTAGCCAGATTCTGTTGATAGCTTAAAGTACTAATTGAATTGTATTATTTGTTATGACCTTCTGCTAGCCTGACTACTCTTTTGTTTACTGATCCTGTACCTTTGCCTATCTGATATAGTTGCCGACTCTGCCTGAAACACTACTCTGATCTAGCTTTCTGTCTCTGTACCGTATCTGTCCGCTTGTTGCCAAACCTGCTTGTCTGACACTCCTATCCTCAACAGTGAGCCTAGTCACTGGTGAGGGATTCTCTGCCAGTATCACCTGCCTCACTGGTGAATACTAGCTGCAGTACTATCTGAATCACCTGCCCCTCAGGTGGTCAGTAGCCACAGTACAGTCTGAATCACCTGCTTCTCAGGAGATTACTAGCTGCAGTACTATCTGAATCACCTGCTCCCCAGGTAGTCAGTAGCTTCAGTACAATGTGAATCACCTGCTCCTCAGGTGAATAGTCACTACAGTACTATCCTCTCTACCTGCTCCTCAGGTAAATAGTGGCTACAGTACAGTCTGAATCACCCATTCCTCAGGTGATCAGTACACTTGTTATAACATAGTTCCACCCGCTCCTCGGGTGAACTATCTCACTATTGTCTGTATCTCCAGCTTGCTGGAGTTTGTATTCCTGTGTTACATAGATATACCCCTATCTCCCAGCTCCTCTGGGAATAGCGAGTATCTCTATCATTGCTGTTGCACCAAACACATACCCTCACATTGGTTGTCCTGGTCCTGGTTATACCAGTATTATTGGTGATTCTGCAGATCACACATAATCAGGTATAGCGTCTGTATTATTGGTGATACTGCAGATCACCAATAATCAGAGAAATCTTTTCTTGCTGACACCAATCGTTACAGTCATATTCTGAAGCAGGGGCGTAACTAGGCCCCACCGGGCCCCCCCCCCTGCAGATTTTCAGAGCGGGCCCCCCCCCCACTCCCCCTGGGGCCCGCTCGGAGTTTTGTGGGTGCTGGAGGGGTGGCAGCATGAGGGGAAAGCCTTGCCCACAGTCGGCGGGGAGAGGGGTAGTTCCCCCCTCTCCCTCACCTCGGGGCTCTCCCCTCTGTGCTCCCCTCCAGCTCGTAAGTGTGTGGGGCTGTGGTGGGCAGCGAGCGGCGGGCAGATACATACCTGCTTCCGCGCGTTACATCGGAGACTTCTCCCTCTAGCGGCTGACGTCACTTCCGGAAGTGACGTCAGCCGCTAGAGGGAGAAGTCGGCGATGGAACGCACGGAAGCAGGTATGTATCTGCCCGCCGCTCGCTGCCCACCACAGCCCCACAGACACTTACGAGCTGGAGGGGAGCACAGAGGGGAGAGCCCCGAGGTGAGGGAGAGGGGGGAACTACCCCTCTCCCCGCCGACTGTGGGCAAGGCTTTCCCTTCATGCTGCCACCCCTCCAGCACCCACAAAACGGCCCCAAGCGGGCCCCAGGGGGGGGGGGGCCGGGCCCCCCCCCCCGCGGGCGCAGGGGCTGCAGGGCCTATTCCTACGCCCCTGTTCTGAAGAGTATGAATCTGTCATCCGCACAAATATGACATTTCCCATTGTTTAATTACAGCTGTAAGGGAACGCGGAAAAGCCGCGGTTTGCATGCAGTAGCGTGCGTCTGGTGTGGCTGGGTCTGTTAGTTCACACAGATTCAGGAATACGCGCGCGCGCGCTGAGAGGCAGAACTTTTATGACAAGCCAAGGAGGATTCAGCTGACCAAGCAGGTCAGCTGACCTCAGAACAAGTGACTATTGGTCAATCAATGATGGGTGGCGCCGGAGAGCGCTGCTCTATATATAGTTACTTCTGCTCAGTCTCAAGTTGTCTGCCGTTGCGAACACATACGTGGAAGCACTCAGACCTTAGTCAGATCCTACAGTGTGTTAGAACCAGGAGGACCTGGGAATTCACACTGAGCCAGATTACTACTGTGTATTATTGTGTTATACTTCAGACTAGTTCCAGGGTGTCGAGACCACAGACCTCACACCCAAGATTAGGGACTCTGTATTATCATTCTGTTATACTTCAGACTAGTTCCAGGTCTAGGCATTGTTTGATATCTGTTATGACCTATTGCTTTCCTGACTACCTCTCCGCTCTCTGATTCGGTACCACGCTGTGAGAATCCGCTCAGCTGCCTGCACAGGCAGGCAGCCTTTTGACCATGGTTTAGGTTTGCTTGCTGCAGGACTCTGGAAAGGAGACCTTCTGTCAGTTGTGCAGCTTGTGTTGCTGAGGGATTTGCATACATTAGTCATGCAAATCCGTTACCTGCCTTCTTTTGATGACTGGCACTATAAAAGCATTCTGCTCCCAGAATGCTTTGCTGGACATTTCCCTTCCATGGTCTGTTCCTGATGGACACTGCTGGAGTGTCAGCCATTGCTATCTAGTATAGTTAATTCCTGGGGGTTGCTTTAGGCTCCCCTTCTAGCCCAGTCAGGTTGTATTATCTGTTTTGCCTGTTCCGTCTGTCTTGTGTTTGGATCGCACAAGCCCTAGCGTTAGCGGCTGTGGATCCTTCTGATTGAGTCTGGAGTGTAGGTTGGAACAGCGGTTGTTTCTGCCTACCTCATCTGTTCTGTCTGCCGTGTGTTTGGATCGCACTCGCCCTAGCGCTAGTGCTGGGGATCCTTCTGTTCTGTCTCCTGGGATCGCACTAGCTACTTTTCGCTAGCGCTGGGGATCCTTCTGTTCTGTCTTCTGGGATCGCACTAGCCACTTTTCGCTAGCGCTGGGGATCCTTCTGTTCTGCTACTCTGTCTCCTGGGATCGCGCTAGCTACTTTTCGCTAGCGCTGGGGATCCTTCTGTTCTGTCTTCTGGGATCGCGCTAGCCACTTTTAGCTAGCACTGGGGATCCTTCTGTCGCTTGTCCCTGTTTACGTGTGTCTGTCTTGTCTGCTGCGCTTGCTGGAGGCTCGGTGAGGTAACCGTTAAGCAAGCGCTCGCGTCCTCTGTTTCATGTTTGTCTGTTAATGGTTAGTTAGGCGTGCTTGTCTCTATTGTGCTTATCACGTGGAGACCGCGCATAACCGCGTGCACTGTTGCGAATGAGTGCGGTGTTCGCGGTTAGCTAGCATTTGTTATTTTCCGTATCTCCTTATTGTATTATTTGCTGTGCCTTTGCTACTCTCGTGCTCCGCCTTGCTGTAACCTTGTGTCACGTCTGGCGATCGCACCTCTCGCTATCGCGTTCCTGCTTCTTATCTGCTGTGGTGTGTGTACAGTCGCGGGTTGGCGACTAATTTTATGCACACACACACAATCTGTCTCTGTGCTCACTCTCAATCGCTTCTCTTGCGATTGCGTTTCTTCCCTTCATACAATTCCTGTCTGGCGTGTGTGGTAGGGCAGAGGAGCTGTTCCTCTGCACTCCACAGCTCCACCTGCCAACAGGAATTTCCCTCTGCAGGTGCATAGCACCTAGCCTGGGTGTCCTCAATAATACGCTTGTGGAGGAAATCCGCCGCGTCAGCGCACGTCTGGTGCGCTGACCACGGAGACGATTCCACAATCGTTACACACGCATATCTGATTATCCGTTGCCAACCCTGCCTGCCTTGGATACCGAATCAGCCTTCTGTCTTTGTACTTTGTCTGTCCGTGTGTTGCCGACCCGGCTTGCCCGACCTCGAGAGCTATCTCTCCCCTTTAGGAGATAGTCTCCTAGATCAGCTAGTGACATCCTCCTTCAGGTGTCACTCACTCACTGGTCCTTCCTACCTTCAGCCTGAGACTCCACCCCTTGGAAGATCTCAGGCTGCTGGAAGGTTCTCGTGCTTCTCTAAAGAGCAGTGTTGCCCATACTGCCAAAGACCACCTGCTCATCAGGTGGATTACTCAAAGTAAATACTGTTGCACCAAACACTCACGATATATACAGGTGTCCAGAGGTTAGTAGTACTATATCTGTATTATTGGTGATTCTGCAGATCATCAATAATCAGGTATATATCTGTATTCTTGGTGATACTGCAGATCACCAATAATCAGATTCTCTCTGTGTGCTGACACCGATCGTTACAATGACGTAATGATAGGACATCCTGAGCCCAAATCTGTAGATGAGGCAATTGCTTTGGTCGTGCAGATAGATCGCCGTTTGCGCTACCAGAAACAGATTCGTGGTAGGAATGCTATAAGGTCTATCTCAGACGACTCTTCTCGATCTTCGTCACCCTCTGACGAGCTGATGCAAATCGGATATTCAGGGCTGAGTCAGGTGAAGAAGAGTCACAGAAGGCCAAGAAAACGCAATCTATATGGTGCTAAGGGGCCAGGAGAATGCTGCAGTCTGGGGTTGGTCAACACCATAGGCGAGCAGTCTTTACCTCTAAACAATGATCGTCTGCTCCTTGCCTGCTCTATCACATGGGAGGGTCAGACTAGTTTCGCAGAAGCCGTTGTGGACTCCGGTTCTGCAGCAAACCTCATTGATTACGATTTCGTTAAAAGATTGGGGATACCTTTGTCTCCACCTGACCAGCAGATTCTGGTCACTGCAGTGGATGACTCTCCATTGCAGAGTGGACAGACTCTCTTCCAGACCCCCTTGTTGTCATGTTGTTTAGGGGCGTTACATGAAGAGAGATTACAGTTCCCAGTGATGCACATGGCAACCTCCACCATTGTTCTTGGTATACCCTGGTTGCAACTCCACTCCCCACAGATTGACTGGGCTTCAGGACAGTTACTGAAATGGTCAGCCCATTGTCATCGGCATTGTTTGAGGGGGGGGGGGGCTTGGTGCTACCAAGATACAGGTTGGAGAAGTGGCAGTGCAGGTCAAAGCAGAAGCTTTAGTTAAATGTTCCGAGCCTGAGACCAGCCTACCTCAAAAGGTGGTCAGGGCACCTGCGGAGACGGTGGAGGACTGGATGCCTAATCCGGGCCCTTGCCAGCGAGACATTCTAGAGGGTAAAAAATCTCGTCAGACCTCACCGGGTACATTTCAACATTTACCAGTGCCAAGGAAACCCCGGACTCAGAAAAATCAGACTAGTAAGAGAAAGTCTGTAGAGTGGGAGTTTTCCCCTGGGGACATGGTGTACGTATCCTCTCGGCATGGGACCCTGAAGCGAGTATCACCCAAACTGGGTCCTACATTCATAGGATCATTCCCAGTGACCAGGAAAGTTAATTTTGTCACCTGTGCTGTCGATCTCCCAGCCAGTATGAGAGGTGTAAGCCAGCAGTGCATGTGGATTCCCCTCCCTCCCTCCCTGTGATGGTAAAAAAACAATCGGAATGTGAGACCGAAAAGATTCTAGACCCACATTCTGGGAACCTGGGTGGGAAGTGTTCGGAGTCCTTTCCTCGGGGGGGGGGGGGGGGGGTACTGTAAGGGAACGCGGAAAAGCCGCCGCGTGTACTGACAGCAAGGCGGCTGAGTCCGCGTCCAGCACGGCGGTTTGCACGCAGCAGCGTGCGTCTGGTGTGGCTGGGTCTGTTAGTTCACACAGATTCAGGAATACGCGCACGCGTGCTGAGAGGCAGAACTTTTATGACAAGCCAAGGAGGGATCAGCTGACCAAGCGGGTCAGCTGACCTCAGAACAAGTGACTATTGGTCAATCAATGATGGGTGGCGCCAGAGAGCGCTGCTCTATATATAGTTACTTCTGCTCAGTCTCAAGTTGTCTGCCGTTGCGAACACATACGTGGAAGCACTCAGAACTTAGTCAGATCCTACAGTGTGTTAGAACCAGGAGGACCTGGGAATTCACACTGAGCCAGATTACTACTGTGTATTATTGTGTTATACTTCATACTAGTTCCAGGGTGTCGAGACCACGGACCTCACACCCAAGATTAGGGACTCTGTATTATCATTCTGTTATACTTCAGACTAGTTCCAGGGTGTAGAGACCACGGACCTCACACCCAAGATTAGGGACTCTGTGTTATCATTGTGTTATACTCCAGACTAGTTCCAGGGTGTAGAGACCATGGACCTCACACCCAAGACTAGGCATTGTTTGATATCTGTTATGACCTATTGCATTCCTGACTATCCCTCTGCTCTCTGATTCGGTACCTACGCATTTCTGATTATCTGTTGCCGACCCTGCCTGCCTTTGGATAACGAATCAGCCTTCTGTCTCTGTACCTTGTTTGTCCGTGTGTCCGTGTGTTGCCGACCTGGCTTGCCCGACCTCGAGAGCTATCTCTCTCCTTAAGAGATAGTCTCCAGACCTGTTAGTGACATCCACCTTTCAGGTGTCACTCACTCATAGGTCCTTTCTATCTTCAGCCTGGGACTCCACCCCTTTGGAGGTCCCAGGCTGCTGGAAGGTTTGCTCTTCTCTAAAAGCAGTACTGCCAAAGACCACCTGCTCCTCGGGTGGTCTCACTCAAAGTCATTACTGTTGCACCAAAACTCTCACACTATCTAGGTGTCCAGAGGTTAGTTATACTTGGATTATCGGTGATTCTGCAGATCATCAATAATCAGGTATATATCTGCATTCTTGGTGATACTGCAGATCACCAATAATCAGACTCTCTCTGTGTGCTGACACTGATCGTTACAACAGCGCTTTATAAGTTTAAACCTAAATCTCTCTCCGAGGACATGGACTGTGATTGGTTGTCAACCAGATGGGGCAGGCTTGGTCCCACCCAAAAAACTAGCTTCAATAAAACCAAGCTTCGAGCAGAGAGGAGGTGTCCTCCAAATTCCATCTTCTTGCAGGCATGCTGTTGCTCTGAGGATCGAGCGGCGGCCATCTTTGTTTGAACTCTGCTGCAGAAACAAAGAAAATTCACGTGTTTTCCCAGAAAGGACATATTTCCACCTGAACCTAAGTATTCGTATTTTCTTCCCCTTTTTATTTTTATACTGTGCTACTATTGTCTCTATAATTGTTGATTTTAATGATTTTCTGTTTATATTAATTATTTATATTGCATTTATAATAAAAGTTCTTCTAAAAGTCATTTATTTTCCGGCTACGCCTACTATTCAGCAACACAAAACAAATCCTAGCGTTCCGAAGAGTCGCTACTACTATTGATAGCTAGATAAAATAGAGTGTGGTTAACCGTCTTATTTGCAGGTATTAGTATCAGCGAGATTAGGTCTCCTGCCCTTTTGCAGGATGGTGGCAGTTTCCTACCTTGAAATAGTGTGTACATTGTGTTACCGTACCTCACAAGCTCCCTTCTAGCCGACCTGCAGACAAATTCCAGTGGTTTCTGTGCACCGATTGTGACCACAGATTGCATGGTCTGTGTGCTGAAACCGAGTGGAAGGCATTGTGCGGTCTGGCCACTAGGGGGCGTGTGACACCCCCATTCGGTACTGTGCTCTATCCCTTCCCCAGTCCAGTATATACAGCAGAATATATGTGCAACAGTAGCTGTGCTTTTCTATCACCTCCTGTGAACATTCCCTGTCCATCCTCTCATTCTACTGCCCGATATCTTCTCCTGTGTCGCTTGATTAGATACAATGTAAGGGGATGGAGATACCGGTCACTAGAGCTAGAGTTGAGCAGTGACAGGATGGACATCGCAGGAGCACCCGAAGGAGGAGAGAATCACATGGCTACCACTGTGCCTGATGCTCTCCATACTGGGCTAGGAGAGCACAAGACAGGGAGCGCATCTCAGGGGTTGGACAGTGCCACCACTGAGATGTACCATGCGGAAACAGGGTAGCCACAGACCGTGTGTATATGTCTGCTGCATTTTACATGTTTGGCAGCTTAACTGCCTGAATGTGTCAGCCTGATGCCTGCCCCTTGCTTCCTAGTGCACTAGGCCATGGCCTTTGTGGCCTTGCCTTAAATCCGGCCATGATCCCTCTACAAAAATTCTAGTGTTTATAGTACTCCATGACATCACTGGGTTCCCTGAAAAAAACTCCTTTTTCAGAAGCAATGGTTGGTTATCTTGGCTGATCGAATCACAAAAGTGAATACTATTTTCTAAAAAAAAAAAAAAAAAGACAGTGGATTAATTTGGCCAACTTTACCTAGTAAAAGTCTGTTTCACATTCATTGCAAAACACATGTGAGTAGCAATAGGAATGATGTGTCTTATGTCTATATTTGTCACCATAATGTGTTTATAACTCATGACAGTCATACTGTGCAGTCATATTTCAACTTAAGTCACAGCAACCATGTTAAAGGTAAATATTTGAATTAATTCATATGACTTCAACCATCTATGGTGAGAAAGGCAAACTTTAGTTCAAACTGAAGACCATGTGGCCCGATTACCTTTATTATATAAGTTGGCCCATTGTACCACAGATAGAACTGCTCTGAAGACTCACAGCTGTGTGTAGAGCCAGTGCTGACTGATCTAAGTAAGTATCTACAGGGCTACCATTTATTCTCATACCATTATAACTTTACTATATCCAAATGAATGTAGCTATATGTTCAGCTTTCTTATTTACGTGTTATTATTCCTCCAATCATTATATGATTGTATAGAAGCTTTTTGTTTTTCAGTTTTGTTTAGGTGGAGTGTCATTATATACCATAGTTTTTCGGACTACAAGACGCTCCTGACTATAAGACACACCTAGCTTTAGAGGACAAAAATCAGGGGGAAAAATATACAGTATACTAAACCTGGTGCATCCATGGTGAAGGGGTGTCTCGTGGAGTATGCCCTATTTTTACTGCATGGCCCCTTGTACCTCTTGTGTCTTCCTGTGTCCTCCTCTGTCCCCCTTTGTGTCCCCTTTGTGTGCTCATCTATGCCCCTTTGTGTCTCCCTGTGTCCTCCTCTGTCCCCCTTTGTGTCCCCTTTGTATGCTCCTCTATGCCCCTTTGTGTCCCCCTGTGTCCTCTGTCTGTCTCCCTGAGTTGGAGGTTCGTATTGGCAGGCATTCACAATTCAGGAACTTCCTGCATTTGGACTATAAGACACAGTGTCCTTTTTTCCCCACTTTTGGGGGAGAAAAAGTGAGTCTTATAGTCAAAAAAATACAGTAAATCCCAAAATTTAAAATATTGTAAATTGTAAATCTCCACAGCTAGCCATACTAAATATGGGTATTGCTCAATATTCCCCAATACATGGAAGAGGATTAACACCTTACTATATGCTGCAAGGTGTTTTTACCTCTTACTGGGAATCACACTACATGTTCCCACAGCAGCACAATAACCGTGAAATATTGTAGAAGTAAGAGTACAAGCACTTCCATAGCAAACAAGTGGTGGTGCAGCCAAGGGTCTCTACAACACACCACACCACAAGAAAAACTCCAGGATAAGCCTTAGCACAAACAGCCAATACTTGCAACAATGAGGAAATCAACTGGTGACCTGCATACATCCCGTGCTAAAAAAGCCAATGAGGTGATTTATGAAAAAATTAAAAAAAAGAATCCAGCTATTGCACTTATTTCCTGATAAAATGTTGTAACATTACACTTGTTTATTATATTTTACATATAACCTATTCATGAAATTCCACTATATTTATAAAAATGCAGAGATAAAGATTGTATGTCAAAAATATTTTGCCTTTGATGATGATTATGCAAATTTATATATGTTCATGTGCTTGCTTTATTCATTTTCATGGTATTTACTGTATCATCTTATACCTTGTATATTTTGAAATGGTAAGATATTTACCTTTAGGTAGGTCGTACTATACATAGAGCCTTTAAATTTGCCACTCACATCTAAAAATAAATTACAAAATACCTTATAAACGAGCTATTCTTTATCTTTAAAATCTTACCTTTGATAATTTTTATTATAAGTATTTTTTAAGTTAAGAAATTAAATAAATACATTATCTTTGTAATTTCATAATGACAATCAGTCAGTGTTTGTATGTCTTTATGCTATACATTATGTATAGTTATATGTGTTTAATGTTATTAATACATTTGTTATCTATAGACTTTATTGACAGATCCCCAACATGCTGACTATGAAGAAATCCCTGTTGCTGCTTTTCTTCCTTGGGATGGTCTCTTTTTCTCTTGCTGATGATGATAAGTAAGTATTATTTAAAAAAATAAATAAATAAATAAAAAATAAATATATATATATATATATATATATATATATATAGAGAGAGAGAGAGAGAGAGAGAGAGAGAGAGAGAGAGAGAGAGAGAGAGAGAGAGAGAGAGAGAGAGAGAGAGAGAGAGAGAGATTTACAAGAATTAGAGAATATTTTCCACATTTGAATAACTGCAAGAATGAAAATGGTAGTTTCCCTGAATCCTTCGCCTATTGGAAATCTCTGCCCCCTTCAAGCAAAACATTTATTTGATCACCTTTAAACAAAAAATGAACCACAATAATAATGTTGGTGTTTGAATTTGGAATATTGAATTTAGAAACCTGAATTCTACCAAATACCACACTTCAGCATCTGAGCAAGTGGGCAGGGATCTGAGCAAGTGGACAGGGTCATGGTGAGTTTCCTTACTTGCGCTGCATGGCACACTTCATGTGATTTTGATGCTTCCTCCTTCAAAGCCAGAAGGACAAAGCATCAGAACAACGTGAAGACTGCCTTGAAGCGCAAGTAAGTGAACACCCATGACCCTGTCCACTTGCTCAGGTGCTGAATTGTGATGTTTGGGAGAATTCAGGTCTCTGCATTCAATATCCCGAATTTGAACACCAACACTATTTAATATTACTTGCGTTGCCTTATTTTAGTACTTTTTTGCTTCTAGGATGTTAAAAAAATATATAGGAAAATGCCACTATGGTATATTCGCCTGAGTTTTCCCACAGGAACACAGCTGGATAGTGTAATAGTTAAGGGCTTTGCCTCTGACACAGGAGACCTGGGTTTGAATCTTGGCTCCGCCTGTTCAGTAAGCCAGCACCTATTCAGCAGGAGGCCTTAAGCAAGTCTCCCTGCTACTGCCTATAGAGCGCGTCCCAGTGGCTGCAGCTCTGGCGCTTTGAGTCCGCCAGGAGAAAAGTACGATATAAATGTTCTGTGTTTGTTTGTTATTAATAAAATAACTTTTAGGCCCCAGCATGCAGGGAAGGAGGAGACCTTGGGCAAGTCTCCCTGACAATGCTACTGCCTACAGAGCGCGTCCTAGTGGCTGCAGCTCTGGCGCTTTGAGTCCGCCAGGAGAAAAGTACGATATAAATGTCCTGTGTTTTTTTGCTATTAATAAAATAACTTTTAGGCATGCAGGGAAATAGTAAAAATTGATCATTTTATTTTTTATTCATTTTTATACCTTTTAAATGCCTAAAAGTTAAGAGCTCAAAAGTTATTTTTGCATTTGTAATTTTTACAGTATTAATTTGAAATAAAAAAGAGATATTAATATTTTTTTTTTTTGGGGGGGGGGGGGGGGTAGTTTTTCTTTTCAGAACTGTTTGCACATGAGGCATTCTGTTAGAGTCAAAGACAATTTTTTTCATTTTTTTAATAATATCTATGCCAGAGCAGTTAAAGGAGAACTGTAGGGAGAGGTATATGGAGGCTGCCATATTTGTTTCCATTTAAGCAATACCAGTTGCCTGGCTATCCTGCTAATCCTCTGCCTCTAATACTTTCAGCCATAGGCCCTGAACAAGCATGCAGCAGATCAGGTGTTTCTGCCAATTTTGACAGATATGACAAGATTAGCTGCATGCTTGTTTCTGGTGTGATTCAGACACTTCTTCAGCCAAATAGACCAGCAGGGCTGCCAGGCAACTGGTATTGCTTAAAATGAAATAAACATGGCAGCCCCCATATACCTCTGACTACAGTTCTCCTTTAAACTTTGTGTTGTAGACTATGCCCTCATGGTTTGTCTACTGTTTTTAATCTCTGGAAAATCACACTGCTCTCTTTACCTCTATTCATTTATGCTCTGGAATGCAAAAGTGTTGCTACTAAATAAAGCAATAGTCAGATTGTAATCCAGTTTTTTGGATGGACAAATATTGGCTGTATTTTCTCCAAGAACAGTTTTTAACTGAATTACGGCTCACCCTGTTGCCGCTCAAATTCCAGGAGGCATTATTTACTATTCCCCCTACAAGTTGCTACAGTAATTCAGTGTTTGGCAATCACTGGATCCCCGAATTACCCATGCTCGGGGCGCGGACTACAGCATTGCTGCTATAGCCATGCCAAACAGAGCCACGCGCACTTTGCAAGCCGAGAAGCCCTGCCTCAAAAAAGTGCCCCTACGGGGTACTCACCTTGGGAGGGGGAAGCCTCTGGATACTGGAGAGGCTTCCCCCATTCTCCTCCACCAGCCCATTTCATTACTTGCACCCTATTACTTGGCTGGATAGTGTAATGGTTAAGGGCTCTGCCTCTGACACGGGAGACCAGGGTTCGAACCTCGGCTCTGTCTGTTCAGTAAGCCAGCACCTATTCAGTAGGAGACCTTGGGCAAGACTCCCTAACACTGCTACTGCCTATAGAGCGCGTCCTTGTGGCTGCAACTCTGGCGCTTTGAGTCCGCCAGGAGAAAAGCGCAATATATAAGTTCTGTGGTTGTTTGTTTTGTTGATTGCTTGTGATGGAGGCGTTTGGCTTGGACCCAGACTTATACTAGTTTTTACTCCTTTGATTGCTTGATGAAGCAGGATAGAACTTGTTAAATGCGTTGCATCGGGGAGTATTTAAATAAACAGTATCTTTGTTGAACTTTATTCAACATAGTCTGTGTTTTACTTGTTGGGGAGATAAGCCCACTACTGCCACCCTTTTAAAGAGTTTTTAAATGTTTTTACTCTATTCTGGCACTTCAATTCAAGCTTCTCTTCATTATTTCATTAGCTGATTTTCTTCTTTAGTCCTCTTCAGTATTAAATTCTAAGGGGATTCGCCGGATTTCCTGTGGCAGAACAAGTAATTTATAGCAAAGAAATAGCCCAGCAAAGCTCCTGGTCTTGCAGATGTTTCTTCCGGGTAGAGGGAGAGCTGTACACAGTAGCTCTGCCTCCTCTCCAGTCAATCTCCGCCTCTCCCCACCCCTCTCAGTCTTCTTTCACTTAGAGGGGCAGGGAGAGGCAGAGTTTGACTGGATAGGAGGCAGAGCTACTGCGCCAAGCTCTGCCTCCCCCGGGCAGCAAAATCTGCGACATGCAAAGTCGTGGAACTTGGCATGTCTATTTCTTTGCTATAAATCACTCATTCTGCTGCGGGAATGCATCAAATCTGCTTAGAATTTAATGAAAAAGTGGACTAAAGAAGAAAATCTGGTGAAAAAGACTTCAGTGTCTCTTTAACCATGCTATTGGAATGTGCGAGACGTCTGCATCAGGGAAGTAGCACAAACCCAATCAGGCTTGACTTTTTCTGCCTAAGCCTAAGCAAATCCATGCTACTGCGCAAGGCGCAATGCGGCTGTGCTTTGGGGGTCCCATTCACTTGATTGCCTGGCTGAGGAGGACGGGGGAAGGCTCTTGAGAATCCAGAGTCTTACCCCTCCCGAGGTAAATTTTCAAATATGCCAGTATCAAAACTTTACAGGTTTTCTTTAAAGCTCCTACCAGGCAAGACATTATTCAAAATGAGTCTGGTATTACTTTTTACCTACTTTTTATTACAGCTTGGCAGTCACAAGGTTTTGTCCATTCAGGTAGATAAGCGTCCCATGGTTTGAATAGGAGGTGTTAGCCAGCAGCTGTGCAGGAATCCTTTATGTCAGCACTGAAAATAAGCCTCATATGAATGAATATCATAGCTCCCAACTGTCCCTCTTATGGAGGGACAGTCCCTCTTTGGGAGCCCTGCCCCTCTTTCCTCCTCATGTGTCCCTCTTTCAGGACTTTGTCCCTCTTTCTATGTAAATATATATGTATATATTTCTCTACTGAAAATGTGTTTAATTGGCGCTAAACTTTATTCCCATCTTTTAAATTGATATATTTCTTATTTTCAAATGTGAATATGAAGGAAAATTAGTATAGAAAGGACCAGTGTGATTTTAATTATTATAAAACAACATATTTTTCTTATGAAATCTTTATGGTATACGTGACTAGGGGCGTAGTGGGGGCATGGCCAGGGGTGTGGCAGGGGCGTGGCTTAAATGTCCGTCTTTCTCATCTCAAAAAGGTGAGAGGCATGGAATATGTAGCAATAACAGTCTTTAGTGACATTGGAGGTAGTATGCTCTGTACACGCGATACAAATTTCTGACAGATTTATTATCAGATCAGCTATTTCCAACAGGTCCAATCTGATTTCCAATCGATTTTTTCATAGAAGTCAATGGAAAACCAAAAATCAGATTGGAGCTGTAAACCCATCAGAAAATGGTATCGTGTGTACCTAGCATTACATGTATTCACTGTCTTGGCTTTTTGTGTATTGCACACCATACATATTGCTGAAATGCAAGTGGCAACATATATATATAGTGTGAATAAGGCCTTAGCCCAGCCAACTCATGTAGAGTAATTATTGTGAGCTGGTGATGGCGTGTCTGACATATCTATGCTGTGTGAATAGCTGCTACAGTGAAATCACTGCCATGACATCCAAATCTATTTCTGTACAGGAAAGAAGAGGAACATGGAGAGGAAGATGCAACTACAGCACCAGGACATGATGAGGAAAAGAGACTTCTTCTAGACACAGTTGGAGGTTTACTAGGTGGAAATTTACTAGGTGGCACGCGCTAACCTTTTTATTAACTTCTCATTTCTGTGAAGTTTGATTGATATCATCTGATTACATATTATTTAGATGTCCTAATAAAAATTATTCTTAACTAATCCACAGTTTCATTTGTATTATTGTATTTGGGGCAGAGCTGTGTGTTATTGTCTGTTGCAAATAAAGTTGGTTGTGATATTTACACTTGAGGGCACACCCAGAAGGCCACTCTAGGGCATTAGGGACTAGTTTTGCACAAGGATTTTTTACTAAACTGTCTCCAGACCGCGTTTAACCACTTGAGGACCGCAGTGTTAAACCCCCCTAAAGACCAGGGCATTTTTCTAGAAATAGGCCACTGCAGCTTTAAGGCCTCACTGCAGGGACGCACAACTCAACACACAAGTGATTCCCCCCCCCCCCCCCTTTTCTCCGCACCAACAGAGCTCTCTGATGGTGGGGTCTGATCGCTCCCCCAGTGTTTATTTTTTTATATAAATATTTTTGTTATTTTTTTTTTAAATTTACCTATTTATTTTTTTCCCCCACCCTACCTCCCTCCCCGCAGTCAGCCAATGACGGCGATCGGCTGTCATAGGCTTCAGCCTATGAGAGCTGATCGCTCTCCTGTGTCCCAGAGGTACAGCCGTGTCACATGGCTGTCCCCAGTACAGTGCTGTCTTAGATCGCAGTGCTGTACAGCCTAATTAGATGGCGGTTTCTCTGTGTAACAGTCTCCGAAGCTCCGCTCCGCATTCCAAGCGGATATGCGCGCGCATTGGCGTGCGAGATCTCCTGCTAGCCCAATACGAAGCCGTTCACACCAATTGGCGTGGAGCGGCCCTGAGGCTGCCGCCGTGTTCACGTGTGACGCAGTCGGCAAGTAGTTAAACATTGGTCCCCTGTGTCAAAGGTGGTGTAGTCTTTAGGGATGGCCCAGCCTAGGAGAACTCATGGAGAAGCATGTGATCAGTCTGATCAGCTGATAGATTTGTAAGGTTCTGGTTTGCTGTGATGACTTCCTGGTTTAACACATGATCATGTCCAGCAAATCAGAGCCTTACAAATCTATCAGCTGATCAAACTGATCACATGCTTCTCCATGAGTTCTCCTAGGCTGGGCCATCCCTAGTCGTCTTTAAATGCTACACTATCCAGCCACTGCTGCCAATGCACACCTCATTCAAAGTGTTTGTTGAGTTGGTATAGACTGAGCATGTGTAAGATATGATGTCAAATGTGTGAGACTTTGAAACCAAAATATCAGCCATGACTTTCTGTGCATTGTGATTAGCTGCAATAAGAGCACAGCTTTGGAAATATTAGAAAGGTGAAGATTGGGTGAGTGAGAGTGAGTGAGAGTGAGTGAGAGAGAGAGAGAGAGAGAGTGTGTGTGTGTGTGTGTGTGTGTGTGTGTGTGTGTGTGTGTGTGTGTGTGTGTGTGTGTGTGTGTGTGTGTGTACAGTGTGTGTGTGTGTGTCTTATCCAAAATAAAGGCATGCTGATTAATTAATATTGTAATTATACATAAATTAGAATTTCCATTTGGGAGTTAGGGTCGTGGGTAGGGGAGGGAGTTTCAACCTCAATTATGTGTCTGAGAACTTTTTTCTGTGTCATTGTAAATCACTGGTTAATGCAGACATGAACTCGGAATTTCCTCTCTGCTCTAAAAGATATGCAACAGCATAATAACCTTTAAAGAAAAACATTTCTTTGTTACAGCTGAGACAAATCCTACAATAAATCTGCAGTGTGTCTACTTCCTGGTTTCATGGAAGCAGGCATAGGGTTACCATTCTGTGTTAAAAATTAGTTGCTCTGCCGAGGCAGCCAGGCTGCCAGCTGACACAGCTGAGAAATCAAATTACACTCTTTAAATACATACTTAGTGCATATCTCTCTGTTTTCCTTCTGTCCTGTGCAAGAGTTCAGGTCCAATTTAAGTGGAAACAGGAGTTCTGTCATTTGGGGTATAGGCACACAGTTGGGCTGGTGTAACTTTCTAAGGCTGTGGATTATGGGAATCGTGTGAGTATAAGCAAGTATTCCTGAACTCTACACTTGAAATTAGTTTTAAAAAGCTATTACATATTTATGTGTAGAATTAATTAGCATGTTCAAATAAAGTATAACGTTTGTTTTAGAGAGCTACAGCTACTAACAATAGGCCACCCAGAAGCATTGGAGAGTTACATAGTTACATACCGTAGTTATTTGGGTTGAAAAAAGACATACGTCCATCGAGTTCAACCAGAGAACAAAGTACAACACCAGCCTGCTCCCTCACATATCCCTGTTGATCCAGAGGAAGGCGGAAAACCCTTACAAGGCATGGTCCAATTAGCCTCAAAAGGGAAAAAATTCCTTCCCGACTACAGATGGCAATCAGATAAAATCCCTGGATCAACATCTTTGGGCATTACCTAGTAATTGTAGCCATGGATGTCTTTTAACGCAAATACAGGTGTAGAATAGTAGTCAGTACTTTATTCGGGGTGTGATCACACGTGTATTAGTGCACATTAATAGCAGGAGTACTCCTAAAGTGATAGCCCTTGGTGGCTGGGGCTATCACTAGACTGAGAGAGGTCGTACAAGCGAGGTCGGTAACGGGTCGGTCAGCAGCAGTGCAGAATCGTCAGGCAAAATCGTAGTCTATAAACAGGCCGAGGTCGGCAGCAGATCAGATGGGCAAAGGTACAGAATCAGAAGGCTAAATCAGAGTCAAAGTTCAGGCTAGAGTCGGCAGAAGATCAGATTGACAAAGGTACAGAATCGGAAGGCAGAGAATAGTCAAGAGTTCAGGCAAAGTTCATACACAATAATAATAATAATATTACAATAATGATAATATTATGAATAATCTATATATATAAAATCGGATGTATGTGTGTATGTGTGTGTGTATGTGTGTGTGTGTGTGTGTGTGTGTATGTGCCGCGATCACTCGAAAACGGCTTGACCGATTTGAACGAAACTTGGTATACAGATCCCTTACTACCTGGGATGATATGTTCTGGGGGTCTCGCGGCCCCCCTGCACATGTGGGCGGAGCTACAAACAGCAAATCAGATTTCACCCATTCAAGTCAATGGAAAAAATGTAAAAGGCTGCCATTCTCACAGGAATCAAGCCAGAGTCCCCACACTTGGCACAGTTGGTCACTTGGTGACCGAGGTTACAAATCCAGGAAAAGTGGGTGGAGCATAAAACAGCCAATCAAATTTCAGCCATTCATTTTTCATGGGAAAATGTAAACTGCAGCCATTCTTAGACTTAATTGCAGGGTTCTCAAACTTGCCACAGTTGGTCACTGGGTGAATGCGATTAAGATTCAAGAAAGTGGGTGGAGCCTACAACAGCCAATCAAAATTCACCTATTGATTTTCAAGGGGAATATTTAAACTGCTGCTAATCTTACACTTTTAATGGCAGAGGCTTTAAACTTGCTACAGTCGGTCATTGAGTGACTGGGGTCCAAATTCACTATAGGGGCGGGGCCACAAACAGCCAATCAGATTTCCTTGGTGGATAAACTGCTTCCATTCACACATTTTTGATGCCAGGAACCTGAAAGCTCACAAACTTGGTCATTGAGTGACTGTGTGTCAAGGTTACAAAAAGTGGGCGGAGCCAAATACACATTTCCCTGGGAAAATATAAACTGCAGCCATTCTTACATCGTTAATGGCAGGGCTCTCAAACTTTGCACAGTTGGTCACTGGGTGAATGAGATTAAGATTTTGGAAGGTGGGTGGAGCCAACAACAGCCAATCAAAATTCACCTTTTGATTTTCAAAAGGAATATTTAAGCTGCTACCATTCTCTTATACTGTTAATAGCAGATGCCTCAAACCTGGTACAATTGGTCACTGGGTGACTGGGGTTCAAATTCAGAAAGGGAGAGGAGCCTCAAACAGCCAGATTTGTTTATTTTTCAATGGGAATATACAAAGTATTGATACCAAGGACCCCAAAGATGATAAACTTGATAATTGAGTGACTGTATGTCAAGGTTAGAAAAAGTGGGCGGTGCCAACAACTAAATTTTTAACATGGCAGGCTTCCCAAACTTGACACAATTGGCCACTGGGTGACTGGGATGAATATTCAGAAATGTACGTGGAGCCTATAACAGCCAATCAAAATGTACCTATTGATTTTCAAGGGGAATATTCACATTGCTACCATTCTTACACTGTTAATGGCAGAGGCCTCAAACCTGATACATTCAGTCATTGGGTGACTGGGGTCCAAATTCACTAAAGGGGTGGAGCCACAAACAGCCAATCAGATTTGTTAGATTGATTTCAGCCATTCTGTTATTGGCAGGGTTCTCAAACTGGGTGGGTGGGTGACACAGTTGGTCACTGGATGACTGGGACTAATATTCAGGAAAGTGGGTGGAGCCTACAGTAGCCAATCAAAATTCACCTATTGATTTTCAAGGGGAATATTGAAACTGCAGTCATTCTTACAGTGTTAATGGCAGAGGCCTCAAACCTGGTACAGTTGGTTGTTAAGTGTCTGGGGTTCAAATTCAGTAAAGGGGTGGAGCCACAAACATCCAGATTTCTTTGCTGGATAAACTGCTTCCAGTCACACAATTTTGATGCCAGGAACCCAAAAGCTCACAAACTTGGTCATTGAGTGACTGTGTGTCAAGGTTAAAAAAAGTGGGTGGAGTTAAAAACAGATTTTTCTGGGAAATTGTAAACTGCAGCCTTTGTTCACTGTTAATGGCAGGGTTTTCAAACTTTGCACAGCTGGTTACTGGGTGACTGGGATTAATCTTCAGAAAAGTGTCTGGAGCTTAAAAATGCCAATCCAAAATTACATGTCGATTTTCAAGGAGAATATTAAAATTGCTGCCATTCTTGCACTGTTAATGGCACAAGCCTCAAACCTGGTACAGTTGGTAATTGGGTCACTGGGGTTCAAATTCAGAAAAGGGGACAGAGCCACAAACAGTGAATCAGATTTGTTTCATTTCATGGGAAAATACAAATTATTGATGCCAAGGACCCGAAAGCTCACAAACTTGGTCACTGAATGACTGTGTGTCCAAGTTACAAACAGTGGGCGGAGCCAAAAACAAATTTCACTGGGAAAATGTAAACTGCAGCCATTCTTACACTGTTTATGGCAGGGCTCCCAAACTTTGCCCAGATTAATATTAAGGGAAGTGGGTGGAGCCTATAATAGCCAATCAGAATTCACCCGTTGATTTTCAAGTGGAATATTTAAATTGCTGCCATTTTTACACTGTTAATAGCAGATGCCTCAAACCTGCTACAGTTGGTCATTGGGTGACTGGGGTTCAAATGCTGGAGAGGGGGTGAAGCCACAAACAGCCAATCTGATTTGTTTCATTTCTATGGGAATATACAAATTATTGATGCCAAGGACCCCAAAGCTCACAAACTTGGTCATTGAGTGTTTGTGCGTTAGGGTTAGAAAGTGTGTGGAGCAAACACCATTAAATACATACCCGGGCAACGCCGGGCAATCAGCTAGTAATAATAATAATCCTAAGCTAAGTGTGAATCCCCGGCGGTGCCGCTTCCTGCAACAGAGGTAACTACAGCATCTCTGACACATGTTAATTAGATCCCCTCTAAGGTGTCTTTTCTCTAGACTAAATAAACCCAGTTTATTTAACCTTTCTTCGTAAGTGAGACCTTCCATCCCACGTATCAATTTTGTTGCTCATCTCTGCACCTGCTCTAAAACTGCAATATCTTTCCTGTAATGTGGTGCCCAGAAACTGAATTCCATATTTCAGATGTTGCCTTACTAGAGTAAAGGGAACCAGAGACGCCAGATAAAAGATTTTATACATACCTGGGGCTTCCTCCAGCCCCATACGCACGGATCGCTCCCACGCCGCCGTCCTCCGCTTCCTGTAACAGCCAGTTCCGGGTCCCGTAGTTTCGGCCAGTCAGCCAGTCGGCGTCAGCACGCGGCCAATTGGCCGCATCACAGGGGCTCCCAGCATACCATTACGCGTGTGGCTGCCTACTGCGCAGCTGCACGCGTAAGGGTATGCTGGGAGCCCCTGTGATGCGGCCAATTGGCCGCGTCCGCCGGAAGTGACGGGACCCGGTACCAGCAGATCCAGGAAGCGGAGGATGGCGGCGTGGGAGCGATCCAGGCTTATGGGGCTGGAAGAAGCCCCAGGTATGTATGAAATCTTTTTTTCTTTTTGTACGTCCGGCATCTCTGGTTCCCTTTAAACAGGGGCAATATTATGCTAGCATCTTGAGTTTGTATTTCCCTTTTAATACATCCCAAAATTTTGCTAGCTTTAGCTGCAGCTGCTTGGCATTGAGTATGATTATTTAACTTGTTGTTGATGAGTAATCCTAAGTCCTTCTCCAAGTGTGATGTCCCCAACTGTATCCCATTTATTGTGTATGGTGCTAAACCATTGGTACGACCAAAATGCATGACTTTACATTTTTCAACATTGAATTTCATCTGCCATTTATGTGCCCATATAGCCATCCTATCCAGATCCTGTTGCAATATGTCCCTATCTTCCTGAGAGTTGATGATTCTGCACAATTTTGTATCATCTGCAAAAATAGCAACATTGCTTACTACTGCATCTACTAGATCATTAATAAATAAATTGAAGAGCACTGGACCCAGAACAGACCCCTGTGGGACCCCACTGCTAACGGCCACCCATTTTGAGTATGATCCATTGACCACAACTCTTTGTTTTCTGTCCATTAGCCAGTTCCCTATCCATGCACACAGACTCTTCCCCAGTCCTTGCATCCTCAACTTTTGCACCAGACTTTTGTGTGGCACAGTGTCGAATGCCTTTGCAAAGTCCAAGTATATCACATCTACAGCATTCCCAATATCCACATTAGCGTTCACTACCTCATAAAAGCTGAGCATGTTAGTCAAACAGGACCTGTCTTTAGTAAACCTATGTTGATGCTGAGAAATAAGATTATTTTCTACTATGAAGTCATGTATAGTATCTCTTAGTAACCCCTCAAATAGTTTGCATACAACTGATGTTAAGCTTACAGGTCTATAATTTCCTGGATCTGATTTTTTTGCCCTTCTTAAATAATGGAAAACGTGGGCTGTACGCCAATCCACTGGAACTCTGCCAGTTGAAAGAGAGTCACAAAAGATAAGATAAAGGGGTTTATCTATAACTGAACTTAATTCCCTTAGGACCTGAGGATGCATGCCATCCGGGCCAGGTGCCTTGTCTATTTTTTAATCTATTTAGTCATGCCTTCACTTCTTCCTGCGTTAAGTATTTAACCACTTCGCCATATCTGGACGCATATATCCGTCCAGATAGGCAGTGGTGCTGCAGCCGTGTGGTGCGCGCGATCGGGCGCGCGCGCCCCCGCTGCCTCCCGCTGCCCCCCCGATCAGTGAATGGGAATATAATTCCCATTCACCGATCCAAGTCCCCGGCAGAAATACCGACGCTTTCTCATCAGAGAGCGTGGTATTTCTGCCCCCAGGAAACAACTTCTCTTCATTTTAGTTCCTAGATGCGACATCGTTCGCATCTAGGAACTTTTTGAATGTGGCCATCTTGTGGCCAAATAGTAAACTGCACCCACATACCTGTATTGAATAAAAAATACATTATATTACATCTAAAATTGGCTATTTACCTCCCAAACTAAAATTACCCAAATACATTTTTGTATTAAAAAAATAATAAAAAAAATTACAATGAAAAAAAAAAAAACTACATAAATAGTTACCTAAGGGTCTGAACTTTTTAAATATACATGTCAAGAGAGTATCTTATTACATTTTTTGAAAGTAGAAGACAGCCGCTCACCAGTAGTGAATGTAGGATGTGCCCAGGAATAGAACTGACAGCCAGCAGTTCCAAGAATCAAGGATAAAGTTGAGTCCGGCACCATCCAGTAATAAGCTCTTTTACTTTATTGAATCATGACTGACATCACAACGTTTCGGAGGACTAACCTCCTTTATCAAGTTAAGTCAGCATCTAAACTGTATCACAAAAATATCTCCTTTTATATACCACAAGTTCAAAAATAGACCAATCAGCTGTGTATTACGCATTACAGCGACCAATCCCCTATTGTCCGTCAATCGGACCTAATGGGGGACTTCTCATTAGCATACAACACGCTGTGTCTCCAATGAGAGCATGATAGGAGTGGCCATGTGTGTTGGCGGAGAGCCTCCCCCAAATGCCGCCCCCGTGTGCGCCGACCTATAGGGACATAGTCACCTGATGGTATGACGTCAGGCCACGCCCCCCTCAGGAGCGGACCTGACGGGAGACTATTGTCCCAAGGGAGGGGAAAGGCATATCCCCTCCTCCTGGCTGCGCGTCATGCGCAGTCCAATAGGGAAGCAGTCGCCTGATGTTGTCTTGTCAGGTCACGCCCCCTAACGGAGCGGACCTGACGGGAAACTGATATCCCATTCACCGATCCAAGCCCCCGGCAGAAATACCGACGCTTTCTCATCAGAGAGCGTGGTATTTCTGCCCCCAGGAAACAACTTCTCTTCATTTTAGTTCCTAGATGCGACATCGTTCGCATCTAGGAACTTTTTGAATGTGGCCATCTTGTGGCCAAATAGTAAACTGCACCCACATACCTGTATTGAATAAAAAATACATTATATTACATCTAAAATTGGCTATTTACCTCCCAAACTAAAATTACCCAAATACATTTTTGTATTAAAAAAATAATAAAAAAAATTACAATTAAAAAAAAAAAAACTACATAAATAGTTACCTAAGGGTCTGAACTTTTTAAATATACATGTCAAGAGAGTATCTTATTACATTTTTTAAAATTATAAGCTTGTAAATAGTGATGGACGCAAATTGAAAAAATGCACCTTTATTTCTAAATAAAATATCGGCGCCATAAATTGTGATAGGGACGTAATTTAAATGGTGTAATAAGCGGGACAAATGGGCACATAAAATGCATGGGTTTTAATTACTGTAGCATGTATTAATTTTAAACTATAATGGCCAAAAACTGAGAAATAATGATTTTTTTCCATTTCTATCTTAATCTTCCTGTTAAAATGTATTTACAGTAAAGTGGCTCTTAGCAAAATGTACTACCTAAAGAAAGCCTAATTAGTGGCGGAAAAAACGAGATATAGATCAATTAATGTTGATAAGTAGCGATAAAGTTATTAGCGAATGAATGGGAGGTGAACATTGCTCGGATGCATAAGATTTTCGAAGCTGTAGGCTGAAGTGGTTAATATTACAGTTGGAAGAATGAGACACTTCTGCATCTGTAATTTGCAACAGTGATGTTTCCTTTCTGAAGACAGAAGCAAAGAAAGCATTTAATAACTCTGCCTTACTTTGGTCATCCACCATTGAGTTCCTACCCTCATCCTTTAGGAGTCCAATACAGCCAACCTTTCTTTTTTTAGAGTTGATGTACTTGTAAAACGTTTTTGGGTTAGATTTGATATCCCTAGCAATTTGATTTTCAGCTTCAATCTTTGCCAGCCTAATTTCTTTTTTACAACTGTTATTGCACTCCTTATAATTGCTTAATGTAGCCTCGGTCCCCTCCTGTTTTAGGACCTTGTAGGCATTCTTTTCCCCCTTCATTTTATCTCTAACCTTTCTATTCATCCATAGAGGCCTTTTTTTTATTCCTACACATTTTGTTTCCACATGGGATATACATACTACAATATTGATTGAGAATAAGTTTAAAAGCTTGCCATTCCCCTTCAGTGTCCTCCCCTTGTAGTGCATTATCCCAGTTCACCAAACTTAGTGCCTGCCTGAGTTGATTGAACTTTGCTTTTCTAAAATTTTAGTGGTCCCGCTGCCCCGTGGCCTATCAGTCACCAGATCAAACGTTATCATGCTGTGATCACTATTTCCCAAATGTTCTTGAACCTGCACATTTGATAAATTATCTGGTCTATTAGAAATTATCAAATCCAGTAACTCATTCCTCCTAGGTGGTTCCATTACCATTTGAGTCAGGTAACTGTCCTGTAGTGATGCCAGAAATCTGCTGCTTTTACCAGAATGGGTAGCCTCAATACTCCAGTCAATGTCTGGAAAGTTGAAGTCGCCCATAACTATGACCTCATTTTTACTTGCAGCTTTTTTCAATCTGCTGTAGTAATTGCAGTTCTGCAGCTTCATGAATATGTGGTGGCCTGTAGCATACCCCAATAAGCAATTGGCAACCTCTATTTCCACCATGAATATTTACCCAAACGGACTCCACATCTTCACAATCTTCCTCCATCTCATCGTTCAGGACAGCTGTAAAAACATTATTAACAAAGAGACAAACCCCTCCTCCTTTTTTTCCCTGTTCTATCCTTCCTAAACACATTGTATCCCTCTAAATTCGCTATCCAGTCATGGCTTTCATCCATCCATGTCTCGGTTATTCCCACAGTCTGCCAAAAGAAGAGGTAAAGGCACAGAAAGGACGTGAACCCTGGTCTCCTCTGTCGAAGGAGGTTTCTTACATTACACAACCCAACCACTGCTCCTGTGCAGCACAGACACATTTGATGTTAGTCCGTGGATGACTGAACAGTGGGAGTGGTGTAACACTAGTTTCGGGAACTGTGGGGAAGGTGCAGGTCAGTGACTTCATAAGCACTCATGCTCCAGGTCTACAGTGTAGAATGAGTTTTAATTATATTTGTATGATGGATGTTAAAAAAGGCCACATGCTTTCCTGCATCATCCTTGACCCAGAGCCGGCCTTTGGGGGTGGCAAGTGGGGCAATCGCCCCAGGCCCCGTGTCTGAAGAGGCCCCGCACCCTCTGCAGTGCTGAGGAGAGCGGGCATAGTTGTTAAAACTCACGTGTCTCCGATGCTCACACAGCTACCATCTATTCCTCTCCCAGCATTTGTGTATTGGTAACAGCGCCCCCTATGATGACGTGACCGCATGTCACCACAGGGGGGCACTGTTACCAATACACAGATGCTGGGAGAGGAAATAGATGGTAGCTGTGAGCATCGGAGACACGTGAGTTTTAACAACTATGCCCGCTCTCCTCAGCACTGCAGCCACCTTGCTGTCTAACATGTACTGCGGGGCACCTACCTTTCTAATCTATACTGCAGGGCATCTACCTATATAATCTATACTGCAGGGCACCTATCTATTATTATTATTATTTAGTATTTATATAGCGCCGACATATTAAGCAGCGCTGTACAGATTATATATATATCTTGTTATTAACTGTCCCTCAAAGGAGCTCACAATCTAATCCCTACCATAGTCATATGTCTATATTATGTAGTGTAAGTACTGTAGTCTAGGGCCAATTTTTAGGGGGAGCCAATTAACTTATCTGTATGTTTTGGGAATGTGGGAGGAAACCGGAATGCCCGGAGGAAACCCACGCAGACACGGAGAGAACATACAAACTCTTTGCAGATAGTTCCCTGGCTGGGATTCGAACCAGGGACCCAGCGCTGCAAGGCAAGAGAGCTAACCACTACGCCACCGTGCTGCCCACCATAATCTATACTGCAGGGCATCTACCTATATAATCTATACTGCAGGGCACCTACCTATCTAATCTATACTGCAGGGCACCTACCTATATAATCTATACTGCAGGCATCTATCTAACCTATACTGCAGGCTGGCACCTATCTAATCTATACTACAGGCACCTATCTAACCTATACTGCAGGCTGGCACCAATCTAATCTATACTGCAGGCTGGCACCTATCTAACCTATACTGCAGGCTGGCACCTGTCTAATTATACTGCAGGCTGGCACCTGTCTAACCTATACTGCAGACACCTATTTAACCTATACTGCAGGCTGGCACCTATCTAATCTATACTGCAGGCACATATCTAGCCTATACTGCAGGCTGGCACCTATCTAATCTATACTGCAGGCTGGCACCTATCTAACCTATACTGCAGGCTGGCACCTGTCTAATTATACTGCAGGCTGGCACCTATCTAACCTATACTGCAGGCACCTATCTAACCTATACTGCAGGCTGGCACCTATCTAATTATACTGCAGGCTGGCACCTATCTAACCTATACTGCAGGCACCTATCTAACCTATACTGCAGGCTGGCACCTATCTAATCTATACTGCAGGCACATATCTAGCCTATACTGCAGGCTGGCACCTATCTAATCTATACTGCAGGCTGGCACCTATCTAACCTATACTGCAGGCTGGCACCTATCTAACCTATACTGCAGGCTGGCACCTATCTAATCTATACTGCAGGCTGGCACCTATCTAATCTATACTGCAGGCACCTATCTAACCTATAGTGCAGGCTGGCACCTATCTAATCTATACTGCAGGCTGGCAACTATCTAACCTATACTGCAGGCTGGCACCTATCTAATTATACTGCAGGCTGCCACCTATCTAACCTATACTGCAGGCACCTATCTAACCTATACTGCAGGCTGGCACCTATCTAATCTATACTGCAGACTGGCACCTATCTAACCTATACTACAGGCACCTATCTAATCTATACTGCAGGCACCTACCTATCTAATCTATACTGCAGGCACCTATCTAACCTATACTGCAGACACCTACCTAATCTATACTGCAGGGAACCTACCTATCTAATCTATACTGCAGGCACCTATCTATCTAATCTATACTGCAGGCACCTATCTAATCTATACTGCAGACTGGCACCTATCTAACCTATACTGCAGGCACCTATCTAACCTATACTGCAGGCACCTATCTAATCTATACTGCAGGCACCTATCTAATCTATACTGCAGGCACCTATCTTATCTATACTGCAGCCACCTTCCTATCTAACCTATACTGCAGGCACCTACCTATCTAATCTATACTGCAGCCACCTTCCTATCTAATCTATACTGCAGGCACCTACCTATCTAATCTATACTGCAGCCACCTTCCTATTTAATCTATACTGCAGGCTGGCACCTATTTAATCTATACTGCAGGCTGGCACCTATCTATCTAATCTATACTGCAGGCACCTATCTAATATATACTGCGGGGTACCTACCTAACTAATCTATACTGCAGGCACCTTCCTATCTAATCTGTACTGTAGGGCACCTACCTGTCTAATCTATACAGCAGGCACCTATCTATCTAATCTATACGGCAGGCACCTATCTAATGTATACTGCGGGGTACCTACCTAACTAATCTATACTGCAGGCACCTATCTAATCTATACTGCAGGGTACCTACCTACCTATCTAATCTGTACTGCAGGGCACCTACCTGTCTAATCTATACTGCAGGGCACCTACCTATCTGATCTATACTGCAGGGCACCTACCTATCTAATCTATACTGCAGGGCACCTGCCTATCTAATCTATACTGCGGGGCACCTACCTATCTAACCTATACAGAGTGTGTGCTTCCACAATGTGTGTATCCACAGCATATATCTCTAGGCCCCGCATATGCCACTCGCCCCAGGCCCCGCATACTCTAAGGCCACCTCTGCTTGACCCCTGACATCTCGAACCTCTGCTCTTTGATCCTGCAACCAGGTTTGGACCGGGACACTAAGGGCCCACCAGGAGAGTTTCAGCCTCGCCCCCCCCCCCTCCCCGCCATTTTGGGCTTACATACACATGTACTCTAGAAATTTTGCACAGGACATTAGACTATGACTATGGTAGGGAATAGACTGTGAGCTCTTCATAGGACAGTCCATGACAGGGAGATGGCCATATGTGGCGCTACAGCAAAAAAAATAGGTGTGGCCATGCACTGCAACATGGGCGTGGTCATGACGGGTCATGGGCAGTCCCAAAAATTCACAAAATAAGTAGCGGTGTTATTCACATAGATTGGGTCTGACCAGATAGACTTTTTATAAAATAATCAAGTAGTTACATGCCTCATGATAATTCATCAACTAGTCAAATGCCGCTAAACAAAAATATTAAGTAGTCATACACCTCCATATAAAATAATTAAGTAGGCAGGTGTCTTAAAGTGAACAAAATAAATAGCCGGGTGCATCAAAATAAAATAATTTAGTAGCCAAATGGGCCCTGTATACATAAATTAAGTAGCCATGTTCCCCAGAGAACAGAATTAAGTAGCCATGTGCCCATATATATCAGTATTAGGTAGCCAGTGCTGGCTGCGGAGGGCTGGGTGCTTTGCTGGGTGCTACTGCCTGCAATGCGGGACCGCCTTAGAGCATGCAGGGCCTGAGGCAAGTGTCATATGAAGGGCCTAGAGCCTGAGTATATTTGCCACCAGTATAGGTAGCCAACTATAGGTGTCCCCAGTTTAGGTAGCTAGCTATAGGTGCTCCCAGTATAGGTAGCAAGCTATAGGTGTTCCCAGTATAGGTAGCTAGCTATAGGTGTTACCAGTATAGGTAGCAAGTTATAGGACAGTATAGGTAGCAAGTCCCCACTTTAGTTAGCCAGGTCTATAGGTGTTCCCAGATTAGATAGCCATGTCTATAGTTGTCTATAGTTGTCCCCAGTTTAGGTAGCCAGGTCTACAGGAGTCCCCACTTTAGTTAGCGAGGTCTATTGGTGTCCCTAGATTAGGTAGCCAGGTCTATAGATGTCCCTAGTATAGGTAGTCAGGTCTATAGGTGTCCTCAGTATAGGCAGTTAAGTCTATAGGTGTCCCCAGTTTAGTTAGCCAGGTCTATATGTGTCCCCACTCCCCATTTTAGGTAGCCAGGTCTAAAGGTGTCTCCAGTTTAGTTAGCCAGGTCTATAGGTGTTCCCAGATTTGGTAGCCAGGTCTATAGGTGTACCTAGTAGCCTGGAAGGAGGAGCAGCAGGCTCAGAGTGGCGGTGAGGGGGGCAGCCAGGGCCGGCCCGCACATGAGGCGGACTGAGGCGGGTTCCTCAGGCGGCAGTAAGTAAAGGGGCAGCACCAGACATAAAGAGGAAGAGACTGCGGAGACGAGAGAGAGAGTGCAGGCTGCAGTGCAGTGAAGTCCGGCTGCTCCTGTGTGGTGCCCAACCGTGCCTCCGACCCCGTGCCTGCACACACCCTGACTGTCTGTGTTCTGAGATTCGCCCCGCCCCCCATTAGGCTGTGCATCGCCCACCCGCCAGTTCTCCTACCACGTGCCACCCACATGATGCCGGCAACCTCCGAGTCCGAGCTCTGCGGCCTCTCCTGTCTGATCCAAGGCTGCACGCTGGTGACGCTGCCTTTGGCGGCGGCTGCCGCCTCCGGCCACCGCTCACCGGCCCAGCACGAGATCCGAGATGGAGCATGCCCGCCGCAGGCCTCAGCCGCCTGTCCCCTGCCTGCCAGTGCAGGATGCATGCTGGATGCGGATGCCCGCCCTTTGCCACCGGCCCGCCGCCAGACCCAGAGGGAGACCCAATCCCCGGTGAGTCAGTCACTCACATTGCTGCATCACTCAGGCTTTCCTTCACGGTCGGTTGTGTGGGGGATGTAATGTTATGTAGACATATTGGGGGGGGGGGGGGATGGGGGGCTTGGCAAATGTCAAGGGGAACAGAATCAATGAAGGGGATGACAAAGTCGGGGGGGGGGGGTGCCTTTACGATCTTTGCCTCAGGCAGCAGAAAGTCCAGGACCGGCCCTGGGGGCAGCCCCCCCACCTAGGGCCAACCCTTTCACGCTCCCCCCTCCAGAATGTAGCGCAGCCAGGGAACGACTTACTACTTCCTTCTGGTTTCAGCTCTGCCTGCCACTGCTCTGGTCTTGTCTTCTCTGCTGTCCAATCATGCTCTCACAGGAAGTACAGTGAGAGCGGGATTCGAGAACAGAGAAGACCAGACATGGGCAGCGGCATGCAGAGCTGAAACCAGGAAGTAGTAAGTCGTTACGCGCTGCTACCACTGCGCTACATTCTGGAGGGGAGAGCATATAAGGGGGGCCCAAGGTGTGGGAGGGCCGAAGGCCGGATCTGCAGTGCTCGGGGCTCCAGGGCACTGACGTCATATGACGTCACTGTGTAAATAAAAGGCTTTTTACCGAGCTCCCGGCAGCCACGTCTAGCCCTGCCTGAAAACCAGGGCAGTGCCGAGGGAGAGGCAGGGAAGGCAGAGGCCTCTGGGTGCAGCAACAAGTGGGGTAAACTTTGTAAGGTAAACCTAAACATGCATTGCCTGAACAGCTACAGAAACTTCTAGAGCTGCTGTAACTTGTGGCTTGGATAGGCAGCAGGAGCCGGCGATTTCTCTTCTGCCAGTCCGGTTTAGTCTACAGTCTTTCCTCTCAGCCTCATAGAGCCCTTCTTGCACACACCACAGGAATAAAATGGCAGCATTATGGATAATGCCAGCAATGGGAGCATTATAGATAATGCCCACTAATCCACATATTGTTTGTGGTGTGATCTTTTCACAGTAGCTGGACTGCTAAAAACTAAAGCCTCATATGTAATAGGCTGATTTTTGTGTAGTAAAATCTGTAAAGCAGTAATTCCCCAATTAGCTATTGGAAAATAATTCTATTCTTTGAAATATCTATGTAAATAACAGGCTGAAATACAGGATCAGGATTTGGGCTATCTATTGGTTGAGTCTGTTTATGTTTAGCAACTAGTTGACCTGTGGAAAGTACCTAAGGGACGGCTCTTGGCCTGGCTACCTCATTCTCATCAGACATGATGCAGATAGAGGAAGCAAGCTCATGGAGTTCTTATTTATAACTCCCATTTTTCAGGTATTTCATCTATGTTGTAAGCTCAAAGTGAATTAAGTGATTGCTAGACAGTTATTGTATGCAAAATAAACAATTTATGAACATGTTAAATGTATGTGAAGTAGATATTTGCTGTGGTTAAACTGAACTGAACTGAACTGAACTGTTAAACTGAACAGTGCTATATGTGTTATATATCAGACGGGAGCAGGAAAAAATGGCGCACAGCTCCACCAGAACATTATGGCGCCGTTGTCACAAAATGCATCTGCTGGCGAATTTCCTGAACTATTGATGAACTTCCTCCATTTCGCCAGCAGATGTCATCTGTGTCCTCAGAGTTTGAAACTGCTTGAAGTATCCTCTGCCACCAGCAGAGGTCTCATTCACAAGAACTGTTATTGCAGATTTAATGAGGGCAGCTCTGTGATCACCTGGACTCTGTCATCTGACTTTCTTGGACACTATTTAAGCTGCCTTAAGAGACCACTCTGTGCTAGCTCATCAAAGTCTGTTCCTGATCCTGAGTTCTAGCCTTCTGGTCTTGTACCTGATCCTGAATCCTAGCCTTGTATCCTGTCTTGAGTCTTAGCCTTGTATCTGCTCTGATCGTGTTTGACCTGTTTTCTGTATTTTGACTAACCCTTTGCCTAAGCGATTATATCTTGTTTGTATCTCTGGTTTGACCCTGCATGTTTGACGTTCCGTTGCCTGCCGATTATAATTCTGATGCTTTGTCTCTGTATATAATGTATATGATTCTCATGTGTATATATTAGTCAGGTTTTGGGGTTCAGTGTGCACACTATATTGTTATGCTTGGATACCTTTGCATATTATCCTATATGCAGGGGACCCATAGCATCTGCAATACCTGATATATTCTGCTTATGTGTTAGTTTCCAGTTGCACCATTGCTTATATTACTTGCCTGACGTCTGCATGATTCTCTGCATAAACTTAATACTGATTGTTTATGCATCCTGATAGAGTAATTCTCTGCATAAACGTAATGCTAATGGTGTATGCATTCTGATGGTCAGATTCTCTGCATAAACTTAATCTTGTTTATGCGTCCTGTTTGTTTGACTCTCTGCATGATCTTAATGCTGATTGTTTGTTTGTAAGCTGTGTAACTGTTTAGTTGCATAACTCTGTGCATGAACTTAATGTGCAACATGTATGCTGATTACAATAAATCTTTATATTTATTCCTTTAATTCCAGTCTCAGTGTTTCTTGCATACTGACAGAGCAATCTTCCTTGCGATTCCCTTGCATTGTATACCAATGCAACAGAATCATGACAGCCGTCAATTCAATGTAAAACGCTAATTAGCGTTTTGAAATTGTAACAGTGTTTAGTGCAGCGGTATAGGACTGAACTGTGGTTATATTTTGTGCAAGATGCAGTTCGAATCTAGTCAATGATAATTTTTTTTTAATTATTTTAATTTGATTCATGCGCTGTTATCTGAGCATTAATAAAAGATTAGTTTAAAAAAATACTTTTTACTAAGTCAAAGTTTTGTGTTTGTAATATCCCAGCTGCATAACATACAGTATGCAAAGGACGTGGGAAGGCAGAATAAGGTACTTATCCGTTAGCCGGGCGCATCCTCTAGGTGGCGACAAAACTCCACCAGAGTTACATCTTTCCCTACCATCCATGTCGGCCTGGAGGGGGAATAGTAATTAGCGCCACCTGCTGGATGCGCCCGGCTAACGGATAAGTACCCAGAATAAAGATGAGTTTGCAGCCAGTAACTCCGTGTCTCCTCCTTGCATACGATATTCAGCTGGGATATCAAAAACACAAAACGTTTACTTCATAAAAAAGTATATTTCAACTAATCTTTTATCAATGCACAAATAGCAGTGGTATCTCTATCAATTAAAGAAAAGAAAAAAAAAAAGAAACGTGCACTGATTCGAACCTGCAAAATTTCCTTCAAAGACCCGTACTTTACCACTAGGCTATCATTTCTTCTTGTAAACCTGGCTTAACAATGCCTAGACATCCTTTTATAACTCTATGCTGAACAGCACCATCTACTGGTTATAAATGTGACTATAATACCACAGGCTTATAAAAACGGAAAATTACGTTATAAGTCTAAAACGCTAAATAGCGTTTTAAGGGGCATTCCGAACCGTGCGCCATTTTTTCCAGGCGCCGCTTTTGACTGTATGCATATCAGACAGCTAGCCATTCAGCCATTTCAGTGTATGTGTGTTATATATATTAGACAGCTAGCCATTCAGCCATTTCAGTGCTATATGTGTTATATGTTAGGCAACTGGCCATTCAGCTATGTTAGTGATTTGCAGAAGAAGAAGAGAGGATCAGGCCTCACAGCCAGTATGCAATGTGTGTTCTGTTCATATGAAGCCTTATAACTCATAGATCTGTAGGAATAATGTGTTTATTGTAAATGCATTTCATCTAGTGTGCAGCCACATGTGTGTTTAGTGACTCCCTGCAGTCAGCGATGCTGGAACCACGTGTCACAGTGAATCTATGCTGTTAAAAAGATCAGCCAGAAAAGTTAATGCATCTTTACCTGTCCAGCAAGTAGGGTTGCCAGGTGTCCGGTTTTAGACCGGACAGTCCGGTTTTTGGCCGCTGTGTCCTGTCCAAAAAGGCATGTTAAACCGGACAATTAAGATGTCCGGTTTTATGCCTTTTGCCACTTGCCGCCACCCGTCCGCCAGCGCTGCGCGACCGCTGATTCGCTGCCTGGCTGTCAGTTAAAGGCACAGCCAGCCAGCTTACGCGGCGTAAGTTACGCCAGCTTAAGTACCGCCCCCGAGCCCGCACTTCCCGACGTTGCTACGGCAACGCCAACGCTGCGTTGCCAACGCACGCATGACGTGCGTCACTCACGTCATTTGCAATGCGATTCTGCATCTCCGAAGGAAGCAAGGTAAGGTCAGGAGTCTGGAGATATGGTGAGTGAGTGACCCATAATTCTCTGGTTGTATTTCCGCTCTTTGTGTGCATTGGCTCCGCTCTATCTCCCCTCCGTATAGTCCAGGCGTGACTTTCAATCTCGCCTGAGCCCGCTGCTTACTATACTTTACACTTGAATTCATACTATTGTACAACGCAATTTATACTGTTATACTGTTATATTTGTTATATTTGCTCAAAATGTGTACATACATGTATGCGCAGATTTATATTTTAACTTTATGCCTATGTATGTCCACTTTATTGTTCTCAATAAAAAATTTTGGTGGGAAAAAAAAAATAAATTTTAAAACTTCCCGCAAGAAATCGACCACTTCACTGTGCAAAAACGCCATAAATGCATTGCATTATTTGCATAGCTTTCCAGTTTTGTAATAGTTTTCTGCTCTGTCTCTTATTATGTGCATTTACTGGTGAAAAGCGGTCTCTTATTATGTGCATTTACTGGTGAGGATAGTTAGTGACATGGCTATGTACTCTGTAATGTGCTGCAGAAGATGTCAGTGCGATATAAATACTGTAAAAAAACATTTTTTTAAAAGCCCATTGCTTAGCCCCACTCTACATAAAAGTGCGCTTCTGACTCCGCCCCTAACTCCACCCCCTGTCCGGTTTTCTCCATCAGCCGACCTGGCAACCCTATCAGCAAGAAATGCTTTTGTATTTGTACTTTTATATGACTGTTATATGGAAAAGAACTGGATGTTATTGTGAAATTGTTTTTTATTGAACACCTTTTTCTATGCTTTCCAAACTGTTGTTTCATTAAATATTCTCATTAGACATGATGCAGACAGAGGAAGCATGCTCCATATTTACAATTCTCCTTTTTCAGGGTGTAACACATACACACGCAGGACTTAAGATGGCTGAGGCAGCCAATAATGACTGCCTCAGCTGACAATCATGCATGTGTACAACCCCCACCCAACACAAGTGATCCACCGGACACATCTACTCAACCACAGGGATGTCAATCCCATTGTTCCTGCCGCTCACCTGCCCGCTGCGTGACATCATGCATGCACCACTCATCGTCCCTCAATAGCCCCCCCCCCCCCAACATAGCAACACAGGACGTCATCTGCTACACAGCTGACATGCGTTTGTGCAGCCCAGGCCAGCAATGTCGCTCAAGGGGATCAGGTCCTGTTTCCCGATGGGCTACATGAGTAGAGAGTGTGAGTGTGTATGTGGCCTTAAAGTAATCCCGAGTCAAAGCTCGAATTCAAAATAAGATATCACCCTGAAGAGAGGAAAGCTTAAGGGTCTTATTGAGGCTTTGCTTGGTGGTCTGAAGGCCATGTTGCTGAGCATGGCCCTCTCATCACTGGGGCCACACAGCTCCTCTTGCCCATTGGCTGAGCCCACGGTTTCAGCTAACTGCGCATGCGCGGACAGGCTTGCTCTGGTCTTGTGTGGCCATGATGCAGGAAGGAGGAGCTGTCGAGCCCCGATATGGTTAGCGACAATGCCTTGTCCCTAATCTTCGTGGGGGGGGGGCATGCTCAGTGACGAGGGACATTAAATCAGTGAGGGAAGCCTCAATAGGATCCTGATGCTTCCCTCACTTTAGGCAGGACCGGATTATCCTTCAGGCTTGGAGAACCATTTGGAGTCTGAGGGGCCCCATAAGCACAGGAGGGGACACAGTGCAGGAAGGGGAGCAACAGGAACAGAGTGGAGGGTGGCAGCCTCCCCTCCCCACCTGGGGCCCACCTTCCGTGCTCCCCCCCCCCCTCCAGAATTTAGCACAGTGGCAGCGAGCGGGTTAACAACTTCCAACTCTTCCTGGTTTCAAGCACTGGAGCTATGGGTGCCGCTTGTCTGGTCTTCTCACTTGTCCAATGCCTCTCACACAGTACTTCCTGATTAGCGGAAGTACAATGAGAGCGGCATTGGACAAGTGTGAAGGCCAGACCAGCTGCACGCAGAGCTCCAGTGCTTGAAACCAGGAAGAGACCTGGCTACCTATGCTGTGGATACCTATTGACATGGCTACCTAGACTGGGGGTGCCAATAGACCTGGCTACCTATACTTGGGACACCTATAGACCTGGCTACTAATACTAGGGACACCTATAGACCTGGCTGGCTACCTATACTGGGGCACCTACAGATCTAGCTACCTATACTGGGGACACCTATAGACCTGTCTACTTATGCTGGGGACACCTCAAGACCTGGATACCTATACTGGGGACACCTATAGACCTGGCTACTTATACTGGGGGCACCTAAAGACCTGGATACCTATACTGGTGGTACCTATAGTCCTGGCTCCGCCAATGGGCAAGAGGAGCTGTGTGGCCCCAGTGATTAGAGGGCCATACTCAGCAACATGGGCTTTAGAAGTACAATGAGAGCGGCATTGGACAACTGAGAAGACCAGACCAGCTGCACGCAGAGCTCCAGTGCTTGGAACCAGGAAGAGACCTGGCTACCTATACTGGGGATACCTATTGACCTGGCTACCTAGACTGGGGGTGCCAATAGACCTGGCTACCTATACTTGGGGCACCTATAGCCCTGGCTACTAATACTGGGGACACCTCTAGACCTGGCTGGCTACCTATACTGGGGCACCTACAGACCTAGCTACCTATACTGGGGACACCTATAGACCTGACTACTTATACTGGGGGCACCTAAAGACCTGGATACCTATACTGGTGGCACCTATAGACCGGGCTACCTATACTGGGGACACCTATAGACCTGGCTACCTATACTGGGGGCACCTGTAATTTGCTACCTATACTGGGTGCACCTATAGCTGGCTACCTATACTAGGGGCAACTATAGCTGGCTACCTATACTGGGGGCACCTGTAACTTGCTTGCTACCTATACTGGGGACTCAAGATCATGTTAAACTGATTTCAATGATATTTTTTAATGTTCCTTGACATTGAACTGCAGAGCTTCAGCCAGTTCAATGAACTAAGACTTGTTTATTTAGTTTTCACAAAAGTAATACAGAAATAGAACATAGGGGCAATTTGGTGTGTAAAATAATATTGTAAAATATCAATGTCTAACTTGATTATTGTAAATACTTATGTTTGCTCATCAAGAGCAAATGAAAAGAGAGAAGCAGTGTGATGGCTTTTGCTGTAAGATGGTATTTGGCAGTAGCCGTGACCTTACATAGCTTCCTTTTATTGGTTAAGACAGTGATCTGAAAACTTGTCTCTCCAGCTGTTAAGGAACTGCAAGACCCACAATGCATTTGCCTTTTTGAATCATGACTGTGTGGCTGTCAGACTCCCACAATGCATTGTGGAACTTGTAGTTCCTTAACAGCTGGAGAGCCAAGTTTGCAGATCACTGGGTTAAAAGAATGGGATCTGATTGGGGTTGGCAATTTCTCCAGGAACTGTAAAAAATAAATAAAAGTATAGGAAACGAGGAGCCACTACACTCCATTATTATTTATGAAAATAGGGCAATAATAGTCAATTGGATGGTATAATTATAAAGTGGGATACAACTCTGACATAACATTCAATAAAGAAATGTGTTTTCCTACTTTTTATTACCCATACAGTTATCATATTTGCTTTTGTGCTATTGTAGACTGTATTATTGTCTGTCTACAAATCCCAAATTCCCAAAGTACAGTTTATCTGCTCTGAAAGCTGCCATTGCATTTTATTGCATAGCTGCTGTATTTCTATATTAAAATCTATCTAGGGATCACTTCTCAGCAACAGAACGACCCTTCCTGAAGGAGTGGGTGGTCTGGGGCTCCATTGGGGACATGCGCTGCGGCTGATGCCGCTGTCTGCCTTTGCTTTCTGGCCCTTGTCCCTATACGCTAGACCGAGCGAGGCTATATAGCAACGATTGGTCTTGTTGCTGGGTGGCGTGCTAGGGGGCGGCGTTTGCGCTGTCGCTCTTCTCTGGCCTTGTGCCAGAGATGACGTGTTGGTAACCCTGTCTCCCATCTGGTCCGCTGACCGGGAGGAGGAGACACGGGTATGACGGGCGGCAGGAGGGCGTGCGCTCCAAACGGGACGTTCACGCCTTATCTTCCTGCACTTCCTGGTCAGATCATGAGGCTCATGGCAAACACAGGGATTGGCTCCACTATAGCAGCCTTAAGTTTCCCATCAGGTCCGCAGTTCGGCCGCAGCAACAGGGTTGGATAACTTGAGTACAGTTAGATGATTGGCTGTAATAGATGAGTGGGGGTATAAATTGACGGTGAATGTATGTGAACATGTCAGTCTGTCATTCACTTAATAAAGGAGATTACTCCGAAACGTCGTGGCTTTGCTCATGTGACAGTACTGAATAAAAGAGCTAATAATACAGATGGTGCCAGCGAATTTATTTACCATTGTGGTGGAGTGGTGATTCCATTGCTGGGCACATTGATGAAAACTACTGACAGGATGCATATCTTCAAGATTTAATAATAATGTAACGATTGTGGAATTATCTCCGTGATCAGCGCACAAGACGTGCGCTGACACTGCGGAAATTCTCCACAAGCGTGTAATTTGCGGGAACCCAGCAGAAGGTGCAATGCACCTGTAGAGGGAAATTCCTGTCGGCAGGTGGAGCTGTGGAGTGCAGAGGAACAGCTCCTCTGCCCTACCACACACGCCAGACAGGAATTGTACGAAGGGAAGAAACGCAATCGCAAGAGAGGCGATTGAGAATGAGCACAGAGACAGATTGTATGTGTGTGCACCAAACTAGTCGCCAACCCGCGACGGTGCACACACCACAGCAAATATGAAGTAGGAACGCGATCGCGAGAGGTGCGATCGCCAGATGTGACACAAGGCTACAGCAAGGCGGAGCACGAGAGTAGCAAAGGCATAGCAAATCATACAATGAGGAGTTAAGGAAAATAACAAACGCTAACTGAACGCGAACACCGCACTCATTCGCAATAGTGCACGCGTTCATGCGCGGTCTCCACGTGATAAGCACAATAGAGACAAGCATGCCTAACTAACCACTGACAGACAAACATGATACAGAGGACGTGAGCGCTTGCTTAACGGTTACCTCACCGAGCCTCCAGCAAGCGTTCGTAGCTGACAAGACAGACACACGAAAGCAGGAACAAGCAAGAGACAGGATCCACAGCACTAGCGAAAAGAGGCCAGTGCGATCCAGGGAGACAGAGAGATGGAGATCAGACGGATCCACAGCACCAGCGCTAGGCGAGTGCGATCCAGGCAAGACAGATAGAGGAGATAGCTGGTAGCAACCGCTGCACCAGCTATACTCCAAGAACAAAGATCAGAATGACTTCCTGTCGACCACCGCAGGGACAGGACAATCACAACAGACAAACAAAACAGATATGCAATCCTACCTGCACTAGGGAAACCTGCCTAAGTGCAGTCCCAGGAATTACTCTTAAGCTAATCTTTCAAACAATGAGCAAGGCTGACACTCTCCAGAGTGTTTCACAGGAAGACTCCTTATGACCAGCAACTTACTGTGGGAAACATAGCTCTTTATAAAGCAAGCCCACAGGGGATGTGGCTAGGCAATCTGCATGACAAACATATGCAAATTCCTCAGCAGCAAGCTGAAATACTGACAAAAGGTTTCTCTTCCAGAGACCTGCAGAATGCAGACCTGAACAGTGGTCAAAAGGCTGCCTGCCTGCACAGGCAGCCGAGCAGATCATTACAAATAATAAAAATGACACCGTGGAGTAGTCAAGTATATATTTTTTATTAAGACATCTGACATTGTTATGTAATCAGATGATGCCTATAGAACTCCACAGATATTATTTAAAATAAAAATCCTGTAAGACGGTCTCTGCCTCCACCTTTGACTTTGCCTTGGGCACCACCAGCTAGTGCGATTGGTAATGCCATGCTTACAAAACCTCTCTTTTCCTCATTATGTCCAGGTTCCATATCTGCCTCTTCTCTCCTGTACAGAAATAGATTTGGATGACATGATAATTAAGTCACTGTAGCACTAGCAGCTATCCATATAGTACAAATATGTCAGACACATCATCACTAGATTTACAATCAGGGATGGGCTTCCGAATCGGAAGCCACTCGAAATTGTGATTGGAATGAGGCTTAATTGCCCCAGTTGTGTGCATGGGAAACAGGGGGTTAAGTACCCAGAAGTCAGCTGGCTTCGATGTATCACACGTCTCGCACGCGACTCACTACTGCACACTTCCTCCTTCCGGCTTGAAGGAGGAAGGGTGCGGTAGTGAGTTGTGGAATGCGTCGTGTTCGAGACGTGTGATACATAGAAGCTGGTGGACTTCTGGGTACTTAACCCCCTGTCTCCCATGCACACACCTGAAGCAATTAAGCCTCATTTTAATCACGATTTTGAGTGGCTTCCGATTCGAAAGCCTATCCCTGTTTACAATAATTTCTCTACAAGGGTTGATCAGGCTAAGGACGTATTCAAACTAGTGGCATAGTAATAGGGGGTGGAGCGGTTGCGATCGCACCGGGGCCCCTGGACCAGAGGTGCCCACTAGCGGCTGTCCTTCATCCATCTTATTGGCTTTTTATTGGTGCTATGCTGGTAATGAGCACCTCTATATGTACATTGCATTGTGGTAATCTTTAGCAGACTGTTTCCTTAGTTTGATTACACCACTCTGTCACTGCAGCTGTCCTTGGGGCTCCATATCAATAGAGTGTTTGGGGCCCCATGTAAAACTTGCACAGGGGCCCCAAGCTCCTTGGTTACGCCACTGATTCAAATTATACACGTTGCTATGTGAATTCCAGCAACATGTATAATGTGTGATACACAAGGACATCAGAAAGTGCATAGAGTGACTGTCTAACATTCCCATTTATGCGTTGTGCAGCACTGTGTTATGCAGTTGTGTGTGAACTCAGTGCTGTCACATTCAGTGTAAATTGGATCTGTGCCATAACCTGGAGCAACAGAGAGCAATACAGGTGTTGTGTGTTGCTGTCAAATGCCTGGCCACCTGTGTTGTATGCGTGTGGTCACATGGGGAGGAGTCAAAGTCAAAGGTTCCTTTGTGGATAAAGCAAATTATGATGTGTTGCTCATTATCAGTGATCAGCCCCAGGCCAACCATGAGTAGGGGGGGGGGGGGGGATGGCAGGGCGTTGCCCTCCTGGCCGTGGGTGGCAGGGACCGCCGAGCTGAAGGGAGTATCAGTCAGGATGGGGGGCAGCGGGGTAGGAAGTTGGACCACCCTCTCGCCTGGTTCCCCATCCACTCTCCCCCTCCAGCTAAGTGCGCAGCGGCCAGTGGGCACACATGTCAGGCAGTGGGCAGGGGAGCAATTACTCACCTCTTCCTTTCACTTTCCAGCGTGCATATCACTGCTCGTCACTTCCTGCAATGCTGCCCACTTCAGCAACATTGCGGGAAGTGCAGTGTAGTCATGCACAGAGGAAAATGCCATGCACAAGCAGCTCTGCACTGCGCAGCCATCATTGTGCCTGCGCAGTGCAGCTGTGCTTGTACACAGACAGGAGCACGGGCATGCAAATATATTCAACAAGCCTCTTGTAGAACATGCTTGGAGGTACAGTGACCAGATTTTTCTTGGCTAAACCTGGGACAGAGGGGGGTTGCTAGCGCCATGCCAAAAAACGAGCATGTCCACGACCATGGTGGATAAATGGGTGTGTCCATGACATGGTGTGGGCGGAGCGAACTGTAATGTAACTCTGAGGCAGTGGGCCAGAGCTTCCTCCAAAAACACAAATGGGCAAAGTGACCCTAAAGGTAATTAGGCAATGTTCCCCAAACACATAAGAAAAAGCAGTGTTCCCACAATTATGCGGTGAAATGGGAGATTTGCATCATGGATGTCAGTCCATGACATCACTATGTACTGTGCTGCAGAAGATGCAAGTGCTACATAAATACATAATAATGATATGGCAGGACATTAGACTTTGACTATGGCCAGGATTAGATTGTGAGCTCTGCCAAGGACATGACTACATTCTCTGTAAAGTGCCTTAGATGCCAGTGCTATATAAATACATAATAATATTGTAGGACATTAGACTATGACTATGGTAGGATTAGATTGTGTGTGAAATATGCAGAAGCTGCTTATGCTACAGTATTAGCATACAATTTATTAATCATGAGTCCTCAAAATGCCAAATGCTGCAACAATAACCCCAAAGTAGCAAATGCAGTCTCTATGGCCATCAAATAATAACTGCAGCAACCAGGGGCGTAACTAGAAATCACTGGGCCCCCCTGCGAATATTTGGATGGGCCCCCCCCCCATAGGTGCCAAATAATCGTAATGGGGCAGCGTTTCACTGTAAATTAATTGTAAAGTGGGCAGCATTTTACCAGACAATCGTAATGTGGGCCAGAAAATCGTAATGTGGGCAGAGTTCACCAGAAAATCGTAATGTGGGCCTTTAGAAAATCATAATGTGGGCAGAGTTCACCAGAAAATCGTAATGTGGGCACCAGTCACCAGAAAATTGTAACGTGGACAGCATTCACCAGACAATCGTAATGTGGGCAGCGTTCACCAGAAAATCATAATGTGGGCAGAGTTCACCAGAAAATCATAATGTGGGCAGAGTTCACCAGAAAATCGTAACGTGAGCAGCAGTCACCAGAAAATTGTAACGTGGACAGCATTCACCAGACAATCTTAATGTGGGCAGCGTTCACCAGAATATCGTAATGTGGGACAGAAAATCGTAATGTGGGCAGAGTTCACCAGAAAATCGCAATGTGGGCAGCAGTCACCAGAAAATCGCCATGTGGGCAGCAGTCACCAGAAAATCGCAATGTGGGCATCAGTCACCAGAAAATCCTAATGTGGGCAGCAGACACCTGAAAATCGCAATGTGGGCAGCAGTGACCAGAAAATCGTAATGTGGGCAGCAGACACCTGAAAATCGTAATGTGGGCAGCAGGCACCTGAAAATCGTAATGTGGGCAGCAGTCACCAGAAAATCGTAATGTGGGCAGCAGACACCTGAAAATCGTAATGTGGGCAGCAGGCACCTGAAAATCGCTATGTGGGCAGCAGACACCTGAAAATCGTAATGTGGGCAGCAGTGACCAGAAAATCGCAATGTGGGCAGCAGTGACCAGAAAATCGTAATGTGGGCAGCAGTCACCAGAAAATCGTAATGTGGGCAGCAGACACCTGAAAATCGTAATGTGGGCAGCAGACACCTGAAAATCGTAATGTGGGCAGCAGGTACCTGAAAATCGTAATGTGGGCAGCAGTCACCAGAAAATCGCAATGTGGGCAGCAGACACCTGAAAATCGTAATGTGGGCAGCAGACACCTGAAAATCGTAATGTGGGCAGCAGACACCTGAAAATCGTAATGTGGGCAGCAGACACCTGAAAATCGTAATGTGGGCAGCAGACACCTGAAAATCCCCCTCCAGCTAGTCAATGTGTGTGGGCAGCGGGCAGCGGGCAGCAGCGGGATACATACCTTCTTCCTTGCGTTCCATCGCTGCCTTCTCGCTCTAGCGGCTGACGTCACTTCCGCTTCCGGAAGTGACGTCAGCCGCTAGAGCGAGAAGGCGGCGATGGAACGCAAGGAAGAAGGTATGTATCCCGCCGCCGCTGCCCGCTGCCCACACACATTGACTAGCTGGAGGGGAGCGCAGAGGGGAGAGCCCCGAGGTGAGGGAGAGGGGGGAACTTCCCCTCTCCCCGCCGACTGTGGGCAAGGCTTTCCCCTCATGCTGCCACCCCTCCAGCACCCAAAAAATGGCCCCGAGCGGGCCCCAGGGGGGGGGGGCGGGCCCCCCCGCGGGCGCAGGCGCTGCAGGGCCTATTGCTACGCCCCTGGCAGCAACCTTTACCTCTGACATATGAATTGCAATAACCGTTACCTACGACAAATGAAATGCAACTACCGTTACCTCTGACACATGAAATGCAGCAGAAAACAATTACTCCAACTCCACAAACGGTAAATGAGGCAACCATTACCTCATGTGGACGCAGTCTCTGACAGCTGGGACACCTGGCGGCCAAAAGTGGGACATAACTTGGGACTCATTGCAGCCTGGGACAGGGGACCCTGAACCTGGGACGTGTCCCAGGTAAAAGGGGACGTCTGGTCAGGGTATTGGAGGGTCTGAGCTCTGGATTGGTGGGGGAGGGGGATGGGAGGAGCTTCTGGATTATCCAGAGGCTGCCATCTAATGAGATGAGTAACTATATTTTGCTTTTATTTTTTTCAGACACAGAATATTTTTATCACACTTTTCTCCTGGCAAACTCAAAGCACCAGAGCTGCAGCCACTAGGACACACTCTATAGGCAGTAGCAGTGTTAGGAAGTCTAGCCCAATGTATCCTACTGAATAGGTGCTGAATAGACCCAAGATTTGAACCCAGGTAGCCTGTGTCAGCGGAAGTGCCCTTAACCATTACACTATCCAGCCACTAGGGCTACAGTTAGAGGTGACCTTGATGTGGGGATATGGCTTCCTGTATGTTTGCAGACATGTGCAGGATGGAAAATTATGACTTTCACCTCAGAATTTCACAATTCAGACTGGAATAATTTTGCATTTGAATTTTCACAGCCGTCCTGTGAGTCTACTCAGTAGACATTTTTTATTTGAATTTTCACATAAATAATGAAAACGCCCAATGAGCATGCTCAGGGACCTGAATGTAAAGATAGTAAGAAAAAAATGATGAACTGTGATGAACACATTTTCACAAATTAGAACCAAATTAAACCGCATTGTTAGTGCAACAATATATTTACAATAAAGGGCCTTTCACACAAAAAATCATGATCGCAAACATGATTTCCACAAGTTTACGAATGTGCATTTTGCCAGGATTCGATTAGGGGCACAATTAGAATTCATAACAAGGAAAGAAAAACAATTTTTTTTTCAAATAGGAGATTACAAAGCAACATGTCCTACTGGAGTGCTCCCCCGCTGTTGTTTATTTGCTGAGTGCTATCCAATCTGGATTTTGAGGAGCGCCCACAATGGAGAAAGTGCATTCTAAGGCACTGTATACGACCTGAGGAAGCAGCTTAAGCCGTGAAACGCGTTGTCTTTTTAGTGCTCAATAAATGTCTTTTATTTTACCCAGGCCTACTTAATTATTAAGGTAGGACCAGTTTATCTATCTATTTATCTATATCTTACTTTATCCTGCAATTTTAAGAAAGATATTTCCAATATTAATACACTCTTGATTGTTCTGGGGCCTCCTCCTATTCTGCTATCCAAGTTTTACCCCGTTTTCGGGGTGTCAACCACCCTGGGTGGTTCTTTTTAAGGAGCTGCAAGCTTCACCCAAGGCTGACTTGAGATGGTACTTCTCCACACACCATCTCCGAGTGGTTGCTTCTTGTCTGCAACCTTGCCTTGTGAATATATTTCTAAGCTCCTAAATATCACGCTCCGAATAATAGTGATAACGTCACACAGCACTTAGTTCCGGAGGAGATAGCGAGGGAGGGAGATCCCTAAGGTGAGGGAAGGGGGGGGGGGTGCCCCCCTTCTCCACCGCTGCCCACTTCTCTCCCTCCACTGCGCTGCTCTCCTCCTGCTCCGGTGGCGGGGGGGGGGGGGGCTTTAAGGGGGGCTAATGAGTCGCCAGCTGGGGCTGAAGCCTGGGTAATCCCCAGCGTGGCGCCGCCACTGGTTTCTTGTTATTATTATTGCTGTTTCTTTAGTTTTCCTTTACTATACAGCAAGATAGATAGATAGACAGGGCCGGATTTAGGCCAAGACCACCTAGGCCGTGGCCTAGGGCACCACAGGAGCAAGGACACCAAAGAAGCAGGCTAAACTGGTGCAGCATTTGCAAGCATGCAAATCCTACAATGCAGGGAGATCAAGTGAGCGCCTGACCGCGGTACTCTGCTGCTACCCACTTGTGCAGCAGCCACCTTGCTCTCTGTGCATGTTTGCATTGTGGCCGGTGGTTATGGACTTGGGCAGCTTTGGAGACGGAAAGGAAGAGGAAGCTTCTGCACTGGAGACAAGTGGAGAAATTAGTGACACTGATGGCTGCTGTGGTGTGAAGGTGAGCTGGCTACCTGTACTGAAAGGGGGGTGGGAAAAGGAGGGATTAAGGGAGTCATCTGACTACCTATACTGGAGGGAAAGGAGGAAGGGTTCATCTGGCTACCTATACAGGGGGGTCATTAGGCTACCTATACTAGAGGGAAGGGGGGAAGAGTACAAATCCCTGTAGATAGATAGACAGACAGACAGACAGACAGACAGACAGACAGACAGACAGACAGACAGACAGACAGATAGATAGATAGATAGATAGATAGATAGATAGATAGATAGATAGATAGATAGATAGATAGATATGGCCGAACAGTTCATACCCGACCTGTTAATGGCAAACAATGGCCATTCGCCAGATTGTATTGAACGCAAATAGTTGTGCATGTTCGCGCCTGCTCCACAGTTACCCATGGAGCCATTTTTTGACCATTGACCCTGCAGCCAGGTGGGGGGGGGGGGGGGGATGGCCAAACCAAGCTGATCCTCACCCAGGCCCCCCCATAGTAAGAGCTGGTGCAAAGAATCAAAAAGTGAAAAGAATAAGAGCATATGTTTCCCAGCTCTTTCATTGCACCATTTCTTTGCAGCAACTCTTACTGTGTTTCACTGCTTCACTTTTTAGTTGTATCTTATTACCATATGGTTCTAATGGTTTTATATTTATTGTTTTTAGATTTGTCTTTATATGTGGAGGCCTGATGAACGGTCTATCCCGAAACAAGTCGACGTTGTCGCCTCAATGTGTACAACTGCACTAATCTTGATGGTATTCACTGCTATATGTTCGCCATTCTTTGCTATGGAAAATGTTTCCTGAAGGATACCTTATATAAATATTTTTGCACAAGTCTTGTCTACAATAAATACTTTTTGTATTTTTGCATATAAATTATTCAAGTTTCTTCAATATTTTTGATATACATATCCTTGTACTGGTATAAAGTTTATGTGGGTGTTGTGGCACACCTTAGAGGATATTATTCTTTTTGTTTCCCTTTATACGGAATAAGGTATGGGGAGACTGCCAGACATAGCTGGAGGCTTGGTAAGTATTTGCAATGCTACACCCCAAAACACCACAACACTATAGTCCTAGTTATCCTTCAGGCCTACCGGTTAGTTGAGCCCTCCGGTTGTCTAAATTCCAGGTAACGGGACTCTGCTTAAGGCCTCTTGCACACTACATGTGAATCTGATTTTGATTTTTAATCGATTTTCACATGCGATTCCGATTTCCAATTTTTAAACGGTACTGCATGTTGCATTTTTTCTGCGTTTTTCTTTTGATAGCATCCAGGGAAAATCGGAAATCGCAAATCGGATTTACAGTGTGCAGGGGGCCTTGGAATGGTTCATATCTTTGTATATATACTGTATGATAAGCAAAAAAAATGTTCTATATAAAATTAAATACTGAGTGCTGCAATTTATTCCAAGGTATCATCAATCTATAATTACTGTTATAGCATACCCCGGTTATAGCATACCCCGGCCGCTATGGCAAATTTATGATGGCAATGCTTTAACCTCCTTAGTTGGTGGTAATCCCGAGCTGAGCTCGGGCTATGCTGCGCAGGAGGATTGCTCAGGCCCCGCTGGGCCGATTTACTTTGCTAGCTACGTGAACTCACGTCACCGCTCGCCGATGTTTGCCGCCAATTCGCCGCTGATCGCAGTGTTAGAGGGTGCCCCCCCTCGAGACCCCTGTGCAGCCTGGCCAATCAGTGCCAGGCAGCGCTGAGGGGTAGATCGGGACTCCCTCTGACGTCACGACCATGGCGACGGGGGAAGCCCTAATGGAAATCCTGTTTAGAACGGGATTTCCTGATGGGCCTGATCACCGGAGGCGATCAGAGGGGGCGGGGGGAGGCCGCGCTAGGCTAGCTACATGATTTGAAAAAAAAAAAAAAATAGTGCTGTGCTGCCGCCCTGGCGAATTAATTGTAACGCCAGGGAAATTAAAGGCTGGCTCCCTTACTGAGCTGGTGATCAAGCTAAAGGCAAGAACCAAAAAGGTTTTTGACATCCTCTCGCAGCGCACTGTCTGCAACACAGTGCATGTCCTGTCACCACCAACTGCATGCAATATTGGTCATCCCTCACATGGGCCTGTTGCTATCCATTCACGATGTTGGCTATCCTCCACTGTGAATGGATCTGTGGTAAGTGGAACACTTTATTGTGCGGTACATGATAATTCTGGACTCAAGATGTGCCATGCATTGCATGCTATGGATGACATGTCCAGTACAACGGACACAATGGTGATTGTGAGGGCAAGTGTTCCATGCCATGGATGCTGAGAGTGCATTAACTATTGGTGTGCATGGCAGGAATCTGAAGCTATGTGACACAAGCCTAAAGGAGGAGACACATTTTCCTTTATAAACAGCTATTTCAGCCCTCTGCATATTCTCTCATCTGCCGGACCTGGCAACTGGGCGGCCTAGAGTTGTCCTGCTTCACAGGGGTCACTTCTTTTATCTAGCTAAACTGGTTCTAGTGTCACCCGTACGTATCAGCTGTTCCCTTGAATAGATACAATGGGACTGATATGGGGGTGCTTGTCAGCCTTTGTGGTGTTGGTGGGTTAGATGCCGTCCCATGTCTAGCTGTTTGCAAGTGCAGCTTTACTGTTGCCATATTTGTAATTTACATATCCCCCACTTCACTATTGTACATGGCATGTTATGCCGATGGAGGAGGCATCCTTGTTGCCATGACTCCCAGTGATGATTGCAAACCACATTACAACATACCGGAAGTAACACTGTATGCGTCCTCTGGGTTTCTAGGACAACATAGCCGGCTTTCCCCGCTACATGTACACATGTCTCTTTCCCCTGGGTGATGCACAGCCATTGTGCGATGCATACGATGAGAAACAGACCAATCTGTGCTTTTTGGTGTAGCATTTGGTTGCTATGGAATTCACTTCCTCATCCCTGCGGGTGGATATTGCATTCCATTGGTCTCTCACGATCCTCCAGTGCTTTGGGCATGATGCCCACTGGGTTCTGTAGTCAGTGTCAATCGGCACCTGGGTTATCAACATCCACCTGGCAGTATACATATAACATTGTTAGGGGGTGGGGACCCAAACACCTAGTGGGCAGGGTGAGTACCTTTCTTTATCATATTTAAAGCTTGGCCAAACAGCGGCTACCTAGCTCTGACTTTGGCTATATTTGGTGGGGAAATTATATTTTTGTGAGTTACATGTTGTATGTTTGCACAGAGTTTTTTGTTTTACACTTCTGACGAAGCCCTTTGGGGTGAAACATGTTGAGTAGAATGTGCACTGTACATATTACATGTACTAGTATGACTTTACCCTAGCCATTATCTGGGTGGATACACCTTTAAAGCACCGTGTGAGCAGGAGAGAGTCTACATGTGTGGTGTACAGAACCATTGCTGATGTTACAGCTCTTTTCCTGACCATCACACAGGCCCCTTGTGTATCAGTGGGGATTGGCGAATAGTGACACCCCACCCTCCCTTCCTTTGTCCTTGTGCACAGGGGTGGTGGGAATCAACCAGGACCTCCCTAATCATTTCCTATTGACCATACCAGGGACGCAGTGTATGCAACTTTTAGGTCTACACCCAGTTTGTTTAACAAACCATGGAAAGATGCATTTCCTTTTTAATATTTATCTAATAAAATGATAACTTTTATTGTACAACAGGGCTTGTCCACCCTGGACCTAGTTTGCTTGTAGTATTTCTCTGTACAGATTCATAAGTTGTTTGCTATTCTCTCATCTGACAAGTTATGTTTTTATCTTTTCACACGTAATCGGCTAACCCCTGCTTGACTGATGTTATACATCAATTATTCCGCTAACAATAAACAATTATTATTAAATCAAAACAACATTTTACATTTTTCATAATCTAGCTTTAATACACTTTCCAAACAGCCTTATTGGGATGTATTCACTAGTCTGCAGTAAGAAGAATAACGCACATAAACTGCTACAGCATGATGAGTAGAGTGTAATGCAATACATGTAATGCGTTATGTACTAATTATCATGTGTAAGACTTTCTGCATGTTATTCAGCCTACAGCCGTTTAGTGACCATGCCCCATTGTATCACACATGTTACCGCCAGACTATTTCAGCACTAATCACTAAAGCTTTATTTCCTAACTACCACCGTCACCCACCACCTCTTTACCTTTCATATACAGTTATTGCTGTATATGCAATAGCGATATTCTCTCCTATTACTATTCTCACACTTGCCCATACCCATAGCTCCCAACTGTCCTTCTTTCGGAGGTACAGTAACTCTTTGGGATCCCAGTCCCTCTGTCCCTCTGTCCCTCTTTCCTCCTTATCCGTCCCTCTTTCAGGACTTTGTTCCTCTTTTTATGTAAATATATATTTCTCTACTAAAATATGTGTTTGACTCTAAACTTTATTCCCATCCTTTAAATTGATATATTACTAATTTTAGAATGTTAATATGAAGGAAAATGAACCAGGATAGAAAGGACCAGCGTGGTTTGAATTATAAAACCACATATTTTTCTTATGAAATCTGTATGGTATGTGTGCCAGGGGCGTGATCAGGGGTGTGGCAGGGGCGTGGCTTAATTGCCCCTCTTTCTCATCTCAAAAAGTTGGGAGGTATGCCATACCCAGGTCTGTACAGTACCCCACTGCAGATCATCCTACAGCCTGTGCAGTGCCCAACAGCCATACATTTACTAGTCATGTCTCAGCCTCCCTTTTATCTCCGAACATGTAAATAACATTGTACTGAATAACACTGTGTTTTTTTTAAATATGATTCAATTGCAGCTTATGCCTCCCTGTAACAAGAGTCTCCCATAACACAGGGATAAATGAGATGAGAAGCTACAGTCAGAGGCAAGGCCACCAGCAAGCAATTACTGCTCAGTCTGCAGATCTGGGATAGGAAATCCTTGCAGGAGGCGAGACACATTCTAAGGGTCCATTCACACTTGAGCGGGAAGCGTGCGATTCCCGCTCCAGGCAAACCGCTAGCACATGTAGCACTATAGCAGTGTTCTCACTGCTGCGTTTGCGGTTAGTGTTAATCGCAAATGTGTTACACAATTCCTGAGTGATCGCATAGCATGTATAGAACTGCTAATCGTGATTGCTCCCAAACCGCTACAGTGTCCAATGATTTTTCTGCGTGGAAAGATCACTCCCGCAAAACGTTAGCAGTAATCGTTAGGTGTTTTGAGGTTTTAGGTGTGAACGGGTCCTAAAGCATAAGTAATTCTCAATTCATACGGCTTGCCTTATTGATAATGATTGTTCTCCCCAACACATTTCTCTGGATCTCCAGTGTGCGCTGTGACACATTCAGTCGCAGTTAGGGCTTGTTCACACTAAGGGCGCTTTTGGCTTTTTTTAAGCACCGACGATTTTCAAAAACGCCCTAAAATCGCTTGTGCAATGATTCCCTATGAGAGCGTTCACATCTGAGCGGTTCGATTCCGATCCTCTCACCAAAGCGCTGCCTGTACCATTTTTGGGGCGATTTGCCTCAATGGAAAGTATAGAGAAATTGCAAAACGCTTGAAAAGGCACTTTGTATAGCGATTTCCTCCAGGTCAAAGAGGTCACTTCCTGACTTGCGTCAGGAGGTGAAAAAAAAATCGCTCCACAAAAGCGCTTAGAAAAGCGCTTTACAAAATAATCACAACGCGCAGGTAAGGGACAGGAGGCGCTAAAATTAATCGCGCACAGAATCGTAAAATGCTGGCATCAGCTATTGCGATTTTAGATGTGAACAAGGCCTAGGAGTTTTACCATAATAACAACAATGATAATAATAAGGGAGCTGGATCCCCTCCACCACGTGGGCTGCTGTTGCCTAGGAGGCCGGATGCCGGAACGGGGCACGTGGAACACGCGCGAGCAGTAGTGTTGGGCGAACAGTGTTCGCCACTGTTCGGGTTCTGCAGAACATCACCCTGTTCGGGTGATGTTCGAGTTCGGCCGAACACCTGACGGTGCTCGGCCAAACCGTTCGGCCACATGGCCGAACTAAGAGCGCATGGCCGAACGTTCCCCGAACGTTCGGCTAGCGCTGTGATTGGCCGAACGGGTCACGTGGTTCGGGCCCGAACGCGCTCTGATTGGCCGAACGGTCACGTGGTTCGGGTAAATAAATACCCGAACCACGTCATATCTCCGCCATTTGTCTGTGGGTTTAGCTTTGGGTAGGCAGGCAGGGTAGTTCGCTCTCCAGCCACGCTAGCCAGGGTCCCCCCCAGTCATTGTGTGTCGCTGCTGGGAACAGTAGTACACCGCTCGCTCAGCCACACTATATATAGCATTGTTTACTGCCACTGTGTACCTCGCTCAGCCACGCTATATATATAGCATTGTGTTTTCTGACACTCTGTGTACACGGCTTAGCCTGACTAATATAGCATTGTGTGTACTGCCACTGTGCACCTCGCTCAGCCACGCTATATATAGCATTGTGTGTACTGCCACTGTGCACCTCGCTCAGCCACGCTATATATAGCATTGTGTGTACTGCCACTGTGCACCTCGCTCAGCCACGCTATATATATAGCATTGTGTTTTCTGACACTCTGTGTACACGGCTTAGCCTGACTAATATAGCATTGTGTGTACTGCCACTGTGCACCTCGCTCAGCCACGCTATATATAGCATTGTGTGTACTGCCACTGTGCACCTCGCTCAGCCACGCTATATATAGCATTGTGTGTACTGCCACTGTGCACCTCGCTCAGCCACGCTATATATAGCATTGTGTGTACTGCCACTGTGCACCTCGCTCAGCCACGCTATATATATAGCATTGTGTTTTCTGACACTCTGTGTACACGGCTTAGCCTGACTAATATAGCATTGTGTGTACTGCCACTGTGCACCTCGCTCAGCCACGCTATATATAGCATTGTGTGTACTGCCACTGTGCACCTCGCTCAGCCACGCTATATATAGCATTGTGTGTACTGCCACTGTGCACCTCGCTCAGCCACGCTATATATAGCATTGTGTGTACTGCCACTGTGCACCTCGCTCAGCCACGCTATATATATAGCATTGTGTTTTCTGACACTCTGTGTACACGGCTTAGCCTGACTAATATAGCATTGTGTGTACTGCCACTGTGCACCTCGCTCAGCCACGCTATATATAGCATTGTGTGTACTGCCACTGTGCACCTCGCTCAGCCACGCTATATATAGCATTGTGTGTACTGCCGCTGTGCACCTCGCTCAGCCACGCTATATATATAGCATTGTGTTTTCTGACACTCTGTGTACACGGCTTAGCCTGACTAATATAGCATTGTGTGTACTGCCACTGTGCACCTCGCTCAGCCACGCTATATATAGCATTGTGTGTACTGCCACTGTGCACCTCGCTCAGCCACGCTATATATAGCATTGTGTGTACTGCCACTGTGCACCTCGCTCAGCCACGCTATATATAGCATTGTGTGTACTGCCACTGTGCACCTCGCTCAGCCACGCTATATATAGCATTGTGTGTACTGCCACTGTGCACCTCGCTCAGCCACGCTATATATATAGCATTGTGTTTTCTGACACTCTGTGTACACGGCTTAGCCTGACTAATATAGCATTGTGTGTACTGCCACTGTGCACCTCGCTCAGCCACGCTATATATAGCATTGTGTTTTCTGACACTCTGTGTACACGGCTTAGCCAGACTATATAGCATTGTGTGTACTGCCACTCTGTGTACACCGCTCAGCCAGACTATATAGCATTGTGTTTACTTCCACTCTGTGTCTGCTGGGCCTGGGAACAGTAGTACACCGCTCACCCGCCACTGTATAGCATTGTGCTCTGTGTCGCTGCTGGGAATAGTGGTACTGTATAGCATTTCTGTACTGCCACTGTACTGCTGCCAGTCAGCGTGTACTGTAAGGATAAGTGAAATGAGGAAGAAATCCGGTGAAAGAGGAAGGGGCAAGGGAAGAGGTGTTTCCCCTGACGGTTCACGTACAGGCCACAGGGGAGCACCCAAGAAAACCCACTCAATACCGCCAATGTTGTCCAGGACAACAACCCTCACAAATCCAAAAGAACAGGACCAGATAATTACTTGGATGACCTCTCAAGCGTCCAGCAGTGGGTTAAGCAGCACCAGCACATCACGCACGAGGTCCGAGTCCTCAGCCAGTTACAAGGAGCCAGTGGGCACAAAGCTGACACAACCGGCAGCGACACCACGCACACAACTGCCAGATAACCAGTCCTATGAATTACCTCAGGACACAATGGGGTATTCGCAGGAGCTATTCCCAGCCCAACAAACTTCCACCTATGAAAGGTCAATGGAGGAACAGCCAGAAATGTTGTGCCCGGATTCACAACCATTAACTGTGGGAAATGCACCGCGCACTGAAATACAAGGCGAGTCCGAGGAGGACTCGGAAACCCAAATCCCAGAGCAAGTTGGGCAGGAGGGGTTGCAATTGCAGGAGGTCGGCCGACAAGATCTGGAAGACGACGTTGGAGTGAGCTGCGCAGAGGTTGTTCTGGGGAGCTCTACTCCACGGCGGCGGCCCCCCACAATGACATATGACGAGTTTGAGGAGATGGAAGAGGAGGGTATGGACAATGTGGACAGAGACCCAGATTTTATTTGTGAACGAGAACATCGCCATCGTAGCAGCAGCACAGATGAGTCTGTTGAAGAACCCACTGCTGCACGAGTTCGCCTTGTGCCACAAGGTAGGCGGCGCGCAATTTCAGGCACCACAAGCGTGGAAGTTAGAGTGAGAGGCAAAAGAGGAGGAAACAGAAATCGCCAGCAAGGAGGCAGGTGCTCCAAAGTCTGGGCTTTCTTTGAAGACTGCACTGAGGATGTTACCATGGCGATTTGCAAGGTGTGCAAGACTCGCCTGAGCAGGGGGAAAAGTATTAACAACCTCTCCACCACCAGCATGAGCCGCCACATGCTATCCAAACATCCCACTCTGTGGGCAAACGCGGCAGGACAGGGTACCAGCAACACTGCCTCCCTTGGGTTCACCAGACTCACCACCAGACCCGCCTCAGCAGCAGCAGTAGCCCAGCCATTGCGTGGTTCACAACATTCACAAACATCAGACGACGCTGACACTGTCACTTTCCGGAGTAGTGCTCTTGAGGTCTCCCAGTGTTCATCAAACACAACAACCAACAGCCCTTCCGTGTGCAGCGCTACGGTTCAGTTGTCTGTGTCGGAGATGTTTGAGCGCAAGAGGAAATTGCCAGCAAATGACCCCCGGGCCGTGGCAGTAACAGCCAGCATAGCCAAGCTTCTGGCCTGCGAAATGCTGCCATATCGAGTGGTGGAGACAAACAGCTTCAAGGGCATGATGTCAGTGGCCATCCCACGTTACGTGGTTCCCAGCCGCTACCACTTTGCGCGCTCTGCAGTGCCTGAGTTGCATGAGCACGTGGTCAGCAAAATAACCCGAAGCTTGAAGAATGCCGTTGCCTGCAAGGTTCACCTCACCACTGACACTTGGACGAGTGCGTTCGGCCAGGGTCGATACATCTCCCTTACCGCGCACTGGGTGAACCTTGTGGAGCCTGGCAGCGATTCCTCACCTGCTACGGCGCGGGTGTTGCCCACGCCGCAAACAGCTGCACCGCCGTCCCTCCCACTGGATAACAACAGCAGCACCTACCTCTCTGACTCCTTCTCCTCCAACGCATCTCAAAGCTGTACCTCATCCGGAAACGCTAACCCAGCAGCAGTAGGATCGTGGAAGCAGTGCAGCACAGCTGTTGGCATGCGTCAGCAAGCGTTGCTGAAGCTGATCTGCCTTGGGGATAAGCAGCACACAGGGGAGGAAATTTGGAAGGGAATAAAGGAACAGACGGATTTGTGGCTGGCACCGCTGGACTTGAAACCGGGCATGGTTGTGTGTGATAATGGGAGTAATCTCATTCGCGCTTTAAGGTTGGCTAAGCTGACACACATCCCTTGCCTGGCGCACGTGATGAACCTAGTAGTTCAGCGGTTCCTGAGGACATACCCAGGCGTGGCCGATCTTCTGTTGAAGGTGCGTCGAGTGGCCAAACATTGTAGAAATTCCAGTACTGCTTCGGGGGCACTCGCCAAGATGCAGGAGCGCTTCAATCTCCCCCACCATCGCTTGCTGTGTGATGTCCCTACGCGCTGGAATTCTACGCTGCACATGCTAGCACGCTTTTGTGAGCAGAAGAGTGCAGTGGTCCAGTACATGACGGCGCAGTACCGAGGCGCATCCGGACAGCTGCCAAGCTTCTGTGGATCCGATTGGGCCAACATGTTGGACCTCTGCCAAGTCCTCCAAAATTTTGAGCAATCCACGTTGCTTGTGAGCAGTGACAACTCTTCAGTCAGCATTACCATACCACTGCTGTGTTTACTGAAGAGGTCAATGTTGAAAATCAAGGAAACAGCTGTCATGATGCAACTGGGGGAATCTGAAGGAGAAAACGATCAGCGTGATGGTACCAACATCAGGCCATCCGCCTCAGGGAACGCTGGCCCCAGCAGCTATGACGAAGAAGAGGAGGAGGAACAGCTGGAGTTGGAGCAGGAATTTCATGCCACCACTGACGAGGGCCAGAGCGGTGCACGTTGGACTTCCACAATTCAGCGCGAATGGTCAGCAGAAGCAGACCAGGAGGAAGGTGACGACTATGATGCATCACAACAACTATCACAACGCTCACAAGAGGATGATGAGGATTCTGGTAGGACTCTTGCACACATGGCTCAATTCATGCTAGACTGCATTGAACGCGACCCACGCATTGTGCGCATTCTGGACAACACCAATTACTGGGTTTATACCCTTCTGGATCCACGGTACAAACACAATGTTCCAAAACTGCTTGAAGAAAGAGTCAGACAGGTCAAAATGGAAGAATACCAGCAGGCCCTTGTGGAGACTTTAGAGAGGAGATTGACATCCTCCCCCTCCTCTAGCCAGTTGTACGCCGACAGACTGACTTCCGCAAACCCAGGACGACCAGGAGGGCAGCAAACAACGCAAGCCGCAGCTAGTGCCCAAAAGGGAATGGTATCGGCAGTGTCCTTGGAGTGGGAAAATTTTCTGACACCCATGCAGCAGCAGCCCACTGAACAGGAAGCGTGCAGATCCACCTCCAACACCGATCGCCTGGAGAAGATGGTCAAGGACTACATGTCAGATGACGTAGCTGTGTCGAACAATCCATCTGCACCCTTCAACTATTGGGTATCGAAGCTAGACACCTGGCACGAACTGGCAATGTACGCAATAGAGGTGCTGGCTTGCCCGGCAGCCAGCGTTATGTCGGAACGCTGTTTCAGTGCTGCCGGAGGCATCGTCACAGATCGGCGTATCCGCCTCTCCACAGAAAATGCAGACCGTCTGACTCAAATTAAAATGAATCAATCCTGGATTGGAAACGACTACGCAACACTCCAGGACCCCAACCAAGTAACATGACCAATGAACATCTGGGATGGTGTAGCGTTTCCGGTCCCTGTTTATTGAACCTCTCATCTGTATTACATTTATGACTGCATGGCGGCAAAAAGCATTGCTGCTATATCCGCACGCTTTTTGTCCTCATGCAAGGCCTGGGTTGTTGTGTCTCAAAAAGCATAGCCTTCTCCTCCTGCGCCTGCTCCTGTTCCATCACGTGTGCTGCTGCTGCTGCTGGGTTAGCGTTGCCGGTCCCTGTTTATTGAACCACTTATCTTTATTACATTTATGACTGCATGGCGGTACAAAGCATGCTATCCGCTCGCTTCTTGTCCTCATGCAAGGCCTGGGTTGTTGTGTCTCACAAAGCGTGGCCTTCTCCTCCTGCGCCTCCTCCTGTTCCATCACGTCTGCTGCTGCTGGGTTAGCGTTGCCGCGTGGTCCCTGTTTATTGAACCACTTATCTTTATTACATTTATGACTGCATGGCGGTACAAAGCATGCTATCCGCACGCTTCTTGTCCTCATGCAAGGCCTGGGTTGTTGTGTCTCACAAAGCGTGGCCTTCTCCTCCTGCGCCACCCTCCTCCTGTTCCATCACGTGTGCTGCTGCTGGGTTAGCGTTGCCGCGTGGTCCCTGTTTATTGAACCACTTATCTTTATTACATTTATGACTGCATGACGGTACAAAGCATGCTATCCGCACGCTTCTTGTCCTCATGCAAGGCCTGGGTTGTTGTGTCTCACAAAGCGTGGCCTTCTCCTCCTGCGCCTCCTCCTGTTCCATCACGTCTGCTGCTGCTGGGTTAGCGTTGCCGCGTGGTCCCTGTTTATTGAACCACTTATCTTTATTACATTTATGACTGCATGGCGGTACCTCATGCAAGGCCTGGGTTGTTGTGTCTCACAAAGCGTGGCCTTCTCCTCCTGCGCCTGCTCCTGTTCCATCACGTCTGCTGCTGCTGCTGCTGGGTTAGCGTTGCCGGTCCCTGTTTATGGAACCTCTTATCTTTATTACATTTATGACTGCATGGCGGTACAAAGCATGCTATCTGCACGCTTCTTGTCCTCATGCAAGGCCTGGGTTGTTGTGTCTCACAAAGCGTGGCCTTCTCCTCCTGCGCCTCCTCCTGTTCCATCACGTCTGCTGCTGCTGGGTTAGCGTTGCCGCGTGGTCCCTGTTTATTGAACCACTTATCTTTATTACATTTATGACTGCATGGCGGTACCTCATGCAAGGCCTGGGTTGTTGTGTCTCACAAAGCGTGGCCTTCTCCTCCTGCGCCTCCTCCTGTTCCATCACGTCTGCTGCTGCTGGGTTAGCGTTGCCGCGTGGTCCCTGTTTATTGAACCACTTATCTTTATTACATTTATGACTGCATGGCGGTACCTCATGCAAGGCCTGGGTTGTTGTGTCTCACAAAGCGTGGCCTTCTCCTCCTGCGCCTGCTCCTGTTCCATCACGTGTGCTGCTGCTGCTGCTGGGTTAGCGTTGCCGGTCCCTGTTTATGGAACCTCTTATCTTTATTACATTTATGACTGCATGGCGGTACAAAGCATGCTATCTGCACGCTTCTTGTCCTCATGCAAGGCCTGGGTTGTTGTGTCTCACAAAGCGTGGCCTTCTCCTCCTGCGCCTCCTCCTGTTCCATCACGTCTGCTGCTGCTGGGTTAGCGTTGCCGCGTGGTCCCTGTTTATTGAACCACTTATCTTTATTACATTTATGACTGCATGGCGGTACAAAGCATGCTATCCGCACGCTTCTTGTCCTCATGCAAGGCCTGGGTTGTTGTGTCTCACAAAGCGTGGCCTTCTCCTCCTGCGCCACCCTCCTCCTGTTCCATCACGTGTGCTGCTGCTGGGTTAGCGTTACCGGTCCCTTTTCCTGGAACCTCTTATATGTATTACATTTATGACTGCTTGCCGACAAAAAGCATGTTACCTGTGCAAAGAAAACAGACATTTCCCGCATTTAAAAGACAGTTTTCCCTTTGAAACTTTAAAATCGATTTTCTCAAAAACTATAACCTCTTTTTGCTAAAAAAAAATTTCCTCTTGTACCCACTCCCAAGGTGCACATACCCTGTAAATTTGGGGTATGTAGCATGTAAGGAGGCTTTACAAAGCACAAAAGTTCGGGTCCCCATTGACTTCCATTATGTTCGGAGTTCGGGTCGAACACCCGAACATCGCGGCCATGTTCGGCCTGTTCGGCCCGAACCCGAACATCTAGATGTTCGCCCAACACTAGCGAGCAGAGGAGGCCTGATCTCTGCCGCTACTCCAGCTGCATGGGAACGTGGCCGCTTCTCCACCGCGACCACAGAGGGCCTGATGCCACCGCTCTCAGTGCTCTACTCCGATGGCCACCTCAGAGGAGGAGATGTCGCTCCTCCAGACGATGCTGCGGCGCCCTGCTCGCCATCGACTATACAGCCATCAGCTGAGGCTGCAGCCGGACCTCTGCATCGGGACACCACCGCCGCTGCTACCAGGGAGGGCAGGGAGCCACCTGGTGCATGGGCAGGTCCGCCCCAGCCCTCCGTGCAGGCTGCAGATGGAGCTGGGGCCAGATCCCTGCGGGGCAGACCACATGTGATCCTCTGTGTGTCCCCCCCCCTCCTGCTGCCAATGTGGTCGCTGCTGCCCGGATGAGCCGAGGTGGCCGGAACCACCACCATCTGGTCTCCTAGTGGACCCGGCCCTCCATCACTGATCTTGCTGGGGTGATCTCTCTCTCTCTCTCTCTCTCTCTCTCTCTCTCTCTCTCTCTCCTGGGATAGACTGGGGGACATCTGATTCAAAGTATCGCTGCAGAAGCGTTTGAGTGCCTAGACGGCAGCGGATATCCCCCTGGTCCTTTCCTATGGGTCCATCTTTCTACAAGCTCCTCTAACTATGCCTTACACTCTATAATCTATGCCTATATAAGCTTTGAACCTACTGTAGGTATCTATTGTATGTATCTGCAGACACTGTATGTATCTACTGTATATCAAATGTACCTACTGTATCAGTGGCGTAGCTAAGGAGCTGTGGGCCCCGATGCAAGTTTTACAATGGGGCCCCCCATGCACTCTATACATAACAATTGATACGGCGCACCAAAACCTGCCACTGTCAACTACAGTGTCAGAGGTGCAAGAAGGGGATGGGGAACAGTTTGTCAATGTTTACCACTATTCAAAGTATCTGTAGAAGTGATTACTATGAGCACAGGACCAATTGAGAGCTAATACTGTAGTTGAGATTGAGCCCTTCGGGGCCCCTCTGGCCCAAGGGCCCCGATGCGGTCGCTACCTCTGCACCCCCTATTGCTACGCCCCTGTACTGTATGCTAAATGTACTTTGTACCATCACCAACCCTGTTGTGCCAAAATCAATTCCGGGTACAACTCACGTTGTACTTGGCGAAATAAATGCATTCTGATTCTGATTCTATAATAATGACACTGTGGACTAGTTAAGTGTATATTTTTTTATTAAGACATCTGATTAATATGTAGTCAGATGATAATAATCAAACTTCACAGGAATGAGAAGTTAATAAAATGGTTAGACGCCTAAGCCGTGTACCAATTGGCCAAGTCCAAGTGGTAATCCTTCTAGAAGTCTCTTTTTCTCATCATGGCCTGGTTCTTCCTCTACATTTTCCTCTCCACGTTCCTCTTCTTTCCTGTACAGAAATAGATTAGTATGACATGACAATTATGTTACTGTAGCAGCTTTTCATATAGAACAACCATGTCAGACACACCATCACTAGATCACAATAGTTCCTCTACATGAGTTGGCCAGGCTAAGGCCTTATTCACACTATACAGGTTGCCACCTGCTTTCCAGCAACATGTATAGTATGCAATCAGTGGCAGCACTACACTGGGGCATGCTGGGGCACTGGCCCTTGCAGAAATCCTGGTGCCCCTCCTGAGTGCCCCCCTTCCCTAGTAAGTAACATACGGTTAACTGTTTCCAGGCTCCAGCAGTGTTTCCAGGCTCCTTGTCAGCCTTAAAGGATACCCGAAGTGACATGTGACATGATGAGATAGACATGTGTTTTACAGTGCCTAGCACACAAATAACTATGCTGTGTTCCTTTTTTCTTTCTCTGTCTGAAAGAGTTAAATATCAGGCATGTAAGTGGCTGACTCATTCCTGACTCAGACAGGAAATGACTACAGTGTGACCCTCACTGATAAGAAATTACAACTATAAAACACTTGCCTAGCAGAAAATGGCCTCTGAGAGCAAGCAAGAGATAAAAAGGGGAATTTCTTATCAGTGAGGGTCACACTGTAGTCACTTCCTGTCTGAGTCATGACTCAGTCAGATACTTACATACACACAACACTTAGCTACTAACATAAGGAATTTTCTCCCTCCTGCATCTTCCCTATCCCCTTGCTTGTAGAGAAGTTTGACACATGCTAGGGGCTGGAATGATTTGTCTGTAATCTGTCCACACAGGAGCCATCCTTTGGACAATATGCTCTGCTAAAAAGCCTGTTTGTGATGTTCACATCTGGTTCCTATCATTGCTGAACTAGTTAGCCCTAATTTTATCACCCGAGTTAGGCAAGAAATATCTAAAGCTAGCCATACAAACATTGATTTTGATCACACAAATGCACCCCACCAGCTAGCCAACCCCCCCCCCCCCCCCCCAAAAAAAATAAAAATTGAAGATGGAGCCGCCACTGTGTGCAATACACAAGGACATCAGAATGTCATAGAGTGCCTGTCTAACATTCCCACTTATGCGCTATGTAGCAGTGTGTGTTGTGCAGTTTTATGTGAATTCGGTGCTGTCTATTCGGTGTGAATTGGATCTGTGCAACAACCTACAGCAACAGAGTGCAGCACAAGGGTGTGTGTTGCTGTAAAATGTACGGCCACCTGTGTTGTATAGTGTGTGATCACATGGGGAAGACTAAAATCAAGAGATCCTTTGTGAATAAAAAAAGAAATGTTCCTTATATGAATGGTTATAGGCAGAAGTTTATATTAGTGATTCAAATGTTTCTAGTAACTGATTCATTTAACGTAAACTTCTGACAAAAAAGCCAAAAGTTAGACACCTATATTGCTAGAGGGAATGGTCTGGAAGATCCAAAGGCTTCCCTGATCTTCTTGAACCAAACTGCTATTCACCAAGACTCTCTTCTGATGCAATGATGGCTGGATTTGCACAGTACCACAGAGCTACTCATGCATGGAGGTGAAAGCCATGTATGAGCGGCTCCATGCTACTGTGTAGGCTCGGGCCATCATTGTGTCTGCACAGTGCTGCCTGGCTTGTACACAGATAGAACCACAGCCACTCCAACAAATCCAGCATGCCCCTTGTTGTATATGTTTGTGGTGCCAGAGCTAGATCAGTGGGGGTGGGGAGGATGGGCAGCGCCTCTGGATTATCCAATAGTCATAGCTGGTGACCGAGTAATTATACAGCACACCCAGAGGGAGCTGCAAGCATTTACATCCTATTCACTTTCTCTTAGTTTTTTTAGTATTCATGTATTAAAGGAGCACCATAGCAAAAAAAATGTATAATTCAAAATACATGGAAATACATTCAAAAACAGTACATTTCTCCCAGCGTAAAATGTGATATAAATTACTTTACTCCTACGCTGTTGTCACTCACAGTATGTAGTAAGTGTCGGACAGAACTGACAGGTTTTGGACTAGACCATCTCCTCATGGGGGATTCTTTAAAGAAAAAAGAAAAAGCACTTAGTGAACAGCAGTTGCTCAGTCCAACTGCCAGAATAGTGTGCAAACAGGGGGGGGGGGGGGGGGGGGTGGGGGTCAGCATGCATCTTTGTATAGATCCTTTCCAGGGAGTGCTTTTGTAAGGAATAAATGAAATACTGAGAATCCCCCACAAAAAATGTATTAGTCAAAAACCTGTCACTTCCTTCAGATTTCTACTACCTACTATAAGTGAAAGCAACATAGGAGAAAAATAATATATAGCTCATTTTATTCTGAAAGAAACATACTTCTTATTTGTTTGTGTTTACATGTGCTTTAAATTCGGATCAGTGAATAATGGCGCACAGCGCCTATGCATACAAATGGCGCCACATTAAAAAGATACGCTTATCGCTATTTATCGTTAGTACTGCATAATAATGGCGCACAGGGAAAAAAGAAGAAAAACGGCACACAGTAACGTTATTTATCAATAGTGCCGTTCATTTGCAAAACAGCAGACGTTATTGCCCACAGTAATGTAGCGCCCTACATAAGCCTATAGTTTATACATAGCTTATGTAGGCCAATAGCCCTACATAAGCCAAACTGCAGACGTTATTTAACTGCAAAACGGTGAATGGATTTAATGTAACACTGTCAAGGCTAGGGTTAGGCACCACTGGGGGGGTCTTAGGGTTAGGCACCATCAGGGGGGTCTTAGGGTTAGGCACCACCAGGGGGGTCTTAGGGTTAGGCACCACCAGGGGGGTGGTTAGGGTTAGGCACCACCAGGAGGGTGGTTAGGATTAGGCACCACCAGGGGGGTCTTAGGGTTAGGCACCACCAGGGGGTGTTAGGGTTAGGCACCAACCGGGGGGGTGTTAGGGTTAGGCACCATCAGGGGGTCTTAGGGTTAGGCACCACTAGGGGGGTCTTAGGGTTAGGCACCACCAGAGGGGTGGTTAGGGTTAGGCACCACCAGGGGGGTGGTTAGGGTTAGGCACCATAAGGGGGAGTTTAGGGGTTAGGGATAGGTACAGAGAGGGTTCTGTGTGTTAGCGCTAAATAACGATAAGGCTTTAACGTTAAATAACAATAAGGCTTTAACGTTAAATAGCGATAAGCGGCAAACGGATTAGCGGCAACACCGTGCGCCATTATTCTCAGGCGCCATTTTCAGATGGATCCCTTTAAATTATACAATTTTTCGTGATAGTGGTCCTTAGTCAATGGTTGCCTACAGTAAAAAGTTGGATTACCATTTTACTATGAGTTTATATAATAGGAACACTTTTGAATTCCAGAACATAACCCAATAGAGGCAAAATGTTTCACTTTTCAGAGCTTAAATAGAACCCTAGGTGGGCTAAAAAAAAAAAAAAGTAAGCTACCTGATTCGGGGGGCTGAGTTGATCAAGTAGCCTTAAAAACTGCCACTCTTCACCACTCCCATGGGCCTCAATGGCCCACTTTCACTTTTGTGACCTATAGGTCACGACGCTGCATGGAGAGACTGTGTCTCTCATAGTGTGTAGGGAGGTGGGGGAGTGGCAGGGGGTGCAGCCAGGGAGAGAGAGCCGCCCAATGGCAGCTCTGGAAACTCTGCAGGAACACCCTGGCAGGTGTTTTGAACGGGGAATCCCTCTCCCTGTGTTGACCTCAGAGATAGCGACAAATATTGTTGCTAATCTCGGGGTGTTATAGCGCGTTGGTGGGAGGGGCAGAGAGCGGCGGTGTGGGGACACAGAGGCATATTGTGAGGCAGAGGACATGCCTCTGTGTCCCATCTGACCACCATCTGCCCACCTCGGGTTCTCTGTTAAGTGGGATTTACTCCCAGAACTAAAATGATTATTTTATTATTATTATTTTTATAATTTTTTATTTCATCTGCAAAATAATGTTTAAGCATTAAACAAATAAAAAGTACTAAAAAACTGTAAAATCATATTTATTGTGAGTATTTCCTAGAATGCTGGGGCTTAAAATGTATTAATAAGGTGCGTTCCTGGGAGAAAATGGATTGAATAGGGGCCAATTTTTTTTATCTCACTTCTATAAAAAAAATGTAAGCATCCAACAAGCAAAAAAGTACTAACATTTGGCAATTAAAGTAATTTTTTAGTTAAAGTGGTCTGAAAGTCAGCATTTCTACTTTGCTCTAAAAGATTCCTCATAGCTTGAAAGCTACTATCCCAGAAATTTTTTAGAAGAACATCACTGAAATGGTTAAACAAAACACTTTGTCCTGCTATTCAGTTTCAAATCAGCATCCATACTGGAGATAACAGTATCTTTGTTTGCATTCCAATGTTGTTACAATGGCACATATGCAATTCACTTTTTCTCCTGAGTTTTCTCCTAGGAGAAAAATTTTCATCTTTGATTCATAATAACTTTTTTAGCACTTTGCAATTGAAAAAGTATCAAAAAGTAGGTAAAAAGTACTATCAAATTTATTTTGAGTATTTTTTGCTTGCTGGTGGTTTAAAATGCATTTTATTGACACATTTTAAAATATCACCTAGGAGAAAACTAAGGTAAAAAAAGTGAATTGTATATGTCCCAAAACAGCTCAGAACAGCTAATTAGAAGATATTAATATATAATAAAAAGCAGTTTGAATAAAATGCAATGGCGGATTTCAGGGCAAGATAAACTACACTTTGGAAACTTGTAATTTGTAAACAGACAATATGACTTGTGTGCAAAAGCAACTATGATAACTGTATGAGTAATACGAATTAGGAAAACACATTTTTAATGAATGTTACGTCAGAGTTTCAGACCACTTTAAGTTAAATAAAAACAAGGCAATTATAGGAATATCTAAGATTAAGATAAGATATCAAGGTGCGAAGATTCCCAAAAGACCAAGGAGTTAGGTAAACTACCATTTTCATTCTTGCATACATTCAGATGTGGAGAATTTACTGCTGTACTTTCAATTCATTGTTTTAAATAATACTTACTTGTCATCTTCAGCAAGAGAGAAAGAGATCATCCCAAGGAAGAAAAGCAGCAACAGGGATTTCTTCATGGTCAGCATGTTGGGGATCTGTCAATAAAGTCTATAAATAACAAATCATAATCAGGACATTATTGGTGCCAACTGCCAAGTGTAAAAAAAAGGGCACTGCGTAAATACAAAATAACGATATCACTTGTAAAAGGGCGCTGTGTGCATATAAAACATCTTTTGGGTGTTTAAATGATAACACTCCACCTAAGCAATAAAATAACATTTGGAAAGAAAAGCCTTCTATGCGTTACCAAGATGAGGAAATCAGAGAAATAATAACACCTCCTAAATCAGAAAGCAGAATACACAGCTACATTCACTTGGATATAACGAAGTTATAAAGGTATAATAAATGGCAGCCCTGTAGATACTTACTTAGATCAGTCAGCACTGGATCTATACACAGCTGTGAGTCCTCAGAGCAGTTCTATGTGTGGTGCTATAGGCTGACTTATATAATAAAGGCAATCAGGTCACATGGTCTTCAGTTTCTTCTACAGTTTGACTTTCTCACCATAGATAGTTGAAATCATACGACTTCATACAAATATATACGTGTTACATAAACATGGTTGCATGGCTGCTACTATCATGAGTTATGGAGACAAATATAGACATTGTACACATCACCCCTATTGCTTCCCATGAAGGTTTTGCAATGGATCTCAAGCAGACTTTCACTGGGTAAAGTTGGCCAAATGAAACCACTGTCTCCTATTTTGGATAAACGCTATGAACTTCACCAGCTGGGGAAGTTAATGCCGTCCACAATGTATATAGCATGGGGGTCATGCTTAAGTCTTGCCATGTTCCCACGTCCAACAGAGACTGGAATTATACAGTGCTTGTGAAATAAATGGGAGAGAACTTCACACAGCAAAATACCACAAGGTATTTGTAATGATCTGCTGAGCTGTCTGCACAGGCAGACAGCTGTTTGACCATTCTTTAGGTCTGAATGCTACAGGTCTCTGGAAAAGAGACCTGTCTTCGCTTTGCAAGTTTCAGAGTTGCTCTGCTGAGGAAGTTGCATATACTTGACATGCAAATTGCCTAGCTGCCTCCTTTGATGGCTTGCAGTAAAAATACCTTTTGCTCGCAGAATCCCTTGCTGGTCATGATGGTTTGTTCCTGCTAAACTCTCCTGGAGTGTCAGCCTTGCTATTGTTTGCTAAGATTATCTTGGAGTAATTCCTTGGGACTGCACTAGGCATCCCTTCTAGTGCAGTCAGGTTGTATTATCTGTATTGCCTTGTTCTGTGTCTCTGTCTCGATTGTCTTGTCGCCAGCGGCGGTCAACAGTAAATCGTTCTGTCTGTCTGGGAGTGTAGGCCAAAGCTGCGGTTGCTACTGGCTGCTCCATCTGTCTGGATTGCATTATCCCTAGTGGTAGTGGCAGTGCTTCCTTCTGTATTCTGCCTTAGGGGTGCTAACCAGAGCAGCGGTTGCTACTGGTAGCCCCATCTGTTTGTCTGTCTGGATCGCATCCGGTCTAGCGGTAGAAGCGGTGGTTCCTCCTGTGTTCTGCCTTAGGGGTGTTAGCCAGAGCAGCGGTTGCTACTGGTAGCCCCATCTGTCTGTCTTGTCTGCTACGAACGCTTGCTGTAGGCTCGGTGAGGTAACCGTTTAACAAGCATTCGCGTTCTCTATTTTGTGTTTGTGTTTCATTGGTTAGTTAGGGTGACACGCTTATCACTGGGCGCCTAACGCACGGTGATCGTGTTGTAAACGAGTTCGCTGTTGCGAATGAGTGTGGTGTTCATGTTTAGCTAGCGTTTGTTATTTTCCTTGATGTTCTGATTGTTGTTGCTTGCTGTGCCTTTCTTGCTACTCTCGTGCTCTGTCCTGCACGGTCTTGTGTCACTGTTAGCAATCGCGTTCTCACTTCGTTTCCGTTGTTGTGTGTTCACCGTCGCTGGGTAGCGACTAGATTGGTGGACACACATACATTCTGTCTCTGTGCTCTTTCTCTACACCACTTGTGCTCTGTCTATTCGGTCTTGTATCACTTTTGGCAATCACCACTCTTGCGATTGCGTTCCCACTTCGGTTCTGTTGTTGTGTGTCCACCGTCGCTGGGTGGCGACTAGATTGGTGGACACACATGAATTCTGCCTTTATGCTCTGTGATTCGGTCTTGTGTCACTTTTGGCAATCGCCACTCTTGCGATTGCGTTCCCACTTTGGTTCTGTTGTTGTGTGTTCACCGTTGCTGGGTGGCGACTAGATTGGTGGACACACATACATTCTGTCTCTGAGTTCTCTCTCTTTAAAGGCTATCTTGCCCTGCATTGCTTCAACTCGTACAATTCCCATCTGGCATCTGTGGCCGTGCAGAGGCTGTGCTTGTCTGCACTCCACAGCTCCATCTGCCGGTGGGAATCTCCCTCTACAGGTGCATAGCACCATAGCTGGGTTCTCTCAATTACACGCTTGTGGAGGATTTCCGCAGTGTCAGCGCGCATCCTGTGCGCTGACCACGGAAATAATTCCCCAATTGTTACAGTATTGTTTATTAACGTCCATGGCAGTAACCCTGAGCTGAGCACTGGGTAGGAAAAAAAATAGCACAGAGTGGTAATCCTGAGCTCAGCTCAGAGTAGGGAAATACCTGCTTTCCTGGTGGTTTGGGAGTCCCACGTATGATCGGCGCTGCGCAGCACAACTCCAGCCTCCCTCTCCAGCTGTCTGCACAATACCACAAGGTATTGTTTATAGTTACATAGTTATTTGGCTTGAAAAAAGACATACGTCCATCGAGTTCAACCAGAGAACAAAGTACAACACCAGCCTGCTCCCTCACATATCCCTGTTGATCCAGAGGAAGGCGAAAATAACCCTTACAAAGCATGGTCCAATTAGCCCCAAAAGAGAAAAAATTCCTTCCCAACTCCAGATGGCAATCAGATAAAATCCCAGGATCAACATCATTGGGCATTACCTAGTACTTGTAGCCATGGATGTCTTTCAACGCAAGGAAAGCATCTAAGCCCCCTTTAAATGCAGATATAGAATTTGGCATAACTACAATGCATTCCACAACTTAGTTATTCTTACTGTAAAGAACCCTTTCCTAAATAAATGGCTAAAACGTTTTTCCTCCATGCGCATATCATGTCCTCTAGTCCTTTGAGAAGGCCTAGGGACAAAAAGCTCATCCGCCAAGCTTTTATATTGCCCTCTGATGTATTTATACATGTTAATTAGATCCCCTCTAAGGTGTCTTTTCTCTAAACGAAATAAACCCAGTTTATCTAACCTTTCTTGGTAATTGAGACCTTCCAATGATATTTATCTAATATCATTGGATGAAACTTAAAATGAGCTTACAGTTTGAAGCAGCAAGTACAGGCTCTGTGTCAGAAGCCGTGCTCACCGCTAACAGCCAGTAGCATCACTACCAGTTGTGGGGATGTTAGTGGCTGTTAGCAGTGGACACCACTTCTGGCAATTTTCATTTAATGATTTTTAATAAACAATAAATGGTGGTGTTTTACTAGGTGAAGTCTTCTTCCATTTATTTCACATGCACTGTGCAGTTCCAGACTCTGCTGGAGGTGAGAACAAGGCAAGACAAAAGCATGACCCCCTTACTGTACATTGTGGACTGCTATATACTGGTCCCTAGAGGTTCAACATGGAAAACCATAGCAGAGAACTCTGTGAGGACCTTAAAAAAAAATTGTTGCTCAACATAAAGATGGCCTAGCCTATATGAAGATTGCCAACACCCTGAAACTGAGCTGCAGCATGGTGGCCAAGACCATACAGCAGTTTAAGAGGACAGGTTCCATTCAGAACATGCCTTGCCATAGTAGACCAAAGAAGTTGAGTGTATGTGGTTGCCTTTTGCAAATAGATGTATGGGTGCTGGCTCTCCTGCGATCTCCTCTCCAGCTACACAGCCCCAGCTCCCCAGGGCCTATGCTGCATGCCAGGTACGATGGTGTCATGCAATCTTGCCTCAAAGCGGAGAGTCACACTGAAGCAGCTCTCCTGGTTGTTCTTAACAAACAGGTGGATCAGTAGCTGACCCAGGCTTACAGGATGTCCTGAAGCAGTCCAGGAAGGTGTGTGGGCATTTCAGGCTGTCTTTCACGGCCAGAGCATGCTTGGCCGATATTCAGTGCAGAAACAATTTGCCGGTGAGGCGCTTGAGTTTTGATAGCCCGACTCACTGGAATTCAATGCTCCTGATGTTTAACTGCCTACTACCACAGGAGAAAGCCGTCAAGCAGTATCTCTACAACTACAGTAAAAGGGCATGCTCTGGGGAGATGGAGATGTTCTGGCTGAAGTACAGGACTCATGCGAAATGCCTGCAGGTTCTTGCGGCCATTTGAGGAGGTGACAAACATGGTGAGTCGCAGTGAAGGCGATATCAGCGACTTGATCCCATTTGCTTTCGTCCTGGAGCGTCCCGTGCGTAGAGTGGTGGATCAAGCTTTGGAGGAGCGTGAACAGGAACAGGAGGAAGAGTTGTGGGATCAATTCCCAGCAGAACCAGATTTTTCCTCAACACCTGCGGCAGCACAGAGGAAGGGGGAGGAGGAGGAGGAAGAGTCGAGTGGGGAAGAGGAGTCAGATGATGAGGAAGGTGGGGTTTTTTTTCGGAGGAGGAGGTGGAAGAAGAACACCGCAGCAGGCATCGCAGGGGGCTTGTGGTGCTCAACTTTCCCGTGGTATTCTTCGTGACTGGGAGGAGGAGGAGAACTTACCTCACATCACTGAGGAAGAGCAAGAGGAGATGGATAGTACGTCTGCATCCAAATTTGTGCAGATGACGTCTTTCATGCTGTCCAGCCTGTTGTGCTCCTCGGATATCACTTTTCACTATCTGGATCTAATTCGGATCCGGACACCCAGATATCCGATCCGGGACGGATATCCAAGATTACAATTTTCCAATCCAGATCAGAATCGGATATCCGACCTCAGTATCCAACTGGATTCGGATATCCGGATAGAAAACTGGAAGTAGACATGAAAATGGCTTAAAATGCCTCTCTCTCTCTCTCTCTCTCTCTCTTTCTTTCTTTTTGCCATTGAAGGTGATTTTGGCTTCTGCTCGGATATCTGAACTAACTATGCGCCCGGATTTCGGATTTCAGATGGGAAATCTGATTTTGCTCGGATAGTCTATTCAGATTTTTAAAAATATCCAAATTCAAAGTTTGGATAGTGGAAAAAGTTTGGATTATCTGGGTAGTTCGGATATCCGAAATCTTGCTGAGCACCACTGCTCGGTATAAGCACAAAGTGTCAGAGATGTTACCAACTCACCAGAAGGCAGAAAGTATGCAGCCTATTAGCAATAAGAGACGGCGCACCACTGGCTGCAACGATTTTGCTGTATTAGATGTACAAGTACACTACATGTTACGAATACTACATTCTTCTTCAGGTGTTAAACAGCGAAGGAACATACAAACACCAATATATGAGCTGATAAGAGGGCACCACACCCCTGGTGGCTCCACCCCCTTAACATTAACCCATTGTTCATAGTCCAACATGTGCATTAAAACTACTCAATTGATCACAGGTCATATGGCACTCCATTTCGGCTACCAAAAATTAATATTAAATAACTGACCGTCCTTCAGGCACTTCCAACAATGGGCTGCCACTGACCCACCTAAAAAGGAACACATAAACAATAACATATAAGCATCAACCGCATAGAAATACAACCGCATAAAAATGCAACAGTATAAACGTACAAAAATATTGCACTTGTCATAGCACCTCATTAATAGACATGGTATACAACCGATCGTTTATAAGAAACATTTCAGAGGCAGTCTTTCGTTCATGCCTCTAGGGGCAACCACATCCATCTCATGAATCCATCTCGCCTCTTTTTGTTTCAAGATTTTTTCTAAATTACCTCCTGTGTTGAGGGAATTCAAAGACTCCAATACACACCACCTCAGCTGCGACGCCCTATGGCCTGCCACTCGCAACTGAGGTGTCGTAGTTCTTTCTTTTTCCTTCAGCATGCTTGCTGATCGCCCTCTTATGCTCCTGTATCCGTGTTCTAACTGGCCTAGTAGTCTCACCCACATACATGAGCCCAAATGGGCACTTAAGCCCATATATGGCCCATGGTGTGGAACAGTAATGTCGCCCTTTGATAGCAATTCTGCACCCACTGTGTGGGTGGCAGATAGCTTAACCTTTTATAATGCCATTACATACATTGCAGTTTAAGCATGGATATGTCCCTGTCTTTCCTGTAAGGGTTTCTTTTTTCTTAGGAGCAGTGTCAGTGTGCCTGACCCTATCCTGGATAGTCTTGCCTCTCCTGATGGGAAAAATTGTCTCTTCCTTGAATAAAAGCCCCAGGTCTTTATCTGTGCTTAATAGGGGCCAAAATCTGCGTATGGAGTGTTTAATAAGCATGGTATTTTTCCCCAAATTGGTCACAAAGGGTATCCCTTTAGGACGTCTCATTCTGCCTGTTGTGTGGAGCAGCGTGGACCTATCTATAGTAAGCACCTCCTGTCTAATGTCTTCAATTTTAGAGGCATCATAACCTTTCTGTATACATTTGGAACACAGTGTTTGGCTAGCTTTTACATAATCCTCTTCACTAGTGCAAATAAGCCTGGCCCTAAGGAATTGCCCCCTTGGTATGGCTTTTACGACATGTCCGTGATGATGGCTGTCGTGACGCAATAGATTATTGCGATCCGTCGGCTTGCAATACAACTTAGTGATAAATCGCCCGTTGAATGTCTTGATGGAGACATCAAGAAAGTTAACACTATCATTTGATGCCTCCAAAGAAAATGTAATCGTCGGGTGCATACGATTCACTTCGTTTACCATTTCAAGGAGCAATTCCCTAGGGCCTCTCCATAGGAGCAATATATCATCCACATAGCGGTAATACTGAAAAATATGCATTTTGTACTTCGTATTGTTCAAAAACATGGAGCGTTCCAGTGACTCAACAAAAATATTTGCAACAGATGGAGCTGCTGGCGATCCCATAGTCGCCCTTTGACATTGTACATAAATGTCCTCATGGAACCTAAAATAGTTCGATTTTAGTATCAGCTCCAAACAATCGAGTAAAAAATATACTAAGCCCTTGGACAAGCTAGTCTCCAGTAGTCTATCCTCAATCACAAATATTGCTTCGTCTTGCGGTATTGCAGTGAATAAACTCTGAATGTCCAAGCTACAGAATATAATGTCCTGAGGTACATCTCTCAAATTTTCCAACCATACCAACAAATCAGTCGTGTTTTCAATCTCAATCTTCTCGTGAACTTAAAAAGATCAACTTCCCAATCAAACTTTGAATCACACTGGGTAAGCGCAAAACCTAAACCTTTCTCCAGAACTGACAGTTCAACAGGATCTAGTGTGTACGTGGAAATATTGATAACATTGCTCACCTCCTCTAGTTCCTCTAGTTCCTTTTCCTGACCTCGTAGTTGTCCCTCTGTTGATATTGGAAAGTATGCAGCACTTGCACAACAAGCTGGCAAGTATGCTTTACGGTGCGTTTAAGGGTGATGTCGCAGCACAAAGGAATAAAGGTACCACTGCCAGTAATCCTTCTCCCATGGCCACTCAGGGAAGGACAGGACGCTCCAGCGATCTCATGGTGATGTTGGACCTGCGGACAGTCTTTAGTCCAACGCCTTGCCTTAAACATGCAAGATGTTTTAAAACACTTTAGGCCTCCAATTTAGCATGCACTGTGATTTCTGCCCTTAAAACGCTGCTGTGCGTCAAATCCCGATTTTTCCTTAGGACTTTTGGCGTGTATCCCACTCTTTCATGCCCCCCTCCAGGTGTAAGATTTCTTGAAATATTTTTTCCATCACTTTTGTGGCCAGCATAAATGTTTCTAGTTTTCAAAGTTCGCCTCCTCATTGAAGTCTATTGCGGTTCGCGAAAGTTCACGCGAACCGAACTTTTGCGGAAGTTCGTGTTCAAGGTTCGTGAATCGAAAATCGGAGGTTCGAGCCATCTCTAGTTCTGTATTTCAGGACAATCAGCACTTAAGTTATCAACGTCATCCACCTGGCAGTATGCATACAACATTTTCAGTGGGTAGGGAACCCATACACCCAGGGCGGGGTTAGTACCTGTCTCTATCATATTTATATATAATGATCAAATACGGTATACATAGCCAGCCTTTGACCTGAGCGACCGGATCGGTCGCTCAGGGCGCCGGCTTCCAAGGGGGCGCCTATAGCTGGTTACCAATACTGAGGGCACCTACATCTGATTTCCTATACTGGGGGCACCTATAGCTGGCTAGCTTTACTAAGGGCACCAACACCTGGCTACCTACACTGGAGGAACCTACGCTTGGCTACCTATGGGGGGGATGGAGACCTTCAACTGACTTCCTATACTGAGGGCACCTATCCTTGGCAACCTATATTGAGGGAACCTACACATGAGATCCTATACTGGGGTCACCTATACCTGGCTACCTACCTATACTGAGTCTGGGGGGGGGGCACACTGCGGCTATAACGCGTGGTGCAAATTGTCGGTGCTGTGCTATCATTCCAAAGGGGATGGGGGGCGGCTAACTGTCCCACTGATTGTTTTTATTAATATTCCTGAAAGGTTCTAGCCTTCATTTTAAAGTATATTCAGGATAATGCAATCTTTCCATCCATTCTTGGTTATTAATACTATTTTTTCTATTATACCTATGTGACATGTCACGGAGATCTGAGCATTTGGCGTGATATATCACGACATCAAAAAGGTTGGGAACCACTGTCGAAGGAGGTATCTCAGGAGAAAAGGTGAATTGCATATGGGCCTGTGTGTGTGCACGTGTACGTGCGTGTGTGTGCGCGCATGTGCGAAGAGGATGAAGGGGGGCACAAAAATCAGGTTTCGCTCAGGGCGCTGTGAAACCTAAGGCCGGCCCTGACGGTATATTTATGATGCCTTTGATATGGGAGACCAGGGTTCGAATCCTGGCTATTGTCAGTACCTATTCAGTAAGAAGTCCTTTATAAGACTTCTTAACACTGCAGGTTGGCCCCTTGAGCATACCCCTGGTGGCTGCAGCTCTTGAGCGCTTTGAGTCCAACAGGAGAAAAGCGGTATACAAATGTTAGATTTATCATTATAGGTTTACTAGCTGATTGCCCGGCGTTAACCGGGTATGTATTTGGCTGGTGTTGGCTCTGCCCACTTTTCTAACCTTAACACACAATGGCCCATATGCAATTCACTTTTTCACCAACGTTTTCTCCTAGGTGATAATTTTAAACTTGTCAATAAAATGCCTTTTAAGCCACCAGAAAGCGAGAAAATACTCAAAATAAATTTGATACTTTCTCACCTACTTTTTGGTACTTTTTTAGTTAAAAAATGCTGGAAAGTTATTTTAAATTAAAGATGAAAAATTATCTCCTAGGAGAAAACTCAGGTGAAAAAGTGAATTGCATATGGGTCTATGACCTAACCAGTTCACCCCCAAGGGTTTTTATCCTAACGGACCAGAGCAATTTTCAGTTGTCAGTGCTCCTCCCTTTTATTCCCTAATAACTTTATTACTACTTATCACAAGAAAATGATCTATACCTCGTTTTTTTCGCCACCAATTAGGCTTTCTGTGGATAGTACATTTTGCTAAGAATTTTTTTATTCTAAATGCATTTTAATGAGAAAAACAGAAAAACTCATTATTTCTCAGTTTTCAGCCATTATAGTTTTAAAATTAAACATTCTCCTGTGGATAAAACAAACACGTTTTATTTGCCCAGTTGTCCCGATTATTAAACCATTTAAATTATGTCCCTATCACAATGTATGGCGACAGTATATTATTTTGAAATATAAGTGTTAATTTTCTGTTCTGTTTTTTTTTGTTCTGGCCATAATTACAAGCCCCTATGTAATAAATTTAAATTAATTTTCCCCCATAAAATATAGATTAAAAAAGCTGAGTCCCTAAGGCAACTATTTATTTATTTATTTTTAAGCTGGTTTTTTTTTATTACAAGTGTTTTTTTTTTTTTGGGGGGGGGAGAGGGTTGGAAGTGTAATTTTATTAATGATGTGTATGTACTTGAAAATGTATGTATTTTGTAGGTGTGATATACTTTTTGGCCACAAGATGGTGCTAGTGAACACTCGTTATAGGAAGTGTTCACTTTTTTTTTTTTTACACTCTATTTATGTAAGCAATAGCGGAGCCGCCGCCGCGCAGGGCAGCGTGGCGGCGGCCTCCGCATCCCAGCCGGCGGTTTCCGATCAGCTCACGGAGCCGCCGGCACAGAGCAGGGCGGGCGCCACCGCGGCTGACAGGATGGCCACGGGTCCCGCTGCTCAGCCGGCGGACTTCCGTGTGCGGGCGTGCGCGGATCAAGGACCCGGCCTCTCAGTGAGCCAGAGGCAGAGGGTCATGCGCACGCGTGCGAGGCGGCAGGATCTTTATTTCCTTAGGAGGCAGGTCAGCTGATCCGGTGATCAGCTGACCCTAGCCAGCCAATCACATGCTGACTTCAGTTCCAGCCCCCTGGGCGGGCTGGTGGAACTGGGCTTCAGCATTTAAGCCCACAGATGTCATTTGCTCACTGTCTGCTGTCGTGAATACTTCAGTGTAAACGCTCAGACCTTAACTCAGTTCCCTGGTGTTGATATCAAGGACATCACACCTCAGTCTAGGATTGTATTGCATATTTATCTGTGTCTTGACTTTGGCTATCCCTGACTACTCTCTCCTCTTCTCGATTTTGTACCTTTGCCTATCTGATTCTTAGTTGCCGACCCTGCCTGTTTAACGGACTCTGAATCAGCCTTCTGTTCTTGTACTGCTGCCGTCTCTCTGTTGCCGAACCTCTGCCTGTCTGACCTTTCTCTTTTCCCCAGTGGAACGTCTCCCACTGGTGGGATATCTCTGAGGCTTGCCTCTCTGAGACACCTGCCCTAGCAGACGATTACTGCCAGGTGCTGAGATCCCAATCATCACTTGGGCCGAGGATCTCACACACGGGGTTCCCATTCAGAGGTAACCACACCTCTGAGGAATTACCGTGTGGTGGATATTTTCACAGTCTTGTTTATTGTATATGTTGATTGTTATTCTTTCTGCTACAGTATTCAGAGGTTAGTTACGCTTGCATTATTGGTGATTCTGCAGATCTTCAATAATCGAGTGACATCTGCATTATTGGTGATACTGCAGATCGCCAATAATCAGATTCTCTCTGCTTACTAACACTGATCATTACAATTTAATTGTTACATTTCCTGTTTTTGGGAATGTTCGCGGTCACGTCCATTCACTCCAGGCACTGCGATTGGGTAGAGGACCCTTCGGTCTTCTTCCCCAATCACCCAGCACGGGATCCCGATGGAAACAGCGGCGGTAGCGGCGCACACACGGCGGTAGCAGCGGCGGGAATGCGCGACGTATTAAAACGTCATGTTGCCGTTAATAGCGGTAAGCATGACGTTTTAATACGTTAGGATGTCGGTAAATGGTTAATGACAACCCTAACACACATTGGCCCATATGCAATTAACTTTTTCACCTAAGTTTTCTCCTAGGAGATAATTTTTCAACTTCAATTTAAAATAACTTTTTAGCACTTTGCAATGGAAAAAGTACCAAAAAGTAGGTGAAAAAGCATTGTCAAAATTATTTTGAGTATTTGTTTGCTTGCTGGTGGTTTAAAAGGCATTTTATTTACAAGTTGTGAAAATATCACCCAGGAGAAAACTCCGGTGAAAAAAAGAATTGCATATGGCCCAATGACTCAATGACCCAGTTTGTGAGCTTTGTTTGGCATCAATAATTTGCATTGAAATGAAACAAATCTTATTGGCTGTGGCTCCACCCTCTTTTTTGAATTTGAACCCCAGTCACACGATGACCAACTGTACCAGGTTTTAAGCTTGTGTCCTTAACAGTGCAAGAAAGGCAGCAATTGAATATTCCCCTTAAAAAAACAATAAATGAATTTGGATTGGCTTTTGTATGCTCCTCCCTCTTTTATGAATATTAATCCCAGTCACCCAGTGACCAACTGTGCAAAGTTTGGGAACCCTACCATTAACAGTGTAAGAATGGCTGCAGTTTACATTTTCCCAGTGAAAATTGTATTTGTCTCCACCCACTGATGACCCAGCATTGCCTGGGTATGTATTTGGCTGGTGTTGGTTGGTTTTGGCTATGCCCACTTTTTCTAACAGTAACATACAATTACTTAATTACTCAATGACCAAATGTGTGAGCTTTGCAGTCTTTGGCATCAATAATTTGCATTGACATGAAACAAATCTGATGGGCTGTTTGTGTCTCCACCCCTTTTCTGAATTTGAACCCCAGTCACACAATAAATAACTGTACCCAGTTTGGGGCTTGTGCCATTAACAGTGCAAGAATGGCAGTAATGAAATATTCCCCTTGTGTAATGATCCGCTCAGCTGTCTGCACAGGCAGACAGCTGTTTGAACATTCCTTACGTCTGTGGGCTGCAGGTCTCTGGATAAGAGACCTGTCTTCGCTTTGCAAGTTCCAGAGTTGCTCTGCTGAGGAATTTGCATGCACTTGTCATGCAAATTGCCTACCTGCCTCCTTTGAAGGCTTGCAGTATAAATACCTTGCTCTGCCAGAGTCCTTTGCTGGTCATGATGGTTTGTTACTGCTAAACACTCCTAGAGTGTCAGCCTTGCTATTGTTTGCTAAAGATTATCTTAGAGTATTCCTGGGGACTGCACTAGGCATCCCTCTAGTGCACTCAGTTTGTATTATCTGTATTGCCTGTTCTGTCTTGTCTTGTCCTTGCGATTGCACTGTCGTCAGCGCTTGGCGATGGTAATTCGTTTGGTCCAGAACCTGGATCGCACTTGCCCTAGTGTTAGTGGCAGTGGATCTCTCTAGTCTATGTCTTGGAGTTTTACCGTAGCTGCGGGTGCTACTGGTTACTCCTTCTGTCTGTCTTGCCGTGTGGATCGCACTCGCTCTGGCGGAAAGAGCAGTGGATCCTGCTAGGCCTATTCCTGTACTCGGATCACACTTGCTCTGGTGGAAAAGAGCAGTGGATCCTGCTAGCTTTGTTTCTGTACTTGGATCACTCTTGCTCTGGTGGAAAAGAGCAGTGGATCCTGCTAGCTCTGTTTCTGTACTTGGATCACACTTGCTCTGGTGCAAAAGAGCAGTGGATCCTGCTAGCTCTGTTTCTGTACTTGGATCACACTTGCACTGGTGCAAAAGAGCAGTGGATCCTGCTAGCTCTGTTTCTGCACCTGGATCACACTTGCTCTGGTGGAAAAGAGCAGTGGATCCTGCTAGTTCCATTTCTCTACTTGGTTCACACTTGCTCTGGTGGGAAAGAGCAGTGGATCTTTCCTGTCCTGTCCCTGAACCCGGATCACACTCGCTCTGGCGGAAGAGCGGTGGATCTTATCTGACCTATTCCTGTTTTCCGTTCGTCTGTCTGTCTGGAGCAAACGCTTGCGCTTGTCTGCGGTAAGGCAGCCGTTTAGCAAGCGTTCCTGTTATTTGTTCATTTGTGTTCCATCGTTAGTCAGGGTGGCGTGCTTGTCTCTGTTGCACTTATCGTGCGGAGACCGCGCCGTAAACGCGCTTGTCACTGTTGCGCCTAACGCGCGGTGACCGAGTTTAGGTATTGCGTTTGTTATTTTCGTTGACTTTCTCATTGTATGATATGCTGTGCCTTCCGCTCTGCCTTGTGTCACTGTTGGCAATCGCCACTCTTGAGATTGCGCTCACACTTTGGTCTTCGCTGTTGTATGTCGACTAGATTGGTAGACATACATACATTCTGTCTCTGTGCTCTCTCCCTCGAGAGAAAACTATCCTGCTCTGTATTGCCCCATTACGTACAATCCTTATCTGGCATCTGTGGTGGTGCAGAGGATCTGTTCCTCTGCACTCCACAGCTCCATCTGCCGGTTGGAATTCCTCTCTACGGGTGCATCCGCACATTAGCTGGGTTCTCTTGTCCAGACGCTTGTGGAGGATTTCCGTGGTGTCGGCGCGCAGGTTGTGCGCTGACCACGGAGATAATTCCACAATCGTTACAATTTGAAAATCAATAGATGAATTTTGATTAGCTTTTGTAGGCTCCATCCACTTTTATGAATAATAGCTGATGAATTGGCATGGCCCGGGTATGTATTTGGCTGGTGTAAGCTCCGGTCACTTTTTCTAACCCTAACACACAAATACTCAATGACCAAATTTGCGAGCTTTGTAGTCTTTGTCATCAATAATTTGTATATTCCCATAGAAATTAAACAAATCAGATTGGCTGTTTGTGGCTCTGCCCCTCTCCGGCATTTAAACCCCAGTCACCCAATGACCAACTGCAGCAGGTTTGAGGCATCTGTTATTAACAGAGCAACAATGGAAGCAATTTAAATATTCCCCTTGAAAATCAACAATTTTGATTGGCTATTATAGGCTCCACCCACTTCCCATAATATTAATCTCAGTCACCCAGTGACCATCTGGGCAAAGTTTGAGAACCCTTGTCATTAACAGTGTAAGAATGGCTGCAGTCTATATTTTCCTAGTGAAATGTGGTTTTGGCTCCGCCCACTTTTTGTAACCTTGACACACAGTTACTCAATGACCAAGTTTGTGAGCTCTGGGGTCCTTGGCATCAATAATTTGTAATTTACCAGTGAGATGAAACCGATCTGATTGGCTGTTTGTAGCTCCACCCCTTTTCTGAATTTGAACCCCAGTCACCCAATGACCAACTGTACCAGGTTTGAGGCTTGTGCCATTAACAGTGCAAGAATGGTAGCAATTTAAATATTCCCCTTGAAAATCAACAGGTGAATTTTGATTTTCTTTTTAGGCTCCATCCACTTTTCTGAATATTAATCCCAGTCACCCAGTGACCAAGTTTTAAGCTTTTGGGTTTCTGCCATCAAAATTGTGTGAATGGAAGCAGTTTATCCAGTAAAATAATCTGATTAGCTGTTTGTGGCTCCACCCCTTTGGCTGTTTGTGGCTCTAGTGGATTTGAACCCCACCCACTTCATGACCGACTGTAGCAGGTTTGAGGCTTCTGCCACTATTAGTGTAAGAGTGGCAGCAGTTTCAATATCACCCTTAAAAATCAATAGGTGAATTTTGATTGGCTGTTGTAGGTTCCACCCACTTTCCTGAATATTAATCCCAGTCATCCATTGACCAACTGTGTCACGTTTGAGAACCCTGCCAATAATAGAATGGCTAAAATCAATCTAACAAATCTGATTGGCTGTTTGTGGCTCTACCCCCTTTAGTAAATTTGGACCCGAGTCGCCTATCAGGTAAGTGGCCTCTGTCATTAACAGTGTAAGAATGGTAGCAATGTAAATATTCCCCTTGAAAATCAATAGGTGAAATTTGATTGGCTGTTGTTGGCTCCACCCACATTTCTGAATATTAATCCCAGTCACCCAGTGGCCCACTGTGTCAAGTTTGGGAACCGTGCCATTAACAGTGTAAGAATGGCTGCAGTTTATATTTTCCCCTGGAAAAAAATGTAGTTGTTGTCTCCACCCACTTTTTCTAACCTTGACATACAGCCACTCAATGACCAAGTTTATGAGCTTTGGGCTTCTGGTATCAATAATTTGTATATTCCCATTGAAATTAAACAAATTTGATTGGCTGTTTGTGGCTCCGCCCCCTTTCCGAATTTGAACCCCAGTCACCCAGTGACTAACAGTACCAGGTTTGAAGCATCTGTTATTAACAGTGTAAGAATGGCAGCAATGTAAATATTCCCTTTGAAAATCAACAGGTGAATTTTAATTGGCTATTGTAGGCTCCACCCACTCTCTTGAATATTCATCCCATTCACCCAGTGACCAACTGTGCAAAGTTTGAGAACCCTGCCAGTAACAGTGCAAGAATGACTGCAGTTTATATTTTCCTAGTGAACTTTATTTTTGGCTCTGCTGACTTTTTGTGACCTTGACACACAGTCACTCAATGACCAAGTTTCAGGTTTCTGGCATCAAAAATGTGTGAATGGAAGCAGTTTATCCACCAAGTAAGTCTGATTGGCTGTTTGTGGCCCCTCTCCTTTAGTGAATTTGGACCCCAGTCACCCAATGACCGACTGTAGCAAGTTTGAAGCCTCTGCCATTAACAGAGTATGAATAGCAGCAGTTTAAATAATCCCCTTGAAAATCAATAGGTGACTTTTGATTGGCTGTTGTAGGCTCCCCCCACTTTCCTGAATATTAATCTCATTCACCCAGTGACCAAGTGTGCCAAGTTTGAAACCCCTGCGATTAACAGTGTAAGAATGGCAGCAGTTTACATTTTTCCATTTAAAATGAATGTCTGAAATTTCATTGGCTGTTTTATGCTCTGCCCACTTTTCCTGGATTTTTAACCTCGGTCACAAAGTGACCAACTGTGCCAAGTGTGGGGACTCTGGCTTGATTACTGTGAGAATGGCAGCCTTTTCCATTTTTCCAATCACTTGAATGGGTGGAATCTGATTGGCTGTTTGTAGCTCCGCCCAAGTGTGCATGGGGGAACCGAGACCCCCAGAACATATCATCCCAGGTAGTAAGAGATCTGTATACCAAGTTTCGTTCAAATCGGTCAAGGCATTTTCGCGTGATCACGGCACACACACACACACACACACACACACACACACACACACACACACACACACACACACACACACACACACACACACACACACACACACACACACACGATTTTATATATATAGATTTATATTTAAAACATGGCCAAACAGCTACCTAGCTCTGACTTGGGCTATATTTGCTGGGGGAAATTATGTTTTGATTTTTTGTAGGTTATATGTTTTGTGTTTGCACTGTGCTTTTTGCTTTGCACTCCTGACGAAGCCCTTCAGGGTGAAACATGTTGAGCAGAATGTGCACTGTACGTATTAGCACTAGTATGATTTTAACCTAGCCATTATCTGGGTGTATAGCCCTTTTGAGCACTGTGTGAGCAGGAAAGAATCTACATGTGTGGTATACAGAACCATTGCTGACGTTACAGCTCACTCCCTGATCATTACACTGGCCCCTTGTGTAACGGAAGAGCTGTGAGAAAAGAGAATGCAATCAAAATTGGTTTGCTGCACCGATTGTCGTTGTGTTGCCAGATCTGGATTATCTGTCTGTGGATACCAGGCAGTCAAACCTGGGGTCTCTCCTTCTCTCAGCAGAGAAATAGCATTAACTTAGGTGCAGGATGACTGTTGATTTGCTAATGAACTAGGAACAAACTCTTGTGTCCAAGAGGCTAGTGTTTATTTTTAATTACCTGAGGACAAAGGGTCTGCACTCTGGCAGAACCTCAGATAGGTGTCAATTGCTTCCCTCACAGCTTGAAGCCACACGGCCTGACTCCGTCAACAGCAGAAAGAAAATGAATGCTGTATATGATTTTTTTGCATCGTTACGGAATATAGTATGTAGGATAATTATGAGAGTTGTATCATTGGGTTTGTAGTGTCTTGCCGGATCTTTTGATACCAGTCTTGAGGGGCATGGGGTGCACTACAACCAAGTTATTAAACTTCTCAGGAACTGGACCCTCTACCCTAATCAAGTCTGATGTCATAGGAATTGTTATAATCTGAGGAATATTAATCTGTTATCAGCGCAAATGTGGCATTTATCGGTTTTTAATTACAGTGTTTTATAAGTTTAAACCTAAATCTCTCTCCAAGGACTTGAACTGTGATTGGTTTGTAATTCAGAGGGGACAGGCATTGCTACGCCCCGGAACCAGCATTTTTAAAAGCACATTGCCAGCAGGCGGACCTCATTCCTCCAAATTCCATCTGCTTGGGAGCATGCTGCCGCTTTGAGGAACAGTGGCGGCCATCTTGTCCGAACTTTGCTCCTGAACTGAAACAAAGGAACTTTATGAGTTTTCTCAGAAAAGAAAAATTTCCACGAACTTTAAGTATCCGTATTTTCTTTATTTTTTAATAAACGACGCTAACGTCCATTATTTGTTCAGCTGAAAATTCGCTACTATTGTTGCTAGCTAGACAGAATAGAGTGTGTTTAACCATTTTTATTTGCAGGTCTAGAATCAGCCAGTCAGTGGGTTCCTCTGTCCCATGGTAACAGAGGGGGTGGCAGTTATACCCTGAAATAGTGTGTAATTTGTATTACCGTAACGCACAGGCTCCTTTCTAGTCGGTCTGCTGCCAAATTCCCAGCGATTTCTGCACACCGATTGCGACCACAGATTGCATGGTTTGTGTGCTGAAACTGATTGGAAGGCATTGTGTGGTCTGGCTACTAGGGGCCCTGTGACAGTGTTTGGCAGTGTTTGGGATTTGTGTTGTGCTGAAAGTATCTCAGATAGCGCTATCAAATTAGCCCTGTCGAGAAACGAACTAATTCGTTGGTTGTAGCTGCATGCAATATATTTTTTATATATACAGAGAGACTGTGTATCCAGTACACCTCCCCAAAAGTTTTATTTTATTTGGCATGGAAATGTCCGGGAACTAGAAGCTCATGTGCCAAGCAGACCTGGAAAGTCTTTGTGAAGCGCGGGGGGGGGGGGGGGGGGGGGGGGGGGGGGGGGGGGGGGGGGAGGGGGCATTGACATCCCCCACAAGAAAAAACAGGACATGGTAACAGACTTGTACAGATGGGATAGCCAGCAACTGCGGGTCCTGGATGTGTCCACTGAGGTGGACACCAGCCCATCTGACTCAAGTAAAGGGGAACCAGAGACTGAAGATCCTATGCGTACAGAGGTTGAGCATCCTTAGGGCCCTGCTACAATGGCTACGCAGGAGACTGTCAGTATGGACCCCGATCTCAGAGCTCCTCCAAGTACTCGCCTGGAACCGGCCAGTACTGGACTGTCCATTTGTGCTGATCCGCTAATGCAGCAGGCATTACAAAAGCTGATGGACACTGACCTGGAAAAGTACCTGCAGTACATGCAAGCGCGAGAGGAGCAGCAGGTTGCAGAAGCACGGGCAGAATGCCAAGCGCGTGAGGAGCTCCAGGCTGCAGAATGCCAAGCGCATGAGGAGTGCCAGGCTGCAGAATGCCAAGCACATGAGGAGCGCCAGGCTGCTGCTACAGAACGGGAGCGCCAACGACAGCATGAACTGAACATGGCCAAGGTTCAACAGGCCAGCCGGAGTTCATCGCACAGCCTCCCTGCTGAAGGAGCCGCATCCTCTGTAAGTGCAAAATTTAAATTTGCTTCTATTGAAAAAGACACTGACATTGACTTGTTTTTGCGATCTTTTGAGAAAGCATGTAGTCAGTATTGTCTGTCCCATGACCAGTGGGCCAGACATCTGACACCTTTGCTGCGCTACAAAGCGATTGATGCTTTCGTAGAGTTGCCTGTGGAAAAAGACGATTATACAGCTATAAAAGACGCTATCATTACTAAATACCAGCTGACGCCAGAAGCCTATCGCAAAAAGTTCAGGTCCTGGCAGAAAATAATCTACTGGCTCTTATTGAGATGTGGTCAGCAGTTTACTCACCACACTCCGCCAGTGGACTCTAGGCCTCACCAAAGGGTCTTATGATGTCCTGGAGGACTTCATAGTCCTAGAACAGTTTCTGAACATTTTCCCTGCTGATATACGACAGTTCGTGCTGGAGCGCAAGCCTGCATCAGCAACTGTCGCTGCAGACCTCGCTGAAACCTTTGTGACTACCCAGGTGCCTGACACACGCAGGACTGCACTATCCAGCTGGAGGGGAGGTCAGCCCAATACCCTGGCAGACTCACCTGCCCCTTTGAGCCGTCCGCCACAGAGGCCACCCAGCGCAGCTGCTGCGCCCAGGCCTGGAGCACCTAAAGAGGTCACTTGTCACTACTGCCGCAAGCCTGGACACATGAAATTTGACTGTCCTAAATGGAGGCAGACACCACCAGCACCAAGATCACCTGTCCCTCACCCACAGCAGACGCAACCAGCCAATGACCAACAGCCTGGATCATCAGATTTTGTTCTGATTGCCCGCGGAAAGGAAATCCACGACCGAACCGACCAGCAGCAGCCAGTTAGAGTGAACAACAAGATTGTCACCGGATTCCGAGACACCGGCGCAGACATCACGTTAGTTCACTCACACCTTGTTCCAAAGGAGAGCATCAGCTCCAACCAATCCCTTGCCCATACTGGAGTGAAGGGCACCCTTTTACACATAGCCCAAGCGAGAGTGAAGCTTGACTGGGGGGTGGGGGTTCAAGAAAGGGTTGTTGGGGTTGCGGATGATCTCCCGCTTCCTGTGTTGCTGGGGACTGATTTGGGCAAGCTTGTGTCCTATTACGAACCTGCCACAACCGCCTTGTCACTTGCGGAAGGAGACGGACTCTGCGCCCACCACCAGGTACTTTACACACTTGGGGGAGCACCAGGGGGAGGTGGGTTGAATGTGCCCAGTTCAAGGGTACCGGATTCAATAGTAGAGATGTAGCGAACGGTTCGCCGGTGAACGGTTCCAGGCGAACTTTGGGGGTTCGCGTTCGCCTGGACCAAGCGAACTTTTGCGGAATTCGATTCGCCCCATAATGCACTATGAGGGTCAACTTTGACCCTCTGCATCACAGTCAGCAGGCACATTGCAGCCATTCAGGCTACACTAAGCCCTGGAGCCCCACCCCCCCTTATATAAGGCAGGTTTGCTGGCCATTACAATCACTCGTGTGCCTGCTAGAGACAGACTAGGGACAGCTGCTGCAGACTTGTTCTCCTAGGGAAAGATTAGTTAGGCTCTTGGTCTTGGCTTGCTCATGGCTGATTGTTATTGCTAAAATAGAAGCCCTCAACAGCTCTTTTGAGAGGTAATGTTTTCCAGATGTGTTTTTTATTTTTGTGTGTGTTGCTCACTGACATTATACAGCCCTATCTGTTGCAGCTGGACCTTGGTAATTGTTATTACTGTGCCAGCCAGACCCTGCCTAACTATCTTTACTGGGACACCTACCTATGCCTACCTAACTACTGGGGCACCTACTTACCTATACGGGGACACCTACCTACCTACCTATACTAGGGGACCTACCTATGCCTACCTACCTATACTGGGACTCCTACCTATGCCTAGCTAACTACTGGGACACCTACCTATGCCTACCTACCTATACTGGGACTCCTACCTATGCCTAGATAACTACTGGGACACCTACCTATGCCTACCTACCTATACTGGGTCTCCTACCTATGCCTAGCTAACTACTGGGACACCTACCTATGCCTACCTACCTATACTGGGACTCCTACCTATGCCTACCTACCTATACTGGGACTCCTACCTATGCCTACCTACCTATACTGGGACTTCTACCTATGCCTAGCTAACTACTGGGACACCTACCTATGCTTACCTACATACAAGAAGATAATAAGGTCGTTGCTTCATTGTGGACAGACCAAATTTGATCAGCTGGACAGTCACTTTTGTTCTATCATTGAGCTACCACAGCCCGGCGACCATATGGGTTTGAAAACCGCCACGGCCTACACTCTCGCCACGGTGCGCACCAGTCCAGCACGTCCGTCACTACGCAAACAGCTGTTTGCGGTGCGTTACACAGTGAGTTTGGTTCGCCAGTGTGAAACAGAACTCTAATTACACTCCCTGATTTATGTATACACATGCAAGATGTTTGTAAGCACTTTACACCTGCAATTTAGCATTCAATGTCATTTCTGCCCTTAAAACGCTGCTTTGCGTCACATCCAGATTTTTCCCCGGGACTTTGGGCATGTATCCCACTCCGCCATGCCCCCCTCCAGGTGTTAGACCCCTTGAAACATGTTTTCCATCACTTTTGTGGCCAGTATAAATTTTTATATTTTTCAAAGTTCGCATCCCCATTGAAGTCTATTGCGGTTCGCAAACTTTTCAGCGAACCGTACCTTCCGCGAAGGGTTACGAACGGGGTTCGCGAACCGAAAATCGGAGGTTCGCGACATCTCTGTTCAATAGTACCTGAGTCAAAGGTACCTTTGTACAAACTGTCTGTAATGAAAATGTTTCTGTACCTGTCACTGTCATTAATGCATGTGTCAATGATGTGAAGAATGTCAATTGTTGTAATGTTAATGCTGTGCCTGTACTAGCAGTCACCCAGGGTGCTGCAAGGATTGTGGGCTCAGTGCCGAACTCCTAGCGGTGAGAACTTTCAGCCACTGGCCTCATGGGACATGAGCCAGCTGGCTGAAACTGGAAGTGCTGCAAGGGTTGTGGGCTCAGTGCCTGACTCTTCGTTCAGTGCTGACCCCAGAAGTGAGAACATTTAGCCGCTGACTTCATGTGACATGAGCCAGCTGGCTGGAACTGACAGTGCTGCATTCACAGCAGCACTACAAAGTGACCCACGCCTGGAGGCGCTCAGACAGCAAGCCTCTGAGCCCCTCACAGATGGGGCCACTTTCAAGGTGTCCTGGGAAGGTGGGAGACTGTACAGCAAGGCTGTGCAGCACACTACAGGAAAACCGCCGGCGAATTCCAAGTGGCTTGTGTACCGAGTGCATTCAGGGGCCATGTGCTGTACTCCACACATGACAGCCCTCTGACCAGACTCTTGGGGGTCCGGAAGACACTTGCCAGTTTAGGTGTGATAAGGGGCTTTTCACCAGGGTGCTAACTGTTAGCACCGCTTTGTGAATTAAGCCTCTTGTGTATCAGTGGGGATTGGGGAATAGCAGGGGCGCCGCGAGGCATAAAGCGAACCAAGCGGTCGCTTGGGGCCTCACAATCTTAGGGGCCTCGGCGGCTCCGTGACGTCGGCGTGACGTCACTTTTTCCCCGCAGCCCCGCCGGGCTGGCAGAGCAGAGCAGGGCTACAGGAAGATGGCCGCCGCCGAAGCCCTGCTCTGGAGACTATGTCTCCAGTACAGGGCTTCGGGTGGCCATCTTCCCGACCCGTAGCCCTGCATGAATCAGCGCGGGAGATTGGAGGAGGAAGCCAGGAAGGGAGCTCCGTGGGAACTGCGCGCCTGAGAAGCCGGCCGGGAGAGGAGACCAGGGAGAGAAGACTTCTGCCAGTGCCAGCCTGCCAGGTGAGTAAATTCTTTTCTTTTTGCAGCCGCAGCCCTAATTGCGAATTTGCGATTGATTTCTGCTGAACTGTGCCCTAATTGCGTTTGATATCTGCTGAAAATGTGGCCCTAATTGCGATTGATTTCTGCTGAACTGTGCCCTAATTGCGTTTGATATCTGCTGAAAATGTGGCCCTAATTGCGATTGATTTCTGCTGAACTGTGCCCTAAATGCGTTTGATATCTGCTGAAAATGTGGCCCTAATTGCGATTGATTTCTGCTGAACTGTGCCCTAAATGCGTTTGATATCTGCTGAAAATGTGGCCCTAATTGCGATTGATTTCTGCTGAACTGTGCCCTAAATGCGTTTGATATCTGCTGAAAATGTGGCCCTAATTGCGATTGATTTCTGCTGAACTGTGCCCTAAATGCGTTTGATATCTGCTGAAAATGTGGCCCTAATTGCGATTGATTTCTGCTGAACTGTGCCCTAAATGCGTTTGATATCTGCTGAAAATGTGGCCCTAATTGCGATTGATTTCTGCTGAACTGTGCCCTAAATGCGTTTGATATCTGCTGAAAATGTGGCCCTAATTGCGATTGATTTCTGCTGAACTGTGCCCTAAATGCGTTTGATATCTGCTGAAAATGTGGCCCTAATTGCGATTGATTTCTGCTGAACTGTGCCCTAATTGCGTTTGATATCTGCTGAAAATGTGGCCCTAATTGCGATTGATTTCTGCTGAACTGTGCCCTAAATGCGTTTGATATCTGCTGAAAATGTGGCCCTAATTGCGTTTGATTTCTGCTGAACTCTGCCCTAATTGCGTTTGATTTCTGCTGAAAATGTGCCCTAATTGCGTTTGATTTCGGCTGAAAATGTGCCCTAATTGCGTTTGATTTCTGCTGAAAATGTGCCCTAATTGCGTTTGATTTCTGCTGAAATGTGGCCCAAATTGCGTTTTTATTTTCTGGTGTCTGGGGTAACTGTTGCTGCATTTATTATTTAATGGTCATAGTTGGCTATATTTGCTGTGCTACGGTTAAGCTTCGCCCATACAATGTCATGGCCGCGCCAATCTTTCGGCGCGCTACGCGCGCCTCAATCACCCCAACATCCATTTTTTCCCCGCAAACAGCCCCGCCCCAATCCGCCCTCCTGCTCCACCCACATGTCATGGCCACGCCCACTTATGCGGGATAGCCACACCCATTTTTCGCCGCGGCGCGCTTCGCGCGCCGCAGGATAGGGCCTCTTGCTACAGTCCGCTTGGGGCCACAAAAACCTTAGCTGCACCCCTGGGGAATAGCAACACCCCACCCTCCCTTCCTTTTCCCTTGTGCACAGGGGTGGTGGAGAATCAACCAGGACCCCTCTAATCATTTCCTATTGACCATACCAGGGACGCAGTGTATGCAACTTGTAGGTCTACACCCTGTTTGTTTAACCCTCCTGGCGGTCTATTAGAAACCGCCAGGGGGGCAGCGCAGCAGTTTTTTTAAAAATTTTTTAAAATCATGTATTGAGCTTAGGGCTCGCTACATGATAGCCGCTGTGCAGTGGCATCCCCCCACCCGCTTCGATCGCCTCCGGCGATCTTTGATCAGGAAATCCCGTTCAAAGAATGGGATTTCCTGAAGGGCTTCCCCCGTCGCCATGGCGTGATGTCAAAGGGAGTCCCGATCCACCCCTCAGCGCTGCCTGGCACTGTTTGGCCAGGCAGCGCACGGGGTCGGGGGGCGGCGCGGCGATTGGTGGCTAATCGGTGGGTAGCGGCGGCGATCGGAATGCACACGCAGCTAGCAAAGTGCTAGCTGCGTGTTGCAAAAAAAAATTCTGCGAATCGGCCCAGCAGGGCCTGGGAAATCCTCCTGTGCGGCATAGCCTGAGCTCAGCTCGAGCTTACTGCCAGGAAGGTTAACAAACCATGGAAAGACGCATTTCCTTTTAATATTTATCTAATAAAATTATAACTTTTGTTGTACAAAAAGTTACCAGGAAAGCTTTAGCCTAGCCCCCCCCCCCCCCCCCAGGTCCCCAGTTAGTGTGTGCCCCCAGGCTGGAAGGGGGGGCAGTGGGCACAGAATGGCGGGGAGTGGGGAAAGACTCCCCCCCTCCCTCACCTAGGGCCCCCCTTCCACGCTCCCCCCTCCAAAATTGCAGCCAGCAGCGGCAGCGAGCGGGAATCACTTACCGAATCAGAGAGCTCTGCGTGCTGCTGCTGGTCTGGTCTCCTGCACTGCACTATCCAATCATGCTCTCACAGGAAGTGCAGTGAGAGCATGATTGGATAGTGCCAGTGCAGCAGACCAGACCAGCGGCACTCAGAGCTATTGACCTCTCTCGGTAAGCTGTTCCCGCTGCTGCCACTGGCTGCAATTCTGGAGGGGGGAGCGCAGAAGGTGGGCCCTAGGTGAGGGAGGGGGGAGCTTCCCCCCCTCCCCGCTGCTCTGTGCCCACTTTACCCCCTTCCTGTGCTGTGCCCACTTCCTTTTCATCACTGAAAAATTGGTACTTGGTCGGCTCAGTAAGAGCCTGCAGGACTGATGTTGTACATCAGTTATTCCACTAATAATACTTAACAATTACTATTATATCAAAACAACATTTTACATTTTTCATAATCTAGTTTTAATACACTTTCCAAACAGCCTTATTGGGATGTATTCACTAAACTGCAGTAAGCAGAATAACCTGTATAAACTACTGTCGCATAATGAGCAGAGTGTAATGCATTACATGCAATGCATTATGTACTAATTATCCATGCCCCCCAACCGCCCGGATTGGTCGGGATTCTCCCGATTTGGGGGGGCTCTCCCGCTATCCCGGGAAGCCCCCCTTAAGTCCCGGCCGGCTGGGGAGAGAAGAGATGACAGAAATGATCGAGGCGCCAGCCGCGCCAAAAAGGGATGGGGGAGCCTGCTTTATTCCTCCCTCCCTTCCTCTGACTGTCCCCACCTGCTGTGAATGACTGTTCCCCCCCCCCCCCCCTTGTAGGCAGTGTGTGCGCAGCGGAGCGGTAGGTCCTCTTACCGGAATCCATGCGCACCGGCAACTAGTCTCCTGCTTCCTGTTTACCATGACGTCACAGGAAGCAGGAGACTAGTTGCCGGTGCGCATGGATTGCGGTAAGAGGACCTACCGCTCCGCTCCGCACACACTGCCTACAAGGGAGCGGGGACAGTCATTCACAAAAGGTGGGGACATTCAGAGGAAGGGAGGGAGGAATAAAGCAGGCTCCCGCATCCCTTTTTGGCGTGGCTGGCGCCTCGCTTATTTCTGTCATCTCTTCTCTCCCCAGGGCAATCTCCTCCCCACACAGGGGCACCTTCCTCCTCACCCACGGTCATTCTCCCCCCCTCCACTGACGACCCCCTTAACCACTAGCACCCTCCTCCCCACCCACTAGCACCCTCCTTCCCACCCACTGGCACCCACCTCCCCACCCACTGGCACCCTCTTTGCTGACTGGCACCCTCCTCCTACCCACTGACACCCTCCTCCCCACCCACTGGCACCCTCCTCACCCACTGGCACCCTCTTTGCTGACTGGCACCCTCCTCCTACCCACTGAAACTCTCCTCCTCACCCACTGGCACCCTCTTTGCTGACTGGCACCCTCCTCCCCGCCCACTAGCACCCTCCTCCCCACCCACTGGCACCCTCCTCCCCACCCACTGGCACCCTCTTTGCTGACTGGCACCCTCCTCCCCGCCCACTAGCACCCTCCTCCCCACCCACTGGCACCCTCCTCCCCACCCACTGGCACCCTCTTTGCTGACTGGCACCCTCCTCCTACCCACTGACACCCTCCTCCCCACCCACTGGCACCCTCCTCACCCACTGGCACCCTCTTTTCTGACTGGCACCCTCCTCCTACCCACTGACACCCTCCTCCTCACCCACTGGCACCCTCTTTGCTGACTGGCACCCTCCTCTCCACCCACTAGCACCCTCTTCCCCACCCACTGGCACCCTCCTCCCCACCCACTGGCACCCTCTTTGCTGACTGGCACCCTCCTCCTACCCACTGACACCCTGCTCCCCACCCACTGGCACCCTCCTCCCCACCCACTGGCACCCTCCTTCCCACCCACTGGCACCCTCCTCCCCACCAACTGGCACCCTCTTCTTTGCTGACTGGCACCCTCCTCCCCACCCAGTGTCACCCTCCTCCTACCCACTGGCACCTTTCTCCCCCACACAGTGGCACCCTCCTTTCCACCCACAGGTACCCTCCTCCCCACCCAGTGTCACCCTCCTCCTACCCACTGGCACCTTTCTCCCCCAACCAGTGGCACCCTCCTTTCCACCCAGTGGCACCCTTCTCCTACCCACTGACACCCTCCTCCTACCCACTGGCACCCTCCTCCCCACCCAGTGTCACCCTCCTTTCCACCCACAGGTACCCTCCTCCTACCCACTGGCACCTTCCTCCCCACTCAGGTTCACCCTCCTCCCTGCTCACTGGCACCCTCCTCTCTGCCCACTGACACCCTCCACTTTCCACTAACACCCTCCTCCTACCCACTGGCACCTTCCTCCCCCACCCACTGGCACCCCCCTTTCCACCCAGTGTCACCCTCTCCCACTCACAGGCACCCTCCTCCGCAAACTCATTCCTCCCATTGTCACCCTCCTGCAAAAGCAGGGGTGTGGCTTAAGGCCGCACAGGGGGCGTGGCTTAAGTGTCCCTCTTTCAGTAGCAGTAGCTCAGCCTCCCTTTCATTCTCTGAACATGTAAATAACTTTGTACTGAATAACACTGTGTTTTTTTTTTAATATGATTCAATTGCAGCTTATGCCTCCCTGTAACAAGAGTCTCCCATAACACAGGGATAAATGAGATGAGAAGTTACAGTCAGAGGCAAGGCCACTAGCAAGCAATTACTGCTCAGTCTGCAGATCTGGGATATGAAATCCTTGCAGGAGGCGAGACATCTTCTAAAGCATAAGTAATTCTCAATTCATACGGCTTGCCTTATTGATAATGATTGTTCTTCCCCAACACATTTCTCTGGCTCTCCAGTGTGCGCTGTGACACATTCAGTCGCAGTTTGGGCTTGTTCACACTAAGGGCGCTTTTGGCTTTTTTTAAGCGCCGGCGATTTTCAAAAACGCCCTAAAACCGCTTGTGCAATGATTCCCTATGAGAGGATTCACATATGAGCGGTTCAATTCCGATCGCCTTACCAAAGCGCTGCCTGTACCATTTTTGGGGCGATTTGCCTTAATGGAAAGTATAGAGAAATTGCAAAACGCTTGAAAAAGCGCTTTGTATAGCGATTTCCCTCAGGTCAAAGAGGTCACTTCCTGACTTGCGTCAGGAGGTGAAAAAACAAATTGCTCTGCAAAAGCGCCTAGAAAAGCGCTTTACAAAAAAATCACAATGTGCAGGTAAGGGACAGGTCACAGGAGGCGCTAAAATTAATCGCGCGCCAAATCGCAAAATGCTGGCATCAGCGATTGCGATTTTAGATGTCAACAAGGCCTAAGAGTTTTGCCATAATAACAACAATGATAATAATAATAATAATAATAATGACACTGCGGACTAGTCAAGTATATATTTTTTTATTAAGACATCTGATTAATATGTAGTCAGATGATAATAATCAAACTTCACAGGAATGAGACATTAATTAAAAGGTTAGACGCCTAAGCCGTGTACCAATTGGCCAAGTCCAAGTGGTAATCCTTCTAGAAGTCTCTTTTTCTCATCATGTCCTGGTTCTTCCTCTACATTTTCCTCTCCACGTTCCTCTTCTTTCCTGTACAGAAATAGATTAGTATGACATGACAATTATGTAGCAGCTTTTCATATAGAACAACCATGTCAGACACACCATCACTAGATCACAATAGTTCCTCTACATGAGTTGGCCAGGCTAAGGCCTTATTCACACTATACACGTTGCCACCTGCTTTCCAGCAACATGTATAGTATGCAATCAGTGGTGGCGCTACACTGGGGCATGCTGGGGCACTGGCCCTTGCAGAAATCCTGGTGCCCCTCCTAAGTGCCCCCCTTCCCCAGTAAGTAACATATGGTTAACTGTTTCCAGGCTCCAGAAATGTTTCCAGGCTCCTGGCCAGCCTAAAGGATTCCCGAAAGTGACATGTGACATGATGAGATAGACATGTGTATGTACAGTGCATAGCACACAAATAACTATGCTGTGTTCCTTTTTTTTCTTTCTCTGTCTGAAAGAGTTAAATATCAGGTATGTAAGTGCTGACTCAGTCCTGACTCAGACAGGAAGTGACTACAGTGTGACCCTCACTGATAAGAAATTTCAACTATAAAACACTTTCCTAGCAGAAAATGGCTTCTGAGAACAAGAAAGAGGTAAAAAGGGGAATTTCTTATCAGTGAGGGTCACACTGTAGTCACTTCCTGTCTGTGTCAGGACTGAGTCAGACACTTACCTACCTGATATTTAACTCTTTCAGGCAGAGAAAGAAAAAAAGGAACACAGCATAGTTATTTTGTGTGCTAGACACTGTACATACACATGTCTATCTCATCATGTCACATGTCACTTCGGATATCCTTTAATCTGTGTTAAGTAAATCAAAAGTCTTATCTATTTGCCATAAATACCTCACAATACTTGAAATATTCCTTGTAAGTAATGTATCTGGATCACACTTATATTGCAAAAAAAAAAATACATACATGGCAGTGACTGCAAGCCAGATAACTAGAGACTAGTGACCCTAGCCCGTTTACAAATGTGCTAGGTCTGTCACCACTCAGCCACGTGCATGCGCCCACCAGTTACGCACCCGCACCGCGTGCACACACATCCGCCCCTTCTGGCCCCGTCCTCCCTCAGCTCTCCTCTGTGTCTCTGCATCCCTCCCTGCACAAGCGCAGTGCAAAAAAGCACTGACACAGGGACATAGCAGATGCAGAGACACAGGGATATTATATAAAGAGATTAAGGTGTTGGGGGGTTGGGGGCCCTGGGGCACCTCTTAGTTTAATAGCAATCAGTGTGTGTTGTCTGGGGTGGGAGGGATGGAGGGCCGCACTTTGGTGTCTCAGCCTTGGGTGCTGGAGGACCTTGTTCCAGCTCTGATTGTTTGTTCTACTTCTAACATTGTCAGTCAATGGGAATAGCGTCTGAAGAATGATTACTAGCTGAAAGCTTGCTGTTTTTCTTTTAAATTAGCCAATAAATGGTTTTCTCCTGATTCAAAACTTCCTCTCTAGAAAATACAAGCTCTATTCTGCAGCAACAATTAACTACTAACATAAGGAATTCTCTCCCTCCTGCACCTTCCCTATCCCCTTGCTTGTAGAGAAGTCTGACACATGCTAGGGGCTGGAATGGTTTGTCTGTGATCTGTCCACACAGGAGCAGCTTGCTAGCAAGTAAGGATTAAAGCATGTCAGCCAACTAGCCAAGTTTATCTGAAGGTAACTTTTCTTCCATAGTAACGCCATCCGTTGGACAATAGGCTCTGCTCAAAAGCCTGTTTGTGATGTTTACATCTGGTTCCTATCATTGCTGAACTAGTTAGCCCTCATTTTATTACTTGAGTTAGGCAAAAAATATCTAAAGGTCACCATACAAACATTGATTTTGATCACCCAAATGCACCCCACTAGCTAGCCATCGTGCCCCCCATAGCCGGCCTTTGACCTGAGCGACCAGAGCGGTCGCTCAGGGCGCCAGCTTCCAAGGGGCGCCTATAGCTGGTTGCCTATAGTGAGGGCACCTACACCTGATTTCCTATACTGTGGGCACCTATAGCTGGCTACTTTTACTGAGGGCACCAACACATGGCTACCTATACTGGAGGAACCTATGCCTGGCTACTTATGAGGGGGGATGGAGGGAAGCGGGAAAAAAGGGCGCATGCCGCTAGTGGACAAAAAGGGCGCCGCCATTCACTCTCATAATAAATAGCGTTTAATGGGCGCCGAGCAGGAAAAAAGGGCGCAGGACATAAATAACGTTTACAAACGGCGCCAGGAGATTTTTAATGATTTATAAGTGTGCTTGTGGTGATTTACGTTTATAAAATGCACCCGTGCCGAATAACGTTTATAAAAATACTAAACATATTTATCTTATTTAACTAATTAAAACATTATTTAAAGTTTTATCCCTTACTGTTTGTAAAACATTATTATTCACAAAATAAAGCGATCAGTGCGTAACGTAAATTGCAAAATATTTTTTGCATCCACAATTAGTAAAACATTATTATCCACATAATAAAGGGGGGTCTTAGGTTTAGGCACCACCAGGGGGGTCTTAGGTTTAGGCACCAACAGGGGGGTCTAGGGGTTAGGGGTAGGTACAGGGAGGGTTACTTAGGCACCAACAGGGGGGGTCTTAGGTTTAGGCACCAACAGGGGGGTCTTAGGTTTAGGCACCAACAGGGGGGTCTTAGGTTTAGGCACCAACAGGGGGGTCTTAGGTTTAGGCACCAACAGGGGGGTCTTAGGTTTAGGCACCAACAGGGGGGTCTTAGGTTTAGGCACCAACAGGGAGGTTTTAGGTTTAGGCACCAACAGGGGGGTCTTAGGTTTAGGCACCAACAGGGGGGTCTTAGGTTTAGGCACCAACAGGGAGGTTTTAGGTTTAGGCACCAACAGGGGGGTCTTAGGTTTAGGCACCAACAGGGGGGTCTTAGGTTTAGGCACCAACAGGGGGGTCTAGGGGTTAGGGATAGGTACAGGGAGGGTTCTGTGTAAGAGTAGGCTTAGGTATAGTTTTAGTAAAATTTTAGTAATAATTACTAATGTTTTACAACACTTATTACGAACGTAGTTATATTTATATCATCGTTATAAAGAATATTTTCAGATTTTATTATAAGAACAAACCGTAAATGAAGGTTATTCACAATAATATAGAATTATAACAATTAAACATATATTATTGTTTTTTTCATAAACGTAATTATAAGTTTAACTTTAGAAACAGGGAAGATTAACGTTTTCACAATTTCCGACTTCATAAACATTATTTAATGATTTATAATTTTGTTAAACCTTATCTGTAAACGAAATATAGCACACTATTTTTATAAACCCTATTCATGATTAATTATTATTTAGAGTTTACACCCCGCGCCCTTTTTGTCCGGGCGCCCTTTTTGTACGTACGCGGGATGGAGACCTTCAACTGACTTCCTATAATGGGGGTACCTATGTCTGGCTACCTATATTGAGGGCACCTACACATGAGATCCTATACTGGGGGCACCTATATCTGGCTACCTACCTATACTGAGTCTGAGGGCATGTTTTTTTTTGGGGGGGCGCACTGCGGCTATAACGCGTGGTGCAAAATGTCGGTGCTGTGCTATCATTCTAAATGGGGGGGGAGGGGTTAACTGTGCCACTGATTGTTTTTATTAATATTCCTGAAAGGTTCTAGCCTTCATTTTTAACTGTATTCAGGATAATGCATTCTTTCCAGCCATTTGTGGTTATTGATAGTATTTTTTCTATTATACACATGTGACGTGTCATTGAGATCTGAGCATTTGACGTGATGTGTCACAACGTCAAAAAGGTTGGGAATCACTGTCCTAGGAGATATCTCAGGAGAAAAGGTGAATTGCATATGGGCGTGTGTGTGTGGGCACATGGGAAGAGGATGAAGGGGGGGCACAAAAATCAGGTTTCACTCAGGGCGCTGTGAAACCTAAGGCCGGCCCTGGTGCCCCTCCCCCCCCCCCCCCCCCCAAAAAAAAAAATTGAAGATGGTCTGTGTGCAATACCCAAGGACATCAGAAAGTAGAGTGCCTGTCTAACATTCCCACTTATGCGCTATGTAGCAGTGTGTGTAGTGCAGTTTTATGTGAACTCGGTGCTGTCTATTCGGTGTGAATTGGATCTGTGCAACAACCTACAGCAACAGAGTGCAGCACAAGGGCTGTGTGTTGCTGTAAAATGCACGGCCACCTGTGTTGTATAGTGTGTGATCACATGGGGAAGACTAAAATCAAGAGATCCCTTGTGAATAAAAAAAGAAATGTTCCTTATATGAATGGTGATAGGCAGAAGTTTATATTAGTGATTCAAATCAAATGTTTCTAGTAACTGATCCATTTAACGTAAACTTCTGACAAAAAAGCCAAAAGTTAGACACCTATATTGCTAGAGGGAAGGGTCTAGAAGATCCAAAGGCTTCCCTGATCTTCTTGAACCAAACTGCTATTCACCAAGACCCTCTTCTGATGCAATGATGGCTGGATTTGCACAGTACCACAGAGTTACTCATGCATGGAGGAGAAAGCCACGTATGAGCAGCTCCATGCTACTGTGAAGGCTCGGGCCATCATTGTGTCTGCGCAGTGCTGCCTGGCTTGTACACAGATAGAACCACAGCCATTCCAACAAATCCAGCGTGCCCCTTGTTGAATATGTGTCCCATCTGACCACCATCTGCCCACCTCGGGTTCTCTTTAAAGTGGGAATTTACTCCCAGAACTAAAATGATTATTTTATTTTTATTATTTTTATCATTTTTCATTTCATCTGCAAAATAATTTTTAAGCATTAAACAAATAAAAAGTACTAAAAAACAGTAAAATCATATTTATTGTGAGTATTTCCTAGAATGCTGGGGCTTAAAATGTATTAATAAAATGTTCCTGAGAGAAAATGGATTGAATAGGGGCCATTTTTTTTATCTCACTTCTATAAAAAACTTAAGCATCCAACAAGCAAAATTTGGCAAGTAATTTTCTAGTTAAAGTGGTCTGAAAGTCAGCATTTCTACTTTGCTCTAAAAGATTCCTCATAGCTTGAAAGCTACTGTTCCAGAATTTTTATTAGAAGAACATCACTGAAATGGTTAAACAAAACACTTTGTCCTGCTATTCAGTTTCAAATCAGCATCCATACTGGAGATAACAGTATCTTTGTTTGCATTCCAATGTTGTTACAATGTGTGTAAACACAGTGTAACAAGTGAAAAGGAGCTCACTGTGAAGCTTTCTGTGCTTCAAGCACACTAACAGCTCAGAACAGCTAATAAGAAGATGTTAATATATAATAAAATGCAGTTTGAATAAAATGCAATTGCAGCTTTCAGGGAAAGATAAATTACACTTTGGAAACTTGTAATTTGTAAACAGACAATATGACTTGTGTACAAAAGCAAATATGATAATTGTATGCAGGGGCAAATCCAGGATTTCCAAGGGGGGGGGGGGGGGTTTCCTGAAAGTGGCCTGTGGTCGTGGCCAAAACATGGTGTGGGTGGAGCCAAATACTAGCAGTTTCTAGACTAAATTGCATCCAGGGTGAGGGCGTAAAATGTGCCCCCAACGTGGAGACAGGTATAGGTGCCCGCAGTATAGGTAGCCAGCTATAGCCCCCCCTCCCCCTATAGGTAGCCCATATAGTTGCACCCAGTATAGGTTAGATAGGTATATGCCCCCAGTATAGCTTAGATAGGTATATGTCCGCAGTATAGATTAGACAGGTATATGTCCGCAGTATAGATTAGATAGGTATATGTCCCCCAGTATAGATTAGATAAGTATATACCCAGTATAGATTAGATAGGTATATGCCCCCCAGTATAGGTTAGATAGGTATATGCCCCCAGTATAGGTTAGATAGGTATATGCCCTCAGTATAGGCTATAGGTATATGCCCCCAGTATAGATTATATTGGTATATGCCCCCCAGTATAGATTATATTGGTATATGCCCCCCAATATAGATTAGATAGGTATATGCAGGGCCGGCCTGCCCATGAGGCGGGGTGAAACTTTTGCCTCAGGCGGCACTTCTGGGGGGGCGGCACAAGGAAGAGGTGAGTGATCCCCGCCCGTTGCCTCTTACAGCTGCAGCCAGCCAGCCAGCCAGCCACGCAACTTTTTAAAGCTGGAGAGGAGCGGAGGACGGGGGACCCAGGCAAGGGAGGGGGGTCCGACCCCCCTCCCCGCCGCTAGGCCCAATACCCCCTTCCTGCCCGCTATCCCCTCCAGCTCCGGCGGCCCCTCACACCCACGGCTTGGGGGGGGGGGGGGGGTTTGCTTAAAGCTTGCCTCAGGCAGCAAAAAGTCTAGGGCCGGGACTTGGTATATGCCCCCCAGTATAGATTAGATAGGTATATGCCCCCAGTATAGATTAGATAGGTATATGCCCAGAATAGATTAGATAAATATATGCCCCCAGTATACATTAGATAGGTATATGCCCAGAATAGATTAGATAGGTATATGCCCCCAGTATAGGTTAGATAGGTATATGCCCCCAGTATAGATTAGATAGGTAAATGTCCCCCAGTATAGATTAGATAGGTATATGTCCCCCAGTATAAGTTAGATAAGTATATGCCCAGTATAGATTAGATAGGTATATGTCCCCCAGTATAGGTTAGATAGGTATATGCCCCCAGTATAGATTAGATAGGTAAATGCCCCCCAGTATAGATTAGATAGGTAAATGTCCCCCAGTATAGATTAGATAGGTATATGTCCCCCAGTATAAGTTAGATAAGTATATGCCCAGTATAGATTAGATAGGTATATGTCCCCCAGTATAGATTAGATAGGTAAATGTCCCCCAGTATAGATTAGATAGGTATATGCCCCCAGTATAAGTTAGATAGGTATATGCCCCCAGTATAGATTAGATAAGTATATGTCCCCCAGTATAAATTATATAGGTATATGCCCCCAGTATAGATTAGATAAGTATATGTCCCCCAGTATAGATTAGATAGGTATATGCCCAGTATACATTAGTTAGGCTAGGCGGGGGGAGCAGGGAGAGAGGAGTTTTTACTTACCTGTGTTCATCCTGCACGCAGCTTCTATCTTCAGCCTCTCCCGGCGCGCGTCGCATCAGTAAGAGCTCCCCCTGTGATGACATGCGGTTATGTCATCACAGGGGGAGCTGTTACCATAACGACAGACGCCGGCCGGGACAGGATGTAGATAGAAGCTGGCAGGATCGAGGAAGGTAAGTGGAAAGTCTTCTCCCCGCAGTGCTAGTGCCCGTACGCCCGCTCCCCCGCCGCCAGCAGCAAGCAAGACCCCCCGCAGCGTGAGGCCTCGGGTACCCCTGCTCGTGCTGCCAGTCAGATGGGACCCTCGGCTGCACACAAACGGCAGCCCCACTTCCGGTCTCGGTGCAGGGGGTGTTCCAGACACCCGGAACCCCCCCTTCCGTGCACCAGTGGTATGAGTAATAAAAATTAGGAAAACACATTTTTAATGAATGTTACGTCGGAGTTTCAGACCACTTTAAGTTAAATAAAAACAAGGCAATTATAGCAATATCTAAGATTAAGATAAGATATCAAGGTGCGAAGATTCCCAAAAGACCAAGGAGTTAGGTAAACTACCATTTTCATTCTTGCATACATTCAGATGTGGAGAATTTACTGCTGTACTTTCAATTCATTTTTTAAATAACACTTACTTGTCATCTTCAGCAAGAGAGAAAGAGATCATCCCAAGGAAGAAAAGCAGCAACAGGGATTTCTTCATGGTCAGCATGTTGGGGATCTGTCAATAAAGTCTATAAATAACAAATCAAAATCAGGGCATTAATAACGTTAGATATACAGTATCTAATTATACAGGTAGAATATAATAACGACACCTATTAAAAAGGGTGCCCCATTCACATCAATGTAAATCGTTTCGTTATTGGCGCCAAGTGTAAAAAAAAGGGCACGGCGTAAATACAAAATAACGATATCACTTGTACAAGGGCGCTGTGTGCATATAAAACATCTTTTGGGTGTTTAAATAATAACACTCCATCTAAGTAATAAAATAACATTTGGAAAGAAAAGCCTTCAATGCGTTACCAAGATGAGGAAATCAGAGAAATAATAACACCTCCTAAATCAGAAAGCAGAATACACAGCTACATTCACTTGGATATAAAGGTATAATAAATGGCAGCCCTGTAGATACTTACTTAGATCAGTCAGCACTGGATCTATACACAGCTGTGAGTCTTCAGAGCAGTTCTATCTGTGGTGCAATAGGCTGACTTATATAATAAAGGCAATCAGGTCACATGGTCTTCAGTTTCTTCTACAGTTTGACTTTCTCACCATAGATAGTTGAAATCATACGACTTCATACTAATATATACGTGTTACATAAACATGGTTGCATGGCTGCTACTATCATGAGTTATGGAGACAAATATAGACATTGTACACATCATCCCTATTACTTCCCATGAAGGTTTTGCAATGGATCATGTGAAGCAGACATTGACTGGGTAAACTTGGCCAAATGAAACCACTGTCCTCTATTTTGGGTAAACGCCATGAACTTTACCAGCTGGGGAAGACTTAATGCCGTCCACAATGTAAACAGCATGGGGGTCATGCTTAAAGAGACACTGAAGCGGAAAAAAATTATGATATAATGAATTGTATGTGTAGTACAGCTAAGAAATAAAGCATTAGGAGCAGAGACATGAGTCTAATGTTGTTTCCAGTGCAGGAAGAGTTAAGAAGCTCCAGTTGTTATCTATGCAAATTGCCATTGAGCTCCATGACTTTCAAAGTCGCAGAGAGCTCTGTGATCTGAAGCCTGTTATCTTAACTGTATTGTTTTTTCTTTTGCAGAGAACAGTTCAGGACAGGTCAAAGGTTCACTGCCTGTTCTGTAAAAAACATTTAGAATGCTGAGTAGTGTGTAAACTGCAAATATTAGAGAATGATGCAATGTTAAGTCTTGCTGTGTTCCCACATCCAGTAGAGACTGGAATTATATAGTGCATGTGAAATAAATGGGAGAGGACTTTAATCAGAAAAATACCACAAGGTATTGTTTATTATCATCCTTGGCGGTAACCCTGAGCTGAGCTCGGGGTAGGAAAAAATAGCACAGAACGGTAATCCCGAGCTCAGCTCGTGGTAGGGAAATACCGGCTTTCCTGGTGGTTTGGGAGTCCCGCGTATGATCGGCGCTGCGCAGCAGAACTCCAGCCTCTCTCCGCCGGAGCAGGAAAAAAATGGCGCACAGCTCTGCCGGAACATTATGTCGCCGCCATTCAATTTAATATAAAACGCCATTTAGCATTCTGTAATTACATTATTGCACATGGCAATTGTTGGATTGGACTTTGTAATAGAAAATATACTGTGGGGAAATTAACTTGAGGGTGTGCTATTGATATAGCACAGTGGTAAAGTATTGTACTTTGGTAATATATTTGTGCAGGTGGAGGTTCAAATCCAGTCAATTCAACCAGTTCCCATTGGTCCAGCACTTAGGGGAGGCGCTGGAGAGCGCTTTGCTATATATACTGGGTGCTGGTCATTCTCTGGTTGTCTGCCGTTGCGATCACTATGTGGAAGCATTCAGACCTTTTGTCAGATTATCTGTTATATCTCTGTTATACTTCAGACTAGTTCCAGGGTGTTGATGATCAAGGACCTCACACCCAGTTTAGGGACTTGTGTTACCAACCTGTTATACGTCAGACTAGTTCCAGGGTGTTGGCGATCACGGACCTCACACCCAGATTAGGGATTTGTATTATCATTCTGTTATTCTTCAGACTAGTTACAGGGTGTTGATGATCACGGAGCTTACACCGAGAGTAGGCATTGTTTATTGTCTGTTATGACCTTCTGCTTTCCTGACCATCCCTATGCTTTCTGATTCGGTACCACGCATATCTGATATCACGTTGCCAAAGCCTGCCTGTTTTGGATACCGAATCAGCTTTCTGTCTTTGTACCTTATCTGTCTGTCTGTTGCCGACCTGGCTAGTCCGACCTCGAGAACTATCTCCTCTGTTTAGAGATAGTTCACAGATCTGTCAGTGACACTCCACCATTGGTGTCACTCACACTCTGGTCCTTCCCACCCTCAGCCTGTCTCCTCCCCTTGGGGAGCTTCAGGCCTTGGAAGGAGCCTGTTCTTTGGGCAGTATCCCATACTGCCTTGTACCCCCCTTTACGGGGGCCCTCCTCAAAGTATTACTGTTGCACCAATCACTCATATTACTCAGGTGTCCAGAGGTTAGAGATATATCTGATTATCGGTGATACTGCAGATCATCAATAATCGGGTATATATCTGTATTCTCGGTGATACTGCAGATCATCGGTAATCAGATCCTCTCTGTGTTACACCGATCGTTACAGAACGGCAGACCCAACCCAAATGGACGCACTGTATAGTCATGTTGAAGTCCTGACCGCCGCGGTAAATAACCTTTCCGGGGCAGGTTTGAACCAACAGACCCAGATCAACCAGCTATTTGAGTCTATTCAGGAACTTCAATCAGCTATAAACTCAGTGCGATCTCCTCCTAGCACAGACATACGTATGCCTGTACCTGAAAAATTTTCCGGTCACAGATCTGACTTCCGAAATTTTAGGAGTAGAGTGTTATCATACTTTGAGTCGAGACCTAATTCTTCAGGAACTATGGCCCAAAGGGTTACATTTATTAAAACTTTGTTATCAGGTGAATCTCAGACCTGGGCGTACAGTCTGCCTGATGGAGACTTGGCCCTAACCTCTGTAGAGGAATTTTTTAAAGCCATGGCTATAATTTACGATGATCCAGACATTGCCTCGACTTCTGAGCAGAAGCTCAAACGGTTACGTCAAGGCAAGAGTCCAGTGGAAGATTATGCTGCTGAATTTAGGAAGTGGTCAGTATCAGCCAGGTGGGACACCTTTACCCTTTTAGATTGTTTCTTATCAGGGTTGTCAGACGAGATTTCCGATCTTATGTTAAGTCAGCCTGAACCTAAGTCCATCGATGAGGCCATTTCATCGACCATCAGGATAGATCGCCGGCTGCGCTATCAGAGGCAGACCGGTGTAGTAGTCATGTGAGAATGGTATCCCACACTGCGCCCCCTGTGACTCCACCTCCTCCCGTCTTGCCTCCACCTGAGCCAATGCAGATTGGTTGGTCAAAATTGTCTCAGGCAGAGCGGAAACGCAGGATATCAGAGCAACTTTGTCTTTATTGTGCAGAGGGGGGTCATGGAATACAGAATTGCCCTAAGAAATTGGGAAACGCTGCTGCCTTAGGTGTAGTTGGGGGTAGTACCCTAGGCGTGCAATTTTTACCCCTAGATGAGAAACGTTTGCTTCTTCCTTGTACTATTTCATGGGAAGATAAGTCTGAAGTCACTGAAGCCTTCATTGACTCAGGCTCAGCAGCTAATTTTATGGATTACGAATTTGCTATGAAATTGGGAATTCCGCTCATACCGGTTAAACCACCAATTCAAGTTACTGCAGTAGATGACTCCCCACTGCAGGGTAACAGTCCACTGTCGCAGACTCCAGAGGTGGGAGTCGCTATTGGGGTGTTACATAGAGAAGATTTGCATTTTTTTGTGTTACACATGACAACCTCCACGATCATTCTCGGCATGCCTTGGTTATAACTCCACTCCCCTCAGATAAATTGGGCCACTGGTCAGCTAACGAGCTGGTCGTCCCATTGCTTTCTTCACTGTTTGGCGAAGGTAACCTTGGGCCAGACCAAGATTCACGTGGAGTGAGTACCAGTTCAGTATTCAGAGTTCTCAGACGTGTTTTGTCCTAGATCAGCCGATAAACTTCCTCCACATCGCCCTTTCGATTGTCCCATCGATCTCCGGTCTGGTTGTATGCCCCCTAGAGGTCACCTCTACAATTTATCTGGGCCGGAGAAATTGGTCATGCAGGAGTATATCCGCGAGAACTTAGCTAAGGGGTTCATTCGCCCTTCCCGGTCACCTGCAGGAGCAGGTTTCTTTTTTGTGAAGAAAAAAGATGGAGGCCTTCGACTGTGCATTGATTATCGGGGTCTGAATAAAATCACAGTAAAAAATCGCTATCCATTACCTTTGATAGACGATTTGTTTACTCAGGTCACCAATGCTAAGATTTTCTCAAAATTGGATTTGCGGGGTGCATATAACCTGGTGCGGATCAGAGAGGGCGATGAGTGGAAGACGGCCTTTAACACACCCGATGGGCATTACGAGTACCTGGTGATGCCCTTCGGGTTGTGTAACGCCCCGGCCGTCTTTCAGGAACTCATCAATGAGGTGTTCAGGGAGGTTTTAGGTAAATTTGTCCTGGTATATGTAACGATCGGTGTAACACAGAGAGAATCTTATTACCGGTGATCTGCAGTATCACCGAGAATACAGATATATACCCGATTATAGATGATCTGCAGTATCACCGATAATCAGATATATCTCTAACCTCTGGACACCTGAGTAATAACTGAGTGTTTGGTGCAACAGTAATACTTTGAGGAAAGCACCCATACAGGGGGTGCAAGGCAGTAGAAGATACTGCCTAGAGAACAGCTTCCTTCCTATGGCCTGAGGCTCCCCAAGGGGCGGAGCCAGGCAGTGAGTTGGAAGGACCAGAGAGTGAGTGACACCCGAGGTGAAGTGTCACTGACAGGTCTGTGAACTATCTCCCAACAGGGAGAGAGTTCTCGAGGTCGGACAGGCCAGGTCGGCAACAGACAGACAGATCAGGTACAAAGACAGGAGACAGAAACGGAATCCAAGGACAAGCAGAGTTTGGCAACAGAGTATCAGATATAGCGAAGTACCAATTCAGAGATCAAGAGAGTGGTCAGGAAAGCAGGAAGTCATAACAGATATAAACAATGCCTATTCTTTAGGTGTGAGCTCCGTGATCATCAACACCCTGGAGCTAGTCTGATATATAACAGAGAGGTAATACAGTTCCCTAGTCTTGGGTGCGCATTCCTTGATCATCAACACGCTGGAACTAGTCTGAAGTATAACAGGATAGTAATTGTGAGAAAGCGCGGAGGAGCCGCCGCCATGAGCCAGCGGCGGGCGGCTCCTTCCGCACACAGGAACTTCTCGCACGGAGAGGCAGCCGCCTCCTCGCATCATGAGGCGGCTGCCTCCGTGCATCAGGCCGCAGAACGCGGCGAAACCGCCGCGCTGAATGCGGCAGATAGCCAGCAGATCCCCGCTGCGGGGACACCGCAGAACGGGGCTGCTGTTGCTGGGACTCATAGTCCCACAAGATTCAGAGTGACGCGCGCGCGCGCACTCAAACATAATTTATTACTCTCAGGGGAGAGTCAGCTGACCAGGCAGGTCAGCTGACCATAGCTTCACTCCTCATTGGTCCAGCACTTAGGGAGGTGCTGGAGAGGGGATATGTGTATATATACTGCTGGCTGTTCATTTGTTCCTTGTCTGGCGTTGCGTTCACATACGTGGGAGCACCCAGATCCGTTAGTCAGATCCGTTAGTGTGCCGGGACCAGCTGGAGCTGTAATCCTACACTAAGATAGATTTGTTGATAGCTTAAAGTACTAGTTTGATTGTGATATTTGTTATGACTTCTTGCCTGCCTTGACTACTCTTCTGAACTTTGATCTTGTACCTCGTTATCTCTGATACACCGTTGCCGAACCCCGGCTCGCTCCTAGACTCTGTTCCTGCCTCCTGATTCTGTACCCCGATATACCTGATACCCCGTTGCCGAACCCTGCCTGTACTTTGACTCCGTCTCTGCCTCTCGATCTTGTACTTTATCTGTCTGTGTGTGTACGACCTGGCTTGTCCGACCTCGAGAACCGACCTCATCATTGGAGGAGGTTCTTCGTTCTGTTAGTAACCCTTCCGCCTGAGGGTGACTTTCAGAAGATACTTCCTGCTAGCAGTCTGACTCCTCCCGCCTTGGAGAGCTCAGGGTTGCGGAAGTAATCTGTACAGTACGTCTTACTGTACTGAGGCCTAGTCCTCTAAGTGTTACTGTTACACCAAAACACTACACTCTACTCCGGTGAACAGAGGTTAGCTGGTATATTGGATTATCGGTGATACTGCAGATCACACATAATCTGGTATACGTCTGTATTCCCCGTGACGCTGCAGGTCACCGGTAATCAGACCTCTCTGTGCTTCACCGAGCGTTACAGAACGCCAGACCAAAAATACCGATGGAACGCACTGATCCTCTGACTGTGCTTGCCACTTCGGTGGATAGCATCCATCAAGCACTAGGTCAGCACAAAGCCTTAATTGATGCCTTATCAGGCTCTGTGAGAACCCTCCAGACATCAGTCGATTCAGTGCGATCCCCTCCTAGTGACGACATCCGTATGCCTGTCCCTGAGAAATTTTCCGGCCACAAGTCGGACTTCCGGAATTTCAGGAGTAGAGTATTGTCGTATTTTGAATTGAGACCCCGATCCTCGGGGACTGAGGCCCAACGGGTCATCTTTATTAAAACCTTATTGACTGGGGACTCCCAGTCCTGGGCATATAACCTGCCTGCTACCGATACCGCTCTGACTTCGGTAGACGAGTTCTTTAAGGCCATGGCCATAATCTACGACGACCCTGACCTTGCTGTGACCTCAGAGCGGAAACTCAAGCTTTTGCGGCAAGGCAGAGGGTCGGTCGAGGATTATGCGGCGGAGTTCCGTAGGTGGTCAATCACCTCTAGATTTGATAACTTCGCTCTTATGGATTATTTTCTGTCTGGATTGACGGAGGAGGTCTCTGACTTAATGTTGACAGTACCAGAGCCCAAGACAGTTGATGAGGCCATATCATCGGCCATTCGTGTAGATCGCAGGCTACGCCATCAGAAGCAGGCTAGGGGAAGTCACCGTGTCAGGGTGACTTCGTATACGGCACCGGTCGCTGCAGCCTCTGAACCAGCACCTCCGCCTGTCTCACCCTTTCTGGCCTTGCCTCCACCAGAGCCGATGCAAATTGGTCGTTCAAAATTGACCCAGGTGGAGCGAAGGCGGAGGATGACGGAACAACTGTGCCTATACTGTGCAGAGGCAGGGCATAGGGTGCGAAACTGCCCCAATAGGGCGGGAAACGGGTCTGCCTAGGAGTAGTGGGGGGTGACACCCTAGGCACACAGACTTCACCCCTTAGGGAAAAAAAATTACTTCTCCCATGTACGGTCACATGGGAAGATAAATCTGTTGCCACTGAAGCCTTCATTGATTCCGGCTCAGCGGCTAACTTTATGAATTTTGAGTTTGCTCAGGAGTTGGGGTTACCACTCACTCCCGTGAGACCCCCCATCCAGGTCACGGCAGTTGACGACTCCCCTTTGCAGCGGAACTGTCCCCTGTCACAGACTCCGTTTGTGGGACTCACCATAGGGGTTTTACACGGGGAGCAGTTACAGTTTTATGTGTTGCAGATGTCCACCTCCACTATTATCCTAGGCATGCCTTGGTTGCAGGTACATTCCCCACAGATAGACTGGGCCACAGGACAGTTGACGGCATGGTCACCTCACTGTTTCCAGCAGTGTTTGGGGAGACTAACGTTGGGTCTAACCAAGGTACAGGTGGAAGGTGTACCAAAGCAATATGCAGATTATGCCGATGTATTTTGTCCCAAGGCCGCGGATAAGTTGCCCCCGCATCGTTCCTTCGACTGTCCCATTGATCTTCGTTCCGGTTGTGTGCCTCCTCGAGGTCATTTATATAACTTGTCTGGCCCCGAGAAACTTGCCATGCAGGAATACATTCGTGAGAACTTGGCAAAGGGCTTCATTAGGCCGTCCCGGTCGCCCGCTGGGGCAGGTTTCTTTTTTGTCAAAAAGAAAGATGGGGGGTTACGGCCTTGCATCGATTATCGAGGTCTCAATAAAATCACTGTGAAGAATCGCTACCCGTTACCACTTATTGACGATTTGTTCACACAGGTCACTGAGGCTAGCATATTTTCTAAACTGGATTTACGGGGGGCATACAACCTGGTGCGTATAAGGAAGGGCGATGAATGGAAGACGGCCTTCAATACCCCCGATGGGCACTACGAGTATAGGGTGATGCCCTTCGGGTTGTGTAATGCCCCGGCCGTCTTCCAGGAACTCATCAATGAGGTGTTTCGGGAGGTATTGGGAAAGTTCGTTCTAGTCTATCTTGACGACATTCTCATTTTTTCTAACAACCTCTCGGAACACAGAACCCATGTCAGGATGGTGTTAGACAAACTGAGGCAAAATTTGTTATACGCCAAGCTCGAAAAATGTATTTTCGAGGTCACGTCGGTTGCGTTTTTGGGGTACATAATCTCTACCTCAGGTTTGTCTATGGACCCTGCCAAGGTTTCCGCGGTCCTGGAGTGGCCACAGCCGGTGGGGTTAAAATCATTGCAACGGTTCTTGGGGTTTGCGAACTATTATAGAAGGTTTATAAAGGGGTATTCCACAGTGGTCGCTCCTCTCACTAGCCTTACTAGAAAAGGGGCAGACACCACTCATTGGCCTCCCGAGGCAGTACAGGCTTTTTCTAAGTTAAAGCGGTTGTTCTGTTCAGCTCCCATACTCAGACACGTTGACACCTCCGTTCCATTTATTGTTGAGGTGGACGCCTCAGAGATCGGGGTGGGGGCTGTGCTGTCCCAGCGTTCTGGTCCCCAGGGTAGACTACACCCGTGTGCCTATTTTTCCCGAAGGTTCTCTCCGGCAGAGAGAAACTATGACATAGGCAACAGGGAACTCTTAGCCATCAAGTTGGCTTTCGAAGAGTGGCGTCACTGGCTAGAAGGAGCGGAGCACACTATCACAGTTTATACCGACCACAAGAACCTAGAATACATCGAGGGGGCTAAAAGATTGAGCCCAAGGCAGGCTCGATGGTCACTATTCTTCTCGAGATTTACATTTTTGATCACTTATACGCCAGGGAGTAAGAATACCAAGGCAGACGCTCTTTCTAGGTGTTTTGAGCCAGAGACAGCACAGCCCCCTGTTCCTGAAACCATTGTCCCACGAAATGTGGTCTTAGCCGCCACCGAGACTTGGGAGGACTGGGAAGAGACTTTGAGTCCTTTTCAGCAGGATATCCCAGAGGGGAAACCAGACGGGGTGTTATTTGTTCCGTTACCCTTCCGTCTCCAGATCTTGGAGATGGTTCACTCCCATAAGAATGCGGGACATCCAGGAGCATCTAGGACGCAGGATCTTGTGGCCAGATGTGCTTGGTGGCCTTCGCTAGCCGCTGACTGTAAAGAATTTGTCAGGGAATGTGCGGTGTGCGCAAGAAGCAAGCCCTCCCGGCTGGCATCTGTAGGTACCTTGCAGCCTTTACCCACCCCGAGCGAACCATGGACCCATTTGTCCATGGATTTCGTGGGGGAGCTTCCCAGATCTGAAGGCATGTCAGTTATTTGGGTGGTGGTCGACCGTTTTAGCAAGATGGCCCACTTCGTGCCTTTGAAAGGACTCCCCTCGGCCCAGGAACTGGCCGATTTATTTATCATCCATATCTTCAGGCTACATGGCATTCCAGAAGACATAGTATCTGATCGGGGAGTTCAGTTTATTTCGAAATTTTGGAGGGCATTTTGTCACTTGATGGGCATGAAATTGTCATTTTCCTCAGGGTATCACCCACAGACAAATGGCCAGACGGAGAGGGTCAACCAGTCGCTGGAGCAATTTTTGAGATGCTACGTTGCTGAGGCACAGAATGATTGGGTGAAATATTTACCTTATGCAGAATTTGCCCACAATAACTTAAAGAGTTCGTCCTCAGGTTTCTGCCCATTTCAGATTGTGACCGGTAAACTGCCTAAATTCTCCCCACTGCCAGTTGTGGCCACTCCGTTCCCAGCCTTGGAGATGTGGCTGAGATCATTTAAGGACATGTGGTGGATCATCAAAAATAACCTTGTAAAGGCATTCCAGAGTCAGAAAAGTCAGGCTGACAAGAGACGCTCGTTGGAATGGAAATTCCAACCAGGAGATTTGGTTTGGGTGTCAACCCGTCACCTGACCCTGAAACAACCCTCGGACAAACTTGGTCCCAGGTTCGTGGGTCCGTTTCCAGTTACTAGGAAGATTAACAATGTCACATACTCCGTTGATCTTCCCACCAGTATGCGTGGAGTGAGGTCTTTCCACGTATCGCTTCTCAAACCTGCAGTCCAGGTGGGTCCCGCCCCCCCTCCTCCTGTCTTAGTCAATGCCCAACCCGAGTATGAAGTGGAAAAGATTATAGATTCACGTACGGTACAGAACTCGGTGCAGTATCTCGTACAATGGAAGGGGTACGGCATTGAGGAGAGACAATGGGTACCGGGGAATCGCATGCATGCGGACGAGTTAGTGAAAGAATTTCATACTGTACATCCAGAAAAACCTGGAAGGAGCTGTCCGGAGTCCACTCCTCGGGGGGGGGGGGTACTGTGAGAAAGCGCGGAGGAGCCGCCGCCATGAGCCAGCGGCGGGCGGCTCCTTCCGCACACAGGAACTTCTCGCACGGAGAGGCAGCCGCCTCCTCGCATCATGAGGCGGCTGCCTCCGTGCATCAGGCCGCAGAACGCGGCGAAACCGCCGCGCTGAATGCGGCAGATAGCCAGCAGATCCCCGCTGCGGGGACACCGCAGAACGGGGCTGCTGTTGCTGGGACTCATAGTCCCACAAGATTCAGAGTGACGCGCGCGCGCGCACTCAAACATAATTTATTACTCTCAGGGGAGAGTCAGCTGACCAGGCAGGTCAGCTGACCATAGCTTCACTCCTCATTGGTCCAGCACTTAGGGAGGTGCTGGAGAGGGGATATGTGTATATATACTGCTGGCTGTTCATTTGTTCCTTGTCTGGCGTTGCGTTCACATACGTGGGAGCACCCAGATCCGTTAGTCAGATCCGTTAGTGTGCCGGGACCAGCTGGAGCTGTAATCCTACACTAAGATAGATTTGTTGATAGCTTAAAGTACTAGTTTGATTGTGATATTTGTTATGACTTCTTGCCTGCCTTGACTACTCTTCTGAACTTTGATCTTGTACCTCGTTATCTCTGATACACCGTTGCCGAACCCCGGCTCGCTCCTAGACTCTGTTCCTGCCTCCTGATTCTGTACCCCGATATACCTGATACCCCGTTGCCGAACCCTGCCTGTACTTTGACTCCGTCTCTGCCTCTCGATCTTGTACTTTATCTGTCTGTGTGTGTACGACCTGGCTTGTCCGACCTCGAGAACCGACCTCATCATTGGAGGAGGTTCTTCGTTCTGTTAGTAACCCTTCCGCCTGAGGGTGACTTTCAGAAGATACTTCCTGCTAGCAGTCTGACTCCTCCCGCCTTGGAGAGCTCAGGGTTGCGGAAGTAATCTGTACAGTACGTCTTACTGTACTGAGGCCTAGTCCTCTAAGTGTTACTGTTACACCAAAACACTACACTCTACTCCGGTGAACAGAGGTTAGCTGGTATATTGGATTATCGGTGATACTGCAGATCACACATAATCTGGTATACGTCTGTATTCCCCGTGACGCTGCAGGTCACCGGTAATCAGACCTCTCTGTGCTTCACCGAGCGTTACAGTAATACAGTTCCCTAGTCTTGGGTGTGAGTTCCTTGATCGTCAACACCCTGGAACTAGTCTGAAGTATAACAGAATGATAATACAGTTCCCTAGTCTTGGGTGTGAGTTCCTTGATCATCAACACCCTGGAACTAGTCTGAAGTATAACAGAATGATAATACAGTTCCCTAGTCTTGGGTGTGAGTTCCTTGATCATCAACACCCTGGAACTAGTCTGAAGTATAACAGAAAATAACAACACAGATTAGCAAAAAGGTCTGAGTGCTACCACGTAGTGATCGCAACGGCAGACACCAGAGAAATGACCAGCATCCAGTATATATACCCTAGCGTTCTCCAGCGCCTCCCCTAAGTGTTGGACCAATGGAAAGTGGTATAATTGTCAGCTGACCGGCATGGTCAGCTGACACCTTTCTGGCTGTCATAAAAGCTCTGCCTCTGAACGCGTGCTCGCGTCCTTCTGAACCTGTGTGGACTATTAGTCCCAGCCACACCAGATTTGTTTTGCAATGTATCCGCTGTGCCGGATGCAGAACCAGCCGCACCGCTATCCGAGCACGCGGTGGTTTCTCCGCGTTCCGCCATACGGACAGAAGTAGGCCTATGCGTGTAAACCGCCGCGTCAGACGCGGAATCCGCCATGTTGAACGCGGAATCAGCCGCCTTATCCTGAGCACTCGCGGCGGCTTTTCCGCGTTTTCTCACAGTATATCTAGATGATATACTAATCTTCTCAGCTAACCTCACAGAGCACAGGGCCCATGTCAGATTTGTGTTGAACAAGCTAAGACAAAACATGCTGTATGCTAAGTTGGAGAAATGCCTTTTTTTGAGGTAACATCTGTCGCCTTTCTGGGGTATATAATTTCCACCTCGGGCCTTTCTATGGACCCTGCCAAAGTCTGTGCTGTCCTGGAGTGGCCTCAGCCAGTAGGATTGAAGGCCCTCCAGAGGTTCTTAGGGTTCACAAATGACTATAGAAGGTTCATAAAGGGGTACTCCACTGTCATTGCACCCCTCACCAGTCTCACTAAAAAAGGGGCAGATACCAATCACTGGTCCCCCGAAGCTTTGGCTGCTTTCTCCACTCTGAAAGAGTTGTTTTGTTCTGCTCCCATCTTAAGACACGTCGGCACATCCTATCCCTTTATTGTAGAGGTGGATGCCTCAGAGGTTGGGGTAGGGGCTGTGCTGTCTCAACGATCTGGGTTGCAGGGAAGATTACACCCGTGTGCCTATTTTTCTCGTAGGTTTTCACCAGCGGAGAAAAACTACGATATAGGCAACAGGGAGCTCCTAGCCATTAAATTGGCCTTTGAAGAATGGCGTCATTGGCTAGAAGGAGCAGAACATACGATTACAGTTTACACTGATCACAAAAATTTGGAATACATTGAGGGGGCTAAGAGATTAAGTCCCCGTCAGGCTCGATGGTCACTGTTTTTCTCGAGATTCAGATTTGTAATTACGTATACTCCGGGTAGTAAAAACATTAAAGCAGATGCTTTATCCACATGCTTTGAGCCAGAGACAGCACAGCCCTCAGACCCAGAGACTATTATCCCACAGAAAGTGGTATTGGCAGCCACAGAGACCTGGAAGAACTGGATGGAGACTTTAAGTCCCTTCCAGCAAGATGTTCCTGAGGGAAAGCCTGAAGGGGTCATGTTTGTACCATTGCCGTTTCGTCTCCAGATATTGTAGATGTTCCACTCCCACAAAAATGCTGGACATCCTGGGGCCTCCAGAACACAGGACCTTGTTGCTAGGTGTGCTTGGTGGTCTTCATTGGCAACTGACTGCAAGGAATATGTGAGAGAATGTGCAGTGTGTGCGAAAAGCAAACTCTCCCGTCTGGCACCTGTGGGAACATTGCAGCCTTTGCCCACCCCGAGTGAACCATGGACCCACTTGTCCATGGATTTTGTGGGTGAGCTCCCGAGGTCTGAAGGCATGTTGGTCATTTGGGTGGTAGTTGACAGATTCAGCAAAATGGCCCATTTCGTGCCCTTGAAAGGACTCCCCTCGGCTCAGGAGTTAGCCGATCTTTTTATCATGCACATTTTTGGAGGGCATTTTGTCATCAATTGGGCATGGAACTGTCATTTTCATCGGGCTACCACCCACAGACAAATGGTCAGACCGAGAGAATTAATCAGTCACTGGAACAATTTCTCAGGTGTTATGTTGCGGATGCGCAAAATGATTGGGTCAAGTTCTTGCCATTTGCAGAGTTTGCACACAATAATTTAAAGAGCTCTTCCTCTGGATTTTCTCCATTTCAGGTGGTAACTGGAAAGTTGCCTAAGTTCTCCCCACTGCCAGTAGCCTCCACTCCGTTTCCAGCTTTGGAGGCTTGGCAAAAGTCATTTAAGAACATTTGGGGGAACATGAAAAAGAATCTTGAGAAGGCCTTTCAGAGTCAGAAAGGTCAAGCTGACAAGAAACGTTCCATAGAGTGGAAGTTTCAGCCAGGAGACTTGGTCTGGGTGTCCACCCGTCATTTGAATTTAAAACAGCCTTCACCCAAGTTAGGACCCAGATTTGTGGACCCCTTCCCAGTAACCAGGAAAATCAACAATGTTACTTATGCCATTGATCTTCCTGCCAGCATGCGTGGTGTAAGATCGTTCCATGTATCCCTGCTTAAGCCAGCAGTGCATGTAGGTTCCACTCCTCCTCCCCCTGTGATGGTGGATGACCAACCTGAGTATGAAGTGGAAAAGATTTTAGATTCACGTACAGAACTCAGTACAGTATTTGGTTCACTGGAAGGGTTATGGTATTGAGGAAAGAACATGGGTACCTGATTGCCACATGCATGCGGATGAATTAAAGAAGGAATTTCACGCCCTACATCCTGAGAAACCGGGTAGGAGCTGTCCGGAGTCCACTCCTCAGGGGGGGGGGGGGGGGGGTACTGTGAGAAAACTGATAGTCCACACAGCTTCAGAAAGACGCGTGCGTGCAGAAAGGCAGAACTTTTATGACAGCCAGAATGGAGTCAGCTGACCAAGCCGGTCAGCTGACGATTCAACCAGTTCCCATTGGTCCAGCACTTAGGGGAGGCGCTGGAGAGCGCTTTGCTATATATACTGGGTGCTGGTCATTCTCTGGTTGTCTGCCGTTGCGATCACTATGTGGAAGCATTCAGACCTTTTGTCAGATTATCTGTTATATCTCTGTTATACTTCAGACTAGTTCCAGGGTGTTGATGATCAAGGACCTCACACCCAGTTTAGGGACTTGTGTTACCAACCTGTTATACGTCAGACTAGTTCCAGGGTGTTGACGATCACGGACCTCACACCCAGATTAGGGACTTGTATTATCATTCTGTTATTCTTCAGACTAGTTCCAGGGTGTTGATGATCACGGAGCTCACACCGAGACTAGGCATTGTATATTATCTGTTATGACCTTCTGCTTTCCTGACCATCCCTCTGCTTTCTGATTCGGTACCACGCATATCTGATATCACGTTGCCAAACCCTGCCTGTCTTGGATACCGAATCAGCTTTCTGTCTTTGTACCTTATCTGTCTGTCTGTTGCCGACCTGGCTAGTCCGACCTCGAGAACTATCTCCTCTGTTTAGAGATAGTTCACAGATCTGTCAGTGACACTCCACCATTGGTGTCACACTCTGGTCCTTCCCACGCTCAGCCTGTCTCCTCCCCTTGGGGAGCTTCAGGCCTTGGAAGGAGCCTGTTCTTTGGGCAGTATCCCATACTGCCTTGTACCCCTCTTTACGGGGGGCCCTCCTCAGAGTATTACTGTTGCACCAATCACTCATATTACTCAGGTGTCCAGAGGTTAGAGATATATCTGATTATCGGTGATACTGCAGATCATCAATAATCGGGTATATATCTGTATTCTCGGTGATACTGCAGATCACCGGTAATCAGATCCTCTCTGTGTTACACCGATCGTTACAGTACCATTGTGATATATCCCCCAGAGAAAAATGAGCTTGCTTATTTGCTAGATGAAAGCAGTGGGACACATGGTGATACTGCTTACAGGCTTCAATTCAAGACTTCAGGAAGATCATGTGCCCCCCTGGATGATGCTGGTGTAACACACAAAGCAAAGGACAGCAATTTGAAGTCTGGAAGATTCCAGAGCAAGGGTGAATGCCCGGGATCAATGAGGCACTGACCACTGCTGCTTCCTGCCGGGCCACCCAAGTGAAAGGGATCCTCAGGCTGAACTCCAGCGAGGGTCTTCACCAGCCGCAGCCTCCAGCCTGCTCGACTGCCCAGGGTCCACTTCTGCCACTGCCGAGGTCCATGTCTGCACCACCCAGCCTGGAGAATCAGAGGTCAGCCTGCACCACCACCCAGCAGCCCTGAAGATCAGTGGCCCACCTGGCGATTTTCCACCTGGCGACTTTCCACAGGAAATGGACACTGTTCGGACTGATTGTCGGACCCTGGGGTGCTTTTAACCTGCAGCCCTGGGGGGACTCTGCCTCTGTCTCTCTTCTCTTGCCTTGGTTCTTGTTCTTTTTCTTTCTTTCCTCAGTCTCTCTTTGGCTATCCCTTCTCTTTCTCTCTCTCTTCCGCTGTCCACTCTTTCCAGTACACACTGCGGGGCGTCTGAAGCTGCTGCGGAGCTAAGGAGCGCCACCGGCAGATGGCCACCGGTTGCTCCCCTCACACAGCTCTCCAGACTCCCCCACGCGTCCTTCATTATAGTTATGTGCTGTATATATATAGGTATATGCTACTTTGTACTACTGTACCTGACTGTGTATGTTGGATTGCATGCATGTGTTTGTACCATCTCCGACCCTGTTTGAGCCAAAAATAATTCCGGGTACAACCCCTTGTACTTGGCGAAATAAACCTGATTCTGATAAGGCAAGGCTGTCCCTGGGTGGGCTTGAACCACCAACCTTTCGGTTAACAGCTGAATGCGCTAACCGATTGTGCCACAGAGACTGTGCATGCAGTTGCTGTTGAATTATTTTATGGGGATGTATGTGTATCTTTTGGAGGAAGGAAGTAAGTCTGCTCCAAGAAGTTTCAGCATGTAGCGTTGGTGGTATAGTGGTGAGCATAGCTGCTTTCTAAGCAGCTGACCTGGGTTCGATTCCTGGCCAATGTATGTGAACTGGCTTTTGACATCCTACAAATCCCTGGAAGACAAAAGAGGAGGAGAAGGTGGAGGGTGAAGGAGAAAAAAAAAAAAGCACAAGAACACCATTAGCTCTTAAAAGAGCTGTTGTGGGGTGCTATTTTAGGAATAAGAATCTAATCTAATCTAGAAACTAATCTTTCCCTATGAGAGTCTGCCAGCAGCTTTCCCTTCACTAATTACTGCAGGCACATGAGTATAAGGGGGGGGGGGGGGGCTGCTGACTGTGATGTAGAGGGTCAAAGTTGATCCTAATGGTGCACTATTGGGGCGAACCGAACTTCCGGGAAAGTTCACGTTCGCATGCGATCGGGAAACCACCCAAAGTTCGCCAATTAGAGAGCCATCTCTAATTAAAAGCACAAAACTTTTACTTCATGAAAAAAGTATTTTTAAACTAATCTTTTTAGTAATTTACAGATAGCAGCAGTATCTCTAGCTATTAAAGTTAAAAAAAAAAAGTAACGTTGAGCAGATTTGAATCTGCAAAATTTACTTCAAAGGCCAGCAATTGACCACTGTACTACACTTCCATTCCTAGAATCTGTTCAAACAATATTTAAATATCCTTTTGCGTCACATCACTAGGTTACACAACACCATCTACCGTTCTAATATTTGATTGCAAACACCACAGGGCAGCTTGAGTCTCAAGCGTGCCCTGTAAACAATGCCGGCAGCAGCGGAGACTGGAAAAGCTTCCGACCACGGATGAATGAAGACATACAGCGTGGTCAGGTAAAGCAAAGGAAGTAAGAAGCGGCAGTAATTTAATTTTAAAATTCTATTTACCATTTGTATAATAATGGTAAATAGCGTTATATTGCATTACCATGCTCCATTTTTTCCATGCGCCTCTTTTGGGTGTGTATGCCTCTCTCCAGCTGTCTGCACAATACCACAAGGTATTGTTTATTAAATATCATTTGAAGCAGCAAGTACTGGCTCTGTGTCAGAAGCCGTGCTCACCGCTAACAGCCCAGTAGCATCACTACCAGTTGTGGGGATGTTAGTGGCTGTTAGCAGTGGACACCACTTCTGGCAATTTTCATTTAATGATTTTTAATACACAATAAATGGTGGTGTTTTACTAGGTGAAGTCTTCTTCCATTTATTTCACATGCACTGTGCAGTTCAAGACTCTGCTGGAGGTGGGAACACGGCAAGACATAAGCATGACCCCCATGCTATATACAGTACATTGTGGACTGCTATATACTGGTCCCTAGAGGTTCAACATGGCAAGTCATAGCAGAGAACTCTGTGAGGACCTTAAAAAAAGAATTGCTGCTCAACATAAAGATGGCCTAGCCTATATGAAGATTGCCAACACCCTGAAACTGAGCTGCAGCATGGTGGCCAAGGCCATACAGCAGTTTAAGAGGACAGGTTCCATTCAGTACAAGCCTTGCCATAGTCGACCAAATAAGTTGAATACATGTGTTCAGCGTCATAACCAAAGGTTGTCTTTTGCAAATAGATGTATGAGTGCTGGCAGCATGCTGGAGATGTTGAAGCGGTTGTGCGGTCAACCTGTCAGTACACACTGCGTCAAAGTGGTCTGCTTGACTTTCCTCCCAGAAAGAAGCCTTTTCTAAAGATGATAAATAGGGGTGCTCACCGCATTCCGCGGTGATTCCGTTGCGTCGCATCAGAACGGAATTGCTATATCGCTATGACGGATGCAAATTTTTGTCAGCCAATCAGAAGGAAGACCCTAGATAGAAGCTTCTAAGTGCTAACAAACAGGATTTCTGCATGAAAAAACAGAATTTCTGCACCAATTAGAGTCTTAAGAATAACCAACCAATCCTACGCTAGCAACCAGCTTCCTAGTAGTGTTGGGCGAACACCTAGATGTTCGGGTTCGCGAACGTTCGCCGAACATCGCCGCGATGTTCGGGTGTTCGCGCCGAACTCCGAACATAATGGAAGTCAATGGGGACCCGAACTTTCGTGCTTTGTAAAGCTTCCTTACATGCTACATACCCCAAATTAGCAGGGTATGTGCACCTTGGGAGTGGGTACAAGAGGAAAAAAAAATATTTGAAAAAGAGCTTATAGTTTTTGAGAAAATAGATTGTAACGTTTCAAAGGAAAAACTGTCTTTTAAATGTGGAAAATGTCATGTTTCTTTGCACAGGTAACATGCTTTTTGTCGCCATGCAGTCATAAATGTAATACAGAGAAGAGGTTCCAGGAAAAGGGACCGGTAACGCTAACCCAGCAGCAGCAGCACATGTGATGGAACAGGAGCAGGCGCAGGAGGAGAAGGTCATGCTTTTTGAGACACAACAACCCAGGCCTTGCATGAGGACAAGAAGCGTGCGGATAGCATGCTTTTTACCGCCATGCAGTCATAAATGTAATAAAGATAAGAGGTTCAATAAACAGGGACCGGGCGGCAACGCTAACCCAGCAGCAGCAGACGTGATGGAACAGGACTAGGAGGAGGCGCAGGAGGAGAAGGCCACACTTTCAGGTGCAACTCAGGCCTTGCATGAGGACAAAAAAATGTGTGCGCAAAGCAATGCAATGAGTAGTTTTCAGGACACAATGGGCTATTCGGAGGAGCTATTCCCACCCCCACAATCTTCTACCTGTGAAAGGTCAATGGAACAGCCACAAATGTTGTGCCCGGATTCACAACCTTTTTCTGTGGAAAATGCACCTCGCACTGAAATGCAAGGCGAGGCCGAGAATGAACATGACGTCAACAACTCAACATGACGCAAAATGGGGGCGGAACAGAAAGCTGCTTTCAATGTTTTGAAGGCCTTAATTGCCTCCGGTGGCCAGTTAGATGCATCATTCATCACACCCAAATCCCAGAGCAATGTGTGCAGGAATTTGAATCGCAGGAGGTGTACCGAGATCATCTGGACAAGTGACCAAGTGACCAAGTGACAAGTGACCAAGTGAAAAGTGACAAAGTGACCAGTGACAAAGTGACAAAGTGACAAAATGACAAAGTGACAAAATGACAAAGTGACAAGTGACAAGTGACAAAGTGACAAGTGACAAAGTGACAAAGTGACAAAATGACAAAGTGACAAAGTGACAAGTGACAAAATGACAAAGTGACAAAGTGACAAGTGACAAAGTGACAACTGAGAGGTTGTTCTGGGGAGCTCCACTGCACTCAGTCGCATATGAGGAGAGGTCTCGTCGGGACTGCTGATCCTCCTCAGCTTGCTCAAAGCCTTGAGGGTTCCTGAAGATCCTCTGCTTGGAGTTCGCCGGGGTTCAGCTAGGTGTCGGGGTCGGCGGCGTCCTCCTCACTCCAACGTGGCAGATCTTCTGTTGAAGGAAAAAAAAAAACATTGTTAAAAGTCCAGTACCGCTTCTGAAGGACTCACCAAGAGATGCAGGAGCGCTTTAATCTAGCGCACCATCGCTCGCTGGGTGATGTCCCTCCCTACGCGCTGGAATTCTACGCTGCACATGCTAGCACGCTTTTGCGCAGTGCCGAGGCGCATTCCAACAGCTAGCTACCAAGCTTCTGTGGATCTGATTGGGCCACCATGTTGGATCTCTGCCAAGTCCTCCAAAATTTTGAGCAATCCACGCTGCGTGGCTGAGCAGTGACAACTCTACAGTCAGCATTACAATACCACTGCTGTGTTTACTGAAGAAATCAATGTTGAAGATGGAAACCGCTGGCATGATGCAAGTGGGGGATTCTGAAGATGAAAACGATCAGCGTGATGATACCAACATCAGGCAACCTGCCTCAGGAAACGCTGGTCCCAGCTATGACAAAGAACAGGACGAGGAACAGCTGGAGTTGGAGCAGGAATTGGATGCCCCCACTGCCGAGGGACAGAGCAGTGCACGTTGGACTTCCACAATTTAGCGGGAATGGACAGCAGAAGAGGAAGAAAGTGATGCTGGTGACGAATATGGTGCATCACAACAATCACAACGCTCACAAGAACATGAAGACAGAGGAGTCTGGCAGGACTCTCTGGCACACATGGCTCAATTCATGCTAGACTGCATTGAACGCGGCCCGTGCATTATTCACTATTCATTATTATTCATTATTCTGGAATCTGGACAACACCAATTACTGGGTTTATACCCAGTTTATACAAACACAATGTTAAAAAACTGATTGAAGAAAGTGTCAGACAGGTCAAAAATGGAACAATTCCAGCAGGCCCTTGAGGATGGAGACTTTAGAGAGGAGATTGACATCCTCCTCCTTCTATAGCCAGTTGTACGCCGACAGACTGACTTCAGCAAACCCAGGAGGACCAGGAGGGCAGCAAAGAACACAAGCTGCTGCTAGTGCCGAAAAGGGAATGGTATTGGCAGTGTCCTTGGAGTGGGAACATTTTCTGACACCCATGCAGCAGCCCACAGAACAGCAATCGGGCAGTTCCACGTCCTCCAACACCAATCGCCTGGAGAAGATGGTCAAGGTCCAGGACTACATGTCAGATGGCGTAGCCGTGTTGAACAATCCATCTGCAGACAGACGGTGAGTGTGACAGGCAGCACAGAAGGACCATGGCAACTCACTCATAGTACCACAGTTTGATAGTGCTGCCCAAAAAATTATATGGATCCGTGGACCCGGGCACTGCGGGCAGTACTGGGAAGTGGGAACGCAGATTTTAGTACCTAAACACACGATACAACATGTTTTCCGTGCAGGGGCGTAGGAATAGGCCCTGCAGCCCCTGCACCCGCGGGGGGGCCTGGCCCCCCCCTGGGGCCCGCTCGGGGCCGTTTTGTGGGTGCTGGAGGGGTGGCAGCATGAGGGGAAAGCCTTGCCCACAGTCGGCGGGGAGAGGGGTAGTTCCCCCCTCTCCCTCACCTCGGGGCTCTCCCCTCTGCGCTCCCCTCCAGCTCGTAAGTGTCTGTGGGGCTGTGGTGGGCAGCGAGCGGCGGGCAGATACATACCTGCTTCCGTGCGTTCCATCGGAGACTTCTCCCTCTAGCGGCTGACGTCACTTCCGGAAGTGACGTCAGCCGCTAGAGGGAGAAGTCTCCGATGGAACGCACGGAAGCAGGTATGTATCTGCCCGCCGCTCGCTGCCCACCACAGCCCCACAGACACTTACGAGCTGGAGGGGAGCGCAGAGGGGAGAGCCCCGAGGTGAGGGAGAGGGGGGAACTACCCCTCTCCCCGCCGACTGTGGGCAAGGCTTTCCCCTCATGCTGCCACCCCTCCAGCACCCACAAAACGGCCGCGAGCGGGCCCCGGGGGGGGGGCCCGCTCAGAAAATCTGCAGGGGGGCCCGGTGGGGCCTAGTTACGCCCCTGTTTCCGTGGTCGGACTCTGAGGCACATACAGATGGTCCCGATCATCATCCTCATCATACAACTCTTCTACTGAGTCTGACCCACCCACCACCTCTGCCACCCCAACATCCCCAGACACAGACCCCTCATCGTCCTCAACATTAACTTGGGATGCTGGCCTGAGCCAGACCTCCTCCTCCACATCAGGCCCCATCATCTCCTCAATGGCAGCCCTCATTAATCGCTCTGGCGACGGACCGATGGACACAACAATCTCCTCCGGGGAGGGCTGCTGCTGACCACTGGCTGCTGGGGTGGATGTTATAGCTTGCGTGGGGCGTTGGCTGTTGCTGTTGTTGGGAGTGCTGCTCACAGCGGAGGTCTCTGAGGAACTCATGGTGAGCTCATATAGTGGTTGGCGGTGAGTGGAGTATTACTGATCCCAGCAATATACACACTGACTGGCAGAGTACGCAATGCTATATAGTCTGGCTGAGCAGTGTACACAGAGTGGCAGTACACACAATGCTTTATAGTGTGGCTGAGCGGTGTACACAGAGTGGCAGTAAACAATGCTATATAGTCTGGCTGAGCCGTGTACACAGAGTGGCAGTAAACAATGCTATATAGTCTGGCTGAGCGGTGTACACAGAGTGGCAGTACACACAATGCTATATAGTCTGGCTGAGCCGTGTACACAGAGTGGCAGTACACACAATGCTATATAGTGTGGCTGAGCGGTGTACACAGAGTGGCAGTAAACAATGCTATATAGTCTGGCTGAGCCGTGTACACAGAGTGGCAGTAAACAATGCTATATAGTCTGGCTGAGCGGTGTACACAGAGTGGCAGTACACACAATGCTATATAGTCTGGCTGAGCCGTGTACACAGAGTGGCAGTACACACAATGCTATATAGTCTGGCTGAGTGGTGTACACAGAGTGGCAGTAAACACAATGCTATATATAGCGTGGCTGAGCGAGGTACACAGTGGCAGTACACACAATGCTATATAGTCTGGCTGAGCCGTGTACACAGAGTGGCAGTACACACAATGCTATATAGTCTGGCTGAGCGGTGTACACAGAGTGGCAGTAAACACAATGCTATATATAGCGTGGCTGAGCGAGATACACAGTGGCAGTACACACAATGCTATATAGTCTGGCTGAGCCGTGTACACAGAGTGGCAGTAAACACAATGCTATATATAGTGTGGCTGAGCGAGGTACACAGTGGCAGTAAACAATGCTATATATAGTGTGGCTGAGCGAGCGGTGTACTACTGTTCCCAGCAGCGACACACAATGACTGGGGGGGACCCTGGCTAGCGTGGCTGGAGAGCGAACTACCCTGCCTGCCTACCCAAAGCTAAACCCACAGACAAATGGCGGAGATATGACGTGGTTCGGGTATTTATTTACCCGAACCACGTGACCGTTCGGCCAATCAGAGCGCGTTCGGGTCCGAACCACGTGACCCGTTCGGCCAATCACAGCGCTAGCCGAACGTTCGGGGAACGTTCGGCCATGCGCTCTTAGTTCGGCCATGTGGCCGAACGGTTTGGCCGAACACCTGATGGTGTTCGGCCGAACTCGAACATCACCCGAACAGGGTGATGTTCTGCAGAACCTGAACAGTGGCGAACACTGTTCGCCCAACACTACTTCCTAGCTACCTATCAGCAGCTGCCCCACCCATTTTGTATATAAGAGAGCTGTGCAGTCACAAAGCTTGTGGGTTTTAGTCTGGTGTTGGAGAGAGAGGAGAGACAGACCCATACTAGTTGTTTTAACATAAAACAAAAGTCTTTTTCAAGACTGTATATAAACCAAAAGTCTTTTTAAAGACTCTGTGAGAGAGAGTAAAGGCCCATACACACGTCGGATTTTTCTAAACGACCCGTTGTTTGGACGTCCCGTCGTTCAGTCGTCCGGACGTCAAATCGGGCGTGTGTACAGTCCGTCGTTCAGCTGATAAGACTGGTCTTGAGCGATCCGCCAGGCGTTTGTTTGACAGAGTGAGAGTGAGTTAGGTGTTTGATTAGTGATTGATTAGTTGAGTGAGTGTAGTGCAAGTTTTTTGTTTTGTTTTGTTTTCTAATTTTTATTTTTTTTCTTTATTTTGTTTTTTTTAATTTATATTCTTCATTTCACCTCCTTACTTTCTGCTCTGTTCTTCTTCTGTTTCTCATAACCCTACCCCAAAAAAGTTTGTGGCCTCAAAAAAAAAAAAAATGGAGCGAGAGCAGCAGCGATTTCCTGCCACTCCAAGGAAATGGAGTGATGGTGGTGTTGGTGAATCATGTCACGTTCGTGATCAGGTTGAGGGTGGCAGCAGCAGCAGGAAGCGTTTTCCCCTGGTCAGAAATGTCTTCCCTGTGTTCGCACGCAGGAAAATTTTGACCGAGCAGGAGGCAAAGAGAGTTGTGGATTATTTCGATCAGGAACCCTCTACCCAGTCTGAGGAACTTGAAGCTAGTTGCCGCAGCGCCAACAGTGGCCGCCAGGATCCTCATGACCAGAACCCGACCACAGCTGCTTCTCTTGACGAGGTTGTTTCCTCCCAGTACTCTGCACCAGAAGTAAAGCACATCTACATCGCTGAGAGAGATGTGCAAAAGGTTTGGGAAGAGGCATTGGAGGAGACCATGGGACCAAACTCCCAAGAAGTGGTGGGTTCTATGGTGACAGAAATGGCCCCTGTGTTTTCTTCATCCAGTGTCACCAGTCAACATCAGCATCACCACCACTCAACTACAGAGGTGTTTGGTGGCCAGGTGGAGGGTTCAGAAGAGTCACTTATTGACATGGATGATATTTTGGCTGATGAGGTGGCTGATGAAACGTGGTTGCTACCTGTTGCTTTAGGCACTAGCAGGCATAAGCAGCCTGTAGAAACAGAGCAGACGGTTGGTCAGCAGCCTGCAAGTGCTTTCCCATCTGTCAGTACCCGCCACCAGTCCAATGTTGAGCATCGAGGTGCTAGAACAGGTCGCACCACTGCTGGACGTGCACGCACGTCCCCTGCATGGAATTTTTTTACTGTTCTGGAAGAGGATGAATCCAGGGCAGTCTGTTGTGTGTGCCGTAAATCGGTGAGCACAGGCAAATCGAGCACCGGGTTCGGCACTTCAGGGCTGATAAGCCATCTGCGCAACCACCACAGATGGGAGTTTGAACGTGTAAAAAATTACAATCAGATGGGTGGAGGAAAAGCAGCAGCAATAGGCCCCTACTCTTTTTTTTCTACTCGTCCTGTCCCTATCCAACCTGCTCCTCAGTCCCATTCAAGTTCAAATCCCTCTGCATGCCAGGCTGGTAGAGGACTCCAGACCTCGGCAAGCATCTCGTCATCACCCGTGGTTTCCTCTGAATCACAAGTGTTCCAGCGTCAGGCCTCTGTGCCAGAAATGTTGCAGAGGAAGCGGATGCTCCCTGCAAGTGATCCGTTTGTGGTGAAAAATAATGCGCTCCTGGCAAGGCCGTTGGGCCAACAGCTGCTGCCCTACCAGTTTGTGGACTGTGGCCTCTTCCACAGACGAACAGTGTTGCTCCACAATGGCAGATCCCCAGCCGCCATTATTTTGCCAGGCATGCTATCCCTGCCCTTCACCAGCACATTGTGCAGTGTGTCGGCCGGTCTATGGATCACGCTGTCGGTGCAAAGGTCCACTTCACTATGGATGGCTGGAGCAGCAGGCATGGGCAGGGAAAGTATCTAACTTTTACCGACCATTGGGTCACCCTTCATGGTGCTGCTGAGGAGGGTGCAAGATCTGGGGCATCTCAGCTGGTGGTGCCACCACGTGGATTGAAGGGGAGGCCTGTTCAACTTCCCTCTGCTACCTGTTCTGTCCAACGCCAGTCTGCCTTCGCTGAGCCTCCCAGCAAGTGGTCCTGCTCCTACACTGGTCTGCAGCACCATCGATGCCAAGCAGTGCTGAAAATGGAATCCATGGAGGATAACAGGCAAACCGGATCTGTAATCCTTGCAGCCTTACACAAGCAGATTCGGCAGTGGCTGACCCCCCGAAAACTGGACACAGGTGTAGTGGTGTCTGATATGTCTGAAATGCTGGCCGCCATTTCGGAAGGTGGCTATACCCACTTACCTTGCTTAGCCCACATCTTCAACCTTGTAGTCCAGAAGTTTTTAGGGTTGAAGGGTTGAAGGATGCTGTGGCCTCAGCGAGAAAAGTGTCAGCCCACATCCATTGCTCTGCAACTGACACCGCGGGCTTGAAACTGCTGCAGCACCGCCATAGCCTGCCGCAGCACAGGCTTATTTCCGATTGTCCAATGCGGTGGAACTCCACCCTCCACATGCTGGAGAGGTAGTGGGAGCAGTGCATGGCGGTCAGGCTATACCTGTCTGAAACATCTTCCACCAGAACAGGGCCACTGGACTACATTACTGGGGACCAGTGTCAGCTGATTGGACAGGTCTGTAAAGTCTTGGAGCCCTTTGACCAGGCATCAAAAGTGGTCAGTGAGGAGCACTGCAGCATATCAGAGGTGCTCCCTGGAAAAGGCTGTTGACAAACTGCTCAAACAGGGGGAGGAAGCCCTAATGAACAGTGAAGGGGGGGGGGGGGGGGAGGGGGTGATTGAGCATGCTCCAGTCCGGGATGAGGAGGCAAAGGTTGTGGAGGCGGAAGAGCCCATTGTCCGGGGGTGGGATTCTAATTCTGATGATGTGGAGCTGGAGCATGACGATGACAGTTCTGACAGCCAGGAAGAGGTGATGAATGACAGACATCTCTTCCCTATGGCTGTGCACATGCTCCAGTGCCTCTGTAAAGATCCCCGGAATAAAAGATTGAAATCGAGGATCAACATGTGGGTGGCCACCATCTTAGATCCCCGGTGCAAGGGGAAAATGTGCCAGTTCATACCCCCCTCCCAAGCAGACTCCAGGATGAGCCAGATTCAGGATGCCCTTCTTTGTTGGGTAGAAGATGCGTTTCCTGCACCTGTATTCCGGGCCCAAGCTACCAAGCCTAGTAGTAGTCATCACACTCAGCAAAGGTCTGGTGGTCCCACTCCCAGCAGCAGCACCAGTAGCCAATCTGTGAACCTGCTGAGTATGCTGAAGGAATTTTACCAGCCAATGCCAGATACTCCTTCTAGCAGCAGCACCACCAGCGGACAAAGTGGTCACCGCCAGCGGCTGGCCTGTATGGTGGATGATTACTTGAGGTCGGCCAGTGCTCCAGACAATATGGAGAGTAATGATGACCCCATGGAGTATTGGACCAAACAATTGGATACCTGGTCTGAACTCGCTCAGTATGCACTGGAGGTTTTTGCATGCCCCACCCCCAGTGTTCTTTCTGAGCGAGTATTTAGCGCTGCAGGTGGGGTGGTCACCGACTAATAGACCCGTCTGTCCACAGACAATGTGGACATACTAACGTTCATAAAAATGAATGAGTCATGGATCAGTGACAATTACAAGGCCCCTCTCACTGTTTCATAAGAAAACAACAATTTTTTAAGACTGCCGTGGAACCAGGAGGTCCCATGGCCTACGACAACTCCTGCTGCTCCAAACAACAATTTTTTATGACTGCCGTGGAACCCCCTCTAGGTCCCATGGCCTACGACAACTCCTGCTGCTCCAAACAACAATTTTTTATGACTGCCGTGGAACCCCCTCTAGGTCCCATGGCCTACGACAACTCCTGCTGCAAAAAAAATAAAAATAAATGATTGGTGGAACAGCCACTAGGTCCCATGGGCTACCATTTAGCAAAAACGAAGTTTCAATTGCGATTACTTTCATTTTTCCGCCGGAATGCAGAATTCCGTGGAATTTCGCGACATTCCAACGGAACGAAACGAGTACAGAATTTAGCACTGACGGAATTTCGGAATTCCGGCGAAGCGGAATTTGCACTTTCCAATCATCCCTAATGATAAACAACAACAATGTTATCTCAGCGCAAAGGGTAGTCACGACAACCTCGGTAGGAACACTTGCTGCTGGTCGCACACAAGGGGTTACAGTACCTTATCCTGTAGTGTTCAGCGCATGGACAAAACAGACATGTGCTGTGTATAGGTGTATCTTGCTGTAATCCCGAACTCCACGCTGCACTGGCAGAGGCAGCGTATGCGGCGATCAGCTGGACGGCTCGTCTCCCCTCCTCCGGACCCGTGGTCTGTGCACTTCCTCCTTCCGTCGGCTCTGTTTGTCAGAGTGGTTAACAAACTGACTCCCAGCTGGAGATAGCCTAACAGCGCTTCCTGGCTGTGAAGGAGAAAATTACACAATAGTGTACACTGATAGTTGAACGGAACCACGCTAGGGGGACTCACTTACAAGATAAATACTTGGTTTATTGCACATCGCTACAAAGGTAGCCTCCACATCCCGACCCGGGTTTCGGCAAAAGCCTTCATCAGGGGGTGGGGGCCACAAGATTACACAGATGGTAATATACATAAAACTCCTCCCCTTCGCTGAATTAACCATCGCAACATTTGAGGGATAATAAGGAGGAAAATGAGATAGAGCATACAAAATTATGTTATGAGCATACAAAATTATGTATAAAAACAATGCATAAAAATACAAAAATAAGACCAATAAAAACAAGGAAACAGAAAGTAATAAAAAGTTATTCATCTCAGATGAAACCGTTTAGGTCATATTAGCGTTCAGGCCATTTGGGCATAATGTTTGCAACTGGAAAATCCAGCGAGTCTCTAGCTGTGAGAGGGTTTTAATCACATTCCCTCCCCTCCATTGGGGTTTAATGGTATCGATGCCATAGCACTTTATCCCAGGAGGGTTTCTGCCATGTACCTTTGAAAAATGTTCTGGAACACTATGTGCCTTTTTTCCCGGATGGCTGATGGTGTAAATGTGCTCTGAACATATTTTCTTTACTTTCCTACCAGTTCTGCCTACATACTGTAAGCCACAAGGGCATTCAAGGACATAAATGGCATTTATCGTGTTACATGTTATAAACTTGTCAATTTTAAAACTTTTACCAGTAGACGTGGATACAAAGGTGTTAACCCTCTGCCTGCCATATTCACATATTCTGCATGACTTTGGTTGCCTGCAGGGAAAAAAAACCTTTTAATTCTGGAAACATAGGCGGTCTTCTTTCATAAATGCAATTCTTTACATTATAATTTATAGGAGACCAAAGAACTTGGGCAATTTGCTTTTGTCATCACCTTCTCAAAGGACCATGAAAAACTTAAAAAAGCCCTGTCAGAAAACTGGTGTATCCTTAAAGGGAACCTGAAGTGAGTAAAATTATTTAAAATAAACACATGACATAGCTGCAAACGAATATTACATACTAACCTCACCGTCAGTTCCTCGCAGAAACTCATAATTTTCTTCTTACAGTGATCCCTTCCAGTTCTGACAATATTTTGCCAGAACTGAAATATACCAGTTGCTGTCAGTTATATATCAGCAGCTGTCAGTTACAACTGAATGTGCAAGGTAATGTCCATGTTTCCCTATGGCTCAAGTGGGGGTATTACAGTTTAACAGTGTGCTGACCAGGAAGCTGTTAGGGGGCAATGGCCATTTAAAAAATGGAGGACGGAAAATTCCATTGATCACAGTGGACAAATGGGAGGTAGGAGAGGAGAAAGTGATTGAGGAGTAGACTACACGGGAGGCAAGTATGACCTGTGTATGGTTATTTTTACTTTTTATTTTCAGTTCAGGCTCTCTTTAAGGAAGACCCTGTAAGTGGCCCAGTGTTGCCAGCACAACCACAAATAATTTATAGGAGACCAAAGAACTTGGGCAACAGTCTCGTAAAGAATTGCATTTATGAAAGAAGACCGCCTATGTTTCCAGAATTAAAAGGTTTTTTTTCCCTGCAGGCAACCAAAGTCATGCAGAATATGTGAATATGGCAGGCAGAGGGTTAACACCTTTGTATCCACGTCTACTGGTAAAAGTTTTAAAATTGACAAGTTTATAACATGTAACACGATAAATGCCATTTATGTCCTTGAATGCCCTTGTGGCTTACAGTATGTAGGCAGAACTGGTAGGAAAGTAAAGAAAAGATATTCAGAGCACATTTACACCATCAGCCATCCGGGAAAAAAGGCACATAGTGTTCCAGAACATTTTTCAAAGGTACATGGCAGAAACCCTTCTGGGATAAAGTGCTATGGCATCGATACCATTAAACCCCAATGGAGGGGAGGGAATGTGATTAAAACCCTCTCACAGCTAGAGACTCGCTGGATTTTCCAGTTGCAAACATTATGCCCAAATGGCCTGAACGCTAATGTTGACCTAAACGGTTTCATCTGAGATGAATAACTTTTTATTACTTTCTGTTTCCTTGTTTTTATTGTTTTTATTTTTGTATTTTTATGCATTGTTTTTATACATAATTTTGTATGCTCATAACATAATTTTGTATGCTCTATCTCATTTTCCTCCTTATTATCCCGCAAATGTTGCGATGGTTATATCAGCGAAGGGGAGGCGTTTTATGAATATTACCATCTGTGTAATCTTGTGGCCCCATCCCCTGATGAAGGCTGTTTCCGAAACCCGGGTCGGGATGTGGAGGCTACCTTTGTAGCGATGTGCAATAAACCAAGTATTTATCTTGTAAGTGAGTCCCCCTAGCGTGGTTCCGTTCAACTATCAGTGTACACTATTGTGTCATTTTCTCCTCCACAGCCAGGAAGCGCTGTTAGGCTATCTCCAGCTGGGACTCAGTTTGTTAACCACTCTGACACGCAGAGCCGACGGAAGGAGGAAGTGCACAGACCACGGGACCGGAGGAGGGGAGACGAGCCGTCCAGCTGATCGCCACATACGCTGCCTCTGCCGGTGCAGCGTGGAGTTTGGGATTACAGCAAGATACACCTATACACAGCACATGTCTGTTTTGTCCATGCGCTGAACACTACAGGATAAGGTACTGTAACCCCTTGTGTGCCGACCAGCGGCGAGTGTTCCTACCGAGATTGTCCTGACTACCCTTTGCGCTGAGGTAACATTGTTGTTGTTTATCCCCTGACTTTTAGGTCTGGAGCCGGCCCCCACCCCATAGCAGCAGAAATATCCATCATTGCGCTACTCTGTGTTGTTTTCCATTTCTAAAGATGGCGCACAAGAAAGCCTGCAAGCAGTTTTCTGAAGACAAGCAGACTAAGGGCATGGCTTACTGGAACCACATCCTGTGATCTGATGAGACCAAGATAAACTTATTTGGTTCAGATGGTATCAGAAATGTAGATGGAGATATACATGAACTATAGACACACATATAGATATACAGACATATAGCATATGGTGAATGAAGATAATTCTGGCATTTATGGCAGCTGGGATTCAGCAGCCAGTATCTGCACTTTGCTGAGCAAGGACGATCCTTGGTGAAGCTTTAGCTGAGCTATTTGTGGAGAAGTAACTTGAAAGTGATAATTCTACAATTAGGAACTTCAGTGTCTGTAGAAATTCTCTGAGGCCATTTTCACAGAGTAGGACGTTGTGTTTTGATGTGACGTTAAAGTTGCAACACAAATTACAACTCCCCAAAAACATTGCATCGCAACTTAATGCTCTGTTATCGTCGCATACAGTAGAGCATACAGACAATGAAAGTATGCTTCCAAGTCATTACTGAGCATGTGCAAACAGTCTAACGCAGCTTATAATGTGTATAACGCACAGCATGCAGCACTTTTACTTAACGTGCAGCGTTAGACACCAACGCATAGTGTGCACTGTGAACAGGGCATTGATTTTTCATTGCAGTGAGTTATTCTGCGTTAAATGTTGTTTTAACATGCGACTTTAACCACTTCAGCCTAACTGGACGAAAATTTTCGTCCAGTTAGGCTGCGCGCACTCCCGCGGGTCGCGCGCGCTCCCGCGGGCCCCCCCCCCGTGTGCGCCCCCGCTGCTGGCCGTTAGCCCACCGATCAGTGAAAGGGATTATAAATCCCTTTCGCTGATCGGACCCCCCCCCCCCGGAGAAAAGCCGACAGCGTCTCTTCAGACGCTGCGGCTTTTCTGAACTCTGGTCTCCTTTCTTCTGCCTGGGAGCGAGATCGATCGCTCCCAGGACTTTTTGACTTTGGCCATCTTGTGGCCAAATAGCAAATTACACCAAAAACACACTTTGTGTTAAATAAATACATTTTAATACATTAAAAAAAACCCTGTTTACCTCCCACACCAAAAAATACCCACATACAAAAAAAAAAAAATTACAATAATAAAAAAAAAAAAAACATAAATAGTTACCTAAGGGTCTGAACTTTTTAAATATGCAAGTCAAAGGAGTATATCAATATGATTTATTCAATTATGGGCTTCTAAATAGTGATGGACGCAAATTGAAAAAATGCACCTTTATTTCCAAATTGAATATCGGCGCCATACATTGTGATAGGGACATAATTTATATGGTGTAATAAGCGGGACAAATTGGTAAATAAAGTACATAGGTTTTAACCACCTTAGCGGTATGGACGAGCTCAGCTCGTCCATTACCGCCAGAGGGTGCCGCTCAGGCCCTGCTGGGCCGATTTTGATCAAATAAAGAGCAGCACACGCAGCCGGCACTTTGCCAGCCGCGTGTGCTGCCCGATCGCCGCCGCTCTGCGGCGATCCGCCGCGAGCAGCGGCGAAAGAGGGTCCCCCCAGCCGCCTGAGCCCTGCACAGCCGGAACAAATAGTTCCGGCCAGCGCTAAGGGCTGGATCGGAGGCGGCAGACGTCAGGACGTCGGCTGACGTCCATGACGTCACTCCGCTCGTCGCCATGGCGACGTAGTAAACAAAACACGGAGGGCCGCTCATTGCGGCCTTCCGTGTTACTTTTGGCCGCCGGAGGCGATCAGAAGAACGCCTCCGGAGCGCCATCTAGTGGGCTTTCATGCAGCCAACTTTCAGTTGGCTGCATGAAATAGTTTTTTTTTAATTAAAAAAAAACCCTCATGCAGCTGCCCTGGCGATCTTAATAGAACGCCAGGGTGGTTAATTATGGTAGCATGTATTAATTTCAAACTATAATGGCCAAAAGCTGAGGAATAATGATTTTTTTTCCATTTCTTTCTTAATATTCCTGTTAAAATGGATTTACAATAAATTAATTCTCAGCAAAATGTATCACCCACAGAAAGCCTAATTGGTGGCGAAAAAAACAAGATATAGATCTATTCATTGTGCCGAGTAGTGATAAAGTTATTAGCAAATGAATGGGAGGTGAAAGTTGCTCAGATGCAAAAAAAATTCAACCCTGTGGGCTTAAAGTGACTCTGTAACAAAAATTACAACGTTTTTTCTACCATCCTACAAGTTCCTAAACCTATTCTAATCTGTTCTGGCTCACTGCAGCACTTTGTACTATCACGGTCTCTGTAATAAATCAATGTATCTTTCCCCTGTCAGACTTGTCGGCCTGTGTCTGGAAGGCTGCCAACTCTTCTGTGCTGGTCTGTTCCTCTATGCACACTCCAGTGTGTGTTTTATTTACATAAGCCAGCAGCTTCTCTGCTATCTTATCAGTGATAGAAGAGAGCTGGATAAAAATCCCCCTCTGTTAGGCTGTGAATGTAGCTGGCTGACACATACTGAGGAATTACAAACACAGGCAGAGCTGTCTGCAGGAAGCCTGTAATGTTCAGTGCATGAGAGAAGAAGGGGACAGATGGTAAACACACAAATGATCTTTTGAGATTCAAAAGGAAAGCTGTATACAGCCTGCTTGTGTATGGATGTATTTTCTATGTGTGGACATATTGTACATCAATCTACTTCCTGTTTTGGTGGCCATTTTGTTTGTTTATAAACAAACTTTTTAAAACTGTTTTTGACTACTTTTAATGCAGCGGGGAGCGGCGAAATTGTGACAGAGGGCAATAGGAGATGTCCCCTAACACACTGGTATGTTTACTTTTGTGCGATTTTAACAATACAGATTCTCTTTAAAGCGGACCCAAACCAAACATTTTTTTTTATTAAAAATATTTAGTTGCACCACTCTGACACATACAAAGATAAATAAACACGCCTTCAAACCTATGAGCATTTCAGTGCATGCTTTTCACCCTTCTCTTTTAATAACTAGGGTTATACAGGGGGCAGCCATTAGCAATTCCTCCATTGCCGGACACCACCTACTTCACCAGTTTGCCGGATTTTGTCCCGGCAATTTGAAAGGAAGGGAGGGGTTCCTCCAATAAATGTAAAATATTTTATATTTGTCATCATGCAGCTGAAAAAAGGCTGCTATTTATTATTATAATTTAGAAAATAGATTTTATTTTTGAAATCTTGTATTTTTAATTTGGGTCCACTTTAAGTGGTTAACGTTGCACTGTGAAAGAGGCCTAAATGTTCCAGATACTGGCACTCTGTGATTGGCTGTGACCAGGTATCAGTATATTCCAAAAATGAATAATTGTGTCAATGTAGAATAATCTCCCAAAAATCGTTTAATTGGTACTAACAGCTGTAGCTGAATCCAGAGTAATTTTCTTGAATAAAAAATGATTGATTCTTGTGTCCATGTCCATACTGGTGATTATATCCATAAAATAATGCTGAAATATTGTATCAATGACAAAAACAAAACACATAACATTTATAGGGCTTGATTCACAAAGCGGTGCTAACCTACTTAGCACGTCTAAAGTCTTAAGGCGCGCTAACCAGGGTGCTAAGTAGGTTAGCACTGGTTTTCTCAATTGAGAAATCCGGTGCTAACCTACTTAGCACCCTGGTTAGCGCGCCTTAAGACTTTAGACGTGCTAAGTAGGTTAGCACCGCTTTGTGAATCAAGCCCATAGTGTATTTTCTCCTGGCGGACTCAAAGCACTTCAGGTGACCAGGATCATTAGGGAGCCTTGCCCAAACACTCCTTATTGTTTTTCTTACCGGCTTGAGCCAAGATTCAAACCATAGTCAAAGGTTCAAACCCTACATCAACGGCAACAGCCTTAACCAGTATGCGCTCCAGCTGACCAAAAGATATAACAGAAAAATTGCATCTATCGAAAACTTAATGATAAAAATTAATAATGTAGATCACCAGAAATAGTGAATCATTTTACCCCTTGTCCTTCTGCTTCAGTCTAGAACCACAAAGTGGGAAGAAGGACTTCCAGAAAAAATCAAAAAACCTTATCTTTTTGACTGATAAAATGACATTTCGCTGCAGTATTATATAGCAAGTTCTGAGTTCAAGAGTTCCAGGGGTAAAATAGAGGTGGACACTGATGACCCAGTGGAACAAAAGAAGCATGGAGGAGGACACTGAAGTAACAGGGAAACAGTGGTGACACCAGGGCCGGATTTACCATAAGGCACTGTAGGCACCTGCTGATGTAAGGGTGGCCCATTCCTCTCCCTCCTATGTGGAGACCTAAGCAGAGTGTAATGAGAAGTTACTCACACAGCTCTCTGTATTCCATTGCTGAGATCTCCCTTCAGTCAGGGTCACCACTAGCTACCGAATACTTGGGGGCACATCTAGCTACATAATACTAAGGGTACCTCTGGCTACCTGATGCTAAGGGGCACCTGTAGCTACGTATGATGGGCAAGGGAAGTAAGGGAAGAGTGACAGCTAGGCCATCCAGCACACTTGTGGTTAGAGATGTCCCAAACAGGCAATTGTGGCTTATCCCAGTTGTCTGTAATTAATGGTATACTGTATCTTTATCTTTCTCTGTTCAGTAAAATGAGGGGAAGAAAAAAATCTCACCTTATACAGAGGATTATGTGCTGCTGTACATATGTGGCTTGTGACATTTGTTGCTTTTCATGTGAGGGGCTAGCGTTTGTTGCATTACATATGTCTTGGGTAACTTATGCTTCATTTCATAAATGTGGGGTAATGTGTGCTGCATTTCATATGTTGAAGGTAACATTTGCTGCTTTTTGTATGTCGGAGGTAACATTTTTAGCTTTTCATATGTTGGAGGTAACGTTTGCTATGTTGGAGGTAACGTTTTCTGCTTTTCATATCTGGAGTCATAATTATGGGAAGTAACCATGGGACCTGAAAGACTGAGGGGGCTGGAAGAAGCCCCAGCAAAATAAAATAAATTTTTTCCTCGTCTCAGGTCTTCTTTAAAGAGGAACTGTCGCGAAAATCTTAAAATTTAAAACACATACAAATAAGAAGTATATTTCTCCCAGAGTAAAATGAGCCATAAATTACTTTTCTCCTATGTTCCTGTCACTTACAATAAGAAGTCGAAATCTGTCATTACCGACAGATTTTGGACTAACCCATCTTCTCATGGGGGAGGGGGGGTTTTCAGGGTTTTCTTTATTTTTAAAAGCACTTAGTGAATGCCAGTTGCTCCGTCCAACTGCCAAAATAGTGTACAGCGAGCAGGGAGGCTGGCCAGCACATTTGTATAAATCTTTTTCAGGGAATGTCTTTAGAAAGAATAAAGGACATGCTGAGAATCCCCTATGGAGAGATGGACTAGCCCAAAACCTGTCGGTAAAGTCAGATTTCTACTGCTTACTGTAAGTGACAGCAACATGGGAGAAAAGTCATTTATGGCTCATTTTACTCCGGGAGAAATGTACTTCTTATTTGTATGTGTTTTAAATTTTAAGATTTTCGCGACCGTTCCTCTTCAAGGAAAATAAATAACAATGTCCTAATAAACACTGATCTTGGCTGTAAAGTCACAAGTCAGGCATATGTTAGATCAGCAGGTCTGATGAAGCTGTAACTGCTGATATTTATTATTCTTACCTGTTATTGTCATTTCACCTCCTGATCATCTTATGACACCACAACAGTTCAAGCAGATACTATCTGGGAATATCTTAAGTCACATTTATTTATTCATTGCAGACTGGTTTGTTGATATTTCTGGTCTTATTATGGTTATAACTTTAGTTTTTTCTCACTACACAGTGTAAGAGAACGTTCCAGAGCTAAAAACATCAATACCTTTCTCCCCCCCCCCCCCCCCCCCCAAAAAAAAACCCCATTATATATAGCCATGTGAAAAAATAAGACCACCACAGAAATTATAAGTGTTAGGGGTGTAACAATAGAAGCAGTGGAGCATTCTACTTTAACTTTACCTCTGTCACGCTGGTGCGTGATGAGACAAGGTACAGTTGAATACACAAACAGAAGTACGTAGAGCGAAGTCAGGAGCAGGCCGTAGTCGTACACAAGGTCAGAGATATCGAGGTACAGAGTAGCAAGGCGTAAACGTAGTCTGTAACTTAGCAGGGTCATACACAAGTCAGATGTCAGGCGTGTTGTAAGGATCAGGCAATGAATGTAGTCGGGGACAGGCTGAGTCATACACGTGTATCAGATGGCTAAAGTACAGAAGGACTAGACAGAGACGAGGTCAGGAGGCAGGCAAAAGGTCGGTACACAGATAATAATACAATAGATGTTACTTCAATAATACCACGAGGATATTATGAATAAATTACAATATGTATAACTACAAAATAACACTGACAGACTGGAGTATATTAATATAACTAGCTAGGCCAAGAACCAGTGAACTGATTAGTATCAAGGCCAGTGAGCAACTTAAGCTCCTTGCCTTATATACACAATAAACAATACCCCAAACCACTCCCCAGGTGATGTCAGCTGATGACATCACCTCAGATCCGCCTCTTCAGCCTGTAAAGACATGGCAATAAATTAGTTTTATGTACAGTAGGCTTTTTAAAGCACCCCACAGTCTATCAGGTCCCTCAGTTTCCTCCCCATCCAACTGGCGTAACAATAGGGGATGCGACCCCTGCCGTCGCAGGGGGGCCCGGGGCCCCCCTAGGGCCCGCTCGGGGACTTTTTGGGGGTAGGAGGGGTCGCAGCATAAGAGGAGAGCTGTGGCCGCAGATCGGTGGGGAGGGGGGAAATCCCCCCCCCCTCCATCACCTCGGGCTCTCCTCTCAGCGCTCCCCTCCTGCAAGCAATCATTAGTGGTGCTCGTGGCAGCCGCGGCGGCGGCAGGCAAGCTGAGCACATACCTCCTTCTGGCCGGACTCCGTAAACAGGAAGTTCTATGAAGCACTTAGTGATCGGAGACCTCCGGCCAGAAGGAGGTATGTGCACAGCTTGCCTGCCGCCGCCGCCGCCGCCGCTGCTGCCACGAGCACCGCCAATGATTGCTTGCAGGAGGGGAGCGCTGAGAGGAGTGCCTGAGGTGAGGGGGGGGATTTCCCCCCTCCCTACCGATCTGCGGCCACAGCTCTCCTCTTATGCTGCGACCCCTCCTGCCCCCAAAAAGTCCCTGAGCGGGCCCTGGTGTGGGGGGGGGGGGGGGGGGTTTGGGTGCCCGGAACTTTTTTTTGCAGGGGGGCCCGGGCCTTCTAGGTACGCCCCTGCCCCGTCCCCTTTGTTATGTTGCTGGCCCCCTTCCAAAACATCACCAATTATACTAGTCACTGGAGGGAAATTTAAAGATGCTTTGCTCTCAGCTATACTTAGTAAGAGCACCATCCTATGCAGACCCTCCACCGCCGGCTCCAGCTGTCCTCCCGACCTTCCCACACCTATCTCACCAACCTATGCTGGCACCCAGTGTACCCATGGGTACACTAGGTGCCAGCATGGGTGGGGGTGACAGGTGCTGGGGGTGGGGAGGACAGCGTAAGCCGTGACAGGTGCTGGGGGCGGGGAGGACAGCGTAAGCCGGCGGTGGAGCGTCAGAGGACATCGCTCTCAGCTATATACTTAGCATAGCTGAGACTGAGCTGCGGTGGGGGGCAGCATGTGTAGCTGCGTGTGGCAGCCACTGGTGGAGATCTGCAATCAAATTCGCAAGATAGAGGATATTGGCGTTGCATCATTTCCGAGGATATTGGCATGGGAAATTTTTTATAGGGGGGTGCTATTGTGGCTGGGAACGTGAAGAATCACTCGCGTTCCCAGCCTGTCGCCGCCGGCGGGTCCAGGAGCATCGGAGCGGGCTGCGAGGGCACCGATCAGCTGCAGGGGGCTGAGGGAAGCCCCAGGTGAGTTAAACTAATTTTTTCCCCCTGACTTAAGGTTCACTTTAAAGGACTTTATTGGTGGTTGTGTTTTTTTTTTATCATACTTGTTTTTATTTTGAGAATAATAGGAAATAACAGGAACTGGTTTCACAGAGTTAACAGTCAAGATAATAGTACAACGAATATGGGGATACAAAAGGAAGGACGAGTGGGGCTTTAGGTTGAGTCCCAGAGGTAGATCTAGAGAAGTCCCAATCAATGTCCAACCTTGAAGCTTTTGGAGAAACAGCAGAATAAATCGAGGAGGATTAAATCTTGATTCGAAGACGGAAAGTTCCAGCTGGAGACGTGGCAAGTGTCTGGAGTCCATGATAAATGGGTAACTGAAAAGTTTCAAGCCACATTCTGAGAAGTGGGGGGGGGGGGGGGGGTATAGGGAAGAGAGGGGGGGGGGGAAGAGATAGTAAGCTTCGAGATATAGAAGTGAGAAAGAGGAGTCACACCACTGCCCTGATGGCCTGTATTATGTATGGGAGACATGAGCTGTTTGGGAAGGACCTAGCTAAATCTAGCAAGGGTGGATGTCCAATGGTGGGGATATGGCTTGTTAGGTCAGTTCAATAGTAAGCTAATGAAGGGTAGAAGAGATGGGTATACTTCAGGGGGGTTGATAGATGGGAGAGGAGTACGGCCAGGAATCCCAAATTTTGTGAAAGTTCAATTCTGTGTCTCTGAGTGAAGCCGTAAGTTGTTCCATATTTTTTGTCCAATTGATTTTGTGGATAACTTCTGATAGTGTTGGGGGGGCTATGTTCTTCCAATTGGAAGCAATGGATAGTCTGGTGGCAGTTAGAATATGGGTAATTAGCCGGTTGGTATATTTATTAGTATTGTTTTGTGGTGATTTGCCCAGGATCATATATAAGGGGTCCAAGGGGACTGTAATATTAGTGGATGACTTAATAAGTTTTTGGATATCCGACCAAAGGGGGGAAATCCGAGGACAGGACCAATAGACGTGTTCGATAGTACCTTTGTAATTACAGCCCCTCCAGCAGAGGTCCGATGAGCCTGGGTAAATCCTTGCTAATTTGTCAGGTGTAAGATACCAATGGAAAAGTATTTTATATATATTTTCTCGAATTTGGATACATTGTGAGGAATGTTTCGCGTTATCCCAAATATCGTACCAGTCTTCTATTGAGATAGAAGTTGATAGAAGGCTATCCCATTTGGCCATGTAAGAATGGTTGGGAATTGTTGAACCCGATTTTGTGTGTAGGATAGAGTAGATCTGAGAGATCAGACCCTTCTGTTGAGCTGACCTATTACATAATCTCTCAAAAGGGGACAATGTAGGAGTTGTTTGAAGGTTTTTCACTAGAGATTGGAGATAGTGGGATATCTGTTTGTATTGCATGAGAAGTTGGGGTGTGAATGTAATTTTATCTTCTAAGTGGGATTTATGTAAAACTTTACCTGTGAGTGGGTTAAGCCAATCCTTAAGGTTGAAGTATCCCAAGCTAAACCATTAAGTCATAAAAGGCCTAGATAGACTTGGTAAGAAATGTGGGTTGCCTAGGATCGGGCATAGAGGGGAGGGTGATGACCTCAACTTGGCTAAGTGGACAGTAGATCCCCAGATGCGGAGTGTAAATTTGATGGTGGGGAGAAAATCTTGTTGGGAAACTTTGGGTTGGGGGTGGGTCCAAATAAGAGATGCTAAGGATATAGGGAGGATGCTAGTTGCTTCGATGAGGCCCCATTTAGTAAAGACTTTAAAATTGGACCACTCGGGTAGTTGGCGGAGGTGCGAAGCTTGGTAGTAATATCGCAGGTGAGGGACGCCCAAGCCGCCCTGGTCTCTGGGGGCAAGGAGGGTCGACCTAAGAACCCTAGGGATTGGTGGTTGTGTTTTTATTTCATTTAACTTTGTGGAAATGTTTTCCCTGGGGAGAGGGCAGGCATCTGGGGTGCCCTTCTTAAAGGGGTCTCCCAGATGCCACCCTGAACCCCCCCCCCCCCCCCAGGAAGTTGGTGGCCCCCACCTCCTCCTTGAGCTCTGGAGTTGGAAAAGAGCCCTTTGTCCATGGATTGGATAAGGGCTCTGGGGGACAGGGGGAGGCTTGGCCACTACACCACTAGAATATCTCCATCTCTTCTGAGCACTCCCAACTACAAGGACACATGCACCTGACAAGTTGCAGAGGTCATAAAATGCACAGAGCAGTACTAGTAGTGGTGGTGATGGATGAAGCAGTGCACCACGTGACCCAGAAAGAGGACCGAGCTATGGCTCAATGATGAGGTCTAAGCTACAATTCAATAATGTCCATTACCACAAATTCAATACTGCAGTTATATTGTAGTGTTCACCTGAGCACAAACACCCGGCAGGTATTGCTATTAATTGCACCAGATTTAGTAAATGATATTGAAAAAAAAAAACAAGAGAAGAGTAGAGTAGTGATGTCGCGAACCTCCGATTTTCGGTTCGTGGAAAAGTTTGCGAACCGCAATAGACTTCAATAGGGATGCAAACTTTGAAAAATAGAAAAAATTATGCTGGCCACAAAAGTGATAGAAAAGATGTTTCAAGGGGTCTAACACCTGGAGGGGGGCATGGCGGAGTGGGATACATGCCAAAAGTCCCGGGGAAAAATCTGGATGTGATGCAAAGCAGCGTTTTAAGGGCAGAAATGAAAGCCCGGCATGGTGCACATAGATACATTACGTTAGCTCTCTTGTGCGATTGGTAAGATGCACTGTCTGTCCCAGGAGAGGACATCAGGATGTAAGGTCTCCTAATCCATTGATAGGTTTGATGCAATGAATGTTTGCATGTCTGCACTATGCATGTTACAGGGCCAGAGTTAGGACACCTATGTTTACCTGGGTACTTCTGCGCAGTATAGGTGACTAAGCATAAGAATGCATTCTTCTGTGAACTAAGACCCCAGCTTTTAACGTAGCTGTAGGGATTACAGTTGTGCCTGGATGAGTTAATCTGTGAATGCATTTGTTTGAACATTTGCATGCGAGAGTGCGAAGGGTTAATAGATTTTTGCTGTTTTCTAGCCACACCCCCTTCAGCACCTCCCTTTCCTTAATAACTTATTTAATGTCCTAACTAGAGGCGATGTGCCTGGATATATGTATTTTTTTTTCTTGTTACTGACCCCTGTGTCTAGGGTCTAATTCAGTGCACTTCCTCCTTCCCCTGTATGTGTTTGTCAGCATGCACACAGCTTATGCTGGTGTATGTGCATGGTGCACATGGATACATTACGTTAGCTCCCTTGTGCGATTGGTAAGATGCACTATCTGTCCCAGGAGAGGACGTCAGGATGTGTGCTCCTAATCCATTGATAGGTTTGATGCAATGAATGTGTTTGCATGTCTGCACTATGCATGTTACAGGGCCAGAGTTACTACACCTATGTTTACCTGCGCAGTATAGGTGACTAAGCATAAGAATGCATTCTTCTGTGAACTAAAACCCCGGCTTTTAACTTAGCTGTAGGGATAACAGTTGTGCCTGGATGAGTGAATCTGTGAATGCATTTGTTTGAACATTTGCATGCGAGAGTGCGAAGGGTTAATAGATTTTTGCTGTTTTCTAGCCACACCCCCTTCAGCATCTCCCTTTCTTTAATAACTTATTTAATGTCCTAACTAGATGCGATGTGCCTGGATATATGTATTTTGTTCTTGTTACTGACCCCTGTGGCTAGGGTCTAATTCAGTGCACTCCCTCCTTCCCCTGTATGTGTTTGTCAGCATGCACACAGCTTATGCTGGTGTATGTGCATGGTGCACATGGATACATTACGTTAGCTCCCTTGTGCGATTGGTAAGATGCACTGTCTTTCCCAGGAGAGGACGTCAGGATGTGTGCTCCTAATCCATTGATAGGTTTGATGCAATGAATGTGTTTGCATGTCTGCACTATGCATGTTACAGGGCCAGAGTTAGGACACCTATGTTTACCTGGGTACTTCTGCGCAGTATAGGTGACTAAGCATAAGAATGCATTCTTCTGTGAACTAAGACCCCGGCTTTTAACTTAGCTGACTTAGCTGTAGGGATAACAGTTGTGCCTGGATGAGTGAATTTGTGAATGCATTTGTTTGAACATTTGCATGCGAGAGTGCTAAGGGTTAATAGATTTTTGCTATTTTTTAGCCACACCCCCTTCAGCACCTCCCTTTCCTTAATAACTTATTTAATGTCCTAACTAGATGCGATGTGCCTGGATATATGTATTTTTTTTCTTGTTACTGACCCCTGTGGCTAGGGTCTAATTCAGTGCACTCCCTCCTTCCCCTGTATGTGTTTGTCAGCATGCACACAGCTTATGCTGGTGTATGTGCATGGTGCACATAATGCATTCTTCTGTGAACTAAAACCCCGGCTTTTAACTTAGCTCTGGGGATAACAGTTGTGCCTGGATGAGTGAATCCGTGAATGCATTTGTTTGAACATTTGCATGCAAAATGTCTATCAAGGTGTGCCATCAACGTTGGGTGCATTAGTTGGAATGCTCAGCCAGGTCTTCCTGTTTATTTTGTGAACGGAGGTGGGCAGAGGCCTCTGGCACCATTTTTTTGAACTAGCAATCAGTTAGAAATTTGCAGAATATTTGTGTAATTTTGTTAATAAAGCAAGAGTCTAGTACATTGAAACTTTATTATGCATTGAACAGTAACGGGAAGGGGGGCAGAAAGAAGGTGTGTACAGTGTTTGTGTACTGTATGTTTGTACAATGCATGCGTGCAACTAATATTGGCGGGCGCAAGTTAAAGTAACTTTCCCACCCACCTGTAATTACTTATTATTTTTAAACTCTGTCCCTTTTTGCCAAAATCACTAATGGCAGTTTTTACCCAAAGCTGCCAAGCTGCAGGTGGGTGGAAGCAACACAGTTCAGGGTGGCCACAGTTTCAGAAACACCTAAGACTAAAATGGCCACAGTAGTCTTGCCAATTGGGGGGCAGTATTTTAAAGTGGATTACAGAGGATTACGTGCTGCTCTTCATATGTGGCTTGTGACATTTGTTGCTTTTCATGTGGGGGGGTTAGCATTTGTTGCATTACATATGTGTTGGGTAACTTATGCTTCATTTCATAAATGTGGGGTAATGTGTACTGCATTTCATATGTTGAAGGTAACATTTGCTGCTTTTTATATGTCGGAGGTAACATTTTCAGCTTTTCATATGTTGGAAGTAACGTTTGCTGCTTTTCATATCTGGAGTCATATTTATGGGAAGTAACCGTGGGACCTGATAGACTGTGGGGGTTGGAAGAAGCCCCAGCAAAATAAAATCAATTTTTTCCTCGTCTCAGGTCTTCTTTAAAGAGGAACTGTCGCGAAAATCTTAAAATTTAAAACACATACAAATAAGAAGTATATTTCTCCCAGAGTAAAATGAGCCATAAATTACTTTTCTCCTATGTTCCTGTCACTTACAATAAGAAGTTGAAATCTGTCATTACCGACAGATTTTGGACCAGCCCATCTTCTCATCTTCTCATCTTCTCATAGGGGGGGGGATCAGGGTTTTCTTTATTTTTAAAAGCACTTAGTGAATGGCAGTTGCTCCGTCCAACTGCCAAAATAGTGGACAGCGAGCAGGGAGGCTGGCCAGCATATTTGCATAAATCTTTTTTAGGGAATGTCTTTATAAAGAATAAAGGCCATGCTGAGAATCCCCTATGGAGAGATGGACTATCCCAAAACATGTCGGTAATGTCAGATTTCTACTACTTACTGTAAGTGACAGCAACATGGGAGAAAAGTCATTTATGGCTCATTTTACTCCGGGAGAAATGTACTTCTTATTTGTATGTGTTTTAAATTTTAAGATTTTCGCGACCGTTCCTCTTCAAGGAAAATAAATAACAATGTCCTAATAAACACTGATCTTGGCTGTAAAGTCACAAGTCAGGCATATGTTAGATCAGCAGGTCTGATGAAGCTGTAACTGCTGATATTTATTATTCTTACCTGTTATTGTCATTTCACCTCCTGATCATCTTATGACACCACAACAGTTCAAGCAGATACTATCTGGGAATATCTTAAGTCACATTTATTTATTCATTGCAGACTGGTTTGTTGATATTGCTGGTCATATTATGGTTATAACTTTAGTTTTTTCTCACTACACAGTGTGAGAGAACCTTCCAGAGCTAAAAACATCAATACCTTTCTTTTCCCCCCAAAAAAACATTATATATAGCCATGTGAAAAAATAAGACCACCACAGAAATTATAAGTGTTAGGGGGTGTAACAATAGAAGCAGTGGAGCATTATACTTTAACTTTACCTCTGTCATGCTGGTGCGTGATGAGACAAGGTACAGGTGAATACACAAACAGAAGTACATAGAGCAAAGTCAGGAGCAGGCCGTAGTCATACACAAGGTCAGAGATACCAAGGTACAGAGTAGCAAGGCGTAAACGTAGTCAGTAACTTAGCAGGGTCATACACAAGTCAGATGTCAGGCGTGTTGTAAGGGTCAGGCAATAAATGTAGTCAGGGACAGGCTGAGTCATACACGTGTATCAGATGGCTAAAGTACAGAAGGACTAGACAGAGGCGAGGTCAGGAGGCAGGCAAAAGGTCGGTACACAGATAATAATACAATAGATGTTACTTCAATAATACTACGAGGATATTATGAATAAAGTACAATATGTATAACTACAAAATAACACTGACAGACTGGAGTATATTAATATAGCTCACACAATATAACGAGCTAGGCCAAGAACCAGCGAACTGATTAGTATCAAGGCCAGTGAGCAACTTAAGCTCCTGGCCTTATATACACAATAAACAATACCCCAAACCACTCCCCCGTTTATGTCAGCTGATGACATCACCTCAGATCCGCCTCTTTAGCCTGTAAAGACATGGCAAAAAATTAGTTTTATGTACAGTAGGCTTTTTAACCACTTGAGGACCCACGCTTTACCCCCCCTTAAGGACCAGCGCTGTATTCTGTGATCTGTGCTGGGTGGGCTCTGCAGCCCCCAGCACAGATCAGGTAGCAGGCAGAGTGACCATATCGCCCCCCTTTTTTCCCCCCTATGGGGATGATGTGCAGGGGGGGTCTGATCGCTCCTGCCTGCCTGAGGTTTGCGGGGGGGGGGGGGCACCTCAAAGCCCCCCTCTCTGCGGCGACATTCCCCCCTCCCTCTCCTACCTAGCTTCCCCCCGGAGGTAGGAGGCTGCACAGGAACGGATCTGTCCTGTGCAGCCTCTAACAGGCTCCTGCCTGTCATGTCACAGCGATCCCCGGCCGCTGATTGGCCGGGGATTGCTGATCTGGTACAACGCTGCTACTGTTAGCAGCGTTGTACGGATGTAAACAAAACGGATTATTTCCGCTTGTGTTTACATTTAGCCTGCGAGCCGCGATCGGCGGCCCGCAGGCTATTCACGGAGCCCCCCGCCGTGAATTGACAGGAAGCAGCCGCTCGCTCAGTTCTGCGTCGCTGGTCCTGCAGCTGCCACTTTGCCGACGTGCGTTATGAGTGCGCGGTCGGCAAGTGGTTAAAGCACCCCGCAGTCTATCAGGTCCCTCAGTTTCCTCCCCGTCCCCATTGTTATGTTGCTGGCCCCTTTCAAAACATCACCAATTATACTAGTCACTGGAGGGAAATTTAAAGATGCTTTGCTCTCAGCAATATTTAGTATAGCTAAGAGCACTATCCTATGCAGACCCTCCACCGCCGGCTCCAGCTGTCCTCCCCACCTGCCCACACCTATCGCACCAACCTATGCTGGCACCCAGTGTACCCATGGGTACACTAGGTGCCAGCATGGGTGGGGGTGACAGGTGCTGGGGGCGGGGAGGACAGCGTAAGCCGGCGGTGGAGTGTCAGAGGACATCGCTCTCAGCTATATACTTAGTATAGCTGAGAGTGGGGGGCAGCAGTGGGGGGCAGCATGTGTAGCTGCGTGTGGCAGCCACTGGCGGAGATCTTCAATCAAGTTCGCAAGATAGAGGATATTGGCGTTGCATCATTTCCGAGGATATTGGCATGGGAAATTTTTTATAGGGAGGTGCTATTGTGGCTGGGAACGTGAAGAATCACTCGCGTTCCTAGCCTGTCGGCTGGTGACGGCGAAACCGTAAGTCGCCGCCGGCGGGTCCAGGAGCATCGGAGCGGGGCTGCGAGGGCACCGATCAGCTGCAGGGGGCTGAGGGAAGCCCCAGGTGAGTTCAACTCATTTTTTTCCCCTGACTTAAAGGGATACTGTAGGGGGGTCGGGGGAAAATGAGCTGAACTTACCCAGGGCTTCTAGTGGTCCCCCGCAGACATCCTGTGTTGGCGCAGCCACTCCCCAATGCTCCGGCCCCACCTCCGGTTCACTTCTGTAATTTCTGACTTTAAAGTCAGAAAACCACTGCGCCTGCGTTGCCGTGTCCTCGCTCCCGCTGATGTCACCAGGAGTGTACTGCGCAGACACAGACCATACTGGGCCTGCGCTGTGCGCTCTTGATGACATCAGCGGGATCGAGGACACGGCAACGCAGGCTCAGTGGTTTTCTGACTTTAAAGTCAGAAATTCCAGAAGTAAACCGGAGGCGGGGCCGGAGCATCGGTGAGCGGCTGCGCGGGCACAGGATGTCTGCGGGGGACCATTAGAAGCCCCGGGTAAGTTCAGCTCATTTTCCCCCGACCCCCCTACAGTATCCCTTTAAGGTTCACTTTAAAGGACTTTATTGGTGGTTGTGTTTTTATTTCATTTAACTTTGTGGAAATGTTTTCCCTGGGGAGAGGGCAGGCTTCTGGGGTGCCCTTCTTAAAGGGGTCTCCCAGATGCCACTCTGAACCCCCCTCCCCCCCAGTAAGTTGGCGGCCCCCACCTCCTCCTTGAGCTCTGGAGTTGGAAAAGAGCCCTTTGTCCATGGATTGGATAAGGGCTCTGGGGGACAGGGGGAGGCTTGGCCACTACACCACTAGAATATCTCCATCTCTTCTGAGCACTCCCAACTACAAGGACACATGCACATGACAAGTTGCAGAGGTCATAAAATGCACAGAGCAGTACTAGTAGTGGTGGTGGTGGATGAACCACCACGTGACCCAGAAAGAGGACCGAGCTATGGCTCAATGATGAGGTCTAAGCTACAATTCAATTATCCATTACCACAAATTCAATACTGCAGTTACTGTATATTGTAGTGTTCACCTGAGCACAAACACCCGACAGGAACTGCTATTAACTGCACCAGATTTAGTAAAGGATATTGAAAAAAAAAACAAGAGAAGAGTAGAGTAGAGTAGTAGCTATAGAAAAACAAACAAACAAAAAAGATAAAAAAAATGAAAAGACTTTAGGTACGGTGACCATACGTCCCGCTTTACCCGAGACGCGTCCCGCCTTCGGGGGGCGCTGTCCCAGGCTGCATGAGGTCCCGGGAAACGTCCCGCTTTCAGCAGCGGGACGTCCCGGCCTCGGGACTCTGGTCACCGTACATGAACTAGCCGCAGCGTCTACTAGACGCTGCGCTAGTTCATTCCCCGCATCCCCGCTCCAGCAGCCTGCATTGTCCTCCGGCAGGCACAGGCAGAGCGGGGCTACGGGAAGATGGCGTCCGGAGGCGGAGCCCTATACTGGAGACTGTGTCTCCAGTACAGGGCTCCGCCTCCGGACGCCATCTTGCCGTAGCCCCGCTCTGCCTGTGAGAGGAGAGCGGGAGATTGAAGGAGGATCGTCCGGAGGAGCTGCACACACCAGAGGCCGGCTGCGTGAGGGGACCTGTCTTATGTCAGGTGAGTACATGCTTTTTTTTTCCAGGTGAAATGTGCCCCCATTGCGTATTTGTGCTGACATGTTTGCCCCCATTGCGTATTTGTGCTGACATGTTTGCCCCCATTGCGTATTTGTGCTGACATGTTTGCCCCCATTGCGTATTTGTGCTGACATGTTTGCCCCCATTGCGTTTTATTTGTGCTGACATGCTTGCCCCCATTGCGTTTATTTTGTGCTGACATGTTTGCCCCCATTGCGTTCATTTTGTGCTGATATATTGCCCGCAATGCGTTTATTTTGTGCTGACATGTTGCCTGCAATACGTTTATTTTGTGCTGACATGTTGCCCATTGCGTTTATTTTGTGGTGTCCGGGGTAACTGTTACTGCATTTATTATTTAATGGTCATAGTTGGCTATGTTTGCTGCTTTGGGGTTACGGTATACTATAAATAGCATCACACAGTTTCTGCACACCCATGATGCGAACCCTCGTTTGACCACATCACGGCGTAAACACTGCTTTCTTATGCCTCGCTGTTACATCATTAGGTTAGCTCCGCCCACATAATGTCATGGCCACGCCCATTTTTCGGCGCGGCGCGCTTGCACCACGTTGGTTAGCGCAGCAGTCCCCCATTTTTGGTTAGCGCAGCAGTTCCCCCTAACCGCCACCCTGTCCCAGGTTGAGCCTACAAAAATTTGGTCACTCTACTTTAGGTAGCAGATACAACTAACCATTGGTTGCCAAAAGTGCAAATTCTTGCTGTGTTCTTTCTATGGAACATTTTCTAAATTGTCTCTTAATGACAAAATGCGAACCACATTTCCAGGCCTGGAGATAGAGTCACATTAATGAACTTCATCTTCTGCTATGCATAGTAGAAGCCAGGACCATGCTATGGATGTGGGCACTTTTTACTGAAGCAACTGCAGCACTGGGTCAAGAAGATAGGAGCTCACATACACACGGGGCAAGGGAGCAGCAGCCCAAAGATATTGCTTGCCATCCCCCACCCCACAACAGTCCACACCATTCACATGTGGCAGGGGTGCTGCTCCCTCGCCTGGGTCCCCCGATCTGCGCTCCCCTCCAGCTGTAATTACGGGCGGGGAAGACTCACCTTTTCCGTGTTCCATCGTGCGCTCCACTGACGTCACTTCCTGCATCGCCGTCCACTTACAATACAGTGGGCGGCGATGCAGGAAGTGACGTCAGTGGAGCGCTCGCTGGAACTCGGAAAAGGTGAGTCCTCCCCGCCCGTTGCCTCTTACGATCTGCTAGCGGCTGCTTCCTAATTACAGCTGGAGGGAAGCGCAGATCGGGGGACCCAGACGAGGGAGGGGGACCCCCATCCCCACCGCTAGGCCCAATACCCCCGACCTGCCCGCTACCCCTCCGGCTCGGCGGCCGGCCCCCCTGGGTGGGTGCCGCCCCTAGAAGTTTGCCGCCTGAGGCAAATGTTTCACCCCGCCTCATGAGCGGGTCGGCCCTGGGTGCTGCAATTGGCAATGGAGAGAGGCACGGTGATGCAGTCTTCTGGTCTTCCCCTTCTTAGATAATAAAGATAATTTTAGTCCATTTCTTCTCAACCAACTACAAGGTGTTTCTGATGAAATTCCAGTTTAGTATAAGGAAAATGAAATAGCAATGTTCTAATACACCGATCTTGGCTGTAAAGTCACACAAGTCAGGCACATGTTTGTTCAGCACCTGTTACTGTCATCTTATCTCATGATCATCTTATGACACCACATACATTATGAGCAAATACTATCCAGGAATATGAATTCACATTTATTATTTCAACATTTATTCATTGCAGACAGGTTTCTTGTTATTATTATTATTGATATTACTTTTGTGTCACATCACTATACAACAAGAGAGATAGATCTCCCTTACATCCCTTGGCTGTCATAGGCAGATACAGGGGCCAGATTGCCAATTAGTATAAGGTAGCCAGATATAACCTCAATATTAAGTAGCTAGAGGTGCCCTTTAGTATTAGTAGCTAGATGAACCTCAATATTAAGTAGCTAAAGGTGCCCCTGACTAAAGGGAGATTTTGTCAGTGGAATGCTGAGAGCAGGGTGAGGAACCCAGGGGCAAACACAGGATTTTCAAGGGGGGGATTCCTGAAAGGTCTCCCTCAGCCATGCACAATACAGTATAATAATATGGTAGGACATCATGCTTGGTACACACAATGCAATTTCCCATCTGACTGACAGGATCTAACGATTATTTCCTAAATGTCTGATCTTCTGCCAATCAACAACGGGATTGATCAGGAGCAGTTTGGATACAGATAATAATGAGGACAGCCGACATTGCTAATGAAGGGGAAAGGGAAGCATTCACACAGCAGAGCACAGGGCTGTGCTCATACCTGGCTCTGTTAAGTTCTCCAGAGCTGCTCTATGCTCTGTACACACACACTGCTGTTCCATGCTCTGTACACACGCTGCTGCTCCATGCTCTGTACACATGCTGCTGCTATATCCAAACTCAGCTGTAGCAAGAAAGGAAAAGGGACAGTGCTGTGAGCTGCAGGATACATGCAGATATACTGGTGTCTCAACTTGTGCCTGTCCCCAGACACTGCACAGGCCCTGGTCTGAGGGGGGATTCAGGGCAGCTGTCATCCCCCCCTGCGTTTGCCAATGGAACCTGTCATTTACACTCTCATCAGGACTCTGCATAGGGAAGGAGGGTGGAGCTCAGGGAGGGGAGTGAGCCGCCTTTCCATCATCAGGCGCCTGTAGGCACTTTATGGTAAATCTGGTACTGCCTGTATGAGTTATAAACACGCTATGTAGACTAAATACACAACATCACAATTGTTGCTCACATATCGCTTTGTTGATGTAAAGCAGACTTTGACTAGATAATGTTGCCCAAAATTAAACCAGTGGCGGCTAATTTGGGAAGCTGGTACATACATTTTTCTGGCCAGATCAGCTAAGATGACTAACCAAAATACATTTTAACCAATTTGTCAAGGAGGACATGTGCGCTCCCGCGCGCTCCCGCAGCCGATCGTGCTCCAAGCCGCAGATTCGTTAGCCCAGGAATCAAGGAATCCTCTCCCCCGCAGAAAAAGCAACAGCTTCTCTCGGAAGCTTCGAATTTTCTGCCTCGTATGTCCCTCTAAGCGTACATTGTACGTTTAGAGTGACGTCATGTAAACAAACTCGAGGTTGCCATCTTGTGGCCAAAAAGTAAAACTACATCTTAATGTAAAAAAATTAAATAAATACACATATATTTACCCCAAACAAATACTATTTACATCCCCCCCCCTCCCAAAAATACCCACATAAAATGTTTAATAATAAAAAAACAAAAAACATTACAATAATAAAAAAACCACAAATATTTACCTAAGGGTCTAAACTTTTTAAATATCTATGTAAAGATGAAAATTTCTATTTTTATTTTTTTTTATAAGCTTGTAAATAGTGATGGATGCAAAACGGAAAAAATGCTCTTTTGTTTCCAAATAAAATATTGTCGCCATACATTGTGATAGGGACATAATTTAAATGGTGAAATAACCGGGACATATGGGCAAATACAATACGTGGGTTTTAATTATGGAGGCATGTATTATTTTTTCTTATTCTTACTGTTAAAATGTATTTACAGTAAAGTGGCTCTTAGCAAAATGTACCACCCAAAGAAAGCCTAATTGGTGGCGGAAAAAACAAGATATAGATCAGTTCATTGTGATAAGTAGTGATAAAGTTATAGGCTAATAAATGGGAGGTGAACATTGCTCGGATGCATAAAGTGAAAACGACCGAGGGCTTAAGTGGTTAGGTAAAGGCCATGATCCTCTAAATAGATTTAATTGTAGGAATAAGCGAGCAAGCATTGACACTGACCTCATTAATGGTGGCCACTAATGATCCAATCTTACCATTTCTATGTAATATAAGGGACTGCCTAAATTACCCATTCACTGTATTCACTCAATTTACCCTTATACTACATTGATTTGGTGACAGTTGATGAAAAATATTGGATCATTAGTGGCTACCATTAGTGATATTTTCACCAACCTGCCACTAAAATTTGTCATGTTGCCAACTTAGGCGAAAACAAGGAACTACCGTTCTGGTCATTTTAGTGCAGGGATCGGCAGGCATCTAATCGATACAAATACAAAATATCCGTAATCAGGCATCCAGACGGTTAGTAGGGCATCCCATGTTGCACTAGTAACCATTGATAGCAATCTCAATTAGTGAGATTCTCACAAACCTGCCAGCTTAGGAAAGAACAACAAAGTACACAGGGTGGGCAGTTAACGGACTGGAAAAGATCAGGTAGCAAACATGGGAAACTCCCTGTGCTTGTCCAATAACTTCTTCTCAGGTATCTATGAGAAGATCACACAATCCACAGACCTTTATAAAAGGGAGAAGGGAAGGGGTTTCTTATTCTGACTTCGCCATGATCGACAAAAGAAGTTTAGCGGACATACTGATCGTCATATCCAGAGGTTGTCTTTTGCAAATGGATGTATGAGTGCTGGCAGCATTGCTGCAGAGGTTGATGGGTGGGGGTTTAGTCTGTCAGTGCTCAGACCATATGCCGCACACTGCGTCAAATTGTTTTGCATGGCTGTCATCCCAGAAGGAAACCTCTTCTAAAGATGATGCACAAGGAAGCACGAAAACAGTTTGCTGAAGACAGAATAAGGACATGGATTACTGTAGTCTGATGAGACCAAGATAAACTTATTTGGTTCAGACAGAGTCAAGCGATTTAGGGATGGTCGGAAATGCCAATTTACGCTTCCACGGAAAACCCGGTTTCCGCCATTGCCGATTACTGCTACCGATATCCGCATTCCAATGCGGATTTTCGTGTAAAATTTTCGCAGAATTTAATATCGATTTTCTCAAAAACTACAAGGTCTTTTTGAAAAAACACCCGGGCCCAATTTCACAGTGGGGGTAGAGATTTCAAGAACGTATGTGAAATACTGACCCTGGGGGTTAGAAAATCCCACATTATTATGTGTGATTTTATATATCTTGGCAACTTATTAGTTTTAAAGCAAATTGTAATTTATAATTTAGGTACTCTTTAAAGAGACTCTGAAGTCTCTAAAAAAAGTATTTTTATGTCATAAATCTGTTTAATACTTTATCCCTAACTAAACCGCCGCATCCCCGCCGCTGTAAACTATCTAAATCCCCCCTAACTCCACCCTCCCTCTCCCCCGCAAAATCCACGACTTTCTTGGTCATGGATTTTGCTGCCCTGTGCGCTTCCGTGTGAGGCAGGGCTATGAGCTGCAGCCCTGCCTCACACGCATCTGTCAGCGGCGGATCTCTGCCTCTCCCCCGCCCCTCTCAGCGAAGGAAGACTGAGAGGGGCAGGGGAGAGTCGGAGATCCGCCGCTGATAGATGCGTGTGAGGCAGGGCTATGAGCTGCAGCCCTGCCTCACACGCATCTGTCAACAGCAGATCTCCGCCTCTCCCCCGCCCCTCTCAGCGAAGGAAGACTGAGAGTGACGGGGGAGAGGCGGAGATCCGCCGCTGATAGATGCGTGTGAGGGAGGGCTATGAGCTGCAGCCCTGCCTCACACGCGTCTGTTAGCGGTGGATCTCTGCCTCTCCCCTGCCCCTCTCAGCGAAGGAAGACTGAGAGGGGCGGGGGAAAGGCGGAGATCCGCTGCTGATAGATGTGTGTGAGGGAGGGCTGCAGCTCATAGCCCTGCCTCACACGGAAGCGCTCCCCGTAGTGTGCCCCGGGGAGTTTGGGGGGATTTAGATAGTTTACAGCGGCGGGGATGCAGCGGTTTAGTTAGGGATAAAGTTAGGGATAAAGTATCAAACATATTTATGACATAAAAAGATGTTTTTTTCTAGAGGCTTCAGAGTCTCTTTAAAGAGACTCTGTAACAAAATTTTCAGCCTTATTTCTTCTATTCTATAAGTTCCTATACCTGTTCTAATGTGCTCTGTCTAACTGCAGCCTTTCCTACTTGCACAGTGGCTGTGTTATCTCTGTTACATGGTCTAATCTTCTCTCTTCTGTCGGGTCTGTCAGCTGAGGCTGGAATGTGTGGAATGTGCTGCACTGCTTGTCATTGGCAGAAGCTATACACACCCCCTCCACACTCTGTGTGAGTCACAGTCTGAGCCTATCACAAGCTGGTTAGTTTGTTTGTAAACACTGCCTAAAACTCTCAATTACAAGCCAGGATTGCAGCAGGGAGTGGCAGAAACAGCACAGAGGGGCCCAGGAGAACATAAGGAATAGAATGGAATGCTTTTTATTGTAAGAATTTTAGAGTACAGGTTCTCTTTAAGGCAGTGCTAGAAAACAATGGTGAGCACACAAAATATTGACACTTTGGGCATTATTTTGACATTCTTCACTCTGGGGTTAAGGCCCGGTTCACATTAGCGTTCCCTGTCCGGATTCGCCGGGCCGGATCCGGACCGTATACTGTACAAACGGAACGTAGGTTCCGCATAGCAATGCAAAGGCTATGCGGACGTTCACACGTGTCCGTTCCGTACAGTACGGAGCCGGACCGGATCCGGACTCCGGACACTTTTCCAACATGCGCTATTTTTTGGTTCCGGCTCTATGGCCCACGCACCCGGACCGGAGCTGGACCTGAGCCTGACAGCACCATCCGGAACACAGGAACCAATGGGAAACGGAAGGCACAGAACACACTGCCTACAAACACCTGACGTTCTACCCCACTTTCTATGCGTATCCAAGCGGCCATTTCGGATGGGGACACATGGGCCAAGCATGTCTGGAGTGGAGCAGCAGTGACAGATGTGCTGGAGCTGTTTGGCAGTATGTCGGAGGTGGAGGTGAGGCCTACAGCGGAGGATCCTGATTCTACAGGTGCACCAGGTGCACCTTTTGCTGACCCCAACATTTTTTTTATTTAAATTTCGCTATTTTTTGCCCACGGATCCGGATGGCAGCCTGATGCATGCCTGATGCAAACGGACCGGATCGGATCTGGATCGGAACCGTACGGTTCCGATCCGGATCAGGTCCTGATCCGATCAGGATCCGATCAGGATCCGGTCCGTTTGCATGGCAAAATGCAAGTGTGAACGGGGCCTTAGACATTAATGGCTGTGGGTTGAGATATTTTGACAGGACAGCACATTTACAATGTTATAGAAGCTGTACACGGACTACTTTACATTGAATGAAAGTGTCATATCTTTAGTGTTGTCTTGTAAAAAGATATAATAACATATTGTAACATGCAGCACACAAAGATTTGCACTGAATGCAGATTGTCACTTATTGTGGAAATACTGAAGTCCAAACCAAGGGTAAAAGTGAAATAATGTAAAGGTTTATTTACAAAGTGCAGGATATATACAGGTGATGATGCGATTGGTGCATGAACATAAATGCAAGCGTATTCAAGTGAACTGTACAAATAGCAATACGATTGCAAACAACTAGCAATACCAATGCAAACAACTAGCAGACGTCTTACGATCTTACAAGCAACATGATCACAAACAACTAGCAGGCAGACGTCCTGCGATCAGACATGCAAACAACCCAGTGAATATATATATATATATATATATATATATATACATATATATATATATATATATATATATATATATATATATATATATATATATATATACACACACAGTGTGCACACAGCAAACCCCGGACCCTGTCTAAACTAATCTAACTAATATATACACAAGATAATAAACAATCAGGTTCAGGACACAATACAGCAGGCAAGTGAGTAGTTGAGCAAGCAGAGATCATTTACCAGAAAGTCAAACAACAGGAACGATAAACAAGCGAATAGTCCGGCAATGCAAATGTCATACACCAAGGAATCAAGCAATCGAGAATCAGGTACAGGTAACAGGAATCAAGTATCAGGTAACAGGGAGCAATGACCAGAACACAGGCTCTAGGACTATCAACACCAATGAACTAGCAAAGATGTACTGCTGGAGCTAGACTTATATACTGTGCTGGATGGTCATGTGACAGCTTCCAAGGCTGCAGAGACACAGTTCTTGAATACAGAGACCTCTGCTGGTGGGCAGAGAGAACTTCATAATGTTTGCAAAATGTTCTTGACGAGAGAGAGGACATCTACTGGTGGACAGAGGAAATCCATGTAAACAGTTCACAAATGTCACCAGCAGGAACAGATCGTGACACATATCTACAAAACTGTACATTTTTGTGAGATACTGTATGTAATATCAATTTATCTGGGACACCTAGTCTCCTGGTCAGAAAACCTTTCTGGCCCCACCAGAAACTCACTCCCTTATAAGTATGGATTTCAGTTGTACATGACACCCATGTGAGATCTCACACATTGCACAGGTGTCACCACTGCGGGAATAGGATGCGTATACACAACCCTCACTACTGCCCCCACTCACACTCAATTATTATTCATGCTTTATACAGTGTTTCATCTTGTAGCGGTCCTCAAAGTCAGGTAAAACTGGTCCTTACATAGTTTTGTATGTGTGGCTTAAAAACTTATTAAAGCGGACCTGAACGCAGAACTTTCCCTCTGCTCTAAAAGATAATCAACAGCATAATAACGTTTAAAGAAAAACATTTCTTTATTACAGCTGATACAAATATTGAAAGCGTGTCTACTTTCTGCTTTCATGAAAGTAGACATAGGGTTAACCTGTTTTTACAAATTGGCTGCTCGGCCGAGGTTTGCCGAGATTCCTTAGCTGACACAGCTGAGAGATCAGATTAGTGATTAGTCACAGATGAGAGGGAATTAGACAGGCTAAACTCTCTAAATACATACAGGATGCATTTCTCTCTGTGTTCCTTCTGTCCTGTGCAAGAGTTCAGATCCACTTTAAAACTGAACTTTGTAATGGGAAGTTTTTAAATCTTGATTTACTACCTTAAAATATAAAGGGCTGGACCTTTTTCAACTGGCTGCCGAGCATTAACCATGTACTCGCCAGATTTGAAGGATGAAGAGTAGGAAACATGGTTTGGGCCACTCTCACACTGACATGTTGCAGTGCTTCGGACAATAGAATTGCATGGCAAACGTAATGCAATTATGTCGTAATGGTACATTGATTTTGGTGCATTAGTAGTGTGGTGCAATGGAATCCATCGGAATAACATGAATAACACGAGGCATGCAGATAACACGCATGGTTACAGTTGCAGTGAAGCATACTTACCATGTACTGTATGCTTCACTGCATGCATCACATCGCACACATAATGCATGACTCTTCATTCTGCCATTCTGTTTTTACAGGGTTTGCAATTATTATTTAGTATTTATATAGCACCAACATTTTCCACTGTGCTGTACAGAGTATAATATCTTGGCACTTACCATAACTGTCCATCAGAGGGGCTCACAATCTAAGCCCTACCATGGTCATATGTCTATATGAGTATGTATCATAGTCTAGGGCCAATTTAGGGGGAAGCCAATTAACTTATCTGTATTTTTTGGGATGCGGGAGGAAACCAGAATGCCCAGAGGACACCCACATAGAGACGGGGAGAAAATACAAACTCACTGCTTCAACATCTGCAGCAATGCTACCAGCACTGATACATCTACTGTATTTGCAAAAGAAAACCTCTGAGTATGATGCTGAGAATCTGCACTCAATTTCTTTGGTTGATCATGGTGAGGCCTGCAGGGAAAAATTGGCAAGGCTCCTAATCAAACTCTTCCACCGCTTTGAGGTATCCTCATGGAAGAGACCCTAATGAATAAGTGCTTTCAATTGCTTCCTGTTCCCAAAAAATGTGTAAACCATTTTACTGCCAGCTGCCCCCAGGTCTACACTATGTTGTTAATTAGAGGTTAGGGTCTCTTCCATGAGGATACCTCAACGTGGTGGAAGAGTCTAGTATGGAACACTCTGTGTGGTGATATATTGGGGTGCTGATGCTGTTAAGGATAATAACAGAACATATTTCTGTCCTGTTTCTGTCTAGTACTGGGTAAAACCTCAGATGTGTATTGGGCTTGGGAGTAATTGGTCACCTGGCCAGAGTAAACTGAAGTCTAATGTAATTCTGTATGTAGATGTCCATTACCTCTGCCCCATTGTCCAGCAGGGGAAACTGTGTCTACTGCTAATTAGCTGCCAATTGAGGAAGAATAGGCTGGTCGGCATGGCTTTTGAGTCTGGTGTCAGCCATTGTCCCATTATACAAGGAAAGCCTGCTAGAGTCTTGAGGAAAGGGGGAAGCTGACACCTGAATGTTTGAAATGTATTTGACAGCCTACTGGAAATTATTGAAGGGGTGAAGTCCTTTTGATACCATTTTCTACCTGTGGAAATTGAATTATTGGTGGAGGTGCAAACTCCTTATCTTTGATCAGCTAGGAAGTACTGTCAACAATGGGGTTGTCACTTGTAACTTGGACTAGGGAAATCTTTTCATGTATGTGGATCTCTGGAAATCCCATTTATGTCTGAGATTTAATTAAAAACTAGTTCCTCCCCTCCCCAAGGAAGTTGCAGCCTCCAGGCGTATTTCATAGTATAAAACCGCAGCTAGGATAGCCACAACTTGTAGTTCTTGGAGGTAGCTCACACGGCTAGAACTAACCTGGTTCCTGACCAGAAGTGCGTACCCCCCGCAACAACGCCAGATCGATACGCTGGTACGTTTATTTCCCCGTTTATTTTGGTAAGCAAAATCGCTTTGTGTGTTATCTTTGTAACCTCTTATTTTTGTAACTTTTATCTTGTAACATTTTTACTTTGTCTTTTCGTAATCTTTTGTATATATTAAGTTCTGCATTGTTCTATGTTTTTATGGAATATTAAATCATTATATAATAAGCTTGACTTCTGCTGTACTAAACTAACACTCATAGCCTAGAAGAGACTGCAGTATAGCTGTGTATAAGTCCGTGCCTAATTGTATGCTTGAGCAACACTACCATATGAAATTGTAATTGCATTGTGTGTGGGGGCGTTTGTCATACGTTGGCCTAAAGCGCGCAGCTGACCCAACGTACGAAACGCCAGTGCGAGTAGCTAACAGTATCGTTTGGAACGACTGTTAGTGGTTTTGCGTCACTATAGTGTAAGATTGCAACGGTGTGTGTGTGCGTGGCGCTCTCGTATTTGGCCTAAGCGCAGAGCTGACCCAAATACGAAAACGCAGATTGCGTATTGAGCACTCGATAGCTGAGTGAACGTGTCTAGCAACGCTAGTGGTGGCAGTGGGAAGTGTTTGAGGGGTTCCAGCCTTGTTTGTAGCTTAAATAAGGCTGTTCCCCGCTTAATCTGGTCAAACCCGCAGTCGGGAACCGTATACGCAGGCGTGCCGCGGGCCGGTTCCTGACATAATTGGCTGGCAGTGGTGGGATCGTTTGGTACATTAGTACGCAGTTTAGCTCGCTATTCTGAGTACTAAAGGCTGGAAGCTTGCTAGAAGCAACTAGCCTACAGAAGTCTACTCAGTGCAGAATCTATATACGTTTTTTTTTTTTTGGTTCAAAGATACACACTTGGTATTTTGCTTTCCCTCCCCCCCCTTTTTTCTTTTTCTTTTGCAACACGATGGCTCAGAAAGCATCCAGCTATGCAAGGCAAAGCAAAGAGATACTACTCAACCTGTGTGAGCACAAAGGCATCGAGATGGTGAGCGGCCAGACTAAGGAGCAGTTAGTTCGTGCGCTCGAGGAGTATGATGAGGCAGAGCAAGCCCGTGCTTCAACGTCAGCGGATGCAGCTCATGACACGCCAGAGGAGGAATCGCTCCCGCTGCAGAACGCTAGTGGAGACGATGTCCTGGACGATCTGCCGAACACGGAGATGACATCTCTGGAAGCCGATCTACAGCTACTAAACTCAGCGGATCCTGAACTGCGCCTAAAACTGATCCTACTGCACCGACAGGCAGAGAAGGAACAAGCGGCACAGCGACACCAGGCCGAGAGGGAAAGTGCTGAACGGAGACACCAGCTGGAGCTGGCTAAACTTCAGCAGCAGAACCGGTCTGCTGGACCCGCAGAACGCGAAGGTGAGCGAGTCCACAGAATCCCCCTGGATAAGTTCCCCGCTATTGACAAGGACTCTGACATAGACACTTTCCTACAGGGGTTTGAAAGGACTTGTCGGCAGTATGGGGTGCCCCGTGAGCAGTGGGCAAGATACCTCACAGCAGGGCTGAGAGGCAAGGCCCTGGAGGCGTTTGTGAGTCTCCCCCAGGAGGAAGAAACAGACTTTGAGGCGATTAAGAAAGCCATTATTGCGCGATACCACCTCACGCCAGAGGTGTATCGCAAACGTTTCAGGACAGTGCAGCGAGGTCCTAATGACAGCTACCTGGATCATGCTTGCAACCTGCGCACTGCCTTCCAGCAGTGGGTAAAAGGACTGTCGGTTGAAACCTTTGATGCCCTGCAGGAACTGATAATAAAAGACCAGTTCCTCCACAATTGTCCTGTTGAGTTCCGGCAGTTTGTACGAAGACCGTGGATGAGGCCGCAAAAGTTGCTGATGCCTACACGTCCAATCGAGCATCTGACTTTCGAAGGACTACGGCGCCCAGCTGGAAGGGAGAAAAGCCTGCGAGACCTTCTCCTCTGAGCACCCAGCGAAGCCAAGTCCCGCAGCCGCCTGGAGGTAGAACAGCCACCGTTGACACTCGGAGATGTTTTGCCTGTAACAAACCGGGTCACATCAGTGCTACGTGCCCAGAAAAGAAGAAGGAAGCCCCAAACTCTGGCGGGGCCCGAAATGCGTTGTGTGCCACCAGGAATGCAGGTAGCTATGCAGAGAATCTGCAACCTGTCACGGTTGGGGATACAGTTACCACCGGTCTAAGAGACACTGGAGCAGAGGTGACTCTAGTGCACCCCCAGCTTGTGAACCCTGAGGAGTACATTCCTGGCAAGACTATGGCTGTCAAAGGAGTTGGGGGTGTCACCCCCGCCATACCCACCGCCTTGGTCCACCTGGACTGGGGGGCCGGCAGCGGAATGAAAGAAGTGGGGGTAACGGATGCCATCCCCACGAACGTTTTGTTGGGTACTGACCTGGGACGGTTAGTGGCCCGGTATGAGCCTACTTTAAACCCCATGGAGCCTGCATCCCCCGCAGAAGTTCAGGACTCTTGCAAGGTACTGTGTGATAATGCTGTGCAAGCGGGGAGTGCTGGTGAGGCCCCAGGGGCTACGGACTGTGTACTAGGAGCCAGCCCTAGTGAGTCTCCAGTGCCCAGGCCTGGAGGAGGACACGTTGTTACCATGAATGCAGATAATGTTGATGTAATATGTGATGTGTTGCATGATGACATGTGTACAGTGAACGCTCCGTCAGCTGCAGTGGTGACCCGCAGTGCTCACCGGGCTGCAGCAGACAAATTGTCCACTGAAGGGGCTGATGTCACTGGGTCGGGCTCTTCCACTTCAGAGCCTGGCTCTGAGGACCCAGAGGCCTCTCAGTTTGCCACCTCCCTGGTGCCTGTGGCCGACAGCGCTGAGTTCTCCGAGGCTGTGCGACTTGATAGCAGCCTGGAAGAGCTCAGGAGTCTGGCGGACAGGGCACCGGGGGAGGGCGACAAAGTGAGGGTGTACTGGGAGCACGGCAGACTGTACAGAGAGGTTATTCCCTCTGAGCCGTCTGAAGTGGAGGAGGCCGACCGGCAGTTGATTGTCCCCCACAGGAACAGGGAGCAGCTATTAAGAATAGCACATGAGGTGCCCCTGGCTGGTCACTTGGGGATCCGCAAGACCAAATCCCGGCTTGCCCACAATTTTTATTGGCCCCACATGGGGACAGATATTGCTGATTTTTGCCGGTCTTGTGTCGCCTGTCAGCGGGTTATGTGAGCGGTTCAATGGTACTCTGAAACAGATGCTAAGGGTGTTTGTTGAATCGCAAGGGAGAGACTGGGAGCGATACCTGCCCCACTTACTGTTTGCTTATCGTGAGGTGCCCCAGGCATCCACCGGGTTCTCGCCCTTTGAGCTCTTATATGGGAGGAGGGTACGCGGACCCCTCGATCTCATTCGAGAGGTCTGGGAGGGGCAGGATATGGGTCCCGGGGTCTCCATAGTGGAATACGTTCTAAAGTTCCGGGAAAAGATGGACACCCTGGTGGGGTTAGTGCAAGAGAATCTTACTCAAGCCCAGGCCACCCAGAAGCAGTGGTATGACCACGGGGCTAGGGAGAGAGTTTATGAGGTAGGTCGCAAGGTATGGGTCCTAAACCCGATGCGACAGAATAAGCTGCAGGCCGCTTGGGATGGGCCCTATACCATACATAGGAAGATTAGTGATGTGACCTATGTGGTCGCGCTGGATGACCGAGGTAAGCAGCTGAAAACGTACCATGTCAATATGTTAAAGGAACATCATGATAGAACCGCTTGCGCTCTCCCTGTCTGCAGTTTGCTACCGGACGGTGAAGCAGAGGCCCTGGTTGACATCCTGGCCTCCACCCAGGAAACCGACTCTGTTACCGAGGTGCAGATCAATCCGGAGTTGACAGCAGAGCAGCAGGCTGGGCTATCTGATGTGCTGACCCTTTACCGTGGTACCTTTGCAGCCCGCCCTGGTCTGACCAGCCTGGCTGTACACCATGTTGACACCGGAAATAACAAGCCGGTTAGACAGTCAGCCTATAGAGTCTCCCCTGAGGTTCAGGCCCACATCAGCAAGGAGATTGAGGAAATGCTGTCACTAGGGGTGATCCAACGGTCGCACAGCGCATGGGCATCACCTGTAGTGCTAGTACCCAAACGGGACCAGACCACTCGGTTCTGTGTAGATTATCGAAAACTAAATTTGATAACTGCGTCAGATGCTTACCCAATGCCGAGGGTCGACGAATTGTTAGATAAGCTAGCTGGCGCGCAATATCTAACAATCGTGGATTTGAGTCAGGGATACTGGCAGGTCCCTCTAACAGCGGAGGCACGGGAGAGGTCTGCCTTTATCACCCCCTCATGTCTGTTTGAGTTTAATGTGATGCCTTTTGGGATGAAAAACGCCCCAGCCACCTTCCAAAGGGTTGTAAATGGTCTCCTGGAAGGTTTGGAACACTGCGCTGTCGCCTACCTAGATGACATCGCCGTGTTTAGCGCCAACTGGAACGACCACTTAGCACAGCTGTCACAGGTTTTGGGGCGCATCACTGCAGCAGGACTAACAGTCAAGCCTAGCAAGTGTCAGATAGGTATGAAACAGGTACAGTACCTGGGACATGTGGTGGGGGGGGGGAGAGCTTCGTCCAGATACTGGGAAGGTAGATGCCATTGTGTCCTGGCCCACCCCCCAAACGAAGAAGCAGATTCAGTCCTTCCTAGGGACTGCTGGGTACTATAGAAAGTTTGTCCCCAACTACAGTGCCCTTGCCAAGCCATTGACAGATCTCACCAAAAAGAAGCTGCCCAAGCAGATTCTCTGGACGCCAGAATGTGAACAGTCATTCACAGCTCTGAAGAGGGCCCTAGCCAGCCCTCCCGTGTTGCAAGCGCCAGACTTCAGCCGACGGTTTGTGGTCCAGACGGACGCCTCAGCCTTTGGCCTAGGTGCTGTGTTAAGCCAGGTAAACCAGACTAGGGAAGAACATCCGATTCTGTATTTAAGTCGGAAGCTGCTACCCCGGGAGGTAGCCTACGCCACCATAGAGAAAGAGTGCTTGGCAATTGTATGGGCCCTACAAAAGCTGCAGCACTACCTCTATGGTCGTGTATTCACGGTCGTCACCGACCACAACCCTCTTAGTTGGTTACATCGGGTTTCTGGTGACAATGGAAAATTGCTGAGAAGGAGCTTGGTTCTCCAACAATATAGCTTCACTATTCAACATAGGAAGGGGAGCAATCATGGGAATGCGGATGGGCTGTCCCGTCAAGCAGAACCAACAGTGTAGGTGCTGGCAGGATGATCTGGGAAGATCGTCTGCCTTGCACCAAGTTAACGGTGGAGGTGTGGTGATATATTGGGGTGCTGATGCTGTTAAGGATAATAACAGAACATATTTCTGTCCTGTTTCTGTCTAGTACTGGGTAAAACCTCAGATGTGTATTGGGCTTGGGAGTAATTGGTCACCTGGCCAGAGTAAACTGAAGTCTAATGTAATTCTGTATGTAGATGTCCATTACCTCTGCCCCATTGTCCAGCAGGGGAAACTGTGTCTACTGCTAATTAGCTGCCAATTGAGGAAGAATAGGCTGGTCGGCATGGCTTTTGAGTCTGGTGTCAGCCATTGTCCCATTATACAAGGAAAGCCTGCTAGAGTCTTGAGGAAAGGGGGAAGCTGACACCTGAATGTTTGAAATGTATTTGACAGCCTACTGGAAATTATTGAAGGGGTGAAGTCCTTTTGATACCATTTTCTACCTGTGGAAATTGAATTATTGGTGGAGGTGCAAACTCCTTATCTTTGATCAGCTAGGAAGTACTGTCAACAATGGGGTTGTCACCTGTAACTTGGACTAGGGAAATCTTTTCATGTATGTGGATCTCTGGAAATCCCATTTATGTCTGAGATTTAATTAAAAACTAGTTCCTCCCCTCCCCAAGGAAGTTGCAGCCTCCAGGCGTATTTCATAGTATAAAACCGCAGCTAGGATAGCCACAACTTGTAGTTCTTGGAGGTAGCTCACACGGCTAGAACTAACCTGGTTCCTGACCAGAAGTGCGTACCCCCCGCAACAACGCCAGATCGATACGCTGTTACGTTTATTTCCCCGTTTATTTTGGTAAGCAAAATCGCTTTGTGTGTTATCTTTGTAACCTCTTATTTTTGTAACTTTTATCTTGTAACATTTTTACTTTGTCTTTTCGTAATCTTTTGTATATATTAAGTTCTGCATTGTTCTATGTTTTTATGGAATATTAAATCATTATTTAATAAGCTTGACTTCTGCTGTACTAAACTAACACTCATAGCCTAGAAGAGACTGCAGTATAGCTGTGTATAGATCTGTAGGAAGTGAGTTCCGCACGATGTAGGTAGCGTGTGGTGATGGATTTTAGCCTGTCATGTGTTTGATTCAATAAAGGTATTTCGACTCTACCTACATCGTGCGGAACTCACTTCCTACAGATCTGTACTTGGGGTCCAAGCAACCCAGTTTCCTGCACTGTCGGTGGACGGAGGTTTGTGAGCGGATTTCCACACACTTTTATAGCTGTGTATAAGTCCGTGCCTAATTGTATGCTTGAGCAACACTACCATATGAAATTGTAATTGCATTGTGTGTGGGGGCGTTTGTCATACGTTGGCCTAAAGCGCGCAGCTGACCCAACGTACGAAACGCCAGTGCGAGTAGCTAACAGTATCGTTCGGAACGACTGTTAGTGGTTTTGCGTCACTATAGTGTAAGATTGCAACGGTATGTGTGTGCGTGGCGCTCTCGTATTTGGCCTAAGCGCAGAGCTGACCCAAATACGAAAACGCAGATTGCGTATTGAGCACTCGATAGCTGAGTGAACGTGTCTAGCAACACTAGTGGTGGCAGTGGGAAGTGTTTGAGGGGTTCCAGCCTTGTTTGTAGCTTAAATAAGGCTGTTCCCCGCTTAATCTGGTCAAACCCGCAGTCGGGAACCGTATACGCAGGCGTGCCGCGGGCCGGTTCCTGACACTCTGCATGTGTTTTTGTAAGGCAACATCTTCCATTTTATTGCATTTGTTTTAAATGCAAGCTGTGTATCCTGTCAATAATTAGGCTCTGCACATACATGCAGTTGGCCAATCAGATGCAGCCTGCCTTATAGAGAATCTGTATTGTTAAAATCGCACAAAAGTAAACATACCAGTGCGTTAGGGGACATCTCCTATTACCCTCTGTCACAATTTCGCCGCTCCTCGCCGCATTAAAAGTGGTTAAAAACAGTTTTAAAAAGTTTGTTTATAAACAAACAAAATGGCCACCAAAACAGGAAGTAGGTTGATGTACAGTATGTCCACACATAGAAAATACATTCATACACAATCAGGCTGTATACACCCTTCTTTTTGAATCTCAAGAGATCATTTGTGTGTTTCTTTCCCCCTGTTCTCATGCACTGAAGTTTCAGGCTGCTCTTTTCTTCCTGCAAACAGCTTTGCCCTTGTCTGTAATTCCTCAGTATGTGAAACCCCAGCCAGCTCAGAGGAGGATTTATCCAGCTTGTAAAAGATATGAGAGAAGAGAGAAGCTGCTCTAATCTAAATAACACACAGGCAGTGTGCATAGAGGGGCCTGGAGGGGGGAGATGCATCACAGAACCACAACACTGAAGAACTTGGCAGCTTTCCAGACACAGGCTGACAAGTCTGACAAGAGAGAGATAAGTTGATTTATTACAGAGATGGTGATAGTAGAACGTGCTGCAGTAAGCCAGAGCACATTAGAATAGCTTTTGGAACTTGTAGGATGATAAAAAACAGGATGCAATTTTTGTTACTGAGTCTCTTTAAGAAGTGCTGCCACCTCCTCCTGATGCATGGTGAGGCCTGCTCTGAGTGGAACCTGTACTGTTAAACCACTGTATGGTCTTGGCCAGCATGCTACAACTCAGTTTCAGGCTGTTGGCTATCTTTTTATAGCCGGGGTCATCTTACTGTAAGAAAAAGTGGAACAATTATTCCTTTTGTAAGCTGCTCAGATCATTCTCTACAATGAGGTACCATGCTGAACTAACAGTGGCCAGTAGGAGAGGAAGTGACACCAATTTTACACACCGGCTCCCCATGCACACCTGATACCTTGCTTGCTTGCTATGGTAACTAGTAACATGACTTCAGGGAGGTAAAATGTCCAACTGGGCAGAATGTGCTCACCTTTGTTCACAGCGTTTGTGTGAGTTATTTTAATGGCAAAGCAAATTTACACTGTTGTACAAGCTGTACACTGACTTCTCTGCATTGTTTCAAAGTGTCATATCTTTAGTGTTGTTCCATTTAAATATTAGATAATAGAATATTTACCAAAATGTGAGAGGTGTCACTTTTGCTAGATACTGTAGGTCCCCTAAGAACAGAATAGGATCTTAAAGATATCTGCGAGGCTGCACATGTTTTTTGGAATTTATATATGAGGCTAACCCAGATGTGGGTTTTTTGGTCATCTACAACACCACACCAAAACATTTTGTAACCCTAATAATGCACTTATTCAAATAAAGTAGTTAATTAATTGTTCCACCCGTTGTGTCACTTACCATCTTTATTTTGGTTGTCCTAAGCACATTACTGTAACGATTGTGGAATCGTTTTCGTGGTCAGCGCACGAGATGCGCACTGACACAGCGAAAACCTTCCACAAGCGTATAATTTGGTGAACCCAGGCTAGGTGCAATGCACCAGCAGAGGGCAATTCCCACCGGCAGATGGCGCTGTGGAGTGCAGACGAGTACAATCGCTGCACGGCCACAGATGCCAGATGGGGATTGTACAGATCAAGACAATGCGGGGTTGAACAGCCCATAAAGAGAAAGAGCACAGGGACAGGACAAATGTGTGTTCACCAATCTAGTCGTGACCCTGCGACGGTGAACACACATCAGCAGAAACAAAAGTAGGAACGCGATTGCGAGAAAGGCGATCGCCAGAAGTGACACAAGACAGACTAGAGCAGAACACAAGAGGAGCAAGGCACAGCAAATAATACAATGAGAATGATAAAGAAAATAACAAACGCTAACTAAACGCTAACACCGCACTCATTCGCAACAGCGAACGCGTTTATAGCGCGGTCTCCGCGTGTTAAGCACAACAGAGACAAGCACGCCTAACTAACCACCGACAGACAAACACGAAACAAAGAACGTGAACGCTTGCTTAACGGTTACCTCACCGAGCCTACAGCAAGCGCCCGTATCAGACAAGACAGACAAACGAGAAACAGGAACTAGGCAGAAAGGATCCACCGCTCTTCCGCCAGAGCAAGTGTGATCCAAGCAGGAACACAGATCAGAAAGATCCACAGCCGCTAACGCTAGCGGCTAGTGCAATCTAAACAAGACAGATCAGATGAGGTAGCCGGAAGCAACCGCAGCTCCAGCTTACACTCCAGAAACTAGATCAGAAGGATCCATAGCCACTAGAGGCTATTGCGATCCAGGCAAGACAGATTAGACGAGGTAGCCAGAAGCGACCGCAGCTCCAGCTTACACTCCAGAAACTAGATCAGAAGGATCCACAGCCACTACCGCTAGAGGCTATTGCGATCCAGACAAGACAGATCAAAAGGGGCTACCAGTAACTACCGCAGCACCGGTTAGCACCCCAGACAAACAGAACGATTTCCTGTCGACTACCGCTGGGACAGGACAATTGCAACAGACAAACAAACAGATATGCAATCCTAACTGCACTAGGGAACCTGCCTATTGCAGTCCCAAGAATTACTCTAAGATAACTTTAACAAGAAGTAGCTTGGCTGACACTCTAGGAGTGTTTACTACAAACCCTGAAGGAATGACCAGCCAAGCATTCTGGGAGCAGAAAGCTCTTATAGAGCCAGTCATCAATGGAGGCAGGTAGGGGATTTGCATAACGAATGTATGCAAATGCTTGAGCAGCAGAACAGACCAGAAACTTGAAATGGAAAGACAGGTCTCTCTTCCAGAGACCTGAAGCCCACAGACTAGAGGAATGGTCAAACAGCTGTCTGCCAGTGCAGCCAGCTGAGCGGATCATCACAATTACTATATAGGCTGTACCTCCAAACCTCAGAAGATTAGATCTGGTGAGCATTAGAGAAAAATCATACAAGGCTCTGAAGATAAGACTGTCCCTCGTCATTTCAGCCAAAAGTAAGAAGGGAGAATTGGCACCTTGAAAGTAATCAGGCTGAAAGCTATCTCACCACATTAACCCACAGGATTGAGAAGGCTGTTTGGACACACAAGAAGGTTCGTAAAACCTTCTGGATCTTTGGTCTCAATGAGGAGGTAGAGATGTCCAGCTTTTTACAACATGTCTCATCTGAGAACACATTTTCTTTTTCCTAGGATAATAATTTGCCATATAATTGTTTTACTTTTTTAAGCTATTTACTATTGGTCTGTATAGCTTTTCTTTTTCTTTTCTTCCCCTTTTCTTCCTGCTTGCCAAATCTCATGGCCTTTTTTATTACTATAAATTATTTATTTTATTATTCAATTTTGTTGGAAAAGAAAAATTAAATGCCCATTTAGGAGTCTCGCTTGTATTTTGGATTACACTTTACATTATAATTGCGTTTTAGATGCCACTATATTTTAGCAGAGAAAATGTTTAAGGTTTGCTTCTATTCACCATGTGACTGGAGAAGGAGCCAGGGGGCGGAGCAGTAAGCCTCATGAAATACAGGAAGAGGGATGAGCCATACCTTGGTTCTAAATATGGCAGACATCAATGGGAGGACATAAACAGATCATACAAAATAATACTGGTGGCATGGTGGAAAAACATCACGGCACCACCAGAAAGAGCAGCACAAAACCAAAACATGGCGGCAACAAATGCAAGAAAGGTAAATAAATTGCAAGAAAGGCACAAATGCATCATCAGATGCACAGATATATTTTTAAATTGTAATATTTTTTAGCTCTGGAAAATCTTTTGATGCTGTACAGTGAAGGGGAAGATGGCACTATACATGTAATTCACATATCTTATTCCATATTCCAACAAACTTGTTTGCAATGAAAAAATATTGAAATAAGTTGTATGTGATTATGCTGCATGTGGTGTCACAAGATGATCAGGAGCTCAAATGGCAATAACAGGTGAGAATAACAAAAACATCGGCAGGTATTGCTTCATCAGACCTGTTGATCAAACATGTGCCTGACTTGTGACATTACAGTCAATACTGGTGTCTAGTAGAACATTGTTATTCGATTTTTCTTATACTAATCTGGAATTTTATTAGCATACGTTCTTGCAATAACACTTTAGTAATTCTTCCAGCATAGCACCCTGGTCCCCATGGATGAGGTGGTGAGAGGACAAAAAAAAGACTAGCGAGAGGGGGCTATTGGGAAACATTTATAGCATTGGTCCTTTAGGGGTCAAGTGGGCGGGGCTTAACCCTACTGTGCATGCCATGGAGACAGATGGAAATATATATATTGCTCTAGACGAGCACTGAAAATAAGAAATCACGTAAGACTTGGTTATTTATGTCAATATAACAGCACAGCAATACAGCTGCACACTAGCACCTGACACATGCAGACACCCTGACTGGCTACAGTAAAATGGCCACTGACTCCTGGAGCTGAGGACAGTTTTAAGTCTATACAAGACAGCATTTTTTCCAATTTTAGAACAGTATTTGTGACAGTATGGACATTCTGATTTATTTAGAATACTTTGAAAAGTCAGTTTACGTTGTCTGTGAAGTAATTTATTGTATCCTTATATTTGGAAATGCATGAGCTGCGAGAACATGGCCGCCAGGAGGTGGCAGGAGACACCGTTTTTGGCCAGGTTGTTGCTCTAGTGTTGGAGAGAACACATTCCATATATGGGCATCCCATGACTGCAGTGCAGAGCAGCGCAGATTACACCCGGAAGTATCTTCCTGATTAGAGAAGAGGAGGACAGCTGGAGGGGGAGCTTTGAGGAGATCGATGCTGAGTGCTGTGAAGGTGGTGAAGTAGCTTCTTATCATTGGTCAGAATTAGAGATACCATAATAACAGAATCAGAGGTCTGTATTTTTATTGATAAATGAATTGTTTAATTGATTTGCAACCTCCATCACCTTTTCCTGCTTCTCTCAAGCTGCTCCTCGTTCTCTTTCCACCCTCCATGTACGATTCTGCTTCCTTTCTGTTTCTCTCCCTTTCCCTCTCCTCTCTCCCTCCTTCTTCCTTTTTTTTATTCCTTCCCCTTATCCCCCTATTCACTCTATCATGCTATTCTGCCACCCTGCATCCTCAATATTCATAAATAATTCAAGAGAGATTTAAATGGACATTGGAAGAGGGGCCATTTAGCTGTTTAAAGGTGCGTGCACATGCACTATTACTGTCACCTGCTGAAATTGGGACATAATCCCTCAGGGAGCGGTTCAGGGTCGAGTTCTGTACAGATACTTCACTAGCCTGGAGGGGACAGGGAGGCTGATGGCGCAGTGCACAACAGAGAGGTAAGGAGGACAGCAATGGTCTAAGCCGGGTACCTGAACAGGGTACTCCGGTTTCCTCCTATATTCCAAAAACATACAGATAAGTTAATTGGCTTCCCCCTAAAATTGGCCCTAGACTACGATACATGCACTACATGATACATACATAAGACATATGACTATGGTAGGGACTAGATTGTGAGCCCCTCTGAGGGACAGTTAGTGACAAGACAATCTACTCTTTACAGCGCTGCGTAATATGTCGGCGCTATATAAAAACTTTAAATAAATATATGCTTCTATCATATGTGTAATAAACTGAGTCTGACACCAAGACGGTGGTGATGGTGCCACCCCCTTGTCTACCTTGAACCTTGACCTCAACAGGTTAATGCCCAAACATCATATAAAGTTACATTGGGTCAACCTCGCTGTATGTAAGTGACCTAACCTCAGAGATCATCTCCTACCTTAATCTATTTATACAGGGCCCTGCGGCCAAAGGGAAGGGGCATATGGATTTACAAGATATGAAATAACCTCTATGTACTAGAGAGACCAAGTTATCTTTCCACAGTATACCAGGGAGATCTGTAATGTCTCCCTCAAACGCTCCTTCTTCCCAGAGGCCACATAGGATTGTGAAGTCTGCAGCCACCAACACTGACATGGATAATAAGAGGAGGTGGTGCCAGGCTGTACAGCTTGATGGGCAGTACGGTGTCGTAGTGGTCAGGGCTCGGCGCCTTGCAGCGTGGGGTCCCGGGTTCGGATCAGGGCACTATCTGCACAGAGTTTGTATTTTATCCCTGTGTCTGTATGGGTTTCCCCCAGGCACCCCAATTACCTCCCACACCCCAAAAACCTACAGAACACAAGGTAATTGGCTTCTCCCCAAATTGTCCCTAGAGTACGATACATATACTACACGATACATACAGCACATACACATATGACTATGTTAGGGATTAGATTGCGAGCCCCTCTGAGGGACAGTTAAGTGACGACAATATATACTATGTACAGCACTGCGGAAGATGTTGGTGCTATATACAGTGGCTTGCAAACGTATTCGGCCCCCTTGAAGTTTTCCACATTTTGTCACATTACTGCCACAAACATGCATCAATTTTATTGGAATTCCACATGAAAGACCAACACAAAGTGGTGTACACGTGAGAAGTGGAAAGAAACTCATACATGATTCCAAACATTTTTTACAAATCAATAACTGCAAAGTGGTATGTGAATAATTATTCGGCCCCCTTTGGTCTGAGTGCAGTCAGTTGCCCATAGACATTGCCTGATGAGTGCTAATGGCTAAATAGAGTGCACCTGTGTGTAATCTAATGTCAGTACAAATACAGCTGCTATGTGATGACCTTAGAGGTTGTTTAAGATAATATTGGGAGCAACAACACCATGAAGTCCAAATAACACACCAGACAGGTCAGGGATAAAGTTATTGAGAAATTTAAAGCAGGCTTAGGCTACAAAAAAATGTCCAAAGCCTTGAACATCCTTCGGAGAACTGTTCAAACAATCATTCAGAAATGGAAGGAGTATGGCACAACTGTAAACCTACCAAGACAAGGCCGTCCACCTAATCACAGGCCGAACAAGGAGAGCGCTGATCAGAAATGCAGTCAAGAGGCCCATGGTGACTCTGGACGAACTGCAAATATCCACAGCTCAGGTGGGAGACTCTGTCCATGGGACAACTATTAGTCATGTACTGCACAATATTTGCCTTTATGGAAGAGTGATAAGAAGAAAGCCATTGTTAACAGAAAAGCATAAGAAGTTCCGTTTGCAGTTTGCCACAAGCATGTGGGGGACACAGCAAACATCTGGAAGAAGGTGCTCTGGTCAGATGAGACCAAAATGGAACTTTTTGGCCAAAATGCAAAACGCTGTGTGTGGCGGAAAACTAACACTGCACATCACTCTGAACACACCATCCCCACTGTCAAATATGGTGGTGGCAGTATCATGTTCTGGGGGTGCTTCTCTTCAGCAGGGACAGGGAAGCTGGTCAGAGTTGATGGGAAGATGGATGGAGCCAAATACAGGGCAAGCTTGGAAGAAAACCTCTTGGAGTCTGCAAAATACTTGAGACTGGGGCGGAGGTTCACCTTCCAGCAGGACAACGACCCTAAACATAAAGCCAGGGCAACAATGGAATGGTTTAAAACAAAACCTATCCATGTGTTGGAATGGCCCAGTCAAAGTCCAGATCTAAATCCAATCAAAAATCTGTGGCAAGATCTGAAAACTGCTGTTCACAAACGCTGTCCAGACTGAGCTGGAGCTGTTTTGCAAAGAAGAATGGGCAATGATTTCAGTCTCTAGATGTGCAAAGCTGGTAGAGACATACCCTAAAAGACTGCAGCAAAAGGTGGTTCTACAAAGTATTGACTCAGGGGGGCTGAATAATTACGCACACCTCACTTTGCAGTTATTTATTTGTAAAAAATGTTTGGAATCATGTATGATTTTCGTTCCACTTCTCACGTGTACACCACTTTGTATTGGTCTTTCACGTGGAATTCCAATACAATTGACTCATGTTTGTGGCAGTAATGTGACAAAATGTGGAAAACTTCAAGGGGGCCGAATATGTTTGCAAGCCACTGTAGGTAATAACAATAATATTGTTGGGGTTCCTATGACGATAGAGGCCTGCTAAATTAGATGAGACTGCCCATATTACAAAGCCATCCCTTGCATGATGTGCCTCTGTCTGGCATGGACTTAGAGCAAATGTCCAGAGAAACAACGTTTAGCCAGTTTCTGTGGACCTGCCTGCCCTCTGCTAGCCACCATGCCTGAAGTATTTATTTTACCACTCTTTAGTAAACTTTATGTTGCATATGGCCAATGCTCTTGCCCATTTGTATGCACTTGCAACTTTGTGTTGAGCAGGGCGCAATATTATGTAACAGAGTAATCACATACCATGCTTGAGTGAACCCTCCTGGTGTACATGACTAGGGATAAGCTTCCCATGTGTTGGCCTGTGGCAGAGGGGGTTAATGCACTCTGGTTGCCGCCTCTGGCAACAGTACTTCATGCTGTACTCCATCACTTCGCTACTTCCTTTTTCACAGCTGGAAGGAGGAAGTATCAGAGAGAGGCTGCAGCGGCCCACATAATAAGGGTCGGTTTCTGTGCAGCAGTGTTTTGAAAGCTAATCCCTACTCATAACCTTCCACCATCCATTCCACTTCCCATACCTCTCTCACTTCTGTCCTCCATTCTCTTTCACTCTTGCTCCATTTTTTTTTTTTATGCTTTTTCACTAGCTTTTTTCACGATAGACAATGATTCAATGGCTGCCATGTTTCTGTCTAGTTGCCAGTCACTGCTTGCTTCATTCCTACAACCCATGGCACACTGACCCACACCCTCTATAAGAGCCCTCGTTGTGAATAAAGGGCAACTACAGCAAAAGTAGAAATTTAGTTAAATCTGACAGAACCGACAGGTTTTTCACTTGTCCATCTGCTTATGAGTATTCTCATGGTCTTCTTTATTTTTAAAAGCATTTCCTGAATTGCCGTTGCTGAGGGCCCATTCACACTTGCTAATCGCGAAAGGCTAGCGATTTTGCTAGCGTTTTGCTCTGGCGGTTTTTGGCGATAACGCCCTAAAAAAAAAAAAAATCACCATTCACACCTGGCAATTTTTTTTTTCTTTTTAGCGATCGCATTTTGCGCTTCTATAGCACTAAAACACGATCGCCAGGAAATCGCCTGAAAATGGTGCAGGCTACGTGTTTGCGTTTAGCGGTTTTAGGTGATTTGTGGCGATTAGCGCAAATCGCCCAAATGAGAATGGGCCCATAGACTTTTATTACCCTAGCGCTTTGAAAAGCGCTAGCGTTTGAGAGTTTTGCCGAAATCACCGGCAAAACGCTCAAGTGTGTCTTAGGCCCCATTTACACTTAGGCCCAGTTCACACTTGCGGTTCTCTGCCAAACGGACCAGATGACCTGACCGGATCCGGATTGGAACCGTACGGTTCTGATCCGGATCCGATCAGGATCCGGTCAGGTTGCATCAGGTGTTCATCAGGATGCGATCCGGATCCGTTTGGCAAAAGATAGTAGAAATAGAATAAAAATGTTGGAGTCTGGGAGGTCAGCAGAAGGTGGACCTGTGGAATCAGGCCCTCCGCTGTTTAGCACTCACCTCCACCTCCGACATACTGCCAACATCTCCAGCACGTTTAAAATCACTGCTGCTCCACTCCAAAATGCTTGCCCATGTGTCCCCATCCAAAATCGCCGCTTCAATACGCAAAGGAAGTGGGGTAGAACATCCGGATTTTTAGCCAGTGTGTTGTGCGCTCTCCGGGTTCTCATTGGTTTGTATTGGCCGGATGGTGCAGTCCGGCTCCGCTCCGGATACGGCTGCCGGAGGAGCCGGACCAAAAAATAGCGCATGTTGGGTCTTATGCCGGAGTCCAGATCCGGTCCGGATCCGGTCCGGACGAAACGGATGCATAGGCTTTCATTGCTATGCCGTGCGTCCGTTCCGTCCTGTTAGCTTCACAGAGAATACTGTTGACCTTACCACTGCGGAAAGGAACTTCCCGGAGCACAGAGTCTAAGTGACCACGGGTCTTCACCCACGACCCCTTGAGGGGGAAGCAGGAACACCCCCCTAACGGGGATGTCGGACTTCGCTGCCTAGTGCCCACCAGGTTGTGCCCAGGTCGTCCCAACAGTGGTTCAGAGAACAGCAACGCTGCAATATGGGATAGCAAGGTACAGAATCAGCAGGCGATATCGTGGTCAGACAGTTCCAAGGTCAGGGCTGGCAGAGTTCAATCAAAACGGTAAGGCAATCCAAGGGTCGAGGCAGGCAGAGTTCAGGCAACACGATAAACAGGCAAAGGTCGGGGCAGGCAGAGATCAAGTGGAAACAGGAACAGGCCGTGGTCAACAACAGGAATCAATCAGGATACAAGCGGGCAGAGACACAGGTTACTGCTAGCAAGCTGTAAGAACTGACAGCAATGATGCTCATGGCTAGCTGGTTTAAATAGGCCGTTTGGCGCCAAGGACTGAACGCCACGCATGCGCACAAGCGGACGCATGGACGCATTGCGCATGCGTAGAAGCACGCACATGCGTACTATTGTCCGCATGGTACCGGGTGCGCGCGACTGCGCCTGTGCGAACTACACGGCGTGGTGACATCACGCCCAAGGAAGTAACGCCACGCGGGATGCATAACAAATGCCGGCCCCTCCTGCGCACGCGAGTGCATACCGATCCCCGGGACTGACACGCAGGAAGCCGGTGAGTATGACACGTCCGTTCTGCATGCGGTCCGGCTCCGGCACGGCGATTCCGGACGGCGACCGCTAATGTGAACCGGGCCTAAATCAGTTGGTAAGTTTTTTTTTTTTTTTTTCTTCGCTATAGCAGTGCATTATGAAAAATCTTTCAGTTAAAAGCGTACAGTGTGAACTGAGCCATTGGGAAACATGGGCATTAGTTTGAAAATCAGTTGTCCTTTCAGTTACAACAGAGCAACTGATTAAATGTAAATGGGGCCTTACTGTCAAAAGTGTGCAAGAGAGTAAGGAGGCTGGCTGATATCTTACTACTGTATTTTGGCAGTTAAACTGCCGTTCAAAAAAATGCATTTGAAAACAAATAAAACCCTGAGAATTCCCCCGAGGAGTTGGACTAGACCAAAGTCTGTTGGTTCTGTCAGATTTTAAATGCTTAATTTTTTGCTGTAGTGCTCCTTAAAGAGACTCTGAAGCGAGAATAAATCTCGCTTCAGAGCTAATAGTTAGCAGGGGCATGTGGCAGGAATCAGAACGCCCAGCAGGTTAAAGGTAACTTCAGGTAAAATACTAAAAATACATGCTGTATCTTTATAAGGCCTCTTGCACACTACACGCGATTCCGATTTTTAATCGTTTTTCCCCAGCGATTCCAATTTTTAATCGGTACTGCATGCTGCGTTTTATCAGCGGTTTTCTTTTGATAGCATCCAGGGAAAATCGGATTCGCAAATCGGAATCTCAAATCTGATTTGCAATGTGCAGGGAGCTTAACATTGCCCTTTTGTGATCACCAATTGCCCTCAGTCTAGCAGTGTAATATCTACTCCAGTTTATAGCCAGTAGGGGAGATGCCAATTCATTTGCCAGTATGTTTCATGGCATCTCTGTATTATCTTGTACCCACACAGGTTGTGTTTTTTTTATGCTATTTCATGTAACAGTAATTTATTTGTTTTACAGCACCAACTTGCTACTTAGTGTGATCCCTTCTGAAGCCCCTCATTACTCAGCCTCAAGACAGTCATTCCCTTCCATAACTAAGTCAGAGAAGATGTACAAGGACACAGAGGGGATACACGACCGACTGATAAAACTCACTTTGGAGATCCTTCATCTTCTGACCGGGGAGGTAAGGATGGCATCACTTTCATCTCTAATAGTAAAGCACACACCTGACTATGGGCTGGTGCACACCGAGCGGGTTTTTGGGTGTTTTTGCAGCCGCTTGCGGCTGCGGATACGCTTGGTCAATGTATCTCAATGGGGTGGCTGAAACGCATACTCCCGAGGTGAGGCATTTTTTGGATTGCGGAGGCGTTTCTGCCTCCAATGTAAAGTATAGGAAAAACGCAAACCGCTCTGAAAAACGGCAGTTTAGAGCGTTTTTTGCAGGTGTTTTTGTTACAGAAGCTGTTCAGTAACAGCTTTACTGTAACAATATATGAAATCTACTACACCAAAAACGCATCCCAAAACTGCAAAATGCTAGCTGAAACACTACAGAAAAATAAGAAAAAGCGTTTCAAAATCTGCTAGCATTTTGCGGATCTGCTAGCGGGTTTTGGTGTGCACCAGGCCTAAAGGAGGATTCTGGGAGTGGCAAATGACATCCCTCTTAAAATAAAACACACCTGACTGGAGAGTGGAGGAGGATTCTGGGAACGTGACATCACATGACTCTTTTTCACTGCTCTTGAAGCAAAAACCTGACTACAGCGGTGAAGAGGATCCTGAGAACGTGATATGGCATCACTCTTTTCACTGCTAATAAAAGGCAGATCTGACTGGAAAGGTGAGAAGGATTCTGGGAGTGTCACATGACATCACTATTGATTCTGGGAGTGTCACATGACATGACTGTTTATATTATTTAAAAAAAATGGAGCATGCGGTAGCGCACATGGCCTTCTGGACGTAGCCACTACTACCAGAAGGCTTAAATGGTTAAAGTTTCATCTTCAGGGATGAAGATCAGGTTCTGTATGCTGCCTGAAGAAGAAACAAAGTTTTGAAAGCTTGCAAGAAAATTGTGCACAGTTAGTTAAGGTATTACCTTAATGAACGTTTGTTTTTATTTTTTTATTATTATTATTATTGTTATTATTAGGCTTATGGCCCAGTGGAGAAGACTGACAGCTGTGAGACTTCCAGCAGTCTTCCTATTGCACCACAAGGACAGGGCAGAAGTCAGAGCCCCCACTTGGAGCCCCCACCTCCCTCACTGACAACTAAAAGAAACAGCAAGAAAATCCAAGAAGCTACCAACAAGACCAATGAGCTGCTGACAGGAGAGGTGAGCAGTGCTGGGAATCATGGGATGTTATCCAGTAACGCTAGGGATGTGGAGGGTGACTGTATCATTGTGTTTGGCAGGTTCCTATGAGCTGCCAGGATGTCACTGACAGTTTCTCCATTGAAGAGTGGCAGTATTTAGAAGGACACAAGGATGTGTATAAGAATGTTGTGATGGAGAATCACCCACCCCTCATATCACCAGGTAAGGAGGATTTAAGTTTGTGCACGGCTGAAAGTGCAAATCCACTTTTGTTAAACAGACTCTGTATTAAAAACAAATACCCTTGGGGTGTACTCGCCTCAGGAGGGGGAAGCCTCTGTATCCTATCGAGGCTTCCCCCATCCTCCTCCATCCCACGGTGGTCTCTGGCTGCCCCTTGGAAGGCACAGCGACAATTTGACAGGCCGTTCAATATTTACCTTCCCTGGCTGCAGAGGGAGGCGCTGTTGCGGCTCTCTGCTTGGAAATAAACGGAAATAGCCGATCCCGAGCCGATTTTTCTTAATACAGATTTTCTTTAAAGGAGAAACGGGGATCAGCCATGTATGGTGAGCTGTCCTGATGCTCACTAAATAGCATGCTTCACTGTCGCTGTTAACCAGCCTGCAGGGTGCACTTTGTTAAATCGGTCCGCACCAGCCTTGCTGTAACATCGCATAGATCTAACATTGCAGTGCGACTTTCTACATTACAATGCATCCGTTACATTGCGCCGCACTGCCCCGTTCTGAACTGGGCCTGAATCTGGACCTGTGAGGGGTTGGAAGGAGCGTGACACTCCCAGTCTGACAATCCCTGCTAGCTCCCGTCTGCAGTGGCTGTATGCTGTATGCACAAAAACAAGGTAAGCAAGTCGAAATAATAATTTTCTTGAAGAGGTGCCTGTTTTTTGTTTTAGAAAGTTAGATACTTTCCTCAGTAGGGAGAGGCCTCTGGATGATCCAGAGGCTTCCCCTGTCTCCCTCCTGTGCTGTGCTGGAACCCTCCTAACAATCTTCAACATTAAAGGTAAAGATTGTTTGCGGCGTCCCTCACTCCTGCCTGTGTAGGAGCGTTGCCTGACTGCGTAGGCGCAAAATACGGCCTACACAGCAGCACAGGCCGCTCGGGCACAGCTTCTTACTCTGTGCATGAGCAGCTCTGTGCTACTGCGCAGGTGCAAAACCACTGGCCACACTCGTACACACAGGGGAGCGGGGCCGCAAAGATAAGGAAGGTCCCAGCCGGCAGCGTAGGGGTGATGGATGATCATCCAGAGACTATAGTTTCACTCAGGCCCCTTTTACACTAGGCCACTTTCTTTGCATTGTGTTACCCTTTCTGCATGCAGTAAAAAAAAAAAAAAAAAAAACAGCAAAGGAGGTCTATGGGGCCTACTACACGAACCACGCTGCGCAGCGCTGGAAGTGTCTGATTTACTGCCGATCCACCTCAAAGCCAACAGCGCATTACCGTTAGACTTCCAAAGTGACCAAATGCATATTAGTCAATGGGCAACGCAGAAACTTTAAATACGTTAATCTCCCTGGCATTCTGGGTAATGCGTACATAAGTACGCATTGCCCTTTTTGTTAATTTTTTTTTTCCCGCTTGCTGTAGCTAGCGTATTGCTAGCTACAGCAGTACGCCACGCCGTCCCTGTCCACATCCACCCTCCCAATCCCCGCCGGCCATACTTACGCGTCCGAGATACCACGAGAAGTGTGACTTCCTATCGTCGCTTCTTCCATCGCCATTGGTGATGATCGGTCATGACATCATGGGGAGCTCCGATCCTTCCCATTGCGCAGCCTGGCGGTGATGTGCCAGGCTGCTCTATGCGTTTCGGGGGGGACAGCCCTTTTAGCGGCACATCGTGGCGGATTGGCGGGTAGCGGCGGCGATCGGACAGAACATGTAGCTACCAAAGTGCTAGCTACATGTTCTGAAAAAAAAAGTAAGTAAAAAGACCCTCCAGGGGCTGAGCAATCCTCCTTGGCGTACATGGACGAGCTGAGCTCGTCCATACCGCCAAGAAGGTTAATGGCACGCATGAACAGAGTGACGCAAATATGACGGGCAACCCAGGAATCCCAATGATGTACTATAATAATAATGTTTCAGCGAGCTCCACCCCTAATACACCTTATACAATCCCGTGGGTATGCTGCAAATTCAAATGTCACACCAACATATAGAGAATATAAAAAACACAAAATTTGCGCTGCCTCACAGTCCACTAATAGCAAGGAACGGACCAAAGGGAAGTTCTTGGCCTCGTAGCCACCAACGGCGTAGCTAATCGTCTTCAGTCAACCTCAGACAGAAGAAAAACAAGAAAAAAAATTTATCGTATAGCCTATCAATTCAGACTTGATCCTCCACCAGCTATGGCCCGTGTGATATTTAGAGGGTATCACCTTCTTCCTGTGTTCCACCACCCGCAGGGATTGCCCCCACCTTTGGCTATAGCTGCCCAGACCTCACAGACAGCAACCAGCACATATAGGTAACCACAAAGACCTGGCTTCTCCTCGTTTCAGACTAATGGGATGGCTCACGATTCCAGGATTAAAGAGATAAAATACATATCATTGCGTAGGCTGCTATGCAGATTCTTCAAGCGGGATCAAAGCCCACTATCCACTATGCCACCGTGCCTATGGATTTATGGGGACCACCTCTACCACAAACAGGTGTACCACCACCCAGCAGGACCGTGCTCACCTTTATTCTATGCTGCCCCAGTCATAGACAGCCACACAACACATTGGTAAGCGGTCCTCCACACAGCAGTGCTGGCTAGTATATGTCTCCTCCACGCATAAGTATAATGCAGCCCACTGCAACTGAACAGGCTTGAAATGGTGTAAAATCATTTATTAAGAACAATATAAAAAGAGTACTTCTCACAAGCATGAAAAAGAGTCAGGCATATCATAAAATGTCATGAGGACGTCTCCTCCGTGCACTGCAACCTCCTGTCCGTTTAGCCACGCCGTACGCGTTTCGTCTTACGACTCATCAGGGGCTCTTGGACAGGACTGGTCAGCAGTGCTTAAATACCCTCCCCGTACATCCCCTTAAACCTATCACATTACTTAACCTACTGGTATTTGAGTATTGCACGCCCAAGTACATCAGCGTCCACTTATCCTCCAGCGCGCGATACAGCCCCACTGCGCAAGCGCCTCTCAGAACCCGCGAGACTTCGGAGCATGGTCTGGAGCGCAACCAGAGCTGTTCCGCGTTCCAACGCGAACCTCCATGTGCGTCCCAACATCCCTCCTATTGCGCCTCTGCTCACCTCTCGCGTGATTACGGAGGAGGAAAACTGAACCCACTGCCTCCGTGTCATCATGGCCATCATCTGGCGCTTCCTACTAGGAAGTATTATTCTGCGTTCCACACTACAATAGAGAACAGGAGACCTTACTGCAGCCAATTTCTACCCCATTAACCATAATAAATAAAAACCCTCAATATGTGTGGGTTCGTGCAACTACTCACTTACCATTACATGTGCAAACAGCTACTATAAATACGTGTTATAGTGTCAATAGCATACATAGATATATACCCCACCTAATTGTTAGAGCCCACCCACTATTCATACACTAATCTCTAGTGCTATACAGATAGTAAAAAGTAGTAAATTTTACTGATGTCCCTCACCCTACAGACAGCAAGATTACTGATATCCCTCACCACCTGGCATTAAGGGGGCGACCCCCCAAAAATCACAACCATGTATACAGTGCTTAAAAAACTGCAAAGTAACATTATATATAAGATCCTCCAATATTACACACAATAAACCTGAATCAATGTAACAAATACAGTGTTAACTAGAACCCACGAAGTGTACCCACCAAACATTCCCCCCCTTAATCATCAGCAATGAAGCAATTTAAATCCACCTCAATATTCAAACCCATGGGGTGTAACGTTTTCATTTTATAGATCCATTCTGTTTCTAATTACGAGACTTCCCTGGTCTTGTGGCATCCTCGCCACCTCATAGATAATTTCTGTAGCGCTGTAAATTGTAGCAGAGCAGGGTCACGGTTATGTTTCAAACTAAAATGTTTTGACAGACTATGTCCCTTTACCCCTTTCTCTATATTTCTGACATGTTCAGACATTCTTTCCCTTAACTTCCTTGTTGTCCGTCCTATGTACTGTATCCCACACGGACACCATGCCAGATACACCACATATCTTGAATTACACGTTATACATTCCCTAATCTTAAACTTTTCCCCTGTTGTGAATGACACTACCATGTTCCTTCTTCTGGACCTCGTCTTACAACACGCATTGCATGTCCCACACAGAAAGAAACCCACCTGTCCCAATAGATCCATTGTGTTATTATTTCTGGGCCCATCCACAAAGGTGGGCACCACCAGACTTTGAAAATTTTTTGCCTTCCTATATATAAAAGTCGGCCGGGGGGGTAGGTGGTGCGCTAGTATGTGATCTCCCAACAGCACATTCCAGTGCCGTTTGATGCTCCTTTCCACCTGTCTATATTGAGAGTTGTAGTCCAAGACAATCGCGAACCCATAATCCTTCTCCCCTACTGCTCCTCCACTTCTATCTGTAAGGGTAACTGCCCTATCCATCTGTCTAATCCTCTCCACTTCTTCCACCAACACCTCCCTCCTATAACCCTTTTCCTCAAACCTCTTTATCAAGATCTCACTTTGCTCCAGAAAGTCACTTTCTCTAGTGCAGTTCCTTTTCATCCTGATAAATTGTCCCCTTGGTATATTGCGCAGCCACGTATCATGATGGCAGCTATTGGTTGGTATGTATCCATTCCGATCAGTTTTTTGGAAAAAAGTTTTGGTCCCCACCCCACCCCCTTCTCTATATAAGGTTAAATCCAAAAAATCAACCGTATCTCTGCTCCACTTTGCATCCAATCGGATCCCCAAATTGTTACTATTCAACACATCCACATATTTGGGTATATCCTCTTCCCCCCCCCCCTCCCATATCCATACCAGATCATCGATATAACGCCACCAATGTACAATGGGCCTACTTATATCCATATCCAACACATATTTTTCCCACTTTCCCATAAAAATATTAGCATAACTGGGGGCAAACTGCCACAACTGGTAAGGGACACCAAACAAGTATTACAGAAACTTGAGGGAGTAGTGTTTGGGGAGGGACGGTTCTTTATAACGGCGGACGTCTCCTCTCTGTACACTATTATCCCCCATGTAGAAGCAACCAAGGCAGTAGCAGAAGCGCTAGAAGAAAGAGGGAACCTGAAGGGACAACAGATAGAATTTATAGTGGAGCTCCTTGGGTATTGCTTAAGCCACAATTATTTCTGGTATGGAGGCAGCTATTATAGGCAGAAGGTTGGCTGTGCGATGGGGGCAAAATTTGCCCCCAGTTATGCTAATATTTTTATGGGAAAGTGGGAAAAATATGTGTTGGATATGGATATAAGTAGGCCCATTGTACATTCATGGCGTTATATCGATGATCTGTTATGGATATGGGGGGGGGGGGGGGGGGAGAGGATATACCCAAATATGTGGATGTGTTGAATAGTAACAATTTGGGGATCCGATTGGATGCAAAGTGGAGCAGAGATACGGTTGATTTTTTGGATTTAACCTTATATAGAGAAGGGGGTGGGGTGGGGACCAAAACTTTTTTCCAAAAAACTGATCGGAATGGATACATACCAACCAATAGCTGCCATCATGATACGTGGCTGCGCAATATACCAAGGGGACAATTTATCAGGATGAAAAGGAACTGCACTAGAGAAAGTGACTTTCTGGAGCAAAGTGAGATCTTGATAAAGAGGTTTGAGGAAAAGGGTTATAGGAGGGAGGTGTTGGTGGAAGAAGTGGAGAGGATTAGACAGATGGATAGGGCAGTTACCCTTACAGATAGAAGTGGAGGAGCAGTAGGGGAGAAGGATTATGGGTTCGCGATTGTCTTGGACTACAACTCTCAATATAGACAGGTGGAAAGGAGCATCAAACGGCACTGGAATGTGCTGTTGGGAGATCACATACTAGCGCACCACCTACCCCCCCGGCCGACTTTTATATATAGGAAGGCAAAAAATTGAGGTGGATTTAAATTGCTTCATTGCTGATGATTAAGGGGGGGAATGTTTGGTGGGTACACTTCGTGGGTTCTAGTTAACACTGTATTTGTTACATTGATTCATGTTTATTGTGTGTAATATTGGAGGATCTTATATATAATGTTACTTTGCAGTTTTTTAAGCACTGTATACATGGTTGTGATTTTTGGGGGGTCGCCCCCTTAATGCCAGGTGGTGAGGGATATCAGTAATCTTGCTGTCTGTAGGGTGAGGGACATCAGTAAAATGTACTACTTTTTACTATCTGTATAGCACTAGAGATTAGTGTATGAATAGTGGGTGGGCTCTAACAATTAGGTGGGGTATATATCTATGTATGCTATTGACACTATAACACGTATTTATAGTAGCTGTTTGCACATGTAATGGTAAGTGAGTAGTTGCACGAACCCACACATATTGAGGGTTTTTATTTATTATGGTTAATGGGGTAGAAATTGGCTGCAGTAAGGTCTCCTGTTCTCTATTGTAGTGTGGAACGCAGAATAATACTTCCTAGTAGGAAGCGCCAGATGATGGCCATGATGACACGGAGGCAGTGGGTTCAGTTTTCCTCCTCCGTAATCACGCGAGAGGTGAGCAGAGGCGCAATAGGAGGGATGTTGGGACGCACATGGAGGTTCGCGTTGGAACGCGGAATAGCTCTGGTTGCGCTCCAGACCATGCTCCGAAGTCTCGCGGGTTCTGAGAGGCGCTTGCGCAGTGGGGCTGAATCGCGCGCTGGAGGATAAGTGGACGCTGATGTACTTGGGCGTGCAATACTCAAATACCAGTAGGTTAAGTAATGTGATAGGTTTAAGGGGATGTACGGGGAGGGTATTTAAGCACTGCTGACCAGTCCTGTCCAAGAGCCCCTGAAGAGTCGTAAGACGAAACGCGTAGGGCGTGGCTAAACGGACAGGAGGTTGCAGTGCACGGAGAAGACGTCCTCATGACATTTTATGATATGCCTGACTCTTTTTCATGCTTGTGAGTAGTACTCTTTTTATATTGTTCTTAATAAGTGATTTTACACCATTTCAAGCCTGTTCAGTTGCAGTGGGCTGCATTATACTTATGCGTGGAGGAGACATATACTAGCCAGCACTGCTGTGTGGAGGACCGCTTACCAATGTGTTGTGTGGCTGTCTATGACTGGGGCAGCATAGAATAAAGGTGAGCACGGTCCTGCTGGGTGGTGGTACACCTGTTTGTGGTAGAGGTGGTCCCCATAAATCCATAGGCACGGTGGCATAGTGGATAGTGGGCTTTGATCCCGCTTGAAGACTCTGCATAGCAGCCTACGCAATGATATATATTTTATCTCTTTAATCCTGGAATCGTGAGCCATCCCATTGGTCTGAAACGAGGAGAAGCCAGGTCTTTGTGGTTATCTATATGTGCTGGTTGCTGTCTGTGAGGTCTGGGCAGCTATAGCCAAAGGTGGGGGCAATCCCTGCGGGTGGTGGAACACAGGAAGAAGGTGATACCCTCTAAATATCACACGGGCCATAGCTGGTGGAGGATCAAGTCTGAATTGATAGGCTATGCGATGAATTTTTTTTCTTGTTTTTCTTTTGTCTGAGGTTGACTGAAGACGATCAGCTACGCCGTTGGTGGCTACGAGGCCAAGAACTTCCCTTTGGTCCGTTCCTTGCTATTAGTGGACTGTGAGGCAGCGCAAATTTTGTGTTTTTTATATTTTTTTTATAATCCCAATGATGTGCTTCCTGTCTAGCATCTATTTTATGGCCGCAACGCTCTGGCCAGGCGTAAAACCGGCCTTGATATTGAAGTAAGCTACTTGCAGGTTATTTGCAAGTAGCAATGTTATACTTATTACTGTAGGATTATGAATGAGATGTTTTTTTTTATTTTTTTTACCAGGCTTAATTGAAGCTGCTGAAACTGAATTTACATCTAACTATATTAAGGAGCAAACCCGGGGTCATAAACATCTCCTGCACCATGATAGATCTATTTCTGAGGACTGTACACAACGCACATCTACCTGTGTCAAGGAAGAATCCATCACACACACAAAACATCTCACAAACTTTGGAATTTACTCACCTCTTGTTCATACAGGGCCCTTAACTTCTGGTAACGGGGAACTCCTTGCCTACCACAATGAAAAATGTCTTCCCCAGCCCAATGCTTCTACATCTTCATATGGTGCTTTACCTCCACCTGCTCAAGTCAAGGAAGAACTGCTTCCAGCTGAGGTACATCTCACCCCCTCTTCCAGCTTCTTGACGCTTCATACTCAGTCTACACGAACTCATGTCAAGAAGGAGCCAATCTCACAGAAACCAGAAGACCATCTTCTGCATTCCAGAGCATCGGAGTTTCCTCAGTCTATGAAGGAGGAAACAAATTCAGGTGCTGAAGAAGATTTCACAATTACCACCTTTTTTGTAGGAGAAGATTCCCAGCCTTTACCTTCCAATACAAAGGACATCCAGACTATTAATCAGAACCAGCAGACTGAATGTAATAGAGTATCCTGTTCTTTTTGCGGGGAGTGTTTTTACGATAAAGCTGCACTTCTGGCCCATCACAGCACTCACGCTGGAGAAGAAAACTTTCACTCATCAGGGCAGAGGTCTAATTCTAACCTTGCAGAAAGGAAGAAGTATGTTTGCCCAAATTGTGGTAAGTGTTTTACTCGAGGCTCCAGTCTTGCTGTCCATCAAAGATCCCACACTGGGGAAAGACCTTTTACCTGCCAGATATGTGGGAAAGACTTTATCGTCCGGTCGCATCTTGTGGTTCATCAGCGATATCATTCTGGGGAGAAACCATACACTTGCTCAATATGTGGAAAGTCATTCATCAGTTCCTCGGAGCTTCTGAGGCATCGGAAATATCATATGGAAAAGAAGCCATATTCCTGCTCAACATGTGGGAAAGGGTTCGTCATGAATTCGGCATTGATTCGGCACGAGCGGGTTCATACAAAGAACCCTCAGCTTTCTTGAGGAGCCAATCAGGACTCATAGTGACTGCTGTATGTCAATGGATTATGTGGCCTATATTAGTTACAAGTCTTCACATGTACAGTACTGGTCAAGGCATGCGGAGGAAAGAACCACGTTTTATTTCATGTGAACTTTGTTGGTGATAAGTCTCTTCCATGATAATAAATGGTTATGGTAAAGAATTTCTTAGAAAACTGTACAGTAACGTGTTAGAAGCTCTGTCCACAACACAACTTCAGTTTCTTTTGGAGTGACCCACCATTATACAGTAGAGGGTTGAAATGGCTAAAGTGCTACAAAGATTCCATGTAATGTCTAAGTGCACCATCATTATCCTCCACCATAGTCCAACAGACATATTCAGTAGAATCTCGTGATAGTAAACTCTGATATAGTAAACCTCTTCCTATAGTAAACTCAGTCCCCAGGTTCCTCCACTGTGTACCTGTATAAATATACATGGGCTTGATTCATGAAGCTAAAGGTGGCCACACACGATACAATAAAATTATCAGATTTTACGGCAATTCGATAAACGATTGGATCTCCCGAAAAAACGAAAGCTTTTTTTTTCATTCGACTGAAAAATCCAATTGGATTTCCCGTTTTCTTTGATTTTTATCGATCCGGAATGCCAGATATTTTTCTTCAAACTTTCTAAAGATTGTATGGTGTGTGGTAGATTGCCGAATTATTAATATACACACCCAAGCAATTTTCTCAGTTTTCAATCATTTTTATTATAATTGGGGAAAATATTGAACATATATGTGTGGTACATTGGTCATATTTTTGAAATGTTACAATCAGTCAGAAAAATTGATTTTAATTCTTAAATTGAACAGATATTTAAAAAATGGTATGGTGTGTGGCCACCTTAAATGAAAGTGCGAGCTCAGCATGCACTGGTAACATACGCGCACTCTTTGTAACTAACGGCCACTCCACTCCTCCCACCCTGAGCCAATGGCTTGATAGGACGTGATCCCCGTAAGTTGAATGGCCAAATCGGCTGCCTGTCAAGTGACAGGCAGCCTATTGGGCCAATCAAAGCGCCAGGATCATGTCCTAGAAAGCCACTGGACCCTACAGGACTCAGGGCAGGAGGAGTGGAGTCGCCGTTAGTTACATAAGTTACCAGTGCACGCTAGCTGCACTACCGCAGCATAGCGCGCACTGAGTTCGTGCTACTCATTAAGCTGCCCTGCTTTAGCAGCACAGCTTGATGAATCAAGCCCTATGTATGACTAATCCTGATATAGTAAACTACTTGGCCAGGTCCCTTGGAATTTACAATAAAGGGATTCAACTGTATATACTGTCAGGATTTCAGCACTTTGCAATGTCTCTAATATGTCTAAGGCCTAGCGCCAACTAGAACACTTTCAGTAGTGATTCATGCCTCTAGGAATCCCAGCGATTCCTAAAAGCACTTTGCTACTGAAAGGCTATGGGAGTGAGTCCAAAACAGCGTTGCGATTACAAGCATGCTGCACTGCATTGAGCCGGAGCAATTGCATTCAAGCCAATAAGGGTAAAATCGCAATCCTTCCCTGAGGTTAGCCCCACCCCTGTCCATTTAAAGGACAACTGTAACGAGAGAAATATGGAGGCTGCCATATTGGTTTCCTTTTAAGCTATACCAGCTGCCTGGCACTCCTGCTCATCCCAGCCTCTAATACCTTTAGCCATAGACCCTGAACAAGCATGCTGCAGATCAGATGTCTCTGACACTGTCAGATTTGACCAGATTAGCAGCATGCTTGTTTATGGTGTTATTTAAACACTATTGCAGCCAAATAAATCAGCAGGGCTGCCAGGAAACAGGCATTGTTTAGAAGGAAATAAATATTCATTTGTGTTTTAACAGTACAATGCAAAAGGCTTTGTGGTCAGTAGAGCATCACAGGCTAGACTATTAAATGGACCAGTTTAAAAAAAAGCCATCAGTTTGCTGTTTTTCTTTTGGGGTACCGGTAATTTACTTACATCCAATCTTTTGTATTGCTTTTTAAAGGGATGGGAGTGAGGGCTGGTCCGCATTAGCATTAACAATGGTCCTATTTTTGGAACGGACTGCAGCGGACTTGTGTTACACATAGCTGTGAGCATTAAAAAAGGAACTGTAACCAAGGATTGAACGTCGTCACAATCAGTAGCTGATACCCCCTTTCCCATGAGCAGATCAGGGACAAGGTCCTCCAGCACCCAAGGCTGAGACACCAAAGTGCGCCCCTCCATCCCTCCCACCCCAGCTGTCACACACTGATTGCTATTAGACTAAGAGGGCCACAGTGCCCACAACCTCCCCAACACCTTAATAACTAGTTATATGGCTTGCAGTCACTGCTATGTATCCCCTTTTCTTATTTCTTTCTGCTTCATACACAATTAGGAATGACAGCTGAATGAATTGTGCGCCCCCTCCTACACTGCGCCCTGAGGCTGGAGTAGGCCTGAACGATTTTAGGAAAAAATTGAATTGAGCGATTTCTGTCTGAAATTGCGATTTCAATTCAATTCACGATTTCCTTCAAATCAAGCTTTGCCCCCCCTTTGTTCCCCCTCTGTCCTCCTGTCTCTTTGTGCTCCCTCTGTGTCTCTGTGCCGCTCTGGTTCTCTCTGTCTCTCCCTGTGCCCACTCTGTGTCTCTCTGTGCCTCCTTTGTCCCCAAAGCTGCATTACTTCTGTACATAGCTTCCAGCACGGTCCAGCGATGCCAGTCTATCCACTTCACCTCCTGCAGGCTCTAATGCATGGAATACTTCCTGTATGTCATGTGACATACAGGAACCTGGAGTTTTGGCAAGCACAAGAGCTGGCAGACAGTGATAGAGGACAGACAGCGTTGGACTCATGTGGAAGGTATGTCCAATGCTGCGGGCCGCACGCGCCTGGACTTTGGGGAAGTTTAACCTCCTTAGCGGTATGGACGACTATATACGTCCATCACCGCCAGAGGCTGCCGCTCAGGCCCTGCTGGGACGATTTTTGTGAAATAAAAAGCAGCACACGCAGCCGGCACTTTGCCAGCCGCGTGTGCTGCCTGATCGCCGCCGCGAGCAGCGGCGAAAGAGGGTCCCCCCAGCCGCCCGAGCCCTGCGCAGCCAGAACAAAAGTTCCGGCCAGCGCTAAGGGCTGGATCGGAGGCGGCTGACGTCAGGACGTCGGCTGACGTCCATGACGTCACTCCGCTCGTCGCTATGGCGACGAGGTAAACAAAACAAGGAAGGCTGCTCATTGCGGCCTTCCTTGTTTATTCTGGTCGCCTGAGGCGATCAGAATGACGCTTCCGGAGCGCCCTCTAGTGGGCTTTCATGCAGCCAACTTTCAGTTGGCTGCATGAAACAGTTTTTTTTTAATTTGAAGAAAAACCCTCCCGCAGCTGCCCTGGCGATCTTAATAAAACGCCAGGGAGGTTAAGCCACTTATACAAACTTCCCCCATGTGGAAATGACATGATCACGATAATTGCCACTCTGACGATTCTGAAATTGTGATCTTGGTGATCACGATTTCGGTTTAAATTCGATTTATCTTTCAGGCCTAGGCTGGAGCCTATGCCCGGCCCTGCCCATGAGAAATCTTTACCTTTTCTCAGACAGATCAGCGGGCTCTGTATCGCAGATATTGTGGTGAAACCCCCTCCCACAATGTGATGTCAGCACCTAGGTCCTGAGAGTTTCCGGTCTATGAGCCTTGTTGCACTGTGGGAAATAACAGCTGTTTTCAACTGCCAAGCAACAAGTATCTCCCTCTGTGCATATCTATAAAAAATAATTTTAGCCTATCGCATTATTAGTGGGTGTGGTTATAAATTATTGCAGTTGGCACTGTTTTTATTTCATGTCTGCCAGTAGTAAAGATGATTACCTGCAGGCTGATTGTGGATCAAACATGAACGAATTACATGACGAATATGAATGATTTCTTGATATCTCTTATTTTTAACTTCTCACTTTGCAATGTATCAATTTATTTTTTCCCCTTTTCATTAAAGAGTAGCTGTCGGGCATAAAATCAAAAATCAATTCTTTATTTTTATCTGGTAAACAAGTAATAAGGTTGCTAATCAGGCAATCCAAAAGTTAAAATTGCTATTGTTTTTCTTGTTTATAAATGATCATTCCCCAGTTTACCTGACTCTTATTTGGTACGTTGCCGCACAAAGGAAGTTGCAGGGCATGCTGGGTTGCCTTTTTTTGCTTCTTTATTTCCCCTCAGATGTACAGAAGCAAAAAAGGACAACCCAGCATGCCCGGCAACTTCATTTTTGCGGCAACGTACCAAATAACAGTCGGGTAAACTGGGGAATGATAATTTATAAACAAGAAAAGTACTAGAGATTTTAACTTTTGGATTGCCTAGTTAGCATCCTTATTACTTATTTACCAGATAAAAATAAAGAATTGATTTTTTATTTTATACCCGACAGTTACTCTTTAAAGTTCTCCTTTCACCTAAGAGCAAAGGTGCAGCTCTTCCTGTACACAAGGTGCTGTGAAACCTGTCAAAAAAATAACAAAAAAGGAGCACACTGTGAGACTATGGCCAGATGAGCTAATGCTTTAGTAGGAAATGTCTCACCTGGAGTGCAGTGCTGGTAGAGCCCGGACAGGTTACCAGCGTTTGAGCTGTGTCACTCTACAACAGGGGTCCCCAAACTTTTTCGATCAAGGGCCGGGTCAACATACTTCAGACTGCTGCGGGGCCGGAGAATACATAAAATGATGTGTAAAAACTTTACATTGAACCTAGGTACTGTAGACAGCGCCTTTTAACATGGGCAGTCCTCCCGTCTCCCATTTATCCAGAGCCGATATTATGCCACCAACACAGCATATGCAGATAGAATGCCCCCCAACACGGCTTTCTGTCTTCCATGTGGAAGGGTGGTGCCAGCTCTGCTATGCTATATGTGGGCCACCAATATTTAAAGATGCAGTGGGCGACATCTATAAGTAATACATTTTGTGTGTGGGGGCCAGTAAAAAAGTCTCAGGGGGCCGCATTCGACCCGCAGGCCTTAGTTTAACCACTTCGCATCCAGACCTTGTTTTCAACATATTGACCAGAGCAGTTTTGACAGTTTAGCTATGTCCCTATTTAATCAGAAATAACTTTGTCCCTACTTATGACACAGAAATGAAATATATATTGTTTTTTTCAAGACAAACTAGGCTTTCATAGTATGCCATTTTTTTCCTCAAACAATTTTGTTTTCTATGAATTTTAATGGTAAAACAAAGAAAAAAATAGAAAAAACATGTATTTCTCAGTTTTACCAATTCCCGTTTAAAAATAAAAAGTGCTACTGTAGATAAAAAACACACATTTTGTTTGGCTGTTTCTACTGTTTATCACAAAACTTAGATTATGTTCCTGTCACAATTTATGGTGAAGATATTTGATTCTGAAATAATGCTACAAAGTGTGTTTTTCACTATGAATGAGAAAATAAAAGTATTTTTAATGGTAAAAATCAATCTCATTAGCTCAGGAAACTTATATTCCCGTTCACCAATTAGTCCTGCATCAGATAGTGCCAGAAATGTGCACAGGAGCAAGCCCAATCCTGCACAGCACTGCTTCAATACAGGTCAGTAGATTCTACTGACCTGTGGCTTAGATGAAGTCCCAGAGGACGTATATCTACTGACCTGTGGACGAAGTGGTTAAGGACCACTGCTCTACAATAACCTAGATATAGGTTTATTGACAATAAACCGACTCCGAGCCTGATCCTTCAGGTTACTACTTACACTAATCTATAGCAGAATACCGCTACGCAAACACACTGCCACACAGCTCCCTTCCCGACACAAACTCCTTAGACTAGCTTCCTTCCAGCCGCCACCAGCAGATGTGGGAGTCCAGTGCTTTTGCTTACACAGCGGCTTTCTTTAGCAACGCTTTGGATCATCCAATACAATCCCAGAGGTCCGCACACTCAGTATCAGAAGAATGAATGCTTGCTTTATTCACACATGGTGACAATAATCCATTCCAGGTAAACCAACAATTGTTTCGGGGCCACGGCGGGTCCGTTTGTCAAGGTAATATAGCCGAATGGTAACAGTGGCTTTTTTTCAGCAGCCCTTCAGAACATCCAGGATGCCAGAGGGTAGCAGTAGAGGGACACAGCTTGGAACGCTGGTTACACGTATGGGCTTTAGGCTGCATTTCCACTTGTGCAGTGCGAATCGCCGCGGTAAAATTTCACATGCGGATGCGAATTTCTATGAGAATTTTCATGCGAATTCGCATGGATGACGATGTATGCGAATTTAACCATAGCAGTGCTGTTGTGCTTTCCCATTGTTTCTATGCGAATTCGCATGAAAATTCGCATACTAAACCTCATGCGAATTTCCTATTAAATACATGCGAATTCTGATGGCTCTGCCATGCGAATTTTTTCTGCACAGAAAAACGCAAAGGAATCCTGATACCTGGAAACAGTCCCATTCACTTGTACTGCTATGCGAATTTGCATGCGAATTCGCGTTAGTGGAAATGAGCCCTTACTGATACTGCATTCCAGGGGCCATATGCAATTCACTTTTTCACTGAGTTTTCACCTTGGAGATCATTTTTCATCTTTGATTTATGACAACTTTTTAGGATTTTGCAATAGAAAAAGTACCAATAAGTAGGTGAAAAAGTACTACAAAAATATTTTGAGTATTTGTTTGCTTGTTGGTGATTTAAAAGGCATTTTATTGACAAGTTTAAAAATTTCACCTAGGAGAAAACTCAGGTGAAAAAGTGAATTGCATATGGGTCTAGGTGTGCTAAACATCGGATCTGTTCAGCCATGTGGCGGCATGGCCGTTCTCTTTGTTACCATGCTGGAATGCAAACTCGGAGCAGGCAATACTTTTCTGGACACTTGTTTTTCAAAATATTGCTTTTGCTGCAATTTTTCCGTGATTTTAATGCAAGTCAATGGGAGCGTTTACAAAAAAAAAGACCCAAAAAACGCTCTCCGGTGTGTCTCCAGCCAAATAATACAGTACTCTATACTTGCACTGCTTATAGTGATGCTTGTGTCTATGAGAATTCATGGAGAAGCAGTTCAGTTTGATTAGCTGATGGCTTTACAAGACTTTGATCTTTGCCAAATGGTAATGCTTGTTTGCTTGTTTGCGTAATATTGGGGAGGATGATTCAGGAGTAGCAATGCTGCAGCAGAATGTGCTCCTTAGCAACCAAGGGGCAGACTGCTGTAACGAGAAAGGGAATAGGAGTGCAGCTAAGGCTAGTCAGGTACTGGTGGTAGGGGATTCAATTATTAGGCGCACAGATAGGGTAATCTGTCGAAGAAACTGTGAATGCCGTACAGTCTGTTGCCTCCCGGGTGCTCGGGTTCGGCATGTAGCGGAAAGAATTGACAGATTACTGGGTGGGGCTGGGGAAGACCCGGCTGTCATGGTACACATTGGCACCAATGACAAAGTTAGTGGGAGATGGAAGGTCCTCAAAAATGATTTTCAGGTACTTGGAGATAAACTTAAAGCAAGGACCTCCAAGGTGGTGTTTTCTGAAATACTGCCAGTGCCACGTGCTACATCTGAGAGACAGAGGGAGCTTAGGGAGTTAAATAAGTGGCTGAGAAATTGGTGTAGGAAGGAAGGGTTTGGGTTACTGGAGAACTGGGCAGACTTTGCAGTCGGCTACAGGTTCTACAGCAGGGATGGGCTGCACCTTAATGGGCTGCATTGGGGGAGAAGATGGCTAAACGGTTGGAGGAGATTTTAAACTAGGATCTGGGGGGAGGCGGGAGGATAAAGTCTCAATACGTAGACAAGATGAGGTAAAAAGACAGTGGGAGCCTAACATTATGGGGGGTGGGGACAGTGTAAAGATTGAGGTTGGTAAAAATTCAAGTAGCCCATTTCATGTAAACAAAATTGGTAAATGTGGTGGTAAAAATATAAAGTGCATGGTAACCAATGCTTGGAGCCTTGCAAATAAAATAGACGAACTAGAGTTCATTCTGAATGACAAAGGCTATGACATTGTGGGAATAACCGAGACATGGATGGATGAAAGCCATGACTGGATAGCTAATTTAAAAGGATACAATGTGTTTAGGAGGGATAGAACAGGGAAAAAAGGTGGAGGGGTTTGTCTCTTTGTTAAGAATTCTCTTACAGCTGTCCTCAACGATGAGATGGAGGAAGATTGCGAAGATGTGGAGTCCGTTTGGGTAAATATTCATGGTGGAAATAAAAGTTGCCAATTGCTTATTGGGGTATGCTACAGGCCACCTCTTATTAATGAAGCTGCAGAACTGCGATTACTACAGCAGATTGAAAAAGCTGCAAGTAAAAATGAGGTCATAATTATGGGAGACTTCAACTTTCCAGACATTGACTGGAGTATTGAGGCTACCCATTCTGGTAAAAGCAGCAGATTTCTGGCAGCACTACAGGATAATTACTTGACTCAAATGGTAACTGAACCAACTAGGGGGAATGCGTTACTGGATCTGATCATTTCTAATAGACCAGATAATGTATCAAATGTGCAGGTTCAAGAACATTTGGGAAATAGTGATCACAACATGATAACGTTTGATCTGGTGACTGATAGGCCACGGGGCAGCGGGACCACTAAAACTATGAATTTTAGAAAAGCAAAGTTCAATCAAATTAGGCAGGCACTAAGTTTGGTGAACTGGGATAATGTACTACAAGGGGAAGACACTGAAGGGAAATGGCAAGCTTTTAAACTTATACTCAATCAATATTGTAGTATGTATATCCCATATGGAAACAAAATGTCTAGGAATAAAAAAAGGCCTCTATGGATGAATAGAAAGGTTAAAGATAAAATGAAGAGGAAAAAGAATGCCTATAAGGTCTTTAAACAGGAGGGGACCGAGGCTGCACTAAGCAATTATAAGGAGTGCAATAAAAATTGTAAAAAAAGAAATTAGGCAGGCAAAGATTGAAGCTGAAAAACAAAACGCTAAGGATATCAAATCTAACCCAAAAAAGTTTTACAAGTACATTAACTCTAAAAAAAGAAAGGTTGACTGTATAGGACTCCTAATGGATGAGGGGGGGGGGGGGGGGGGACTCAATGGTGGATGACCAAGGTAAGGCAGAGTTATTAAATGCTTTCTAGGCTTCTGTCTTCACAAAAGAAACAGCACTGTTTTGCAAACTACAGAGGCGGAAGAGTCTCAATCTTCTAACTGTAATATTAAATACTTAACGCAGGAAGAAGTGAAGGCAAGACTAAATAAATTAAAAATAGACAAGGCACCTGGCCCGGATGGCATGCATCCTCGGGTCCTAAGGGAATTAAGTTCAGTTATAGCTAAACCCCTTTATCTTATCTTTTGTGACTCTCTTGCAACTGGCAGAGTCCCAGTGGATTGGCGTACAGCCCACATTTTCCCATTATTTAAGAAGGGCAAAAAATCAGATCCAGGAAATTATAGACCTGTAAGCTTAACATCAGTTGTATGCAAACTATTTGAGGGGTTACTAAGAGATACTATACATGACTTCATAGTAGAAAATAATCTTATTTCTCAGCATCAACATGGGTTTACTAAAGACAGGTCCTGTTTGACTAACATGCTCAGCTATTATGAGGTAGTGAATGCTAATATGGATATTGGGAATGCTGTAGATGCGATATACTTGGACTTTGCAAAGGCCTTCGACACTGTTCCCCACAAAAGTCTGGTGCAAAAGTTGAGGATGCAAGGACTGGGGAAGAGTCTGTGTTCATGGATAGGGAACTGGCCAATGGACAGAAAACAAAGAGTTGTGGTCAATGGATCGTACTCAAAATGGGAGACTGTTGGCAGTGGGGTCCCACAGGGGTCTGTTCTGGGTCCAGTGCTCTTCAATTTATTTATTAATGACCTAGTAGATGCAGTAGTGAGCAATGTTGCTATTTTTGCAGATGATACAAAATTGTGCAGAATCATCAACTCTCAGGAAGATAGTGTCATATTGCAACAGGATCTGGATAGGATGGCTATATGGGCACATACATGGCAGATGAAATTCAACGTTGACAAATGTAAAGTCATGCCTTTTGGACATACTAATGGACTAGCACCATACAAAATAAATGTGATACAGTTGGGGACATCAAACTTGGAGAAGGACTTAGGAGTACTCATTGACAACAAGTTAAATAATCGTACTCAATGCCAAGCAGCTGCAGCTAAAGCGAACAAAATTTTGGGATCCATTAAAAGGGAAATAAAAACTCGAGATGCGAGCATAATATTGCCACTGTTTAACTCTCTAGTAAGGCCACATCTGGAATATGGAATTCAGTTCTGGGCACCACATTACAAAAAAGATATTGCAGTTTTAGAGCAGGTGCAGAGACGAGCAACAAAATTGATACGTGGGATGGAAGGTCTCACTTACCAAGAAAGGTTAGATAAACTGGGTTTATTTAGTTTAGAGAAAAGACGCCTTAGAGGGGATCTAATGAACATGTATAAATACATCAGAGGGCAATATAATAGCTTGGCGGATGAGCTTTTTGTCCCTAGGCCTTCTCAAAGGACTAGAGGACATGATCTGCGCATGGAGGAAAAACGTTTTAGCCATTTATTTAGGAAAGAGTTCTTTACAGTAAGAGTGATTAAGATGTGGAATGCATTGCCACAGGAAGTCGTTATGGCAAACTCTATACCTGCATTTAAAGGGGGCTTAGATGCTTTCCTTGCGTTGAAAGACTTCCATGGCTACAATTACTAGGTAATGCCTAATGATGTTGATCCAGGGATTTTATCTGATTGCCATCTGGAGTCTGGAAGGAATTTTTTCCCTTTTGGGGCTAATTGGACCATGCCTTGTGGGGTTTTTTCGCCTTCCTCTGGATCAACAGGAATATGTGAGGGAGCAGGCTGGTGTTGTACTTTATTTTCTGGTTGAACTCGATGGACGTATGTCTTTTTTCAACCAAAATAACTATGTAACTATATGTAATTAATTGCTGCTTTTGCATGATCGTCATCAGCAAATTAGAGCCTTACAAACCTATCACATGCTTTACCATGAGTTCTGATACACACTAAGTATTGGATTTTATCCCCATGTTAAGATAATGGTATGTCATTCCAATATGTATAGTTTAAAGAGGAACTGTAACCCCGGGATTGAATTTCATCCCAATCAGTAGCTGATGCCCTTTTTCCCATGAGAAATCTTTACCTTTTCTCAAATAGATCATCATGGGAGTCTGATTGATATTGTGTGGAAACTCCTCACACAGTATCTTCCTCTGTGCATATGTATATCTATAACAAGCCAACATTTTAGCCTACTGCATTGTTAGGGGGTGTGGTTATTTATAATGGCTGGTTTTGTTTTTTTTCATGTCTGCCAGTAGTAAAAATGATTATGAGCAGGCTGATTGTGGATCAAATTGAACAAATAATTTCTTGATCTTTCTTCTATTTTTTTAATGTCTCACTGGATTGGATTGATTTATCCCCCCTCCTTCGATACAGTTCCTCTTTAAGCTATACTGACAGTAAGCTATCTACACTGTGTGCTCATGCATTGAAAAAGAGGTGCCTTCAATTTTTCTTCTTCTGCTTCTGAAGTTTTTCTTCCCTTCCCTCTTATTGTACATTATCTCTTTATTATCCCTTTGCAGATTTACCAAACACTGAGTTCAGGCTAATTGAGATTCGCTGTAAACAGACAGGATACTCCTTGTACACAGGCTAGATGGTTTTCGGTTGAGGCCGCTGGCCCAGGCTCTCGTGGATATAGTGGACTTCAATGCCCCTTGGTGTATCGGCGAGCAATCAGATGTCTCATCCAATCGCAGGTCAAAGGCATTGTTCTCCTAGTCACCCAACCCACTCCTTTGCACTCCATTATGCGCCGAGCTGTTGGCCCTCCTCCCCCTTTCATAACAACAGAATGTGTCGCTAGCCTGCGCTCCTCAGCTCTGAACTGTCACCTGAGAGATCGAATCCATCTCCCTGCCGGCTGACCGTGTATGTTCGTGTGTAACAGGGCTGTGGAGTCGGAGTCTGAGCAATTTTTAGTACTCGGAGTTGGTGATTTCATAAACTGAGGAGTCGGACAATTTTTGTACGAAATCCACAGCCCTGGTAAGTATTTGACTAAGGAGTCAGAGCCATTTTGGGTACCCAGAGTCAGAAGTTGGAGTCAGTGGTTTCATAAACTGAGGAGTTGGAGTCTGAAGATTTTTGTACCGACTCCACAGCCCTGGTGTGTAAGAGGCTTTACTTAGCAGTACTGACTTCTGTCACACACAGGACTTTGCTGTGCCTCGGCAAGTCTAAATATAGCGCTTTAGATCAGAATCCAGTTATAAGTCAACCACTAGCTCCCTTTCTATATCTCCCTGCTGCCTGGCCACCTTCTTCCTACTTTGTGTGTTACATGGTCACACTTGGTTGACCCGCCCACAAGCTGAATCCAGAGAAGAGAGGAAACAAGCCATACTGCAGTTCCAAGCATACTGTATTTCCATGGAACAGATATTCCACCCAGCCCGTTACGTCTATTTATAGTTTATATTCATTTGAGTCTAGCTTAAAAGCGCAGAAGAGATTATGCGTGATGTGTGGCTAAAATAAACAAGTTTACATTAAACTCTCCAGCCTCTCACCGCTTAGTTTCATCTCATTAACTGCACTCACTGCTGGTGGAAATGCTATTACCGGCCAAGCACAGCTTCCCGCACATTACTTGGTACACACCTTTGCTACAGCTCTCCAGCTGCTGCTATACCTTCTGGCCCTTCATCCCGGATGCTGCCGCAAGCCCAGCTCCTGACCTGGTACTGAAGTTAACCTTTTCTCTGCTCATCCATCCAGGACGCTGCTGCAGGTCTGGACCCCGGAACAAGTGAGACACAAGTACGACTGCTGGTGGCCCGTACGGGTACCTCAGCCTCACCTAATAGTTGAGATTTTTTCCAAAAAGGGCTTTAGCTTATCCTTTCTACACGTCACAGTGTGTGCTCTTCTTCTCTTTTGTCTTTTCAACATTTGCTGCCAGTCAGCGGATGAGTGCAGGTGTGGAAAATGAGTAACAATGGCTCCTGCCCTGTGCAGCAGTGCCAAACCCAGTCTATCGCTGTGTTGAGATGCCTACACTTGCTGCATGGAAGCTCCTTGTCTGAATATTAGCTCCCAACATGATTATTGTACTATATATGACTACATCCCTCTCACTTCAGTAAGTAGTTTTCTATTCTTTCTGATTACGTTCCTTCCAGCATCACTTATAGTATATCAGTGGTTTCCAAACTACAGCCCACAAAGCCTTTTTTAGTAGCCCCCAAACATCTCTTTTACAGTGTATTATTTGCAGCTGCATTCGTGTTCAGTAGTCCCTGCAAAAAAATACAACATACTCACTGGAAACAACAGGCCTCCCAGTACCTTACAGCACCAGTATCAATCCTCCTTGCCAGAACTACATTGAGACCAAAGGTTCTCCATCAATGCACCAGCGCATAGCGCCAACATATTCATCTAGGCTCAGCCACATCACCCCTGGTCTTCATGTAGTTCTGGCCACAAAGCTGTAATTGGTTAAACCCTCATACCCCCCTGACCCTTTCAGCTATACAAAGCAGGACCTTCACGCCCCTTGGTCTGTGTAAGCTGTAGCGAGTAGGGAGCTTGTATCTCCTGTTTTTTGTAAACTGAAATAAGTAAAGACCAGTGGAATTAAATTGCTCTAAGCTGCATTGAGCAGGAATCTCATCTATGCTGTTTCGTCACACTGTAACCTCTAATGAGTTTTGTACATAATGCTACATACCACATTGGAATGTTTCATGTATCTTCATAGTCTGATTTACTGCCCCAATTACAACTCACCATGGGATAGCAGAGGTTTCCCTGTTACTTTAAAGCGGTATTGTCACCATAACAATCAAATTTCAACAGCAACTGGTCTGAGTGTATTAAGTGATAAAGATGCTAATCCTGCATTCAAAACTTTCAAACTTTTTCTGCTATTATGATTTGGAGTTATCACATACTTAAGGAGCACTGACCCCTTAGTAGTCAGTGCCAAACAGTTGCATGCTGGGGGTTCTTTTTATCTATAATATATTTGTAATGATCTGCTCTGCTGTCTGCACAGGCAGACAGCTTTTTGTCCATTTTTTAGGTCTGAGTGCTGCAGGTCCCTGGAAAAAGAGACCTGTCTTCACTCTGCAAGTTGCAGAGTTCCTGTTCTGGTGAGGAATTGGCATCCACTTGTCATGCAAATTGCTTAGCTGCTTCCTTTGATGGCTTGCAGTATAAATGCCATTTCCTCCCAGAATTCCCTGCTGGTCATGCAGGTTTGTTCCTGCTAACTTGCCTGGAGTCTCAGCCCTCTGCTTATTGTTTGCTAATATTGCTATCTTAGAGTAGTTCCTTGGGAGTGCACTGGCATTCCTTCTAGCATAGTAGATCGTTATTATCTGTATTGCATTGTTCTGTCTTTCTGTTGCGATTGTTCTGTCGCTGCGGCGGCTGACAGGAATTCGCTCTGTTTGGATTGCATTCGCCCTAGCGTTAGAGGCGGTGGATCTCTCTGTATTCTGTCTAGGAGTATAGCCAGAGCTGCAGTTGCTACTGGCTACTCCTGTCTGTCTTGTGTGGATCGCACTTGCTCTTGCGGAAGAGTAGTGGATCCCATCTGACCTGTTCCTGTTCTCTGTCTGTCGGTCTGGAGTAAACACTTGCTGTTGCCTGAGGTAAGGCAACCGATTAGCAAGCGGTTCTGTTATTTATTGGTTTGTGTTTTCTGTGTTCTTTTGTTAGTCAGGGTCGGCGCGTTTTGTCTCTGTTGCATTTTTTGTGCGGAGACCGCGGCATTAACGTGTTTTGTCGCTGTTGCGCTTCTCGTGCGGCGACCACGTTTAGCGAGTGCGTTTGTTATTTTCCTTAGCGTTCTGATTGTTATGGTTTGCGGTGTCTTTCTTACTACATCTATGCTGTCTTTACTCAGTCTTGTGTCCCTATTAGCAAACGGCATTCTGGCGATTGCTTTTCCACTTGGTCTTCGCTGGTGTGTGTTCACCGTCGCCAGGTGGCGACTAGATTGGTGGACATACATACATTCTGTCTCTGTGCTCACTCTCTCTCACTAGGGGCTATCTTGCCCTGCATTGCTTCCCCTCGTACAATTCCTATCTGGCAACTGTGGCAGTGTAGAGGGTTAATTCCTCTGCACTCCACAGCTCCATCTGCCGATGGGAATTCCCCTCTACAGGTGCATTGCACCAAAGCTGGGTTCTGTTATTCAGACGCTTGTGGAGGATTTCCGCAGTGTCAGCGCACAGCTTGTGCGCTGACCTCGGAGATAATTCCCCAATCGTTACAATATTCCTCCTCTTCCTTTTATTTCCCTGCCTAGTTGCCTAGCTGAAACATGATCCTCTGCTCACTTGTTTTTACAAGCAAGGCTGGGGTGACTCAGCGATTGGAGAAGAAAAGAAAAAAGTAAAAGGCAGAAATGACATCAGAATTTAGCCTAAACTGTGGGCAAAAGACATTGCCCCCACCAGGAACAGAATTCTCTTCATTTACTATATAAAATTCACTGAACTCAAAACATGGACAGTACAATACATGTGTTATGTAAGTAGATCAAGTAACTATCTACTCATATATGTGTTTTTTTTCGTGGCATAGTATGGCTTATCCTACTGCTTTAAAGCACACCTGATGGGAGAGAAATATGGTGGCCAAGGATACCAGTTGCCAGTGGGGTAGCTAAGGAGCTGTGGGCCCTGATGCAAGTTTTGCATGGCAAAGCATTCCCAAGCATTCTATACATAATCATTGATACAGCGCACCAAAACCTGCCAATGGCAACCACAGTGTCAGAAGTGTAAGAAGGAGATGGGGAACAGTTTAATGATTACCACTATTCAAAGTATCTATACAATTATTATGAGCACAGGACCAATAGAGAGCGAATACTGCAGTTGAGGGAGGGCCCATCAGGGCGCTTCTGGCCCAAGGGTCCCGATGCGGAAACAACCTCTGCAACCCCTATTGCTACTCCCCTGCCGGTTACCTGGCTGTCCTGCTAATCTCTTTGGCTGCAGTAGTATCTGGATCACACACCAGACACACAGATTGCCTAGAAAAGCTCATGATGAATCATAACTCATAGGGGTGTGTAAGAGGCTAAAAAGAAGCAAAAGGCCTCCTTACTGAAATGTTAAAACAGAAGTTTGCCTTCTTAACCATTTATTGACATCCTAACGTATTAAAACGTCATGCTTACCGCTATTAACGGCAACATGACATTTTAATACGTCACGCGTTCCTGCCGCTGCTACTGCCGTGTGCATGCCGCTACTGCCACTGTTACCGTCAGGATCCCGTGATGGGTGATTGTGGAAGAAGACCGAACGGTCCTCTACCCAATCGCAGTGCCTGGAGTGAATGGACGTGACCGCGAACAGCGGCTACGTCCATTCACAAAACCAGGAAATGTAACAATTAAATAAAGTGTAAAAAAAAAAAAAAGTGAACACTTCCTATAACGGGTGTTCACTAGCGCCATCTTATGGCCAAAAAGTATATTACACCTACAAAATACATACATTTTCAAGTACGGTACATACACATCAATAAAATTACACTTTTCACCCTTCTCTTTTCATAACTAGGGTTATACAGGTGGCAGCCATTACTTCTGAGCTTTGTAGGAGGTTTTAGATCATGGGTGTGTTTGTCATCAGCTCCCCTCCCTCACAGGGGCGTTGTGTATGTGAAATCTCACACAAGCTGAGATCACCTCCCCTGTGACACCATTAGTAGCAGCCTGTGTTTTGTTTTTTATCTCCTCCACCAGTTTGCCGGAAAAATCCCGGCAATTTGAAAGGAAGGGAGGGGTTCCTCCAATAAATGTAAATATATTTGTCATCATGCAGCTGAAAAAAGGCTGCTATTTATCATTTTAATTTAGAAAATATATTTTATTTCTGAAATCTTGTATTTTTAATTTGGGTCCACTTTAAAGTGAACCCTAATCAAAGGAGCGTCAACAAGGATCGTGTAAATGTAAAAAAGCTGGAAGTTCTGTGGGCGGGGCTAGGTCTGCTGCTTGGCTTGCTTTATTCTACTGCTCAGACTTAAGGGGTCGGGGCACAGACAAGGCTTGGTGAGAAGACTGCATTCTACAGCTATGGGAGCCTGTGGTGCACTACAATCATGACTGGTGAACCGGCCTACATTAGCTAATAAAAGGAGATTCTACACTGAAAAAAACAAGCTCTGTTGCAGAGTATCCACACAGGGCTAAAGATGGCCACACACGATACAATAAAATTATCTGGATTTTCCGGCAATGTGATCGGATCTCCCGAAAAAAGTGAAACTTTTTTTTCCCCATTTTTTCTTCAATTGTTATTGATCCGGAATGCTGGACATTTTTCTTCAATTTTCCTAAAGATTGTATGGTGTGTGTTAGATTGTCAATGTATTAATATACACACCCTAGAAATTTTCTCAGTTTCCAATCATTTTTATCTTAATTGGGGGAAAATTGAACATATGTGTGTGGTACATTGGTCATATTTTTGAAATGTTACAATCAGTCAGAAAAATTTATTGCAATTCATAAATTGAACAGATATTTAAAACATTGTATGGTGTGTGGCCAACTTAAGAAACTACCGGTATTTGTGGCAGTAGATGAGGTTTAAAAACTGGAGAAGTAAGGCATAGATGAAATGTTTGTTCTACTGTATTTCATAGCCTTTGGCTGAACAGGACAATCAAACAATCCCAGGAAGATTAGAGCAAAAGAGATAAAATGATATTATTACAGTACATTTTATAAATAATATACTTCCTCGGCACAAAACCATCACAGTTTTCCTTTTTACACTCGGCGATTGTGGGTTCTTTGATGTTTATTGAGATGGGACTTCCTGCCAAAGCACCTCCCACATACTGGACAGGGGTACGGCTTTTCGTCCGTGTGAGTGCGCTGATGGGTCTGGAGCTGTGACCTTTGGGTGAAGCATTTCCCACATTCTGGGCATGAAAATGGCTTCTCCCCCCTGTGGACCCTCTCATGAACAACAAGCTCTGCTCTCGTGATGAATCGTTTCCCACACTCTGAACACACAAAGGGCTTGTCCCCAGTGTGGTGTTTCTGGTGTCTCCTGAGTAGTGCCATCAGCGTGAAGCACTTCCCACATTCGGAGCAGGTAAAGGGCTTCTCTCCGGTGTGAACGCGCTGGTGAGTCCTGAGCTGGAAGGTCCACGTGAAGCATTTGCCGCACTCTGAGCACTGATAGGACTTGTCTGTCACGTGAGTCCTCTGGTGATGCGCCAGCTCTGATCTTGTTGTAAACTGCTTCCCACACTCGGAGCAGGAATATGGTTTCTCTCCCGAGTGGGTCCTCTGATGCTCTGTAAGCCGTGACCGGCACGGGTAACGCTTCCCGCATACAGAACATGGAAAAGTCCCTTCTCCCGTGTGGACTCTTTTTAGATGTGTGTTCAATGCAAACTTCCATATGAAACATTTTCCACACTCTGAACAAGAAAATGGTTTCTCTCCCGTATGTACCTTCTGGTGCTTGAGAAGCTCCCACCTTCTCTTATAGCTCCGGCCACATTGTGGACATGTGAAAGAGGTCTCGCTTGTGTGCGTTTCACAATGCTGGAGAAGAGCAGAACTGGTGAGGAAGCATTTCCCACACTCAGAACATGGAAATGGCTTCTGACCACTGTGGATCTTCCGGTGCTGATTCAGGCACGATGTTGTCATGTAGCATTTTCCACAATCAGTACAGGCAAAGGGCCGCTCACCCGTGTGAACTCTGTGATGCCGGTCCAGGTTTGCTTTGCATGTAAAAGATTTCTCGCACACTGTACATGTATATGGATTTTCCCCTCTGTGGATCCTCAAGTGTTCCACGAGGTGGGATTTCTGGGTTAAATATTTCCCACATTCTGAACACTGAAACTTAGGAGTAAGTGGTTTATTCTTGATGATTCTAGAGTAAAGATTGCCAGAATTCAAGAGACCCGGTGATCGGTGGAGTCCTGGATATAGGTTTGGGGCAATAAGAGGTCTTCCGTGAAAATATGCGTCAGAGCTGGAGGGAGTGATTAATCTATCCATACTCTGGAGGCGTGGATGAATATTCGGGGTGATGTTATATGATCTTTTAAGATAAAGTCCTGAAGGGTTGACAGGGTCCATTAATCTAACCACATTGTTAAGTCCAGGAAGGAGACCTGAGGTGATAGTATGGGACTGATCATGGGATGGTTCCTTAAGATTGGATGGACTACATAATGGGTCAGCATGGTAAAGTGCCACATGGCTATTTGGGGTAAAGGCAGTTCCTCTCGGAGAAGCATGCATAATATCTTTACTGTCCGTATCATACTTTGGAGGTGAATTACGGCATCCTTCTGATGTTCTATTCAGCTCGTGTCCACCTGTCGTGAGAGAAATTGGGCGGTTTTTTTTAGAATTTGCCTTAATAGTACATAATTAAATGGTTAATGCTCACAGTGTTAATGTTTGCAGTCCATGTAACCAGATGCTTGCAGGAGTCTACAAATTCGTACACCAAAAAGGTTCTGACTGAAAAAGAGTTACATCACAGATAATACTGGTAGTTTTGGGGCCTTACAGGGTCTCCTTTATCAACAAATGATGAACCAGACTTAAACTGAATTGAGCAGCATAATTATTTTTTTATGAACTTCCCTATAATGGATGTTTGTAATAGTGTGCCATTGGAGTGAAAGGAATTATTTACCTAAGGGGCCTGCTCCTGTGTCCTGTATGGTGGTTGCCATCTTAAAACATGCCGCAGTTTAATTTTTCTAGCTTTGCACACGCTCGCCAGAATGCATGCTGGGAGATGTAGTCCTTAGATGCAAGTACAGAGATGTACTCGCATTTACAGACTACATCTCCCTGCATCCAGGCAGATGTGTGTGGAAAAAATTAAGCTGCAGCATGCGCGGAGGAGATGGCGGCCACCGTACAGATGAGAGGCCACAGGAGAAGGCCCCTGTAGGTAAGCGATTCCTCTCACCCCTAACGGCACACTATGACAAACCTCCCCTTGTGGGAAGGTTAATTTAAATAAAATTCAGTTTGCTTTAAATGTTTTAAGTCTGGTTTATAATACCTCGATAACAGAGACCCTGCAAGGCCTCAAAACAATTGTTGGTGATGTAAGATTCTGACTTTCAGATGAAATAAAACGGTTTTCTATCAGAACCTTTTGGTGTGTAAATTGCAAACTTCTGTAACCTCTGTTTTTGGATGAAACAGCCACATCCTCCAGCAATTCCTAGCACCCAATATTAAAAAGGTCTGCAGACACTACCTCGGCAAACTACATACAGCATAATCCTGTTATAGTAAACGCCAAGGGAGCAGGAAAAGTGGTTTACTAGATCAGAAATTGTCCTAGAAATGGCCCAGCATGCCCTGGTACATTTTATGCAGCAAAGGAGCAACTCTGTCCTCCTATTGGGGGTACAGTACAAGCACTTGCATATTTGGTGGACTACAAGGGTAAGTATACCTTAGGGCTGCATAGCCAGGCTGGACAAATTGCTGGTACAGTATCCAGGACTCCTTAAACATTGCAGCCATCACTGAATAGAGGCAGCCACTGGCTACCTGTGAGTGGTTTCAATACCTCCGCAGGCGGGACTTTTAGAACGTGTCCTGCAAAACTTTCTGCTCACACTTGAGCCAATCATGAAGCCTCACTTCAAAATGCAGCCAATCATGATAAGCCACTCGCATCTGTAACTCTCCTTAGTTTTGCAGCGAGTAGGCCCGCTCTGATCTGCACTACAAACACAAACAACAAACGCAGAACATTTATATCACGCTTTTCTCCTGGCGGACTCAAAGCGCCAGAGCTGCAGCCACTAGGGCACACTCTATAGGCAGTTGCAGTGTTAGGGAGACTTGCCCAAGGTCTCCTACTGAATAGGTGCTGGCTTACTGAACAGGCAGAGCCGAGATACGAACCCAGGTCTCCTGTGTCAGAGGCAGAGCCCTTAACCATTACACTATCTAGCCATGTTAAAGTAGCCTGTACTGCACACCACACACTACCAGAAGCGTCATCACTAATAAGGGAAGAGATACCCAGGAGTGCGTACAATCCTGTGAGAGGACTGTGATGATACTTTTATCAGTGATTGTAAAGTGGAAGTGGTAATGCTGCTTCCTGTTTTGTTTACATTCACATTATTCCTCATTTTCCCCAGGCTGCATATTTGTACAGTACTGTATATCTAGCACTGCTGCCATTCTTCTTGCCCTACAAATGTTATCAGGCATCAGCTCACATGCAACCAGCCTGAAGAGCGCAGCTGACCATGGGTTTCACACTATGATGCATGCACCGCCCTCTTTTTACTATAGCCAGAGTCAGCCTCATGTAGGGGCCAAAAAACATGTTTACTATAACAGAAGTTTTATTACATGCAAGTTTACTATACCAGGTGTTGCTCTCATAGACTTACTGTATAATGGAGATTGTCCGAGACCTGGAGAGTTAGTTTACTATACCAGAGTTTATTATACCAAGATTATACTGTATAACTTGATGTGTTACTTTGCAGTACTATAAAGATTCTGTAACAACTTAGGTGCCAAGCCTAGGCTGTGTGTAATGTCCCATAAGAAATATACATACACTCAATGTGAAGGCGCGGCCACTAATGCATGGCTTACATAGCAGCACTCGCTGCTATGTAAGGAGTGTGCCTTCCTTAGATAGGAGCATGCCTTCCTACACATAGTTACAATGTATAGGAAGGCCCGCTCCTATCTAAGTAAGGCACGCTCCTTACATAGCAGCGGCTGCTCCTTCACATTAAAGAAAACCTGTACTGAAAAAAGTTCCCCTGGGGGGGTACTCACCTCAGTAGGGGGAAGCCTCTGGACCCTATTGAGGCTTCCCCCGTCGTCCTGTGTCCCACAGCGGTCTCGCTGCAGCCCCCGGAACGCCCAGGCGACAAATCCGACAGCCTGTGCAATATTTACCTTTTCAGGCTCCAGCGGGGGCGCTGTTGCAGCTCTTCTGACTGAGATAGGCGAAAATAGCTGATCTCTGTCGGGCCGCTCTACTGCGCAGGGGCAAGTCTCCTGCGCAGTAGAGCGGACCCGACGGAGATCGGCTATTTTCGCCTATCTCCGTGGGAAGAGCGGATACTGCGCCACTCCGGGAGGATTTTCTCCGCCGCCGTGGGACCGAGGAGGACGGGGGAAGCCTCAATAGGGTCTGGAGGCTTCCCCCACCCGAGGTGAGTACCCCTCAGGGGAAGTTTTTTCATTACAGATTTTCTTTAAGATGTGCTGCTTTAGCAGTGCAGCTTAATGAATCAAGCCCTGTGTCCCTTGCCGCAGCTCCGCTTTCAGCATGTCTCCTGGTGTCCCCTCCATTGCACACACCGACCCAGCGAGGTCAGTATCTTCTGTGTCTGGGCCTAGACGCGCTGCTCGCAATCACGTGGCCAGGAGATTTGTGCCTGCGCAGAACATTCCTGGTTATGTGAGTGGCGCGGCCGCGCACTTACAGAAGATACTGACCTCGCTGGGTCGGCGTGTGCAACGGAGGGGCCCCCGGGAGACCGGATGGAAGTGGAGCTGCAGTGAGGGACACATGCCCCTGTAAAGTCCATTCTGGAGTACAAATGATCATCCTCTTTCATGGCCATCTACAAAACCCCTCATGGTCATATTTTTACTGGTCATCTACAAAACCCTCCATGTTCTGCTAAAGATGTAATGTCCACACAGCTTACCATAAATTGACAAGAATGGCGATGCTTCATAAAACTTTGAGGGCCCTTTCGCAGCAATTTACCGCACTGCTACTGCAGGGCAATGAAAGTCTATGGGTGCTTTCATATTGCCTGCGGTGCGCCTGAAGTGCTCAATCTGACACGCTTCCAAAACTACGTCAGCACACATATCTGCATCGGCATGCGGCGGACCGGAAGTCATGTAAGTCTATGGTGATGCAGGGATTTAAAAAATGTTGGCGGCTGTGGTGCGGCGACGTTGTGATGCGCATAAGCGTATTTTTAAAATACGCTTCCATGCACTTCCGTATTTCCAAAACAGGAAGTGACCGCAAGCGTGACTTCCTGTTTAGCTAGAAGTGCTGCAGTGTGAAGCCGGCCTGAGTATTAAGACAGTTATTCTGGCCGGGAAAAGCAAAAAACCTAAATAAAATCTCCTGATTTCTTAAAACATTGATCTCCAAAGCAAAGTAGAATACCTTACCACTAAATTCAGGAGTGGTTTGCTCTCTCTAACAAATAGAGTTATTCTGAGTTAATATGGATATACCCAGGGCCGGATTTACCATAAGGCACGTGCCTACAGGCGCCTGATGATGGAAAGGCGGCTCACTCCCCTCCCAGAGCTCCTCCTTCTCTCTTTCTCTATGCAGAGTGTAAATAAGAGGTTACTTATCCAGCTCTCGGCATTGAGATCTTCCTTCAGTTGGGAGCACCGCTAGCTACCTAATACTTCAGGGCACCTCTAGCTACTTAATTTTGAGGGTACTTCTGGCTACCTAACACTTGGGGGCACCTGTAGCTGCTTATGATGGGCAAGGGAAGTAAGGGAGAAGTGACAGCTGGGCCTGGCAGCACACTTGTGGTGAAGTTTGGTAAGGGTTTGTAGGTCCATGGAGGGTGAAATCTAAGGTACCAGGACATCTGTGCCTATAGGCTCCTGTGAGGTAAATCCAGGCCTGGATATACCCTTTATCTAGCTGGTTTCACTATTGTTAGAATATACCTGACCTTCTACATAACTGAAGTATCCAAATTAATCAATTATACTCACTGAATTGGTTATTCTTATCGGCATATCTTAGCTTTGTCAATAATGATATACATATTGCTTTGTGTATGCTTTAAAAGTGATATGTTTCTTCAACTTTTATTAATAAACATATTGAAACAGAATAACTCAACATCCACTGAAAACTATCTGGCAAAGAAAATGTTAGTAGTGATAAAACAAGGAATGACTCGTTCAGTTTACATTTATTACCCACCTATGCTGAACTCTGGAAGAATTTCCTCCTTAATTGGCTCATCCTGACTCACATCCATCACTTCTTCATCTAAGATTTTAACCTTGATGTTTATGAGGTCTAAATCCTAAATGACATAACAATTGTTACTTTCAGAAGATTCACCCAATTTCTTTGCCTCCTTCAGACTCACAGGTCAACCTACCTGACAATGGTGGGGGATGGTGGGATCCTCCTGTGGACAATCCTGGGAACGAAGAGGACCTGTATATCCCTCTAATGGGATTCTGTTCTTGCATCCATCTGTAAGAAACACACTTTAATGTGACACTGAAGGGAAAAAAAAACCCTTAAGATATAATGAATTGCATGTGTAGTACAGATAACAAAAAATGGTAACAAAGAAAAGTCTCATTTTTATTTTCAATTATATAGCTTACATACAGTATATAATTACAAACCACAAACTACATTTTAAACTATAAAACATAGCAGAGATAATGACTCTTTGAACTCCCTGCAGTAAAACCTTATCTGAAGCTGCCTCTGACTTTTTCTTTGATGTAGAAGAGCTTCAGAAAAAAGAGCAGTCTCCGACCCAAGTTGGGTCGGAGAGCTCAGAGAAGCTCTTTTGCACAGATAACTGATATTCCTCTAGCTCTTCCTGAACTGGAAACAATATGTGACTCATATCTTTGCTACTAATGTTGTATTTCTTAGCTGTACTACATAAACAATTTATTATATCATAATAAAACTTTGAAATTCCCTTAAAATACATTGTTTTGATGTGTTTATGAGATGGTGAGGTGATAGAAGTGGACCCTATATATTGCGCTTTCCTTTACAAGAAGCAGATGTGTGCTCTTACCTGGTGATGGGAGGGGTGGCTGTTTCTCCATCATGAGGTCCTTGTAGAGATCCTTGTGTCCTTCTAAATATTGCCACTCCTCCATGGAGAAATAGACAGTGACATCCTGGCACCGTACAGGAACCTGACACACACACACAATGATACAGTCACCCTCCAGACACATCCATTGCGTTACTAGATAATGTCCCATAATTCCCAGCTCTGCTAACCTCTCCTGTCAACAGCTCAATCATCTTGTTGGTGACTTCTAGAATCTTCTTGTTACTCTCAGGTGTCAGTGAGTGAGTTGCAGGTGCTTTAATGGTCACATGATCTCCAGACTTCACATGAGGGAAACTCTATTGAAACAGAATGATGTCAATTGACATGGACACCTTTTTAGTCACATCTGTGCTTCATTAACTGACATAAGAGAAATGTCATGTGGCCTTCTCAGAGTCCTCTATCCAATCGTGTGTGTTTCATCAATATACTGTAGATGTAACACTGCCAGAATCCTCCTTACCTCTCTACAGGGGTGGTTCTTCCATGAAGCAACGTGAATCAAGTGCTTCATGGAGGCAACAATTAGAGGGCGGCAAGAAACGGCTCCGCTCCCCAAATGTTCCCCTCCTGTCACTCCCTGCTTCCCCCTCCCTAGATGCGTGGTGCCGCTTCACTCACCTGCTCTCAGCATCCTAGCGAAGGGCTCTTCATCCGTCCATCCAGCGTCCTGTACACATGGCTACAGCGGTGCCTCATGTGACCTGTTACGTGCTGCCGGGTCACATGAGGCACCGCTGTAGTCAGAGAGGAAGGAGGACTTAATGTGTGGCTGGTGATCCCATCAACAATCTGCTGAAAGTGGGTGAGTGATGCCGCGCCAGTGCAGCACATACCCTGGGGATCAGATGCTGTGGGCCAGCAGGGAGGAGATTGTCTTGGAGGAAGCAGAAAGAGGCAAGCATAGTGCCAGTGCCTGCAATGCACAGCCCAATATGTCTCTCCTCTCTCTGGTACGCCTTTGCACAAACATACGTCAGGGAAGCGGGGGTTAGGTGTTTGCTAATGAGAATCCTAAATTATTGCTTCAGGCGGCAAAGTGTCTAGAACCGGCCCTGCCTCTCTAATAAAGTGTGTGTTTTATTAGAGGTGATGTCATTCTCACTCCCAGAATCCTCCTCACCTCTCCAGTCAGCAAGTAGATGATCTCCAGGGTGAGATCAAATAACTTATTGGCCATCTTGTTCCTGTCCTTTTTCATTCTTTTTGAGACCGTAGTAGAGGAAACCCTTAACCTGTTGGAAGAAACAAATGGATGAGGAGGCCCTAAAAATAATTAAATACAAATGTTAAATTTAAGCAGGGCTGGAAAAATCCCATGAGCTCAGTAGCCAGCCCAGGGCTCTTTAAAAATGGCAGCTAGTTCCTAACTTTTGAGTTTTACTGTACTTGTTAGTGATGGAGCTGGGCACTAAACATTTCTGGATTAGACAGACTGGCTCCTGAGTTTCACAATAATTCATCCACCACTGACTTACAGTAACATGGAGGTTGATTCATTAAGCTGCAGTAAGGCAGTAGCGCAACATAAAAATCAGCTCCTAAGTTACGCGCGCTCCTTTACTTTGCTGCGCAATGTGAAGTAGCTCGACTGCGATACCCATTCCAAAAGTATTTACTACAGAAACTTTAGACAGACATGGCAAAGTCTGCTGTCAATCCATCAGTGAGTGCATAAGAGAAAAAAAAAATAGTAACAAGTACTTACAGTCATGCAATCAGATGTACTTGTATTTGAAAACAACTGTAGACTGGGAAATTGATCCCTTGGGTGACAGTTTGGGGCTGACTACTGTACAGGTGCATCGCTAGCCTACAGGCTACTGATGCATTTGTAACTATAGAGCGCGGAGGAGGGACAACAGGGATTTTATCCGATATCCAGGGATTTTATCTGATTGCCATCTGAAGTCGGGAAGGAATTTTTCCCTTTTGGGGCTAATTGGACCATGCCTTGTAAGGGTTTTTTCGCCTTCCTCTGGATCAACAGGGATATGTGAGGGAGCAGGCTGGTGTTGTACTTTGTACTGGTTGAACTCGATGGACGTATGTCTTTTTTCAAACAAAAAAACTATGTAACTGTGTAACACATGGAGCACAACAGAATGGCCTCCGGTGGGTGGGGTTAGTGAGAGAACAATATGCACAGGATTTGGACGGAGTTGGACAGCACTAAAGTTCAAACATGCCAGATCTTTAGGCAGTGTTGAGCATCCCCCATATACATGCTCCATTCGTGCCAAAAAAAATAGTGAGTGCCCCAAAAATATATGTAACTCCCCCCCCCCCCCCCCCCCGTTTTTTTCTAATATATGTGCCTATATGTCCCCCATTTTTTTTCTTTTTACCCGGGCTGGTTGCCTAACTGCAAAAACTGTGCAGTGCCACTGGGATTTTTTTTTTAGCTGCAGTAACAAGCTTATCTTAGTATGCAGATAACAGAAAGCTTCCTATTTAGGATAAGAGGAGACACTATGACTGGAAGGTAATTGAAAATTGCATTGTAAGCATTCCAATATCATAAATGTTTTTTCTCTAATCAATCTTATCTCAGTCAGCCTGGCTCCTTTCTGGTACATTGTCGGGGAGAGGAAAGCTTGTTATCTCCCTTCACACATTCCTGCTCCTCACTGATTAGCTGAGGGCAGTTCAGTGTGACATGAGGCTGAGAAGGGAAATACATTTCACCTCTCTGCAGAAGCTGCTGAAATACGATCTATGCTGTGTTCACACGTTTTTAAAAAGCAAGCTAGATATGACAGTGCAGTTTCTATGAGGAAAAAAAAAACAGTTAGGGAGGAAATGACATCAGGATTAACTTAAGTCAGAGGCAGTAAAGATGGAAAATGCCTGGAACAGTTTTCCCTTTATTTACTATAACTTAAATCAAAGTGTGGACAGTATAATACATATGCTATGTAATTAGTATTTATCTAATTATATACTTTTTTGTTTTTTTTTTGGGGGGGGGGGGGGGGCGCTCAAATATAGTGGTTAGGATAATAAAATTAATTTTAAGGCATCTGTAAGCTTTATATATTTTAACATCTTAAACTGAACTTAATTATGCTTACTGTACCACTTTAGGAACCCTTTAAAGCGAACCCGAGGTGGGTTCTAACAATGCTATCAGCATACAGAGGCTGGGTCTGCATATACTGCCCAACCTCTGTTGCTATACCGATCCCCCCTAAGCCCCCCCCCCCCCCGCGCTCTGCTATTCCCCCATAAATCATCAGCCGAGCTGTCGATACGCAGCTTGTCGCAGCCGGCTGTTTAGCTCTGCAACTGTCAGTCTCGCTGCTCCCCCACCTCCTGCATAGCTCCGGTCCCCGCCCGCGTCCCTTCCCTCCAATCTGCGGGGAAGCTGTATAGCAACAGAGGCTGGGCAGTATATGCAGACCCAGCCTCTGTATGCTGATAGCATTGTTAGAACCGACCTCGGGTTCTCTTTAAAAAAAAACTTTCACTTCTTATTCTGAAACAAATAACTCTTCAAGGGCAATTATTATTTTTAAGGGTTAAGCTACAAATGTTATTGCTACTCAATATGTGCACTCTAGGATAAACAAAGAAACATTATAGGGTACTATTTTTCCACCTCATGCAAAATAAATAAAGTATGTATGTATGTATGTATGTATGTATGTATGTATGTATGTATGTATGTATGTATGTATGTATGTATGTATGTATGTATGTATGTATGTATGTATGTATGTATGTATGTATGTATGTATGTATGTATGTATGTATGTATGTATATATATATATATATATATATATATATATATATATATATATATATATATATTTATTTTTATTTTTTATTTTTTTTCACTGATTATACATACTGACATAAATTATTCCCGTACACCTCATGCTTATTTATGTACGTAATCCTAAAGAAAATTACCACGGTTTCAAACTAACAAATAATCAAAAATGTCCTAATATGCAAATCTTTGCTTGTCTGGAAGTGGAAGCTGTGCTAACAAATGAAAGCCACCATTTTCCACAATTATCCAGTGCCTGATTAATTAGCATTGGTCTCTAAGCGGCAGGTAGTGGTTTTCACTTGCTAGCATGGCTTCTGCTTTTTTGGTCTATAGAGATTTGCATGTTAAAGCGGATCTGATCTCAGAATTTCTTTTCTGCTCTAAAAGATGCACAACAGCATAATAAAATTTTAAGAAAAACATTTCTTTATTACAGCAATAACTATAACAATGGCAATACTTTCATCCAATATAATATTATAATATATTATTTGTATTGAAATGCATATTTCTGTCTCTCCACCCAATATTACGCCTCAGACCAGCGGGTCACCCCAGAATCTGCTCACCTGCAATCTCCAACACTCCTCAATGGAAACGACGAGTCCGCAGCCCACTTTCGCCCTCGAAATCTCCCACTTTCCGGTCTATGCGTTCCAAGCCGGTTTTCCCTCATTCAGCATGGCCACCGTTAATTTCTCATCGCCATAGAAACCAAGCCGCCGTGGTCCGGGAGCCGAAAGAGCGGCGGCCATTTTCTTGACGCCCACACGGCATTATTAGGAGACAATGCATGCTGCTGTGGTCAGAAGGAGTAAAATAAATAAATATTAAAATGATATGTGGTGTGCTGCAGAAAGACAGCCTGTGTCAGCGAGCTTTACATGAAAATGATTTTGTTCCTGAAAAATGCATCATGATTATGCCAGCTACTGTTCATTATGTACCATACAAGTGCCTCCCACCTCCACAATGTGTTTCAGGTGTGTAGGGCAGGAGGACCAGAGAATCTGACATTTTGCTTTATGGAGGCTGACATATTTAATTTTAAAGGCGATCAAAAAGTTGAAAATTTGTTTAGTTGGGGCTTCTTCCAGCCCCCTGCAATTTATTAGATCCCTCGCTGTCCTCCTGGTCCACACCTGTGTGCGAATGTGCCCCCAACTAAATCCCGCTGCTGTAACAGTCGCCGGTACTGTGCATGCTCAGCCCCAGCTGCGCACCTCCTCGACTGCGTTCCCATTGCATGGAGCATTCTGAACATGCGCTGTTCCAAGTTTAATGAACTGCATGCACAGAATGCTGCCAGCCACAGGAGCACAATGGAACTCCAGGGAAAATAATGTAATAAAACAAGTGCTTCATTTTTACAATAATTATGTATAACTGATTTAGTTAGTGTTTGCCCATTGTAAAATCTTTCCTCTCCCTGATTTACATTCTGGCATTTATCACATGGTGACATTTTTACTGCTGGCAGGTGATGTCAGTGGAAGGAGATGATGCTTGCTTTTTTTTTGCAGTTGGAAACAATTATTTCCCACAATGCAACAAGGCTCCTTCAGTGTGATGTCAGCACCATGGTCCTGACATCCCACTGTGGGAGGGGTTTCACCACAAGATCAGCCATACAGAGCCCCCTGATGAGCAGTTTGTGAAAAGGAAAAGATTTCCCATGGGAAAGGGGGTATCGGCTACTGATTGGGATGAAGTTCAATTCTTGGTTGAATGAATTTAGTGATAGCGACATAATGCAGCAGACCGGGAGGACAGAGAGGGACCCGAAGGAGTACAAAGGGCTGGAAGAAGCCCCAGGTAAATAAGTCTCAACCTTTTTCCCCACACCTAAAGTAAACCTGTAAGTTATTTAAAAGTGAAACGTTCGATACTTACCTGGGAGAGGCTTCCCTTTTCCTTCTCCATCTGGCCGTTTCAGTCCCTCGAAGCTCATGGGCAAGGGGACACGCTGCGCCTGCACACTAGCATGCACACACTTGGGCTTTAGTGGAAAAAGCCGAGTCTGGTTGGGTCTCTGATGGATCACACATGCGCAGTGACATGGACCCGCTCAGGCTACTGCACATGCATAAGCCATCGACAAGCGCTTGTCGAGGGTCTCTCTGGGGTCGTCCTGGTGGAGGATGGGGGAAGCTTCTGGATTGTCCAAAGGCTTCCCTCTATTGAGGTGTGCACCCCTTTGGGGCAACTTTTTCTTACTTACAGGTGTACTTTAAGATTTCCTGTAAACAATACCAGTAGCCTGGCAGTAATGTTGGTTCTTTGCCTCTAATGCTGGCCATACACGATCAGTTTTTCCTTATCAATCGAGCCGCTGATGGCTCGATTGATAATTTCTGACAGGTCCGATCACCGCATGGATCGATTCGCCGCTCAATTCCCGCGGGCGGACAATGGTCAGAATCGAGCGGAAGATAAGGAAGCGCCTGCGGGGACGAGCGGGAATCGATCCGGGCGGCCGTGGAGACGAGCGGGGACGCGGCGGGAGTTGATCCGGCAGCTAATCAAGCCGCCGAATCGCTCCGTGTATGCCCAGCATAATACCTATAGCCATAGACCCTGAACAAGCATGCAGATCAGATGTCTCTGACAAAAATGTGATGATTAGCTGCATGCTTGTTTCAGGTGTGATTCAGACACTACTAATAACTGAATGATAATCAGGACTGCCAGGCAACTGGTATTATTAAAGGACAACTGTAGTGACAGGTATATGGAGGCTGCCATACTTATTTACCTTTAACCACTTCACCACTGAGGGGTTTTACCCCCTGAGCACCAGAGCAATTTTCACCTTTCAGCGCTCCTTCCATTCATTCGTCTATAACTTTATCATTACTTATCACAATGAAATGAACTAGATCTTGTTTTTTCCGCCACCAATTAGGCTTTCTTTAGGTGGGACATTATGCCAAGAATTATTTTATTCTAAATGTGTTTTAATGGGAAAATAGGAAAAATGTGGGAAAAAAAAAAAATTCAGTTTTCGGCCATTATAGTTTTTAAATAATGCATGCTACTGTAATTAAAACCCATGAAATGTATTTGCCCTTTTGTCCCGGTTATAAAACCGTTTAAATTATGTCCCTATCACAATGTTTGGCGCCAATATTTTATTTGGAAATGAAGGTGCATTTTTTTCTGTTTTGCGTCCATCCCTAATTACAAGCCCATAGTTTATAAAGTAACAGTGTTGTACCCTTCTGACAAATATTTAAAAAGTTTAGTCCCTAAGGTAACTATGTATTTTTTTTTTTTTTTAATTGTAAATTTTTTAATTAAAAAAAAAAAAAAAATATGTGTGGGAGGTAATGAGTTAATTTTTTGTGTATAAGTAATTCATTTGTATGTGAAAAATGTTCAGGGTGTAATTTTACTATTTGGCCACAAGATGGCAACAATAACTTTGTTTAATGCGACCTTCAAGCGTCCTTCCAGACGCTTGGAGGAAGTACAAGGAGGCTGGTAACGTGTTTTTTGTTTGTTTTTTTTCACAATGATCACACTGCTCATCGGAGAGCAGCGGATGATTGCGGGGCTTATATCAACGAACGGGAATGGATTTTCCCGTTCATTGATCTGCGGGCGGCGGCGGCGTGTTTACGAGCAAGAGCGCGGGCAGCGGCTGGAGCGTGGAAAGTGCGGATTTCTCCGTCCCTGGGGGTTAAAGGATGGAAAAAGGGATGGAGAAATTCGTATGGGCGGGGGTAAAGTGGTTAAGCAATACCAGTTTTTTGGCAGCCCTGCTGATCTGTTTGGCTGCAGTACTGTTTAAATAACACTAGAAACAAGCATGCAGTTAATCTTGTCAGATCTGACAATAATGACAGAAACACCTGATCTGCTGCATGCTTGTTTAAGGGTTTATGGCTAAAAGTATTAGAGGCAGAGGATCAGCAGGGCTACCAGGCAACTGATATTGTTTAAAGGATACCACAACTGACATGTGGCATAATGAGATAGACATGGGTATGTACAGTGCCTAGCACACAAATAACTATGCTGTGTTCCTTTTTTTCTTTCTCTGCCTGAAAGAGGTAAATATCAGGTATGTAAGTGGCTGACTCAGTCTTGACTCAGACAGGAAGTGACTACAGTGTGACCTTCACTGATAAGAAATTCCAACTATAAAACACTTTCCTAGCAGAAAATGGCTTCTGAGAGCAAGAAAGAGATAAAAAAGGGGGGGATTTCTTATCAGTAAGGGTCACACTGTAGTCACTTCCTGTCTGAGTCAGGACTGAGTCAGCCACTTACATACCTGATATTTACCTCTTTCAGGCAGAGAAAGAAAAAAAGGAACACAGCATAGTTATTTGTGTGCTAGGCACTGTACATACACATGTCTATCTCATTATGCCACATGTCAGTTGTGGTATCCTTTAAAAGGAAATAAATGTGGCAGCCTCCATATAACTCTTACTTTAGGTTCCCTTTTACCTGACTGTTGGGTGGTTCCCCTCTGGCTATAGGTACCCAAAAACATCCTCTAGGGATCCTGAAGGGATGATTTTCCCTGACCCTGCCCTCTGTCCTGAACCACTGCATGTACGATCTTGCGCTTTGTACATATGGAAGCAGGTTTTCTAGCCTTAAGAAGAGTTTCTGCCACATTAGAGGAACAACCTTGAATTAAGTAACCTTGCCTCTCAGCTTCCATGCTGTTAAATGTAACGTCTTTACTTCTGGGTACAGAAGATTCCCCTGGAAGAGAAGATCGTGACAAGGCGGTAACTGTATCGGTTTGTCTAGACTCAACTGCAGTGCTAGGGCAAACCAAGGCCTCCGGGGCCAGAACGGCATAATAGATATGATCATGGATGATTCCTTTGATACTTTTTGTAGAAATCTGGTTATCATTGGAAATGGGGAAAAAGCGTATCCTAGCCTGAAGTCCCAAACTTGTGTTAGACAGTCTGTTCCCAATGACTGTGGGTGTGGAAACCTTGCAAAGAACTTTGGTAGCTTTGAATTGGCTGCTGATGCCCAGAGATCTATTTGCGGCACCCCCCATTTCCTGACTATCCAATTGAAGATTCGATCATTCAACTGCCATGCGTTTTGATTGACAAAAGTCCTGCTCAAGCGATCTGCTACGATATTTTCGTTTCAAGGCCGGTAAGTTGCTGATAGGCTGTCTAGGTTCTTATGAGCCCATGTCATTATTTGATGTGTCTCCTGTAGGAGGGCTAAACTCCGCGTTCCCCCTTGCCGCCTTATATACGTCACTGCCGTGATATTACGTATCAGTTGACTCTTTTTTAGATTTAATAGCCAGCCCAAATCTGTTAGAGTATTCAACAACATCTGCTGGTGTTCTAGTAGAATTTCTTTGTCCTGATGCAGTAGTAGTATATCGTCTAGATAGTGAAATGTTCGCAAGCCTTTTGTTCTGAGCAGTGCTATTACTGGTAGGAGGATCTTGGTGAAGGTTCTCAGAGCCGTTGATATACCGAACAGAAGTTCTTGGAATTGGTAGTGTTTTCCTAGTATCGCAAACCGAAGAAATTTTTGAAAATTTTTGTTGATGGGGACGTGCAGATATGCATCTGCCAGGTCGATAGAGGTCATCTAATCGTTTACTTGAATCATGGGAATTATTGACTGTAAAGACTCCATTTTGAACCAACCCACCTTTATGTCATGATTTAGAAATTTCAAGTCCAGTACCGGCCTCCAATTTCCTGTCGCCTTTGGAACTAAGAAGAGAGGTGAATAGATTCCCCTGAAGCGATCCTTTTCTGGTACTTCTATTACTGCCTTCATTCTCCTTAAAGAGAGAACATAATCCAACAATGCTTGATATTTGTTTGTTTTCCGGCATTTTTGTTTGCATAAAACGACTTACTGGAGGTGTTTTCTTGAACTTCCACATATGACCTCTTTCTAGTGTCTTCAGAACCCATGGATCTTCTAGATTTTCCACCCAAGACCTCCAGTAGAGACGAAGCCTTGCCCCCACTGGAGCGTCTTGAGTGGGCGCACCTTTAAAAGGACTTTTTGTTCTGTTGGGAAGAGGAAGCTGGCTTATTCCGGTTTTTGAGAAAAGAAGACTGGGTTCCCCTCCAGTTTCTACCAAACTGTTTCCCAGGTTTATATGATCTTGTCTGTTGGAATCTATTTGAAGAAAACTTTCTTGACCCTTGTTGTCTATAATTTCTTGGTTTCCTATCCTGCGGAATAAGACCTATTTTTCCACCTGTTACCATGAAGATTGCACTGTCCATAGCAGGGCCAAAGAGGTGCGTTCCATTAAATGGGATTTTGCATCAATTATTTCTTGACGCCTGGTCTGCCGACCATGGCTTCAACCAGAGTGCACGTTTCGCCGTTACACTATGCAACATTGATCTAGCTGTTGACCTGATCGTGTCTATGGCAGCCTCACCAACAAAATCTCCTGCAAGCTTTAATTCAAGGAGCTTAACTATTTCCTGTTTGTCCATATCTGAGTTTAATGCAGTTTCTACATTATCAACCCATACCCTTATGGCCTTAGCTAAGGAAGTTAAGGCAATGGCTGGTCTGCATGCTGCCACGGATGCCAAAAAGGCTTTTTTAATGTCCGTGTCTATCTTTCTATCTAACGGATCCTTGAAGAGTACAGCATAATCCATAGGCAATGTGACATGTTTAGGAAGCCTCATTATGGATGCATCCACCACAGGGGCACAGTCAATCAATTTTGCTTCATCAACTTTTAGGCTTCTTGCACACCAAGACGTTGCATTAGGTGGCACGTTAAGGTCGCATAATGTGCACCTAACACAACGTATGGTGCTGCAAGAGCCGACGGTAGAGTGAGCCGCGTTAGGCGGCTCGAGTCCTATAATGTCTCCCAGAGTGGCGCTGATTGGCCAGCGGGACCACGTGATGCGGAGCGAGACACTCCGCATCACGTGGTCCCGCCGGCCAATCAGCGCCCGCCAGTGCAGTGAATATTAAGTAGCCATGTGCGCGGCTACTGTAGCTGGCTCTCCCTGCCTCCTCCGCCCCCCACTGCGCATGTGCAAACAGTCTAACGCGGCTATAGCCGCTCCAACGACGTAGCATGCTGCACTTTGCACAGAACGTGCAGCGTTACATGTAACGCAACGTGGGCTGTGTGAACAGCCCACTTGTGTAACATTGCTGTGCGTTGGGGGAGCGTTACAGGCGCACTAACGTGTGCCTGTAACGTCTTGGTGTGTAAGCAGCCTTAACGGATAAAGCTTAGAGAATCTGTTAGATAATGAAGGCCTGTTTAGACCATTCTTTAAGAATGAGATCCTTTATTACTTTTCTAAAGGGAAACGATTTTGGTTGGCTCTGTAAGTGCGGATAATATTTATCCTGTTCCTGTTGTATTTCATCTTCTTCCTGCCACTCGATTGCAGATTTAATTGCTGACAAGAATGCAGGTACCAAAGAAAAATCAAATCCTATAGGCGGTAAGTCCGCCTGAGAATTGGATTCCTCCAAGTGAACCATTGCTGCTGTGGGAGCAATTGCCTGTGTAGCTGGCATCTTTTGAAAGGTGTCTTGCACCGCTTGCTGTATATAAGATAACACTTGTTCATTATCTGCTTCCTTGTCCCTAGCCAGCTCCGTTAAAAAACATGATTCACAAACTTTTTTTATTTGGTAAAGCAGGTTGTGCGCAGCAGGACCAGCATAAATTTGATTCTGGTCTTTTATGTTGAGAGAATTCCACTGATTCCCGAAGAACGGGATCTAGATCGATCCTATCTTCTTGGAGAATGATTTGCATAATAATTTCTCATGGGAGAAAAACGATCAGAGTCATATCTATTATATGATTCAGAGCGTCTTGGAGAACTGTCTCCTATGAGATCTTTCTCTATGAGACATAACTGTCAGAAACGCTGTTGCTTCCTGCTTCATCACAAGTCACCAGCAGGTGGCTCTGTTTGCTTTTCATGGTTGCCTGCAGTTTACCACTAGATGGAGTATCATGGGTTATACATATCTCTGTTCCACAGGTGTCTGGCCAGGCTGCTAGTTCCTATTTAAGCTGGCCACTCTCTTCACACTACGCAGATCCTCGTGTCAGTGTGACTTCTGCTTGCTGGTCCACTTCCTTGTTCTGCTCTGTGAATCCAGCTTGTCTGTCTGTGTGAGCCTTTGGCTTGCGTCCTATCTTGCCCTGTTCTGTCGCTTGTCTGTGTCCCAGATTAGCTAGAGTGTATTCATTTAACCCTGTTTTGTACATACATAGGTTAGCTTAGTGGTAGCTCTGTGTGTATGTAATATCGTAGGGGTTCTGATCTTAGTGTGTATTTGATCTTGGACTGTGTTTGATGTCGATTCTGCTTGATGATTCTGTATTGTGATTGTTATATTTGTATATATGTACATAGCACTGTTCATATTAAACACTAATTCATTGCATATCTGTGTCCTGACCTTTTGTATATGCTACTAAATGTGATCAGCAAATACCCTGCTAGCAGGAATCGTGACAATAACAGCTTGTTGCAGCACTGTTCTGGCAAACGTCTCCCTGGAGAATTTCTCCTATTATAGTGATTTCTAGATGAACTTCTCTCTCTCGGTAATAGTCCCTATAAGGATTTCTTCTAAAAGGATTCGGCTTAGTTGATTGAAGAAAACCCTCATAATGATCTCCAGTTTGAGAAGGAGGTAAATTTTTTCTTCGGTAAGGACTGGATGATTTTAGCGACCATAAGTCCTTCTTCTCCCTCATACGGACTGTGAAAACACAAAAGGAAAATAAAAATAGTGTTTTCACCAAAAAATCCGCAACAATAAAAGGAGAGAGAGAGAGAAAGCACTCTTTTTTGAGCAACCAGGTACAAAATAAGAAAAAAATAAAACAACACCAGTGACAGGGATACATTTAGTATCCTGTTACCTGGATACCCCAGCAGAAGTTCCTGGTGCAGAATCATCCATTTAGTCTGATAAATGACTGCTAAAATCTTTGCTGCCTTCTATGCATTCTTGATATACAAAAAGAGACCAGCATCCTACCTGTGTCAGATGAGGAGTAGGAGACCAATAAAGTACCTTTCGGCATGCAGGAGAAACGCTGCTGCAGCCAAGGCAAAAAGCACAGTAAAAAGGAGCTTGCTACCAGCCAATGAACACTGACCACCCACGGAGCCTCTCAGTGTCTTGCTAGGCAAGGAGAGAGAAAACTTCCGGGTAAATATCCCTGCTGCAGGCTAGCCAGCCAATCCCTGAGTCCGAGATCTTGCTGCAAGTCTCGGGAGATGTAAAGCCAGATGGAAGGTTCTGCCAGCCAATGAGAGAAGCCTCCTCCATGTCTCATGTATCTCGAGACTTCAACTTGGGAGAGAAGAAGAGAAAAAAAAAAAAAGAAAAAAACGTATTGGAAGTGTGCACTGCAATGGGGTAGCAGTATTGAGGTAAACATCCCTCTTTAAGGGACCTGAATGCCAGTAATAGCGGGAGAGGCTGAACCCACTTTCAAAAATAGATATGAGACCCTCATGGATGAAAAAAAGAAAAAAGGTAAGGGATCTCCAAAGCATAAAAAAGAGAAAAGCCTATAGAGCATCTGCCCATCGAGGACAGAAAAAAAAGAATGGAGGAGGGGGGGAGATTCACTTAATTTATAGAGAGATCTGTCCTATGGGGTCAGGGGGCGGAGCCTAACCCATGAGTATGCCGCCATGTTTATGCAAGAAATGTTTTTTCTGCTGGAGAGGAGGGAAGAGGCAGCGAGGTCCTTGCGATGTTTTTATTATCGGGGAAAACATTCTGTCCATCCCAGCTGGCTGATATAATTGCGTTGTGGGTATTATATTGGGTTCACACTGTTTCCTGTACAGGTGAAATGTAAGGGGGCGGAGTTTACTGCTGGTGAATGTTATAGCCCTGTCACTGAGACTATATTTAGGGTGATATATAGATCTCATATTATACTGTTTACATAAACATTTCAAGGAGATAGGTTGAAATTTTTAGGGTGCGTTCACATTATGCGCACTGCAAGTTAACGTACCGCCTATACATTTGTATGGGCATGTTCACACCTCTGAGCCGTAACGGACCATACTATCCTAACGCACTTTATACAGTGCATTATTTGTAGTAGTCACCTAGTATAGGTGATATGAGCCAACGAGAAAGTCCATAGGGAAATTCTGTTAATGTGGTTTAGTGCACAGCATTCTTGCAATCTGCTGGTTGTGGTACTAATACGCCCACACTGTTCGGCCAATTAGAATGCTTTAAGTTTTAGACTTTGCTGTGATTGGACTACGTTTCCTTATGGACTTTCACGCTGGGTCACCTCAACCATATTAGCTCTACAGTGTTGGCGCTAGTATAGATCAGGTGACCCAGCAGGTAACGGCGCCCTCTACAATTGTTAGGTTTTGGATAGGTTGTCGTAATAATACACCCACATTATTTGGCTAAGTTGTAGAAGGTACTGTGATTGGAGAACTGTTCCCTATGAGGTTTTCCGCCGGGTCACCTAAACTAAACTAGCACCACAGTTTTTATGCTATGAAAAGTAACGTGCAGAGTGTGCATCACTTAACGCCTGCATTATGCAATGTGCACATTGTATCTAATGATTCTCTATGGGACGTGCATGTTTTTTGCAATTTTTGGTTCAAAAACTATGAGTCCCTTTAGCATAATATAACATGCAATTCCCATAGACAGCCGGCAGCTCATGGGGGAGGACAAGCGCTTTGAAACACTTACTATATATGGAAAATCAGCCACGGAAAACCGTTGTCATTTTCCTTGGACACTACATGTTTACTTAGTTTAGTAGCAACAACTTTAATTCACCAATGATTATTTATATCCGCCGATTTGAGGTTTTCTCCTCTCATCTGATGTATGTTGGGCAGTATGGTATCTAAAGTTTGGTTTGCGTGATTGTAAATACAATGGCCCATGAAAAGTGCATACAGTACTTATGTGCACCTCTGGTGAAATTTAATAAAAAAACAGAGGTCATGAAGAAAATGTATCTTTCCAAACACATTGGCTATCATTCATAAAGCATTTCCGCATGCGGAAATGCTAAAAACAGCTGACTTTACCGACCACTCGGCAAAGTCAGCATTCATAAAGGCTCTTTCCGCATGAAAAAATGACACTACCGAGCAGAGTGATAAATCACCGCCTTGTGCGGTGATTATCGGAACAAATGTAGCAAAATGTTAATTCATAAAGAATACCGCCAGCGGTGCCACGTCGGAAAGTCCCGCTCCCTCTGATGTGGCGATACCAATGTAAGTGAATGGAGACACACAGACCTCCCAGGCAGCTGCAGCAGAGCGGAACACGGAGAAATGTATCAACTCGGCAGCTTCCGTGTCTCCGCAAGCCTACCGCCTGCCTACCGCCAGCCTAGTTCGGGGAATCTCCGCACTGCTTCCGCACATGGATACTTCTTTATGAATGCCCACCCAGAAGTCTAAAACACCGCCAGCGGTGTTTTTCCGCATCGATTCCCCTTACCGTAGCCTCTTTATGAATGATACCCATTGTGTAATAAACACATGAGAGGCAGGTTCTTACGGATTGCCTCTGCCTTTTCCATATCTTTCTTTGTGAGAGGGGCAGAGCTACGTATATTATTACTTACCCAATGTGCGGGGCAATGCAACTTTTCGACGTTAGTCTACTTGAGGTGACCCAGCATGAAACTTCATAGGGAAATTTCAGTAATATGATTGCTTGCTATTTCAACAGCTCTTCAATGACAGCACCCTCTAAGAACTATTAGGTTTCGGTTAGGTTATATAATAATTACGCTCACACTCATCTAATTGCAATGCTTCAAGTTGTAGAAGGTGCTCTGATTGGAGAATTGTTCTTTCCCATTGGGACACCTCAAGTAGACTAGTGCCAACTTTTCTTCATTGGTGTAACTTTTTTTTTTTTGCCAGATGTATGCTTTAAATTTAACTGTCAAAAATGCATGACAAGTATATTCATTAGGAAATGGTAGCATTTTTGCACCTTTATTACATAATAACAAGAAATGTAACAGCTGGAACTGTTGTGTTTTACCATTCATAAATGTTTGTGTAAGCCAGGTCTTCAAGGGTCAAATCCACTATTTAATGAGGAGAATGAAAAAGTGGAGCAACTAGTCTCCTTTTTTACAGAAAATATTTGAAACAGAGGTGCCAACAAAAGAATAATATGCACTAAAATCAGTTTAAAAAGGAGGTAGCGGTGGACTTACCTCCCAAAGATGACTTGATTTTGTTAATTTCTGAGGTGCATGGCTAGTCTGGTGCTTTTAACACTTAGGCCTCTTTCATAGTAGGAGGTGGCGTTTTGATGCAACGTTAAAGTCACAACTCAAATTAGAATGCAATGCCCCCAAGAAGTTGCACAGCAATACTAAGTCTGTGCGACATTCACAGTGCACATGTTGTGTTTATGTGTGACGTGTAGTGTTATTAGAAAGTGCTGCATGCTGTGCGTTATACACATTATTAGCTGCGTTGGACTGTTTACACATGCTCAGTAATGACTTGGAAGCAGGGCTGTGGAGTCCGTACAAAAATCTTCCGACTCCGACTCCTCAGTTTATGAAACCACAACTCCAACTCCGGGTACCCAAAATAGCTCCGACTCTGACTCCTCGACTCCGACTCCTTAGTCTAATACTTAACAGGGCTGTGGATTTTGTACAAAAATCATCCGACTCCGAAGTTTATGAAATCAACGACTGCAACTCCGACTCCGGGTGACCAAAATTACTCCGACTCCTCTACTCCGACTCCAACTCAGACTCCACAGCCCTGCTTGGAAGCATACTTTTCATTGCCTGTATGCTCTACTGTGTGTGTCGATAATGGGGCATTAAGTTGTGTTGTGACTTTTTGGGGGCATTGCGTTGTAATTTGCGTTGCGACTTTAACATCACATCAAAATGCAACGTCCTACTGTGAAAGAGACCTTACTCCTGAATCTGCCTGATGAAGTGGATCACTCCTACGAAATGCTTTGTAATGTGAAGTACTCAAAGTTCTTTTGCGCTTGAAATTAACAAAATCTAAGGTATTCATGTTCGGGGAGGTGATTTTAGTGTATATTATTCTTTTGTTGGCACCCCTGTTTCAAATACTTTCTGCAAGTTTAGTCCACCCTTGGTGGAGGGTTGTAGACCCACTTTCTTGATCTACAGAGAGCTCCCACTTGACTAATCAGTGGTTGCCTTAGCAGTAACCCTAGCTTGTGCGTATTATTATAAGCAACATACTTGTCTGCATAATCCTAACTTACTACATTATTATGGGCTTTTGATTTTTTCATTTTGTCTTTCTACTAGTTTCTTTTTTTTTTGGTTTTGCAAACTTTTTTTTTTTTTACTCAAAGTTTTATTATATGTCTATATAAGACTGCACCTCACTTGGTTCTGTAATGGATTTTCATTGGTTCACTGCCGCAGAACATGACCAACCGCCAGGGGCGTTCCTAGGTTCCATGGAGACCGGTGGCACCTAGGGGCACTAGGTGGGGGCTATGTGCCGCGGCAAAAAAATGGGTGTGGTCATGCAGTGAGAGGGCGTGGCCATGGGTGGGGCCAATCGTACATTAGATTAGGACAGTGGTGGTGAACCTTTTGGAGGCCCAAACTGCAACCCACAAGTCACTTATCTATCGCAAAGTGGCAACAGCAATTTAAACTAAATACTATACAAACGTTTTAACACATACATGAACATTATGGAAAATCCAAGTTGAAAAACTGAAAAGATAAACAATTTCATCCATCCTACTCCTGAAAAAATATATTCATTTTTTTTTAGAACCTCCCAGTTTTATTTTCTGTTTTAAAAAGCTAAAAAAAAGTAGGTTTAATGCTATTGTCTCATATGATGATGATTCAGCTTTTCCCATAGTCTTGCAGTTAGCAATCATGTGACCCCCAACAAGACAAATTCAGCAATCATGAGGCCCCTATCAAGACAAATTCAGAAATCATGAGGCCCCCAACAAGACAAATTCAGCAATCATGAGGCCCCTATCAAGACAAATTCAGAAATCATGAGGCCCCCAACAAGACAAATTCAGCAAGCGTAAGGCCCCCAACAAGACAAATTCAGCAATCATGAGGCCCCCAACAAATCATGAGGCACCCAACAAGACAAATTCAGCAATCTTGAGGCCCCCAACAAGACAAATTCAGCAGCCATGAGGCACATAAATAGACAGCATTTCACATAAATAGGCAGAATGCCCCCTTAATATGGTAGACACCTCTCACCTGGCTTCTGAATTCTCCTCTACTGGCTGCTGTGCCTGGCAATACTGTTTTTGGCTGGATTGGGGATGATGTGTGAGCTGAAGGGCCTGGCAGTGATGCTGTGGCCTGGCTGGCGGTGATGCTGTGGCCGATGTTGTGGCTGGGTTGGCTGGCAGTGATGCTGGGCTGTGCTTGGCTGGTTGAAGTAAATGCTGGCCTGACTGGTGGTGATGCTGTGGCCTTTTTAAAAGTGATTCTGGGCTGGTTGGCTGGTGGTGATGCTGGGCTGGCTGGCCTGGATAGTTTAGGTAGCGACAGGTGTCCCCTAGTTAAGGTAGCGCCAGGAGTACCCCAGTTTAGGTAGTGACAGGAGCCCCCCAGTTCAGTTAGTGACAGGAGCCCCCCAGTGTAGGCAGTGACACGAGCCCCCAGTTTAGGTAGTGACAGGCACCCCCCAGTTAGGTAGTGACAGGCACCCCCCAGTTAGGTAGTGACAGGCACCCCCCAGTTAGGTAGTGACAGGCACCCCCCAGTTAGGTAGTGACAGGCACCCCCCAGTTAGGTAGTGACAGGCACCCCCCAGTTAGGTAGTGACAGGCACCCCCCAGTTAGGTAGTGACAGGCACCCCCCAGTTAGGTAGTGACAGGCACCCCCCAGTTAGGTAGTGACAGGCACCCCCCAGTTAGGTAGTGACAGGCACCCCCCAGTTAGGTAGTGACAGGCACCCCCCAGTTAGGTAGTGACAGGCACCCCCCAGTTAGGTAGTGACAGGCACCCCCCAGTTAGGTAGTGACAGGCACCCCCCAGTTAGATAGTGACAGGCACCCCCCAGTTAGGTAGTGACAGGCACCCCCCAGTTAGGTAGTGACAGGCACCCCCCAGTTAGGTAGTGACAGGCACCCCCCAGTTAGGTAGTGACAGGCACCCCCCAGTTAGGTAGTGACAGGGACCCCCAGTTGGGTAGTGACAGCAGGGACCCCCAGTTGGGTAGTGAGTGACAGCAGGGACCCCCAGTTGGGTAGTGAGTGACAGCAGGGACCCCCAGTTGGGTAATGAGTGACAGCAGGGACCCCCAGTTGGGTAGTGAGTGACAGCAGGGACCCCCAGTTAAATAGTGAGTGACAGCAGGGACCCCCGTTTAGATAGTGAGTGACAGCAGGGATCCCCGTTTAGATAGTGAGTGACAGCAGGGATCCCCGTTTAGATAGTGAGTGACAGCAGGGACCCCCGTTTAGATAGTGAGTGACAGCAGGGACCCCCGTTAGATAGTGAGTGACAGCAGGGACCCCCGTTAGGTAGTGAGTGACAGCAGGGACCCCGTTAGGTAGTGAGTGACAGCAGGGACCCCTGTTAGGTAGTGAGTGACAGCAGGGACCCCCGTTAGGTAGTGAGTGACAGCAGGGACCCCCGTTAGGTAGTGAGTGACAGCAGGGACCCTCGTTAGGTAGTGCGTGACAGCCGGGACCCCCGTTAGGTAGTGAGTGACAGCAGGGACCCCCGTTAGGTAGTGAGTGACAGCAGGGACCCCCGTTAGGTAGTGAGTGACAGCAGGGACCCCCGTTAGATAGTGACAGCAGGGACCCCCGTTAGGTAGGGAGTGAGTGACAGGGACCCCCGTTAGGTAGTGAGTGACAGCAGGGACCCCCATTAGGTAGTGAGTGACAGCAGGGACCAACATTAGGTAGTGAGTGACAGCAGGGACCCCCATTAGGTAGTGAGTGACAGCAGGGACCCCAGTTAGGTAGTGAGTGACAGCAGGGACCCCCGTTAGGTAGTCAGTGACAGCAGGGACCCCCATTAGATAGTGAGTGACAGGGACCCCCGTGAGGTAGTGAGTGACAGGCGCGCTCCCCACCTACCTTGCCACGTCAGACCTCAGGATCGACCCGACCAGATAGAGCGGGCGCCGGGCACAAATATGCGGAAGTGATGTCACGTCCGCATTACAGCGGTGTCCGCTAGGTCCTAGCGCCCGCTCTATCTGGTCGCCCGGCGCTGTTCGAGGTCTGAATGGCAGCAGGGCAGAGCAGGGCAGCGGCGGCCGGGAGATCCGAGGCAACCCAGGACAGATTGGGGGCACGGGCCCCCCCAAAATAGGGCTAGCGACGCCCCTGCCAACCGCACAATAAGTTGTTTACTTCACGTACACACACACCAACCAACTAAACAACCAACTCACTTAAATACTATGCGTGCAAGCTAAATGACAAACTTCACAACATGTCCCCATTCAAAAACAACAACAGTTGTTCAAAAGACTTGTACACACCTTCAACCTGCATGATAGTTGGGCAGGTAGACCCACCGGTTGGATCTGGCATACCACATGTTATCAGTTGGTTGTCTTCTTGTTTGCCAGCCATACTTATGCCAAACTGTCTACCAACAGACCAAGTTTAGAAGATAGTTGGGCAGATTGTTTGGACGTGTGTACAAGTCTTTAATGTCAGGCAGTCTATGAGTTGAATGAAAGAATCCAATGCTAACATTGCTATCTAGGGACCCGTCATTGTAAATACTGATCAGTTTTGTCTTTCTGCTTTCAGAGCTGCGTTTTTAAAACACTATCACCTTTTTTGTAACCTCCCATTGTTGGTTTTGACTGGCCAGATCCGAGGCCTGTCCCGATTGTTTAGCTGAGGATGGACAAAAACATGAATGCGAAGGCAGAGAGGATAATTAACCTCGCCCTGGAAATCATCTACCTGCTGACCGGAGAGGTGAGGAGGATCCTGGAAGGGCCACATCACATCATGCGTATGTCTATTAATAACAAACAGACCTTACAGGACTGGTGAGGATTTTGTGAGGGTCACATGACAATAAACACACACACTATTGTGGAAGTGCTGAGGATTTTGGATGTTTTTTTTTTAATAAAAAAAGAGTCCTGACTGGAGAGGTGAGGAGGATTCTGGGATTGTCACATGACATCACTCTTATCTTCTAGCTGTAGGTTGAGTACTCAGGGACCGCGCTGGCTTGGAGTTTCATTAGCAGGTATTTAATTACATTCTGCACTGTTCCATGAATGGCTACATATCTAAAGGTGGTTATACATGGGTAGCATTTGCCATTGAACTGTTGACGTCTGAACCATTCAGACAGTTTATTGATTAAAAGGCTGGTTAGGCTTTGAAAAAAATAAATTCTGCTGAAATCTGACTAAAGGTGCTCATACATGGTACAGTTTTTCATTTGTTTGATTAGATAATTTATTTTGGTTATAGATTAGTTAGATTGAATATAAAGATTTTTCTTTACTTTCCCCTCAGACTTAACTAATGCAGCCTGACTGGTTGAAGCCTCTTTCCCTCCTATTTTCTCCTCCCACACCTCTGTTCCTCTCTGATTGGCCAATATTTCTTATGCTGAGACAATGCACTTTCTATAGTGAAGGGCGGGCAAATCAGGCAGAGGAGAGTAAGGGAGTAAATGACATCAGGATTGGCTTCAAAATAGCCACACTTAAAATGGGAAATGCTAAAATGGATTTTCTCTTTTTTTACTGTAGAAATTCACCAAAATCAAAAACGTGGACAGTGCAATACATATGCTATGTAAGTAGAGCGAGTATTTATCTACATATGTTTTTTGTTTTTTTCTGAAATAGTATGGCTGACAGCTCTTCTTTAAGTGAGAGGGATATTGAGGCTGCCATATTTTTTTTTAAACAATACATATTGCCTGGCAGTCCTGCTAATCTTTCATGCAGCGGTCTTAATCACACACATGAAACAAGCATGCAGTGAATTCAGTCATTCTTCAGTCAGAAACACCTGATCTGCTGCATGCTTGTTCAGAGTCTATGGCAAAAAGTATGGCCAGGCAATTTACATTGTTTTAAAGGAAATAAACATGGCAGCCTCCATATCCTTCTCACTTCAGGTGAATCACATCCTTCCTATTTGTCAGTATGGTTGTATAGTATTCATCCTTGCTACCTCATTATCTCTGACTGTTGTAACAAAAGAGGGCCCTATTGGACTTAATTACTTACCCAATTATAAACTCCCTCCTCCCCATGTATTCACTGCCTGGCCTCAGTAATGTGGTGTTGATGTCATCAGGTTGTCAGTAGGGGGTATGATTTCTACAAAGTGGTTATGGAAATGGGGAAGAGGGACTTGGCTGTGCTTTTGAACTCAAAAGTCCATCTAAACGTGAGAAGTCCCTCGGATTGTCACAGTTCTACTAAAGAAAGTTCCTATGACTAGAGAGGTGAGTTGGATTCTGAGAGTGTCACATGACACTATATGTGCTTTAGGCTGGACTGGGTGTAGTTGCTGAAGTTTTGCTCTTATGGATCCATCCACAAGTCATGTTCATCTCTAAACCCTTTAGTAGCCAATTTATTTAAAGGCTTGTAAGTACTCCAGGCCAATTAATTTTAACACTTTTTTCCCAGAACGTCATTCGGACAGCACCCCTGGATGAGACCTGTCTCCCTCCCCCACCGTGGACAGGAACTGAAAAAGAAACAATTTGCATAAGCAATAGGCAGCAGTATAAGAGGCAACCACTTACTTCTCTACCTCAGTTTAGTTTCCTGTCCCCGGACGGAGCAGAGGAGAGGTCTCCAGGAGTGCTATCCGTGTCTGAAGGCAGGGGCAACGTGGTCCAGGACTCCCAGAGGAGCTGCGCAGTGAGCAGTGGGGAGTCCTGCAGCGTATGGGAGGCTTCTCCGTAGGTGGCAGCGGACTTATGCGCACATGCGCGCGCATGAAACAGTTCACTTCCGGGTAACCCGGAAGTAGTCAGAGCGATGGCGTCCCCGCGTGATCTGAGGTCTGCAGCGGCAGGGGCCGCGGCGGAGGAAAGCGATTCAGCGCAAGACGCTGAAGAGATTCAAAGCCAGCATGGGCTGTGATTAATTATGCGGCAGGGGCCGCGGCGGTGAGGACGAATCAGCATGCAGCTGATTCACAAAGGTATGTGCAGCTAATTAGATTAATTAAGCAGCAGGGGCTGCAACAATTGGTTTCAGCTGGGTCGGTTGGAATGTATATAGCTGGATGCTATGTCCATGATTCACTTGCTGTTTGTGATCATGGAGGACGCTTCAGGGTCAGCTCCTTTGCAGTCTGCTAAGTCTGGCCAGGACCCCTCTCTGGCAAGTAGATGTAGTACTGGGATACTCCTGCTTGTTTTGATGTGTGTATATGAGAGCCATCAGTAATGGATTGTTTCTTGTTTGTGTTTTTTTATAGCCCAAAAAACATGACAAGACTGATAAAACTGATATAGGCTGAAAAGTCTGAGAGATCATCCACTCAAACCAGTCAGCATGGTTCTAGCAAGTCTGAGAGAAAATGTGCTATTTGTAGTAATCGTTTATCTTCATCCTCTTCTAAAAAGTTATGTCAGTACTGCACTGAAAAGGTGGTTAAGGACGAATCACCTGTTATATTTAAAGATTTAATGGGCTGGATGCGGGCGGAAATGTCCACTGCTATAAAGGAGATAAAGGAGTCTGCTATTGCTTCTACTTCAGCTGTTCCTTTGGATTTACAGGGAGCTAGCATTGAAATGGATACAATGACTTCCGTTCCTACTCCTACATCACCAGTATTGACAGTATCTCAGCCGATACCTCCTGGGTCTAAGAGACAAAGGAAGGAGAATAATTTGGAAGATTCAGATTTGTCTGAGGGGGAAATTTCTGACTTTGAGGAAATATCTGAAGGAGAGGATGAATCAATAAGAGCTGATAGACCAAAATTTGCCTTTTCCACAGATTTAATGAAGGATTTATTGATGGAAATGTATGAAACCATGGGCATAAGGAGTGAACAGAAATCTCTGACACCCTTGGATGAGATGTATAATACCTTGGCGGATCCTCAGTCTCAATTTATCCCAGTTCATTCTACCCTAAAGGGTATGATTAAGAAAGAATGGGATAACCCTGAGAAACGGGCCTTCTGGCCGAGATCCTTATCTAAGCGATACCCTTTTTCCCCCGAGGATCAATTATATTGGGGTACTCCGCCTAGGTTGGACCCATCTTTTTCGAGGGTGTCGAGAAAAACAGATCTGTTATTTGAGGATTTTGGAAATTTAAAGGATCCAATTGATAAAAAGATGGACAATCTGTTACGCAGAGCATGGGAATCCTCATCCTTGACCTTTAAGCCAGCGGTGGCCTCTACAGCAGTTAGCAGGTCATTAAAGACATGGTTATTGGAAATGCAAACTAAGATCGCTAATGGGGTTCCACGAGAAGAGATACTCAATGACTTCCCAAAAGTTTTAAATGCCTCAAATTATATGATAGATGCCTCAGACGATACAGTTAAACTTACAGCTAGAACCACTGCTTTGATAAACTCGGCCAGAAGAGGAGTATGGGTGAAGACTTGGAATGGTGATAATTCTTCCAAATCGAAACTGTGTGGTGTCCCATGTGAAGGGGCTCTCCTCTTTGGTTCTAAACTAGATGATACACTGGATAGAACAGCAGATACAAAAAAGAACTTTCCTGTTAAGAGAAGGCAGTTCCAATATAAACGGCCATTTCGTCCCTCTACCAGAACAGAGCAGGATCCAAGGTCATCCAAAGGCAAACGCTGGGTTCCCTACAGGCCTCAGAGGTCAAAGCCTAACTTTACTCCCGCCAAAAGACCAGATAAGCAATGACGCCATGATTCCGGTGGGGGGGGAGAATTGCAAATTTTTACGAGGTTTGGCTTCCACACTTCTCAAACCAGTGGTTGCTAAAAATCATTCTAGAGGGTTATCAAATCGACTTCAGTCTTCCTCCTCCTCGAAATTTTTGCATTACTCCCCGCCCACGGGATCAAACAAAGGATCTGGCCTTACAGTCAGAAGTTCTTTCTCTTCTAAAGAAGAGGGTTATACGAGAGGTACCAAGGTGCCAGAAAGAGAAAGGTTACTATTCACCAGTATTTCTGGTAAAGAAACCAGAGGGAAAATTTCGATTTATTCTGAACCTAAAGATTCTAAATCAAAGTGTAAGATACAGACGATTCAGGATGGACAATATAAAATCTGTGGTTCATCTTTTACAGAAAAACGACTTTCTTGCCTCCCTAGATCTAAAGGATGCATACCTCCACTTGCCCATACATCCGACATCACAGCAATACCTGAGATTTGCCGTTCAGATAGAGAAGGAGGTAAGACATTTTCAGTTTATTTCTCTTCCTTTTGGGCTGTCCTCAGCCCCATGGCTCTTTACCAAGGTGATGTCTGAGGTTCTTGTTAAGCTTAGACTAAAGAAGATTAACATAGTTGGTTATTTAGACGATTTTTTTGATTTGGGGTCCATCGGCAGATTCAGTAAGACACCAGATGTGTTTAGCCCTAGATTTCCTCCAAGATCTTGGTTGGCTGATAAACTGGGACAAATCTTCCCTGATCCCATCTCAGGTTATAGAATTTTTAGGATTTAACATTGATACTAGACAGGAAAAGCTCTACCTGCCAAGTAGGAAAATGTCTGCAATTCTAAACATTGTTTTTTCATTTCAGAAAACAAGGACTATGTCTCTCAGAAAGGCCATGGCAGTTCTGGGGATCCGGACGGCCTCATTTCCTGCAGTTCAGTGGGGACAATTCCATGCAAGATTCCTACAATTATGGATACTCAGATCATGGAACAAAAGCCTTGCGGTCTTAGACAAAAAGATCCTCATCCCTCACAACATAAGGGTGTCCCTTTTGTGGTGGTTGAACCAGTCTCATCTAACCCCAGGTCGTCTATGGAATTATCCGCAACAAAAGATAATTACAACAGATGCCAGTGTATGGGGCTGGGGGGCCCACCTGGATTCCCTTCCAGCACAAGGACAGTGGTCTGTACAGATGAGTTCAAATTCATCAAACAGCAGAGAACTGGAAGCGGTATGGAGAGCCTTACAACACTTCAGCAGTCAGATCAAAGACTCTCATGTCAGGATAAGATCCGACAACAGGTCTGTGGTGGCTTTTATAAACAAACAGGGAGGCACAAAGAGTCAGAAGTTGTGGAGCCAGACGGCAAGGATTATGTTCTGGTCGGAAAACAACATCAGGTCATTGACAGCAGTTCACCTAAAGGGGACGTCAAAGTTTGAGAATGTATGCGTTTCCTCCAATTCCACTTCTTTCTCGAGTGTTAAAGAAGATTATCCAGGACAGAGCGAGGGTCATACTAATTGCCCCCTTTTGGCCCAAACGACCATGGTTCACGTTGCTTCAGTCTCTAGCAATATCAGAGCCGATAATCTTGCCGCTTACTCCGGACCTGATATCCCAGGGCCCAGTTTTGCATCCGGATCTGAGTTTACTACACCTCTCAGCTTGGAATCTGAGTGGAAGATCCTAAAGTCCAAGGGTTTCTCAGACGAACTTTCTGAGACTTTCCTCAACAGTAGGAAGAAAGTAACTAGGGTAATTTATCAGAAAGCGTGGAGAGTATTTAATAATTGGTGTACTGAGAGATCATGTAATAGAGATTCTCTCAGATCTGTGTTGGAATTTTTACAGTGCGGTTTCAAGAAAGGCCTCAGTATTAGCACACTAAAGGTTCAAGTCTCAGCACTAAGTGTGTTTCTAGAGAGAAAGCTAGCACAGAACGATTTTATAATTCGTTTTTTTTCAGGCTTTAAAGAGATTGAAACCTGCAGTAAGACCAAGAATACCTTCCTGGGATCTGAATGTTGTTTTGCAGGGCCTGTGTGACACTCCATTTGAACCCTTATCTCAGGTCTCAAACAAGTTCCTGACGTTGAAGACCGTGTTTCTCCTGGCAATAACTACAGCAAGGAGAATAAGTGAACTACAGGCATTATCAATAAGGGAACCTTACTGTGTTATCTCAGAAGACAGGATAACATTACGTCCAGACGCAACATTTCTACCTAAGGTGGTTTCTTCATTTCACAGGAACCAGGAGATCTACATTCCCTCTTTTTGTGATAACCCCTCAAATGATAAGGAGAAAAGACTGCATTTTCTGGATGTTAGAAGATGTTTATTAACTTATTTGGAAAGAACCAAGTCCTGGAGAAGATCTGATGCGATCTTTGTTCTATTTTCAGGCAAGACAAGAGGAAATAAAGCCTCAAAGACAACCTTGGCACGTTGGATCAAACAAGCAATTGCTTTATCATATCAGTCACAGGGAAGGACATTAGGTTCTTCCATCAAGGCTCATTCCACAAGAGGCATTTCAACATCATGGGCAGAGAGGGCAGGCGCTTCTATTGATCAGATATGCAGAGCTGCAACTTGGTCAAGTAAAAACACCTTCGTGAAACATTACCGACTGGATGTATCTGCGAGCACAGATTTGTCCTTTGGAAGGAAGGTTTTGCAAGCAGTAGTCCCACCCTAAGCCTGATCTCTAGTATATCGTCTCATCCAGGGGTGCTGTCCGAATGACGTTCTGGGAAAGACAACTTTACTTACGGTAACGTCTTTTCCAGTAGTCAAGAGGACAGCACCCCTACAACCCGCCCTTATGGGTGGAAGGATTTAAGGTTTGTATGAGCATTATTTTTATGGTCCGTGTCATCTTGTTTATTAAACTGAGGTAGAGAAGTAAGTGGTTGCCTCTTATACTGCTGCCTATTGCTTATGCAAATTGTTTCTTTTTCAGTTCCTGTCCACGGTGGGGGAGGGAGACAGGTCTCATCCAGGGGTGCTGTCCTCTTGACTACTGGAAAAGACGTTACCGTAAGTAAAGTTGTCTTTTTATTTCTTATTGGTTACATTTCCATGCTACTAATTAGTACTTCTGTAATGTGTATTTATGGCTACTTGTCACTAGGGGCAGAGTGAGAAAATTACGGAGGACTTCTGCTTTCAGTTTCTATATCTTCTGCTAGCAGAGAGACATCAAGGCATTCCAAGAATGTAAAGCAAAATGAGTTCTGCCTGCTGAGGTCAAAATCAGTGCATTTATCTCAAACTAGATAATCCCTTTGAAGCTGCTAATGGGGTAATGAATCTGAGTGGAAATGTTTTGTGACATCACTGTTGTTTCAACAGAGTTTTGGACCCGTGAAGTTTGGTGACCTCGTAACAATCAAAATCCCTCTTCCTCATTGCGTGGTGCCTGAGAGCAACATTGAGAGGAAGCTTCTGGAAGCCAGCAACAAGATCACTGAGCTGCTGATGGGAAAGGTGAGCAGTGCTAGGAATTATGGGATGTTATCCAGTAACAGGAAGGTGTCTGGATGGTGACTTTGTCATTGGCCTCAATTCACTAAGCTTATCTCCTGTTTTTAAAATTTTTTTTAGAGTTATAACCATGGTGATAAGGCATGTAGGATTCAGGAAACCTTTTACCTCAGGCAAACCTAAAGTTAACTCTTCTGTCTTTAAAGAGGAGCTGTTAGGTATAAGGTCTCAGAGAAAATAAATACATATATCAGTAGCTAAATATTGGCTGTACTTAATTACATATGCATTTCACTGTCCACGTTTGGATTTCACAGAATTTGTATATAGTATGTGCAGAGATAGATGCTCCTGACAGCTCATGGTAGGCTCCATGTTTTTCTGTCAAATGTGTCGTCATGTCCTGCCTGCTTCCTGATCACAGAAAAGCTGGTACTGAATAACACAGTGTGCAGTGAATATTAATGAGCCATGTGGCTAGGAACAATAGCTGACTCCTGCAGTGTACTCTGCCCGGAGATTTATCAGTGCTACGCGCTGGACTGATTACAAGCTGCTGTAACGTCTCATTAGCAGCCGAGGGGAGGGCCCCAGAATGCTTTGCAGTATAGTATGCGGCTTGCGTCCTCTTGGGTCTAATTAGCTTTTCTGATAAGCACACATCAAAGGTAAGAGAGATTTTTTATCTTCACTAATGGCTTTCTGGCTTCCTTCTAAACTGTTTAACACAGGAGAATAGAGGTTTAAATTAGCTTCTGCAGCCTGACAGTTACTCTTTAAGTTAACTCTTCAATCCTTAAAATAACTCCAGAATTCTAAAGTTAAAGACAGGCTGTTAATTAACTGTGTGTGAAAATAACTACAGAGGAGGTAACTTTATGCCTAGTACACACCATACAATTAGATTTTCTGTAATGCTGGGCATAGACGGTGAGTTTCTTCCTTATTAATTGAGCCGCTGATGGCTCGATTGATAATATCCGACAGGTCCAATGATCCGCCGGATAGATTCCCCGCTCGATCCCCGCGGGCGGACAATAGCGGGGAATCGAGCGGCTGATACGGGATGCCCGCGGGACAAGCAAGAATCAATCTGCACGCACGTGCGGACGAGCGGGGACGCGCCGGCAGATCCGGCGCATAAAACTCACCGTCTATGCCCAGCATAATGCTGGCTACACACGGTGCGTTCCCGCACTCCATGCGCCGCTCGATTCCTGTCGATTCGTTTATTTCCGACATGTCTGATTCACATTTCGATGGATCGTTAGGTCGATTTGCCATACTTAACATGGCAATCGACCTAAAAATCATCGAAATGCGCTCGAAAATGCTTGGAAATAAACGAATCGACGGGAATCGAGCGCCGCATTCGATGCGGGAACGCACCGTGTGTAGCCAGCATTAGATTTACCTGCCAGATAGATAATTTCCAACATGTTGGAAGTTATCTATCTAACCATCTATCTGCCTAGCAATTAGTGATTGTTCTACTCAGCAGGAGATAACCAGAAGACAATGCACCAGAGATAGTGACCAGTCTCTACAGAAAATAATCTAATGCAGAAAATCTAACAGAAAAATCTTATGCTAGGCATACACAGCAGTGTACTTTCTTATCAATCAGCTCGATTGATAATTTCCGACATGTCCGATCATGCGGGGGATCGATTCCCGGCTCTATCCCCGTGGGCGGACAATAGGCTAAAACGAAGTGCTGATAAGCACTGAGAAGAAAGTGCCCGCGGCGACGAGCAGGAATTGATGCGCACGCGGACGAGCGGTGACGCGCCGGCATTGAGCCGATGGCTCGATACCGGCGCACTATCTGCTAGATAGTATGCTGTGTTTGCCCAGCATTACAGAAAATTGTATGGTGTGTACTAGGCATAAGGAATGAAGAGATAAGATAACTCTCTCACTGTGTGGTGGTAAGTTTTCTCTTGCCTTATTATCTCCAGCATGATCTTAGTGAATTGAGGCCATTGTGTGTGTGTGTGTGTCAGGTTCCTGTAAGGTGTCAGGATATAACTCTCAGTTTTTCCAAGGATGACTGGGAGTATTTAGAAGAACACGAAGATTACAAAGATGCCCTTCTGGAAGATCAGCCACCTGTCTCATCGCCAGGTAAGAGGAGACGTTTATCTTTCATAATGTTGAGAGCAGTATGGAGGAGCCACCACTTTTCATTAAAGATATTTAACCACTTAAAGCGGACCCAAACCAAACATTTTTTTTTATTACAAATATTTAGTTGCACCACTCTGACACATACAAAGATAAATAAACACTCCTATAAGCCTATGATCATTTCAGTGCATGCTTTTCACCCTTCTCTTTCCATAACTAGGGTTATACTGGGGGCAACCATTAGCAATTCCTCCATTGCCAGACACCATCTACTCCTCCAGTTTGCTGGATTTTGTCCCGGCAGCTTGAAAGGAAGGGAGGGGTTCCTCCAATAAATGTAAGATATTTTATATTTGTCATCATGCAGCTGAAAAAAGGCTGCTATTTATTATTATAATTTAGAAAATAGATTTTATTTCTGAAATCTTGTATTTTTAATTTGGGTCCACTTTGATGACAAGCTGACTTATAAAAACGTCCTGCTAGAGCCTCTTAATGGCTCCAGGTCGTTTTTATAAGTTAGACAGTGCTGCTGCAGCTGTGCACGTGCACATTCCCGCGCGTGCATTCCCATGCACGTGCAATACCGTGCGAGTGCACGTGAAAATAGTGGGGAAAAAACCCCACCAAAGAAAAAATACACCTTTATTTCCAAATACTATATTGTCACCATACTTTGTACTAGGGACATCATTAAAATCGTGTGATAACCAGGACAAATAGGCAGATAAAATGTGTGTGTTTTATGCACAGCAGCAGTGTTTATATTAAAACTATAGGGGATGAAATTGGAGAAATTTTTTATTTTTTCCTTGTTTTTCCCTTTAAAATGCATAGAAAATAAGTAATTACTGAAAACAAATATTAACCCCAAAAAGCCCAACTGGTGGTGAAAAAAACAAGATTTAGATCATTTCCTTGGGATTAGTAGTGATTAAGCTATTGGCAAATGAAAGGGATGAGCACTGAAAGGTGAAAATCGCTCTTGTCCGTTAGGGTAAAAGCCGCGTTGGGGTGAAGTGGTTAATATGTGTTTTGTTTGTTTTGTTTTTTCCTACAGATGGATCCAGTAACATAAATCCTCCAGATACATGCTCCAGTCCTCTGTATCTGGGCTGTACACAGGAAGGTTCCAAGATCACACTTCAGGATCAGGTAAGGGAAGCTGATGGACTCACCGGCCCCAAAGTAAGGCCTGGTGAACACCAGAGGAGTTTTTCTGAGCGTTTTGAGTTTTTGAAACCTCTTGCTAATGTTATCCTATGTATCTGTGCACACTGGAGTGATGAGGTTTTGTAAAAAAAAAACCCCCATAGCATTACATTGGGAAGAGCTTTTGAAACCTCTAGCGTTTGGGGAGCTTTTCTGGTGTGTCTCAGCCCTAACTCCATGTTGTGTGATATGTAGAGAAGTCATGTGACTTCACTACATATCACAGCCTAGCCTAGAGCCTATATACAGGGTATTCTGCCGTTATCTGATCAGCTCTAAAGAGGAACTTTAACCAAGGATTGAACTTCATTCCATTCAGTAACTGATACCCCCTTTCCCAAGAGAAATCGTTGCCTTTTCTCGTATAGATCATCAGGGACGTCTTTATGGCTGATATTGTGGTGAAACTCCCCCCAAAGTGTGATGTCACGACCATGGTCCTGACAGTTTGCTGTCTGTGAACCTTGCTGGGTTGTGGGAAATAACTGCTGTTTCCAACTGCCAAGCAATTATCTCCCTCTGTGCTTAGGACTCTTAGTAAACAAACATACAGTGGAGGAAATAATTATTTGACCCCTCACTGATTTTGTAAGTTTGTCCAATGACAAAGAAATGAAAAGTCTCAGAACAGTATCATTTCAATGGTAGGTTTATTTTAACAGTGGCACATAGCACATCAAAAGGAAAATCGAAAAAATAACCTTAAATAAAAGATAGCAACTGATTTGAATTTCATTGAGTGAAATAAGTTTTTGAACCCCTACCAACCATTAAGAGTTCTGGCTCCCACAGAGTGGTTAGACACTTCTACTCAATTAGTCACCCTCATTAAGGACACCTGTCTTAACTAGTCACCTGTATAAAAGACACCTGTCCACAGAATCAATCAATCAAGCAGACTCCAAACTCTCCAACATGGGAAAGACCAAAGGGCTGTCCAAGGATGTCAGAGACAAAATTGTAGATCTGCACAAGGCTGGAATGGGCTACAAAACCATTAGCAAGAAGCTGGGAGAGAAGGTGACAACTGTTGGTGCGATTGTTCGAAAATGGAAGGAGCACAAAATGACCATCAATCGACCTCGCTCTGGGGCTCCACGCAAGATCTCACCTCGTGGGGTGTCAATGGTTCTGAGAAAGGTAAAAAAGCATCCTAGAACTACACGGGAGGAGTTAGTGAATGACCTCAAATTAGCAGGGACCACAGTCACCAAGAAAACCATTGGAAACACATTACACCACAATGGATTAAAATCCTGCAGGGCTCGCAAGGTCCCCCTGCTCAAGAAGGCACATGTGCAGGCCCGTCTGAAGTTTGCCAATGAACACCTGAATGATTCTGTGAGTGACTGGGAGAAGGTGCTGTGGTCTGATGAGACCAAAATAGAGCTCTTTGGCATTAACTCAACTCGCTGTGTTTGGAGGAAGGAAAATGCTGCCTATGACCCCCAAAACACCGTCCCCACCGTCAAGCATGGGGGTGGAAACATTTTGCTTTGGGGGTGTTTTTCTGCTAAGGGCACAGGACAACTTAATCGCATTAACGGGAAAATGGACGTAGCCATGTATCGTGAAATCCTGAACGACAACCTCCTTCCCTCTGCCAGGAAACTGAAAATGGGTCATGGATGGGTGTTCCAGCACGACAATGACCCAAAACATACAGCAAAGGCAACAAAGGAGTGGCTCAAGAAGAAGCACATTAAGATCATGGAGTGGCCTAGTCAGTCTCCGGACCTTAATCCAATAGAAAACCTATGGAGGGAGCTCAAGCTCAGAGTTGCACAGAGACAGCTTCGAAACCTTAGGGATTTAGAGATGATCTGCAAAGAGGAGTGGACCAACATTCCTCCTAAAATGTGTGCAAACTTGGTCATCAATTACAAGAAACGTTTGACCTATGTGCTTGCAAACAAGGGTTTTTCCACTAAGTATTAAGTTTTTTATTGTTAGAGGGTTCAAAAACTTATTTCACTCAATGAAATGCAAATCAGTTGCTATCTTTTATTTAAGGTTATTTTTTCGATTTTCCTTTTGATGTGCTATCTGCCACTGTTAAAATAAACCTACCATTGAAATGATACTGTTCTGAGACTTTTCATTTCTTTGTCATTGGACAAACTTACAAAATCAGTGAGGGGTCAAATAATTATTTCCTCCACTGTATCTGCACAGATCACCTGGCAGAACTAAAGATGTCACCACCAGTGATACATTTCAGAATGTAGATCAGGGAGAGGAAAGATATTGCAATGGATAAACACAGACTAAATAATATATAAATGAATACTGAAAATAAATAAGCATTTTTATTCTTTATTTTCAATACAGTTCCTCTTCAAAGAGAACCCAAGGGGTATGCTAACAAAAAAGATGAATACTGTACTTACCTACGAAGAGGGAAGCCTCAGGCTCCTCCTCTAAAGGCTTCCAGTGTCCTCCTTGACAGCGCTGCCGCCGCACAGACCCCTCTGGAAATTTGCAACATGCACCCCTTTGTGCACGAGTGTGGCCGTACCTGCACAGTAGCACAGAGCGGCTCGTGGATAAGCGGCTCTGACTTCCTGCGGAGGAGCAGGCATACTTACGCAGGTGCAGTACAGGCGTGCTCGCGCAGGTGCAGTACAGGCGTGCTCGCGCAGGTGCAGTACAGGCGTGCTCGCGCAGGTGCAGTACAGGCGTGCTCGCGCAGGTGCAGTACAGGCGTGCTCACACACAGCAGGGAAAGTGGACACAATAACATATCCCACAAGCTCTCGTCAGATATGTTCCAGGGCTCCACCCACGGCAACAGTAGGGGGTTGCGAGGAGGGCACAGGATTTATCCTTTTTGTGTTAGCATCTGCCTCGGGTACACTTTACCCTCCAAGTGGCAGATCTCTGCATCTTGCCTGGAATTACAACTGTGTATTATACCATACATCTTTATTACACCAGCAGCATGGGTTACTTCTATAAATAAGGCTTTGTTGTGCCCCATTGAGGTTTCACAATACTGTAGGCTTACCCAATTACTAACTTCCTCCCTGTGTGATCACTGTCACCAGTTGGTGGGAGAAGGCCTGGTGGAGGCGTGACAGGTACAGGAATGGGCGTGGCTGGGTTCTGAACCAAAAAGAAACCCCAACCCCAGTACTCATTTGACTGAACCTTGTTTGAGCAGCCTGCACTGCAGAGGTTGTAAGGCTGAATACTTTGGAACCTAAAGACTGGTACACACACATTCAATCATGATTGGTCAATTTCACCACCTCCATGTAGTATTAAGGCCAACAGATATTGAATACTATGAACAGATTGTGTAGGTAAGCTTTCATACTACAAGTAGTAATACTGAATAATCGAAACTGGATGTGTGTACCAGGCTTAAAAGGATCTGAGCATTAAATTATAAACAATTTTTTAAAAATACCCTCCCCTAAGAGAGCTTTGTGAATTGTGCGGCCTTTAGTGTTGGAGCAGGCATTTTATATGACACGCCCAGGGACATACGAATAACCAGCGGGAACCTGCGGATTCTTCAGCAAGGGACAGAGAAGATGGACAAGGAGGGCTACAGAGCTGCCCCCTAGGTAAGTAAATGTATGCCTGCTCCACCACTAGAGGCCGCACGATCAAAAAACCTCCTGTAGGGGAAGGTTCGTTAAAAAAAAACATAATTTTTGTTCAGACTTCTTTAAAGGGGGCATAAACACATCCAGTTTTCATCAGCCCATGAACAGATTGTGTAAATAGGTTTCAAACTGCATGAAAGTTGTTAACTTGGGCGTGTGTGTATGTAGGCACCTTTAAGGTGGCCATGTATCAGGCAACTTGGCGGCCAATTGACCATCTGATTCGATTATTATAATCGGAATCGGATGAAATCTGTGCCGCCAAATGCATGCCCGACCAACAATGCGACCAATTTCGGGCAGATATTGGCCGCATTAATCTGTCAGGTATGCTGCAAGATGTAGGGCCGACTTGCTCAATCGGGTGCACGGCTGTAACAGCGAGCGATATTGGGAGGAATGCTACAAAACCCCTGACACTGTCCGCCCTAATGTTTAATGTACCCCCTGGTGCCCATTGCACTCTATACGTTACCTGTCCGCGGCGCTGTCCTTTGTCCATACACGTGACCCAAGTGGTTGCCTAGTAAGGACGCATGCATGTGTGACATCACTTGTGCCCACGTTACTAGGCAACCAAGTGGGTCACGTGGATGGATGGCAGAGGTAGCCCGGAGCAAGTGGAGGACAAGCGGAGGCCGCGCACAGCGTCAAGACGGTGGATGCAGCGATTTCAGCATAAAATTGATCAGGAATCAGCCTGTGGTGTATTGGCAGCTGACAGATCTCTCTAATCAGATTCAAACAGAGAGAAATGTGTCTCTTAGTCGAATCTGCCTATCATCGCCTGATGTATGGCTGCCTTTACTCTTCAGATTTAAAAGCAATGATTCATTACTGTGTCACTAACAGTTTTCTGTTTTTATTTTTGTTGTTTTGTTTTTTTAAGCCGGATGACCAGATTATTATTAAGGTTGAAGTTAAAGAAGAAGCAGAAGAGATGTATATTGCTGGTACGGAGTCACACAAAGAGATGGAGAAGATCTCTCCAAAGAACAGCCCAGGTCAGTGATAAAACTGATAAAAAGATAACTCAGTAGTTGGGAGTATCTGGATAGTTCAGAGGCTCCCGGATCCTCCTGTAGCTCCCCGTTCCAGCACAGGGTCCAGCTTAACCTATTCAATAAAAGCTGGTTGTGCAGTTTTCTTGTGGTCATGCTTCCGCCGTGTATGAGGGCATCTGGACTGGGCATGCGTGAGTTAGATCAACACATGCCCAGTAGAAGGAAGTGCTCTTGCACAGATGAATAAAGGAGTTCTCAACCATCTTTATTCTACTGGGCATGAGCAGCTTTACTTGCACATGCCCAGTTCAGATCCGCTCGTACACAGCTGCTAGCTTTGCCAGAAGAGGGACTCTACACTGTGGAATGGTGGGCTCAACGAGGATTGGGGAGCCCCCGAAAACGCCATTTCAGCGGAACCAGTACTCATAGACTTCCTGTCTCATCAGGCATTTAAAATGTTGAATTATAAAAAATACAAAAAAAAAAAAAACCCATGTCAGGCCTGATATAAGTTCATACATTTAATTTAATTAGTGGCCCAGGTATGCTTTATGTGGTTAATGGCTGGAAATCCACTTTAACCAGCTGACTCAATACTGCATACGTGCTTCAATGGGCTTCCCTGCCGTTATGGAGAAATCTGGGAACCACCGTATTTATTTGGTCAGAGTGGAATGCAAGTTGCAGTTAGACCATTACTTCCTTTACGTTATGTAAGTTTTATATCTTGGCTCTACCCCCTTGTGTTCACATGGCTGCAGAAGTACCTGATCCAGGACTGTTGGTCTGCCTTGCTGCCTCCCCTTGTACCTGCGAGACCACCCCTGGTGCAGTGAGAGAGGGAAAATACCCTGGCAGTCTAGGCCATTCCCCAGTCATACATGTACACAAGGAAGCAGTCTGGACAGGAAGGGGTGTGGTGAAATCCCTGAGGAGGTGAGCAGAAGGAAAACCCCAGGAAGGCTGCTACAAGGCTACTTTATCGTTAGGACATTTTTCGCTGATATATAATGATAAAGGGGAAATTCTCCTAACATGCTAATTAGCTTTACATGGGAGTCATAAGTTGAGGCTAGCAAATCAATGAATAATAAACACAGGTGCTGGTTAAATGGATCAGTTTGGATTTTGCCTCCAGGTAGAATTTAACTTATTTTTAGATTAAAGGACATCTGCAACTTAAAGCAGATCAGGCCTGAACTCACAACTTCCTCTCTGCTCTAAAAGATATGCACCAGCATAATAACATTTGAAGACATTTATTTGTTGCTGATACAAATCGTGCAATAAATCCGCAGTGTGTCTACTTCTTGCTTTCATGGAAGCAGACATAGGGTTAACATCCTGTGTTTACCAATTAACTCTGCCATGGCAGTCAGTTGACACTGCTGAGAGATCAAATTACAACTTGTGCTTAGTCACAGATAAGAAGGATTAGACAGGCTAAACTCTCTAAATATACACATGGTGCATTTCTCTATGTTGTCCTTCTGTCCTGCCCAAGAGTTCAGAACCACTTTAACATATACATATGAATAAATAAATGTATGTGTTCAGTGTGACCCCCTGACCTTATTAAAGGGTACCTAAACTGAGAAGGATATGGATTTTCCCTTTTAAAATAATACCAGTTTCCTGACTCGCCTGCTGATTCTGTCTCTAATACTTTTAGCCACAGCCCCTCAACAAGCATGCAGATCAGGTGCTCCTCTGACTGAAGCCAGACTGGATTAGCTGCATGCTTGTTTTAGGTATGTGATTCAGTTATTACTGCAGCCAAGGAGATCAGCAAAGCTGCCAGGCAACTGGTATTGTTCAACAGGAAACATCCATATCACTCTTATTTTAGGTTCCGTTTTGCCGTGCCCTGCCACCGTTTACATTTTTTTTTTTATTATTTATAAATCTTTTTTTTTATATGGCCGCAACATTGAAACTACTTTCTGATTTATAAATGTAAAAAAACCCCATGAAAACGGTGCCAGGTAGAGGCAAAACTCACATCAATAAGATCAGGGGGTCACACTAAACATATACATGTTTATCCATATGTAGTGTGGCTTTGTCGCGGCTCGCTCTCTGCACTATGAGCCAGGACAGCCACACAGTGGAGCTCAAGGAGGGGCCGGCGTTAAACAGAAGAGGGTGGAGATGGACGGGCCCGAGTGACAGTCAGCAGTTTCATTATATTCTACTACAATGTCTAAGATTTTAACGGTCGGCATACAGGCTGCACCTTACACTGACCCTGCAGACAGGTATGCCAGCCTTCAAGGCTCATACCACTGTGGGCAGTGTAGATTTCACAATTCAATTACAAGTATCCTTTAATGGATTTAACCACACTTAGTAATACTGAAAGTGCACCTCGGAACTGTTAAGACAACAGGAATGTATGAATAGATTGGTTGTAACAAAGATAAAATCCCATCTTGCCATTTATGGACCTTATATGGCAGTGACCTTACCAGAGGCAAATCCTTCCATGCAGCCAGCAGATTGCAGGGAGGAGGATTCTGTTCCAAGGCCTGAGGAACTAATAGCTGGGGTCTGGCGGAAAGGCTAGCGTGCTCCTGGGACAAATTGAGAAGTAGCTTTCTAACGATTGTTTCCTTAGTCCTCCACACGGTATAATTGTACCTGCACACAAGGGTGTGGAACAGAACAAAAAACGCTTCCGCTGGTAACACCCTGGTTTCGTTCATGAAACTGCAGAAAACAAACCACTGACTTTTATGTTTCTGTTTGATTAATGGTGGCCATTAACGATCCAATTTCTAGTGAAAATCATTGTATCAATCAAATAATTCTGATCGAAAGTGAATTATCGTAGTACATCGTTCACTACACCATCAATGAATCAATCTTTGCATACTATCTATCAAAACCGACAAGAAAATCCAAATTTTGGTTAGACGAAAATCCAATTGGATTTATAATCATCCGTAATCCATTGTGCCCATCAATGGAGATTATTTACAAACAATCAGATCACATCCAATGAGAATTATCTGATCGCTCAAACAATTTTTTGCTAGAAATTGAATCGTTAGTGGCCACCTTTAAATTGTAAAATCATACAGACGGCACACGAATGAGCTAGATAGTAAGGCTTCAAAGTTCTGTACCAGGTGGTATGTGGGATTTTGCTGTAACCAAAAGGAAAATGGTCCAACTCTTCTGAAGAGCTGCGTAGTGCAATACTCACTGGAAGGGGGGGGGGGGGGGGACTAATAATCTTGGAAGCGTGTCACTAGTATGGTTGAGGTGACCCAGCGGGAAACCACATAGTGGTTGCTGGTTCAGCAGTTCTCCAATAACAGCTGTTGAGGGTGCTCTTATTGGAGAACTGTTAAAACAGCAACCAATCACAATAGCAGAATTTTCCATTGAGATTTCCCGCTGGGTCACCTCAACCACTCTCCCAGTTAGAGGTTTGCTGATGTTCTTTTGTTGTTGTTCTACTTGTAATTATGTACCCTATTCCCAACAGGTGAAGAGGACCAGCAGAAAAAAAGCTGGAAGACCTCAGAAACTAGTCTGGTTTTGGCCCAGGATTGTAAAAAAGAAGACTACAGCATTGGAGAAGATTCATCACATGGAAACATCTCCACCCCAGACAGCCTCGCAGGAACTCACACCACAGAGGGTGAGTCAACCAACGCTAACCCTGATCAGCTTAATCCAGAAACATCGAATGACCCTCTGCTGATCTGTCCCGAATGCGGATTGTCGTTTTTAAAGAAACCAGACCTACTGGCTCATCAAAAAGCACACACAGGCGAGATTCCATTCTCCTGTCCACTGTGCGGAAAGTGTTTTGTGGTCAAGACCTCCCTCAACCGTCATCTTAGAAGTCATTCGGTAGAGAAACCTTTCAAGTGCTCTGAATGTGAGAAGAGTTACCACACGAGCATGGAACTTATTAGACATCAGAAACTTCATACGGGCGAAAAGCCATTCGAATGTAAGGAGTGCGGGAGACTTTTTGTGTTTCGAGACTCTCTCAGAAACCATCAGAGGGCCCACCACACTGGAGAGGGAACAATTCCCTGTCCAGAGTGTGGGAAGCTTTTCACCTGCCAGTCACGGATCACAGCCCACATGCGAACTCACAGCGCAGAGAAGCCTTTCCCCTGCTCCGAATGTGGGGATCGTTTTAAGTTCATAGCACAGCTGAATCGGCACCATAAAGATGCTCATGGGAAAGCTCGCGCCATCAGTGAGAAGCCTTTTACCTGCACAGAGTGTGGGCAGAGCTTTATGTGGAAAAAAAACCTTGAGAAACACTGGAAGATCCACGACGGAGACAAGACATTTGCCTGTTCAGAGTGCGGAGAGCTTTTCATGTGCAGAGCAAAGCTCCATGAACACGAGAGCGTACACACGGATGAGAAACCACACCTGTGTTCAGAGTGTGGCCAGTGCTTTTCTTCTTGGCTGAAGTTCCAAGAACATGAGAGAGTCCACACAGGTGAGACCTTGATCTTAACTGTGGAAAGCATAAGCCCTCCAGTGGATGAAAAGCCATTCCCATGCATGGAGTGCGAGAAATGCTTTGCCGACCCAACGAGCCTCAACAGACACCAGAGGTATCACAAGAACATAAAGCCTTATTCTTGTTCGGAGTGCTCCGAGTGTTTCTCCTCTTGGACAAAATTCCAGGAACATGAGAAAGTGCATGCGTATTTGATTACTGGCCCAGAAAGTGAATCCCGCTCAGATGGAAAGCCCTTCCCGTGCAATGAGTGCGAGAAATGCTTCTTCAGCTACTCAAATCTTGTCGCCCATCAGAAGATTCACATGGCTGCCAAGCCACATTCATGTCGAGAGTGCAAGGTTCGCTTCAGACTAATAACAGAACTTGAAGAGCATCGGAGAACTCATGCTGTTAAACTGGATTAGGAAACTCTTGTGACATTTTCATCTGGGATTTTTTTAGGTCCAGACTCCAGCCGTAACTGTACTCTATGATGTGCAAACTGCGGAAGCCACCTGCCTGCCCAGGGGTTGGTACTGTGCTCTGGTTTACTGTTGTGCCAAATTAGGGTTGGTTGTATCAGCTAGTAAGTTCACACTAAAGCTAGTCATACGCTGTACAATAGAGCACATGTTAGATTCAATATAAACATGGCATCTAATGGAAATCTATTACAAAGTAGGGCATTTCTGATCAACATTTGGTCAAAATATCAATCCAACATTTTTGAGAACATGAACAAGATGCCAGCTAGAGCACAGGCAAATGATGGTCTTATATTTTAATATGTACTACATTGGGCAACACAATTGGCATAAGACAAAGAGGCCTATGTGCAATTCACTTTTTCTCCTTAGTTTTCTCCTAGGTGATATTTTCACAACTTGTCATAAAATGCTTTTTAAGTTACTAGCAACCAAGAAAATACTCAAAATAAATTTGATAGTACATTTCACCACCTTTTGGGGCAGTTTTTAACTGTAAAATACTGAAAAGTTCGTTTAAAGAGAAGATGAAAATTATCTCCTAGGAGATTACTCAGGTAAAAAAAGTGAATTGCATATGGCTCAGAGTTCTTCTAAAATCTTGTCTTAATATCTACTGCTGCAAGGTGGTAAAACAGGGAACCGTTTGATATTGGGTAGGAGGTGATAATTTACCTGATCTAACAAAAATTGACTAGTTTATGCCAGGCTCTACAAGAAACCTGACTCGACAACTGTTCAACAAACGCAAGCAATATAACCAGACACTATAACAATATGGAACAGAAATAGTTCATTATATCAGCTCTGTGGTCTTCTGCTACGTATTCCATCAGTTGCAGTATTATTGTTAGTGCTCCTACAGTTCATAGTTAAACAAGACTACAGCTAAGGGAAAAGAACTCTGTTTATGCAAACAGATTTGTTTTGATAGCTCTGTATGTCTTTCATTAATGGAAAGAGCTGGAAAATGAAGCTTGAAGATTGAGAGGGGTTGGAGTCAATCTTACTGGTTCTGCAGTGGGACGGCACCTTCAGCAGAGTCCTGATACCTACCATTTCCCACAGGGAGGTTTTCATGACTAGTACATCCCAAAGAGATTTGGGATGCAGGATAGCACGACTAGCACTTCCCACAGAGGTCCAAGATACAGCATGGCATCACTAGCACTTCTTAAATAGGGTTTAAATGGCATAACTCATACTTCCCGCAGAGAGTTGAGATGTAGTATGCCATCACTATTACTTCCTGCACAAATGTATGAGATGGCATCACTAGCACTTCCTGCACAGAGTTGGCATGTAGAATGGCATCACTAGCACTTCCTGCACAGAGTTGGGATGTATGATGGCATCACTAGCACTTCCTGCACAGAGTAGGGATGTAGGATGGCATCACTAGCACTTCCTGCACAGAGTTGGGATGTAGACTGGCATCACTAGCACTTCCTGCACAGAGTTGGCATGTAGAATTGCATCACTAGCACTTCCTGCACAGAGTTGGGATGTAGGATGGCATCACTAGCACTTCCTGCACAGAGTAGGGATGTAGGATGGCATCACTAGCACTTTGTGCACAGAGTTAGGATGTAGACTGGCACCACTAGCACTTCCTGGACAGAGTTGGGATGTTGGATGACATCACTAGCACTTCCTGGACAGAGTTGGGATGTAGGATGGCAATACTAGCACTTCCTGGACAGAGTTGGGATGTAGGATGGCAGTACTAGCACTTCCTGCACAGAGTTGGGATGTAGGATGACATCATTGCACTTCCTGCACAGAGTTGGGATGTTGGATGACATCACTAGCACTTCCTGCATAGAGTAGGGATGTAGAATAGCATCACTAGCACTTCCTACACAAAGCTGGTATGTATGAGGGCATCACTAGCACTTCCTGCACAGAGTTGGGATGAAGGATGACATCACTAGCACTTCCTGCACAGAGTGGGGTTGTAGGATGGCATCGCTAGCACTTCCTGCACAGAGCTGGTATGTAGGATGGCAATATTAGCACTTCCTGCACAGAGTAGGGATGTGTTATGGCATCACTAGCACTTCCTGCACAGAGTTGGGATGTAGGATGGCATCACTAGCACTCCCTGCACAGAGTTGGGATGTAGGATGGCATCATTAGCACTTCCTGCACAGAGTAGGGATGTAGGATGGAATCACTAGCACTTCTTGCATAGAGTAGAGATGTAGAACAGCATCACTAGCACTTCCTGCACAGAGCTGGTATGTAGGATGGCAACATTAGCACTTCCTGCACAGAGTTGGGATGTAGGATGACATTACTAGCACTTTCTGCACAGAGTTGGGATGTAGGATGACATCACTAGCACTTCCTGCATAAAGTAGGGATGTAGAATAGCATCACTAGCACTTCCTGCACAGAGCTGGTATGTAGGATGGCATCACTAGCACTTCCTGCACAGAATAGGGAAGTGTTATGGCGTCATGAGCACTTCCTGCACAGAGTAGGGATGAGTTATGGCATCATGAGCAGTGTTCTCCCCAGAATTTTTTTCTAGCCGGGTGGCAAGAAATAGTAGCCGGGTGGCAGGAAAAAATAGCCGGGTGGGACGAGATGAGAGAATGCAGGGCCGGTGCTTCTGTGTGCAACTGTGCTTACAGAATAGGAGGAGGTGAGCCGATGACAGCCGGGTGCTCACCAAAACTAGCCGGGTGGAGCACCCGCCTAAAAGAGCCTGGGGAGAACACTGATGAGCACTTCCTGCACAGAGTAGGGATGAGTTATGGCGTCATGAGCACTTCCTGCACAGAGTAGGGATGAGTTATGGCATCATGAGCACTTCCTGCACAGAGTAGGGATGGAGGATAGCATCACCAGCACTTCCTGCACAGAGTAGGGATGTAGGATGGCATCACTAGCACTTTGTGCACAGAGTTGGGATGTTGGATGACATCACTAGCACTTCCTGCATAGAGTAGGGATGTAGAATAGCATCACTAGCACTTCCTGCACAGAGTTGGGATGTTGGATGACATCACTAGCACTTCCTGCACAGTAGGGATGTAGGATGACATCACTAGCACTTCCTGCACAGAGTAGGGATGTAGGATGGAATCACTAGCACTTCCTGCATAGAGTAAAGATGTAGAGCAGCATTACTAGCACTTCCTGCACAGAGCTGATACAGTGGAGGAAATAATTATTTGACCCCTCACTGATTTTGTAAGTTTGTCCAATGACAAAGAAATGAAAAGTCTCAGAACAGTATCATTTTGGTAGGTTTATTTTAACAGTGGCAGATAGCACATCAAAAGGAAAATCGAAAAAATATCCTTAAATAAAAGATAGCAACTGATTTGCATTTCATTGAGTGAAATAAGTTTTTGAACCCCTACCAACCATTAAGAGTTCTGGCTCCCACAGAGTGGTTAGACAATTCTACTCAATTAGTCACCCTCATTAAGGACACCTGTCCTAACTAGTCACCTGTATAAAAGACACCTGTCCACAGAATCAATCAATCAAGCAGACTCCAAACTCTCCAACATGGGAAAGACCAAAGAGCTGTCCAAGGATGTCAGAGACAAAATTGTAGACCTGCACAAGGCTGGAATGGGCTACAAAACCATTAGCAAGAAGCTGGGAGAGAAGGTGACAACTGTTGGTGCGATTGTTCGAAAATGGAAGGAGCACAAAATGACCATCAATCGACCTCGCTCTGGGGCTCCATGCAAGATCTCACCTCGTGGGGTGTCAATGGTTCTGAGAAAGGTGAAAAAGCATCCTAGAACTACACGGGAGGAGTTAGTGAATGACCTCAAATTAGCAAGGACCACAGTCACCAAGAAAACCATTGGAAACACATTACACCGCAATAGATTAAAATCCTGCAGGGCTCGCAAGGTCCCCCTGCTCAAAAAGGCACATGTGCAGGCCCGTCTGAAGTTTGCCAATGAACACCTGAATGATTCTGTGAGTGACTGGGAGAAGGTGCTGTGGTCTGATGAGACCAAAATAGAGCTCTTTGGCATTAACTCAACTCGCTGTGTTTGGAGGAAGAAAAATGCTGCCTATGACCCCCACAACACCGTTCCCACCGTCAAGCATGGGGGTGGAAACATTTTGCTTTGGGGGTGTTTTTCTGCTAAGGGCACAGGGCAACTTAATCGCATTAACGGGAAAATGGACGGAGCCATGTATCTTGAAATCCTGAACGACAACCTCCTTCCCTCTGCCAGGAAACTGAAAATGGGTCGTGGATGGGTGTTCCAGCACGACAATGACCCAAAACATACAGCAAAGGCAACAAAGGAGTGGCTCAAGAAGAAGCACATTAAGGTCATGGAGTGGCCTAGTCAGTCTCCGGACCTTAATCCAATAGGAAACCTATGGAGGGAGCTCAAGCTCAGAGTTGCACAGAGACAGCCTCGAAACCTTAGGGATTTAGAGATGATCTGCAAAGAGGAGAGGACCAACATTCCTCCTAAAATGTGTGCAAACTTGGTCATCAATTACAAGAAACGTTTGACCTCTGTGCTTGCAAACAAGGGTTTTTCCACTAAGTATTAAGTCTTTTATTGTTAGAGGGTTCAAAAACTTATTTCACTCAATGAAATGCAAATCAGTTGCTATCTTTTATTTAAGGTTATTTTTTCGATTTTCCTTTTGATGTGCTATCTGCCACTGTTAAAATAAACCTACCATTGAAATGATACTGTTCTGAGACTTTTCATTTCTTTGTCATTGGACAAACTTACAAAATCAGTGAGGGGTCAAATAATTATTTCCTCCACTGTATGTAGGATGACATTACTAGCATTGTCTGCACATAGTTGGGATGTTGATGACATCACTAGCACTTCCTGCACAGAGTTGGGATGTAGAATAGCATCACTAGCACTTCCTGCACAGAGCTGGTATGTAGGATGGCAATATTAGCACTTCCTGCACAGAGTAGGGATGAGTTATGGCATTATGAGCACTTCCTGCACAGAGTTGGGCTATAGAAGGACATCACTAGCACTTCCTGCACAGAGCTGGTATGTAGGTTGGCAATATTAGCACTTCCTGCACAGAGTTGGGATGCAGGATGACATCACTAGCACTTCCTGCACAGAATTAGGATGTAGAATAGCATCACTAGCACTTCCTGCACAGAGTTGGGATGTTGGATGACATCACTAGCACTTCTTGCATAGAGTAGGGATGTAGAATAGCATCACTAGCACTTCCTGCACAGAGCTGGTATGTAGGATGGCAACATTAGCACTTCCTGCACAGAGTTGGGATGTATGATGACATCACTAGCACTTCCTGCAGAGTTGGGATGTTGGATGACATCACTAGCACTTCCTGCACAGAGTTGGGATGTAGGATGGCAACATTAGCAATTCCTGCACAGAGTTGGGATGTGGGATGACATCACTAGCACTTCATGCACAGAATTGGGATGTAGAATAGCATCACTAGCACTTCCTGCACAGAGCTGGTATGTAGGATGGCATCACTAGCACTTCCTGCACAGAGTAGGGATGTGTTATGGCGTCATGAGCACTTCCTGCACAGAGCTGGTATGTGTTATGGCGTCATGAGCACTTCCTGCACAGAGTAGGGATTGAGGATAGCATCACTAGCACTTCCTGCACAGAGTTGGGATGTAGGATGGCATCACTAGCACTTCCTGCACAGAGTTGGGATGTAGGATGGCATCACTAGCACTTCCTGCACAGAGTTGGGATGTAGGATGGCATCACTAGCACTTCCTGCACAGAGTTGGGATGTTGGATGGCATCACTAGCACTTCCTGCACAGAGTTGGGATGTAGGATGGCATCACTAGCACTTCCTGCACAGAGTTGGGATGTAGGATGGCATCACTAGCACTTCCTGCACAGAGTTGGGATGTAGGATGGCATCACTAGCGCTTTCTGCACAGAGTTGGGATGTTGGATGGCACCACTAGCACTTCCTGCACAGAGTAGGGATGTAGGATTGCATCACTAGCACTTCCTGCACAGAGTTGGGATGTTGGATGGCAGTACTAGCACTTCCTGCACAGAGTTGGGATATAGACTGGCATCACTATCACATGCTGCACAGAGTTGAGATGTAGAGATGTAGGATGACATCACTAGCGCTTCCTGGACAGAGTTGGGATGTAGGATGACATCATTGCAATTCTTGCACAGAGTTGGGATGTAGGATGACATCAGTAGCACTTCTTCGATGCCCATTTTTATTTTTTCCTCTCTTCTTTTAAACCTTTGCACCCATCCTGTGCTGTCCCCAAGGTCCTCTGCATCTAAATCTGTTTTCTAACAATCCAACCAGAGCACAGCCTTGATGAGGGAACCTAAACTGAGAAGGATATGGATTTTTCCTCTTAAAATAATACCAGTTGCCTGACTCTCCTGCTGATCATGTGTCTCTAATGCTTTCAGCCACAGCCCCTGAACAAGCATGCAGATCAGGTGCTCTGACTGAAGTCAGACTGGATCAGTTGCATGCTTGATTTAGGTCTGTGATTCAGCCACTACTGCAGCCAAAGAGATCCACAGGACTGCCAGGTAACTGGTATTGTTTAAAAGGAAATTCCATATCACTCTAAGTTTAGGTTCCTTTTAAAGGACATCTGAAGTGACTTATGAAAAAAGTTAGATACTTGCCTCAGTAGTGGAAAGGATGGTCCATAGGCTTTCCAGATCCTCCTACAGCCCACTGTTCCAATGCAGGGTACCTCTATACCTATTTGACTTGCGTCAGTCTAATAGGCTTCTTCTGGCAGCACCTATGGGTGAGCATGTTCAAGTAATGTCTGTGCATGCTCAGCAGAACAACTCAGCGTTCATGCATGGAGGAGAAGCTGTGCACAAGTGGCTTCATTTTACTGGGCATGTGGGGACCCTACTTGCACATGCCCAGACAGGAGGCACTCATCCACAGCTGGGAGAGCAGCCAGAAGATGAGGAGGAATCAGCACTGGAACAGTGGCCTGTACGAGGATCCACTTCAAGGACAACTGAAGTGAGAGTGATTATATAGGCTCCCATATTTATTTCCTTTTAAAAAATACCAGTTGCCTGGCAGCCCTGCTGACCAATATGGCTGATCTGCTGCATGCTTGTTCAGGGTCTATGACTATGCAGAGGATCAGCAGGACAGCTAGGCAACTGGTATTGCTTAAAGAGAATCTGTAGTCTAAAAATCTCACAATAAAAAGCATACCATTCTATTCATTATGTTCTCCTGGGCCCCTCTTTGCTGTTTCTGCCACTCCCTGCTGCAATCCTGGCTTGTAATTGCCAGTTTTAGGCAGTGTTTACAAACATGGCTGCTAACCAGCATGTGATAAGCTGAGAGAAGCTCAGTCTGTGACTCATACAGAGCCTGGAGGGGGCGTGGAGAGAGTGTGTATAACTTCTACCTATCACAGCAGAGCAGCACATTCCTTCCTGAGCCGACAAAGGAAAGAAGATTATATAACAGAGATAATACAGCCACTGTGCAACTAAGAAAGGCGGCGGTAAGACAGACCACATTAGAACAGGTATAGGAAGTTATAGGAGAGAAGAAATAAGGCTGAAAATTTTGTTACAGAGTCTCTTTAAAAGGAAATAAATATGGCAGCCTCCATATCCCTCTCTCTTTAGATGTCCTTACAGGTTTGTTTTAAGGGAGCGGTCCATGCAGTGTAATGGGTTGTTGAATAAGAATAAAACATGTATATCAGACACTTATTAACTTTCAAAAAATTCCCAGCAGCAAAACTGTCTCGTACCGTTCATACTCTTGGGGCTTTTATTGAGGTCAACATGATACATCTTGAAAGCAATACAATGAAACCGTAACACATTAGTGCACTACAATGTTGGGGGTCAAACACGGATTCTAAACTTGTATGCCTGAAGGTAAATTACACAGTAATGAAACTTCATGGAAAGGGATGATAACAAATACAACATATATAATAAATGTAACAAACTACATTTTAAATGATACAGTTTTGAGTTTTCAATGGTTATAGGAAAACATTTGAAATGCATATAAGGTCAGTAGAGGTTGTAAAACCGCAAAAAGTAATTGCATCAGAGAATAAAATATAAAGCGTTAAATGACTTATGAGGTGAAAAACTGTAATTAGGATCAATACCTGTGTGCATTCTTGTTCCCAAATAACTAAAAGTTAGATCTTGCTGCATAGGCTAGCTCAGGGCTGGGCAAACTTTAAGTGCCCCAGGCCGTATGTTGCGGACCATGGGCCACATTCCTTATATTCCAACCCCTCTCCCTCCCTGCAGAGTTGCGAGTGGGCGGCGGGGGATTTAAAGCTCACCTCGATCACCTATTCCTGCGTCGCGTCTCCATGGCAAGAGGGCGTCACATGACATGATCTCAGGAGCCAGCGTATAATACACTGGCACGTCCCAACATCACGTCATGTGATGCCCTGTTGGAGACACGACACAGGAATCAGTGAATTTCAAATCCCCCACTGCCCACTCGCAACTCTGCAGGGAGAAATGAAACAGAGGAATCCGGCAGCCTGTCGGCGGGAGTAATAACGCACCTATCGGGCGGGCCGGAGTTTGCCCAGCCATGAGCTAGCTCTTTGTACAGTAACATCTGATTAGTTAGTTGCAACCACTGTACATGCAGACTGGATGAAAGCTACTTCAGAGCAACATTTTTCCTAGCAAGGTAAAGAGATTCTGCAGTGAAAATTTGGCTGTGATTTTGGAGGTAAGTTGCCACCGGGTATCCGGCTTGTTTCTATCAGATGCTGGGCAGATATATGTCAGGATGAGATATAAAAAGAAGTAAACATTACCATGGTATTTACAGTACTTAAAGGAATACTTAAAGAGACTCTGTAACAAAAATTTCATCCGGTTTTCTTCCATCCTACAAGTTCCAAAATCTATTCTAATGTGCTCTGGCTTACTGCAGCACGTTCTACTATCACCATCTCTGTAATAAATCAACTTCTCTCTCTCTTGTCAGACTTGTCAGCCTGTGTCTGGAAGGCTGCCATGTTCTTCAGTGTTGTGGTTCTGTGATGCATCTCCCCCCTCCAGGCCCCTCTCTGCACACTGCCTGTGTGTTATTTAGATTAGTGCAGCTTCTCTCTGCTCTATTATCTTTTACAAGCTGGATAAATCCTCTTCTGAGCTGGCTGGGCTTTCACATACTGAGGAATTACATACAGGCAGAGCTGTCTGCACTCTGCAGGAAAAAACAGCCTGACACTTCAGTGGAAGATAGCTGCAGAGGGAAAGATACACACAAATGATCTCTTGAGATTAAAAAGGAAGGCTGTATACAGCCTGCTTGTTTATGGATGTATTTTCTATGTGTGGACATACTGTACATCAACCTACTTCCTGTTTTGGTGGCCATTTTGTTTGTTTATAAACAAACTTTTTAAAACTGTTTTTAACCACTTTTAATGCGGCGGGGAGCAGCGAAATTGTGACAGAGGGTAATAGGAGATGTCCCCTAACGCACTGGTATGTTTACTTTTGTGCGATTTTAACAATACAGATTCTCTTTAAGGCAAAAAAAAAAAAAAAATGACATTTACTCACCTGGGGCATCCCTCAGCCCCCCGAAGCTGGATGGTGCCCTCGCAGCCCCGCTCCGATCGTCCTGTCCCCGCCGGCGGCTACTTCCGGTTCGGCGACAGCCGCCGACAGGCTGGGAACGCGGCTGATTTTCCGCGTTCCCAGCCGCTGCTATCACCCTCTATGCTGCTATAGCGTCTATATATACGCTATAGCAGCATAGAGGGTATGCTGCTATAGCGTCTATATATACGCTATAGCAGCATAGAGGGTGATAGCAGCGGCTGGGAACGCGGAAAATCAGCCGCGTTCCCAGCCTGTCGGCGGCTGTCGCCGAACCGGAAGTAGCCGCCGGCGGGGATAGGACGATCGGAGCGGGGCTGCGAGGGCACCATCCAGCTTCGGGGGGCTGAGGGATGCCCCAGGTGAGTAAATGTCATTTTTTTTTTTTTTGCCTTAAGTATTCCTTTAAAGGACATCCGAGGCGACAATAAACTGATGAGAACAACAATTGTATCTATCCCCCTTCTCCTAAAGATTACTTTTTTAGAAATCCCACAGTTTTATTTTATATTTAAATCTTGTTTTTAAGTTTTTACTGCTTCATTGTCTCTGCTCAATGACCCCTTCATTGAAGTATGCCAGAGCTCAAATCTATGAATTATTGACCCTTTTTATTTCTTTTCTGCTCCGAGAAGCCATTTACTGACAGGAAAGTGTTTTATGGCTGTAATTACTTATCAGTGAGGGTTATGGTATAGTCTGACCCAGTCCGACCCGATCCTGACCAGGACAGAAACTGTCACTTGCATACCTGATTTTTAACTCTTTTATGCAGAGAAATAAAAAAAAAAGAACACAACATAGTTATTTGTGTGTTTGGCACTGTACATACACATGTCTATCTCATCATGTCAGATGTCCCCTCGGTTGTCCTTTAAGGTGGCCATACACTCAAATTTTTTCATTCGACTTCTTGCAGATTCGCTTCATCTGTTTGGGTATCTTTTCCCCAAAATGTCAGATGGATCTATTTTTGGTCCATTTTAAACAAAAATTGATTTAAAGAATCGATTGGACATGTTGAAAAATGTAAAACAATTGGAGATGAGGCAAGATCAATGTCATATAGCTTTGCGCTGTATCAACTGTGCAACTCTGCAGTTTGATTCCCTGCTGGAATCTACTGGAAATTGATGGGCAGGGTATGGTAGGAATCGATTCCTTCTGAATCGATTCTTTTTAGAAAGGAATTGATCATTTTGGAACATTGGGTGGAAATCTGTAAGTGCATGGCCAGATTTAGATATTTTCGTCAGCCTGGCCTCTAGTCCCCAGGCCCTATGAGGATCTCCAATATGGTGAAGTACAAAAGGTCAGCACCTCCATGTAAAATATAGCTTTTAATGTAGTAATTATTAAAGTCATTGGGAATCGTGGAAGAAGAAAAAAGCCAGATACTTCCCTAAAGAGAGGGAAGGCTCAGTGGCAGCTCCTCCATTTGAATCCCCCACCACAGGAGACTTCGGAAGACTGGCAGCTCCATACTGTGTATGCGCAAGTGCGGGAAGGAGGGCGCTCGTGTGTGTATTATGCAGCGGCCCGTCTTTGGGAGCACTTGGGCTCCTGAAGACTTCCGAATCCTCCCTTCGATGGCGGAGAGAGCAGTATTTGACTAAATTGATCAAATACTGCTACCAGGAGCCAGCGCTGGAACAGGGACCGAGAGAGAAGCGGGAATGCTCTATAGGACCCAAAGGTTTCCCTCTTCTTAGGTAAGTATCTGGGTTATTTTTTTTTTTTTTTTTAGAATCAATTACCATTCACTTTTTAAAGCACATACATTTAAAAGTAACAGCACCAAGCTGAAGTAGTACCACCATGTTGTTTTTGGGCATATAGCCCTTTAGCAAGCATGGAGCTATAGTTCTGTACACATTCAACACATATAAACCTTATATAACTCTCCTAAAGACCTTTGAGCCAATCGGAGTTGTCACTCACCTGTACCACCCTCTGTGCGGTGAAACTGTTGGCAGACTAGCCCTATCAAAAGTTGGCGATGAAGGCAGTTTGTAACAGGTGACTGACAACTGCATGATGGGAACTAATACATAGCTACCACAAAGTTCAACATACAGACAAAGGACAGCGAACACAGTGAATCCAGCGCAGGAGACTTGAGCGCACAGGGAGTATCTTCAGCGCTGTCAGAAGACGGAGCTAAAGTTACGTATAAAACACTAGAATTCGGCCTCCAGCAATTGCTGGAAGCTGAATTATTTCATTCCCCACTATCCATGGCGGCCTGGAGTGGGAATAGCGTTTAACACGGCTGGGAACTTGTGCAGCAGCAGGATCAGCCATATACTGGCTGTATCCTGCGCCGATTCCTCTTTTGCGCTAGCGACAGGGCTAAAGTACATTGGGCATGATTCACAAACCTTTTTCTCTGTTTTCACCTTATCTATGTTACATTTTTAAGCTTCCAAACAGCAGAAAGATAATATAATTAAGAAGTTTTAAATCAGGATGATACCATTTATTGGCTAACTACAAATGAATAAGAATAAACAAGCTTTCGGCCTTGCAGCCTTCGTCAGGTTTACAAGGCCGAAAGCTTGTTTATTCTTATTCATTTGTAGTTAGCCAATAAATGGTATCATCCTGATTTAAAACTTCTTGCTTTTACTGATGGCTAACACGGTACAATACCCTACTGCTAATAATATAATGAAGGTAAGAAAAGAAATAATAAAATGAAGTTAATCACGAACAACTTTGAGTGATTATTTTGCTTGTAAATGTGCTGAAAGGGTATTTTTTATCGTTTAGGTAATAAGTCATTTATGAGAAGTTTTGTGAATAGAGCCCATTGAGTGAGTTCTTGTCCAACTTTTAAGCTTGATGAAGGGCTGTACACCCAAAACAGCATAGCTGTGCTACTGCAGCTTGGTTCTAGCCCTCTGCAAGTTTGTGGCTGCGCTACCATCTGTGAATGAGCCTGGCTGCATTGCGCAGGATGCCTCATGCCTGCACAGTTGCATAGAGCTGCTCGGGCTTAGCTATTTCCGCCAAGCATGTGTCACGGACAGATGTATTTTTCCAGTTTTGCATCCGTCACCAGTTTTCTCCCCAGAATTTTTTTCCAGCCGGGTGGCATGAAAAAGTAGCCGGGTGGCATGAAAAAGTAGCCGGGTGGGGCGAGATGAAAGAATGCAGGGCCAGTGCTTCTCTGCACATTTCTGCTTACAGCAGAGGTGGAGTTGAGCTGATGACAGCCGGGTGGTCACCAAAACTAGCCGGGTGGAGCACCCGGCTAAAAGAGCCTGGGGAGAACACTGGTCACTAATTACAAGCCCTTATTTGCAAAAATAACAGTAATATACCCCTATGACATACTGTACATGTTAAAAAAAAAGTCCCTAAGGTAGCTATTTATGTATTTTTTTATGTCATTTTTTTTAAATATGGAAATATTTTATTTTGGTAACTATGGAAGAGTGGGGAAGGTGAGGGGTTCATTTTAATGGGATGTATGTATTTTTATTTAAAGGGGAACTTCAGCCTAAACAAACATACTGTCATCAAGTTGCATTAGTTATGTTAATTAGGATAGGCAATATAATCTCTTACCCACCCTGTTTTAAAAGAACAGGCAAATGTTTGTGATTCATGGGGGCTGCCATCTTTGTCATGGGGGCAGCCATCTTTTTGGTTGAAAGAAGGTGACAAGGAGCAGGAGACACAGTTCCAACTGTCCTGTGTCCCGATAACCCCTCCCAGCTGCACCCACTAGGCTTCAAATGTCAAGTTCAAAATGTAAAAAAAAAAAAAATTGCACCAAAACAGCAGAACGAGAACAACATCAGAAATCCCATCATGCTTTGCACAGCATCAGGGGAAAAAAGCCTGGGCAGTTTTCTTCTGTGCAGCTAAAAATGAGGCTTGTATAAGAGAAACAAAGTTCTGATGCTGTGAAGCTGTTAAAGAAACACCAAGCCTTTTCAATGCTGCTGAGTCGATTTTTAGTCCGGAGGTTCACTTTAAATTTGAAAATAAAGCCCCGTGTGTGTATGGGAGGTGCACATAGGCTTACCACACCTCCCGTGGCCCGGCGTCTTTTACAGTTCCCTCTTTGTGTAATACAGCGCTCCACTTCTCTTGCTCAACAATAGGTAGATAGAAGAAAAGTGAGTATTTTACAACATAAAATTTCCTATGTTTTTATGGAATTATGCTATGGCAGGTGAGTGTGTGTAAGGATTTGTGTCAGCAAGCGACAGAATTCTGATTATTAGGTGGTCTGCAGTATCACCTATAATGCAGCTATATACCTGATTATAAGGTGATCTGCAGAATCACCTATAATACTGGTATATCAGAAGCTGATATGACAACAAATACAGGAGGTGTTTGGTGCAACAATAATACTGATAAGGGCACCACCTCACCAGAAGCTGCAAAAATCTATTAACCCTTCGCACTCTTGCATGCAAATGTTCAAACAATTGCATTCACAGATTCACTCATCCAGGCACAACTGTTATCCCTACAGCTAAGTTAAAAGCCGGGGTTTTAGTTCACAGAAGAATGCATTCTTATGCTTAGTCACCTATACTGCGCAGAAGTACCCAGGTAAACATAGGTGTCCTAACTCTGGCCCTGTAACATGCATAGTGCAGACATGCATACATTCATTGCATCAAACCTATCTAGGGATTAGGAGCACACATCCTGACGTCCTCTCCTGGGACAGATAGCGCATCTTACCAATCGCACAAGGGAGCTAACGTAATGTATCCATGTGCACCATGCACATACACCAGCATCATGTCCTGGGGCTGGGATTTGCAGGAGATCGCACACACAGATGCGCGCACATCTCCGCATGGATGATGGAGCTCCGCTCCGCCATCAGTCTCCCAGCGGCGTTCGCCGCTAGGAGACTGATAGAAGGCGAAACCGCCATCTATTTACTTAGTACAGTGCTGCTATCTAAGGCAACGCTGTAGACTCAGGAGCGATCCACTGTGATAGGCTGAGGGGGGGGGGGAAAGAGGGTTAGAAAAAAAGACGGAAATTTAATTTAAAAAAAATATTGAAAATAAAACAATCCTGGGGCGATCTGACCCCACCAACAGAGAGCTCTGTTGGTGGGGAGAAGGGGGGGGGGTCACTTGTGTGCCGAGTTGTACGGCCCTGCAGCGAGGCCTTAAAGCTGCAGTGGACCAATTAGAAAAAAATGGCTTGGTCACTAGGGGGGTTTAACACCGCGGTCCTCAAGAGGTTAAAAAAAAGTTAAATCCCTGAGGTAACTTTATGTTGGTTTTTTAATGGTCTTTTTTTATGCAAATATTTTGTTTGGGTACTATAGTATGTGCGAGTGTGGGAGGTAAGGAGTTAATTTTAAATTATGTGTAGGTCTTTTTATTAAAATAAACGTATGTAGGTGTAATTTTTCTGTTTACCCACAGAATGTTCTCAGGGATTATTTTCCTGACCATACTATTGGCACACTAACAGTAATTAATGTGTGGACGTGTTACTTGCTGTCATTACTATGAGCACATTTGAAATCGGCGCTGGTAGACTTGGGCGCAGGATACAGCGGTATATGGCTGATCCTGCTTCTGCACAAGTCCAGGCCGCCATGGATAGTGGGGGAATGAAATAAATCGGCTTCCAGCGATTGCTGGAGTCTGAATTATTATGTTTTTAAGCAACCTCGGCTCCGTCTTCTGACGGAGCCGACGTTACTGAGCGCTTCAATAGGAGTGATTCCTATTGAAGTCTATGGAGGCGCCGGCTGTGCCCAAGTCTAGCAACGCTGAAAAGCACTGCTCCGTATTACTATGACCGCAGCATCTCATTGATGCAGGCAATCATTGACACGGGGACTTAGATCCCTGTGTCAATGATTGCCTGCCGCATGGCACGTATCCACAGCCAGTAGGCGCATAGACAGAAGAACATAAACAAGTGGGCAACACAGTGGCATAGTGGTTAGCCTTGCCTTGCAGTGCTGGCTCCCCAGTTCGAATCCCGGCCAGGGCACTATCTGCATACAATTTGTATGTTTTCCCTGTGTTAGTGTGGGTTTTCTCTGGGTACTCCGTTTTTCTCCCAGACCCCAAAAACATACAGATAAGTTAATTGGCTTTCCCCTAAAATTGGCCCTAGACTATGATACATACACTAGTACACAATACATAAATAGACATATCACTATGGTAGGGATTAGATTGTGAGCACTTCAGAGGGACAGTAAAGTAACAAGACAATACACTCCGTACAGCGCTGCAGAAGATGTCAGCGCTATATAAATACTAAATAATAATAAAGTTCCTGCTCCAGAATGGTACGCTCTACCAGGATCCAGGGAGCACCTGGACCAACTACTGAGGTAAGTATTACCCTCTCTTCCCTCATTCATTCATGAATAGTTCTTTCTTCTTCAGTCCTCCCCTCCTGTAAAAAACTAGTGAGCGCAGCAATTCACGAATAGCCACTTCTCTCATACATCAGGCATTTCCTTTGCCCCAATCCAAGATGGCCGCCCGTCCGCCGGAGGTGCCCGGAGATAGTTGACACACCGCATACACGCTGATACGATCTCCGGGATACCGTGTTCGTCCAACTGAAGGGGACAACCGCAAGCACCACCGTGAACGTTACTCTGCATCATCCCCCATTCTCTTCTATAGTTACAAATGAGATGCGCGCCTTCCGGAAGTGGGGCATGCGGCTGCCGGAAGTGGGATATAGGCTTCCGGAAGTGGGGCATAGGCTTCCTGTCATCTATGTAGACAGAAGAAGAGAGACAGCTGGTGAGTGTATTGTTCTCAGTAATATGAGATCTGACACTAGGTGTGTAGGTAATGCTTGTAGGCTTATCAGGGAAGATGTGATCCTGCATGTCCATTTATATAAGTGGCATGTATGATATAACAATGTAATGGGATGTTTGTTTATAAGGTTGCTGCAGCATGACCCCCTGGAGTGGACACTGCTAATGAGATGAGTTGTTTCTGTACAATTAGAATTTAGGAGGACAGAAATTGCCCACAGTTTGTCATCAAAATTTAGGGATGTTTCCAAGTGGTGCTGAAATTCTTCCCAATAGTTGCTGTTATTGGGCCAAGGAATGAACTTGAATATTGCTCAGACCTAATCAGATTCCAGGAGTGATTGATGATTAATCAAGCTGTTACTTTTTACTCAGTCTTAGAATCTGTCTATCACCATGCAAAGTCCTGGTTTAGCTTCCTCTAACTCCGGTGATTGTATAGGAGAGAAAATGGAACACAAATTTAAAAAGAACCTGAGGTCAGAGAGATATGGAGGTTGCCTTATTTTTTCCCCATTTAAAGGAGAACTGTAGTGAGAGGTATATGGAGGGTGCCATCAGGGGCGCCTCTAGCCATTTTGTCACTCCAGGCAAGAAAACCTGTGGCGCCCTCCCTCCCCCATTAAAATAATCTTAAAGTACCCCTGATCCAGACCTTGGTCCCAATATTTTGAATATCGTTTACGTTATTGGTGCTGTGTGACTAGCACACCGCACCATCCTCCCCCTCCTGTGCCCGTGCCCCCTGTAGACCCCATTCTGCTTAGTCGTAATCTTCGACTGAGCAGAACGTCAAATATGGACAGGGAGAAAGTGGCAGTTCCTTGTCCCTAACTAAAGCGGCAGGTGGAAGGGGTTGAGTTGAGCACGGGCACAGGGAGGAAGAACTGCCACTTCCTCCTTGCCCACATGTGATGTCAGAACGGGGGCCGCAGGGAGTGCTGGAGGTGGGAGGATGATGCTGTTTGCTAGTCACACAGCACCAGGGAGGAAAACCATATTAAAAATACTGGCATCAGGGGTACATTAATACTGCAATGTTTCACCATAAAATAATCATAATGCTGCAATGTTTCAGCAGAAAATAATATTAATGCAGCAATCTTTCACCCAAAAATAATGTGCAGTATACGTTACCTGTCTGTGTCCACCAATGGCTCCGTCTACACACTGCCTCACATATACACGCCCCGGGTGGTTACCAGCGTATATGTGCGTGCCTGTGTGATGTCACATACACACGCACGTATACGCCGGCAACCACGTGGGGCACATGTATGTGAGGCAGAGCAGAGATGGACACTGCCAGGTAACCTATACTGCACAGGGCTCCTGGGGACACAATTTACATTACGGGATAGCGTCGGGCGGTCAGATGCGGCGTCACAAGTCCAATTCCTGATCAGTTTCAGCATGAAATTGATCGGGAATCAGACTGTGGTGTATAGGCAGCTGACAGATCTCTCTCTGATCAGATTCGTTCAGAGAGAAATCTTCAAAATCAAAGTCTCTTGGTTGATCTGCCTATCATGGCCACTGTCAGCATGTATGCAGCTGTATATTGCTTCTCTTCCCCCCAGCACCTGATGGTCAGCAGGGTTTTTATCAGGAGTGATAATCTCCTGGCAGCAGCAGAACTGATAAGAGCAGGGGTCAGGGGATGTTTGTCAGTCTCCTGACAGGCAGCTGTGCACTGTGAGCAGCTCAGAGCTGTGTATATCAGCATCGTACAGTTCACATGCTACAATGCTGATATACACAGCTCTGGGCTCACATAGTGCACAGCTGCCTCGTCCTCCTCTCTCCTCTGCACTGATCAGCATTGCTGCGCTGATCCCAGTCTCCCCCCTGCAGCTCACCTCTGCCTGCTCGTCACACGGGAACACAGGGGAAGCTTCAATGGGTCAGACAGTGGGAAGCCCAGGGACCCGAACTTCTGGCTGGCGGGGGGGGCGGAGTTAGAGGCGGCACCGCACGCACGCAGTAAACAAATCATGCGGTTGCTGCTAGGAGAGGGGCAGGATAGGCGATTAGGAGGAGGTGGAGTGGGTGGGACTCTAGTGATTTCCTGGCTGCAAGTCTATTGGATGGGCCTGCGCGGGGGGCGTGGATACAGGCGGCAGAGCACATGGTGTAAATAAACCACGATCAGAGCAGCCGCAGCTGATTGTAATAGCACCAATCAGCCGCAGTCTCCCCCCAACCAACCCCCCGCAGCAGCGCCCCCCCCCCCCCCCCCTTCGTGCCGCTCCAAGCAGCTGCCTTTAGTGCCAGTGGTTTTAGGCGCCCCTGGGTGCCATATTGATTTCTTTTTAAAGGATACCCGAACTGAAATGTGACATAATGAGATAGATATGTGTATGTACAGTGCCTAGCACACAAATAACTATGCTGGGTTCCTTTTTTTCCTTTCTCTTACTGAAAGAGTTAAATATCAGGTATGTAAGTGGCTGACTCAGTCCTGACTCAGACAGGAAGTGACTACAGTGTGACCCTCACTGATAAGAAATTCCCCTTTTTTACCTCTTTCTTGCTCTCAGAAGCCATTTTCTGCTAGGAAAGTGTTTTATAGTTGGAATTTCTTATCTGTGAGGGGCACACTGTAGTCACTTCCTGTCTGAGTCAGGACTGAGTCAGCCACTTGCATACCTGATATTTAACGGTTTCAGGCAGAGAAAGAAAAAAAGGAACACAGCATAGTTATTTGTGTGCTTGGCACTGTACATACACATGTCTATCTCATTATGTCACATTTCAGTTGGGGTATTCTTTAAGCAATACCAGTTGACTGGCTATCCTGCCAATCCTTTGCCTATAATACTTTTAGCCCTAGACCCTGAACAGGCATGCAGAAGATCAGCTGTTTCTGGCATTTTTGTCAAATCTGACAATATTAGCTGCATGCTTGTTTCTGGTGTGATTCACACTACTGCGGGCAGATAGCTCAGCAGGGCTGCCAGGCAACTAGTATTGCTTAAAAGGAAATCAATATGGCAGCCTCCATATACCTCTCACTACAGTTCTCCTTTAAACCATACCATTTTCTTAAGTACATTTGAATTCGGCGCCGGTAGAATTGGGCGCAGGATCCAGCTGTTATATGGCTGATCCTGCTTCTGCACAAGTCCAGGCCGAATTAATTACTATTCCCCCTCCAGGCCACCATGGATAGTGGGGGAATGAAATAATTTGGCTTTTAGCGAAGGCTGGAAGCCGAATTATTATGATTTTTAAGCAACCTCGGCTCCGTCTTCTGACTGAGCGCCGCTATAGACTGAACAGGGGTCTGTTCTGGGTCCAGTGCTCTTCAATTTATTTATTAATGACCTAGTAGATGCAGTAGTGAGCAATGTTGCTATTTTTGCAGATGATACAAAATTGTGCAGAATCATTAACTCTCAGGAAGATAGTGTCATATTGCAACAGGATCTGGATAGGATGGCTATATGGGCACATACATGGCAGATGAAATTCAATGTTGACAAATGTAAGGTCATGCATTTTGGACGTACTAATGGTCTAGCACCATACAAAATAAATGGGATACAGTTGGGGACATCAAACTTGGAGAAGGACTTAGGAGTACTCATTGACAACAAGTTAAATAATCGTACTCAATGCCAAGCAGCTGCAGCTAAAGCTAACAAAATTTTGGGATGCATTAAAAGGGAAATAAAAACTCGAGATGCTAGCATAATATTGCCCCTGTTTAACTCTCTAGTAAGGCCACATCTGGAATATGGAATTCAGTTCTGGGCACCACATTACAAAAAAGATATTGCAGTTTTAGAGCAGGTGCAGAGACGAGCAACAAAATTGATGCGTGGGATGGAAGGTCTCACTTATCGAGAAAGGTTAGATAAACTGGGTTTATTTAGTCTAGAGAAAAGACACCTTAGAGGGGATCTAATTAACATGTATAAATACATCAGAGGGCAATATAATACCTTGGCGGAGGAGCTTTTTGTCCCTAGGCCTTCTCAAAGGACTAGAGGACATGATCTGCGCATGGAGGAAAAATGTTTTAGCCATTTATTTAGGAAAGGGTTCTTTACAGTAAGAGTGATTAAGATGTGGAATGCATTGCCACAGGAAGTCGTTATGGCAAACTCTATACCTGCATTTAAAGGGGGCTTAGATGCTTTCCTTGCGTTGAAAGACATCCATGGCTACAATTACTAGGTAATGCCTAATGATGTTGATCCAGGGATTTTATCTGATTGCCATCTGGAGTCGGGAAGGAATTTTTCCCTTTAGGGGCTAATTGGACCATGCCTTGTAAGGGTTTTTTCGCCTTCCTCTGGATCAACAGGGATATGTGAGGGAGCAGGCTGGTGTTGTACTTTATACTGGTTGAACTCGATGGACGTATGTCTTTTTTCAACCAAAATAACTATGTAACTATGTAACTATGTAACTATGGTCGCGCTGGCTGCGCCCAAATCTAGCAGCGCTGAAAAGCACTGCTCCGAGTTTCCTGGCTCCCTGCTAATCTTTCATGCATCAGTAATATCTGAATCATACCTGAAAAAAGCATGCAGCTAATGGTGTCAGATTTTTGTCTGAAACCTCTGATCTGCATGCTTGTTCAGGGGCTATGACCAACATAATTTGAGGCAGAGGACCAGCAAGACAGCCAGGCACTGTTCATGGTTTAACCACTTGCCGACCGCACACTTATACCGTGCGGCGGCAAAGTGGTAGCTGGAGGACCAGCGACGCAGATTTGCGTCGCCAGGAGCCTCCCTAATTAATCAGTTTCCTGTTGGATCACGGAGCGGGTCTCCGTGAATAGCCTGCGAGACGCTGATCGCGGCTCGCAGACTAAATGTACACGCAGGAGACACAGTTTACAGTGAACGGCGCTGCTGCGCAGCAGCGCCGTAAGGCAGATCTGCGATCCCCGGCCAAGCAGCGGCCGGGGATCGCCGCCATGTGACGGGACGTCCTGTCACAGGCTGCACAGGACGGATAGCGCCCTGTGCAGCCCCGATCACCAGGGGGGACAGGTAGGAGAGGGAGGGGGGAATTTTGCTGCGGAGGGGGGCTTTGAGGTGCCCCCCCCCCCCCGCAAACCGCAGGCAGGAGTGATCAGACCCCCCCTGCACATCATCCCCATAGGGGGGAAAAAAGGGGGGTGATCTGATTGCTCTGCCTGCAGCCTGATCTGTGCTGGGGGCTGAAGAGCCCACCCAGCACAGATCATAAAAAACAGTGCTGGTCCTTAAGGGGGGGTAAAGGCTGGGTCCTCAAGTGGTTAAATGGAAATATATTCCTCTGACTTCTGGTTTCCTTTAAAGTAGCATCACAAAAACACAGGTGGGAAAGATAATTTATTAGTGTTCAATCACTACAATAGATATGCACACCAATACTTTGGTCAAGGGGAATATATTAAGCAGCCCAAATAATTATGGGACATCCTAGTTAGGAATTCTCCAAGTAGAAGCAGAGCCAGATCAAACCGCCCATTGTTAGGACCACAAACAGCGTAGCTTAGATAATTGTGGCTATAACCTTATCCAGTACTAAGTAGATCCAAGCCATCATAGCTGAGGCTACACTAACACCAGCTCAGACAGCTTATTCCCATATGGTAATGGATATGAAAAGCATCGCTTATGCCTGGCACACACCATCCAATTTCCCGTCAGATGGGTTGAACCGATTATTTCCGACAGGTCCGATCTGATTTCCTACAAGTGATCGGAAAATGCATCAGAATTCAGAACAGACCCGTCGGAAGTAATTGATTTGATCTTTCTGAAAGGAAATTGCATGGTGTGTACTAGGCATTAAGGAAAGATACATACAATTTTGATTGGCCAATTGTACCACCTTCATGTAGTACGAGGTCTTGTATTTTGCAAATTTCAGCCCAGAAGTTAGTATCGCAAAGTACCAGTGTCCAACTAAGGTAAGTGATCCCGACACCATAAATGAAAAGTAGCTTACCTGCCACTGACAACCCACATTATAAGGTTGTCAGAAAGTATTGCAACAGAAGAACCAGTCATTACCCTATTTGGTACAGATGTCAAATGAAGAAACCAAGCCTCCTACAGTCATGTATAGATGTCAGGCAAGCAGCTCCAATCCATCTTCAAGACAACTGTCGGCTTTTAACACGATATGACCAATGCAAGGAACAATTAATAAGTGAAGATCTTTATTTATCCTTAAACTTGATGGCATGCAGTTAAATGTATAAAATCCCCCTCCCCCCCCAAAAAAAGCTTAAAACAATCACTCACTTTGGCATCTCATATCACAGAGAGTCACTACCCCTGATGACGCTGTGATAGCGAAACTGATCGGGTTGGAGTCCTGTAATATGGAACCCCCAAAAACACCTTTCAATATTACCATACAACTGATGGTTATTATCAAATTATAGTAAAACCGAATTGTTTTATTGTGTGTGGCCACCTTTAGAGAGCTTCGACAGTCATAGCAGGGAGTATACACAGTACAAGCTTCCCGATTAGATCAAGGCCATCATTGCTAGGACTATACCAAGCACAGCCTAGCCAATTGAGGGCGAGTACATTTGAATTCGGCGCCGGTAGACTTGGGCGCAGGATACAGCGGTATATGGCTGGTCCTGCTTCTGCACAAGTCCGGGCCGAATTAATTACTATTCCCCCTCCAGGCCGCCATGGATAGTGGGGGAATGAAATAATTTCGGCTTCCAGCGATTGCTGGAAGCCGAATTATTATGATTTTTAAGCAACCTCGGCTCCGTCTTCTGACGGCACCGACGTTACTCACTGAGCGCCGCTATAGACTGAATCCCTTCATAGTCTATGGCGGCGCTCGCTGCGCTGAAAATCATTGCTCCGTTGAGGGCTTCTTATACCCATGTATATACTCAATACAAGTCCAGTCAAGACAGCAAAGGTAAGTATGGCTGTATCTTTTCTCTGATGTTAACATGTTTAGTCCTACAACAAGGACCTTATTTGATGAAAGTTCCTTTTTCCCAAAGCATGCTGAGGTGGGAGGGAGTGTTTAAATTTATATAATAGCTATTGTTGTTTTTTCTCGACAGGGTTATCATCTGGTCAAGAAGGCATCCTTCAAGCATGATACTCAGCAATCATCCCAGTGAAAGAGGATGTTAAGTAGTAACCAAAGCAGAGCTTATTTGTGGTTTTTTATATGTGAGACCAACAAGTTGATGATTCGAGAAGTTGCAAAGAGATTATTAAACTGCTGATGGGAGGGAGAGGTGAGCAGTGCTGGGAATTATGGAAAATGATCTAATAACCCAACGGATGTATTTGGATAGTGACTGTATCTTTGTGTGTATCAGGTTCCTATAGGGAGTCAGGGTGTCTATTTCCCCATGCAGGAGTGGCAGTATTTAGAAGGACACGAGTATTTTTACAAGGACATTACCACATTTGGTAATGCAGCAACAGCAGATTTTATCAAACATTTTGCCAAATGCCAATTCACTAAACCTATTACCGCACTGAAAAGTAAAATTACTGACTAGTGAGGTAAATTACATACTTGTGTGGTAAATGCCTAAAGAAATGTCAATTTACAAAGATTACAGCATAGTTAGTAAAATGTTTGGTATTTTAAGACCTGCCTGAACCTGATAATGTCCGGCAATCCTCATTCTGTAAAATTAATAGACAAGGGAGACAGCCAATAGAAAGAGCCGCCTGGTCCTGCTATTCTCCCCATTTGATCCAATGCACTGCCAGACGGGACATGAGACTCGCAGAGCAGGAGAAGTAAACATTCAAAGAGGCTTTCCTGTATCCCTTTAGATGTGCAGAGCTATATACTAATACACAGCTGAAAGCCCTCTAGTGGCATTCATGCCCATCTAGAAGGATGCCGGGCATGCACAGGACAGAAAAAGCAAGGGCTTATGCTGACTACTTGTAGGAGAAGACTCGCAGCTTCCTGCCAGACCTACTCCACAGCTGGTGGGACTCCTGCACTGCACTGCAGAGCTTAGTGAATTCATGTAACTTTTTTCAGTATATTACCGAACTACTACTGCATATGAGGAAATCTTAGTGAATTGGGGGGGGGGGGGAATTTTACAGTACCGAATGCAATATTTTACCAAACTAATATTTTTTCCCTGACAACTCTCAGTGAACTGAGGGTCTAAAGCCTGGTAGACACTTTCAATTATGACTGGTCAATCACTCATCAATTTTACCACCTCCATGTAGTATGAGAGTTTACCTACACAATCTGCTCATAGTATTCCATTTCTGTTGACCCACATACTAAATATAAGTGGTAAAATTGGTCAGTAAATCGCCAGTCATCAAAAGTGTGTACCAGCCTTAAGTCCCCTCTGACATCAGGAGACTTTCAAGGACAAAGGAGACTTTCATACTTTGTAAAGGAGAGAGCAATACTGAGGGTCCACCTAGCCCCCCACCCCATCCTCTAATAAACCCGTAGAAACAACATATTCACTGTGTATTTCTTACAGGTAGATCCACTAACAGAAAACCACCAGAAAGATGTACAGGTTCACTTTATTCCCAGGATTCCATACGGGAAGATCATAACATCCCTTGGCATAGACAGGTAAATGGAACTGTGTTGTGTTATAACTAGGGATGGAAATTCTTAGGAGATCTCATGGAGAAGCATGTGATCAGTTTGATCAGCTGATGGATTTGTAAGGCTCTGATTTGCTGGTCATGGTCCTGTGCTAAACCAGGAAGTCATCACAGCAAATCAAAACCATACAAATCTATCAGCTGATGAAACTGATCACATGCTTCTCCATGAGTTCTCTTAAGCATTGCCATCCCTACTTATAACATATGAGTGGTTATATATTTGATTGATTTTAACCCTTTTGCTTTGTACATATTTAGGCTAGAGGTGTGAGGAATGCTGCTATTAAGGAGGAAGCAGAAGAGGAGATTGTTGTCATCCCAGTGACTGTAAAAGAAGAGGAAATCCCAGCAGAGATTGGCATAAGTAAGTTATTAATACCAAATGGAGGAAATGGAGTAGATTCCCATTTGCTTTCGTCTTAGATGACCTCTGACTGGGTAAAGAGTCAAAACTGTCCACAAACCTTCTATAAGTGCGGGAAGTAAAATTCCAAAGAGCTGGGCGACATGAGTCTCCTAAACTCTTGTCAGAATTGTGGGTTTTTTTTTGTTATTGTAAGATTAGGTTCTTCTACAAGGTGTACAGTATCATGCGTACATGTAAAAAGGGCGGCAGGAAATTTGGGCGCGGGGTGAATCCAAAAAACTGCTCACCCTGCTGTGGTAAATTTCCCAGTGGGGTGAATTACTGTTCCCCATCCAAGGCGCCATACAGTGGGGGAGACGTGCAGCTCGACTTCCAGTTATTGCTGGCGGCCTAATTGAACTGTTTTTATTTTAATTTGGGTTCTGACTTTTGCTAGCACCCAGATTACTCACTGAGCGCCGCTATAACCGTAATTCACATCTCACATATCACTAACGTAAGCACATTCTCTAGGTTTGCATTTTTAAGAGGAGCTGTCAGCCATACTATCTCAGAGAAAAAACACACTTATATAAGTAGATGAATACTATATGCTCTACTTACATAACATATGTATTGCACTGTCCACGTTTTGATTTTAGCGATTTTTCTTCAGTAAGAAAAGAGAAAATCCTTCTTAGCACTTCCCATTTTAACTGTGGCTATTTTAAAGCCAATCCTGATGTCATTTCCTCCCTTACTCTCCTCAGCCTGATTGTGCATGCATAGCCCGCCCTTCACTATAGAAAGTGTATTGTCTCAGCACGAGAAATATTGGTCAATCAGAGAGGAACAGAGGTGTAGGAGGGGAAAACAGGAGGGAAAGATGCTTCGGCCAATTAGGCTGCATTAGTTAAATCTGAGGGGAAATAGAGAAGCAAAAAAAGACAACCAAGTATGCCCTGCAACTTCCTTTTTGTGTGTACCAAATAGGAGTCAAGTAAACTGGGGCATGGTCATTTATCAACAAGAAAAGTAATAGTGATTTTAACTTTTGGATTGCCTGGTTAGCATCCTTATTACTTGTTTACCAGATAAAAATAAATATTTTTTTTTCTATTTTATGCCTAACAGTTAAGTGAGAGGAATATGGAACCTGCCATATTTATTTAATTTCAAACAATAATAGTTGCCTGGCAGCTTGCTGATCTATTTGGCTGCAGTAGTGTCTGAATTACACAACCGAAACAAGCCTGTAGCTAATCCAGTCCCGACAAAATTGTCAGAGATACCTGAAATGTTGCATGCTTGTTCAGACTCTATGGATGAAAGTAGTAGAGGCAGATGATCAGCAGGACAGCCAGGCAACTGGTATTGCTTAGAAGGAAATAAATATGGAAGCCTCCATATACCTCTTACCTCGGGTTCACTTTAAGATTTTTGTTCCTTGCTGATACCCACAGCATTAGTACATTAAGCCTCATACAAATGGCCAAGATGGCCAATAAAAAGCTTGGCCAGGTATCTGACCTGGCTTTGGCCGTGCTAAGGCCAAGAGGATTGTGTTTCCCTCTTATTCCACCTGCCGCATGATGTCCCAAATGCACTGCTCCGCCCCCTCCAACCTCTGACATGAACAGTACACATTGTTAGCCTGCAGGCTAGTGACACGTCTGTTTGCTTTGGCCCTGCATTGTCACCTGAGGGATCCGATACGGATACTTACCGGGTGATTTCATGTGTGTACGGGCCTTGAATAGTGGACTCTCAGCCAAAATAATGTTTACGGTAGTTAGGTCCCATTAAGAAGTAAGAGCGCTTTGGTGAAAGATGGTAGTCTTGCAGATAATCTGGACAATCCACTATTTATGAGAAAAAGGCCATCACTGTAATTTGAGAATATATTTTCTTTTCTAAAGAACTTTCTGGAGTATCATTAGCCCCACCATAACCGTCGCAAGTGTTTAGAGGACATCTGAAGTGACTTCCAGGATCCTCCTATAGCCCAAAGTTCTAGTGAGGGTCCCTCTATGTCTATTCATCAGAATTTGTACAACAGGTTTTTTCTGGCTGTGAGCACTACTACCATGGATGAGCGTATCCAGACTCTGCATGCACGAGTAAGGTCCTTGCATGCCCCATAGGACTAAGCACATGTGCACAGAGGAAAGAAGTGCATGAGCTGCTTCATTCTACTGGACCTGCATGGACCTTACTCACACATGCCCAGCCCATATTTTGCTTGTCTTTTGCTGTCAGTGGAGACAGAAAATAAAGAGGGATCCTGCTCTGAAACATAGGCCTCTACAATGGCCTGGGAAGCCTCTGGACTGTCCAGAGGCTTCCAACTGTCGAGGTAAAGATGACCATACACATTGACACCCAATTAAACTAAATACAGTGGGTTGCAAAAGTATACGGCCCCCTTGAAGTTTTCCACATTTTGTCATATTACTGCCACAAACATGAATCAATTTTATTGGAATTCCACATGAAGACCAACACAAAGTGGTGTACACATGAGAAGTGGAACGAAAATCATATATGATTCCAAACATTTTTTACAAATAAATAACTGCAAAGTGGGGTGTGCATAATTATTCGGCCCCCTTTGATCTGAGTGCAGTCAGTTGCCTATAGATATTGCCTGATGAGTGCTAATGACAAAATAGAGTGCGCCTGTGTGTAATCTAATGTCAGTACAAATACAGCTACTCTGTGAGGGCCTCAGAGGTTGTCTAAGAGAATATTGGGAGCAACAACACTGTGAAGTCCAAAGAACACACAAGACAGGTCAGGGATCAAGTTATTGAGAAATTTAAAGCAGGCTTAGGCTACAAAAAGATTTCCAAAGCCTTGAACATCCCACGGAGCACTGTTCAAGCGATCATTCAGAAATGGAAGGAGTATGGCACAACTGTAAACCTACCAAGACAAGGCCATCCACCTAAACTCACAGGCCGAACAAGGAGAGCACTGATCAGAAATGCAGTCAAGAGGCCCATGGTGACTCTGGACGAGCTGCAGAGATCTACAGCTCAGGTCGGAGACTCTGTCCATAGGACAACTATTAGTTATGATAAAGGCAAAACAGTGCGCTAATGGAGACTAACTCTAAACAAATTGAATCGTGGTGCGCTGGTTAATGGCACCTGTATTAATGCAATCAAAAATCCAATATTAATCTTAACCGCGCTCACAGTCTGGTGAGAAAAGAGGGGTATGAATGTTAATGTCACCATCCAATGCAAAAGTTCCAGATACCAGGCAAACACCAGGTTGATACTGTCCAGATCAGAGCATAACCACCATCTTCATCTCAGACCATCACGATTTTGCACATAGGAGATAAAGAGAAGAAATTCATAGCGTAACCAATTGCATAAAGGTATCACCACCACCAACCAGTGTATGCACGGGAACGCTTCCACCTTACTCCACTGTGCAGGGTCACACCCCCCCTTGTGCGCCCGCACTCACCCAGCAATCCTCCTATATATCCGGAGGTAAGATGTTACGGCTTTTTGGAGGGTAAGTAGGCGTCACAAAAACTTGCAGGTCTGTAAACTTAAGACGACTTAAAATAGTGTAAAACCATTTAATATAGAATAAAAATAGAAATATTGCACTCACAAAGATCGCTGACAAAAGCGCATTGTATTAGTGAAGATTGGTCCCGGGTAGCCGCCTCCACAAATGCCGCCCTGAAAGCGCGTCCTTGCTGCAATGCTCACTCCAACAACATCCGGTCTCGTGGAACGTAGCTGTACAAAGTTGGCCTTTATGTAAGAGTGGCAAGAAGAAAGGCATTGTTAACAGAAAGCATAAGAAGTCCCGTTTGCAGTTTGCCACGAGCCATGTGGGGGAGACAGCAGCCATGTGGAAGAAGGTGTTCTGGTCAGATGAGACCAAAATGGAACTTTTTGGGCAAAATGCAAAACGCTATGTGTGGTGAAAAACTAACACTGCACATCACTCTGAATACACCATCCCCACTGTCAAATATGGTAGTGGCAGCATCATGCTCAGGGGGTGCATCTCTTCAGCAGGGATAGGGAAGCTGGTCAGAGTTGATGGGAAGATGGATGGAGCCAAATACAGGGCAAACTTGGAAGAAAACCTCTTGGAGACTGCAAAAGACTTGAGACTGGGCCGGAGGTTCACCTTCCAGCAGGACAATGACCCTAAACATAAAGCCAGGGCAACAATGGAATGGTTTAAAACAAAACATATCTATGTGTTAGAATGGCCCGGTCAAAGTCCAGATCTAAATCCAATCGAGAATCTGTGGCAAGATCTGAAAACTGCTGTTCACAAACGCTGTCCATCTAATCTGACTGAGCTAGAGCTGTTTTGCAAAGAAGAATGGGCAAGGATTTCAGTCTCTAGATGTGCAAAGCTGGTAGAGACATACCCTAATAGACTGGCAGCTGTAATTGCAGCAAAAAGGTGGTTCTACAAAGTATTGACTCAGGGGGCCGAATAATTACGCACACCCCACTTTGCAGTTATTTATTTGTAAAAAATGTTTGGAATGATGTATGATTTTCGATCCACTTCTCACATGCACACCACTTTGTATTGGTCTTTCACGTGGAATTCCAATAAAATTGATGCATGTTTATGGCAGTAATGTGACAAAATGTGGAAAACTTCAAGGGGGCCTAATACTTTTGCAACCCACTGTATGTCAGTGCGGGTATTGAGGGTCCCGATACTCACAGTTTCCCATTTGACCCGGCTTCTGCTTTGACACACTACGCGCTCCCTTTATGCCCACTCTCCTGTGTGTGCTGTGCACATCAGCTGCATTTGGGAACGGTCTGGGCATGTGCACAAAAGTGCAGATCCTGTACAAGAATGGCTATGGAGGAGAGCCCGGCCAAACTGGAACAGAAGGTAACAAGCCCCTGATACACACATTGACATATTCAGTTGAACATTTTGGAGTCATTTCAGGTGTCCTTTATTCCAGGCAAGTTAGAAAATCATCTTTATTTACCTTTAAAAGTCACATTTCATTTGTAATAAAGTGACCACATACCTTTCCTGTTTAAGTCTGGTCACAAAATCACACTTCTGTGCACTCCATTCCAGTGAGGAAATTTAGGAGGAGGTACTGTGTGTGCCGCCAACAGGCAAGGCAGGATCTGCATCCGCTTCAGACTGAGAATGGGGAGGGGTTTTCAGATTGCTGCACACTGTCAGTCAAAACACTGATATCTGAGTAGCATTAATGATCACTGTCTTATAAGTTAACACCCAGTTCTCTACATACTCTGCACACATCATGCTTTATGTATCTACAGGACACCATTGTAGTAAATTTAATGTCCTTTAATTATTATCGTCATAATTCTGGAGGTTTCAGGTGACCATTGAGAGATTGGAAACCTTGATCAAATTATTGAGAACGTTATGTGAAAAAAAACTTAAAGGATACCATAGCGCTGGTAAATTTAAAAAAATGGGGGAGCAGGCATGTGTAGGAAGCAGTCCACATGCCCACTGCTCCCCAGTTCTCCTCCGTCCCTTTCCATCATCTTCTGATAGTAGTGCGTAGGCGCTGCCCGGCAATTATTATTATTTATTGTATTTATAAGGCGCCAACATATTACGCAGCGCTGGACATTAATTTAGGTTACAGACAATATTTAGGGGTGACATACAGCAATATGACAATACAGGAATACAAGAAAGACCATATCATGCAGCACAGTATGAGTACCAGGTAATGCTTAGTCAGTCACTGGAGGGGAGCATGGAGATTAGGCAAGTTAGGTTCACTCAACTGCATAGCATGGGTGCACAGTAATGGAGGTGCATGATCAGGTAGGACACAAAAGGAGGAGGACCATGCCCAAAGGCTTACAATCTAGAGGCAATGCATGTCCTTGATCCTGTAGCCAGGAGTGCTCTGCCCTTGTGCACTAGGTAGTTGTGACACTGTGCGCATGCGCAGAGCGTTCCCGGCCGCGGGCGCACAATCACTGGGCAGTGCCTGCGCACTATTGACTGGCCTGGCCAACCTTGTAGTAGCTTTAGGAGGGAGGGGGGTGGGCTTTTTAAGATAATGGAGGCGGGTGAATGAGGATGGGGGAGCTGTGGGCATGAGGAGTGCTTCTACACATGCCTGCTCCCCCATTTTTAAAATTTTGCCAGCCCTAAGGTATCCTTTAACAACGTTGAGTTCTATAGATCTTTCTTTTTTTCATAATTAAGTTCCTGTTCTTTTTGCTTTAAATGCTCATTCATGACAGGGCCTCTTTAGAATTAAAATATTGTATATATTGCTTTATTCATGCTTTTATTTTAATTCTCATCTAACAGGTGGTGTTGGCAACAAAGAATCTTCACAGGGTAAAACCCCAAATACCAGTCAAGGGCACCAAAACGCAGAAAAATCAGCAGAATCCTTAAGTCATAAGGCATCTTCTCTCACTAACTCCGATACAGACACCTTTTTGTGCTCTGAATGTGGAAAATCTTTCTCGGGATTATCTACTCTTGCCTCACACCAAGAAATTCACAGGAGCGTTGGTGACTTTATATGCTCTGAGTGTGGGAAATGTTTCACTACACAATCCTCTCTGGTTTTAAAGGGTATAAATCAAGTTTTCTGCTCTGACTGTGGAAAAGGTGATTCACAGAAACCGGACAATGGGCAGAAGAGGATAAGCCCATTAGAAAAACCTTTTGCATGCACAGAATGTGAAAGGTGTTTTGTGAGTCAGTCCTCTCGTGACAGGCATCAGCTCACTCACTCTGGCGCTATAAAATTTGAGTGCGTGGACTGTGGCAAACCGTTTCCTTTCCGATCCAAGCTATTGCAGCACCGCAGAATGCACACAGGTGAAAAACCGTACACGTGTCCTGAGTGTGGACAGTGCTTTGCATGGTCGTCCCACCTCCGGGCCCACCAGAGAAATCACAAAGGTGTGACCTTTCCCTGTGTTGAGTGTGGCAAATGTTTCAAGGAGAAGTCACGACTGCTCGCCCATCAGAAGATCCATATCGGTGAGGCCCCTTTTACCTGTGTGGACTGTGGCAAAGGTTTCATCACAAAGGCTGACCTCACCAGTCACAAAAGGGTTCATACCGGGGAGAAGCCATATTCATGCTCAGAGTGTGGTCAGCGCTTCACCTGGTCATCGCTCCTTCGTAGCCACCAGAAAACTCACTCTGATGAGATGCCTTTTTCCTGTGCTGAGTGCGGGGAAAGGTTCTTGGACAAGTCCTCCCTCGTTAGGCATCGAGCAATACATACAGGTCAGACACCCTTCCAGTGTTCCGAGTGTGGTAAAGAGTTCTTAGACAAGTCCTACCTTAACAGACATCGGAGAATACACACAGGAGAAAAACCTTTTTCATGTGCAGAGTGTGGGAAGGAGTTCATAGACAGGTCAAATTTCATTCGCCACCAACGGCTTCATACTGGAGAAAAACCCTTTTTGTGTATGGAGTGTGGAAAAGCTTTCGCCCAGACCACCCACCTCATTAAACACCAAAAAGTTCATGCTCGATAATACTAATTTGTAGAATTATTTGGAAATTCCTACCTGAAATGGTCAGCCTTTATAGAACCAAAACCCGATGCTGCCAAAAAAATGATTAAGATGATGATAATCATTGCAAAACTGCTCACAAAGTTTCCCTCCTAGAGTTCTTAATGGTTGGTCAAAATGTTGAAAAACTGGCCATACTCCCGAGGCAGTGTTCACTTTGGTTCATTCTCGGGATAACAGTTTCTATCATTCTTACATGCTCTGTTATGGGCAGAGCATGATTCAATAGATTAAAGGCATTTGTGTAGAAGATTCTAGCAGTCTGACAATGATGCAGTGTCTGTGACACTGGTAGGTCCAGAGTCAACATCATTTGCCTCTTCTGTGATTTACTGTTGGTAAAGCATGTGTAAGTTATCTTTTTTTTAAAAAAGATTCTAGTTAACATTGGGATCTTATTTATTTATGACAAATCACAGGGGACTTTGTTTTTTGTACACAGCTCTTGAGATCTAGAAAATAGTTTACTGTAGAATTTTGGAATAAAGTTGAGACATCCTGACTCTGATATTGACTTGGCCTTCGGCCTTCTTGTCTTATATAAAATTGGGGGTTAGTGATCAGTTCCCAGCTTTATGGACCGTGAAAGTGATGATAAAAGTCTTTTGGAGACACATTACTGGAGTTCTTCAAACCTAGTAATAATTCCATCTCTAAAAATGCAAAATAAACAATTGTATGCAAAAGGGTGCAAAAATTGGCTTCACCAAAAATAGAACCAGGTAAGATAACATTGAAGGGTCTAGTCTGTACAGGTGATCCAAAACGGAGAAATAAGAAGTCCACCCAAAGAACCAGGACAGGTGAGCAGCCAAATTGGAAATCAATGATAAAATGGGAACCCAGTGAGGTTCAGCTGGTTGACATACCTTTGGGTTGTTTCAATACCACAATTGTATGATTTGATTTCTAGCTTTGTTGGTGTAATAGGGTCTGTTGTGACCCTCCCTTGAGCATCCATGAAGAAGCTCTGCTGATACAGACAGCCTCCAACAGAACATACTAGAAATATGCTAATTGTATGTGTTATTTTGCACATCCAAGTCTCAGATATCTCCTGCTTGTTAAAGTATCTCCTCCTCTCAACTGAACTCCAGCAACTCTCAACTGTTCAGCATTTTTTGTTGTTCTACTTTGATGAACTAATAAAAATGTGTGTGTTTTTTTTAATTGGACCACTGTATAGAAGACTTGTGAAGAATTCATGTCCTGCACGCTAGTTAATATTGATGGCCTTTTTGGTGCAGGGTCTCGGTGGTGCATTGTGGGTAACCAGTTACACACTTAAAATAGATCTTGAAGGTTGTTTTTTTTTTAAGCTTCACTTACCTGGGACTTCTACCGGCCTGTAGACGTCTTGTGCCCGCGACGGTCCTCAAGGATCCTCCAGTCCCCTGCTGCGGCTCACTTCTGCCGACTTACAAGTAGATGGCAAGTGGGCGTCCTAGCTCCTGTTCATGTCACCAGGAGTGTCCTGCACAGTATGAGGTTTTCTCGTACTATGCCTGTGCAGGACCTCCTGGTAACATGAGTGGGAGAAAGGACGGCCATGGCAGCGCAGTTGCCATTGGCAGAAGTGAAAGTGAGCCGTTCCGGGGGACGGGAGGATCCTTGAGAACCATCGCGGGCACAAGACGTCTGCAAGGGGCCGGTATTAGCCCCAGGTATGTGAAACTTAAAAAAAACAAACTTAAAGATCTTCTTTAAATCTGAACTATCTATATACCTCTTCTGTTTTAAGAAGCAAACCACACTTAGCATTGCATTTTTATATAGTAGGGGGGCTTTTAATAGTAAGAGGGCTAATTAATTTGCATACTCAGCAGTGGTGCATTGTGGTTAATCACAGTTATACACTTAAATCTGAAATATCACAAATACCTTCTGTTTTAAGAAGGCAAACTACACCAAGCATTGCTTTTTAGTAGGAGGGCTTTTCGGTGTCTTTTGTTCCTTTATGCTTACCTAGTGGTTTTGGGTCACCCCAGGCTGCTTGGGTATTTAGTTTTTCTTTCCAACCAATATGTACAAATTGATGTTACGTGCGGGAGGGTCACATGATCAGAGATGCCGCTGGAGCCATGGCGACAGGGATGCTGGAGGTGGAAGGCTGTGGTGCTGGAGGCTGAACAGGTGGGATACTCTCCGAGGCAGCTAGGGAGTGTGTTAGGTGCTGACTGGGTGAGAGCTCACTGTAGTAGGATGCTGAGGATCTACAGCGCATCCGGAAAGTATACACAGCGCATCACTTTTTCCACATTTTGTTACGTTGCAGCCTTATTCCAAAATTGATTACATTCATTTGTTTTCCTCAAAATTCTACACACAACACTCCACAATGACAACGTGAAAAGGTTTGAGGTTTTGGCAAATTTATTAAAAAACGTACACACATCTACAGCAATGCTGCCACTTTCCCAGCTATTAAGGAGGAGCTCTAGTGACATAGAATAGAATGCAGTAAATGATTCAGGATACCAATTTTTATTGTAATTATCCTGGCTTCAGCATCAGACATACTTCCTCATAATCATCAATATTGTACAATGTGTACATCAATAGGTCTTATAATCATCAATAGTGTACAATGAGAAAGCAAAAAATGAAAAACAAAAACACACCTTTATTTCCAAATACAATACATACATTGTGCTAGGAGACCGGCACCATCTGTATAAACAAGCTCTTTTATTCTTTAAAGGACTTATGAGGCAAAATAAAAAGTTAAGTACCTGCATCAAATTTGAATGCACGCCATCCGTGCCCTCGGTGTAGTTCCGCCGGATCCCCGCTGTTCAATCACCCCTCTGGGCAGCTCCCGACCCCACAGTCTGGGTCAGGCTCTCCTGCCTCATGTAAAATGGCCGTCGGAGCTGGCCGTGGCTGCACAGTCCGCATAGACGCGAGTGCAGCTGCGCAGCTCTAGAGCCTCCCTCCCCCCCCCCCCCCCTTCCCGATCCACGCACAGGAGACAGCCTGTAGCGTGGATCGGGGGGAGGCCGCGGCCATTTTACATGAGGCAGGAGAGCCCGGGCTGTGGGGTCGGGAGCAGCCCGGGGGGGGCCATTGAACAGCGGGGACCCAGCGGAGCTACATGGAGGGCGCGGATGGCGTCCTCCGTGCATTCAAATTTGATGCAGGTACTTCACTTTTTTTTTTGCCTCGGGTGTCCTTTAAAAGAAACAGAGTGTACACTGACAGGGCTTGAGAAAGGAGGGTTCACCTCCGAAACGTCGCCTTATACTGTCATGTGTTTCTTTTAAAGAATTAAAGAGCTTGTTTAAACAGATGGTGCCGGCCTCTACCTTTTACATTATTGCAATTGGGATTGGAGTGTTGACTTCCCTATAAACTTGGCGCATCGCACAGTGAACTCTGAAACAGGGATGCTCAAATCCGAACTTTGGATGAATCCGGATAGTTGCTATCTGGATTTCACCCAGTTAAATCAAATCACCTGTGCAGGCTGGGCAGGGGGTGTCAATCTTACCTCTCTGACGTCTTTTTGGGTCCGTCCCTCGGCGCCTCCTATGATGCGGTCCACACGTGTCACGTAAATACAAACACTTCCTCCTTCAATCCAGAAGGAGGAAGTGTTTGTAATCACGTGACCGCTGTTTGGACCGCAACGTAGTAAGTGCCGAGGGACGGACCTAAGAAGACGTTAGAGAGGTAAGTTCGCCAGCCCCCCCCCCCCCCACACAGGTGATTTGATTTAACTGGGTGAAATCCGGATAACAACTATCCGGATTCATCCAAAGTTCGGATTTGAGCATCCCTGCTCTGCAGTGCCGTCTGGCATACTTGTATACATTGTGCTAGAAACATAAATTATCTAAACTTTGTTATAACCAGGATGAATAAGCTAATAAAATGTGTGGGTTTAACTTATAGTTAGCACTGTTTATTGTAAAGCTATAATGGATGTAAATGGTGAAAGCGTGTTTTTTCCCCATTCTTTTCCCTTTAAAATGCCCTGAAAATAAGGTAATTTCTAAACAAAATTATCACACACCAAAAGCCTAATTTGTCTTGAAAAAAACAATATATAGATTATTTAGGTGTGATTAGTAGTAATAAAGTTGATGGCGAATGAATGGGAGCAGTGCTGATATGTGAAAATTCATTGGTCCTGAAGTGGTTAATATAGGGAGGGGTGGGGGGACAATGGCAGAACATACAGGGGAGAGGCTTTCAGTGGAAAGTTTAAGGAGGGAAACATTCTGCTTGGGGGAGGGGGTCGCTGTTAACCATTTGGGGACCGCCTTTAGTAAATCCTACGCCGCATTTGTGGCTGTCTAAGCCTGTTGCGGCGTAGGATTTACGCCGCCCGCCGTTTCCGCTCCCACCATGATCGTGCGCACCCGAGAGATTACCCAGGAGATTAAGCTGTCATATGACAACTGACATCTCCCCTCAGTCATCAGGAACCATCGCGTTTGGCTCCTGTCCTGATCACGTGATCACTACGATCGGCAGTGGATCGTAGTGATCACCATAAAAGCTGTGGTGGGGAGGGGGGGATCCACTCACCTTTCTGACGTTCCCCGACCCCCCTCCCCCCCCCCACCCGCAATTGGGGATCCCCTCCGGTCTGGCCGGCATCCCCGCTCGCTCTGCATTAAGTGTCAGGTCCCAGCTTGATGACGTCATGAAGCCGTGACCCGGAACTGAGCTGCAGTACGTGCGAGGATGTCGGCGAGAGCGGAGGTTCCACAGCTGCTCATCGCTGGAGCCTGGGAGGTGAGCAAAGGCTGCTGACTCAAGGGGGGGGGGGGGGGGGGTTGTACCAGGCTCCAAGAGGGAAACTAGGCCCAGCTTGCCACACTGGGGATCCAGCTGCCTGAACCCCCCCCAAATGCACCCCCCGTCCCGCCGCATGAAAAATGACCTGGTCTGTAAAGGGGGGGGGGGGGGGGGGGTTTCAGCCGGTCCCCAAAAGGTTAAAGATCCGGCATGTGCCTGATTTAAATATTACGTGGGCGTATATGACCTTGCCGCTAGGAGTACCATTTTCCAATGCCGGGCTATGTCCAATATTTGGCTTATACTGGTAAAGGCCAGTGTTGGACATAGTCTGACATAGGATTGAGAAGGGTTAAAATATATAATAAATTTACCCCAGTAAGTGCCCCTCCAACAGTGGCCCTTTAGGCATGTGCCTAATGGGAAATATGGCCTTGCCATCTTTGCTGTGCTCTGACACTTTCCTACACCTCCATAGGAAAATCCCCTACAGCTGCTTATTTCTGTGGGAAAGCCTTATGTTGCTATACCCACACTTGTAAATGTATAACAGTGATGCAATCTTAAGCTTGCGTTTCACGTGTCTGAACGGGCTGAACAGATCCTGCAACTCATGTGTGTGCAGACATCGCCGCTGAGTGCATTCTTCTTTTGAAATTCCAGATCGTGGTGTTCTCTATCGTAAACCTACGGATGTTTGTATACGATGTGCCTCTGAGGAAGCGGATTTGGTCGCGAAACACGTGTCAGGCAGTCTTTGTATGTGAAGTGGAGGTTTGGTCTTTGTATCCATGTACTTTGTCCGCGATTTGGAGAGATTGCAAAGAAAGAATAAACTACAAGAACTTTGGTTCAAAACAACCCCACTGGTTTGCTTGTTTGATATTGTTCATCTGGCCAATCCAGAAAAATCATGCAGGACTCAAGCTTGCGTTTCACGTGTCTGAACGGGCTGAACCGATCTATTTTGAAAGGACTGATGTGAGTGAATCATATTGCTTTGCATAGGATATGTTCACATCCGTCCTGTTCAGTAGCGGTAAACGGAATAATTTACGTGCAGCGTGAAAGAGTCCTCGGGAGTCACAAGCTTAGTTTACAGCATCAGATTCCGGCCATGAATGGAGACAGCACAGAACTGTCATCCCCAGACTCTACGCTGTGTCAGTTGCATCAGATGTCTCTGTTGTGTTGCGGGGAGTCTGTGCTTCTTTTGCAAACTATATATGACATGTCTGGTGTCTGGAATTAAAGGACAACTGAAGTGAGAATATGGAGGCTGCCATATTTATTTCCTTTTAAACAATACCAGTTGCCTGGCCGTCCTGCTGATCTATATGGCTGCAGTAGTGTCTGAAGTACACCAGAAACAAGCATGCAGCTAATCTTGTCAGATCTGACAATAATGTCAGAAACACCTGACCTGCTGCATGCTTGTTCAGGGTCTATGGTTAAAGGTATTGGAGGCAGAGGATCAGCAGGACTGCCAGGAAACTGGTATTACTTAAAAGGAAATACAAATGGCAGCCTCCATATCCTTCTCACTTCAGTTGTCCTTTAACCACTTGAGGACCGCCCCCAGCCGATGGGCGGCGGCAAAGTCCGGGCCCAAACGACCGCAATACGCCCATCGGCGGGGGCGGCTGCGGGAGTGGCTATGCGGCGATCGCGTCATTCGTGACGCGATCAGCCGCCGGGGACTGGCTCCGCCCACCGTTCGCTGTAACCCGCCGGCCGTTCGGAAGCGCTGGCGGGTTACTAGCACCCGGATCGCCGCTGCACATATGTATAATAGGCTTTGTAATGTATACAAAGCCTATTATACTGGCTGTCTCCTGCCCTGGTGGTCCCAGTGTCCGAGGGACCACCAGGTCAGGCTGCAGCCACCCTAGTCTGCACCCAAGCACACTGATTTCCCCCCCCCCCCTGCCCCCTGATCGCCCACAGCACCCCTCAGACCCCCCCCTGCCCACCCCCCAGACCACTGTTTGCACCAAGTCACCCCCCTAATCACCCATAAATCACTCCCTGTCACTATCTGTCAACGCTATTTTTTTTTTTAGTCCCTAATCTGCCCAGACCCCCCCCCCCCCCCCCCGTGTACTGTATGCATCTATCCCCCCTGATCACCTGTCAATCACCCGTCAATCACCCGCTGTCACTGCCACCCATCAATCAGCCCCTAACCTGCCCCTTGCGGGCAATCTGATCACCCACCCACACCAATAGATCGCCCGCAGATCCGACATCAGATCACCTCCCAAGTGCAGTGTTTACATCTCTTCTCTCCTCTAAACACCCACTAATTACCCATCAATCACCCATCAATCACCCCCTATCACCACCTGTCACTGTTACCCATCAGATTAGACCCTAATCTGCCCCTTGCGGGCACCCAATCACCCGCCCACACGCTCAGATTGCCCTCAGACCCCCCCCTTATCAATTCGCCAGTGCAATATTTACATCTGTTATTCCCTGTAATAACCCACTGATCACCTGTCAATCACCCCCTGTCACTGCCACCCATCAATCACTTCCTCAGAACGTCCTCAGACCCCAGCCCTGATCACCTCGCTAGTGCATTGCTTGCATCTATTTCCCCCCTCTAATCACACCTTGAGACACCCATCAATCACCTCCTGTCACCCCCTAGCACACCTACCCATCAGATCAGGCCCTAATTTGCCCCGTGTGGGCTCCTGATCACTCGGCCAAACCCTCAGATCCCCCTCAGACCCCCTTCCGATCACCTCCCCAGTGCATTGATTGCATCTATTTTCCCCTCTAACCGCCCCCTGAGACACCCATCAATCACCTCCTGTCACCCCCCTAGCACTCCTATCCATCAGATCAGGCCCAAAACATCCTGTCATCTAAGAGGCCACCCTGCTTATGACCGGTTCCACAAAATTTGCCCCCTCATAGACCACCTGTCATCAAAATTTGCAGATGCTTATACCCCTGAACAGTCATTTTGAGAAATTTGGTTTCCAGACTACTCACAGTTTTGGGCCCGTAAAATGCCAGGGCAGTATAGGAACCCCACAAGTGACCCCATTTTAGAAAGAAGACACCCCAAGGTATTCTGTTAGGTGTATGATGAGTTCATAGAAGATTTTATTTTTTGTCAAAAGTTAGCGGAAATTGGATTTTTATTGTTTTTTTCACAAAGTGTCATTTTTCACTAACTTGTGACAAAGAATAAAATCTTCTATGAACTCACCATACCCCTAACGGAATACCTTGGGGTGTCTTCTTTCTAAAATGGGGTCACTTGTGGGGTTCCTATACTGCCCTGGCATTTTAGGGGCCCTAAACCGTGAAGAGTAGTCTAGAAAACAAATGCCTCAAAATGACCTGTGAATAGGACGTTGGGCCCCTTAGCGCACCTAGGCTGCAAAAAAGTGTCACACATGTGGTATCGCCATACTCAGGAGAAGTAGTATAATGTGTTTTGTGGTGTATTTTTACACATACCCATGCTGGGTGGGAGAAATCTCTCTATAAATGGACAATTGTGTGTAAAAAAAATCAAAAATGTGTCATTTACAGAGATATTTCTCCCACCCAGCATGGTTATATGTAAAAATACACCACAAAACACATTATACTACTTCTTCTGAGTACGGCGATACCACGTGTGACACTTTTTTGCAGCCTAACTGTGCTAAGGGGCCCAAAGTCCAATGAGTACCTTTAGGATTTCACAGGTCATTTTGAGACATTTGGGTTCAAGACTACTCCTCACGGTTTAGGGCCCCTAAAATGCCAGGGCAGTATAGGAACCCCACAAGTGACCCCATTTTAGAAAGAAGACACCCCAAGGTATTCTGTTAGGTGTATGATGAGTTCATAGAAGATTTTATTTTTTGTCACAAGTTAGCGGAAATTGATATGTATTGTTGTTTTTTTCACAAAGTGTCATTTTCCGCTAACTTGTGACAAAAAAAAAATCTTCTATGAACTCACCATACTCCTAACAAAATACCTTGGGGTGTCTTCTTTCTAAAATGGGGTCACTTGTGGGGTTCCTATACTGCCCTGGCATTTTAGGGGCCCTAAACCGTGAGCAGTAGTCTAGAATCCAAATGCCTCAAAATGACCTGTGAATAGGACGTTAGGCCCCTTAGCGCACCTAGGTTGCAAAAAAGTGTCACACATGTGGTATCGCCGTACTCAGAAGAAGTAGTATATTGTGTTTTGGGGTGTATTTTTACACATACCCATGCTGGGTGGGAGAAATCTCTCTGTAAATGGACAATTGTGTGTAAAAAAAATCAAACAATTGTCATTTACAGAGATATTTCTCCCACCCAGCATGGGTATGTGTAAAAATACACCCCAGAACACATTATACTACTTCTCCTGAGTACGGCGGTACCACATGTGTGGCACTTTTTTGCACCCTAAGTGCGCTAAGAGGCCCAAAGTCCAATGAGTACCTTTAGGATTTCACAGGTCATTTTGCGACATTTGGTTTCAAGACTACTCCTCACGGTTTAGGGCCCCTAAAATGCCAGGGCAGTATGGGAACTCTACAAATGACCCCATTTTAGAAAGAAGACACCCCAAGGTATTCCGTTAGGAGTATGGTGAGATTTTATTTTTTGTCACAAGTTAGTGGAAAATGACACTTTGTGGAAAAAAAACAATTAAAATCAATTTCCGCTAACTTGTGACAAAAAAAAAAAATCTTCTATGAACTCACCATCCTCCTAACGGAATACCTTGGGGTGTCTTCTTTCTAAAATGGGGTAAAAATTTCTCAAAATGACCTGTGAAATTCTAAAGGTACTCATTGAACTTTGGGCCCCTTAGCGCAGTTAGGGTGCAAAAAAGTGCCACACATGTGGTATCGCCGTAGTCAGGAGAAGTAGTATAATGTGTTTTGGGGTGTATTTTTCCACATACCCATGCTGAGTGGGAGAAATATCTCTATAAATAGACAATTGTGTGTAAAAAAAATAAAACAATTGTCATTTACGGAGATATTTCTCCCACCCAGCATGGGTATGTGTAAAAATACACCCCAAAACACATTATAATACTTCTTCTGAGTACGGCAATACCACATGTGTGGCACTTTTTTGCAGCCTAACTGCGCTAAGGGGCCAAAAGTCCAATGAGCATCTTTAGGCTTTACAGGGGTGCTTACAATTAGGCACCCCCCAAAATGCCAGGACAGTGAACACACCCCACAAATGACCCCATTTTGGAAAGTAGACACTTCAAGGTATTCAGAGAGGAGCATAGTGAGTCCGTGGCAGATTTCATTTTTTTTTTGTCGCAAGTTAGAAGAAATGGAAACTTTTTTTTTTCTTTTTTTTGTCAGAAAGTGTCATTTTCCGCTAACTTGTGACAAAAAATAAAATCTTCTATGAACTCACCATGCCTCTCACTGAATACTTTGGGATGTCTTCTTTCCAAAATGGGGTCATTTGGGGGGTATTTGTACTATCCTGGAATTTTAGCCCCTCATGAAACCTGACAGGTGCGCAGAAAAGTCAGAGATGCTTGAAAATGGGAAAATTCACTTTTGGCACCATAGTTTGTAAACGCTATAACTTTTACCCAATCCAATAAATATACACTGAATGGTTTATTTTTTTTTTATCAAAGACATGTAGCAGAATAACTTTCGCGCTCAAATGTATAGGAAATTTTACTTTATTTGAAAAATGTCAGCACAGCAAGCTAAAGTCATTTTTTTGCCAAAATTCATGTCTTTTTTGATGAATATAATAAAAACTAAAACTCGCAGCAGCAATCAAATAGCAGCAAAAGAAAGCTGTATTAGTGACAAGAAAAGGAGGTAAAATTCCTTTAGGTGGTAGGTTGTATGACCGAGCAATAAACCGTGAAAGCTGCAGTGGTCTGAATGGAGAAAAAGGGGCGAAAAGACTGTGGTCCTTAAGTGGTTAACCTCCACTGTGTCAGGCATACCGCTTGCTGGCCCCAGGAGTCCCCCAGTATAAATTTAACTGATCCCATACCTGTAAAACCTTTAGCTAGCACTAGGCTAGCTAGTACAAGTACCTGGCACCCCCTGATCGCTGCTCATCCCCCCGCTAATACATTACCCAGCCTGGATCCAGCAATCGAGCAGGCTCCCTGCACAGCTCTGTTCTCTCTATGGGGAGGTTCGGGTTTGCGCATGACGTCGCCCTCCCCATAGTGAAGACTGAAGCTGTTCTGGGAGGCCTGCGCCGATCGCTGGATCCAGGCTGAGTAATGTATTAGCGGGGGGATGAGCAGCAATCGGGCGGGAGCCGGGCACCTGTATAACCCTAGTTATAAAAAGAAACGGGTGAAAAGCATGCACTAAAAAGCTCATAGGCTTGAAGGAGTGTTTATTTATCTTTGTATGTGTCAGAGTGGTGCAACTAAATATTTTGAATTAAAAGAATGTTTGGTTTGGGTTCGCTTTAAAGAGAACCAGAGACAAAGAGCATAACAGATTTATACATACCTGGAACTTGTAGAAATGCTGGAGAAACAGTTTCACAGAGCTGGATTAGCCTGGATATTTGCCGGTGCCTGGTCTCTGCTGGATTGCTCACACAGCTACAAACGCATTCAAAACAAAAAATTGAGACGGCACACTACTGGCTGCAAAACTCTGCTGTATTGAGTGGACAACAGACACTACATGTTACGGATACAACTATCCTTCATCAGGTGTCAAACTGTTTGACACCTGATGAAGGATAGTTGTATCCGTAACCGTAACATGTAGTGTCTGTTGTCCGCTCAATACAGCAAAGTTTTGCAGCCAGTAGTGTGCTGTCTCAATTTTTTGTTTTATACATACCTGGGGCTTTCTCCAGCCCCATCAGCCTTGATCGCTCCCACGCCGCCTTTCTCCTCTGCCTCTGTCCACCGGTACCGGGTCCCGTCATTTTGCCCAGTCGACGCAAGCGCAGTGCACTCCCTCTGTACTGCGCAGGCGCATGCGTAAAGAGCAGGTGGGAGCCCCTGCGCATGCGGAAAACTGGTCGCGTCTGGCGGAAGTGACGGGACCCGGTACCGGCGATAGAGGCAGCGGAGAACTGCGGCGTGGGAGCGATCCATGCAGATGGGGCTGAAGGAAGCCCCAGGTATGTATAACATTTTTTTTCATTTTTTAGCTACTCTTCGTCTCTAGTTCCCTTTAAAGGGGAACTGAAGAGAGAGCTATATGGAGGCTGTCATGTTTATTTCTTTTTAATCAATACCAGTTGCCTGGCAGCCCTGCTGGTCTATTTCTCTGCAGTAGTATCTGAATAAAACCAGAAACAAGCATTTAGCTAGTCTTGTCAGATCTGACTTTAAAGTCTGAACAACTGAAACACCTGATCTGCTGAATGCTTGTTAAGGGGCTATGGTTAATAGTATTAGAGGCAGAGGATCAGCAGGGCTGCCAGGCAATTGGTATTGCTTAAAATGAAATAAACATGACAGCCTCCATATACCTCTCTTTTCAGTTCCCCTTTAAAGCCTGCTTCATTCAGCTCCCAACAAAAATAAATATATTTTAGCCTGAGTGAACGCTAGTTATCACCATTGTTTTCACAGCCAAATCCAAATCCAAATCCAAAAAAGCTTTATTGGCAGGACCAAATACATTTAGCATTGCCAAAGCAAAACAAGACAAAACATTAACATGGGGGGGGGGGTTTGTGGGAATAGGGAAGGATATAGGGAGTTGGGGTATATAGTCCATAGGTGTGTGGATGATGTAAGGGGCAGCATGGGGGACTGGGATATACAGTCCATAGGGGGGTATTGGGGGGGAATACAGTCCATGTGGTATCATGTTCCTCTCAGTTGGTGGCAGGCTGTGACATATCGGGCAGCTATTTGCACGGTTGTTTCCTCCTCCCCCAGTAGGATGTAGAGTTTCCGCTCCTCATCTGTGGAGGTAAAATCCTGGATGTGGGCGGAGAGTCTCTGGAAGTGGGCGGTCCTCACAGGTGCATATTTGCTGCAGTGTAGCAGGAAGTGGGCCTCATCCTCCAAGACCTCCTGGTCGCATTGTCTGCACAGTCTCTCCTCCCGGGGCTTCCATGTCTGTCTGTGCCGCCCTGTCTCTATCTCCAGGCTGTGGGCACTCAGACGGTACAAACTCAAGACCTGTCTGTCTTTGTGGTGATGTAGCCTCCCCAGATATGGAGCCATTGTGTACTCCCTCTGTAGTGATTGATAGACAGCGAGTTTCTTGGAATTCTTTATGTCACTTCTCCATTCCTCTATGTATCGTTCCTTGCAGCTTTCTATAGTCTGTTTTATTTGGGCTTTTGTCAGCCTGTGTTGGTGGCCTTGGCTGGGCTGGCTGCTGATGCTTTGCTTGAGAGCGCGTGGTATGGCCTCGCCCCCCTGGCTCAGTGAGGCTTTATGGTGGTAAGTGCTGGGGTTGCTGCTCTGTATATGCGCCCAGTATGAGAGTGCCCTCTGCTGGATAGTAAGCCATAGTGGGAACCTGCCTAGCTCTGCCCGGCAAGCTGAGTTTGAAGTGCTTCGATGGACTTGGAGGAGATACTTGCAGAACTCTAGATGGAAGATTTCTGTTGGGCTGGAGTCCCATTTTGATTGGTCAGGGTAGGTGACCGGGCCCCATACCTCACTGCTATAGAGCAGGATTGGGGTGATGATGCTGTCGAATATCTTTGCCCACACTCTCACTGGTGGTTTTAGGTGGTAAAGCTGTCTTCTGATGGCATAAAATGTTCTGCGGGCTTTGTCTTTCAGGGCCTGTACTGCTGGTTTAAAGCTTCCTGATTGGTTGATCTCCAGCCCCAGGTAGGTGTAGCTGTTAGTGGACACCAGTGGGGAGCCATTTAATATAAATGAGGAGGTAGGGGTTTTATTTCCATTCTTCCTCTGGAACACCATCACTTTTGTCTTCTTTGGGTTGATGGGCAGTGCCCATGTGGTACAGAAAGTCTCCAATACTGACAGGCTGTCCTGTAGTCCTTTCTCTGTTGGGGAGAGCAGCACAAGGTCATCTGCATACAGCAGGAACTTCACCTCACGGTCATGCAGGAGGAGGCCTGGAGCTGGGAAGGATTCCAGGGCTACAGCCAGTTGGTTAATGTATATGTTAAAGAGTGTTGGGCTCAGACTGCAGCCCTGCCTGACTCCTCGACCCTGCTTGAAGAACGCACTTCTCTTCCCATCTACTTTCACACTGCATTGGTTCCCAGTATATGAACTCTTGATGACATCATAGGTTTTTCCTCCTATTCCACTCTCTAGGAGTTTTAGGAAAAGGCCTGGGTGCCACACTGAGTCAAACGCCTTCTTAAAATCAACAAAGCAAGCGTGTATTTTGCCACGTGAGTTGTGGACATGGGTCTTGATGAGGCTGTGCAGTGTGTAGATGTGGTCGGTTGTGCGGTGGTTTGGCATGAACCCGGCTTGGCTTTTGCTGAGTACGTCCTGCTGTGTGAGGAAGGAGAGGATCCTCTTATTGATGATGCTGTTAAACAGTTTCCCCAGTGTGCTGCTGACACAGATTCCTCTGTAGTTTGCTGGATCATATCTGTCTCCATTCTTGTAGATGGGTGTTATGAGGCCTTCACTCCAGGCCTGAGGAAAGGAGCCCGCCCTCAGGATAAGGTTGAATAGTCTTGCAAGTGCCTCATGTATGTCCGGGGGGCTGTATTTGATCATCTCTGGCAGGATGCCATCGGTACCGCTAGCCTTCTTACATTTTATCAGCTTTGTTCTTTCTCTTATTTCCTGCACCGTGATTGGTGTATCCAGAGGGTTTTGAAAGTCCTTGATTGTCTCCTCCATGTCCTTCAGTTTTGCAGTTATTTGTTTTTGCTCCAGGGTTTGGGCATTTTCTGGGATGTCTTTGTAGAGGTTCCTGAAGTAGTGGAGCCAGATGTGGCCATTTTGGATATGAAGAGGGCTTTTTTTAGGCTTTGCACCGATATGGTTCCAGGTCTCCCAGAATGAGTTGTCTTGGAGGGAGTCCTCCAGCTGTTGGAGTTTGTGGGAGATGTGGCTCTGTTTTTTCTGCCTGAGGGTGTCTTTGTATTGTCTCTGTAGGTGGTCATGGGTTTCCCTTAGGTCTCGGTTGTTGGGGTCTCTGTGTTTTTGGTTAGAGGCTGCCCTTAGCGAATTACGTAGAGCCTTGCATTCACTGTCAAACCATTTTTGGGACTGTTTTGGGACAGCCTAATAAAAGTGTTTTGGCTTCTGTTCATTTTTCAGGGGAACAGAATTCCACTTGCTATCTGACTGTCTCATTTGCATAGATAAAAAGCTGTGCAAAACAACCCCAAAAAACAGTTATTAGTAAGACCATATGTAGCTATTTTTATCCCACCATGTCATTTCAGGTATACTTTTTAATTCTGCTAAAATCTGAGTTATTGAGATACTCCCAATATGTAATTACTGACTATTGAGATACCCATTTTACTTTTCAAATCCCAAGCGCCCATCCCAAGGTCCACAGAATTACCCTTAAAGGACAACTGTAGTGAAAGGGAAATCGAGGCTACCATATTTATTTCCTTTTAAGCAATACCGGTTGCCTGGCAGCCTTGCTGGTCTATTTGGCTGCAGTAGTGTATGAATAAAACACCAGAAACAAGCATGCAGATAATCTTGTCAGATGTGACAGCAATGTCAGAAACACCTGATCTGCTGCATGCTTGTTCAGGGGCTATGGCTAAAAGTATTAGAGGCAGAGGACCAGCAGGACTGCCAGGCAACTGGTATTACTTAAATTGAAATAAATGTGGCAGCCTTCATTTCCTTCTCACTACAGTTGTCCTTTAACTAGCAAGAGTTGAGCCGCCCAAAATATATTAGTATATGGTGTCCTATAACTATAGGCAGCAGATCTTATATAGTCCCTCTTGGTCCCTATCTGTACATGGATAAATTCACTTAATAGCTCCACCCTCAGCCTCCAACAGTTTACCCTTGTATTTGACAGTACATTTAAAATAGAACTAGCATGAAAAAAACTGTAAACTTGTTAAATACGTGTGTCTACCATTGTAAAATTCACTGGGAATGACCATTTTTCTATATAGGTTTCACTTACAGTAGGTAGTTTTATTCTTAACCACTTCACATTCCGGGGGTTTTTACCCCTTAACCATTTAAGGACCAGCGGTCCAATCCCATTTTTAAAAAAAGATGGGAAGGAAATTTTGAGAACTGCGCTGAAACCTGTCTCACACTTATGAACGAACTTGACAGTGCTGATCTCGAATCTACTGAAAGCGAGATCGTACGCGTTACTGAGACCCTCAAAAATCTCAGTTCTGATCCACTATATAAAAAACGCAACTCAGAATTGGAGACGTATATAAGTAAATTTAATAAGGACCTTGTGGTCGCTCGCGATCAGAAGGTCCTTAGAGATAGAACTGCATACAGAATCGGAGCTGCATATAGGTGGGGAATCAAACGCCCCATATCGGGCAGACCTAAGCCACAGGGGAAGAAGGATCCGACCCGCCCTCCTGCGACCGAGGAGTCTGACTCCTCTGTCGGTGGGACTAGCGGAGCCGACTCACAGAGTTCAGGTTCTGCTAGAAATAGGACGGGCCGCTATAATACGCGATCTCAATCTAAGGAGAGAAAGGAGAAAAAGAGGAAAAATAATCGACAGACAGATAAGAAGGGAGATAGCCAGTCATGCTCCTCTCCAGACGAGGAGGAGCCGAGTGGCCTAGGAGGCGGCCGGGGGGCAGCTGGTGGTTATGGGGCGTCCACGTCGTCCTCTGCTGCACCTTTTTTAGGCCAGGGCCACCTGGGGATCTGAACATGAATATGTCAGTCGGGGGAGCTTCTTCCGAGGACCAGAGTGGTCTTCAGGTAATTAATCTGACTGGTACACCATTACCTGAACCAGTGATGACACTTCTGTCCAGGGGGCTGGGCTTTTGCCCGACCCATAACATGGACAGATTTGAAGCTGTCACTGATCTTCAGATCTTCGGCAGAAGGATTCTTCTACAATCATTGTTCAGCGATAAACCGCAAAGTCAAAAGTGGCTATCCCCGGGTGAGCTCTGGACAGAGGACGACTTGAGGGCCCTTAAAATTCTAGAAGATCTGGAGGCAAATCCGGATAATCTTGACATACCTGATGTGGTTGAATTGGGGGGCCCAGTTTGTGCCCCCCCAGCATTTCAGCCACAGCTTGGTGATGTGGGACTTAGGAACAGATCCACTAAATTCCCCCCTTTTTCACTCAATTCAAGCTTGAAGACATTCATGAAGGTAGTGGAGGATGATTTATTACGCATAAGGATTGAGAATCCTATGGATTCCAATCTTAATGAGCTGGAGAAACAAGCATTGAATGCATTAAAAGAACAGAAAGACTGGGTGATCAAGCCCTCTGATAAAGGGGGTAATGTAGTCATTATGACTAACAGTGACTACAAACGCATGTGTATGGAGATGTTGGACAATCAACAATGTTACAGGAGGGTCTCCATGTCGCGGGCCACCAGATGTCAGGCTGACTTGTCCATTATTATCGATGACGCTGTTCGTCGAAAAGTCATCAGTGATGATACGAGCCAATTTTTGAAAGTAATTAATCCTATTACACCTACCTTTTATGCCCTACCTAAGGTGCATAAATGTATTGTTAACCCTCCGGGCCGCCCGATTGTATCTGGCAGGGGTTCCCTGACGGAAAGGGCAAGCATCTATTTGGATAAATTTCTCCAACCGCATGTGCAGTCTTTACCTTCGTATGTTAGAGACACCTTGCATTTGCTACAGATTCTTAATGGATTACAGGTCTCGGCCGATACATTGTTGGTGGCTCTCGATGTGGAGGCTCTCTATTCCAGCATCCCCCACGATCTAGGCATCCAGGCAGTGGGAACCTTTTTGAACGAACTAAGCATTATGCATGCAGCACACAATGGGTTTTTGCTATCCTTACTTGAATTTCTTTTAAAGAACAATATTTTTGTATTCGAGGGGATCCACTACCTCCAGGTGCAGGGTGCGGCGATGGGGACTACCTGTGCCCCATCCTACGCCAACCTGTACCTGGGGGAGTGGGAGAGAGAGGTTTTTTCGGACGATTCTCTGTCAATGTACCTGTGCCATATTTTGGCGTGGCACAGGTACATCGACGATATCTTACTATTTTGGACAGGTGGGCAGGAGCTGCTCACAAAATTCGTGCATCAGCTAAATGATAATACACGTAACTTGCGTTTTACGTTTCAGGTGGACGACAGGGCTATCCCCTTTTTGGACTTAAAGATTTCCTTGGATGGTGAGGGCTATGTGACCACCACCCTATATAGGAAAGAAACTTCTACAAACTCTCTGCTGAGAGCGGATAGCTTCCACCCCCCACACACTGTCAGAGGTGTTCCTACCGGGCAGTATCTGAGGGTGCGAAGGAACTGCTCTGAGGCATTTTCCTTCGAGAAGGAGGCTAGTGATTTACGCAAGAGGTTCCGGGATAGGGGATATCGCGATGTCCACCTCAGACGCGCCTACCAACGCGCAGCTCATGCTGATCGCGAGGCTTTGATCGGAGCACAACAAAGCTCCACGCGTGCACAGAATGACATATGCTTTTGCACGAGATACTGTGTCCAGGGTGGTTTAATTATGGATGTCCTGAGACGTCATTGGTATATCTTACGCAATGACCCCAAATTGAGTTCCTTGATTCCAGAATTCCCCAAAGTCTCTTTCAGGAGGGCACCCTCCCTAAGGGATCTTTTAGTTAACAGCCATTTTTCTGGATCAGGAGACACCACCAGACACTGTAGGGTGACGGGGACCTACAGATGCGGTGGCTGTACAGCCTGCCGTTTTATGCAGGTAGGGAGAGTTGTCGACCTGCCGGATGGCAGAACCTGGACACTTTCTCATTTTGTTAATTGTGACACTATCATGGTGGTATACCTCTTGGTCTGTCCCTGCGGAGCTTTTTACGTGGGGAAGACCAAGAGGGAACTCAGGAGACGGATCAATGAACATATATCTAAGATCAAAAGTAAGGATCCAGTAGTTCTGTCCCCGGTGGCTCGACACTTTAAGACGGTACATGGGGGAAATACCATGACCTTAGGGTCATAGGCCTGGATCGTATACATACTAATATCCGGGGGGGTAATTTTGACAGATTGGTCCTCCAACGTGAAGCACGGTGGATTTTCGAACTAAATGCCACCACTCCCCCTGGGTTGAATGACTCACAGAGTTATTCCTCCTTCTTGCCGCTGTGATTATTGGTCTCTCCCTCTCCCTGGCGTCCTGTGTGTACTGATGCGCCATTATTTGGTGCATCAATGGCATCTGTGCCCCTGGCCTGGTAGACACTGGACATGACCTGGCCCTGTGCTGTAGCTGTACCACGCACCTTGTGGCTATTGTCATTGATCGTGTGCACAATTCATTTGGATAGTTTCCAATACGGGGCCCAGCTTCCAGTTCTGTGGCCGCCGTTTCATTGATATATTTTTCTTTATTTTTCTTTTTTTGTAAAAGCCACTATTCCACTTTAATAGCCTAACCTTTGTTTGCTTTTGGTCTTCGATGTAATGGCCGCCGGACGCTCCCGCCCCTATCTTCTTCCCTTGTCTGTGGACACTGTTTTGGTTCCGCTGACGGGTTGCTGGTATGGGCGGCTGCGCCCGGATTGGCCGCTGAGTAGCTTTAATAGTCAGCGTTTGCGTGATTGCGTGTATCCTATTGGTTGACACGCCCCCTTGAGAAAGCCGGAAGTGAACCGGCGAAACATGTCGGGTCCACACGGCGTGCCGGTGTAACCCTCGTGGAGCATGCCCGCCCTCTGCCTCATTCCACTCTACTTAGCCGCACAACCCGGACATCCTTGCTGGCACAGCATGCAGTCCTGTCACGAACTTGGACGTTTCTAGCCTCTGTGTTTGAGCGGACCAGCGTCTTCCCCATATTGTGGATTACAGCAAGTCTGCCTTTTCCTGGATTTCAGGCTTACCGTACAGTGAACTGTGAGCCACCATGTTATTATTCTTGATACCCGGAGACTGCATGGAACGGGTACAGTATATCGGATGATCGTGGGCTCCCTGCACTGCTTTGCTGTTGGCTGTTTACTCATGCTTTGCTGGCTTGCTACTTGCCGTTTGTTATCTGCAGACTGTGATCTCTATATTTTTTGTGGCTTAGAGCGGTTGGACCACTCTTTCCGTGTCCATACAAGAGGGAACTCTCAGTGCTTGCCTAAATGCAACTATTGAAGGAATCTGCATCATCGTTTGCATAGCTTTGTGGGCATTCCTATATTGGCTCAGCATGCAATTTGAACATTATCCCTGTATGCATGGTGGATTGGATGAGTGAGTGGTAGATAGGATAGGGCCGGCTATTCTCCCCTGGGTGTACACCTTTTAGATTGGAATAAGAAATTTTATATGCTGCAATACTTGAATAAAATTTATATTTTGTATATATAACTGTGCTTTAATTGGAGTGTACTCCTCCTTCTACCTACCCTCGTATTTTTGTAAAAGTATTAGAGGCAGAGGACCAGCAGGACTGCCAGGCAACTGGTATTACTTAAATTGAAATAAATGTGGCAGCCTTCATTTCCTTCTCACTACAGTTGTCCTTTAACTAGCAAGATTTGAGCCGCCCAAAATATATTAGTATATGGTGTCCTATAACTATAGGCAGCAGATCTTATATAGTCCCTCTTGGTCCCTATCTGTACATGGATAAATTCACTTAATAGCTCCACCCTCAGCCTCCAACAGTTTACCCTTGTATTTGACAGTACATTTAAAATAGAACTAGCATGAAAAAAACTGTAAACTTGTTAAATACGTGTGTCTACCATTGTAAAATTCACTGGGAATGACCATTTTTCTATATAGGTTTCACTTACAGTAGGTAGTTTTATTCTTAACCACTTCACATTCCGGGGTTTTTTACCCCTTAACCATTTAAGGACCAGCGGTCCAATCCCATCGGAATCCCAACGAATCGCCACACATACCCACCGCAACCACCGTCGGCGCCGTTCGCCGAGACCCCCAGGACATAGACTCTGCCGTCTCTATGACGGCAGAGTCATGTGAGCCGGTCAGGAGCCGCTTTCATTGGCTTCTGACCGTTTTTCAATGTAAGCCAATGGGAATGACTTACATTAAGGCTGCTTACACACTAAGACGTTACAGGCGCACGTTAGTGGCCGGCGGGACCACGTGATGTGGAGTGTCTCGCTCCGCATCACGTGGTCCCGCCGGCCAATCAGCGCCACTCTGGTAGACCTTATACGGATAGAGCCGCCTGACGCGGCTCACTCTACCGTCCTCTCCCGCACCACCATACGTTGCGTTAGGTGCACGTTATGCGACCTTAACGTAGCACCTAACGCAACGTCTTGGTGTGCAAGTAGCCTGAAAGACAGGGCCAGGAGCCAATGAAATCGGCTCCTGAACCGCTCACATGACTCTGCCGTCATAGAGACAGGCAGAGCCTGTGAGATGCGGCGAGAATCCTCTGGTTTGAGCGGCGCGATCAGCGGGGAGTGGCGGAAACGGCGGATGCGCGCTGCGCACAGTGATTGAGATCTTCGCCCTGCCAGCCGGGAGCCCACCAAAACAGGGCGTAGATCTCAATCACTTATCTCATCCTTATCTAGTTAAAGGACATCCAAGGTGAAAAAAAAAAGTGATGAGATAAACAATTGTATCTATCTTCTTTCTCCCAAAAAATGATTTTTTTAGTTATCCCACAGTTTTATTTTATATTTAAATCTTATTTTTAAGTTTTTATTGGTTCATGGCCTCTTCTAAATGACACATTCATTTAAGTGTGCCAGAGCTAAAATCTATGAACTATTGCCCCTTTTTATCTCTTTTCTGCTCTCAGAAGCCATTTTCTGCCAGGAAAGGGTTTATAGGCTGTAATTCCTTATCAGTGAGGGTTGCACTATAGTCTGACCCAGACAGAAACTGTCACTTGCATACTTGATTTTTACTTAAGGGCTCGTTTCCACTATTGCGGTGCAGAATCGCCTGGATTCCACCGCTGTTGAAATTGCATGAAATAGCATGCGGATGCGAATTTTTGTGCGTTTTTTGCCGCGAATTCGCATGCGAATTCGCATAGGTAAGGGTATATGCAAATTTAACCATGTCACTGCCTGTTTGAAGTTACATTGGTACCTATGCGAATTCGCATGCGAATTCGCATGAAAATTCGCATACCATAGCCGCATGCGAATTTCCTATTAAATACATTAGCGGCGATTCGCATGCATTCCACTCGCAGGCGAATTCATTGGCTCTTTTGTGCGTTTTTTTACCGCTGAAAAAAACGCACCTCAACAACGCTACAGTGGAAACAGGCCCATCCACTTGCATTACATGTGCGAATCCGCATGCGTTGGGCGCATGCGGATTCGCGATAGTGGAAACGAGCCCTAACTCTTTCAGGCAGAGAAAGTAAAAAAGGAACATAGCCGTACATACACATGTATATCTCATGGTGTCACATGTCACCTCGGGTGTCCTTTAAGATTCCCGACAATTTTGTCATATCAGCTATGTCACTATTGATACAGCAATAACTTTTTATGTCCTATGCCATCAAACTGATACATGCATTTTTTTTTTATTTAACAAGCACTTAATCAAAGAAAATAAGGATTAAATGCAAAAATTCCAAAACATTTTATGTTCTCCCCTTCCTAATTTTTAAAAGACAAGCGCCACAATTGTAAAACACCTCAAAAATGGCTTGTTCTGGTTACAACGATACCATTCATGCCATATTTTGTCATTACGGTAGTTGGGCAAGTAGTATTCCATTATCGCCAGCCTGTGCGTCTGTAGTGATTGCATGCAATTGCTAGGGCACACTGTTTGGGGACCCCAATACTCTATAGATGCATTGCTAGGCAACAGCATTTCGATGCATCTACTGTATACAGCGTTAAGTCCCCGAGCTGTCGCCATAGTGATTGCATCTGATCGCTATGGGCAGCAGCCATTACAGGTGTTCATGAATCTTAGCTCCAAGTATAGGTGACACAAGGGTTTTATTAATCTGATAGGGGTTAAAAGGTTAAAGGTGGGCTCACTGTCCCTTTAAAAAAAAAACTTTTTTTTACACCAAACTTTATGTGAATGATTGCTGGGAGCAGCAATAATTCACTATCAGAAGAGTGCATGTGCACACGTGACAAATCATTATCTCATAATTGTAGTTTTACTTCAGATTCCCTTTAAAGAGGAGCTGTTAGGTATAAGGTCTCAGAGAAAATAAACACATATATCAGTAGCTAAAGATTGGCTGTACTTACATTACATATGCATTTCACTGTCCACGTTTGGATTTCACAGAATTTTTATATAGTATTTGCAGAGAATGATGCTCCTGACAGCTCATGGCAGGCTCCATGTTTTTCTGCCAAATGTGTCGTCATGTCCTGCCTGCTTCCTGATCACAGAGGAGCTCGTACAGAATAACACAGTGTGCAGTGAATATTAATGAGCCATGTGGCTAGGAACAATAGCTGACTCCTGCAGTGTACTCTGCCCCGAGATTTATCAGTGCTTCGCGCTGGACTGATTAGAAAGCTGCTGTAACGTCTCATTAGCAGCCGAGGGGAGGGCCCCAGAATGCTTTGCAGTTTACTATGCGGCTTGCGTCCTTATGGGTCTATAACAGCCTTTAAGATAAGCACACATCAAAGGTAACTGAGATTTTTATCTTCACTAATGGCTTTCTGGCTTCCTTCTAAACTGTTTAACACAGGAGAATAGAGGTTTAAATTAGCTTCTGCAGCCTGACAGTTACTCTTTAAGAATAAAGCAGATGATAATGATTATTTTTTATTTATTGTTTAATATACAAAAATATATAAATATTCCTGAACACATAATTCCAAATAAATTGTGAGCCCTTCTGAGGGTCAGTAATGTGACTCATTCAATATACTTCACAAAGAACCTGAGAAAAAAAGGTATCAGCACTATATAAATGCATAATAATAATGGTGATGATTATTATTATTGTTGTTAATATTATTATTATGTAATTATTCTACACTAACCTCTTCCACAGCTGTTTTTTACAGAGCACATCATAATACCAGTAACTCTCCCACACAGGAGCTCACGCTCTAAACCTCCATAGTCATAGTCTAATGTCCCTATCATACTGTAAGGCCAAATTTGAGGGAGGGGGTCAGTTAACTTATCAGTATGTGAGTGGGATGTGGGAGAATCAGGATTGCCTGAAGGAAGCCCACTCGCCCTTCGAGAGAACATACAAAGTCCACGTGAAAAGTGTCCTCCTGGCTTTAATCCTAGGACTCTATTGCTACACAGTATGGGCTTGATTCACAAAAGCGTGATAACTGATAGCACAGCCATGCTATGCAGGTACCACGCGATCTGACGCGCACCAAGATCTAAAGGTTTATGCTCTGAACTTAATATAATAAAACTAAACTAATAGTCTATCCACCATCCCTGTCCACCTCTTTGCTTGATATTACAATAAATGTTAACAACACGTCTATAACTTCAGTTCCCAAAGCACAGTGCTTAGAGGTAATATTTGATTCTTCTCTCTCATTTATTCCTCACATTAACTCCCTAACCAGCTCCTGCTATCTCCAACTCAAAAACATAGCACGTATCCGACCTTTTCTCTCTCATGACACAACCAAAATGTTAGTACATGCTCTTATTATATCTCGATTGGACTATTGCAATATATTGCTTGGTGGACTTCCAAGTAACCGACTAGCACCGCTCAATTCTGTACTGAACTCTGCTGCTCGACTCATTCATCTCTCCTCTCGCTCTTCCTCTGCTGACCCTCTCTGTCAAGCTCTTCACTGGCTACCAATTAACCAGAGGATTCAGTTCAAACTCTTAACCCTAACCTACAGAGCTCTCCACAATCTCTCTCCCCTGTACATCTCCTCACTAGTCTCCAGATACCAACCCAACCGCAATCTCAGATCTGCACACGAGCTTCTTCTATCCTCTTCTACAATTACCTCCTCACATCCACGTGTACAAGACTTCTCATGTGCCGCACCCCTCCTATGGAATGCCCTTCCACTGCACATCTGCCACTCTCCCACCTTTGAAATCTTTAAACGCTCTCTCAAAACCCACCTTTTCCGACAAGCATATTCTCTAGCGTAGGCCATGCACCCACTAAATAACCTATTTACGCACTGCCTGTATATATACTGTATACTTCCCCCACCTCTTGTTTCCACCCCATTCCTTTAGATTGTAAGCTTGCAAGGGCAGGGCTCTCACCCTTTTGTGTCATGGAATGTTATTAATTTAATTGCTTGCACTCTGTTAGACTTTTATACATTTTAGTCATTTATTTATTGTATTTATAAAGCGCCAACATATTACGCACGGCCGTGCTATCAGTTATCACGCTTTTGTGGATCAAGCCCTGTGATTGCCATCCACTTCTCAGTTTTTTTAGGCACTGTGCTCCATATGCAATTAACGTTTTCTCCTGAGATCTCTCCTAGGAGATACATTTTTCATCTTGTATTTAAAATCATTTTTCAGCACTTTGCAATTGGAAAAAGTACTAAAAGGTAGGTGAAAAAGTACTATAAAAATTATTTTGAGTATTTTCTTTCTTGTTGGTGGTTTAACCTTCCTGGCGGTAAGCCCAAGCTGGGCTCGGGCTATGCTGCGCAGGAAGATTTCTCAGGCCCGGCTGGGCCGATTTGCATAATTTACTACCCGCCGTGCCGCCCCGACCCCATGCGCTGCCTGGCCAATCAGTGCCAGGCAGCGCTGAGGGGTGGATCGGGACTCCCTCTGAAGTCACGACGCCGGTGACATCATCCCGCCCGTCACCATGGCGACGGGGGAAGCCCTAATGGAAATCCTGTTCAGAACGGGTTTTCCAGAAAGGCTTGATCGCCGGAGCCGATCGAAGAGGGTGGGGGGATGCCGCTGCACAGCGCTAGGCTAGCTACATGATTTAAAAAAAACAAAAAACAGTGCTGCGCTGCCCCCTGGCGGTTTTAATTGACCGCCAGGGAAGTTAAAAGGTATTGTATTTAGGAGAAAACCCAAATGATAAAGTTAATAGCGCATGCGCCTATATCTGCTATTTTGTGTACGTTTTTATAAAGAGAAAATGTTGTTTTACTGTTGCTGTAAAGAGGTCGTGGACATTACATTAAAGAGACTCCGTAACAAAAATTGCATCCTGTTTTTTATCATCCTACAAGTTCCAAAAGCTATTCTAATGTGTTCTGGCTAACTGCAGCACTTTCTGCTATCACAGTCTCTGTAATAAATCAATGTATCTTTCCCCTGTCAGACTTGTCGGCCTGTGTCTGGAAGGCTGCCAAGATCTTCAGTGTTGTGGTTCTGCTATGAACTCCCCCTTCCAGGCCCCTCTATGCACACTGCCTGTGTATTATTTAGATTAGGGCAGCTTCTCTCTTCTCTCTTATCTTTTACAAGCTGGATAAATCGTCCTCTGAGCTGGCTGGGCTTTCACATACTGATGAATTACAGACAAGGGCAAAGCTGAAAAGAGCAGCCTGAAACTTCAGTGCATGAGAACTGCAGGGGGAAAGAAACACACAAATGATCTCGAGATTCAAAAGGAAGGGTGTATACAGCCTGCTTGTGTATGGATGTATTTTCTATGTGTGGACATACTGTACATCAACCTACTTCCTGTTTTGGTGGCCATTTTGTTTGTTTATAAACAAACTTTTTAAAACTGTTTTTAACCACTTTTAATGCGGCGAGGAGCGGCGAAATTGTGACAGAGGGTAATAGGAGATGTCCCCTAACGCACTGGTATGTTTACTTTCGTGCGATTTTAACAATACAGATTCTCTTTGGTGGCTGATACCGGTAATTGTCCTATTGTTGTCTGTGAAGTCATCTTATGTTTACTACACAACAGTAAAACAAGAACCTTATTTTTAGAGCTGGTCAGTGAAACTAGCAGGTGCAACATCATATTATCATCTGTAATAATAAATAATTTCCCTATAAAAAATATTAACAAAATTAAATAAAACACTGTTTTTAGTACCAAGCCTAAGGAAGAGCTAAAACGAGAGTTAAATTAAATCGCTATATGTTCCCTTCAAGTAGCATGAACATCAAGAAAGGCCAGCACAATCTGCATGACATCTCTGGTGGGCCAGAAGCTCAGACTTCTGGGTAAAACACTGGCCACACTGATAACATGGAAAAAGCTCTTCACCTCTGTGAATACTCTGATGTATCACAAAGGCCTTGTGGGTAAAATATTTCCCACACTCTGAACACACGACAATCTTTTCATCTCTGTGAATCCTCCGATGACGGATAAGGTTTGACTTCTGGGTGAAACTTTTCTTGCACTCAGAACAGGGGAACGGCTTCTCTCCTGTATGTGTGCGTTGATGGTCAATCAGGCTGGACTTGCGTGAGAAACTCTTCCCACAGTCTGGGCAAGTAAGAGGCTTTTCCCCTGTGTGGAGCATCAGGTGACGGAGAAGATGGGCCTTCTGGCTGAAGCACTTCCCACAGTCAGAGCATGTGAATGGCTTCTCACCCAAGTGGAGCTTTTGGTGTTTGACGAGAACAGAATGGTTGGTGTAACACTTGCCACACTCGGAACATCTGTAGGGTCTCTCTCCAGTGTGAACTCTCTTGTGCTTAATAAACTCTGATTTTTTGAAAAAATACTTTCCGCATTCTAGACAGGTAAAAGTTTTTTTCTCCATGTGAATGGTGTGGTGGAGCAGCAGACCATCTTCATTTTCAGAGCGTTCATTAAAATCAGAGGCATCCACAGATTCATTTATACCTTGATGGCCTGAAAAGATAGTTTATTTACATAATGGGAATTACTCCAGAATTACCTCAAGTGTTTTTATCACGTTTATAGGACACCTTACCAGAACACCACCTAAGCAAACATACATATTGTGGAGATATATTGAGGTGCTGATGATATTAAGGATAACAGGAACATATTCTTTCATTTTTTTCTGCCAGAAGGGAGCAGGTTACCTTGAGTTGCTTGGGGCAAGGAAATGGGTGATTGTCTTGACCATATCAGGTGCTTTGAGTCTGTATGCAGTTCCTCTGAGAGTGCTAATGGGATTATCTGCCTGACTGTTTGAACTCAGGAGACGGCCTATTGTCTCAATACACAAAGCCACAGGACCAGAGTCTGGAGACTAACACAGGAACGTTTGAAATGTACATGACAGGCTATTAGAAATGGGTGAAGTCCTGTTGATACCATTTTTTACCTGTGGAAATTAAATCATTAGTGGAGGTGCTATAGTACCCTTTTCATGTATGTGGATCTCTGGAAATCCCATTTATGTCTGAGAACTGAGACAGGAAAAAGCCGTAATCAAGTTTTCACCTGGAGTTGAAAGGCTCACTTCACAATCTTTGATGTATGGACTTTTACCTGGAAATGGAATATGTCTGAGATTTAATTAAAACCTAGTTCCTCCCCTCCCCAAGGAAGTTGCAGCCTACAGGCGTAGCTCAGAGTATAAAAAGCAGAGGCGGATGCCTAGTGACTGTCTTCTCTCGGAGGTAGCGAATAGCTAGGGAGGATCGCGACTCCTGGTCGAAACGGCGTCCTCCCGTCAAACAACGTTCTAACCTAAGCTGGTAACGTTCTTTTTTCCCCCGTTTATTTTTACGCAAATATCCGTGTGTGTTATCTTTGTAACTTTTATCTTGTAACATTTTTACTTTGTTTTTTGTAATCTTTTTGTATATATTAAGTTCTGCACTGTTCTATGTTTTTCTGGAATATTAAATTATTATTTAATAAGCTTGACTTCTGCTGTACTAAACTAACACTCATAGCCTAGAAGAGACTGAAGTGTAACCGTGTATAAGTTCATGCCTAATTGTACGCTTGAGCAACACTACCGTATGAAATTGTAATTGCATTGTGTGTGGGGGCGTTTGTCATACGTTGGCCTAAGCGCGCAGCTGACCCAACGTACGAACAACGCCAGTGCGAGTAGCGACAGCAGAGTGGCTAACAGTATCGTTCGGAACGACTGTTAGTGGGTCTTTGCTTCACGACAGTGTAAGATTGCAACTGTGTGTGTGTGTGGGTGCGTGGCGTTCCCGTATTTGGCCTAAGCGCAAAGCTGACCCAAATACGAAAACGCAGATTGCGTATTGAGCACTCGATAGCTGAGTGAACGTGTCTAGCAACGCTAGTGGTGGCAGTGGGAAGTGTTTGAGGGGTTCCAGCCTTGTTTGTAGCTTAAATAAGGCTGTTCCCCGCTTAATCTGGTCAAACCCGCAGTCGGGAACCGTATACGCAGGCGTGCCGCGGGCCGGTTCCTGACATAATTGGCTGGCAGTGGTGGCATCGTTTAGTACATTAGTACGCAGTTTAGCTCGCTATTCTGAGTACTAAAGGCTGGAAGCTTGCTAGAAGCAACTAGCCTACAGAAGTCTACTCAGTGCAGAATCTATATACGTTTTTTTTTGTTCAAAGATACACACTTGGTATTTGCTTTCCCTTCCCCCCTTTTTTCTTTTTATTTTTTGCAACACGATGGCTCAGAAAGCATCCAGCTATGCAAGGCAAAACAAAGAGATACTACTCAACCTGTGTGAGCACAAAGGCATCGAGACGGTGAGCGGCCAGACTAAGGAGCAGTTAGTTCGTGCGCTCGAGGAGTATGATGAGGCAGAGCGAGCCCGTGCTTCAACGTCAGCTGATGCAGCTCACGACACGCCAGAGGAGGAATCGCTCCCACCACAGAATGCGAGTGGAGACGATGTCCTGGACGATCCACCAAGCAGGGAGATGCCATCTCTGGAAGCTGATCTACAGCTACTGAACTCGGCTGATCCTGAACTGCGCCTAAAGCTGATCCTACTGCACCGACAGGCAGAGGAGGGAAGAGCTGAACGGCGACGCCAGGCCGAGAGTGAAAGACGCCAGGCCGAGAGTGAAAGACGCCAGGCCGAGAGGGACAGACTCCGGGCAGAGGAGGGAAGAGCTGAACGGCAACACCAGCTGGAGCTGGCTAAACTTCAGCAGCAGAACCGGTCTGCTGGACCCGCAGAACGCGAAGGTGAGCGAGTCCACAGAATCCCCCTGGATAAGTTCCCCGCTATGGACAAGGACTCTGACATAGACACTTTCCTACAGGGGTTTGAAAGGACTTGTCGGCAGTATGGGGTGCCCCGTGAGCAGTGGGCAAGATACCTCACACCAGGGCTGAGAGGCAAGGCCCTGGAGGCGTTTGTGAGTCTCCCCCAGGAGGAAGAAACAGACTTTGAGGCAATTAAGAAAGCCATCATTGCACGATACCACCTCACGCCAGAGGTGTATCGAAAACGTTTCAGGACAGTGCAGCGAGGTCCTAATGACAGCTACCTGGATCATGCTTGCAACCTGCGCACTGCCTTCCAGCAGTGGCTAAAAGGACTGTCAGTTAAAACCTTGGATGCCCTGCAGGAGCTGATGATAAAAGACCAGTTCCTACACACCTGTCCTGTTGAGGTCCGGCTGTTTGTGCTGGATCGAGAACCAAAGACAGTGGATGAGGCTGCGGAAATGGCCGATGCCTACACCGCCCATAGAGCACCTGAGTCCCGGAGGACTACTACGCCCAGCTGGAGAGGAGAACAGATTGCTAAACCTGTTTCACCCAGCACCCATAGGAGGCAAGCACCGCTGTCTCCTGGATTCAAGCAACCTGACACTCGGAAATGCTTTGTATGTGACAGGGTGGGTCATATCAGCACGACTTGCCCAGAGAGGAAAAGGGAGGCCCCAAAATCCAGTGAGGCCTCAAACGCCAGTGAAGTCCCAACGGCTTTGTGTGCTACCAGGAATGCCACTGGCTATGCAGAGAATCTGCAGCTTGTCACGGTTGGGGGTACAGTTGCCACTGGGCTGAGAGACACTGGAGCAGAAGTGACTCTCATACATCCAAAGCTTGTGAACCCAGAGCAGTACCTACCTGGGAAAATGATTGCTGTCAGAGGAATTGGAGGTGTCACCCCAGCCATACCCACCGCCTTGGTCCACCTGGATTGGGGGGCCGGCAGTGGACTGAAAGAAGTTGGGGTAACTGACAAAATCCCCACCAACGTTTTGCTGGGTACTGACCTGGGACGGTTAGTGGCCCGGTATGAGCCGACTCCAAACCCCGTGGAGCCTGCATCCCCAGCAGAAGTTCAGGACTCTTGCAAGGTACTGTCTGATAATGCTGTGCAAATGGGGAGTGCTGGTGAGGCCCCAGGGGCTATGGACTGTGTGCTAGGAGCCCGCCCTAGTGAGTCTCCAGTGCCTAGGCCTGGAGTGGGACATGTTGATACAAAGAATGCAGAAATTGATAATGTCATTTATGACGCACGGACTATCGAGGCGATCGATGCAAGAACTGTTGATGCTACTTGTGAAGTGCTGAGTAGCAATGTGTGTAGAGATACAGATAATGTTGATGTTTTATGTGGTGTCCCAAATGACAATATATGTAGGGCTGATAATGCTGTGTGTCAGGTGGACACTCCGTCGGCTGCAGGAGTAACCAGCCGGGCTCGCTGGGCTGCAGCAGATGGATTGCCCACTGAAGGGGCAGACGGCACCAGGCCAGATCTTTCCCCTTCAGATGTTTTTAAGACCAAATGTGATGTGATTCATGATGTGTATAATGTGAGCACTCCCTCAGCTGCAGTGGTAACCCGCAGCGCTAGCGGGTCTACAGCAGAGGGACTGTCCACCGAAGTGGCAAATGTTGCTGGGTCAGCCACATCCAATTCGGAACCTGGCCCGGAGGGCCCAGGAGCCTCTCCGTCTGCAGCCTTCCTGGAATGTGTGACAGGCAGCACTGAGCTCTCTGGGGCTGTTCGATTTGACAGCAGCCTGGAAGAGCTCAGGGGGCTAGCCAGCAGGTCACCAGCTGGGAGGGGCGGGCTGAGAGGGTCCTGGGAAGTTATTCCCTCTGAGCTGTCCGAAGTGGAGGAGGCAGACCGGCAGATAATCGTTCCCCAAAGGGACCGAGAGATAGGTCCTGCCACTATAGAGAGAGTGTGTGTAGCGACTGTGGGGACCCTTCCCCAGCTGCAGCACTGTCTTTATGGTCACGAATTCACGGTCGTCACTGACCCGCATTCCCCTGGTTGGTTACGTCAGGTTGCCAAGGGCAACGACACATTGCAGCAACCTGACCTAGCTTTCCAGTCGTGTAGCTGGGAGCTAACTGACAGGTGGGGAACCCTCCTGAGGATGCTAAAGGGTTACCCCACCCGGCCAGGCCGTCAATGTAGGCTTTGGCAGGATGATTCTTTAGAATCACCTGCCAGCGCTATCGGGAAGGGGAGCAATCATGGGAATGCTGATGGGCTGTCCCGTCAAGCAGAACCAACAGTGTAGGTGCAGGCAAGATGATCTGGGAAGATCGTCTGCCTTGCACCAAGTTAACGGCGGAGGTGTGGAGATATATTGAGGTGCTGATGATATTAAGGATAACAGGAACATATTCTTTCATTTTTTTCTGCCAGAAGGGAGCAGGTTACCTTGAGTTGCTTGGGGCAAGGAAATGGGTGATTGTCTTGACCATATCAGGTGCTTTGAGTCTGTATGCAGTTCCTCTGAGAGTGCTAATGGGATTATCTGCCTGACTGTTTGAACTCAGGAGACGGCCTATTGTCTCAATACACAAAGCCAGAGGACCAGAGTCTGGAGACTAACACAGGAACGTTTGAAATGTACATGACAGGCTATTAGAAATGGGTGAAGTCCTGTTGATACCATTTTTTACCTGTGGAAATTAAATCATTAGTGGAGGTGCTATAGTACCCTTTTCATGTATGTGGATCTCTGGAAATCCCATTTATGTCTGAGAACTGAGACAGGAAAAAGCCGTAATCAAGTTTTCACCTGGAGTTGAAAGGCTCACTTCACAATCTTTGATGTATGGACTTTTACCTGGAAATGGAATATGTCTGAGATTTAATTAAAACCTAGTTCCTCCCCTCCCCAAGGAAGTTGCAGCCTACAGGCGTAGCTCAGAGTATAAAAAGCAGAGGCGGATGCCTAGTGACTGTCTTCTCTCGGAGGTAGCGAATAGCTAGGGAGGATCGCGACTCCTGGTCGAAACGGCGTCCTCCCGTCAAACAACGTTCTAACCTAAGCTGGTAACGTTCTTTTTTCCCCCGTTTATTTTTACGCAAATATCCGTGTGTGTTATCTTTGTAACTTTTATCTTGTAACATTTTTACTTTGTTTTTTGTAATCTTTTTGTATATATTAAGTTCTGCACTGTTCTATGTTTTTCTGGAATATTAAATTATTATTTAATAAGCTTGACTTCTGCTGTACTAAACTAACACTCATAGCCTAGAAGAGACTGAAGTGTAACTGTGTATAAGTTCATGCCTAATTGTACGCTTGAGCAACACTACCGTATGAAATTGTAATTGCATTGTGTGTGGGGGCGTTTGTCATACATTGGCCTAAGCGCGCAGCTGACCCAACGTACGAACAACGCCAGTGCGAGTAGCGACAGCAGAGTGGCTAACAGTATCGTTCGGAACGACTGTTAGTGGGTCTTTGCTTCACGACAGTGTAAGATTGCAACTGTGTGTGTGTGTGGGTGCGTGGCGTTCCCGTATTTGGCCTAAGCGCAAAGCTGACCCAAATACGAAAACGCAGATTGCGTATTGAGCACTCGATAGCTGAGTGAACGTGTCTAGCAACGCTAGTGGTGGCAGTGGGAAGTGTTTGAGGGGTTCCAGCCTTGTTTGTAGCTTAAATAAGGCTGTTCCCCGCTTAATCTGGTCAAACCCGCAGTCGGGAACCGTATACGCAGGCGTGCCGCGGGCCGGTTCCTGACACATATGACTGCATTATTTAGTCCCTCATGATTCTGTCCGCCTTCTCTTTTCATCTTGTAGTGGTCGCGACCCGCTGAGGCATGTCTGAAAGCCGGCATTGCCGTGTTCAAATTGGCGCCAACCCCTTCAAGTAATTCCTGGTCACCGCTCCCTCTTGGAAGCATTGGGGTTGACCGTTCAAAAACAATTAGCGGCCGCTATGCACGCTCCTTGAAGCATAGTGTGCCTTACTTAGTTACGCTATTTTAGATAGCGGCCGCTGATGTGAAGTATTGCGACTGTGATACTTCATTAGCATGGCTGCTACGTTAACATATTTACTATGTAGTAACTATCACATAAGGCACATTACGCTGCAAGGAGCGAGAGTAGCATCCACTAATTGTTTTTTAATGAGCGCAGCTATTGCATCAGCAGCGCTCATTGTTGAATCAACTCTGCTGTGTGCTGTTTAATTTGCACAAGAGCGAGAGACACACAGTGGGCAGCAAGGAGGTGTGTAAGAGACAAGCAATGGGCAGGATCTGGAGTGCATAGCGCCAGAAAGACTGCCTCTTCCTGTTGCTAAGTTTGACTTTTTGGGGAAAGTCAATCTTTTCTAGAGGCTATTACAGAGACTGGTGGAGTGGAACAGATGGAACTGAGCACACAGATGTATGCACCCTTCTTACAAACATACCTCTGTGCTTAATGACAGATTTTGGACTAGTCCATCTCATCATGGGGGATTATCGTGGGGGAAAGTTATAAATCTCTAGAATGAGTAAACCTTTCAATGACCAAAACAAGAGTACAACAACACCCAGACTAGGGTATGGCTATCGCTATTAAAGGGGCACTACAGCAAAATGTAGGCTACTGGGATAACCCTAGAAGAAAGTTTCTAATAGTAAGAGAAACACATTTTAGGTAGTTTATCTGGTTACAAATGCCAGCTAGATAAGATAATTTATAGCACTTCTTACAGATCCTGGCCCTCTTTTAGAGAGAGTGACATTATTCACTGTTTAGCTCAGATGTAACAGCTATTTCTATACTCTGTGTGTGACATAAACGCCTGTTCTGTATGGCTGGCTCGTCAGCAGCAAGTACAGATAACTTACGTAAATAATCAAGCAACTTTCTGTTTATTCACCTAAGATATTCATACTACTTGCTGCTGACGAGCCGGCCTACAGTACAGACTTTTATCTCAAACATGGAGAGGAGAGAAATAGCTGTTACAGGCAGCTGAACAGAGAAAGACTACGATTATCTCTAAATGATGCCAGGATCTATGAGAGGTGCTATAAATTATCCTATCCAGCCGGCATTTGTAACCAAAAACACTACCTAATATGTGTTTCTCTTACAAAGGTTATTCCAGTAGCCATAATTTTGCTATAGTGCCCCTTTAATCATGTCATCTACCTGCCCATTACTAGATGTGTATTTTTACCCTTTTTTTTTACCTGTGCTGATAGCTGGAGAAATGTCCCCTTTTACTACAAACACTTCCTCCTCCTCTTCTTTCACAGCAACCTGACATACGTAGATGTTCTCTTCAGTCACTTCCTCAGTTTTAGTCTCGATCAGATCTGTCTAATTACAACAAATGATAAAATAAAACTGGCTTTTATACTTTTTTAAAGTGAAACATAAAAAGAGACAGATTTATAAGCTTTGCACAGTTTTCCTGTAGATCATACAACATGGAGACAATTTGGCATTTGGTGAGACCCTCAGTTCCACCTACCTGATGATGGTGGGGGATGGTGTGATCTTTCTGTGTACAATCCCAGGAATAAAGTGGTCCTTTACATCTCTCTGGTGGGTTTCTGTTACCAGATCCAACTATAGGAAACACACACACTGACTGAATACTTATTTCTTGGTGTTAATCAGATGGGGAGGAACCTAGGATGGGCCCACCATAATTCTCTCTCCTTCGCAAGAAAAAGTTTCCTCTTACCCGATGAGGTCAGTGGTGACTGATCCAACATGACATCCTTGTAGAGATCCTTGTGTCGTTCTAAATACTGCCACTCTTCCGTGGAGAAATAGACTGTGACATCCTGACACCTTATAGGAACCTGACACACACACAAAATGATACTGTCACCATCCAGATGCCTCCCTTTTTGTTACTCGATAACATCTCATAATTCCCAGCACTGCTTACCTCTCTTGTCAGCAGCTCAATCACCTTGTTGGTAGCATCTAAGATTTTCTTACTGTTTCTCCTGGTTTTCAGGGAGTGCGGTGGGGGCAGCATGAAAGTCACATAGTCCCCAGACTTAATTTCAGAAAAATTCTGTATTAAAATAACATGAGCGTTATTATGTTACACTCTCAGAATATTTCTGAGCTCTCCAGCTTGGTCTGTGTCTTATTAATAAAGGACATAATGAGTGATGTTATCCAACAAGCAGGCCCGGATTTACTTCACAGAAGCCTATAGGCACAGATGTCCTGTCACCGAGACTTTGCCCTCCACGAACCTACATACCTCCACCAAACCACACCACAAGGGTGCTGGGTGTCCCAGCTGTCACCTCTCCCTTAGTTTGCTTGCCCATCATAGGTAGCTACAGGTGCCCCTTAGTATTAGGTAGTCAGAAGTACTCGCGGTATTAAGTAGCTAGAGGTGTCCCTTATTATTAGGTAGCCAGAAATACCCTCAGTATTAAGTAGCTAGAGGTGCCCCTGACTGAAGGGAGATCTTGTCTGTGGAATCCCGAGAGCCAGGTGAGTAACCTCTCATTTATGCTCTCATCAGGACTTTGCATAAGGAAGGAAGGAGGAAGGCCCTCAGGATGGGTAGTGAGCCGCCTTCCCATCATCAGGTGCCTGTAGGCAAGTGCTTAGAGTGCCTTATGGTAAATCCGGCTCTGCCAACAACCCTACAATCCTCCTCACCTTTCGGTACAGGTCTGTGTTTTATTAACAGAGATAAGAGTGATGTCATGTGACCCTCCCAGAATCCTCCTTACCTCTCCAGTTAGAAGGTAGATGATCTCCAGGGTGAGGTTTAAAAGTCTTTCATTCAGGTAATTCTGGTCATCGTCCATCGTCATTAAGGCAATCATATAATGTTTCTATGGTTTCTTTTGTTCAGATGTTGAGGGCGAAGAAAGTAAACGAGAATGAGACAGACAAGGAGATTATTTTTTATTTGACTGAAATTATTATTCAATAGCACATCACCATGCAGGCATAGTCCCTTTACATGTATAAAAAAATAGAATCCTAGCTTTGTAAAATACAACAAGAAAGACAGGATAACAACAATAATAATAATAATAATCACAGCAAGGATAGTGAATTTGTATACAATTATATACACAACAGTGTTTAATCAATTCCCAAAACATAGATGTCACTCTTTTAAATAATATATAAATCCTAATATTATCCATGTGTCAGCCTGAAAATAAAATAGTTACCTGCTGCCAATAACAGTGATGTCTTCCACACTCCCTCTCTCACCTAGGAAGCTGTGATAGGGTAAAGCAGAGCACTTCCTGTCTTTGGAACACAAGGAAGTACCAGTCAGAATGCAGAGACAGGAAGTTCCGGGTCAGAGGTAAAGCAGAGAGAAACAGAAGGGACATAATTGTGACTGGTAGTGATACAGGTAATGATATTTTATTTATTTTTGCATTTTGTATACTAAAAAAAAAAAAAATTCTCTGGTTATAGTGCAAATTACTGTTATACAATATAATAAATGAATTAGTATATACTAAAATATTGTGAAATAATATAATCTGACTGTTAAATGTGGACCTATTTATTAGAGGTCTTTGTCCCTCTATTCTGTTATTCTCTTAAAAAATATATTTCTTTCTATTGTTATACATATTGCCGTACTTTAGTTAATATGCTATTTGAAAAAAAAAACAATAAAAATGTGTGTGTGTGTGTGTGTATATATATATATATATATATCATATTACATATTTTTAATGTAATGTACAAAATTGTTTTATTATATTGGTTTTCTAAGGAAATACAATTCCAATACTTTGGTACTAGTTAAAATTCGTACGGCTCTGTTTATTTTTTAAGACATATATGATAATGCTGTTTTACATTATTATAGGTACCGTGTCTTTTTGTATATGAATAAAGTAGCATCACTCATTTTTTAAATAGACTCACTAGTACTAACTTCCAAAGTTATTGAAAAATAAAACAAACTTTTATTGAAAACTTTTCTAATTATTGAACACTAAATTATTGAATTATAATTGAAAATGATTGAATTAGCTGCTCTGCTGAGGCTGATTAGATTCCTGAGCTGACACAACTGAGAGATCAAGTTACAGTTGTGATTGGTCACAGATGAGGGGGGATTAGGCCCGGTTCACACTTGCGGTTTTGCAAAAACCGCACCGGATGTCCGGATCGGACCTGAACCGTACGGTTCCTGTCCGGATCCGGTCCGGTTGCATACGGTTTCCGTGCGGTATGAACACGGTTGCGGTCCGGATCCGGATTCTTAAAGAGATAACAACCTGTATAAAAACAAAAAAAAATGTTGGGGTCTGGGAGGTCAGCAGAAGGGGGACCTGTGGAATCAGGCCCTCCGCTGTTTAGCACTCACCTCCACCTCCAACATGCTGCCAACATCTCCAGCTCGTGCTGCTCCACTCCAAAATGGTTGCCCATGTGTCCCCGATACAATATCGCCGCAACAATCCTCATAGGAAGTGGGGTAGAACATCCGGATTTTTTGCCAGTGTGTTGTGCGCTCTCCGGTTCTCATTGGTTTCCATTGGCCGGATGGTGCAGTCCGGCTCCGCCCCGGATACGGCTGCCGGAGGAGCCGGACCAAAAAATAGCGCATGTTGGAACGGACACCGGAGTCCGGATCCGGTCCGGCTCCGGTCCGGACGAAACGGACACATGTGAACCCTGGCATAGACTTACATTGCTATGCCGTGCGTCCGTTTCGTCCGGCCAGCATGCGGTGCGGCTCCGGCACGGCTATTCCGGATAGCCACCGCTAATGTGAACCGGGCCTTAGACAGGCTAAACTCTCTAAATACACACAGGGTGGATTTCTTTCCTTGTGTGCTGTGCAAGAGTTCAGGTCCACTTTAAAAAAGATCTAGACACCCTCACTATGGCCTCATGTAACCAAAGAAAGGGTTGCAAACGCTTGCCACCTAACACTGAATTCTAAGAATACTAGGCAAGGATCACAGGATCACTTATGTTCTCTAATGATCACTCAGGCCTAGTGCACACCGAGCGGTTTAGGTAGCGTTTTTAGAACCGCTTGCGGATGTGGAAACGCTTGGGTAATGTATTTCAATGGGCTGGTGCACACCAGAGCGGTAAATGTTTTGCAGAAACGCATACTCCCGGGCTGCAGCATTTTTTGGATTTCTGAGGCGTTTCTGCCTCCAATGTTAAGTAAAGTATAGGAAAAATACAAAACGCTTGATAAAACGCCAGATCAGAGCGGTTTTCCAGGCGTTTTTGTTACAGTAGCTGTTCAGTAACAGCTTAACTGTAACAATATTATTATTATTTTTTATTGTATTTATATAGCGCCAACATATTACGCAGCGCTGCACAATAGATAAAAGGGTTAACATACAAGGTAGGACATACAGGAAACTCACAACAAAACAAGATCATGCAAATGATTTGATAATACAGTGTCATAGGTCAAAATAGAGATTGTTCTAGTCCACAAGAGGGGTGATTGTCAGTAAGATTGCATAATCAAGCTGGAAACACTAAGGGAGATGGCCCTGCCAGAGGCTTACAATCTAAAGGGTGGGGGTGGAGACAATAGGTGTATCTGTTGCGAGGGTGTCTAACAGAACATATTATGGTGCTGGTGTAGGGGGGTATGCGAGCATGAAAGGGTGAGTCTTGAGAGCTTGTGTGAAGGTATTAAAGGTGGGGGCGAGTCCGGTGGCTGGAGGGAGCGAGTTCCAGAGAGCAGCTTATTGCGGGTGGGCCTGGCATTCCAGAGGCCACAGGAAACACGGAGCGAATGCCTAGGGGTAGGATGGATAGGAATAAGGTTATGCCAAGGGGGTGTGTGGGTAGAGTTTGGGGGGGGGGGGGGAGGGAAGGGAGGTGCATGGGGCTTGAGGGCCAAAAGAGAGTCTAAGGACAAAAGGGGAGAGGGTGCGGGGAAACAGAAGGGGGACAAGGTGTAGAAGGAGGTGGAGGTAGAGCATGTGGTGATGGGGGAGAGCGAGCTGGGGAGGGAGATAGCTTGGAAATGGTGGAGGGGTAAGGGAGTGAATAGGAGGGAACATTTTGTACTGATGGGATAAGGTAGGATGGGGTGTGGAGAGTGGAAGCATACACAGGGGGCAGCAGTTAGACCAAGATGAGATAAATGTCACCAATGATGTGGCTGAAGGGGTTCAGCAAAGTTGCATCAGTAATCAATCTGGTACGGAGTAGTCCACAGGAGATCAGCAGTGAAGTTGGCAGAACATCAATGATGGCAAAAAAAAAAATATCTGTAATCTGCTACACAAAAACGCTACCAAAAATGCTTCACTTTAAAGAGACTCCGTAACAAAAATTGCATCCTGTTTTTTATCATCCTACAAGTTCCAAAAGCTATTCTAATCTGTTCTGGCTTACTGCAGCACTTTATACTATCACTGTCTCTGTAATAAATCAATGTATCTTTCCCCTGTCAGACTTGTCGGCCTGTGTCTGGAAGGCTGCCAAGTTCTTCAGTGTTGTGGTTCTGCTATGAACTCCCCCTTCCCGGCCCCTCTCTGCACACTGCCTGTGTGTTATTTAGGATTAGAGCAGCTTCTCTCTTCTCTCTTATCTTTTACAAGCTGGATAAATCGTCCTCTGAGCTGGCTGGGCTTTCACATACTGAGGAATTACAAACAAGGGCAAAGCTGTTTGCAGGAAGAAAAGAGCAGCCTGAAACTTCAGTGCATGAGAACAGGGGAAAAAACACACAAATGATCTTTTGAGATTCAAAAAGAATGCTGTATACAGCCTGCTTGTGTATGGATGTATTTTTCTATGTGTGGACATACTGTATATCAACCTACTTCCTGTTTTGGTGGCCATTTTGTTTGTTTATAAACAAACTTTTTAAAACTGTTTTTAACCACTTTTAATGCGGGGAGGAGCGGCGAAATTGTGTCAGAGGGTAATAGGAGATGTCCCCTAACGCACTGGTATGTTTACTTTTGAGCGATTTTAACAATACAGATTCTCTTTAAGTAAAAAACGCTACCGCAAAACACTAGCAAAACGCTTAATAATAAGAAAAAACGCTTTAAAATCCGCTAGCGTTTTGCGGATCTGCTAGCGGTTTTTGGTGTGCACAAGGCCTTACTCTGGAAAACCTTAGTACACCAAGTCAATGGTTCTTAGTAATGTATCTGAAATGCATACATTTTACTATCTTGCCAATTCAGCTTTTCATGATTATTTATCAAACCTCTGGACAGTGATGTAACTAAGGAGCTTGGGGCCCCAGTGTGAGTGTTACATGGGGCCCCAAGCACTCTATTGATATGGAGCCCCAAAACTTACCAAGGACAGCTGCAGTGTCAGAGAGGTGTAGTTAGAGTAAGGAGACAGTTTGTTAAGGATTACCACTATGCAATGCACCAATGAAAAGCTAACAAGATGGATGAAGGAGGTAGGAGGGCCCCCAGTGGGCACCTCTAGTCCGCTTAACGGTACTTTGTGGCCAGACCCTGAATTACATCTCCCTCCGAGCTGCGAGGGGGAATAGTATTTAAAGTGACACTGTGACACGAAAATAAACTTATGATATAATGAATTGTATGTGTAGCAGGATAATTAATAGAACATTAGCAGCAAAGAAAAGTCTCATATTTTTTTTATTTTCAGTTATATAGCTTTTTTTTATGACATTCCATCATTCTGTCATATTTGCAGTTTACAATCCACACTCTGCATTTTAAACTATAAAAAAAAATCCGGGCCTACTTATCATAAAATTTAAATGTATATCAACATTACATAGATAGACAGAAAACCAGGGCCATCACACTGTGGGAGGGAATTCACCACAATACCAGATACACAAGACATCCCTAATGCACAATTTGAGAAAAGGTAAAGATTTCTTGTGGGAAAGGGGGTATCGGCTACTGACTGGGGTGAAGTCCAATTCTGGTTTAAAGTTCCTCTTTAAAGGACCACAATTGTGAAAAAAGTAGGCAGTTAAAATCTGACAGAACCGGGCCAGTCCATCTCCTCATGGGGGATTCTCAGGGTTTTCTTTGTTTTCAACAGCATTTCCTGAACAGCGGTTGCTATGTCTAACTGAAAAAAATAGTGTGCAAGTGAGTAGGGAGGCTGGCTGGTATCTTACTATTTTGACAGTTAAACTGCTGTTTAGGAAATGCAGTTGAAAACAAAGAAAGCCCTGAGCATCCCCCATGAGGAGATGGACTGGCCCAAAAACTGTCGGTTCTGTCAGATTTTAATTGCCTACTTTTTTCGCAATAGTGGCCCTTTAAAAATAATTTCTGTAAAACCCATTAGAATCTACAAAGCAGTATAATAATGTGATTTTTTTCCTCCTTCCCAACAGATTTATTGGAGTCTATAGAAACATACAGAAGGTCCCACAATATGTAAAGGATTAAGACAATGTTCTTACAAAAATTCCACCGCATGGATTGTCACCTATAGCAGAGCAAGACACGACTCGTAGTCTGCAGGACACTACTGAAGAAATGGTTTTATGTGATTCTCCAGCTCCTTGCTTATCAAATAAGAAAGTACTTAACACATCTGAGGAACAACATCCACTAGACTCTGAATATCACTATCCTATAAGGATATATGCAACTGATTTCTACTCACATCAAAAATGAGTCCTGCCTTTGTGAAAAAGGGCATTTTGATAACTTCATGTCCACACAACGTAGGCAGTTTCCATCTAGTCATACCACAGATAAACCTTTTTCAGCTGAAGAACCTTTCCCGGATCTAGGCAACTCTACACTAATGGATAATTTATGTTTAGCTACTCATATTAAAAAGGAACCGCTGTCATGTGACACAAACCGTGACATGACCACAGTTAACACACAACATTTAGAGGCCTACATCAAGGAGGAGCATCTCTCTTCTTCTGAGGTTTTTACAACCCCAGATAATACTTGGAACCCATCAACCCCTGTTAAGGAGGAACTGGAGTCATGTGATCCTGATATTTACAAAATTATAATAGATGCACCACATTTAGACCATTGTGATGAGGGAGAACCCATCTCACACGAAGATAATGGTTTACCACCCACCGACATTGATGATACACTTGCAGATCATACGTATTTTATTCCTCTCCATATTAAGGAGGAGCAGTGTTCATCTGAAGATGAAAACAGTCCTCGTACAGAGAAATTTCTGCTTGCTTTTGATAAACCTAGTGGACACAGTCAACAGGTCTCGATGGTGAATGCTCAATACACCTGTCCTGAATGTGGGAAGTGTTTTCGGCACAAGTCATGGCTGATCATTCACCAGAGGATTCACTCTGGGAGGCGGCCCTTCTCTTGCTCTGATTGTGGTAAGACTTTCACCAGTGTCTCCGGCCGTAACAGGCATGAAAGGATCCACCGGGGGGACAAGCCATTCTCTTGCCCAGAGTGTGGTAGACGTTTCATGTCAAACTCCAACCTCATTATCCATCAGAGGGTACATACGGGAGAAAAACCCTTTTCCTGCTCTGATTGTGGTAAATCCTTCAAATGCAACTCTGATCTCTATTTACACCAGCGGACCCACACTGGGAATAAACTTTTTTGCTGCCCTGAATGTGGGAAGACCTTTACCAGCAAGTCCCATTTTGTAGTCCACCTCCGAACTCACACTGGTGAAAAACCTTATACGTGTTCAGAGTGTGGAAAACATTTTATCAGCAACGCAAAGCGCAACAGCCATCAGAAGGTCCACAATAGTGACAAGGTGCTACCCTGTACCGAATGTTCCAAAACTTTCATCAGCCAAGCCCATCTAGCAGCCCATGAGAAAATCCACAGGGGGGAGTCACCGTTTTGCTGCTCAGAGTGCGGCAAGTGCTTCAACAACAGTTCCAATCTCGTGAAGCACCACAGGATTCACACTGGTGAGCGACCGTATCCCTGTGGTGACTGTGGGAAGAGCTTCATAAGTAAGTCAGAAGTGGTCACCCATCAGAGGACCCACACGGGGGAGGAGCCTTTTTCCTGCTCTGAGTGTGAGAAGTCTTTCAAGAGCAAACCCGGCCTCGTGAAGCACTTGCGCATTCACACGGGCGAGAAACCTTACGCCTGCTGTGAGTGCAACAAACGTTTCCGCTGCTACTCAAACTACTCCCAGCATCTGCGCAGTCATACGGGAGAGAAGCCTTATTTCTGTTCAGCCTGTGGGAAGAGCTTCAGCAGCAGTTCCCATCTTGCGACCCACCAGAAAGTTCATAATGGGGACAAGCTGTGTTCTTGCCTTTAGTGCGGAGAATGTTACAGCACCATTGCCAAACTTCACAGACACCACCAAAGCCACCAAAGCTAGATCTAACTAGATGGTGCTCCACTACACAAGAGAACAGGGGCAGTGTGACAATAGACATGTCCATTCCATCTCTTTGGCTCCAAATTTTTAGCTATACAAGAAAACTTAAAGAGAAACTCCAACCTAGAATTGAACTTTATCCCAATCAGTAGCTGATACCCCCTTTTATATGAGAAATATAATGCTTTTCACAAACAGACCATCAGGGGGCGCTGTATGACTGATTTTGTGCTGAAACCCCTCCCACAAGAAGCTCTGGGACCGCGGTACTCTGGGCAAACTGCCACAATGTAAGAAGGTTCACAGACAGGAAATAGCTGTTTACAGCTGTCTCTAACAGCCAAAACAGCTAGGAGCAGCTACATAACCTGCCCACAGTAAAAATGTCACCATGTAATAAATGTCAGAATGTAAATCGGGGAGAGGAAAGATTTTACAATGAGCAAACACTGACATTTATACATAATTATGGTAAAAAATGAAGCACTTTTTTACTACATTATTTTCACTGGAGTTCCTCTTTAAGGTGTAACCATCGGGCATAAAATCAAAAATGAATTCTTTATTTTTATCTGGTAAACAAGTAATAAGGATGCTAACCAGGCAATGCAAAAGTTAAAAACTACTCTTATTTTCCTTCTCCATAAAACATCATTCCCCAGTTTCCCTGGCTTTTATTTGGTACACCTGCCACACAAAGGAAGTTGCAGGGCATGCTGGGTTTTCGTTTTTCCCCTCAGACTTACCAAATGCAGCCTGATTGGCTGAAGCCTCTTTCCCTCCTGTTTTCCCCTCCCACACCTCTGTTGCTCTCTGATTGGCCAATATTTCTCAATGCACTTTTTACTGCAGAGCTGGGTGGGAGTGTTTGAGGAAGTATGGCTGACAGCTCCACTTTCAGGGACATCACCCACTCAACTATTGGGCCAATCAAAGTGCTTGGATCATGTCCATGAAAGCCACTAAACCCGCCGCGGCTAAGGCCGAGCTCATTAGCAAGTGGTGTGAGGTAGTTAGCAGCGAACACTACGCTGCACTACCGCACATAGCATGCGCATAACTCACGCTCCTGTCATTAAACTGCACTGCTAAAGCAGGACAGCTTAATGAATCAACCCCATTGACCTCAAAACTACACCCTGGAGAACAAACAACAAATAAAATATTGGCACCATACATTGTACTAAGGAAATATTTTAAACGTTGCAATAACTGGGACAAATGGGCAAATAAAATGTGTGGCTTTTATCCACAGTAGAATATTTTATTTCAAAACTGTAATGATCGAAAACTGAGAAATAATTCTATTTTTTCTTATTATTACCACCATTAAAATGCAGTTAGAATAAAAAAATTCTTAGCAAAAAGTACCACTCAAAGAAAGCCTAATTGGTGGCAAAAAAAACCCCAAGATATAGATTGTTTTGTTGTGATAAGTAGTAATAAAGTTATTGGCGAATGAATAGCTAAAGCACTGAAAGTTAAAAATTGCTCTGTGTTTTAAGGGGAAAAACCCTTGGAGGTGAAGTGGTTAAAGGACCACTATTGTGAAAACTGTAAAACCGTACATGTAAACGCATACAACTAAGAAGTACATTTTCCCAGAGTAAAATGAGCTACAAGTTATTATTCTCAGATGTTGCTGTCACTTACAGTAGTTAGTAGAAATCCGACAGGTTTTGGACTAACCCCATTCGCCCTACCTCTCAAGCCCGCTATCTGGGTGTCACCCTGGACTCCGCTCTCTCCTTCACTCCCCACATCCAAAACCTCACAAAGTCCTGCAAATTCCACCTTCGTAACATCTGTAAGATTCGCCCTTTCCTGACCTCTGCCACCACCAAATCCATGCCCTCATAATTTCCCGCCTCGACTACTGCAATGCCCTTCCGTCTGGTCTCCCTATGACCCGAATAGCCCCACTGCTGTCCATCATGAATGCGGCAGCCAGAATTATCCACTCCTCCCATCGCTCCACCAGGGCGGCTCCCCTCCGTGAATCCCTCCACTGGCTTCCTATCCAGTCCAGAATCAGATTCAAGATATTGTGTCTGACCTACAAATCCGTCCACAAAACCTGTCCAACCTACATTTCTGATCTTACTCAGAGATACACACCAAGCCGCTCACTCCGCTCCTCCAATGAACTTCGCCTGATCGTCCCCCGCATCACCCATTCCCATGCACGCCTCCAAGACTTCTCAAGAGCCGCTCCAACACTATGGAACTCCCTACCTCCACTCATTAGGGCAGCCCCCTCCTTCAACACCTTCAAGAAGGCCCTCAAAACTCACCTTTTCACCCTGGCCTACCACCCCTCACAATTGCTCTAAACCCACAGCTGAACTCTGGTCCTCTACCTCTCGTGTCCCTACCTCTCCCTCTAGATTGTAAGCCTTTGGGCAGGGTCCTCCTCCTTTTGTGTCCTATCTGATCATGCACCTCCATTACTGTGAACCCATGCTATGCATTTGAGTGAACCTAACTTGCCTAATCTCCATGCTCCCATCTAGTGAGTGACTAAGCATTACCTTGTACTCATACTGTGCTGTGTGATCTGGTTTTCTTGTATTCCTGTATTGTCATATTGCTGTATGTCACCCCTAAATATTGTCTGTAACCTAAATTAATGTCCAGCGCTGCGTAATATGTTGGCGCTTTATAAATACAATAAATAATAATAATAATAACCAATTTCCTCATGAGGGATTCCTAGGGTCTTCTGTATTTCAAAAGCACTTAGTGATTGGCAATTGCAGGTAGGAGAGGCTGCCGACATCTTTGTATAGATCTCTTCCAGGGATTACTTTTGTAAAAAATAAACAAAATGCTAAAAATCCCCGTGAGGAGATGGGTTAGTCACCTGTCAGATTTCTACTACCTACTGTAGTTAAAAAATAACAGTAATATACTCTCTTGACATACATATTAAAAAAAAGTTCAGTCCCTAAGATAACTATTTATGTATTTTTTTTTCCATTGTCATTTTTTTGTTTAATGTAAAAAAATGTATTTGGGCCCTATGGGAGAGTGTTGGAGGGAAGGAGTTACTTTTAAATGTAAGTGTGGGTCTTTTTATTAAAATACCGTATTTTTCGGGCTATAAGATGCTCTGGACTATAAGACACACCTAGGATTAGAGGACAAAATCCAGGAAAAAAATATATATACTAAACCTGGTGTGTCTATGGTCAGGGGCGTCGTGTAGACCTTTTCCTCAAAAAAACGACCTCGATCTGCATGGAGGTTGGGGCATTTGTACCACAGCGACACTGCCTGCTCTCTTCAGAGGAATGATGTATGGGAGAGCGGCCTGTGTGCGTGTACCAGATTGCTGCAGACCGTTGAAGCTGGCATGACACGGTTGCTAAGGCAGAGCTGTGGGCATGGAGGCTCACTCTGACACAGGTGGTTGTTGGAATATACTTGCTCTTACCAGAAATCCCTGCACACGTTGGAGCTGGTGTAACGAGGTTGCTAGGTAACGCCACCGCGATATGTGAACCACAGCCCAGGTAGTGCTGACCTGGCTGCATCTCCTGATGATTGATACCAGCTCCGTGTCCCTCACACACGCTGCCTCATCCAGCCTAACCATAACGTACAGCGGATCCGGGTAATACCTTCACTGGATAGCGTATAGACACACGGCGGGTGCAGCGTGCCCAATTGCTGAGCCATCATGTGTCAATGTCCAATCGAGTGAGAGGCAGTGCAGGAGGCTGCTGATAGGCGCTGATGGATTTGAGGGCGGGACCATGGTCATTGGAGCCAATCAATGCACTCGTTCAATAGCACTTAGTGCACTTATTGGCTCTCGTGTTCCCACCGGAGAGACCATCACTTATCAAATATCACTGTGTGTGTCTCCTATATGATATATTTAACTGACATTTTTTATCGTAACAACCAACGACTTATACAGGAAAATCATGACGATTAACAAGGTTGCCCAAACTTTCGCATCCCACTGTACCTGCCAGCACTAAAGATGTCGCCGCCTGTCTTAAATTTCAAAATGTAAATAAGGGTGAGGAAATATTTTACAATGGGCAAACACTAACTAAATAATTTATAAATAAATATTGTCAAAAAAATAAGTAATGTTATTCATTATGTTGTTTTCACTACAGTTTCTCTTTACCGGTTAAGATTGCTGAGTGTCTATAAACTGGCACAGCAGATATTTTTACAGCAGTGTGTAGTGTGTGTGTACAGATGTCTGACAAGGAGAAGGTATGTGTAAAATAGACATGGATCTAAAATGGGGGTAAGGAAAATGCAGATAGTAGAAAATTGGTAATTATACTGATATTCTACTACCCCCCTCTGTATTCTCACACTAGCCCTCCTTTATCTATAACTAACACTAACCTCTCCCCACCTACTCCTAACACCAAACATTTCCCTATATATACTAAAAATAAGCTTTACGTGAGCAATAAAATCACTTTAAAGGGATCCTGAGCAGAGGTACAAAAGGAAATCTGGACTTACCTGTGGCCTCCTCCAGCCCCATATAGCCTGCGAGGTTCTTCAGTGTCCCCTCCATGGTCCCCCTGGCGGCTCCATAAACCTGTCGAGTTTGGCTGAAGTTGCATATGCTCGGCCCGTCCAGGCATCCAGCATGTCATTGCGCCTGTAAGGGTCCTGTGCATGCGAGGTTTGGTCTTTCAAGTACCACACATGCGCAGGACCCTTACGTTAGCCGAAGTTGCACACCTATCATAGCCGGCAGCTGGACCATGGAGAAGACCCAGATGACACCGTGGGACTTCGCGGGCCATAGGGATGGAGGGGGGCTGGAGAAAGCAGTGCTTGGCATGCATTTAAGATGATCTGTAAGGAAAAAAATCAGCCCCTGAGGGGTACTTACCTCTGGAGGGGGAAGCCTCTGGATCCTAATGAGGCTTCCCCCGTCTTCTTCCACCCCTCCGTTCCGGCACTGTCAGCCACTGAAAATCTGTCGGTGGTGCTGGGCTCCAGGTTCATAATAATGCTTTGAGAGCCTCGAACAGGCACAATAGCGGCTTTCATATAGCACATGGAGGAACAACTGTGCACCTGTCTCTTTAAGCGCTTTTATTTAAGTCCTTCAGCCAAAAATCATACAGTGTTGACATAAAAGAAAGGTACATCAAACCTGGATTGAAGACAATGTAGAGGTGTACAGGGGAAAGGTGACCAGGGGATGAACAGGACGGCACTACAGCCGTTTCACGCCAATCCGGCGCTTGCTCACGTGCGTGTGTCCCAAAGACATGTGTTCGTAATTTGTGCTCTGCACTGCCTGTACTTGCTGCACGTCTCTTTGCTTGAGTTGTGAAGCCATCAGAGGTGTATATGAACGAGGTGAATACCCTTACCATGCAGGGCGCGGAGATCTTCGAATAAGGCCCACCCTTTAAAGTATCAGCTGAGTGCCGGGTGAACCAGTCCGGCTTTTGTTTTGCTCAGGTGGAAATAGTGATAGTGGTTTCCCATCATGAATCACTCCAGAATATGCAAATCAGCTCTTTATGCCCCTGGCCTTTATGCCTTGGCTTTTAGGGGCATAAAAAGATGATTTACCTTTAAGAGTGATGCATCATGGGAAACCACAGTTGTTCAATTAAAGCTGAATTATCCCAAATACCTTCTGTTTTAAGAAGACAAAATTATATTCAGCCTTGTTTTGCTTTAGGATGGCTTTGCAGGTCTCTTTAAAGTGAGTCTGAAGCCCCCCCCCCAACCCCCCCCCCCCCCCCCCCCCCCAAAAAAAACCTATACTTACCTATAGAGAGGGGAGTCTCTGGGTCCTATAGAGCCTTTCCGTTCCTCCTACGGTCCCTTCGTTCTAGCTCTGTGTTCCCTCTCAACGGCTGTATGCCGATGTGGGACACCTTGGAAGTCTTCGGGATCCTAAATGCTCCTGAAGATGGGTCGCTCCATACTGTGCATGCGCGGGCACACATTCTCGTACATGTGCAGTATGGAGCCGTCTGTCTTCAGGAGGACTCGGGCTCTCGAAGACTTCTGAAGCCTCCCACAGTGGGGGATTTGAACAGTGTAGTCAATGCTGGAATGAGGTGACAGTGTGAGAAACAGGAAGGCTCTATAGGACTCGGAGCCTTCCCTCTTCTTAGCTGTTTTTTTTCTCTATTTGGCTTCAAACTCTTTAAGTCTTCTTTCTTTCCTCGTGGTTCTGTGTCACCATGATCTGTTCTTTGCCTATATATGCCTAACACTAACCCCACTTTTACAGCAGCTGTTGTGTCTCCTGTAATGAATCTCTCAGTCAGCCTATTCTGCTCGCCTGTGTTTACAAAGCAAACTAGACATGACAGTGCAGTTCTGCATACATCATTTTAGGCAGAGGAGAAAAAAAAGAGAGGAAATGACATCAGGATTGGCTTCAGTCATAGGCAGTAAAGATGGAAAATGCCTGCAACAGTTTTCTCTTTATTTATGATATAAAATTCTCTAAAATCAAAATGTGGACAGCACAATACATCTGTTATGTAAGCAGAACATGTATTTATCTACTTATATATGTTTGTTTTTTGGGATAGTATGGCTGTCCCTCATGCATTAATCCCATAATTAGCCTACAAGACCAGCTCCAGCACAGTTGTAAAGTGAGGTAAACTACACCCCATAGGGGTGTAAATCGGGACTACATCACAGGGGTGTTGAATTGCTTACATATTATTTCCCAGGTTGAGAAATTGGTGAGCATAGAGAAAGTTGAATATGGTTTTGACTTGACCAAGTTTCTTAATCTCTCAAAGAAACCCATCATAGTCACCTCAACTTCAACAGCTGGGTTAACGTGATTGTTGAAACTCTGTTAGGGCCTTTTTCCACTAGCCTGCGATTTGCGATTTGCTTTTGATCGCAAATCGCAAGGTACATTAAACTAATGGAAACTGCAGCAGCAATTTCCATTAGTGCGATCCGATTGCGATGCGATTTTGGTCAAAGCGCAATCGTCGTCCTGCCGCGTTTTGTATGCGATTGAGCTGGACTATAATGAGTATAGTAGCTCAATCGCAATCGCATGGTGGAAATTGAAACGCGATCGCGTTTCATAGTGGAAAAGGGCCCTTACTGCCTGGGCTGCCCAAAACTATCTTCAGAGTTGGTGAATACAAGACCACCTCTCTCTTTTCGTAACTTGAGAGTTTTTAAAGTGGTTTGAAACTGACATAACATTCAATAAAAATGTGTTTTTCTACTTTGTACTATTCATACAGTTATCATATTTGCTTTTGTGCACAAATAATATTGTCTGTCTACAAATCACAAGTTTCCAAAGTGTAGTTCTTGCCCTAAAAGCGGCCATTGCATTTTATTCCAGCTGCTTTTTATTATATATTAAAATATTCTAGTGAGCTGTTCTGAACTGTGTGTGTGTGCCTGAAGCAGAGCCAGCTTCTCAGAGAGTGTTTTCATTTGTTTACACACAAATGTGACAACATTGAAATGTAAACAAAGATATTGTTATCTCCAGTCTGGATGCGGATTTAAAGCTGAATAGCCTTTGCATAGCAGGACAAAGTGCTGTGTTTAACCATTTCAATAATGTTCTGCTACAATTTTTTTTCCTGAGATAGTAGCTTTAAAGCTGTAAGGAATCTTTTAGAGCAAACTAGAAATGATGACTTTCAGACCACTTTAAACCTGAGACAAATAAAAACTAACATTTTCTACATACCTGGGGCTTCCGCTAGCCCCCTTCAGGCTGAACTAGGGTGACCATGCGTCCTCTATTCCCCGGACAGGTCCTCTTTTTCAGACCTGTCCGGGGCATCCGGCCGTTTTTTTTAAATGCCCTGGGAAGAGCTCACGCAGGGGCGGCGCCAGTATACAGGTGAGGCACGCCCCCCGCTTGGGGCCTCACACTGCGGGGGGGGGGGGGGGGCCTCGCTCTGCTACTGCTGGCGGCGGGCGGACACCGGGCGGCGGGTGTGCGGGCACCTGGCGGAACAGCGGGGAAGAGAATTTCCCACTTACCTTCCTCGATCCTGCCAGCTACTATCTACTTCCTGTCCCGGCGTCTGTCGGTATGGTAACAGCGCCCCCTGTGATGACGTAACCGCCTGTCGTCACAGGGGGAGCTCTAACCAATGCGACACGCGCCGGGAGAGGCTGAAGATGGAAGTTCTCTGCAGGATTCAGGCAGGTAAGTGGAAACTTCTCTCCCCGCCGCTGCGCACACCCTCCTGGCCATACGGGAGGGGGGCATCTACCTATCTAACCTACACTGAGGGCATCTACCTATCTAACCTACACTGAGGGCATCTACCTATCTAACCTACACTGAGGGCATCTACCTATCTAACCTACACTGAGGGCATCTACCTATCTAACCTACACTGAGGGCATATACCTATCTAACCTACACTGGGGGCATATACCTATCTAACCTACACTGAGGGCATATACCTATCTAACCTACACTGAGGGCATATACCTATCTGAGCTACATTGGGGGCATATACCTATCTGAGCTATACTGGGGGCATATACCTATCTGAGCTACACTGGGGGCATATACCTATCTGAGCTACACTGGGGGCATATACCTATCTGAGCTACACTGGGGGCATATACCTATCTGAGCTATACTGGGGGCATATACCTATCTGAGCTATATTGGGGGCATATACCTATCTGAGCTATACTGGGGGCATATACCTATCTGAGCTATATTGGGGACCTATACCTATCTGAGCTATACTGGGGGCATATACCTATCTGAGCTATACTGGGGGCATATACCTATCTAAGCTATACTGGGGACATATACCTATCCAAGCTACACTGGGGGCATATACCTATCTGAGCTATACTGGGGGCATATACCTATCTGAGCTATACTGGGGGCATATACCTATCTGAGCTATACTGGGAGCATATACCTATCTGAGCTATACTGGGGGCATATACCTATCTAAGCTATACTGGGGGCATATACTTATCTAAGCTATACTGGGGGCATATACTTATCTAAGCTATACTGGGGGCATATACCTATCTAAGCTATACTGGGGGCATATACCTATCTAAGCTATACTGGGGCCATATTCCTATCTAACCTATACTGGGGCCATATTCCTATCTCCCTATACTGGGGCCATATTCCTATCTAACCTATACTGCGGACATATACCTTGTCCGCACATTTGTGGGGAAATCTGCTGCCAATCTCATTGCATTTTGTGGGGAATTCTTCTGCGAATCTGATTGCATTTTGTGGTTGGCCGGCCCTCCACCATGTGGCCTGGAAAAAAAAATGTCCCTCCATGCCCACGAAGTTGAACAGCACACTGCTAAGGTCTTGTATATTTGGCCCCACCCATTACCACGCCCACATGCTGTTGTGATCGTCCTCTTTTTTGGAAATCAAAATATGGTCACCCTAGGCTGAACAGTTCCTTGCTGTCCTCCTGCGCCGCCAAGATCTTCCACAATTTGGTCCAGTAATCCCGCTAGATGGCGTGTACTGCCCATGCATGGCCTAGCCATGTGCAAGCCCCGCCCCAGGAGTGTTCTGTGCCTACTGCACCGGCGCAGACCGTTCCCTGCCGCAAGAGTGCGACCGGACTGCACCTGCACCGATTGACGGGATTACCGGACTGAATTGCGGAGGATCCAGAGGATGGAGGAGGACGGCGAGGGACTGAGCAGCCTGAAGGGGGGAGAGCCGGGACAAGGTCCTCCAGCACCCAAGGATGAGACACCAAAGTGCACCCCCCAACTCCCACCCCAGACATTGCACACTGATTGCTATTAGAGTAAGCAGCGCCCCAGGGCCCCCACCACCTTAATCTATAGTTAACTACAATCAGAGAAAGAACATGTGTGCATCAACCAAGTGAACCTGACAAATCTGGCTTTGCAAATTTGGCCTATTGGCTAATCACGAGACATTGCTCATGCAAATAAGCATTTGCTTTCGCATGCCTAAATATGCAGGGTCAAAACCAAAAACCGCAAAACAATCGCCCTGCGGGAATTAGTTCATGCTATACAGCACTATCCAGGGGCGCCACGAGGAGGCTTCCCATTGCCCCCATTCAACCGGGGGGCCGCGGGGGTCCCAGGCACTCTCACCGCCTGGAACCCACACAGCGGCACCCCGGAGGTGGAGGCTGGGGGGTGCAGGCGATCTCCCCAGCGTGGCCAGCGCCGGGAAGAGCCGCCCGCACACACCTCCCAAGATTAAAAACAGGCACTTACCTCAACGTCCATTGCGTTCTGCTATATGCGCATAACCTGGGCGCGACACATAAGGGGCGGACAGGCGCAAATAGCCTGCTCCAGGGCTCTCACCTCCTAAAACAAGCCACTCACTACCTGCCCTCAGAAAAAAGAAATGCAATGCTAACTACAATCAGAGAAAGAACATGTGTGCATCAACCAAGTGAACCTGACAAATCTGGCTTTGCAAATTTGGCCTATTGGCTAATCACGAGACATTGCTCATGCAAATAAGCATTTGCTTTCGCATGCCTAAATATGCAGGGTCAAAACCAAAAACCGCAAAACAATCGCCCTGCGGGAATTAGTTCATGCTATACAGCACTATCCAGGGGCGCCACGAGGAGGCTTCCCATTGCCCCCCCCATTGTTAATCTATAGTTATCTGGCTTGTAGACACTGCCATGTATCCACTTTTCTTATTTATCTTTGCTTCAAACACAATAGGGGGATGATAGCTGGGTGAGTTGTGTGCCCCCTCCACCACTACACCCTGAGGCTGGAGCCTCTCTTGTCTCTGCCGGGCCCTGGAAGGGGGCATATTTGCCATATGTTACGGTGACCATACGTCCCGCTTTACCCGGGACGCGTCCCGCCTTCGGGGGGCGCTGTCCCAGGCTGCATGTGGTCCCGGGAAATGTCCCGCTTTTAGCAGCGGAACGTCCCGGCCTCGGAACTCTGGCCACCGTACAATGAACTAGCCGCAGCGTCTACTAGACGCTGCGCTAGTTCATTCCCCGCAGCCCCGCTCTAGCCTGCATTGTCCTCCTCCGGCAGGCACAGGCAGAGCAGGGCTACGGGAAGATGGCGTCCGGAGGCGGAGCCCTGTACTCGAGACTATTTGTGTCTCCAGTACAGGGCTCCGCCTCCGGACGCCATCTTGCCGTAGCCCTGCTCTGCCTGTGAGAGGCTGAGCGGGAGATTGAAGATCGTCCAGGCCAGGGGGAGCTGCACACACCAGAGGTACCAGAGGCCGGCTGCGTGAGGGGACGTCTTCTGCCAGGTGAATAAATGCTTTTTCTTGCAGGTGAAGTGTTTGCCCACATTGTGTACATTTTGTACTGACATGTTTGCCCAAATTGTGTTCATTTTGTACTGACATGTTTGCCCGCATTGCGTTTATCTTGTACTGACATGTTTGCCCGCAGTGCGTTTATCTTGTACTGACATGTTTTCCCGCAGTGCGTTTATCTTGTACTGACATGTTTGCCCGCCGTGCGTTCATTTTGTACTGACATGTTGCCCAAATTGTGTTCATTTTGTACTGACATGTTTGCCCAAATTGTGTTTATTTTGTACTGACATGTTTGCCCGCAGTGCATTTATCTTGTACTGACATGTTTGCCCGCAGTGCGTTTATCTTGTACTGACATGTTTGCCCGCAGTGCGTTTATCTTGTACTGACATGTATGCCCGCAGTGCGTTTATCTTGTACTGACATGTTTTCCCGCAGTGCGTTTATCTTGTACTGACATGTTTGACCGCAGTGCGTTTATCTTGTACTGACATGTTTGCCCGCAGTGCGTTTATCTTGTACTGACATGTTTGCCCGCAGTGTGTTTATTTTGTACTGACATGTTTGCCCGCAGTGCGTTTATTTTGTGCTGACATGTTTGCCCGCAGTGCATTTATTTTGTGCTGACATGTTTGCCCGCAGTGCGTTTATTTTGTGCTGAAATGTTGCCCCCATTGCGTTTATTTTGTGCTGACATGTTTGCCCCCATTGCGTTTATTTTGTGCTGACATGTTTGCCCCCATTGCGTTTATTTTGTACTGACATGTTTGCCCCCATTGCGTTTATTTTATGCTGACATGTTGCCCGCAATGTGTTTATTTTGTGCTGAAATGTTGCCCGCAATGCGTTTATTTTGTGCTGAAATGTTGCCCGCAATGCGTTTATTTTGTGCTGACATGTTGCCCATTGCGTTTATTTTGTGGTGTCTGGGGTAACTGTTGCTGCATTTATTATTTAATGGTCATAGATGGCTATGTTTGCTGCTTTGGGGTTATGGCATACTATTAAATAGCATCACACAGTTTCTGCACACCTATGATGTGAATCCACGTTTGACCACATCACGGCGTAAACACTGCTTTCTTATGCCTCGCTGTTGCATCATTACGTTAGCTCCGCCCATAGAATGTCATGGCCACGCCCATTTTCACGCGCGCTGCAGACACCACATTTTTCAGCGGGGCGCGCTGAGCGCGCCGCACCCCCTATTTTTCGCCGCAGTCGCCCCCCCCCCCCCCCAATTCCCTGCGTCCCAGGTTGAGCCTACAAAAATCTGGTCACTGTACATATGTATACAGTACAAGGTGTGGCACAGGCACAAAAAGCCTGTTCAAAGATCTATTAAATTTTTTATGATTAAATTAAAATACTTAAGTTATAAAGTTGATAAACAATGGAGTCATAAAGGGAAAATTAGGAATAAAAATGGCACTAATGTATCCTGCATAATACTGATGCTTAAGCCACAAGTGGTTATTAATGCACATAATTATCAAGGTCTTTGGGGGTATCACTAACAGCAGGCCTGCCCACACTCATTATGGCCGACAAAAGGACCTTGCCTGCGCTTGCCCTCAATAAACATGGCCGCTGTCCTCCCCATTCAACCACATCCGCTCTCCGCCCTCCTCCTCAGACAATCGATGCTGAAAGCTGCGCCCTGCTCGCACCGATTGGTCCCAGCCAGGTGGACGAGCGCTCAGGTCTGTTCCATACATGGAAGCGGTGACGTCACCTCTCCCTCAGCCCCCCCGCCTCCGAGCACGAGGCGGAAAAGCTGCGCTCGGAACCGATTGAGGCGGCTGTCCTCGGCGCCCGAGGGCGGCGGCCATTTTATGGAAGCCCCGAATTTCATCAAAAGGTGGAAAAGCAGAGTCCAGCCCTTTCCTCTCCGGGAGAAACGCAACGGGAAATTCCTGGTGCGCTCCAGATTTCCAAAAATCCCCATCAATTCCTAGTGCTGGCGGCCTGTGCTGACTCCCATACAGGTAATAGCTCTATGTGCCCCATTATCAGAGGGCTTCTCAGGCTCCCCTCTCTAGACTGATTCCCTGCTCATAGTATTCCTTCATCTGGCCAGAGGTATGCAGATGGCCCACTGACAGGAAGAGCAATGAGATCCCCATCCTCTGATGAGTGTAGCTTGGTGACCAGCTTCTGTCATCTCTCTGGCTTCATCAGTGTGCAGAATTGATTGAGATGTGGGCGGTGCTCTCATTTTATTAATTCCATTTAGCATGGAGAAGTGTGCCAGGAATGGCTAAGTGGACCCCAGGGTCTTTTCTGGCCTTGGGGTGGCTGAAGATGAGCAGATGTCTCATTGACAATTGCGGTGGTTTGAGCTTCTGGCAGTCCTTGATGGTGTTGTCACTGTTTAACACGTATCACCTGTCATTCATTGAGTGGACAAACGGCGATCTCCATCTGTAAAAATCGCAGAGCTAGTGTGGTTTAGGTGACGCAGCGGGAAACCTCATAGGCAACAGTTTGGCAGTCACAGCACCCTCTATGCGCATATAGTGTGTTTACCACTTCACACATGCTTGTCTGGTGCTACGTGATACAGGCACTCGGTAACCGGGGTGATAGCGGAAGATGCCAGAAGTCACGCCATTGGGACAGGTGAGAATTTTTACACAGCACGGAGTGCGGGTGACAGACATTTTTACACCGGGGGGACAGTGGCCGGGATCCATCATGTCCGTCAATCGTCGCTATATCGAGCGCATTACTGCCCCCACACCCGATCGACCACATCAGACTGTGTTATTCTGGTGCTAGTCTAGGAGATCCAGCAGGAAACTTCCTAGGGAACAGCTCCCCAATCACAGCCTATTCTGCAGCATGAAACGTTGTGATTGGTTGAAAAGTGTGGGCGTAGTTTACTACAGCCTATCGGAAACCTAGCAGTTCCAGAGGGTGCCATCCACCCAATCACGTTAGTTGAATTTCCCGATGAGGTTTCCTGCTGGGTCCCCTAAAGTAGACAAGCGCCGTTCTAGCACGCTCAAATGATACATTCAACGATTTTGGCCCCAAATCAGATCATTGATTGGGCATGTTTTATTTTATTTTTTTGGCTCTGATTTTCATGCGATTCGATAAAATTATCTAATCGGATGGTCGATCAGGCCGTAACATCGCTAGGTTCAACCAACGTCTGATGGTATATACTCTGGCTAAAGTTAAGTACTCACATGAACCTACTTAAGTTTGATTGGCCCTACTTCCAGCATTCCAGCTACATGGAATTTCCATTTAATTTTCATGCAAGTCAAATGTATAAGAACCTGTTTGTTCATTCCCATTGCTAAGCAGCATAGACTGTCCTATGGTGAGAGGAGGAGAGACAGTAGAAGGCGAGTCACTGTGGGGAAACAGGATCTGGCCAAAAACCTACTGCACTGAAGAGGAAGGTGCTATGGCCTGGGTGCACCTGTACTCAGAGTAGACTGTCACCTGTCGTATTCACAAATGATCGTTGTGGCAACAAATCTGTCTATATGTTGCTTAATATTTATGTTGTGTATGCTGATTGGGATTCACATTGTCAAAAACCTACGCTGTTTTTGCCTTAAGCATGAGCATCAGCTTAGTCAATTGGGCATATTGGGGTCTGAACCCTTTTATAGCAGTGATTATAAATGGATGGTAACTTGAAATAAATTTCAGAACACGGTATTTGATTTTATATAAAAAATGTATTTGCTTATGTTATAGCAGATATAAAAAAAATATGTATAGTTCCAAGTAGCTTTTCCATCTAAGAATATTCCATCCAATGAGGCCTTTATAGTGAAGCAAACATAAATCCAGGGCTGTGGAGTTGGATGAAAGATCATCCGTCTCCTCAGTTTAGGAAACCTCCAACTCCGACTGCAACTTCGACTCCAGGTAACCGAAATTGCTCAGACTCCCTAGTCTAATACTTACCAGGGCTGTGGAGTTGGTGCAGAAATCATCCGACTCCTTAGTTTATGAAGCCACCGACCCTTTGACTCCGACTCTAGAGCCCTGCATAAAACGTCTTAAGTACATATAAAAAAAAAGTCTTAATAATTGCACAATGTGGAATAGAATTAAGAACAGTTGAAACAAAGCTAGTAGCCGTGTCAAAACCCGGGCTGTGGAGTCGGTACAAAAATCTTCCAACTCCGACTCCTCGGTTTATGAAACCATGACTCCGACTCCAGGTACCCAAAATGGCTCCGACTCCTTAGTCTAATACTTAACAGGGCTGTGGATTTTGTACAAAAATCATCTGACTCCGACTCCTCAGTTTATGAAATCAACGACTCCAACTTCGACTCCGGGTGCCCAAAATTGCTCCAACTCTGACTCCACAGCCCTGGTCAAAACTCAAAGTACCGTAATCTTCATGAAATGTAATCAGTAATATTCTTAAATAAAACATGCTTGAAAATATATATCTTTAAAGGCAAGGCTGGGTGTTTGTCCCCAGGCTATTCATTGTATCCATTGAATAATGCTTGATTCTTGGTTCTATACTGATAGTAATAAATGACTATTATAAAAATGACAGACAAATCATATCTACCAGAACTTCATGCCAACATCTTAACAGAATGTAAGGCTTTACAAAGTTAATACAATAAATCACCAAATGAATAAAGGGAATCTGAAGTGAAAGATGATTTGTATATGTAGTACAGCTAAGAAATAGAACATTAGCTGCACAGATACGAGTCTCATAGTGTTTCCAATACAGGAATACTTAAACTTCAGTTGTTATCTCTATGCAAAAGAGCTTCTCTGAGCTTTCCAATCAAACTTGGGTCAGCTACAGTGCTGTTTTATAAAGCACTTATCTAGACCTGACTCTCACTGTTTCTTGCTTGTTTAAGGCTTTACTGCCTGGAAGTTCAAACGGTCATTAGCTCTGCTCTGTTTCAGCATTTAAAATACAGAGTGTAATAATTTGTGAACTGCAGATATTAGAGAATGATGCAATGTTATAAAAAAGCTACATAACTGAACATACAAATATGAGACTCTTTTTCTTTGGTACTAATGTTCTATTAATTATCAATACTACACGTACAATTCATCATATAAGTTTTCTTTCCGCTTCAGTGCCACTTTATAAGCATATTCCCCCTTCTTTATCTCTTCAGTGGAACCAACATGTGGAAAGGCAGCTTCTTCAGGCTCGTAGCTGGCTAGATGTTTTTCAGAAGAGATCCAGGCTTGATGTGAGAGCCATGGGCCTTAGCTCCTATATTTATACCCAGTCTCTTCAATATGACTGACTAATTTTGGAATTTCTCATAATCTCTGGTCCTGATTGGCTGAAATTTCCTTGCGTCAATCCGGTTTCCTGGAATGTAATTTATGCTAGCATTTTATCTTGTTTTGATATTCTGGCATTTGACATTTTACACTATCTGTGGTAAATGACGTCTTTTGACATGATTTGATGTCCATTCATTAGCACTTTACATCCTGGCCTGTTTGATTAGAATAATGTCATCTAATATTTAGACTCCTTCCCCACCATATCTAGGATTTCATGACTTGCTTATATTTTTCTCTACAAATTATTTTGGAATGTGTCTTTCTTTTTAGAAGGTCATTTTGGCTTAATTAAACTATCTTCTGTCCCAAATCACAAAAGTACATTTACACGGAGGCAAATATATAACTATAACTCAATAAAAATAGGTGCTTATTATAAATTCGATCATTTAAATCCATTATATTTGTCTTTTATAAAATAATGAATGGTAATTGTCTGTAATATTGAATACACATGCACACAATTTCTTCTGTCCCCAGGTGGCTCTGTCAGCCTAATTTTATAAGAAAATAGAATTTAACACTTATTATTTTGAATTCCAGTCTGTATTTGGCCTTGTATGTGTCTGCATGTCTTATCTCATTGAAATTATAAACCATCTTGCCTGTAGCTGAGGTGTTTTGAACTTCTGGTTTGTTGACTTATATTTAAAATGTATTTTTACTGCTACAAATATATATTTAACATAATTTAAAATCATTATTTCACTCTTTATAATGAATGTATTAATTATAATATCTCTCAGCAATACAGAATGGCATAGATGCTTCTCACTAATATAAGACATAACAAAAACAATGGTTGCTTTTGGTGGGAATATGACCTTTGCATATATGTGAGAAAATTCTCTGTCTCTCCTTGAAATATCAACAAAATGTCTTTGGATATTCCTGTAAGTTTCATAGCCTGGAATGACAGGCTTCTATATACTGGAAGGTCCCAGAGCAACATTTAAAGAAGTACCCTAACTGTACTGATGTTTAAAACAGGGCTGTGGAGTCGGGCAATTTTGGGTGCCTGGAGTCGGAGTCGGAAAAAAATGCACCGACTCCTAATGAATTTGTAACTGTAATTAAAATAGAAAATATGATAAAATGTTCTATTTCTCAGATAATAGTCATTAAAAATAATGTATATATACAGTAATAGCTGTGCTTAGTCCACAAAAATGAAATAAACCAATCAAAATTAGTTACTTGTGCTGCTTCAATAAAGCAGTCCCCGTATTTTTAACGTCAGATATACGTATCCGATTGTGACTGTATATATGATGTGTACACAGGAATCTCTTATAAATACTAAATAGCATCTATGCTGTAAGAATAAAGCCTGATGTGTAGCTGTGTCACTAATAGAGATGGTCAATGAGATGGAAATAATTCTGCACTGATGCTGATTTATGCAAATGTATGCACTCCCTTTGCTGATGAAATCAAATAATTTGATATGTTGTTAAAATTTGGTTTGGTGACTACAAATTAAAGGGTACCTGAGACGGATGAAAAGTATAGTTTTATACATACCTGGGGCTTCCTCCAGCCCCCTTCAGGCTAATCAGTCCCTTGCTGTCCTCCACCACCCGGATCTTCTGCTATGAGTCCTGGTAATTCAGCCAGTCAGCGCTGTCTGGCCGCATGCCGCTCCCACAGCCAGGAACATTCTGCACCTGCGCAATAGTGCTGCACAGGTGTAGTATGCTCCTGGCGGCGGAGTGTGTGCATGCGCACTACGCCCGACTGGCTCAAGTACCTGGACTCATAGCAGAAGATCCAGGTGGTGGAGGAGGACAACGAGGGACTGATTATCCTGAAGGCGGCTGGAGGAAGCCCCAGATATGTATAAAACTTTAATTTCATCTGTCTCAGGTTTACTTTGTTACACAGTAGTACTATACTCTACATATGCACTCCCCACAGAGCTGCAGGGAATCCACTGAGAATGCTGTGCACATTGAACACAGAGGTGTTGTCTGTCACCCATAAACCTGGTTCAGATTGTGCATGAAGAATGTGTAATAGAGGAAGAATCTCATCATTCCCCTGCAGAGTACCTGCACATCATTCTTACATGTACCCACACTTACATTGCCTAGGGCCTGATAGATGTTCTTTGTTCCGGTTTGTACCTTTTACAAGTACTCTTACCAAGGACTAGTTTTAGTCTAAAGGGAATAAATATAGTAGTCTACATATCCTTCTCACTTCAGTTGTCTTGTAAAATTCCTAAGCGTTGGCAGTTAAGAGACAAATTTCATGTTACATACTTTTAATCAACAAAATTGTAATATGCAAATTAGAGGAGTCGAGGAGTCGGAGTCGGTGGAATCCTAAACTGAGGAGTCGGAGTCGGTGGATTTTTGGACCGACTTCACAGCCCTGGTTTTTAAACTTTAAAAACCTGTATTTTGCTTAGCACATTTAAAAACATATAACTAATTGAAAAATACAGATGCCAGTATTTTCTACATACAAACAGGAATTTTTGACAAAATGATTTATGTATCTGTCCATTGATGTCTGATCACACTGTTTGATCAGTAGATTGATTCAGCAATCAGACTGCAACTTGTTGCCACCTAAAGGCTTGTACAGACATTAGATTACTGACCCCTAAAAGCAGTTATGATGAAAAGAGGTGACAGTCTAATGTCATCTTATCCCTCATTGCATTCAGCTGAGGGTCAATAATAGCAGTAGCAGTGTTGTTTTTTTATTTCCCTTGTAGTTGGCCTCCCCACCCAACCATAGTACACCTTGTGTTTCTTAACTTATAAATGCATGGGTGTCTATCCTGAGACCTCTTGGTAAATGTTAGTGGACCTGAACTCTTGTACAGAACAGAAGGAACACATAGAGAAATGCACCATGTATGTATTTAGAGAGTTTAGCCAGTCTAATTCCCCCTCATCTGTGACTAATCACAACTGTAGTTTGTTCTTGCAGCTGTGTCAGCTCAGGAATCTTGGCAGAGCAGCTAATTTGTAAAACACAAGGTGTTAACCCTATGTCCATTAAAGCAGGAAGTAGACACTGCAGATTTATTGCAGGATTTGTATCGGCTGTAACAATCACTCTGCGACTGCCCAACGTCAATTGGCGGCTGCAGAGTGGCTCCCCAAGGACCACCTAATGCCGATTGATGTCAAGTCCTGGGGGTGGAGATTAGCAGGGATTGCGCATCCCCGTTGAGTTATGAAGCTCCGCTCCGTAAACAGCCTGCCAACCGTAATTGGAGCTGGCAGGCTGTTCAGAGAGAACAAAAAATGGCCAAAATGTCTTGTACAGTGCTGCAATCTAGTGCAATGCTGTACGGGGACAGCTATGTCACTGAGCTGTCCCCAGGAGAGGCTCACAAACAGATTCCTCTCATAGGCTGATGCCTATGAGAGGAGATCATGCTGATTAGCTCTGGGAGGTGGTAGGGGGGGGGGGGGGGGGGGAGGGGGAGAAAGGCAAGAGAGAGGGAAAAAAGTGTTTTTGTTTCAAAAGAAAAACAAAAACATAAAAATTATTAATTTTAAAAATTACAAATCGCAGCAGCAAGCTCTGTTGGTGGCAAGAGAAGGAGGGCAAATTAATTTGTGTGCCAAGTTGTACGGCCGTGCAGCACACTGCAGTGTGCTAAATTGTAAAAAATTTGCCTGGTCACTAGGGGGTGTAAGCCTGTGGTCCTCAAGCAGTTAAAGAGACTCTGCAGCTACTTAAAGAGGACCGGAGACGAAGCACCCTCATGTATTTTACCTTATAAATCAGTGGAAACATGACAGTAATCACCGAATCTGCTCTTTGTTTCATTGTTCTCTGTTTAATCTAACTGTTATCAGCCCGGATAAGAATCCATGAGTGAGCATTCAGTCTGGCTTTGCTATGGAATGATTATAGCTGAGTCTGTGTTCTCTGGTGTCTTTTCAAGCCCAAGCCTGCCCCCTTGTGGCTCTGCTATAATGACTCAGCTAAAATCATTCCCGGCAAAGCCAGACTGAATGCTCAGTCCGGGATTTTTATCACAGCTGATAACAGACACTTTTAGCAGTGAGGATGAAACAGAGAGCAGGGTAGGTGTTTTCTCTAATGTTCCCACTGATATATATGGTAAAATACATGAGGGTGCTTCGTCTCTGGTTCACTTTAAAAAAAACTGCTTTTTACCTCTTATTTATGGTAGGCATGTTTGCCCCTGTTAAAACGCCCGCTATCCCACGGCAGAAATATTTTGTTTTCAAATATTTTTTACCCCCCAAATCCCCTGTGCAAAATCCACGATTTTCTTGGTCGTGGATTTTGCTGCCCAGGGAGGCAGAGCTTTCAGCTGCAACTCTGCCTCCATGCACGTTAATCAGCGCGCATCTCCGCCTTTCCCTGCCCCTCTCAGTGAAGGAAGACTGAGAGGGGCAGGGAGAGGCGGTGATCAGCGCTGATAGACGCGTGTAGAGGCAGATCTGCAGCCAAAAGCTCTGCCTCTACAGGAAGCGATCCCGAGTGTGCTCCAGGGGATTTGGAGGGTAAAAAACCCTTGTTCTGCCGCAGGATAGCGGCGCTTTAACAGGTGCAAACATGCCTAACCTAAATAAAAGGTGAAAAGCCGTTTTTAAATTGGCTTCAGGCTCTCTTTAAAGGTTATCATGTTGCGGCTTATCTTTTAGAGCTGGTTATTATGTTGCTGTTTATCTTTTAGAGCAGAGAGGAAGTACTGAGTTCAGGTCGGCTTTTAGGTAACGGCTGTTTTTTTGGTTTTCATGCCTGACTATTATTTTTGTCAGTAGATGACTGTAAGATGACCAAAGACATATTTGTGTGGTATTGGCCATAACAACATTCTTGGCTTACCACCTGCTGAACAATCTTTCGTTCATACTGCACAATGAAGGAATTTTGATGCGCCAATTTTTTGCCTAATGTTACCACCTTCATGTAGTATACTTTGCCTACACAGTCTGTTCATAGTATTTAACCTGTTGACCCTCATACTACATGGAAATGGTAAAACTGGCCAATCAGAATTGGATATTTCTATTAATTTTGATTGGCTAATCAGTGAGCAAATTTACTATCCCCCGTGTAGTATAAGAGCTTACCTACACAATCTGTTTTAAGTGATCAAAATCTGTTGACCCTCACACTTACATGGAAGTGGAAAAATTGGCCAATCAAAATTGAAGGTGTGAACCAGGCTTAAAGAGAGTCTGAAGCGAGAATAGATCTCGCTTCAGACCTCATAGCTAGCAGGGGCATGCGTGCCCCTGCTAAAACGCCGCTATAGCGTGGCTTAACGGGGGTCCCTGTCCCCCCCAAACCCCCTCCGTGCAGCGGGGGAGCGCTTCCTGGTTGGGGCAGGGCTAACCGCCGCAGCCCTGCCCCATGCGCGTCTGTCAGACGCGTATCTCCGCCTCTCCCCCGCCCCTCTGTCTTCCTTCACTGAGAGGGGCGGGGGAGAGGCGGCGATGCGCGTCTGATAGACGCGCTGGGAGGCAGGGCTGCAGCCGTTAGCCCTGCCTCCAGGAAGAAGATCACCAGCGACCATTTTACGACCAACTTTTGCGGGGGGTGGGTTGGGGGTGAAGGGACCCCCGTTAAGCCGCGGGATAGTGCCCCTGCTATATATAAGACCTGAAGCGAGATTTAGTCTCGCTTCAGTGTCTCTTTAAGTCATATACCCAGTTTACCTGCAAGTATTCTTTCAGCCAAGGAATGAGGGAATGTCAACAAAAAGCTCAGTACAGGGACTGAATCATAGTTACATAGTTATTTTGGTTGAAAAAAGACATACGTCCATCGAGTTCAACCAGTATAAAGTACAACACCAGCCTGCTCCCTCACATATCCCTGTTGATCCAGAGGAAGGCGAAAAAACCCTTACAAGGCATGGTCCAATTAGCCCCTAAAGGGAAAAATTCCTTCCCGACTCCAGATGGCAATCAGATAAAATCCCTGGATCAACATCATTAGGCATTACCTAGTAATTGTAGCCATGGATGTCTTTCAACGCAAGGAAAGCATCTAAGCCCCCTTTAAATGCAGGTATAGAGTTTGCCATAACGACTTCCTGTGGCAATGCATTCCACATCTTAATCACTCTTACTGTAAAGAACCCTTTCCTAAATAAATGGCTAAAACGTTTTTCCTCCATGCGCAGATCATGTCCTCTAGTCCTTTGAGAAGGCCTAGGGACAAAAAGCTCATCCGCCAAGGTATTATATTGCCCTCTGATGTATTTATACATGTTAATTAGATCCCCTCTAAGGCGTCTTTTCTCTAGACTAAATAAACCCAGTTTATCTAACCTTTCTCGATAAGTGAGACCTTCCATCCCACGCATCAATTTTGTTGCTCGTCTCTGCACCTGCTCTAAAACTGCAATATCTTTTTTGTAATGTGGTGCCCAGAACTGAATTCCATATTCCAGATGTGGCCTTACTAGAGAGTTAAACAGGGGCAATATTATGCTAGCATCTCGAGTTTTTATTTCCCTTTTAATGCATCCCAAAATTTTGTTAGCTTTAGCTGCAGCTGCTTGGCATTGAGTACGATTATTTAACTTGTTGTCAATGAGTACTCCTAAGTCCTTCTCCAAGTTTGATGTCCCCAACTGTATCCCATTTATTTTGTATGGTGCTAGACCATTAGTACGTCCAAAATGCATGACCTTACATTTGTCAACATTGAATTTCATCTGCCATGTATGTGCCCATATAGCCATCCTATCCAGATCCTGTTGCAATATGACACTATCTTCCTGAGAGTTAATGATTCTGCACAATTTTGTATCATCTGCAAAAATAGCAACATTGCTCACTACTGCATCTACTAGGTCATTAATAAATAAATTGAAGAGCACTGGACCCAGAACAGACCCCTGTGGGACCCCACTGCTAACAGTCTCCCATTTTGAGTATGATCCATTGACCACAACTCTTTGTTTTCTGTCCATTAGCCAGTTCCCTATCCATGAACACAGACTCTTCCCCAGTCCTTGCATCCTCAACTTTTGCACCAGACTTTTGTGGGGAACAGTGTCGAAGGCCTTTGCAAAGTCCAAGTATATCACATCTACAGCATTCCCAATATCCATATTAGCATTCACTACCTCATAAAAGCTGAGCATGTTAGTCAAACAGGACCTGTCTTTAGTAAACCCATGTTGATGCTGAGAAATAAGATTATTTTCTACTATGAAGTCATGTATAGTATCTCTTAGTAACCCCTCAAATAGTTTGCATACAACTGATGTTAAACTTACAGGTCTATAATTTCCTGGATCTGATTTTTTTGCCCTTCTTAAATAATGGGAAAACGTGGGCTGTACGCCAATCCACTGGGACTCTGCCAGTTGCAAGAGAGTCACAAAAGATAAGATAAAGGGGTTTAGCTATAACTGAACTTAATTCCCTTAGGACCCGAGGATGCATGCCATCCGGGCCAGGTGCCTTGTCTATTTTTAATTTATTTAGTCTTGCCTTCACTTCTTCCTGCGTTAAGTATTTACACAAGGAGATGGTGTAGGAACCAATCCTGCCATGATTTTATGGATATTCAAAAAGAGCCATGAACCTCTCATTGCATATCAACCATAATATCAGGGCTGTAGAATCAGAGTTCGAGTCAAGGAGTCAGAGCCGGTGCAAATTTTGTGTACCTGTAGTCAGAGATGGAGTCGGATGATTTTTGTACTGACTCCACAGCCCTGCATGATATACAGATAACACTGATCCATTTTTTGTGCAGATTTGTCTTTGGATATCTATTAAAAATGAGGATTGAGTGAGCATCATGTATCCATGACAACTCACTAGCAGTGAAGTCTGTTCACCCGTACGTTAGCACAGCACCAGCTGGAGTACGTCGCTTGAACCTCCTGTCAGAGTAAACATCGCTCTGCACTGTCTGTGGCTCAGTCTGCAGATGGTAGCCTCAAGTTGCAACTGAGCCTTATTTCACTAAATAAAAACACCACGCATTACCATACACCATCATCAGTGATGGGGAGGGTGACCTATCATTCTCGCATATCTTTTGTGGCAGCCTTTTGGAGTAATATGTTGAACTCTATGATTTTAGGGCTTCTGTGTCACTCTCTGCACTTATCCTTTGAAATTAGTCTTAAGGGGCCCATACACTGAGCCGATTAGCGGCTGATCGATTGACCGATCAATCTGCGGGCCCGATTTCGATCGATTTCAATCGATCTGACATGCTGGAAAATCTAGAGGTGGCCATACACTTATAGATTTGCAGCAGATTCGACCATCAGATAGATTTCTGGCAGATGCCTGTCAAGTCGAATCTGACAGGAATCTGTCTGATGTGAGCCACACACTAGGAACAGATTTCCAATAGATTTCAGAACGAAATATATTGAAAATCTATTGGAAATCGATCTAAATGCATTATTGGATCATTAGATCCAATGCAACTCTATGGGCCATCGATCTGCTGCCAGCGGCAGATCGACCCAGATTTTCCATCCTGTCAGACAGATGAAATCAATCGAAATCGGCTGCAAATCGATCGAATGGGGAATTTAAAAGAATCGATTTCTGATCAATCGATTGATTCTATAGAATCGATCAATGGATCGATGGCTGAAATCGACCAGTGTATGGGCCCCTTAAGTTGATCTGTTGAGATTTCTTATCATTTTGCATTGGACCTAATGGAAATCTGATGGCAAAAAAATGCCATCAGATCGATTTTCAATAGATTTCATACTGAAATCTATTGGAAATCTGTTCCTAGTAAAAAATGTTCCTAGACACATCGGATAGATCAGAAATCTATCTGCTGATCCATCTGCTGCTAATCTAACGAGTGTATGGCCATCTCTACCCCATAGTAACTCCTTGGCGATTACTTGTCGTGCTGCATGAGTGTATCTGTGGTTTTTTTTGTTGTTGTTTTTTTTTTCCAAATTAAACTCGAGATAACTTAATGATAAGTGAGTTGATGAGTGTAAGTTCATCTATCCTTTGTGTCTCCCAAGAAGACTAGCTGAAAAGTAAGTTTAAAGGGAACCGGAGGTGAGAGGGATATGGAGGCTGACATGTTGATTTCCTTTTAAACAATACACATTGCCTGGCTGTCCTGCTGATCCTCTTCCTCTAAAACTTTTTACCATAGACCCTAAACAAGAATGCAGATCAGATGTCTATGGCCAGTCTGACAAGATTAGCTGCATGATTGTTTCAGGTGTGTGATTTAGACCCTAGTAGTGACCAGAAAGATCAGCAGGACTGCCAGGCAACTGGTATTGTTTAAAAGGACATAAATATGGCACCTTCCATAGGTCTCACACCTCAGGTTCCTTTTAAGTCATAACCAAAATGCTTAATATACCTACTATTCATTGGTTCCACCTCAAAACATTGGCCTTAAACTGTGACTATAGTGGCAGTAGGCTATGGCTGTGGTAGGGATTAAATTATGAGCTCCTTTGAGGGACGTGACTATTTATTCTGTAAAAGTTGCAGAATAAGTCAGCACTAAATAAATAAGCACTAATGAAAATAAAATTGGGGATCATGGGCCAACGCATTCCCCTCTCTGACACACAGGTACAAAATCCCCTAGTGGACACTTGTACTTGTAGTGACAGGATTTCACCATGGGAGAATGCTGGAACCCCATCTACATCTCATTAGGTGGACACTTGTACCTGTAGTGATAGGATTTCACCATGGGAGAATGCTGGAACCCCATCTACATCTCATTAGGTGGACACTTGTGCCTGTAGTGATAGGATTTCACCATGGGAAAATGCTGGAACCCCATCTACATCTCATTAGGTGGACACTTGTGCCTGTAGTGATAGGATTTCACCATGGGAAAATGCTGGAACCCCATCTACATCTCATTAGGTGGACACTTGTGCCTGTAGTGATAGGATTTCACCATGGGAGAATGCTGGAACCCCATCTACATCTTATTAGGTAACATAGTCTAGTTGGCTGAGGGAGGCAGTAGTCCATGGCTCCTGATCTTGTGTAAATATCTTAGATGTAGCTTTCAGTTTATGTTGTGTCTAGTCTTGGGAAAGCAAAAGGGTTCATGAACATCTTAGGCTTACCCAGAGAGGTTGAACTCAAAGGGCTTGATTCACAAAGCGGTGCTAACAGTTAGCACGCTGGTGAAAAGCCCTTAATCACGCCTAAACTCAGTTTAGGTGTGATAAGTTTAGGCGTGATAACTATAGCACCAACTGGGTTAGCACTGCAGTGCACAGCTGCAAAAGTTTTGCGCTAACAAAGTCTGGTGCACTTCGCATACAGTTTAATGGCGCTGCTTTGCGTGCGGGACTTTGCGCGCGATCTAAACTTATCACGCCTAAACTGGCTTTTCACCAGCGTGGTGAAATGGTTATCACGCCTAAAGTCTCTAACTAGGTTAGCACCGCTTTGTGAATCGAGCCCCAGGTCTCTTCTAGAGTTGTGACTAATGACTGTGTGTGCAGTGCTGTGTATAATGGCTTTTAGTAGGTTGTTAAATTGCAAAGATGTTTTTGTTTATAATATCAATCACATTAACCAGCCTGGCGTTCTATTAAGATCGCCAGGCTGGCGACCGGACGTTTTTTTTTTTTTTAATAAAAAAAAAACTATTGCATGCAGCCAACTGAAAGTTGGCTGCATGAAAGCCCACTAGAGGGCGCTCCTAATGCGTACTTCTGATCGCCTCAGGCGATCAGAAGTAACAAGAAAGGCCGCGATGAGCGGCCCTTCTTGTTATGCTTTTCTCGTCGCCATGGCGACGAGCGGAGTGACGTCATGGACGTCAGCCGACGTCCTGACGTCAGCCGCCTCCGATCAAGCCCTTAGCGCTGGCCTGAACTGTTTGGTTGCTGTGCAGGGCTCGGGCGGCTGGGGGGACCCTCTTTCGCCGCTGCACGCGGCGGATCGCTGCGGCGACGATCAGGTAGCACACGCGGCGGGCAAAGTGCCGGCTGCGTGTGCTCCTTTTTATTTGATAAAAATCAGCCCAGCAGGGCCTGAGTGGCAGCCTCCGACAGTAATGGACGAGCTGAGCTCGTCCATACCGCCCGGCTGGCTAATGCAATAATTGAGACTAAGGCCTCGTTCACATTGTCCAATGCAGATGGCCGTGCAATCGGAATGCAACGTGTGCGAACGAACGCCATCTACGCCGCTTTGGGTTAAGCTGCTGATCTTATTCACCGCAGTGAATGGATTAGTTGTGCACTTTGCCAAAGAATACGTGCAGCAGTGTGACAGCGTGTTGTGCTTGCATGTAGTCTACACCAGACAGTGCAGTCTGTGCACTTCTTATGTTCTTGCTGATCGCAAGATGTGCAGTGTGAACGAGGCCTTAAAAGTTCTATGATGAGAACAAATTTAGATTGTTAATGACTTTGGCAATTAGTGGATAGCAATTTTGCTAACAAATGAACACCTGTGGGATGATTTCAGGTTTTGTCAGTCTAGCTGGACAGTGCGCTATGCACAGATGAAAGCTGTGTTCCGTGACAGCCAGTGGATGCAAATGAAGGTCATGTGGTGAACCTGCAGTAAATTTGTAGTTTTCAGTACAGCGGCCTCCAGGATTACTACGAGGTGATTCTCATGCCGGTTTGAGCGGTGTAGAGATTACTGACAAGTCTTCAGGCAAGTTAAACATTCAGGAAACCAGCATATAGCACAACGCAGAACAAATTCAGCTGTGTAAGGAAAATACCTCATGCTAATTGTGGGATATCTGGCCATGGAGCATGTTCAGAGAGTTGTGATTAGTTATTCATACTTTAAATGGTTTAAAATGGAAGCTCAAGAATTGGCTTTGGGTCTATTCCTCTCTGAATTCCTTTGGTTAAGATGCCCATGTCGGCAATTTCGGGGGGGGATGGAGTGCAGAGCAGGACACAGAGGTGTGTAATTTACCATCTAACATGCCTCTGTGTCCCAATTGCTCTGCCAACTCCACCTTGGGTACACTTTAAAGGAGTACTGTAGTAGGGGAAAAAGAGTTGAACTTACCGGGGCTTCTAATGGACCCCGCAGACATTCTGTGCCGCGCAGCCACTCACTGATGCTCCTGTCCCCGCCTCCAGTTCACTTCGGGAATTTCCGATTTTAAAGTCGGAAAACCACTTCACCTGCATGGCCATGGCCTCCCTCCTGCTGACTTCAACAGGAGTGCATTGTGCAGGTCCATTACAGTCTGTGCAGGCGCAGTGGTTTTCCGACTTAAAAGTTGGAAATTCCAGAAGTGAACTGGAGGGGGCCCAGAGCATCGGTGAGTGGCTGCACGGGCGCAGGATGCCTGCGGGGGACCATTAGAAGCCCCGGGTAAGTTCAACTCTCTCTCCCCCGACCCTCCTACACTAGTCCTTTAAGGCTTTGTTCACATCTAAAATCGAAATCACTGGCAGCAGCGAGCCGTTTTCCCCCCCTCCCGGCGCTCCACTGCGTGCTGCGATTTTGTGCAAAGAGCTTTTGCAGAGCGATTCAGTTTTTTCACTTCCTGACATTTTGCGTTTTCCCTATACCTTCCCTTGTAGCAAAATAGCCCCGAAAATGGTACATGAAGCCCTTTTGTGAACAGAAAGCAGAGGAAACGTGCTGATGTGAACTATCCCATAAGGATTCATTGCACAAGGTATTTTAGAGGCGTTTTTCAAAGTCGCCGGCGCTCAAAAAAAAAGCGCAAGACGCCCTAGGTGTGAACAAGCCCTAAATTTATGTTTTAGATTTTGGCCCTTTACGTGATTGAGTTTTAAATCCTTGTATTAGTTAGTATATTCAAAATGAATTCTGAGTCAGAGACACCATAAAGCTGAAGAACTGGAGTTGAGTGATTTATGTATGGTCACCACAGCCCTGGGTGATACTCGATCCTGTTGGTTTGTTCTTGACCTGATTGGTTCCTTACTCTGCAGTTTAATTTGGCTTAAAGCGGACCCAAACTCTTGCACAGCACACAATAAAAAAGTCTTCACAGTTGCTAAGAAATTCACTGCTACCGATTCTGTGTGTTTAGGGAGATCATCCTGTCTAATAAGTTGTTATCAGCAAGTGTAAATCAGGTCTGTGAGCAGTGCTATGGCTCTCTGATAAGTAATTTTTTTTTTTTTTTTTGCATTTCCATAAATTGAAATGACAACATTTTTCCCCCCCTAAAGGTTATCATGCAGTGACTTATCTTTAAAAGCAAGAGAGGAAGTTCTGAGCTTAGTTCCACTGTAAAGAGACACAGTAGTCACATATACCTTATACAGTTGCGTATAAGCAAAATTTTTCAGCTTAAAAAATGTTCTGAACAGTTACCCCCTCGGATTGTATGCGAGTCAATGGAGCAGAACGGATGGTGGAGAAGGTTCTCTACTGGCAGAGGAGCATAAGGATTGTGCACTAGTGATCTTGCTCTTGCCAGCTGGCTCCCTGCTGTGTCCATGCTCCCCATCCCCTGCAATATGGTGTGCAGAGTGCACTGCTCAAGACTACCTGTGTCCCTTGCCTTGTGGAGCAGAGCGTGCAAGCAATGTGTCAGTGGTGCAATGATAAAGGATTATTCCTGTGTGGCAATCACTGTGCCTCATATCTATAATGCCATCTAGTGGCATCTTGAGGCACAGCTGTATCATTCTTGGGGCACTTCTGGCTGTGGGGAGGGGGGCTGACTAGTACTGGGGGCACACCTGGCTACTGTGGAGGGGGCTACAATGGGGAGGGGGCTTATATGCAAGTCAATACATTTCTCCTGGTTTCTGAGGGAACAGTGGTTACCTTGGCTTATACGTGGGTCGGTTTATATGCGAGTATACACGGTAATAGAATGCAGTAAAGTATTCAGGATACCCACTTTTACAGTTTTATTTTTTTTGTTTTGGTTTCAGCATCAGAACATCAAACATCCTTTTCACATAAGATTTTTTTTTTTACAAGAGTAATCATGTATACACACAAAACAATGTAAATTGGCCCACACAATGGGTCTGGGCTGTACAGGTCACATCCTATGTTTTTTATATTTCTATACATTCAATGTAGCCCTTCCCTCCCAGTGATGTTTAGCCTAGGCTGTTTAGGTATTTGAAATCCCCCCCCCCCTCCCCCAACTCCCAAGCCATCTGGAAATCCAAGTTTACCAACCAAATTAGTACTCTCAGTAAACAAACATTCTGCGGAGATCATCTTTCTAAATCAGGGTGAAATATTATACAATGGGCAAACACTGACTAAGTCATTTATAAATGAATGCTGTACAAAATTAACAGGCTTATTCATTACTTTATTTTCAGTTCTTCTTTCTTTTTAATTTTGTTTACATTAGCTAATTAGGTTTTCACTTGCTGTGCTGATGTAATTGTGGCTGGTTATTGTTGCATTATACTCTTTCACTTTTAACTACTTTGCAAGTTTTTTCCTTTTTTTTTTTTGGAGGGGGGGGGGGGGGGGGGGGAGAGATTTGCTTCCCTGTGATCATTCACTTCAGTGCTTGTACAGTACTAACAGTTGAGGAGTATTTACCAAATGCAACATTTGTGCTTCTTTTACAAGTATAAAGGATCTGTTTTTGCTCTTGCAGAACAGAGAAATTGCTGTAGGTGTGGTAGATTTGGCCTTTGAAAACAGAATTTGAATGTCTAATTTGTAAGTTGAGGTTCGTTAACTGAGAAAATGTATGTAAATGAATTGAAATTGGCTTATGCTGGGAATACACAGCTCGATTTTCTCGCTTGACCATCTCACCAATCGATGGGCGATTCTCTTATCTTCTGCTCGTTTTTCTTATCTTTTTTCCATTGTCCTCTATGCGAAACGATCGGGCGGGAAATCGGACGTGTCGGAAATTGTCTATCGAGCAATCTAAATGGCTCAGAATCTAATGCTGGGCATACACGGCCCAGATTCTTCTTATCAATCGAGCTGGTGATTGCTCGATTGATAATTTCCGACATGTCCGATCACCGCGTGGATTGATTCCCGGCTCGATCCCCGCGGGCGGACAATGGGCAAAAACTAAGCGCTGAGAAGGAAGTGCCCGTTGGGACGAGCGGGAATCGATCCACGTGCGGTGACGCGCCGGCATAGAGCCGCTGGCTCGATTCCGGAGCATGAACGTGCCGTGTATTCCCAGCATTAGAGACAGACATCAATTGTAAAGGTGGGAACACACATCAGATAAAAGTCATTTGGAAGATGAAAGATCACAGACCAATTTTCCTCCTTCCATATAGTATGAGAGCCATACCTACACAGTCTATTCTACTGAGCTGAACTCCCCATCAGATAAATATGAAGATGCTGCACACGTGCAAAAGATCAGTTCCTGCAAATTGCATTCATAGTCTGATATCTGCAGATCTCATACACACCTTGTTTAACAGACATTCAACTGCAGATCAGACATTAATCTGCAAATCTGAAGATCCATCCTGGTGGATCTGATCTGCAGATGAATGTCCATTAAACAAGGTGTGTATGAGATCTGCAGATATCGTAGACTATGAATGCAAATTGCAGGAACTGATCTTTTGCATGTGTACAGCATCTTGCAAAGATTTTTATCTGATATGGAGTTCAGCTCAATGGAATCGACTGTGTGTAGGTATGGCTCTCATACTACATGGAAGGGGTAAAATTGGTCTGTGATCTTTCATTTTCCAAAGACTTTTTTATCTGATGTGTGTACCCACCTTTACACTGTGATCATTGACACATACTCTGGTTTAAAGTCGATCCGAGATAAACTTTTACTCATTGCATAATTGTGTTCCTTTCATATTGTTTATAGGGCATTCCTCGAGCCAATTACTTTTTTGTTTTAATACTCTAATTCCCTATAAACTAAACAAGCCTTGCCCATAGCTTTTCAGAGTGCCTTAGCATTTTCAGACAGTAGCAAGGGCTTATGGGATCTCAGTCTGGGCAGGAGGAGGGGGAGGTGTTACTAGCCAGAGATTTCAGAGGCAGAGGGGAGGAGAGGGGAATTAGGTTTTCACAGGCTGTTGGGTGGAGATGCAGATCAGCTTGCCTGTGTGTAATGTTTACAAACATGGCTGCTGTTATTGTATCACAGGAAGAAATAATCCTATTCTGTTGAAGCTGTTTGCAGCTAGATTTGCTGTGTAAACTTTAAGATAAGATATATAGACAAGTTACTTGTTATAGTTAGTTGTTCACCTCAGATCCGCTTTGAGGCTGAAAATGGACAGCTTGGGAACTATTACCTCATGAACTGTTAATAAAAGTTTTAGCAGGAAAGTATTGTTTTTGATCTGTATTTTCCAGATTACCTCAAACTTTGTAGGGTAGTACAGTCCATGAATAATAAGCGACCTAGCAATCTCGTCTGTGCAGTTATATGATAAACTAGGTTTAGTGTGCATTAATGTAAAGGTATGTCTTTTTCCTTTCATTTGGTTGGTTGGGTGGGGGAGGAGTGTACATGTAATTTAGACGCAGGGTGAGGCCGAAAAACTGCTCACCTGCTCCTGAAAAATTCCCGGCGGCATTAATTCCTAGCAGAGTCACAGCATCTGACCTGCATGCTTATTCTGGGCCAGTGACTTATACATTAAAGGGGAACTGAAGAGAGAGGTATATGGAGGCTGTCCTGTTTATTTCCTTTTAATCAATACCAAATGCCTGGCAGCCCTGCTGGTCTATTTCTCTGCAGTAGTATCTGATTAAAACCAGAAACAAGCATGCAGCTAGTCTTGTCAGATCAGACTTATAAGGCCCCGTTCACACTTGCGGTTTTGTCAAAACCGCACCGGATGTCCGGACCGCACCGTATCCGGACCGGACCTGATCCGTACGGTTCCTATCCGGATCCGGTCCGGATCCGGTCCGTTTGCATCCGGTTTCCGTGCGGTGTGAACACGGTTGCGGTCCGGATCCGGTTTCTTAAGGAGATAACAACCTGTTATTACCTGGGGTCTGGGAGGTCAGCAGAAGGGTCTGGGGTCATTGTTGGAGACAGGTGGACGTGTGGAGACCATCCGTGGATACAGAGACTGCAGTTGGGACCATGGATCCAGGCATTTTTTACTCGTATACCTGGGAATTCTCTGTTGTTCGCCTCCTCGTTATCAGACTTATATCAGACATGTTGCTGCCTAGAGCTCCAGCATGAAATCGCTGCTGCCCCACCTGAACGCTGGGCCCATGTGGTCCCCATCCAAAATGCATAGGAAGTGGGGTAGAACGTCCGGTTTTTGTAGCCAGTGTGTTGTGCGCTCTCCGGTTCTCATTGGTTTCCATTGGCCGGATGGTGCAGTCCGGCTCCGCCCCGGATACGGCTGCCGGAGGAGCCGGACCAAAAAATAGCGCATGTTGGAACGGACGCCGGAGTCCGGATCCGGTCCGGATCCGGTCCGGCTCCGGTCCGGCAGAACGGACGCATGTGAACGGACGCATAGGCTTTCATTGCTATTGCCGTGCGTCCGTTCCGTCCGTTCTGCAAGCGGTCCGGCTCCGGCACGGCGATTCCGGACGGCCACCGCTAATGTGAACCGGGCCTAAGTCTGAACCACTGAAACACCTGATCTGCTGCATGCTTGTTCAGGGGCTATGGCTAATAGTATTAGAGGCAGAGGATCAGCAGGGCTGCCAGGCAACTGGTATTGTCTAAAAGGAAATAAACATGACAGCCTCCATATACCTCTCTCTTCAGTTCCCCTTTAAGTCCAAGGGACGGGGTAGTTTCATTAAATTGTCATACTCAAGCAAATTTAGTATACTTTAGTACTTTATCTCAATTCAGTCAATATTTTTTTCCTTTCAATGGCATTTTATTGACAATGCATACTTAATGGAGTACTGTAGGGGGGTAGGGGAAAAAAAGTTGAACTTACCCCAGGCTGCTTATGTTCCCCCGAAGACGTCCTGTGCCTGCGCAGCCACTCACCGATGCTCCGCTCCCGCCTCCAGTTCACTTCTGGAATTTCCCACTTTAAAGTCGGAAAACCACTGCGCCTGAGCGGCCGTGTCCTCGCTCCTGCTCTTTGTCACCAGGAACGTAATGCGCATGCACACACTGTACTGGGCCTGAGCAATACACTCCTGGTGACGTCAGCGGGAGTGAGGACACGGGCATGCAAGCGCAGGGGTTTTCCGACTTTCCAGAAGTTAACCGGAAATTCCAGAAGTGAACTGGAGGCGGGGCCGGAGCATCAGTGAGTGGCTGCGCGGGCACAGGATTTCTGTGGGGAGACCATTAGAAGCCCCGGGTAAGTTCAACTTTTTTTTTTTTTTTTCCTTTACAGTAGTCCTTTAACCTCCCTGGCGTTCTATTTATTTCACCAGGGTGGGTGCGCAGTGGTTTCTTCTTGAATTTTTTTTTTTAAATCCTGGAGCTAGCCTAGCGCTAGATACATGATTCCCCCCTCCCTGCTCTTTTCCACCCACCCTTCCGATTGCCACTGGCGATCAAGCCCGTCCGGAAATGGGATTTCCTTTAGGGTTTCCCCCGTCGCCATGCCGACGATCATGATGAGTCCCGATCCACCCCTCAACGCTGCCTGGCACTGATTGGCCAGGCTGCGCACGGGATCTGCGGGGGGAGGGGCCTCTTTCACGTCGGGTAGCGGCGCATCGGCGGCGATCGTTAGAAATACGCAGCAAGCAAAGTGCTTTTTAAAAAAAAAAAATTATCAAAATCGGCCCAGCGGGGCCTGAGCAGCGCCCTCCGGCGGTCATTGACGAGCTGAGCTCGTCAATACCGCCAAGGAGGTTAAGTAAGTAAATAACGGTACAGTACAACACACAGTAACTAAAAAATGGTACAGTACATGCAATCAATGCAACTCATATAGTGCATAGCAGCCATGCACAAACATATGATAGAAAAGTTCAACATGTGAGCACAGTGCTCAATATGCATGGAATTTGCATGCGGTAATCAGGCAGCAGCTTGCACAGGAAGCATAGGTCTCACCAGTTGATGCATCTTGTGGTCTTAACCTCTTGCCGACTGCTCCACGCCAATTGGCGTGAGCAGTGCGGCAACCCCAGGACCGCTCTACGCCCATTGGCGTGAACGGCTGTCCATGGGACTAGCAGGAGATCGCGCGCAGCTTGCGCGCACATCTCCTGCACATCTCCTGCTCGGGGGGCTGTCCCCCTTGGACACAGGGAAGTGATCCGCTGTGATAGGCTGAAGCCTATCACAGCCGATTGCGCTGATTCGCTGGCGGGGGGAGGGAGGGAGGCAGGGAAATAAACTTAATAAAAAAATGCAGGATTTTATTAAAAATAATATAAATAAATATTTATTAAAAAAAACAAAACGGGGGGGGGGGGGGGGAGGGGCATCAGACCCCACTAACAGAGAGCTCTGTTGGTGGGGAGAAAAAGGGGGGGGGGGAATCACTTGTGTGCTGAGTTGTACGGCCCTGCAGCTTGGCCTTAAAGCTGTAGTGGCCTATTTAACTAAAAATGGCCTGGTCACTGGGTCCCTCGCTGTCATCCCCCCGCTGCTTGGTTCCTCCAGTGTCACCCTCCGAACGTTGGATGCGTGGCCCCGTGCCGCATGCCTTTGCAAAAGTGATCCTGTAATCAGGAGTGTGCTGTGATTGCACAGTATGCAAACATTGCTAACGCGCATGTGCAGAATGCTCCCGGCTGCAGAAGCTTGATAGAGGAGGCGTGGTCATCGAGCTTACCGAGGGAGACAGGGGAGGAACAGTGGAATCACGTGAGGGAGTAAGGGCACATCAGGGGGCAGGAAGAAGCCTCAGGTAAGTAACTGGACATTTTTTTTTCCCCAGTTAAGTGTCCCTTTAAGCCCATGCACCACCAGTGCTTTGGAGATAAACAACACGGGCCCAGAGTAGCGCGCAGATAGCGATCAGGTTACAAGTGGATGTTGGCCCTTCCACTGACCACAACTCATGGGACTCTGACTCACGCATGATGCATGTGCCCTCCCACTTTCCTCTATCGCCGGATACAGAGTTCTGCAGGGATCAAAAAACAGGTTCACTACAACCGAAGTTCTATTATATGTACCCGGCCTATTACCCCTAGTATACTTATAATGGCGTTTGGCCGGAAACAGGACATTTAGTTTACTCTTCCCGGAGTTCTACTATATCAGAGTTTACGATAACGAGATTCTACTGTAGTATTTGAGGCAGGAGTCTGGACCTGTGGAGTTAGTACTTCCATGCTGAGTACAGTGGACGGCATATACACAGGCATCTTGCTTGTTGGATCCTTATGATGTGCCGAGTTTTTCTGACTCCCCAGCTACATTGGCGTCGGTTCACCAAGCATTACCGCATTCGGTAATGCTGAAAACAGATTGTTCCGATCATTTAGGAAAGTGTCAATTCACCAAGGCTGTTGCCGCGTGAACATCTATAGGGATGTTGAGGATGCCTCTTAGGGCCTGTTCAGACTATGCGCACTCCTAGCCGTTTTCAGGGAACGCGTACGGGTACCAAAAACGCATAGAAACGGCTCCTAATGCTTTTGAATGGGCTAGTTCACATGTATGCTTATGAGACGCGTACGTTTCTTTTCCGCAGTGCTGCATGCAGTTCTGTGCGTCACGCATAGAAACGGACGCAATGAAAGTCTATGGACGCGTATCAAAAATGCGTACTATTGCGTTTTTAGCGTACGTTTCCCTCTGCGGTTCCCATATTTCTTTTTTTTCCCCTGGGTCACGTGTGTGTGCAAAACGCAATAGAAAACGCATTGGAACGCAAGAAAAACGCATGCGTTTTTCAACTTGCGTTTCTTTGATTTTTCTTTGATTTTATACGCGTGCTTCATACACTGACAGTCTGAACAGTCTCTGCATGGAGAACAGTATGTAACAACAGACTCTGCTGTTACTGACAACTGGGCTTTGGTAAATTACCGAACTTCTACCGCACCTGTGAAAATATTGGTGAATTAGCCCACAAAAAAAAAAATCAGAATGTGGTAATTTTCCCAACTATTTTTCTCTTATCGAACAACCTTTAGTCCATGATTTCTGACGCTTTCTGTTCTCATTCTTCTGTATTTTTATTTTGACTTTGCTTTTATCAGTTCTCCGGTTTGGATGAGGGATGCTACTATTTTTATGACCAGAGCATTTTTCTCGGTCCTGAATGGTATTTGCTTTATTGCATTGGTGGACACACCCATAAATGATGCAGGACACGGTTTTGTTTAGACATTTTATTGCCACTCTGAATAGCTTCCTCATTTGACAGGACTGGTGGGAATTTCCACTCTCTTCATGTCCATATGTGTAATCACCCTTGTGAAGCAGAAGTGACTGTCCCACGTGCATAGGTGTTGTAATGGTCTCCATACTCTCCCTAATCCCGTCACCATGATGCTGGGAAAATCTGAGCAGCAAATCTGAGGTGCAGGTGGTAATTGTCTAAATTAAATATGCGTACACTAATAGATTTTCTGTGGCAGATCTGGTCACTGTGATCAAATCTGGGGGAGACCGATGCCTTAACTTAGCCACCCAATTCAGAATCAGAAAGCTTTATTCGCCAAGTACAATCTTCGTACCCAGAGTTGATTGCGGTACACGTGGCATTGGCAACAGGACAAGCAAAACAATTGGCACACACAAACGGGAACAGGGACATACAAAAACGGGGCAGCAACAAAATAGCAATAGAAGTATTATTAATATTTAACATTAATATAGCGCCGACCTCTTACGCAGCGCTGTACAATATATATATATTGTCTTGTCACTAACTGTCCCTCAAAGCAGCAAACAATCTAATCCCTACCATAGTCATATGTCTGTGTATGTATTGTACAGTGTACACATCATAGTCTAGGGGGAAGCCAATTCACTTATCTGTATGTTTTTTTTTGGGATGTGGGAGGAAACCGGAGTGCCCAGAGCACTCCTTGCAGAAGCAGATAGTGACCTGGCTGGGATTCGAACCGGGGACCCAGCGCTGCAAGGTGAGAGCACTAACCACTGCGCCACCGTGCTGCCCAAGTATGCAGAAATAAACATGCAGATAGTTCATAGTACATACACAGCATTGAGGGCAATATGTTTGGGCGGGCAGTTAAATAATCATAGGAGCAGATTAGGAAAGTATTAGGAGCGTACTGATAAAGAGTGCTGCACCCGTTCAGAGCTTGGCGGGTCAGGGTAAGCGCAGTTGAGACTTTACTGTGTAGTTGATGGGGTTTCCGCAGGGGGGAGGGCCTGGCAGGTGAGGGCTGGAGTTTAGCAGGATGATGGCCTGAGGGAAGAAGGTGCTCCTGCTCCTAGTGATTCTGGAGGAGATGACCCTGGGAGGAGCTCAAAGAACCGGTTCCCCATGTGGGAGGGGTCTCGTGAGATCTTAGTAGCTCTCCAGTTCTCATTCTGGTCGAATGGAGGAGATCAAGAGGTGGCAGTGTTAATCCAATGACATTTTCTTCAGCGCTGATCACTCTTTAGAGCTTGTATCGGTCACTGGTGGTTGCGCCTGTTTTAACAAATGATAATGGATGAGCAGAGGATTGATTCTATGGCAGTGATGTAATTGTAATTTTGATTGATTTCTGTCCTCCATTATGGATTGCTCCGGACAAAAGATCTTGCATGAAAAGGGGGGGGGGGGGGGGGGGGGGTGGGGGAAGGCTTGGCATTGACTGCTGGCTGACGGGTCCCCCCAGGTCACCCCTAAGTTTTTAGTAGTGCTCCATTGAGGCCTTGTTTCCCGAGTGTTTGCAGCGGAGTGCGCTCACCTGTTTGACCTGGGCACTCCCTCCTGTGTCCTTCCCACTCCATGGCAGTCAGTAGAACAGATTGTTTAAAATTAAAAGTAGATTAAAAATCTGCTTGTAGTGTGTGGCAGGAATGATCAGAGATGGATCTATCTTTTGGACACGTCGGGTTGCTGTCGTTTAATGTATGGCCACCTTTGCAGTGCTAATGGAGCAGATTGTTGTTAGATTCAGGGCTGTGGAGTCTGTCCAAAAATCATCCGACTCTGACGCCTCAGTTTATGAATCCTCTGACTCTGACTCCAGGTACCCAGAATTGCTCTGACTCCACAGCCCTGGTTAGATTTTTGGGACAGAGGTGACAATAGCATAGTGTTTCTCTGGTAACCGGTGTTGAGGCCTCCACCCTTGTAGGGTAATGCCTAGTACACACGATGAGATTTACCCCGGGCCTCCTCCAGCCCCATAACCACACTGTCCTCCTCAGGCGCAGAAGACCACAACTGACGCGACTGAGCCTGTCTTTAAAACCTTAGAGGCTACCCACAATAAATTAAATAGTGAAGATTATACCATACTTTTGCGTGGAAATGCATTTACTCTTTTATTTATTTTTATGGTCTCAAATCTTTGTTAAAAATGGGGTTGCCTATGAAAAAGTAAGAAAGTAAGAAATGCCTTACCCATATAGAATATAGAGCAGGCATGTCCCAAGTCTGGCCTGGGGCCAAATGCGTCCCTCAGCCTTTTCTGGTTGCCCTCAAAGTAATCTACGGTTGATAATTCCATGCAGCCCATAGCATGCAGGAGCCATCTTGTGTTGCTGCTCTCCCTCCCCCTTACCTCACCTGTAGGTTATCAGCTACCAATGTAGCAGTAGAAGCCACTTATTAGCAGTTGCCACTGTGCAAGCAGTATTAACAGCCACTGATTAACAGCTGCCACAGTACTTACTACACGGTCCTATAGGTTATTTTAAGGGATTTCTGTAAAAATTGTGTTGAATTACGCTAGGTTGGCCCCCTAGCTCTCTCAAAGACAGCGATATGGCCCTTGGCCTAAAAAGTTTGGACACCCCTGATATAGAGTATACAATATGCTGAATGCAAATCTTATCTAGGCCATAATAGGTGCCATTCCTTCCCCCCCCCCCCCCCCCCCCCCCCTCGCTCTCCTTTCCTGTACTTCCCCAATCTCACTGCTGAAATAGCTGACTCTTTATTTCTCTACTTCTCTATTTGTCTACTCCGTGCACATCAAAGACAATCAGTTACAGGACAGTGGGGGTACGAAACTGCAGCCTTAAGCCCAATCTACACAATACGATACTTTGTGCGATTCGATTACGATTCTATTTATGATCCGATTAAATCCAACATGTCCGATCGGGATTCGATTCAATTCGATTTGCCATTGCAAAACAATGGCAAATCAAATTGTATTAATTTGAATCCCAATCAGACATGTCGGATTTAATCGAAACGTAATCGAATCGCACAAAGAATCCTATCGTGTAGATGGGGCTTTACAGCCTCTTCACAGACTTCTGCTTCTTCAGAGGCTCAAATGCAGAGTATCACCTGTAACGGTTTGTCTTTGATGGGCCCTGATCTCTGGAAAAATAAAGCCTGAAATTTACTGAGTGCCTGGTATTCTAATTGTTTGTTGGAAGGTATCTTCCTCACCCGTCAGCACAGGTGAATTGGCCATGTGTGCACCACTGCCTGATGCATCTAGTCCCGGCAGCTTGTATCTACTAGTGACTCTATTTGTCTACTTCTCTTGGACCAAGGATGTTTAGTAAGGCGAAAGTGAAGCAGAAACTATGTATTAATGCTCAGTTAGGCCCAGTGCACACCAAAAAGTGCTAGCGTAATCGCAAACGCTCAGCGCTTTTTGAAATGAATTTTCAGAGCGATTCGAGGCATGTGCCTATCAATTTTATAATCACGCCTAGCGATTTTTTTTTTTGAGTTTTTTGGTGTAGCCTTTTTTATATTTTGTTACAGTAGAGTTGTAACTGAACAGCTTCTGTAACAAAAACGCTTGGAAAATGGCTCTGATCTAGCGATTTTCCACTTTCCTATACTTAACTTTGAGGCTGAAACGCCTCAGAAATGAGCAGAAATGCTGCAGGACCTCCGTTTGCGTTTGGGGGGAAAAAAGCTCATTGCTCTGGCATGCTCCATCCCATTCAAATACATTAGCCAAGTGCTTTTCAAGCACTGTTCAAAGCGCTGGCGTTTTTAAAAGCCCTCAGAAGCGCACTTGGTGTGCACCAGTCCTTATATTAACCTGCTGGGCGGTCTGGACGAGCTCAGCTCGTCCAGTACCGCCGGAGCATGCCGCTCAGGCCCTGCTGGGCCGATTTGGCTCAAATAAAAAGCAGCACACGCAGCCGGCACTTTGCCAGCCGCGTGTGCTGCCTGATCGCCGCCGCTCTGCGGCGATCTGCCGCGAGCAGCGGCGAAAGAGGGTCCCCCCAGCCGCCTGAGCCCAGCGTAGCCGGAACAAAAAGTTCCGGCCAGCGCTAAGGGCTGGATCGGAGGCGGCTGACGTCAGGACGTCGGCTGACGTCGATGACGTCACTCCGCTCGTCGCTATGGCGACGATGTAAGCAAAACAAGGAAGGCCGCTCATTGCGGCCTTCCTTGTTTATTCTGGGCGCCGGAGGCGATCGGAAGAACGCCTCCGGAGCGCCCTCTAGTGGGCTTTCATGCAGCCAACTTTCAGTTGGCTGCATGAAATAGTTTTTTTTTTATTAAAAAAAAACCCTCCCGCAGCCTGCCTGGCGATCTTAATAGAACGCCAGGCAGGTTAAGGAATCATTAGGTCATTCTGTTTTTCTGATCTTTTATATTATTATTGTACTTTCCAACCATGGTTACCACTGACTCGTGCTGTTTTTTTGTGTGTTCAGGACTACTTTTTCCAAGGTTCTGGCCATTTGAGGTCTTAACTTGGGGTAAGCTTATCCAGTTATGATTAGACTATGTTGGTGGGTTTCATCAAAGAAGAACTTTACTGAAAAGGGGAAAAAATAAATCAATACATTGCAAAGTGAGAAGTTAAAAAAATAGAAGAGAGATCAAGAAATGATCGATATTCGCCATATAATTTGTTCACATTGTTTGAGCCACATTCAGCCTGAAGGTCATCATCTTTACTACTGGCAAGCTTGAAAAAGAAATAGCACCAACTGCCACTATCTATAACCACACGATGGACTAAAACATTTTTTATAGATACTGTATACATATCCTCAGAGGGAGATACTGGTTGCTTGGCAGTTGTAAACAGTTATTTACCACAATGCAACAAGCTCCCACAGTGTGATGTCAGGACCTAGGTGCTGACATCACACTGTGGGAGTGGTTTCACCACAATATCAGTCATACAGACCCCCCCCCCCCCCCCCCCCCCTGATGATTTATTCAATAAAAGGTAAAGATTTCTCATGGGCAAAGGGATATATCCGCTACTGACTGGGATCAATCCTTGGTTACAGTTCCTCTTTGAGATACCACTCCATGACATAGAATCTGTTCATTAATGTTTGTAAAAAGACACCCTTTGGTGTTTAGATGTGATTTTTGTATGCTTGTTATTTTGGAGTATTTATTGTAACTTGTATACTTGAATAAAAATTATTGAAGCAAAGGAAAAAAGAAAGAAAGAAAGAGGACTGGGGGGCATGTGGTCAGCGTAGGAAGATTTTTAGTCTGGAACCGTTTGACTGGTTACTTAATAGTTGTACACTTTCTGCCCATATGTCACAGGTTTTATCCTGTCTGTCAAAATCACTTTGCCTTGCTAGAAGTGCTGACTGAACCCAGGTCTCCATGGTCACAAATCTGTCTTGGAAATTTGCAGGATCTGTTGAATCCAACATGAGTTCTTAGTGGACTAGACTGCCTATAAGGGTTTAATTAGCTGTCTGGAGCTTAGGAGCCCAACGTGCAGAGACTTCTAGAGAAAAGAGGGATTAGCAGATTCTCAGGGAGAGCTCCAGGCACTGATATTTAAATAAGCTTTGTGTAAATGGTGTAATGCCTCATACACACCATGCAATTTCCTTTCAGATAGACGGATCAAATCGATTATTTCCAACAGGTCCGATCTGATTTCCGTTTCTTCTGATCGATTTTCTGATCATTTCTATACAAAATCGATCAGTAAAACGATAGCAAATCAGATCGGGCCTGTCGAAAAATAATCAATTTGACCCATGTCTTATCTGATAGGAAATTGCATGGTGTGTAACAGGCACAATAGTCTTCATGTGATCTAGTAATAAGTAGACTTAACTTCCTATTCCTGCACTTCCTGTGTGTGAAACTCATGCCTAAGCTGAGCAGTTTTAGCACATTGAGCCGTGTTTTAGCCCCACCCACTCAGTGTACTGAAAGTGCTCAATGTGCCTGCCTGTCTACAGAGCTGACACTTTCTACTCCAGAGCTAGCTGCCTGATCACACATTTCTGATGGATATTTAATGTACTTGCTCAGAAAATGATCAATGTAAAGATACTCGTATACAAATAGTGAAGCGCCACTATACACCAATCAGACACAACATTAAATCATTCAAGCCAGTGACAGGAAAAGTTGGCAAGGTTGATAATCTTCTCACAATGGCACCTGACAAGATGAGGGTTGTACTAGGCACTAGGTGAACAGTCCCATGTGTTGACAGTAGAGTTGATCAATCAGATGCAAATTTTTCTGAGTTCATGCTGATTTATGTAAATTTTTATGCAAATATATGCAGCTTGAAATGGACCAATCAGTTTAAACTTATGTGGGACTTGATTGGTCCATTTTCAAGCTGCATATATTTGCATAAAAATTTACATAATCCTGTATGAACTCGGAAATATTTGCATCTCATTGATCATCACTAGCAGGAAAAATGGGCGAGCGCAAGGATCTGACAAGGGCCAAATTGTGGTGGCTATATAATACAATATACAATACAATAAAATTTGTAAAGCACTTTTCTCTCATAGGACTCAAAGTGCATAGATGTGTCTCAGATCAATACACGGTTGCAGGCTGGACTGTCTTACAGAGGAAATAGTCAGGTGTTCATAAATGCCATGCTAAACAAGTGGCTTTTCATATTGGACTTAAATGTTTCCAGCTATGTAGATGTCCTGACTGGGTGTGACAGGGAGTTCCAAAGTGTAGGGGCAGCATGACAGAAGGCTCTGTGTCCAAAGGTTTTGAGGTGGACTCTGGGTAACCAAGTTATTAAAATTAATTTTTATCTAAGATTGCGGGGTGTGTGATGCAGTTGCAACAAGTCCTTCAGGTATCCGAGGCCCAGATTGTGCAAGGATTTGAATGTCAATAAGCCAATCTTAAACAGAATTCTCAGTTTTATCGGTAGCCAGTGGAGTGAATGAAGGGTTGGTGTTATGTGGCAATGGCGGGGTTGGCTTGTTAACAGCCTTGCACTGGCATTATGTACTAATTGTAGGTGGTGCAGGTCTTTGTTTGAAAGGCCTGTATAGAGAACACTGCAGTAGTCTAGCTTTGATGTGATGTGATGAAGGCATGAACTGGGGTTGGAAGATCTGCTGGTGGTATGAGGTGTTTAATTTTTGCAATATTCCTGAGGTGAAAGAAAGAAAGAATGTTTCACAACAGCTGAGATTAGATTCTTGAAGCCTAATTCCCCATCAATCAGTACACCCAGGCTGTGCACCAAGTCTGAGTTGTTCAGGTCTGAGCTCCCTATCCTTAGTAGTGTTGGCTGAGACTGGAGCTGCTTTGCTGTTGAGTGCTGACCTCCGATAACAAGAACTTCAGTTTTGTCAGCATTTAGGTTTAGCCAGTTATCATTCATCCACTCCTGAAGCTCAGCTAAGCACGCGTTTATTTGTGTGGTAGGGTCTTTGACGCCAAGTTTGAATGATAAATATAGCCGATTTTCATCAGCATAGCAATGATATGTCAGGCCATGTTTTCTTGAACAATTTTTCTAAGTGGCAGCATGTATATGGTGAACAGCAAACAGAATAATATTGCGCCCTGTGGTACACCATATTTTAGTGGTATAGAGTTTGAGAGAAAGGGCCCCAAGGCCCTGTTAGCCAGGAAGGAGTTGAACCACTGGAGAACTAAGCCATCTATGCCACAGTACTCTTGTAGCCTGATAAGCAAGATTAAATGATCACCTGTGTGAAAAGCCACTGAAGTCAAGCAAAATCAGTATGCGACATTGGCCTCTGTCTCTTTCCATGAGGAGATTGTTGCAGATCTGTGTGAGAGCTGTTTCACAGCTGTGATGATACAGACTTTCACACAGCACCTTAGAGTTAAAATATATGAACTGTTGACCTTTTTGAATCTATCCCTTGCACTCAGAAGCTGTTCGCTTCCATGCAATAGTTTTATGACTGTAATTCCTTATCAGTGAGGGTTATGCTATATCAGTGATGGCTAACCTTGGCACTCCAGCTGTAACAAAACTACTAATCCTATCATGCCTCTGCTTTCCCAAGTTATGCTCAGAGCTGAGTATTGCAATGACTCATGGGACTTGTAGTTCCACCACAGCTGGAGTGCCAAGGTTAGCCATCACTGCTATATTGAGGTTTGGTCTCAACTGTCAATTGCATACCTGAAGCAATACAGCAATAAAATACAAAATAAAATCCATAACAACTTCAAACAACCCCAGCTAGTGTCACCATTGGTCCCCCTTACTAATATGTAAATACAATCTGTCAGTAAAAATAGATCCCAGAGAAGGAAAAAGGAACCACAAAGGGTCAACAGCAAGACATGACTCAGAGGACCTCTCACAGCCTAAGTTCACCAAGCTGAATATAATATCCCAAGAAGTTTGGCAACAAACACAGTCCAATAAACAGTGATCCAGAAGAGGACAGGCAGTCAGCTGTGAGGAGTTCATAGAAAAAGACATGTATAGAATAAACTAGTGTGTTCATCCTCACAGAGTTTTCACAATAAAGGTGAATAGGGGATTACGCCATCAATCATTCGTTCTCTATACAGTATTTGATGCAGCTGTTGCAGAGAAATTTCCTTATGGAAAAAGTCAGTCATGTGACCCAGGGTCCATTCACAGAAGTTTGCAGCAGGTGTTTGGCCTGTCAGGGACATAAAGAAATGCATTGCATATACAGTGGCTTGCAAAAGTATTCGGCCCCCTTGAAGTTTTCTACATTTTGTCACATTACTGCCACAAACATGAATCAATTTTATTGGAATTCAAAGTGAAAAACCAATACAAAGTGGTGCACACGTGAGAAGTGGAACGAAAATCATACATGATTGCAAATATTTTTTACAAATCAATAACTGCAAAGTGGGGTGTGCGTAATTATTTGGCCCCCTGAGTCAATATTTTGTAGAACCACCTTTTGCTGCAATTACAACTGCCAGTTTTTTAGGGTATGTCTCTACCAGCTTTGCATATCTAGAGACTGAAACCCTTGCCCGTTCTTCTTTGCAAAACAGCTCCAGCTCAGTCAGATTAGATGGACAGCGTTTGTGAACAGCAGTTTTCAGATCTTGCCACAGATTTTCATTGGATTTAGATCTGGACTTTGACTGGGCCATTCTAACACATGGATATTTGTTTTAAACCATTCCATTGTTGTCCTGGCTTTATGCTTAGGGTCGTTGTCCTGCTGGAAGGTGAACCTCGGCCCCAGTCTCAAGTCTTTTGCAGACTCCAAGAGGTTTTCTTCCAAGATTGCCCTGTATTTGACTCCATACATTTTCCCATCAACTCTGACCAGCTTCCCTGTCCCTGCTGAAGAGAAGCACCCCCAGAGCATGATGCTGCCACCACCATATTTGACAGTTGGGATGGTGTGTTTTGAGTGATGTGCAGTGTTAGTTTACTGCCAAACATAGCGTTTTGCATTTTGGCCAAAAAGTTCCATTTTGGTCTCATCGGACCAGAGCACCTTTTTCCACATGTTTGCTGTGTCCCCCACATGGCTTGTGGCAAACTGCAAAGGGGATTTCCTATGCTTTTCTGTTCACAATTGCTTTCTTCCTGCCACTCTTCCATAAAGGCCAACTTTGTGCAGTGCATGACTAATAGTTGTCCTACGGACAGGATCCCCCACCTGAGCTGTAGATCTCTGCAGCTCGTCCAGAGTCACTATGGGCCTCTTGACTGCATTTCTGATCATCGCTCTCCTTGTTCGGCCTGTGAGTTTAGGTGGACGGCCTTGTCTTGGTAGGTTTACAGTTGTGCCATACTCCTTTCTTTTCTGAATGATCGCTTGAACAGTGCTCTGTGGGATGTTCAAGGCTTTGGAAATCTTTTTGTAGCCTAAGCCTGCTTTAAATTTCTCAATAACTTTATCCCTGACCTGTCTGGTGTGTTCTTTGGACTTCATGGTGTTGTTGCTCCCAAGATTCTCTTAGACAACCTCTGAGGCCGTCACAGAGCAGCTGTATTTGTAATGACATTAGATTACACACAGGTGCACTCTATTTAGTCATTAGCACTCATCAGCCAATGTTTATGGGCAACTGACTGCACTCAGACCAAAGGGGGCTGAATAATTATGCACACACCACTTTGCAGTTATTGCTTTGTAAAAAATGTTTGGAATCATGTATGATTTTCGATCCACTTCTCACGTGTACAGCACTTTGTATTGGTCTTTCACGTGTAAGTCCAATAAAATTGATTCATGTTTGTGGCAGTAATGTGACAAAATGTGGAAAACTTCAAGGGGGCTGAATACTTTTGCAAGCCACTGTACAATCACTGTGCGATGCATTGCAGTAACTTCTTGCTTCTGTAAGCTAGATACTTGCAAACAACTGTTTTTCCCAGAAAGGCAATGTACTATCCTACCTCTTTGTTTCCACTTCAGTTTTCAGTCATCACTTCTTTACACTTTATTCTGACCATATTGTGGAATATCTTACCTCAGGAAGTACGGTAGTTATGGCAAATCCTATGTCTGCATGTAAAGAGGGCCTTGGATGCTTTCTTTGCTCCCTATAATTACTAGGTAATTCCTGGCTGTGTTTATCCAGGGATTTCATCTGACTGCCATCTGGAGTTGGGAAGGAATTTTTCCCCTTTAATGATAATTGGCCCAAGCCTTGTAAGGGTTTTTTGTCTTCCACTGGATCACGTGGGATATGTGCAGGACAGGGGTTTTTCCTCCTCCTTCTGGTTGAACTTGATGGATTATTATTATCTTATTTATGTATTATTGTAATGTCAACTGAAGTGAGAGATATATGGAGGCTGCCATATTTATTTCCTTTTAAACAATACCAGTTGCCTGGCACTACGCTGGTCTATTTGGCTGCAGTAGTGCTTGAATCACACGAGAAACAAGCATGCAGCTAATGTTGTCAAATATGACAATGTCAGAAACACCTGATCTACTGCATATGCTTGTTCAGGGACTATGGCTAAAAGTATTAGAGGCAGAGGATCAGCAGGACAGCCAGGCAACTGGTAATATACTCGGCAGCCTCCATATTTCTCTCACTTCAAGGACACCTGAAGTAAGCCCTTCCCCAACTCAAGCCAAAAGCTTTGGCCCACCAATTAGATGACCTGCCCATTGTGCCCACCTCACCCTTGGTGCAGAGCAGCATTGGAGCATCCGGACATGTGTTGGGTGCGTTGTGGTGCGTTTTTCAGCTTGTATAGCTACCTGTCCTTGCTTCGGCTTGCATCCTCTAGTGTTCCCAGCAGCTTCTGAGCTGGCCACTAGAGCTCCAGGCTCACTGTCATGGGACTGGATGCAAGCCAGAGCGAGGACAGGCAGCTATACATACTAAGGCCCGCTCCGCAGTGCACTATGCTTACAGGGGCCCCTGCACATGTCACCAGTGGATACGCTGACGCCCCCCCACACTTTCTTCCAAACATTTGGGTGTCAAAAAGTCAACTTATCCTTGGTGATATACAGTCAATTTACTAGGGCCTAGATTTACCTCCTGTAAGATTGCCACGTGCAGGTAACGCACACTAATTTTACCGTTACTACCGCTGACAGCATAACGTGTGTAGCATAATTACCGTGACTTGCAATACCTAATTAATGGGAGCATAGCTAGGGTAATGGGTGGTACGAATCACGCAATGTGCATTACACTGTCTGCGGTAGTAACCATAAAATCAGTGCGTAGGTTGCAATCGCTGGGTAGTAAATCGGGGCCATTGATGCTATGTATTTGAAAATTTCTTAAAAGATGAGGCTATATTACAATACAAAGTTCTCAAATGGATGATCTTCATAATTTGTCCCTTTCTGTCTTTCATTCTTAACACCCCCCCCCCCCCCCTTTTTTTCCTCAGTAGCTTACCTGCGTAGGAGTGTTTTAAGGATATTTTTGAGGGGGGGGTTGATGCTTATTGATGTTCTAATAATTTACCAATTATTATCCTCATTATGCATTTGCACATCTTTCTGCAGTGCTTTTTAGAACGTGTTGAATAATTTGTTACTTTCACTTGGTTGGACTCACAATTTTATATTTTTGCCAAAGTCACTGCCCAGATTTTTTTGCAAGATGGCCACAAACTAACTACACAGGTAATTGTCCTGGCTGAGAATGTATCCTGGGATGCTAATGCTGAGATGTGAATATGTTAACCACTCTTTTCTATTTTGCATTGCACTTTTCATGTACTTTTTTTGTGTGCGGCTTTTCCGGGTCAATGGGCGTGCTCGCACTTGAAAAAATGTTTGTGTCTTCCACCCTCACACTTAAACCCAGACAGTGTCTAAGATGGTAACATCCTACTGATTTTAAATGGGCTGTCAAATCGAATGCATCTTTACATGCAGAAAAATGCAGAGAGCCACCTGTAGTGGAAATGGAGTTAAAAAACCTTGTTATATACCGTAATACAATATCCATTCTTCACAGGACAAGAGTCGTCTTCCCAACCAATCCATTCAAGATGGAGAAGGAGAAGATGGAGATGTCTGAAAAATTATTAAATATTGCTCTGGAGATTATCCAGCTGCTGACAGAAGAGGTGAGGAGGATTCTGGGAACGTCCCATAACATCACTGTTCTCTTTGTTTATATAATTTAATTCTGACTGGTGAGGAGGATTCTGGGATTGTCACTTGTCATCCCTTATCACTGTTACTAAAACAACCTGAGTTTGGAGGTGAGGAGGATTCTGGGAGTGTCCTATGACTTCTCTCTTACCTTTTTATATAGAACAAAAACCTTACCGGAGAGATGAGGATTCGGGGAGTGTCACTTAATGTCACACTTTCCTTCTTAAAGACCAAGTAAAGATTTATTTGGAAAAATGTATCTTCATTGGCTGTTGCACTTAAAGGAGTACTATGAAAAACTGGTGCAATTTAGAATACACACGTACACATGAAGATAGGAAGTAAAAAGTATGAAGATAAAAAAATAAAAATTGTAAATGTTGGCTACACTTGTGGGGGCATGTATAGGATAAGAGGAGGGGAGGTCCATATAGTGAATAAGCCTTGGGGCTTGGGGGGCATGTCCTACAGTGAATTCATAACTTCTTTAGGTCCTAACATTTGATAGGCACCGTATTTTTTGGACTATAAGATGCTCCTGACCAGACTTAGAGTACAAAAACCGGGGGGGGGGGGGGGGGGGGTTGGGGAATATATATACTAAACCTGGTGCATCCATGGTGAAGGGACACCTTGTCCCTCTTTGTGTCCTTATGTGTCCTCCGTTTGTCCCTCATGAGAGGCGTCCACGAGTCAGTAGTCATTTGGACTATAAGATGTAGTGACTTTTCCCAGAACGTCATTGGACAGCACCCCTGGTGAGACTTGTCTCCCTCCCAATCGTGGACAGGAACTGCAAAAGAAAAGATTTGCATAACAAATTGGCAGCCATACATAAGCCACTATCTTACCACCAGTAACTCAGTTCAGTTTCCTGTCCCGGACGGGAATGCAGAGGAGAGGTCTCCAGGATGCTATCCATGACAGATGGTCGGGGGCAACGTCTTTCAGGGCTCCAGGCATGCTGTACAGTGGACAGTCGGAGCCCTGCAGCGTGGAGGAGGCTTCTCCGTATGAGGCAGCAGAGATATAGCGCAGGCGCGCTTTCAGACCAAGATACTTCCGGGTCAACCCGGAAGTTGTCACGCACGGCGTCCGGCGTGACTCTGATCGGGCGGCAGGGGCCGCGGAGGTGATTGCGAATCAGCATCAGCTGATTCGCTGAGGTAATTAGCGAATAGCGCGGCAGGGGCTGCGGAAATACGAGGTAATTATGCATATCTATTAAGCGGCAGGTGCCGCGACGGGGGACTATGCAAATTAATTATGCTAATGGGCTAGTCAGCTGAGCCCTATTGTTCATGTGATTCTGGATTTAATCCTTTTCCCTGTCTCACTCTGGTGGTTTATGTGAGCATGGAGGACGCTTCTGGGTCAGCTCCTGCGCAGTCTGCCAGGCCAGCCCAAGATACCTCTCTGGCAAGTACAATGGAAATATAGATATGCAGTGTGTATATATATATATGTGTGTACTAGAGAGGGTGCTAATGGTTGGCTTATTATTATGTTTTTTAGCCTGAAAAACATTAAAAGCCTGAAAAACATGATAAAACTGACAAGGGTCAGCATGCATCAAGTGGATCTAGCAAATCTGCGAAGAAATGTGCCATTTGCTCCACTCGCTTGTCATCCTCATCCTCTAAAAAGTTGTGCCAGGATTGCACAAATAAACTGGTTAAAGATGAATCCCCTGTCATATTTAAAGATCTGATGGGTTGGATGCGGGCGGAAATGTCTTCAGCAATCAAAGAAATTAAGGATTCTGCTATTTCTTCTCAAGCTGTAGCCCCCAACCCTGCTGATGTTCCTGGCCCTAGCAGTGACGCTGCTGTTATACCTATCAATACTGGGTCTTCTCCTACTCCGGCGGCACGTATTCCTGTGCAGGCTAGGAGAAGTAGGGAGAGTGATATAGAGGGCTCGGAACTCTCTGAGGGGGAAATATCTGCATTAGAAGAGATATCTGAGGGTGAAGAAATAGAAAAAGCTGAGAAATCACAGAAATTTGCTTTTTCCCCAGATTTAATGAAAGATCTCCTAACCTCCATGCATGAAACAATGGGTATTAGATCAGAGCAAAAACCCCTGACACCCCTGGATCAGATGTATGAAAGTTTGGCGGACCCCCAATCTAGATTCATTCCGGTCCATTCTACTCTTAAATCTATGATTAAGAAAGAATGGGAAAATCCTGAGAAAAGGGCCTTTTGGCCCAAATCTTTATCTAAGCGCTACCCTTTTGCCCCGGATGATCAGGCTTGTTGGGGTCCTCCGCCAAAGCTGGATCCTTCCTTTTCCAGGGTGTCAAGAAAATCAGACCTGTTGTTTGAAGATTTTGGTAACCTAAAAGATCCAATAGACAAAAAAATGGATAATGTTTTGCGTAGGGCTTGGGAGTCGGCTTCATTAACTTTCAAACCGGCTGTGGCATCAACAGCAGTTAGTCGTTCTCTGAAAACTTGGCTATCAGACCTGCAATTTAAGATTGCTAATGGAGTTTCTAGGGAAGAAATTCTGAATGACTTCCCAAAAATTACGAATGCCTCAAATTACATAGTTGATGCGGCAGATGATACAGTAAAGTTGGCAGCCCGAACCACGGCGCTAGTCAACTCGGCTAGAAGGGGAGTATGGGTTAAGACCTGGAATGGGGATACTTCCTCAAAATCTAAGCTTTGTGGTATCCCCTGTGAAGGTAATCTGCTGTTCGGTTCAAAGCTGGACGATACACTAGATCGTACGGCGGATAATAAGAAGAATTTCCCAAGGAAGCGCCCTTTTCAAAATAAGCGGCCATTTCGGGCCCCCGCCAAAAATGAAGCGGATAACAAATCTTCCAGGGGTAGAAGATGGGCCCCTTATAGACAACAAAGACCCCCCAATACCTCTACTAATACCAAAAAGACAAACAAGCAATGACGCCATCATTCCAGTGGGGGGGAGAGTCACCAACTATTTCGAAAAATGGCAACAACTCTTCAGCAATCAGTGGTTACTGAATATAATATTAGAAGGTTACAAAATAGAGTTCGAGCAGCCTCCCCCTCAAAATTTTGTCCTAACCCCTTGTCCAAAGGACCCATCTTTAAGAATAGCCCTTCAATCAGAAATAAGGTCACTTCTTCAGAAAAGGGTAATTCGCCGGGTTCCAGCATGCCAAAAAGAACAGGGATTCTACTCTCCAGTCTTCCTGGTGAGGAAACCTCAGGGAACCTATCGATTTATTCTAAATCTAAAGAAACTAAATCTGAGGGTCAAATACAGAAAGTTCAGGATGGACAATATCCGATCTGTAGTTCATCTCTTACAGAAAGACGACTTCTTGGCATCTCTAGACCTGAAGGATGCATATCTTCATCTGCCAATCCATTTGTCCTGCCAACAATACCTAAGGTTCGCCGTGTGGATGGAAGGAGAGGTGAGACATTTTCAGTTTAATGCCTTACCTTTCGGATTATCTTCAGCTCCATGGCTATTCACCAAGGTTATGTCTGAGGTACTAGCCCTTCTCAGGTTAAAACAGATTAATATTGTCGGTTACCTTGATGATTTTTTATTATGGGGGTCTTCTGAGAAATCCGTTTTTGATCAGATAACTACAACTTTGAGCTTCTTCCAGGATTTGGGTTGGTTGATTAATTGGGAAAAGTCTGCCCTAGTTCCTTTCCAATCCTTAGAGTTTTTGGGTTTCATTATTTCTACTAGAAATGAAAAATTGTTGTTACCTGATAGGAAGATCAGTGCTATTATTGACAATGTTCTCTCGTTTCAGAAATTGAGAAGCATATCGCTAAGAAAGGCCATGGCACTTCTAGGTCTTCTAACTTCTTCCTTTCCGGCAATCCAGTGGGGGCAGTTCCATGCAAGATTCTTACAGATGTGGATACTAAAATCTTGGAACAGGTCTATGACGTCACTGGACAAGAAAATCGTCATTCCACAGAGTATAAAGGCTTCTCTGCTTTGGTGGAAACAGCTGGATCATCTATCTCCAGGTCGTCTGTGGAGTTTTCCTCATCAGAATACAATTACAACCGACGCCAGTTTATGGGGTTGGGGAGCCCACTTCAATTCTCAACCGGCCCAGGGAGCCTGGAGTATGACGATCAGTTCACAGTCATCAAACAACAGAGAACTGCAAGCAGTGTGGCAAGCTTTACTACATTTCGGGCCCCAAATCAAGAAGTCTCATGTGAGGATAAGGACAGACAATCAGAGTGTGGTGGCTTTCCTAAACAGACAAGGGGGTACGAGGAGTCAATCCTTATGGGAAAAGACGAAGAGGATCCTATTTTGGTCAGAAAGGAATCTCTCATCCTTAACAGCGACACACTTAAAAGGAACCTCAAACCAACTGGCAGACTACCTCAGCAGGAAGAGGTTGGATGCGAACGAATGGTCATTAGATCAGGAAATATTCCAGCAGGTGACGTTACAATGGGGCTGCCCAAAAAATAGACTTGTTTGCAAGGAAAGTGAATACGAAATGCCAACAATTTTGTGCCCTGTTTCCAGAAGATCTACCATGGAAAGTAGATGCCTTCTCGATCAATTGGGGGGAAGTAATGATGTATGCATTTCCTCCAGTTCCGTTGCTAGCACGAGTGATAAAGAAGATTATACAGGACAAGGCTCGAGTAATCTTAATAGCTCCACTGTGGCCAAAAAAACCATGGTTCACGTCACTGAGGGCACTAGCAGTAACAGATCCGATAATATTTCCTCCTCTGCCACACTTGCTATCTCAGGGTCCAGTATGGCATCCGAACTTACACATGCTTCACCTTTCAGCTTGGAACCTGAATGGGGCATCCTGAAGTCCAAAGGGTTTTCAGATGAACTATCAGAAACTTTGATACAGAGTAGAAAAAAAGTGACTCGAGAAATATACCAGAAAGCCTGGAGAATATTTAACGATTGGTGTAGGGAAAGATCCTTTAACAATTCATCTCTCAAATCCGTATTGGAATTTCTTCAGTGTGGTTATAAGAAAGGTCTTCGTATCAGCACCCTGAAAGTACAGGTATCTGCTCTTAGTGTGTTTTTAGAAAAACGACTGGCAGAAGAAAATCTAATTGTACGTTTTTTTCAGGCTTTAAAGAGACTTAAGCCAGCAATTAAAACAAAAGTACCTGCTTGGGATTTAAACATTGTTTTACAGGGTTTGTGTGAGGCTCCGTTTGAGCCATTAGCGCAAATTTCGGAAAAATTTCTTACCTTAAAGACCATTTTCCTGCTGGCAATTACTTCAGCCAGGAGAATTGGTAAATTGCAATCACTATCCATTAGAGAGCCTTATTGCACCATTTCAGAGGATAGAATAACATTACGTCCTGATGCAGCCTTTCTACCCAAGGTAGTTTCCTCTTTTCACAGAAATCAGGAGATCTTCCTACCCTCCTTTTGCGAGAATCCTAGTAATGAAAAGGAAAGGAGACTCCATTCCCTTGACGTAAGGAGATGTCTTATACACTACATGGAAAGAACAAGTTCCTGGAGGAAAACTGACGCAATGTTCACCCTTTTTGCTGGAAAACAAAGAGGCAACAAAGCTTCCAAAGCAACGCTGGCACGATGGATAAAACAGGCTATCACATCAGCATATCAGGTTCAAGGAAAGCATTTAATCTCTCCAATCAGAGCTCATTCTACAAGAGCAATATCAACCTCCTGGGCAGAGAGGGCAGGGGCATCTATAGAACAGATATGCAGAGCTGCTACCTGGTCAAGTCAGAACACTTTTGTGAAACATTATCGCCTAAACATCTCGGCTGCAGCAGACTTATCATTTGGAAGGAAGGTGCTGCAGGCAGTGGTCCCTCCCTAGATCCTATATCTTGTACATCGTCTCACCAGGGGTGCTGTCCAATGACGTTCTGGGAAAGACAACTTTACTTACGGTAACGTCTTTTCCAGTAGTCAGAAGGACAGCACCCCTGCAACCCGCCCTTCTTTTCGGTGGAATAATAATTATGTAAGTGAGCATCTATGCGGTCCGTGTCATCTATTATATTAACTGAGTTACTGGTGGTAAGATAGTGGCTTATGTATGGCTGCCAATTTGTTATGCAAATCTTTTCTTTTGCAGTTCCTGTCCACGATTGGGAGGGAGACAAGTCTCACCAGGGGTGCTGTCCTTCTGACTACTGGAAAAGACGTTACCGTAAGTAAAGTTGTCTTTTTTGCCCCACTTTTGGGGGAGAAAAAGCGAGTCTTATAGTTCAAAAAATACAGTATTTTTTGGGTTAAAAACATTATCAATTTGGGTAAACTGGACAATCACTTTCTCCTCCTCCTCTGTTTATTGGGGATATGCTTTATACTGCTAATACTTGTTGTTCCAATGGCTACTGATGTAACACTAGTTATGCTTGCTATTGTGCAGTTTTGTTGCGATGTATATGTGTATCCCCTGCTGGAGTTTTATGTATGTACCTTTGGTAAGATTTTTTTGATCACTAATATAAGAATTGCATACAAATGTTTGGCTGGTGTACGTGTTTCTTTGTATATTATTCAGTGTTTTATATTACACTGCACCCAGGTTTTCTTAGGATTGTGTTGCTAATGTATTCTAAATAATGAATATTTGGGTGTGCAGACCCTAATGTGTGTATATATACTTAAAACATTGTCAAGACACTAATGCTACGTACACACATGCGACAACGATCGTTCGTTGAGGACGACGAACGAACTTTTAATTGACGAAAGAACGACCGAAGTAAAGTTAGTTGTAAAAAGTGTGTAACGATCACACCGTTAGAACGAACGTTACACCACGTAAAAGCACTTAATGCGCCTGCGCATAAAATTGTAAAGTTCCTTGGAGAAAAAGTGAAATACGCATGTCCAGCCTGGTACGAACGATCGTTTCCAACGATGTACCACTTTTGCTAACGATCGTCGGTGGTAAAAATCCGCCAAGACAGAACTTTGTTTTGTAGCGATTTGCCTCGTTCGTCGTTTGCCTTAATAGTCGTTGGTTCGTTTTTTGTAACGATCGTCGTTGGTAAAGATCGGGGAACGATCGTTACAAACGACTTTAGTCGCATGTGTGTACGCACCTTTAGATGGCCATGAACCATTGGCCTGATTAGAAATTACAATGCACCTCTGGAAAGCTCTAGCAGAAACCTGGGTTATCTGCAGAAATCTGGTGGAGAAACCCTGCTTGATAGTGGCCACTGACCACCCTTGTGGAGAATTCTAACTTTTTGTTTCATTTCTGTTGTCATTTACATGATTTGAAAAAAAAACAACACCACAATTAAATATGGCAATCAAATACATTTCCATCTGTTACAATCCATTCCTTACAAGAAACAACTGAAATGTACAATTTATTCATGAAATGCTTGTCATTAATCATTTTGATTCCCAATCAGTTCATTTAATCCTACCGCCTAGAAAACAACTGTATTGTCATGTGGTGGGACACCATTAGTTCGAGCCGTCAACTAAAGTTTACACCGATTCTTCCTTTGTGGTTCCATGTTTGTCATATTTGCACTTTATTTGCAGGATTGCATTGTCATAAAGAAGAATTCGGGGGAGCTTCTGGCATCCGGCAGCCTTCCTAGCGAATCCAACAGCCCCAGCAGATCTCAGACTTCGCCCGACGATAAGCGGAAAAACGATTATAAGATTCTGAGGCTCGCCAACAAGATTATAGAGCTACTAACTGGGGAGGTGAGATCTGATGGGAAGCGAGCATGGGAAAATTTCTCACGTTTCTGATTGTCTGTCTGTTGTACATCTGATTATTCCAGTTAGGGGGCTGCTAAAAGCAGGAATGGAGAGATATCATAAGATACATAGGTATTTAAAGAGGAACCGTACTGACTTATATAGTACAATGTATTACATTATTCAGAATACCCAATTTTTGTTAATTATCCTGTTTTTTCAGCATCAGATACACTTTCTTTACCTATATATTGCTGTATATTGGTTAGTAACTCCGCCCTCCCAGTGATGTTTAGCCTAGGCTATGATGAGGCAAAGTCTTTCTTCTAGTGCATTCTGGGAGACAAGGTGTTTCTGCTCACTTCAGAACACACAACAAACATACGTTCCACAGTGATCCACCTTGCCAGCAATAAATATGTTGCCACCTGTGGTAAATTCAAGAATGTAAATTAGGATGAGGACATATTTTACAATGGACAAACACTGATTAAATAATTTATAAAAATATTGTCATATTCAGTAGTATTCCTCTTTAACTTTAGAAAGCTAAAGTGATCGATCTTGATAGACACAGTTTGTCTGTATAGTCATCTGTCTTCCGTGGATGTCAAACTAGGGGCATCAGGCAGTTGTACATCAGGCAAATGTATATTTTGCATAGGTTTGTTTTGTTTTTCTCCATATTTACTACAGGCACTTTTAGAATCCTTATAATGTCTTAAAAAATTCTAGTTTCTCTGGTTCTTGATCACTTATCTGGGTACTCAGTGCAAAATATAAATAAATCTTTAAACTTTAAAGGTTTATAATTTGCATCCTTGACCTCATCACAGTATTATTGTGTATTTGTAGAGCATTACAGTTACGCACTTCTGTGCTGGATCCCAAATTGTTTATACTGCAAACAATACGGTTTTAGAATGCAAAACACCACAATGGTTTTGCAAATCAAGAGCACTACTTTAAGTGTCAACAAATTGGTCTTGTTAGGTGTTCTAGAATGCTATGGGGACTTTTTGGGTGTATTACCTACAGTACCACTCCATCCCATCCTTTACCAGCATGTCACCGGTAGCTATGTTTAAAGAAAACCTGTACTGAAAATAAGTCAAAATAAGCATACACAAGTCATACTTACCTTCCATGTAGTCTACTCCTCAGTGTCTTTCTCCTGTCCAGCGTCCTATTTGTTCACTATGATCAAGGGAATTTTCCGTCCTCCATTTTGAAAATAGCCATTACCCCATAACAGCTTTCTGGTCAGCACACAGTTAAACTGTAACATCGCCCACTTGAGCCATATGGAAAGATGGACATTACCTGGTACATCAGTTTTCCTATCAGCTATAACTGACAGCAACTGATATATTTCAGATCTGACAAAATATTGTCAGAACTGGATGGGATTATTGTCAGAAGAAAATGGTGAGCTTCTGAGAGGAACGGATGGCAAGGCAACTATGTAATGTTCATTAGAAGTTACCTTATGTGTTTATTTTAAATATTTTTACTCAGTACGGGTTCTCTTTAATAATTTTAGTAAAAATAATGTGCTTGCCATTTTTGGTGCTCCTTTCAGCAGTAGACAAAGCTCTTGGCATCTGCTTAGTGTTCCTCTGCTTAAAACAGCTCTGATAGTATTACTGCATACATTAGGTTCCTGTAAGGTGTCAACTTGCAGTTTGCTTTTCTTGCAGGCATGGGGATGTATAGATGAAGATAAAGATGAAATTATCGAAGTCCACCAGCCCCTTTCATCACCAGGTAATGAATAGACTTTTTGTACTCAGAACTTCCTCTCTGCTCTAAAAGATAAGCCATAGTATAATAACCTTTAAAAACATCTCCTTGTTACATCTTATCGAACTCCTACTGAGATTCAGAAAGAGTTGTTACTTCTTGATATCCTGGGAGCACAGAAAGGGTTAACCTCCTGTGTTTACATATTAGCTCAGAATTTGGCAACTGACAGCTCAAATTACACTAGCTAGACTTATTGCTGAGAAGGGAGAACTAGACAGGCTTTTCTCTATAAACACACACCGGGTGGATAGAGAGTGGCTTTCTCTGTGTTTTCCTTGTCTCCTGTGCAAGAGTCCAGGCTCGCTTTAAAGTGAACATGAAGGGGAAAAAAGTGCCTCTGGTGCCTACCATCGAGCCGGGGGAGGGGAATGGGGGGAAGCCTCTGGACCCTAAAGAGGCTTCCTCAGCAGGGGTGATCCACCGCTTGGGACCCCCCAAACGTCCGCTTGTCGGCACTGCGCACTAGCGGCTCTCTACTTGGGCTCTGGAAATAGCTGAGTCTGATGGGGTCCACTCAGGGGACAATCAGGGGTTAGGTCCTGGGGGTTTCAGGGACCTTCTAGAGGAGATGGGAAAAACACAGAGACACCGAGGCCCATATACAATTAACTTTTTCACCTGAGTTTTCACCTAGAAGAGAATTTTCATCTTCTCTTTAAAATAACTTTTCAGCATTTACAATTGAAAAATTACCCAAAAGTTGGTGGAAAAGTATTATCAAATTTCTGTTGAATATGTTATTGCTTGCTGGTGACTTAAAGGGACTCCGAGCAGTGCAGAAACTATGGAAAGATGCATATCATTTTAAAGCTCTCTTTCCAATGATATATAAACCGCCGCCCTACGCCTTTTAGTTTTCGCTATTTTCGCGATCAAAATTGCTGCCCGACGCGATTTCGATCGCGAAAATAGAGAAAACTAAAAGGCGTAGGGCGACGATTTATGTGTCGTCAGAAAGAGGAGAAAGAGAGCTTCAAAATGCTATCCATCTTTCCATAGTTACATTGTATTACACAGGGCGACTTTTTCTCAAATTCAGCAGCTCCATTCAGCAGAAAAAGTCGCCCTGTGTAATACAATGTAACTATGGAAAGATGGATAGCATTTTGAAGCTCTCTTTCTCCTCTTTCTGACGACACATAAACCGCCGCCCTACGCCTTTTAGTTTTCTCTATTTTCGTGATCGAAATCGCGGCCGCAGCAATTTTGATCGCGAAAATAGCGAAAACTAAAAGGCGTAGGGCCGGCGGTTTATATATCATTGGAAAGAGGAGAAAGAGAGCTTTAAAATGATATGCATCTTTCCATAGTTTCTGCACTGCTCGGAGTCCCTTTAAAATGCATTTTATGACAAGTTGTGAAAATATCACCTGGGTGAAAACTCAGGAGAAAAAGTGAATTGCATATGGACCTGGGTCCCCTTATGGTGTAGTAGGTTAAAGAGAACCTCCAGACTAAAAATACACACAGCACTGAAAAGGCTTGGTGTTTCTTTAACAGTTTCACAGCATCAGAACTTTTTTTTTTTTTTTTTTTTACACAAGCCTCATTTTTAGCTTAGAAGCTAAGCTCCGCCCCATCAAAGAAATCTGCCCTGGCTTTTTCCCCTGATGCTGTGCAAAGCATGATGGGATTTCTGATGTTGTTTTTCTCATTGACTAGCGTGCGCAGCTGGGAGGGGTGATCAGAACACAGGACAGATGGAACTGTGTCTCATGATCCCTGTCACCTCCTTTCAACCAAAAAGATGGCTGCCCCCATGAAATTATAAACATTTGCCTGTTCTTTTAAAAAAGGGTGGCTAAAAGATTATATCATTGATCTATTTTAATTAACATAACTAATGTAACTTAATGACAGTATGTTTGTTTAGGCTGAAGTTCCTCTTTAAGGTACCTTTTTAAATAAGTACAGTAAATCTGTAGAGTGATGGTCACAAACATGGGTTGCAACACTCACTACCACATTGTAATAGCCAGTGAGGAAAACCCATCCTCACTCGTGCTCTTGGGTTCTTCAGCTGGATGGGTCGCGCACCAAAAAATATTGTAGAAAGTTAAAAAACGTAAGAAGTTTAAAAAACTTAAAACAGACCACGCCCCAGTAGAATGGGGGGCTGTAGAACTAGTAAATTAGGGTGGAGGCAGCGCCCCAAAAAATCGTGTACAGTAGTAATCAGTAATAAAAAGAAAGCTTACCTCCAAGTAAGGCCATACGCCTATATATATATGGAGTAAAAGGTAATTTATTGGTCAGACACTAAAAGATAAGGCTTTTCACAGTCTGCTTCCTCAGATCAGTAAAAACAGGTGTCTTGTGTGTAGCAGTTTGTACATCAGGAGCGCCTATCAGGAGTAGCAGTGCTGTAGAATAGAGCAGACGGGTTCGGGCTCAACTATTTTCGCTGAAGCGCAGGCAGGCCACTGTTATTATTTTGCACTGTTCAGGGGTCTCAGGATCCAAAAGGCTTCCCCCTCCTGAGGAAAGTATCCTTTTGTTTTAATTAAGTTGCATATTCTCTACAGCCCTGCTCTAGAAACGAATGACTTTACCAGAGCCAGATTGCTTGGCAGTGCCCTGGGTCCCTCTACATGCCTTGTCCCTGAGCTAGTGTGCTGGGCAGCCCCTGGTCCCTCTGTGTGCCCTGTCCCTGAGCTAGTGTGGGCTGTACCTCTGGTCCCTCTGCATGCCCTGTCCCTGAGCCAGTGTGCTCGGCAGTGCACTAGCCCCTCTGCGTGCCCTGTCCCTGAGCCAGTGTGCTGGGCAGCCCTTGGTCCCTCTGCGTGCCCTTTCACTGAGCCAGTGTGCTCGGCAGTGCCCTAGCCCCTCTGCGTGCCCTGTCCCTGAGCCAGTGTGCTGGGCAGCCCCTGGTCCCTCTGCGTGCCATGTCCCTGAGCTAGTGTGGGCAGTACCTCTGGTCCGTCTGCATGCCCTGTCTCTGAGACAGTGTGCTCGGCAGTGCCCTAGCCCCTCTGCGTGACCTGAGCCAGTGTGCTCGGCAGTGCCCTAGCCCCTCTGCGTGCCCTGTCCCTGAGCCAGTGTGCTGGGCAGCCTTGGATTCCTCTGCGTGCCCTGTCCCTGAGCCAGTGTGCTGGGCAGCCTTGGATTCCTCTGCGTGCCCTGTCCCTGAGCCAGTGTGCTGGGCAGCCTTGGATTCCTCTGCATGCCCTGTCCCTGAGCCAGTGTGCTGGGCAGCCTTGGATTCCTCTGCGTGCCCTGTCCCTGAGCCAGTGTGCTGGGCAGCCTTGGATTCCTCTGCGTGCCCTGTCCCTGAGCCAGTGTGCTGGGCAGCCTTGGATTCCTCTGCGTGCCCTGTCCCTGAGCCAGTGTGCTGGGCAGCCTTGGATTCCTCTGCGTGCCCTGTTCCTGAGCCAGATTGCTGGGCAGTGCCCTGGGTCTCTCTGCGTGCCCTGTTCCTGAGCCAGTGTGCAGCTGTGACAGCCCCTGGTCCCAGCACCCACGTTACATTCAACCAGGAGCACCCCTCCCCACCCCTATAGCAAGCACTCACATGCTACCCAGAACCCGCACCGCTTCCTGCCACATCTGGCACCCATTACTTTTACCCACATATCCAGTACCTGTAGCCAGCCGTGACATGGCACCCAGTACTTACACCTGCACCCACACGATATTCAGTACCTGCATCTAGCCTCAACATGGCACCCAGTACTTACACCTGAACCCACACGATATTCAATACCTGCACCTAGCCTCAACATGGCACCCAGTACTTACATCTGCACCCACATGATATCCAGTACCTGCACCCAGCCTCCACATGGCACCCACTTTCTGCATAAATCGTCACAATACACGCACCCAGAACCATCATGGATCTCCATACATGCACTCACCAACCACACACATAATACCCAATGCCCACCCATAACCAGCACCCAGTGCAGGCATGGCACCAAGTATTTGCACCCATGTAGCACCCAGTAAACGCACCCAGTACTCATACCCAGCCACCATATGGCATACAGTAACTTCACCCCCACCCAAATGACACTTAGTAGTTTCATCTGCATTCAACCTTTACTTGGCACCCAGAATTTAAACCTAGCACCCACATGACATCTAGTACCTGCATCCAGAACGCACATAACACCGAATACCTGCACTCATCACCCACGTAATGACCAATATACCCCATAACCAGCACCCACACCACCCATAACCAGCACCCACACCATCCAGTAATCACATGGCACCAATTTTTCTCCATAGCCTGCACTCCACATGGGATTTAGTATTTCTCATACCTAGCAACTAGCTCCCATATCGCACCCAGTAGCCAGTATCCACATATGCCAGCACCCACATGGCACCAAATAACCATCATGGCTCATACCCAGTACCCAACCATGGTTTGTACCCGTATAGCAACCCAGTACCTAGCCATTATGCACTTAGTTCACACCCATGGTCCAAACCTATATTACATCCAGTACCCACCCACGGTGAACATCCAACCCACATGGCACTCACTACCCACTCAAGCCTTATCAACAGCACCTACATGTGCCCAGTACCCGCCCTTAGCCTGTACCAATTATCACTCATATGGCACCCACTACTGCTTAGCACCATCTGCTGCTCAGTCAGCACCCAATACTGCTTAGCACCCACAGGCAAATTAACATCCAACACTACCTAGCATCTACTACAACTTATCACAAACTAGACCTTGGTACCCACTGCAATATGATACAGACTGTACTTTGGCATCTCAGCACCCACTTGAACTTAACACAAACTGGACCGTAGCATCTTAGCACACACTGCTGCATCTCGAAACTTACTGCAACCTTGTACTTACTGATGCTTTGCACCCAGTGCATATTAGCAACCACTTTCTCTTTGCCTGAAAAGAAGCCTGGGAGCTTATCAAGAGGAACAGAGGTCCCAGTTATATAGGTGATTCTGAGCCTTCATTAGGCTCCGCTGTGCCAACTTAAATAGTGGGCACATATCACTACTGATTCAGAGTGGTGGAACAAAAAAGCTGCCTAACAATAATGGACTTTTGCACGATATTCTAGGGGGTTGAAGGGGGACACAAAATCTGCCGAACACTGCTATAAAGGGGGGGGGGGGGGGCTGGCTAATATTGCTTTCTGGGGGCCGAGAATTACATCCATAATTTTTCATGATTGATTGGTATGCTTTTTAAAATTTGAGCACCCCCCCTTTTGAGGATCCTTTACACGGCCCTGTTCTGATGGAACGGTTAGAATGTTTTGAAGCGAGGTTACCTGAAATCGTTTATGAAATAATCTTTACTTTGCTATGGATCATGCTATATCATATATAGCATTGATAGGAACTGCATTGCACTCTGCTCTTTCTTTGGTACGAGAGTAAATACCAGATATTCTCACAAATACGCCGACCCGTGTATAAGCCAAGGTACCCACTTTTTCCTCAGAAACCAGGAAAGAGTGATTGACTGGTGTATAAGCCCCCTCCACAGTAGCCAGATGTGCCCCCAGTATAAGTCAGCCCCCCTCCCCATAACCTGATATGCCCAAGAGTGATACAGCTGTGTCTCAAGATGCCACTAGATCATAGATATGAGACACAGTGAGTGCCATACAGGAAGAATCCCCGATCATTGCACTGCTGACACGTTGCTTGCATGCTCTGCTCCACAAGCCAGGGGACACAGGTAGTCTTGAGCAGCGCACTCTGCACACTATGTGGCAGGGGATGGGGGGCACTGCAGAAAGTCAGCTGGCAAAAGCCGAATCACTAGTGCACGATCCTTATGCTCCTCTGCCAGTAACAAAACCTGCTCCACCATCCGTTCTGCTCCACTGACTCGCATATAAGCCGAAGTGGTAACTTTTCAGCACACTTTTTGTGCAGAAAAATTAGGCTTATACGCGAGTATATAAGGTAAGCTGCTTTTTGCTAAGCAAACAAAGGGAAAAGCTGACAATGTATTGTTTGTTTTTATGTTTTCTCCCTTTTGCAGATCTCTGTAAACAGGAGTTGATATAAACATCCATACTGGACCCCTTTTTTCTATATTTTTTAACGTTAATATGGGACTACGGCATGTAAGATAGCTATATGGCAAATTTGGAGTTGGCAGACATTTATTGTATGTAACGCCAGATTAAAATTCTGCTTTAAGGCAACATATTATGACATGTAATTGTTTTCACAGGTCCTGTAAATACAAACGCTACCAAGCATCATATTAGGTGGAGATGAGTGGATATATCTTATATTTTACATTTGTTTCTACCTGGGAAGCTCTTCTCCAGTCTCAGTAGGTTGGGGAGCAAGGCCGTGGCAAAATAATAAATAGGAGAACATTAAAAGTTGAAAAATTGCGTTTTATACTGGAAGTTAAAGACTAAGTGCACATTGCTTGTTAAGGTACCCATATACTAGGTCGATTTAATAATACTGTATATACATATACAGCAGATTACAGCAGATACACTGTGATCGAATCTGCTGTGAGATCGCAAATGTTGACTGATCGACAGATTTCCATCCGAAATCGATTGAGTCAGTCGATCTGGCCATGTGAAAAGTTTAGCTCGATTGACGGTGGTTCGGGAGCGTGTTGTTAGCAGCATTCGATTCGGCGACGACCGACGCAGCAATAACATTACCTGTCCACTGGCACGAGTCCCCGGATCTGTACTGTCACTTATTCCGGTGTCTTCTCTTAACTTCCTGTCCCGTCCTGTGAGAAGGCGAAATTCGAACAGTACGGGGCACTCTACTGTTTGAACTTCCGCTTTTCACAGGATGGGACAGGAAATACAGAGGAGGATGCTGGAAGAAGGGACAGCACGGACCTGGGGACTCGCGCCGACGGACAGGTAATATAATTGCTGGGGGTGGCGAAGAAGAGCGGCAGCAGCAATTCCACAGGTTGTGAATCGATTTCATGCTGAAATCAATTCAAAATCTGTGTGCAGTGTATGGGCAGCCATTAGATCCTTCTCTGATCAGATTCGAGCAGAGAAGGCTCTATCTGTTGGTCGATCTGGTGGCAATCAACCAGTGTATGGCAGCCTTTACAGAGGCGCTTAATTTGAATCCTTGTGCAGATTGTTTGATACTCCTCCCTATATTGCCTGATGAAGCTGGGTTGAACCTGCGAAACGCGTTGCATTTCTTTTTGGCGTTCCTAATAAATGTGTTTGACTGTCTGAATCGCAGTTGTTGTCGTGTCTGCTTGAGGGAGGTAAGACCACCACTTCCTCCTTCAATTTTGCCATTTTAAGTTGGTTTTTAAGCTCATTTAATCTAATCTTATACTTTTGGCGCCTCTGTTCATTGTATACAATTTTGAGTCCACCCTTGGTGGAGGGTTGCTACCCTTTCTTCCTGTCTGCAGAGAGCGACTTCTTAATCCTGAGTGGGGTCAGGACAATCTCCCCACCTGCCTTTACAGTGGTTGCCTGCTGGTGACCCTGACTTGTGAGTATTTAGCAATACAAACTTATTGCCACCTTGTCCAGTACGAATTACACTATTGGGGCTCTTGGTGTTCCCTGTTTTTATCTAATCTATTGCAGCACATTTCAGGTATAGTAAAGCAGCCACAAAGCTATACTAATCTGTTCACATGAGCATAGTTTGTCCATAGTTCAGATGATGCTATCTGGGAGGATGGGCCATATGTGCAGACAGCTCTCGCACCTCTTCAGTTGGGGCATGGCATTGAGGCTGCCTACTGAGTCACAACACTGGCTCATAAAGAACAGCCCACTACTCTCCAGATATCCCACTCCCATCAGGCTTTGCACTGTCCCCACAACAAGCCTGAATCCACCATAGTAAAATTCAGCAGCTTTTAATTGCTGCTTCTAGACTCCTGGAGGTGTTAATCTGGTAACAGCTGAGACATTAGGGACAGGGCCGGTTCTAGTAACAGTGGGGCCCCAGGGCAAAATTAACCCAGGGGCCCTCCAACAGACACCCCCCGACCAAAAAGCAGCATTAGGGGCCCATTGTAGCAGCCAAATTTCCCTATTGGGGCCTTTGGCAGTGTAGCATCTCACCTGCCCACCAGCACAGGTGAGGCACTACTCTGCCAAAGACTCTGCAAAGGCCACAGTTAAGGGAGGAGACACCTTAGTCTCTGGGGCCCCTGGGGCAATTGTCCCCTTTACCTCTATGGTAGCACCGGCCCTGATGGGGGAAGCCCTAATTAAATTATTTAGCACTTTGTAGGCAAAGAAGGACAATTGAAGCCCAGAAACAAAACTCCAAGCATGAGATGCTTGTCTATTTTTGTCAATATTTGTCTTTTGGGCTTATAAATGTTCGAAACGTCCAGAATTCTGTTGCCAGTGATTAGTGGCTGCTGAATATACCACATAGGTATCAGATTTTAATGATTCACTGCTGTTATGTTGCAAAGCATGATGGGAGCTGAGTACCGGAGAGTCATGGGTTGCTCCATATGAGCCTGAACTTAGCAGCTCCACCCAGAGGCTACTGTTGTGAATGACCAGCAACCTGAAAACCCTGCGACATTCCTAGTCTGATATAGATGCAGTAGCTGCCTGTTGATTACATACAGTCTCCGCCTCCTTTTTGTTTGCTTTGAAGTAAGAACTTCAGAGATGCTTTAACCCTTTCCAATCCAATTTTACAGTCACCCACGTTCCTCCCTTTCCCCAGTACTTTTTTTTTTTTTTACTGCTGTGTCAGCTAGCGTGCGGTAGATCTGCCCCCATTGCACACACATCAGTGTAATTACTCTGTTACACGCTGCAGCATGGTGTCGGAGGGGATTAAAGATTCAGACTTCGCACAACACTGATCCAGATAGACTGACGTTGTGCCGGACTAGATCTGGAATAGGGTCCCTATCAGGGAGCCCAAATGTGCCCAGGTAATATTAAGGGTCTGATGCTGTAACAGATATCTTCAGAGGTATCCATGTCCCCTCTTCCCCCCCCCCCCCCCCCCCCCCACCGGCGGCCATTTTTCCTGTGTTGGACTGTGTCCGTCATTGGACCTAATCCTGAAAAATGACAATGTTGAACATAGGATTAGAAAGGGTTAATAAAAAAAACAAGGCAACTTAAAGTGAACCTAAAGCCGATAAAAAAAGAGATTAACTCACCTGGGGCCTCCCTCAGCCCCCTGCAGCCGATCGGTGCCCTCGCAGCTCCGCTCCGATGTCCCAGGACACGCCGGCGAGCACTTCCGGTTTCGCCGTCACTCGCCGTCACCGGCCGACAGGCATGGGAACGCGAGTGATTGTTCGCGTTCCCAGCCTGTATATCGTCCCCTATGCTGCTATTGCGGCCATAGGGGGCAGCATAGGGGGCGATATACAGGCTGGGAACGCGAACAATCACTCGCGTTCCCATGCCTGTCGGCCGGTGACGGCGAAACCGGAAGTGCTCACCGGCGGGTCCTGGGACATCGGAGCGGAGCTGCGAGGGCACCGATCGGCTGCAGGGGGCTGAGGGAGGCCCCAGGTGAGTTAATCTCATTTTTTTTTTATCGGCTTTAGGTTCACTTTAAGGAACAACGAATAAGCTTACCTCCCAACTTTTTGAGATAAGGAAGAGAGACTTAACCCAAGTACACCCCTAGTCATGCATACCATACATTTTTCATAAGAAAAATATGCTGATTTATAATTCAATCCACACTGGTCCTTTCAATCCTGGTTCATTGTTTTTTTTCATATTAACATTAGAAAATAAGAAATATATCAATTTAAAGTATGGGAATACAGTTTAAAGTCAATTAAACACATTTTTTTCTGTAGAAAAACGCATATATTTACATAGAGCTGTACATCAGTCCTGAAAGAGGGTCAAATGAGGGAGAAAGAGGGACAGGGTTCCCAAAGAGGGACTGTCCCTCCAAAAGAGGGACAGTTGGGAGCTATGAATAAGGTAAAAGGAGACTTTCTTATAAAGACAAGAATATTACAAAGGACCGGCCTAGATTCCCACCCATCACCTGATAATCGCATAAAGACATTGCACTGAGCTATGTGTGTTTCCTGCAGATGGATCCAGTACCAGGAACTCACCACAGAGAGGCCCAGGTTCCCCCGACTCCCAGGACTGTGCAGAGGAAGAACAGAATGTTATTGATTATTCGGTAAGGGATTTTATTCCTCTGTTTTGGTGGGGAGGTATTTGACATGAATTGGGCTTTTTATGATTTGGTGGTACAATTGCCATAGCTTATGTCTGGGGGTCAGTGCCTCTAGGAGAACCTCCCCTGCAAGGAGAAGCACATGGCCAATTTATAAGGTGGTTAATTCATACTGCTTTACCAACCTAGTGACCTACAGCCTACATAAGAAACTGATATGAGCATGATCACATGATTGTGAGCAGCCAATAAGAGTGGTGCAAATTGATCACCTGATTCATCAATTGTGTTTTTTTTCCATAAATTCTGTTAGTAGAATTCATCATCCCCTGTCAAGCTTTGCAGTGTTGTTGGGTCTTCATCAAAGTTCACCAAAAAATGGGCCACTGCTCACAAAAGCCTTTAGTCGGTTTTGCAAATTGGTTCATTGATGATTTAATGATTTAAAAAAAAAAATGGATATGGTTCATAAGATGATAACTCCAGCTTGCGTATTTTAAATTCATTATACATAAAGTTTTTTTTTTTGTTTTTTTTCTCAAAAATATTTTTATGCAACTTTTTAAAGGAAAATTACTGCTGCACCAATTCATTCAAAAGTATGAATGGGTCAGCACCACCAAATAGTAACTATAGCTCTTTATTACGGCAGTAACAGACGCTGTTTCGGGATGACAAGCCCTTTATCAACTAGAGCAGTTTGATAAAGGGCTTGTCAGCCCGAAACAGCGTCTGTTACTGCTGTAAGAAAGAGCTATATTTACTATTTGGTGGTGCCGACCCATTCATACTTTTGATTGCGGTGGTCCCAAGAGACACTGGGACGAGGTTGACGCACACCTATTGGTGCTAAGGTGCTTCCCACTTCACCTTTTTGAGCACCAATTCATACATCTTAAAGAGACTCCGTAACAAAAATTGCATCCTGTTTTTTATCATCCTACAAGTTCCAAAAGCTATTCTAATGTGTTCTGGCTTACTGCAGCACGTTCTACTATCACCATCTCTGTAATAAATCAACTTATCTCTCTCTTGTCAGACTTGTCAGGCCTGTGTCTGGAAGGCTGCCAAGTTCTTCGGTGTTGTGGTTCTGCTATGAACTCCCCCATCCAGGCCCCTCTCTGCACACTGCCTGTGTGATATTTAGATTAGTGCAGCTTCTCTCTGTTCTATTATCTTTTACAAGCTGGATAAATCCTCCTCTGAGCTGGCTGGGCTTTCACATACTGAGGAATTACATACAGGCACAGCTGTCTGCACTCTGCAGGAAGAAATAGCCTGACACTTCAGTGGAAGATAGCTGCAGGGGGAAAGAAACACACAAATGATCTCTTGAGATTCAAAAGGAAGGGTGTATACAGCCTGCTTGTGTATGGATGTATTTTCTATGTGTGGACATACTGTACATCAATCTACTTCCTGTTTTGGTGGCCATTTTGTTTGTTTATAAACAAACTTTTTAAAACTGTTTTTAACCACTTTTAATGCGGCGAGGAGCATCAAAATTGTGACAGAGGGTAATAGGAGATGTCCCCTAACGCACTGGTATGTTTACTTTTGTGCGATTTTAACAATACAGATTCTCATTAAGGTGGCCATTAACGGTACCATTTTTTCCTTAGATGCGACCGTTTAATCAGATTTGCGGGATCCCAAGTAGTCAGAAGGTAATTTTCGATTGTTCCCAGTGTTCTCCCCAGAATTTTTTTCCAGCCGGGTGGCATAAAAAAGTAGCCGGGTGGGTTGGGATGGCACGGCACAGGGAAATTAGGCGGTGTGGAAAATTTAATGTGCACCAATTACGTACTCTAGTGTTAGTGTAGTGTGCATAACTAAACAACAGCCTCTGCCTACAAAAGGTGCACAGTAGTTATAGTAGTGGCCGAACTAGTGAAGTATCGTGGTAGCAATACATCACTACCGCACAGCTTTATACATCACTACCGCACAGCTTTTCTTAGCTGCGGCCGTTATTTAGTTACGCACACTAGCGCGTATTGTGCATGGAAACAAAATTAAGCTGCATTGATTTATTAGCACGAGCAACAGGAGATTGCTCGCACTATATCCTTCCAGTTATATTTTTAGCATTTTTTTTTACTTTTTTTTTTATATTTCCTGAATGTTATTTCATATGCACGATTTCCCCCTCGGAGGGGGGTGTTCGTGGGGTATTGCAGATAGTGTGCAGGGGCCGTATATAATGATCATATATAGACCCTGCGCACTGTCTTCAATACCACACCACGCCACCCCCAACACCCTGACCGCTGGTAATATCATGCTGCATATGAAAGAACATTAAGGTGTGCAGTCAGCCGCCCTGTCAGCCACCCCAGCGCATACAGTCACAATCCATGTCCGTGCACGCAGCCAGCCTGAAATGGCTGTCGGCTTAGCCTCGCACTATCACCGCAGCGTGTCCGGCTGTTACGACATGCTGGGATCTCTAGCAAACAATAGTGTTGTCCGGATCATGAACGATTCGGATCTTTGATCCGAATCTATTTTATGAGTCGATCATCCGAATCATCAAAATGAGTGATTCGGATTGCAAAAGGGGCGGGGCCAGGAGCGACACGCCCCCTCTCAGCGGGCAGTGGGGTCTTGGAAGCAGAGCTGAGATGAATCGCTCTGTTGGAGGGGAGGCAGCCTTGCAGGGACAGGTAGATGAGAGAGAGGGGACATGGGTGCCACTGCCAGATATGTGTAGAGCACACATACTGGCTGTAACGTGCTGCCCATTATAGGCTGGCTGTTCCGTAGTGCTGCACAGTGAACACATTGGAAGCTTTTGGCTCAGCACAGCTCAGTAACTTTGCAGACAGTGTGATTGAAAGGCAATATAATCCTCCTGCACTCGGCACTAAACAGCTGCACTTATCTTCTGGGAATGCTTTCTTTCACTGTGCGACCTTTTCTTTCAAAGTGTACAGATGAACATATAGGTGAAATATATGTAAAGCATATGACTTCAGCATGTGGGTATTACGTGCAAACATTTCTGCTCTCTGCTCGTCCCTCCTCCCTTCTCTGTCCACTCCCTGCCCTCTGTCCATCTTCTCCCCTTCTCTGTGTGTCCACTCCCTCCCCTTCTCCTGTCCACAGACCTGTCCTGCTGTTCATTTCACCCCCGAATGCTTCCGGTAGTAAAATGATCCGAGATTCGGATCAAAGATCCGGATCTCTTCAATGATCCGATTCGAATCATCCGGATCATTGAAAAGATCCGAACTTCCCATCTAACAAGCCACGCTACTCCTGAATCAGTCTCTTTGCATGAGATCTTGCGCTTCCCAGCGAGCCCGTGCATTGAGCCAATGAATGCACGGGCTCGCTGGGAAGCGCGAGATCTCGTGCAAAGAGACTGATTCAGGAGTAGCGCGGCTTGTTTTGTTTGCTAGAGATCCCGGCGTGTCGTAACAGCCGGACACGCTGCGGTGATAGTGTGAGGCTAAGCCGACAGCCATTTCAGGCTGGCTGCGTGCACGGACATGGATTGTGACTGTATGCGCTGGGGTGGCTGACAGGGCGGCTGACTGCATTGGTGACAGCCGGGCGGTAATTGATCTTACCCGGGCGGCGCGCCCACCTGTTTGGCCCTGGGGAGAACACTGGTTCCCATAAATGGATTGATTAGTGGACTTTCTCTCTTCAGATACAATTGTAAGATCCAAAATTCTCATTGACAAAATTCTGTTCTCCAGTGGACCATAGAATCATTTTACGTCAATTTTTTCTACATACTGCGTGGTTATCTGTACAATTCGATAGTAAAAATTGCATAGAATGATGGCATCCGAGGAAATTATTGCACCGTTAATGGGCACTTGTTACAAGTTACATAGGGAAGCCCTTGGATGTTACAGGGGCTTCCCAAATTCTCCACAACCCCTCCTCCACCAGCCAGGACCTTCTTCCTCTTTGCGGCTTAACTGCCCTCCGTGTAGGAGTGTGGCCGCAATACGCAGGTGCCAGTAGGGGGCCACCTGCAGTAGCACAGAGTCCCTCGTGCACGGAGAAAAAAATCCATGCATGAGCGGCTCCATTAATGTCAAGTATTGTAAAAGGGGTCCCAGCACAGGGTATGGAGCGGTGTAGGAAGAATGGGGAAGCGTCTGTTCCACATGAGATAGGTTTCTATTTTTTTTTTTTTATTTGACTTCAGGTATCTTATCAGCAACTCACAGCTGCCTGCTTCTTACCACTAAAGGCGGGTACAGACGCCAGACTTTTTCAAACTACGGGTCCTCAGACTCGCCCGTGGGGCGGTCATTCTGGCGACAGTTGCACGTGAGCACAAGCCGTCGTCAGACTGATAAGATTGGTTTTGACTGATCCACTCGGCTGTAGTTTGAAAAAGTCCAGCGTGTGTGTATGCGTCTGTAGCCTGAACTAGTCTGTGTTTAGTAACATGTGCATGTGGGGTGAGACTGATATATCTGTCAGCCAACAAAATAATGGAAAGAGCAGGGAGCTGGAGAAGAGGACAATCTATGCACTGGTGTGCTCATTGCTTAAAGGCATCTGTGTCTGGATTTAAATGGATTTATTACCACTGTATTTTTATTATTGGCATGCATTTACTGTATATAGCCCTACTTTTCTGCCGTGTTTCTTTTCATTGACTTTGTTTAGAGGACTTCACAATCTAATGCCCCTGCCACAGTCTAATATCTCTAATATAGCCTAAGTGCCGATTTAGGGAAAACCAGTTAACCTACTACTATGCTTTTACAGTGTGGGGGGGAAACTATGGTACCTGAAGGAAACCCATGCAAACACATGGATATATATGGGTATAAATACCATACAGCTTGTGATCTGGACATAGTGAGTCGCCCTTACTAAACCCCTGATCAGTCTGGGTTACACACCTGCCCAAAATATGCAGTATAGAGGATGAGTGCTACTCACTCTGTCTCCCACAATATGCTTCAAACAGAATAATGAGCTGAAGGCTGTGCCACGTCCACTTTCATATTGTACAGCAGGAGGGTAGGGTGAGTGGCAGTCTGGGCCAGGCCCTCTGCCACTAACCCTATCCTCCTGCTGCACATTCTGGTAGAGGGCCTGGCCCAGACTGCCACTCACCCTACCCTCCTGCTGTACATTCTGGGAGAGGGCACGGCCCAGACTGCCACTAACCCTATCCTCCTGCTGCACATTCTGGTAGTCTGGGCCATGCCCTCTCCCAGAATGTACAGCAGAAGGATAGGGTGAGTGGCAGTCTGGGTCAGGCCTTCTACCAGACTGTGCAGCAGGAGGATAGGGTTAGTGGCAGTCTGGGCCATGCCCTCTCCCAGAATGTGCAGCAGGAGGGTAGGATGAGTGGCAGTCTGGGCCAGGCCCTCCACCAGAATGTGCAGCAGGAGGGTAGGGTGAGTGGCAGCTTGGACTACGCCCTCCCCAAGAATGTGTGCAGCAGGGGTGTGGGCGGAGTGGCAGCTTGGTAATAGGTGTTTCCTGAGAGAATGGGAAGTATGGATGCAGAGTTTAGGTCTGCTCTTAATGTATTGGTTTTAATGATTGCAAATATGGCCTTCACTAGGGAGGGGGCCAGAGTGGGAGGGCGTACTTACAATGGACCTAAAGCGTTCTGCTGAGGTAGAAAACCCATTTAACTGACCATTTTAAACAACTATGTATATGCAGACATGACACGGAGCAGCATGCACATAAGAGCTGAAGCTTTTGTTTATCGAGGTGGTACATAGGTGTTATGACTACTGATCGACTGTTGATAAATATGCAGCTATGGATGGCCACTATTCACTAAGATCATGCTACTTATTATCGAACATCAACTGGTATTTTAAGTGTTAATTCACTAAAGAAGCTTACCTTATTAACTTATAGTAATAAGCTTTCACAGTGAGAGTGTTATCTTATCTCTTCAGTCTTTAAGCTATCACCTCTCTCCAGTTATTATCTCACATGCAGTAGATAGGGAGGGCAGGAGCACCCTCAGGATGTAGCTCCACCCCTCCTGCTGCCGTGTGTGTGTGTGTGTGTGTGTGTGTGTGTGTGTGTGTGTGTGTGTGTGTGTGTGTGTGTGTGTGTATATATACATACATACATATGCTTGATGTCTCTCTTTCTCCCTCTCTATGTGCCCACTATGTATTTCTCTATATATAGAGTCTCCCTTTGTATAAAATATAAAGCAGACTGCACAGAAGCCTTCACTTTACATTGCAGTCTCTAGTTCACTTCTCTTCACTTAACGACAGCTCAGGCCAGGTGATAATTCCTCTCCTTATCACTTGCATACCTCTCTGTGAATTAATATCCTGTTTTTAAGTTTATGATTGAGTCCTTAATTTTAGGAAGCACTCCTTAACTTAAGGACAGAATACTTATGTTAAGGATTGCACGAGGTAAAAGAATACTTATGTTAAGGATTGCACAAGGTAAATTGTTTAGTGAATACTAAATGATTTATCACTATGGTAATAACAGTAAAAACAACCAAAATAGTTTGTAAAGACAGGAGATAAGCTTAGTGAATTGTGGCCATTGTGTTATTAATGCACATTGCCACTTATGCACATTGCCATCTGTCCTTGCTGGATAGAGCTCCTGCTGTCACAGTTTCATGGAGATTGACCGCTTGCTTTATGAAAATCACATTACCTGCATAGGTCATAGGATCAGATACTGTGGGCCTGCTTCAATTCACTTTTTCTCCTAGGTGATATTTTCACATTATTTAATGCCTGTTAAGCCACCATCAAGCAGGAACATACTTGGAATACTTTTGACGGTACATTTTCACATACTTTTTGGTACTTTTTCAATTGCAGAGTTATTTTAAACAGAGATGAAAAATTATCTAGGAGAAAAGGATAATTTATTTGTGTGACTGATGCTCAAGTTAAGGAATATGTCATAACTTTGAACATCAACATTCACAGCATGTTAACTGTTAAAGTGACATTATACTTACAAAAATAAAATTTCAGTAATTACTCTGTTACATAAAAGAACATTTGAAAGCATTCCCAAGAGTGAAGACACAAGCACAGGGAGATTCTTGCCTTTTGCCCATGACAAGACATAAGCGTCTACTGCTCTCTGCAGTGAAAATAACTGATTTTACACATGGGGAATACTTGAGAATCCTTTCAAATGTTCTTTTATGTAACTAAGAGTAGTTACAGAATGTTTAGTTTTGGGAATACAATCCCACTTAAAAACTGTGATTATCCTTTCTTAACTGTGTGAGCAAAAGGCCTGTTAGGAATTGAAAGGATCTCAACAATAGCATTTGTTTGCAAACATGTACATCGGTTTACAGAGTCATCTGCCTTTGGAAGAGTCATGTAAAAAAATTTCAAGATAACACATTCAAACACCCACAGAGTATATTTGCTAGAAAATAGTGATTTTACTTCCACTAGTCGAACGTGGCTTCTGATTTTTGGTCATTGAACAATGGTCCAGTAGATTCGTAGCTCCAAAGGTGTCTAATAGATTCATCTGTTGGACATGATTGAGGAGTAGTTGTTAATTAACTTTTTGGATTTTGACAAGTCTAAGGAAATGAGAGAAGATGTGTTGGATTAGCTCTATGAACAGCAGATACTGGAGAGGAAATGGTATGCAATTAGGGTACAAAGAACTGACAAGCTCACAAGGTCACCTATGATTCCTCCATGGAAATATTAATGATCAGTCATTAGGTCTAAGGCAAATATTGTACAAAAAATTCTTTGAGTAACAAAGCTTCAGCTTAATTCACTGACTATACTATAGCTAGTCCTACACCTGTTGAATGAGAACGAACCAGATCTTTTGAGAATTTATTCTAAACTGGCCAAATAAGCAGCATGGGTTTGCTGTAATCTGCAATACATTACATACATTGGGTAAAAATTCCAACATCCAGAGGCTGCTGTAATAGAAGAGGAGCTGGATCAAAGGGTATTAGTTGTCTCGTAATGACCCTACTATTTTATGGGAACTTGGCTTGCATGCCAGAATACTGGTGGTAGATATGGAAGCCTTCTACAAGTTCGTCTTGCAGATTTTTTTTCCCTTCAATTTAAAAGAAACAAAACTAAATGGATGACTCAAGTTGGAGAAAAATGATTTCCAAACGCCTCAGCAAGCAAGGTCAAACATTAGTGATGTTATGGCTTGGTTTTTCTCAAGATAAAACCTTATGGAAGTTGGAGGTCCAAGACGATGATTGACACTGTGGAAGTGCCATGAAATGCTTTGATTGGACCAGAGTAACTGCTGCTATACATAATAATAGAACCCAGTTTCTGTGAGACTATAGAGGTTTTAGCCATCGTACTTAGAAGAGAACAACAAAACAACTCATGAATGGCGATGTCATGCTTGTTTATCCAAATGTCAAGACAAGTGTAGATGGCTTATCGCCAGTGAATGGTGTAAAAAACACTTCAAAAAGACTGTTACTGCAACTTTTGTTGGTCCAATATATACCTAAGGACACATCCAATATCAGACAGGTCAATGCCTTGTCATTTATGATTTAAATACATTAATATTTAATTTCCCCAAATATGATGACGTGTGTTTTTGTTTTTAAAATTAAAAGTAATATTCTGTGGTTTAGCTCTGCTTTTTTTGAGTTTCATTTGCGGTTATTCTTGCTAGTATTTTTTTTTAGTGTCTTTCAAGATTTTAACTTGTAGGTAGGGTAAGAAGGAAGCCTGACATCATTCAACCGCATATTGTTTTGTGCGCCGTTTAGGCCAATGACCTGGTCGTTATTAAAGTCGAGAAAAAAGAGGATGATGGATTGTATTCGACAGGCAGTCAACCATGTTTGGGGGATGCAGTTCCAACATATATCGGCACAGGTGAGCAATCAACTTTAAATTTAAAATCCAATTCCATGGGGAAATTTTTTTTTTGGATAGCCTGGGTTAGAAGCTCATGTGGGTTTGTGTCACCTTTTAGGATAATTTCACTCACTCTCTATCCCATGGACCTCCATGGCCTTAATATAAATCCTGGTGGTCGTAGGAACAAGCAGTGAGGAACCTTAACAATTTGATTATGGTTCTAATACTTCCCTACCCTTTAAGAAATAAGTATTACTACTATCTCTGTCCTTGATGGAGAGAGGTTCCCACCTCGTGTCGAGACAGAAAGTGTAGGCAATTTTCCCAGACCACAGGAGATATCTAAAAGTTCTAACTGCTTTCCATACTATTGAAAACTATTATTAAAAATAGACCATGGAGTTGGGATTTACATAAAATTATTTACTTCATTAATAAACTGCCATGAAACATGACCAATCCCACTTCATCTTCTCCTCTCACATACTGCAAGCATACCTTTGCCTTCTACATAATTGTTTACATTAATTTCATTAATTCCCTCCAGATGATCATATGGAAAAAACCCTGACGTGGCCTCCAGCATCATTACCAGCTGTAGTTGACTTCAAGCTGGAATCTGTTGGTGTAAACCCTGTCTTCCCAATTGGACTTCCAGAAGTTCGAAATCAGGACAGATCAACCTTCCCCAATCCCTGTCATCCTTTAGAATTTTACATGCTCAACCCAGACAAGGTTGTTCCTGAAAAACCACCCACCAAACGTAAAAAGGAATTTCCGTGTGAGTTCTGTGGCAAATGTTACACTCAGAATGTTAGCCGTGTCATGCACCAGCGCTCTCACACAGGCGAAAAGCCTTTTTCTTGTGTTGAATGTGGGAAGAAATTCTCTCGGAAGTCAATCCTCGTCAGCCACGAGAAGACCCACAGAGGCGAAAAGCCATTTCCATGTTCGGAGTGCGGGAAATGCTTCTTGAAGAAGACAGATGTGATGAGACATCAGAGAATTCACACTGGTGAGAAGCCCTTTTCCTGCCCGCTGTGTGGGAAGTGCTTCACCCAGAAATCCCACCTGGTGGAACACCAGATTATTCACACCGGCGAGAGGCCGTACGCTTGTAAAGTTTGTGGCAAATGCTTCTCTCAGCGGTCCCACTTGTCTGACCACCATAAAGTGCATTCGGGCATTAAGCCTTTTATCTGCTCTGAGTGTGGGAAGGCATTCACGCTGAAGTCCATTTTAGTAGAACACCAGAGGATTCACACTGGGGAAAGACCCTTCAAGTGTTCAGAATGTGGTAAGAGCTTCTCGCAAAGATCCGTTCTGGCTAAACATATGAAGGCTCACTTTAGTGAAAAAGCATTTCAGTATACTGATCCCCAGCAAGGTAATTATCTTCCTCTGCTTCCCCTCCCTCAACTCAAGTTTTTGAAAACCACTAAAGAGGGCACCGGTGGGTTTTCTGAGGGCACTGCTAGCACTTCCTGCACGGGTTGGAATCGGGTGCCGCCTTCATCTGTTGAGTAGCTCAGGTTGTCTTGGACTTGGAACTGTTTCACAATTTTTTGCAGAAACTCCAGCAGGAACTGGGATTCAGATCCTCTACATAGCAACTCGGCATATTGCACCTACAAAAATCAGAAGTTGGCATTATATTATCCCACAGGGCTGTTGTATTGCAGTATCTAAGATGTTATTGGACTCCTTCCCAAACATAACAACACTAGGATTTAGCAGCAAGCCCACGGCTTTGATTAGACAACTATCCAAAGGACTTTCACCAGCCCAACTAATGAGCGAACAATGGATTTTCCAACTTTTACGGAAGATGTGATATATGGACAAAGTTAACCATTTTGAGCTGTGCTCAGAACAATGCATTTAAAATATTTGTGAAACAATGGGATTTGTCCCTAATTGGATCAGACTAGCCCTGTGAATGGTACTGTACCTGCTGATAGACCTAACTTTAAGTCCATATTTAACTTTTGCAAGTTGATAAGCTAAAGACTTGGTGGCACCCTGGTTATATCGTCAATTTGAAGGACATCTGGCATGGGGGCACCACAACTCAAACGCTAACCGGAATAGCCGGTAGATGATACACTAATTAACAGAATGAGAGTAAAATGATGCACTGAATACCAAAATATATACTTTTCATCACTGTTATGCTTTGTAGTCTTAGTTTACTGGGTTATGATATGCTGAATACTATTAGATGAATTCTAAAATGTAGTTGACTAAGGGTATACTGGCTTACTTTTTTCTGGAAGGAAACCTAACCTATTCAAATAACATTCTACACCTGAACCACAAATGCTTCATTATGCCCACCAGTATGGCTTGTTTGATATTAAAGTGTACCTGAGACTAAAAAAAAAACCAAACCTTTATACGACCTGGGGCATCCTTCAGGCCAAGGGCTCCCAAGTCGCATCCTCCCTCTTCTGGCCGTCCTCCAGTTGCCATATTACACATGTGTGGCCCAGCTGCCCACATCCCCATCATGTTCCTGTCATGTTCTAAACTTTTTTTTTTTTTGGTCTCTGCTAGGAAACCTGAGACTAAAAAAAAAGAAAGCCTTTATATCTGGGGTTTCCTCCAGCTCCCTTCAGGTCATGTGCTCCTTTTCCGTCCTCTTGGGCCACTTCGATCTTCAGCTGGCTGCCCCTGTAAATCTTCCAGTCGCCGCATAGTGCACATGCCTGGCTGTGCGCCCACGCCATCATTGTGCTCCTGTTGCTGGGATCGCTCTGTGCCTGCGCAGTACTATTGTGCAGGCACAGAACGCTCCCAGCGATGGGGGCACACGCAACCTGGCCACGCATGCGCAGTATGCACTTAGTTGCAGCGAATGGAGGATTTATTGGGACGGCCAGCAGAGGATTGTAGCGGCTTGGGAGGATGGCGAAGGAGCCTATGACCTGAAGGGGGCTGGAGGAAACCCAGGTATGTAGAAATGCTTTCTTTTTTTTTATCTTGGGTACACTTTAAGCATGTATTCTTTATGCTTGACCACTGTTGAAGTGCCTTAATACACTTCCATCTGTCTGCTTTGCAAATATTTATGGTTAGTTCTTTAAACTGTTTCTCGCTCATTTCATAGTGATGGAGCTGGTTCAAGCACAGACTGCCATGACTGTGTTATGAGTTGCTATCATCATACTATAGGAGAATCCTACAATATATGAGACATCAAGCTGCACAGTAGAACCGATACGGTGGTCAAAGTTTGAATGAATCCACTACCTGCTCTGCTTCATATGATGTAGCTCAACCAGATCCATCTGTTAGCTTGAAGAAGGTCAAAGAGTGTTGATGGTGTAAAATGGTAGCATCAAGTGGTTGTGAAAAGGTTGTTCCATCTGAAAGTGATATTGCAGTCTTTGGAGAACCTGGGGAGTTATTCCTTCAATAAGACCCTGCACCTTTTGTGACTTTCTATGATGAGATCTGTACACTTGCACATCAGGCACAGCAGATGTTTTCGAGTGTTTCAAATTTTATTTGATATTCAGAGAATGCAACAGGAGTTCTGGCATTTGAAGATGGGTAAAGTGAGAACATCAACTCCAAGGTAGACCAGGAATTACAAAAACTACATGGTGGGCTGGGTGAGAGTGCTAGAAGCTCCACGGTGGGTCTTGAAGCACCAGGTAGTGGTGGGAGCACCAGCAGCTCCACGGCGTGGTGAGGGTGGGATGCACTAGCAGCTCCACTGTGATGCATAAAGGAACTGCAACATTTCCAAGGTGGGCAGACAGGTCCAATAAGTAAGAAGGCAACACCAAGTAAGTCGATAAACCGGAGCTCATGGCAGAACCTCCACCCTCTCTCGTGCATGGGCCTTACACCCATCCTCCGGCATCTAAGGAGGGGTGTAAGGCCCGAAACATGCCTACCTTGCACTATGTAGTTCTGTCGGGAAATCTCTTGAAGATTGCGGTTGAGCTTCGGTTTATCAGCCTCTTTGATTTGAGAAAATGTTTTGTTGAGTCAGCAACACCACCAACACCAAGGGGGGAACGAACACCAAGAACTCCACAGTGGACCCACAATCCTAGAGAGTGACTTGGATTACCAGACTCCACTAACTGAAATATCACTTCTGGATGGTGTGACACTTGAATGAACATTGTTTTCCATTTTAGAATTTGTATCCAGTAGCGCCTTCACTTAGGTTACAGCTAGCCATGGCTAGTGAAACATTAACTTCCATATCTACTCAGTGACTCCTGGCTCTAACACTGTCCTCATGTTATTGTGATTGTTGATTAACTTTTTGCAACATGAAGTGTGTACATATTTGTAGAACTGTTGTGTAAATGATGAACAATTATTAAACCTTTATGGTCGTCGGCTGGCATCACCATTCAGACACGGTACATCCTTCCCGTGGTTCAGCATAGAATTAGTTTGTGGAACGCATTCCAGGTTTCATGAAGCTCACATATAGCAAGAAGCCTGTGATCGCCATAAAAATGAATAAGATTTGAGCAGATGCAGTTTCGGGTTCTAGAAGACAATACTTACACATTAAAGGCCCATACAGATGCTAAATCAATGTCCCCTGATGGAGATCGGGACCTGACATGTGCAGACGCGTTGCTCGCTTGCAGAAGGGGTTTACTTGCCTATGTTGCCGCTGCATTGCAGGCTGCTGTTCATCTTCCCGACTCCACCTTCAAAGCCAAACTTCTAGTTGTAAAGGTGGAAGTGTCTGGAAGATGGGGAGCAGCGTGTGGCGATGCAGGTAAATTGACCCCTTATGCTGCGATATAAGTTTTCCTACTCATCCCTTTAATTACTGACACATAGGAATCATACAGATCCTGTGGCTAGTTAGATGCAGTTTGGGCGCTGATTACGTATGAGAAGCCACAGAAACTGCATAAAATTAGAAGTGTCAGTATTTTAGGGGTTGATTTGGCAACCCTGCCACGGACCTACCCACGTACATGCTGAGGCAGTTTCGCAATTCTGTTAGCCAATAATACTGTGTACTTGGATTTTAGATTTTGCTTCCGTTCTAAAATACACATTTGTCACTTGTCATTTGTTACATATCACTAATATTATAAATGCAAAAGTTTGAATGTTTGTTACTCAATCACGCAACAATGGATGAACGGATTTGAATGAAATTTGGCACACACATAGTACATTACCTGGAATAATATATAGGATACCTTTTCTCCCCATAACCAAAAAGTGGGCGGAGACAAATACACATGTAAACTGCAGCCATTCTTACACTGTTAATGGTAGGGTTCTCAAACTTTTCACAGTTGGCGACTGGGATTAATATTCAGAAAAGTGAGTGGAGCCTACAAAAGCCAATCAAAATTCACATATTGATTTTCAAGGGAAATATTTAATTGCTGCCATTCTTGCACTGTTAATGGCACATCCCTTAAACCTGGTGCAGTTGGTCATTGGGTAACTGGAGTTCAAATGCAGAAAAGGGGGTGGAGCCAAAACCAACCAATCAGATTTGTTGCATTTCAATGCAAACTATTGATGCCAAAGACCGCAAAACGTACACACTTGGTCATTGAGTAATTGTGTGTTAGGGTTAGAAAAACTGGACGCAGCCAACACTAGCCAAATATATACCCGGGCAACACCGGGTCATCAATGGGCGGAGACAAATACAAATTTCACTGGGAAAAAGTAAACTGCAGCATTCTTACACTGTTTATGGAAGGGTTCTCAAACCTGGTACAATTGGTCATCGTGTGACTGGGGTTCAAATTCAGAAAAGGGGGTGGAGCCACAGCTAATCAGATTAGTTTCATTTCAATGCAAATTATTGATGCCAAAGACCGCAAAGCTCACAAACTTGGTCATTGAGGAATTGTGTGTTAGGGTTAGAAAAAGTGGGTGGAGCCAACACCAGCCAAATACATACCAGGGCAACTCCGAGCCATCGGCTAGTAATAAAATAAAACAGTAGCAGCCCATAGTACTGTATGTACTCTGTGCTAACAACACTTCACCTAAAGAAAGGGGAGTGTCTATAGTCCGTTAATGACTGTAAAAGCAGTGAGGCTAGCTGCATAGTTTACTATCTGTGCAAGCACCATGTAGCGACTTGCGCTGTAAATACTGGGGGTGATAGGTTTGTATCTTAAAAAGAGGTTCAAATAAATAATGCAATTACACTGCAGTCTTGACCAGTGACCTATTTTGAGTTGTTTTAGAGTTGCTGTACAGAAAAACAGGAAGGAACTGTAGACAGGCCTTGTACACACGCCTAACTTAAGGAACTCCTGTGAAAATAATGTAATAAAAAAAGGGGGCTTCGTTTTTACAATAATTATGTATAAATGATTTAGTCAGTGTTTGCCCGTTGTAAAATCTTTTAAAGCCATTGTTACCCGTCCTGAAAAAACAAGTCAGATACTCACCTAAGGAGAGGGAAGGCTCTGAGTCCTAATGAGCCTTCCCTCTCCTCTCCTGGTGCTTTCCGTACAGCTCAGGATCCTCAGTTCAAATCTAAATAAGTGATCGCAAGCTTCTCCTTGAATGCTCCAGGAGGAAAATGTATTTACCCAGTCCCCAGGACAGTGGGTTGAACCTAATCATATCAATAGGGGCACAGACAGTATATAAAATAAGAACATCTGATTTTCTGATTTGTAACCCTTACATTTGTTTTGCTCAGTGTTCGCAATAGAGAAAGGTTACGTCACTTCCTGTTCCTTTTTATGCGATCGCTGGGATTTCTGGAAATGTAGTGATGTAAAGCAGTGCGTTCACTACCTGTTAACTGTTCACATAGATGTGTGGGGCACGTGCAGGTAGTGTTGGGCGAACATCTAGATGTTCGGGTTCGGGCCGAACAGGCCGAACATGGCCGCGATGTTCGGGTGTTCGACCCGAACTCCGAACATAATGGAAGTCAATGGGGACCCGAACTTTTGTGGTTTGTAAAGCCTCCTTACATGCTACATACCCCAAATTTACAGGGTATGTGCACCTTGGGAGTGGGTACAAGAGGAAAAATTTTTTTAGCAAAAAGAGCTTATAGTTTTTGAGAAAATCGATTTTAAAGTTTCAAAGGGAAAACTGTCTTTTAAATGCGGGAAATGTCTGTTTTCTTTGCACAGGTAACATGCTTTTTGTCGGCATGCAGTCATAAATGTAATACATATAAGAGGTTCCAGGAAAAGGGACCGGTAATGCTAACCCAGCAGCAGCACACGTGATGGAACAGGAGGAGGGTGGCGCAGGAGGAGAAGGCCACGCTTTGAGACACAACAACCCAGGCCTTGCATGAGGACAAGAAGCGTGCGGATAGCATGCTTTGTACCACCATGCAGTCATAAATGTAATAAAGATAAGTGGTTCAATAAACAGGGACCACGCGGCAACGCTAACCCAGCAGCAGCACACGTGATGGAACAGGAGGAGGCGCAGGAGGAGAAGGCCACGCTTTGTGAGACACAACAACCCAGGCCTTGCATGAGGACAAAAAGCGTGCGGATAGCATGCTTTGTACCGCCATGTAGTCATAAATGTAATAAAGATAAGAGGTTCCATAAACAGGGACCGGCAACGGTAACCCAGCAGCAGCAGCAGCAGCACACGTGATGGAACAGGAGGAGGCGCAGGAGGAGAAGGCCACGCTTTGTGAGACACAACAACCCAGGCCTTGCATGAGGACAAAAAGCGTGCGGATAGCATGCTTTGTACCGCCATGTAGTCATAAATGTAATAAAGATAAGAGGTTCCATAAACAGGGACCGGCAACGGTAACCCAGCAGCAGCAGCAGCAGCACACGTGATGGAACAGGAGGAGGCGCAGGAGGAGAAGGCCACGCTTTGTGAGACACAACAACCCAGGCCTTGCATGAGGACAAAAAGCGTGCGGATAGCATGCTTTGTACCGCCATGTAGTCATAAATGTAATAAAGATAAGAGGTTCCATAAACAGGGACCGGCAACGGTAACCCAGCAGCAGCAGCACACGTGATGGAACAGGAGGAGAAGGCCACGCTTTGTGAGACACAACAACCCAGGCCTTGCATGAGGACAAAAAGCGTGCGGATATAGCAGCAATGCTTTTTGCCGCCATGCAGTCATAAATGTAATACAGATGAGAGGTTCAATAAACAGGGACCGGAAACGCTAAACCATCCCAGATGTTCATCGGTCATGTTACTTGGTTGGGGTCCAGGAGTGTTGCGTAGTCGTTTCCAATCCAGGATTGATTCATTTTAATTTGAGTCAGACGGTCTGCATTTTCTGTGGAGAGGCGGATACGCCGATCTGTGATGATGCCTCCGGCAGCACTGAAACAGCGTTCCGACATAACGCTGGCTGCCGGGCAAGCCAGCACCTCTATTGCGTACATTGCCAGTTCGTGCCAGGTGTCTAGCTTCATGCCCGGTTTCAGGTCCAGCGGTGCCAGCCACAAATCCGTCTGTTCCTTTATTCCCCTCCAAATTTCCTCCCCTGTGTGCTGCTTATCCCCAAGGCAGATCAGCTTCAGCAACGCTTGCTGACGCATGCCAACAGCTGTGCTGCACTGCTTCCACGATCCTACTGCTGCTGGTGCTGGGTTAGCATTTCCGGATGAGGTACAGCTTTGAGATGCGTTGGAGGAGAAGGAGTCAGAGAGGTAGGTGCTGCTGTTGTTATCCAGCTGTTTGCGGCGTGGGCAACACCCGCGCTGTAGCAGGTGAGGAATCGCTGCCAGGCTCCACAAGGTTCACCCAGTGCGCGGTAAGGGAGATGTATCGACCCTGGCCGAACGCACTCGTCCAGGTGTCAGTGGTGAGGTGAACCTTGCAGGCAACGGCATTCTTCAAGCTTCGGGTTATTTAGCTGACCACGTGCTCATGCAACTCAGGCACTGCAGAGCGCGCAAAGTGGTAGCGGCTGGGAACCACGTAACGTGGGATGGCCACTGACATCATGCCCTTGAAGCTGTTTGTCTCCACCACTCGATATGGCAGCATTTCGCAGGCCAGAAGCTTGGCTATGCTGGCTGGCTGTTACTGCCACGGCCCGGGGGTCATTTGCTGGCAATTTCCTCTTGTGCTCAAACATCTCAGAGACAGACAACTCAACCGTAGCGCTGCACACCGAAGGGCTGTTGGTTGTTGTGTTTGATGAACACTGGGAGACCTCAAGAGCACTAGTCCGGAAAGTGACAGTGTCAGCATCGTCTGATGTTTGTGAATGTTGTGAACCACGCAATGGCTGGGCTACTGCTGCTGCTGAGGCGGGTCTGGTGGTGAGTCTGGTGAACCCAAGGGAGGCAGTGTTGCTGGTGGTACCCTGTCCTGCCGCGTTTGCCCACAGAGTGGGATGTTTGGATAGAATGTGGCGGCTCATGCTGGTGGTGGAGAGGTTGTTAATACTTTCCCCCCTGCTCAGGCGGGTCTTGCACACCTTGCAAATCGCCATGGTAACATCCTCAGTGCAGTCTTCAAAGAAAGCCCAGACTTTAACTGGCTGAGGACTCGGACCTCGTGCGTGATGTGCTGGTGCTGCTTAACCCACTGCTGGACGCTTGAGAGGTCATCCAAGTAATTATCTGGTCCTGTTCTTTTGGATCTGTGAGGGTTGTTGTCCTGGACAACATGGGCAGTATTGAGTGGGTTTTCTTGGGTGCTCCCCTGTGGCCTGTACGTGAACCGTCAGGGGAAACACCTCTTCCCTTGCCCCTCCCTCTTTCACCGGATTTCTTCCTCATTTCACTTATCCTTAAAGTACACGCTGACTGGCAGCAGTACAGTGGCAGTACAGAAATGCTATACAGTGGTGGGTGAGCGGTGTACCACTATTGTCAGCAGTGACACAGAGCACAATGCTATACAGTGGCGGGTGAGCGGTGTACTACTGTTCCCAGCAGACACAGAGTGGAAGTAAACACAATGCTATATAGTGTGGCTGAGCCGTGTACACAGAGTGGCATTAAACACAATGCTATATAGTCTGCTATATAGTCACCCCGAACAGGGTGATGTTCTGCAGAACCCGAACAGTGGCAAACACTGTTCGCCCAACACTACTGGGAGGGAACGCAGATTTTAGTACCTAAACACACGATACAACATGTTTTCCGGGGTCGGACTCTGAGGCACATACAGATGGTCCCGATCATCATCCTCATCATACAACTCTTCTCCTGAGTCTGACCCACCCACCACCTCTGCCACCCCAACATCCCCAGACACAGACCCCTCATCGTCCTCAACATTAACTTGGGATGCTGGCCTGAGCCAGACCTCCTCCTCCACATCAGGCCCCATCATCTCCTCAATGGCAGCCCTCATTAATCGCTCTGGCGACGGACTGATGGACACAACGTTCTCCTCCGGGGAGGGCTGCTGCTGACCACTGGCTGCTGGGGTGGATGTTATAGCTTGCGTGGGGCGTTGGCTGTTGCTGTTGTTGGGAGTGCTGCTCACAGCGGAGGTCTCTGGGGAACTCATGTTGAGCTCATATAGTGGTTGACGGTGAGTGGAGTATTACTGATCCCAGCAATATACACACTGACTGGCAGAGTACGCAATGCTATATAGTGTGGCTGAGCGGTGTACACAGAGTGGCAGTAAACACAATGCTATATAGTGTGGCTGAGCGAGCGGTGTACTACTGTTCCCAGCAGAATCAGAGTGGCAGTAAACAATGGTATATAGTCTGGCTGAGCGGTGTACACAGAGTGTCAGTAAACAATGGTATATAGTCTGGCTGAGCGAGCGGTGTACTACTGTTCCCAGCAGAATCAGAGTGGCAGTAAACAATGGTATATAGTCTGGCTGAGCGGTGTACACAGAGTGTCAGTAAACAATGGTATATAGTCTGGCTGAGCGGTGTACACACAATGCTATATAGTCTGCTATATAGTGTCAGTAAACAATGGTATATAGTCTGGCTGAGCGAGCGGTGTACTACTGTTCCCAGCAGAATCAGAGTGGCAGTAAACAATGGTATATAGTCTGGCTGAGCGGTGTACACAGAGTGTCAGTAAACAATGGTATATAGTCTGGCTGAGCGAGCGGTGTACTACTGTTCCCAGCAGAATCAGAGTGGCAGTAAACAATGGTATATAGTCTGGCTGAGCGGTGTACACAGAGTGTCAGTAAACAATGGTATATAGTCTGGCTGAGCGGTGTACACAGAGTGTCAGTAAACAATGGTATATAGTCTGGCTGAGCGGTGTACACAGAGTGGCAGTAAACACAATGCTATATACTCTGGCTGAGCGAGCGGTGTACTACTGTTCCCAGCAGACACAGAACAGTAAACAGAATGCTATATAGTGTGGCTGAGCGAGCGGTGTACCACTATTCCCAGCAGACACAGAACAGTAAACAGAATGCTATATAGTGTGGCTGAGCGAGCGGTGTACCACTATTCCCAGCAGACACAGAACAGTAAACAGAATGCTATATAGTGTGGCTGAGCGAGCGGTGTACCACTATTCCCAGCAGACACAGAACAGTGAACAGAATGCTATATAGTGTGGCTGAGCGAGCGGTGTACCACTATTCCCAGCAGACACAGAACAGTGAACAGAATGCTATATAGTGTGGCTGAGCGAGCGGTGTACCACTATTCCCAGCAGACACAGAACAGTGAACAGAATGCTATATAGTGTGGATGAGCGAGCGGTGTACCACTATTCCCAGCAGACACAGAACAGTAAACAGAATGCTATATAGTGTGGCTGAGCGAGCGGTGTACCACTATTCCCAGCAGACACAGAACAGTGAACAGAATGCTATATAGTGTGGCTGAGCGAGCGGTGTACCACTATTCCCAGCAGACACAGAACAGTGAACAGAATGCTATATAGTGTGGCTGAGCGAGCGGTGTACCACTATTCCCAGCAGACACAGAACAGTAAACAGAATGCTATATAGTGTGGCTGAGCGAGCGGTGTACCACTATTCCCAGCAGACACAGAACAGTAAACAGAATGCTATATAGTGTGGCTGAGCGAGCGGTGTACCACTATTCCAAGCAGACACAGAACAGTGAACAGAATGCTATATAGTGTGGCTGAGCGAGCGGTGTACCACTATTCCCAGCAGACACAGAGTGGCAGTAAACAGAATGCTATATAGTGTGGCTGAGCGAGGTACACAGAGTGGCAGTAAACAGAATGCTATATAGTGTGGCTGAGCAAGCGGTGTACTACTATTCCCAGCAGACACAGAGTGGCAGTAAACAGAATGCTATATAGTGTGGCTGAGCGAGGTACACAGAGTGGCAGTAAACAGAATGCTATATAGTGTGGCTGAGCAAGCGGTGTACTACTGTTCCCAGCAGTGACACAATGACAGGGGGGACCCTGGCTAGCGTGGCTGGAGCGCGAACTACCCTGCCTGCCTACCCAAAGCTAAACCCACAGACAAATGGCGGAGATATGACGTGGTTCGGGTATTTATTTACCCGAACCACGTGACAGTTCGGCCAATCAGAGCGCGTTCGGGTCCGAACCACGTGACCCGTTCGGCCAATCACAGCGCTAGCCGAACGTTCGGGGAACGTTCGGCCATGCGCTCTTAGTTCGGCCATATGGCCGAACGGTTTGGCCGAGCACCGTCAGGTGTTCGGCCGAACTCGAACATCACCCGAACAGGGTGATGTTCTGCAGAACCCGAACAGTGGCGAACACTGTTCGCCCAACACTACGTGCAGGCAGCTACAAGTGTTGTACACAGGCAATACGGTTACGTCCATCCTCTGTGCGTGCATTTGAGTGCTGTGTGTGTGTGTGTGTACACATGCTACCATTCTGTTGCATTACATGGCAGGGGCTGTTGCTTGTTGCGCAGGAGACTGACAGCCAGTGGCGTAGCTAAGGTGCTGTGGGCCCTGATGCAAGTTTTACAGTGGGACCCCCCCCAAGCACTCTATACATAACAATTGCCACTGCGCACCAAAACCTGCCAATGGCAACTACAGTGTCAGAGGTGCAAGAAGGGGATGGGGAGCAGTTTGTTAGTGATTACCACCATTCACAGTATCTATAGAAGTTATAATTATGAGCACAGGACCAATAGAGAGCTAATACTGTAGTTGAGGGAGGGCCCTTCGTGGCCCAAGGGCCCCGATGCGGCCGCTACCTCTGCACCCCCTATTGCTACACCCCTGCTGACAGCTAAACTATTTGGTACATGAGTAGTTCAGCCTTCTGTGTGAGGCCTGGGTCCCACTAGCAGCGCTAGTGCTTGTGATTTGAAAAGTTCTTACTATGCGAAGCTATGGGGGATTTTTAAAAATCACATCCTTCAAGTGGCATCACACCCATAGCATTACCTTAGCAAGAGCTTTTAAAGGATACCCAAAGTGACATATGACATAATGAGATAGACATGTGTATGTACAGTGCCTAGCACACAATAACTATGCTGTGTTCCTTTTTTTTCTTTCTCTGACTGAAAGAGTTAAATATCTGGTATGTAAGTAGCTGACTCAGTCCTAACTGAGACAGGAAGTGACTACAGTGTAATCCTCACTGATAAGAAATTCCCCTTTTTAACTCATTCTTGCTCTCAGAAGCCATTTTCTGCTAGGAAAGTGTTTTATAGTTGAAATTTCTTATCAATGAGGGTCACACTGTAGTCACTTCCTGTCTGAGTCAGGACTGAGTCAGCCACTTACATACCTGATATTTAACTCTTTAAAGGACTTACGAGGCCAAAATCTGCACCCAAAACGTAAAAAAGTTAACTACCTGCATGACTTTGTAAGGCACGGAGGACGCCGTCCACGCCCTCCGTGCCGTTCCGCCTGGTCCCCTCTGCTCAATAGCCCCCGAAAGGCTGCGACCCCACGGTCCGGGTCGATATCTGCAGCCTGCATAAAGATGGCCGCCGGAGCTGGCCACGGCTGCGCAGTCTGCATAGCCGCTACTGCGGCTGCGCAGCTCTAGGGCCAACCCCCCCGATCCACGTAACAGGCAGCATGGATCGGAGGGTTGGCTCTAGAGCTGCGCAATAGCGGCTATGCGGACTGCGCAGCCATGGCCAGCTCCGGCAGCCATCTTTATGCAGGCTGCAGATACCGACCCGGACCGTGGGGTCGCAGCCTTTCGGGGGGGCTATTGAGCAGAGGGGACCAGGCGGAACGGCACGGAGGTCGCGGACGGCGTCCTCCGTGCCTTACAAAGTCATGCAGGTAGTTAGCTTTTTTTACGTTTTGGGGGTAGATTTTGGCCTCCTAAGTACTTTAAGGCAGAGGAAAAAAAAGAAACACAGCATAATTATTTGTATGCTAGGCACTGTACATACCCATCTATCTCATCATGTCACATGCCACTTCGGGTATCCTTTAAGATCTCAAGCGCTTACAAAAGGCTTAGAAAAGCTCTACTAGTGGGTTCCAGGACTGAACGACACAAAAAAATACCACCAAGAAGCAGATGAAGTGTGCAAGAAAGTGCAGTGCTGTCTGTACATACAGTATCCATTTTCTAAAGTAAGTTTATTTAACAAAATCATGTTTCATCACTTGTGATACCAAGTAGTGGTCAATACAAGCTTATTGTGGAATGCCCAAGAGGCAAGCTGATTGACTTATTTAATCAGTGAGCAAATTGAGCTGTGTACACACGTTAGATGGAATTCTGCCAATAACGACCGCCTCTTCCAAGAGTCTAGCTTGTGTGCAGCAGCCTCCGACCGCCCTTAGCTAACGATCAGCCTTGCAAATCACTGTTCTCTGCATTTAGCCTTAAGCTGGCCATTAACGGTCCAATTTCTAGCGAAAAATCGTTCGAGCGATCAGAAATTCTGATCGGACGAAAAATCGTTCACTACACCATCAACTAACCAATCATTGCTTCCTATCTATCACGACCACCAAGAAAATCCAAATTTTCGTTCGATGAAAATTCATTCGGGCGACATTTTTTTCACTCGTTCATAATCGATTGTGTCCACCAATGGAGATTATTTACAGCCAATCCGATCAGAATTTCTGATCGCTCTAACAATTTTTCGCTAGAAATTGGACCGTTAGTGGCCAGCTTTAAACTATGTCGTCAGGTGTTATCCCACCACCCATCTCTTGCATGGCAATAGAACACAGCAATACTCTTTAGGCTAGCAAAGTGTCTGTACATCCCTGCAATGCAACCTGAGGATCGCTGGCAATGTCACCTGAAAACCATGGCGAGAGATCTTCCCCACTGAGACCCAGAGGTCAATTGTGGAAAGGACAGGGTTGGATTGCCTGTAAACTATCTCAAGTTAGAGCAGTCTGGCTCAGTTAAAATGTCATCTAACAGTAATGATAAAAATAACAGAGTAAAAATAAGTACTGTAGATAATACTAGTCAAATAAATGTAATAATGGTTATAACTGGCTACCCTCTTGCAGGACTATTGTCACAGGCTTCAATCTGTGCCATAACACATGGAGCATGGTAGATTGCATGTTGTTTCTCCTGTACACAAGGGGGTGTCTGCTGCGTATTCTAGTTTCCTGCTTGCCCCCAACCAAAAAAAAAATAGAGGTAGGTTAGCGGTCTCCCCAAAATGAGCCCTAGAAGGAGCTACGCTAAGAGACTGGTAGGCGTTAAATTGTGAGCTCCTGTGAGTCAGTGAAGAGTTGCTTGATGCACGCACCATGGAAAATGTCAGCGCTAATGTAACAGGGCAAACGTAGTGTTGGAATAATAGTGTTTTAAACTGAATTAATCGTTTGGGCAGTGAAGCTCGTAATGGGGAAGCGGTGTTCCGAGTCTCCGACTGAGCAGTTTTAATGCAGAATAGCGATGCTTTGCCAGGAACACACATGGCCTTCCGATACTTCCGCCCACAATCTGCCCGCTTGACTGTATGCGTTCCACCGGGGTTGATTGGCGCTATGCGCTCTAGCTAGGCATTTCCGGGCGGTGCGTTCCAGCTCCGAGGCCGGAAGGAAAAGTTTCAGGGTCAGAGGTTCCGGCTGATGGCTGGAGATGCAGCTGCAGGTAATGTGGTTATGTTGTGTTTGCCAGCACACGTTGCATGTCCGGAGGGGTGCAGTGTTATTTCTGTGTATGTTTTTGCATCTGCTAAAGCTTCCAGCATGTGTGTGTGTGTGTGTGTGTGTGGGGGGGGGGCAGTACAAGGTGTGACACCAGCTCTGCCATCCTGGTGCAGAGCACATTGTCCTGTACTCTGGGCTATTTCCACAGAATGCCGTGCCAATCTGCCCCCACTGCAGGGCTACACCCCTCACATGCTGCATAGCACTGTACACTGCAGTCTGCGACCATGCTGACACTGCCATCAAAACTGCTTGTATGCCTGCTGTTGCCATACTGTTCCTCAGCTATGTCTCTTACCATTGCACCTCTGATAACCCTTCATTGCTCAGATCTCTGTACTATAGATATGCATTTCTAAGCTATGATATATAAATATTATCAGTACGTGATTCTATCTTGAATGCAAAGAAATATAGTAGTATTATTATTAAAGGGAACCTGGAGTGAGAGGGATATGGAGGCTGACTATTAATTTTAAATCATACAAATTGCCTGGCTGTCCTGCTGATGCTCTGGCTCTAATACTGTTAACCATAGACCCTGAACAAGCATGCAGATCAGATGTTTCTGACTGAAGTCTGACTGTTAGTCTACAGTAGTATCTGAATAATACCAGAAACAAACATGCAACTAGTCTTGCCAGCTCTGACAATAATGTCAAAAACAACTGTTCTACTGCATGCTTGGTCAGGGTATATGGCTAAATGTATTAGAGGCGGAGAATTAGCAAGATAGCCACACAACTGGTATTGCTGGAAGCGGACGTGAACTCAGAACTTCCTCTCTGACTCAAAAGGTACGCAACAGCATAATAAACTTAAAAAAAATATTTGTTACAGGTAATAGAAATCCTGCAGTACATCTGCAGTTTGTCTACTTCCTGCTTTCATGGAAGCAGACATATTGTTAATATCCTGTGTTTATCAATTAGATCTCTGCTGTGGCAGACATGGGCTTTTGAGTCAAGACGGAGTCAAATTTGGAATTCAAATGAAGTCTAATGATTTCACGTGTGACTGTGGAATAGGGGGTTTAACTTACCCAGAAGTCTTTAGGACGTCTGTGTTTCATTACGCGTCATAGGTGTAATGAAAGTTGCGTTGCATGACTCACTACCACACTTCCTCTTTCAAGTCGGAAGAGCGGAAGTGAGTGGTGGAACGCAGCTTTCATTATGCCTAAGAGGTGTAATGGAATGCAGACGTCCCTAAAGCCCAATCTACACGATACAATTCTTTGTGCGATTCTATTACGATTCTATTTACGATCCGATTAAATCCGACATGTCCGATCGGGATTCGATTAGATTCAATTTGATTTGCCATTGCAAAACGATGGCAAATCGAATTGACTTGAATCGAATCCCAATCGGACATGCCGGATTTAATCGGATCGTAACTAGAATCGTAATAGAATCGCACAAAGAATCGTATTGTGTAGATGGGGCTTAAGACTTCTGGGTAATTAAACCCCCTATCCTGCAGGCACACATGAAGTCATTAGACTTTTATTTGAATTCTGAATTTGAGTCAATCTGGACTCGAAAGCCCATGCCTGGTGGCAGGTAGCTGACACAGCTGAGGGATCAAATTACAACTTACTCAAAGGGGAGGGAGAATTAGAAAGGCTAAACTCTCTAAATACATGCAGGGTGCAATTACATACATTTTCTTTCTGTCCTGTGCAAGAGTTCAGGCCCACTCTGAAAGGAAATAAATATGACTGCCTCTATATTCCTCTCACCCCAGGATTCCGTTAAAGCGGATCCGAGATGAAAAACTAACTATAACAAGTAACTTGTCCATATATCTTATGTACAGTTTAGGTGGTTTAAACAGCAAATCTGTCTGCATACTGCTTTAATAGAATATGATTATTTCTTCCTGTGATACAATGAAAGCAGCCATGTTGTTTGTAAACATTACACAGAGGCAGGCTTATCTGCACCATTAGCACTCAGACTGAAAAAACCTAACCCCCTCTCCTCCTCCCTCCTCCACTCTGCCTCTGAAATATCTGGCTAGTAACACCTCCTCCTCCTCCTGCCCAGACTGAGCTCCCATGAGCCCTTGCTACTGCCAAGGCTCTTTGAAAACGGTGGGTGAGGCTTATTTAGTTTATAAGGAATTAGAGTATTAAAACAAAAACAAAAAAGTATTTGGCTTGAGGAATGCCCTATAAACAATAGGAAAGGAACACAATTATGCAATGAGTAAAAGTTCATCTCGATCCACTTTAAGCAAGGCCACAGTTTTCAGAGTGTTTCCACAAACTACAGCAGGCAAGTCACATAATATTTTTCCATCTGTCAGGCACACAATCTAATGATTCTAGCATCATCTAAAGGTGATTTTGGGGGGGAAAAAACTTCCAGTAAGATTTTGTTACGTGGGAAGAAATTAGGGAAACCGGAAGAAACCCACAAAAAACAAACATGAAGTGAACAAAGACACACAGACCATGTCCTACGTGGGTTACAAACTCGGGACTTTAGCCCTTCATAGCGAGAGATGGGCATTCTAAAAAAAAAAAATGCCATAGCTATCACTTCTTTCATGAATACTTTTCATTATAGGTTATTCTATCTATTGACAAGGTTTTTACTATTGTAATATGGTTTGTTACTTGAATCTGAACTGAAATAGACAACAAAAAATAAGAGTTTCACTTACCTGGGTCTTCTGCCAACCCCCTGCAGTCAACCTGTGCCCGCAATGTCCTGGACCGATCCTCCGTCCCCCCGCAGCGGCTAACTTTTCTTCGTGCAGTGGAAGCCGATCTCTAAGTCGACCACCACTGTTATAAAAATATAGCTTTTTTTTTTTTATAGAACTGCATCATTCTGTCATATTTGCAATTATGAACAACATTCTGCATTTTAAACTATAATACAGAACAGGGCTAATGACCCTTTGAACTCCCCTGCAGTAAAACCTTATCAGAAGATGTTTTACGCTGTTTCTTTTTGATGTATAAATGCCTCAGAAAACAGGACCCAGGAGGCTTTAAAGTATCTCGGTAGTGGGCTGCCATGCTTGTAGTTGTCTAGTAGTAGTAAAGCTGCCATATGACTTCATCAGTGCTGATTGCTGTCTCAGATGGTGCAGGGTTCCTGAAGGTGGGCTGAGGTGTGGCTGAACTAAGTATAAGGTCCAGCAGAATGCCAGACTTCACCAGGCCTCAGCAGAACCTGATTAGGGGGCAGCAGCTTGTTCTGCAGAGGTTCTAAAGCGGTTTAGGGGGGCTGGTATACCCCTGCACCAAGTCCACATAAGTGGGACAAATGTGTGTGATCCCCCTTAATGAAAGGGGCTTCCAGATTCCACTTTAAAATGTTCTGCCTGGGTATATTACTTCCACTTCCTCTCTGGGATTTACCTTTTGTCATTCAGATTGCATCGGACAAGGATGCTTGGGGAGCAGTTCTGGCCAATACCAGCCTGCATGGGGATATGTATACCAGTGTGTGTGTAAACATAACCTGCATGATCCTACACCCCCCCCTCTCCAAAAGCTTAATACCCATATTACCTTTCTTGTAGAAAAGAGTAGGTCAGAGTCTCTGAGGAAGCAAGCGTTCTGCTTGTGAAACAGCTGTAAGACCAGCCTGATTCACTTTGTATCTGTCACGTTTGGGGATGAAATAAAAGTGTGGATTTCTGCAGTCCTTTGGTGTCTGGATTCTGTTCTTTTACAATACTATAGGTTAGAGTTGATGTAGTGTTCTCGTGGAAGCTTCACTTCTGTTAGACAACTTGCCCTGATCTAATTAGGGCTGGTTCACACAGACTGTTCTGTGCCGCTAATCGTCGGCTGTGGTGCTCATCGCTAAATGCTGACCATTCAAATGAATGAACAGTCATTGGTTCTAGTGTTTGTGCTATCGCCACGTTTTGATCCTGATTTTTAGCTGCGTTGGCCCAGCACCTAGCCGATCTTGGAAGCAATGTGCTGCTTAAAGGATTGCTTGCTGCCACGCTTCCGTGTCCTTTGGGGATGAAAAGTACTGCATGCCTAAAAGTGCCCCCGGAGGAAGCCAACAAATGCTTTTTTGCAAGCTTTCAGAAAAGCATTTGGAACAAGACGCTGGACTGCTGCGGGCAGTTGGTTCAAACGTCCATCTGAACCAGCCCTTAGTTTGTTTGTGATAAGTTTTTCAAGGCCAAAATCGGTGTGTGTGTGTGTTGTTGTTTTTTTAAGTAATAGCTGACCTAATGCTGCACTCCTCACCTCAAAACCACCCCTATTCTCACTTCTGAGGGTCTTCACCTCTGAGTCTATTGATTTCACCATTGGCTGGCTATAGTCCTAGGGGGTGAATAACCTTTGAACTGCTTTCGCTCTTATTTGTGCTTTTCTACCTCCCATGTATTCAGTGGCAAAGGGAGGGTAGGAGCAGTGGTGTAACAATAGCTACGTGGAGGTGGGGGCTCAGTAGCTATAGGTGCCCACTCCTCCACCCCTCTCTTTTGCAGAGTTAGCGCAGGGAGTGCTGTTATACTTATTTAGTCCACGCTGCCTCAGTTCTCCTCTTCTGCATGCTGTATGCTGAGATCCTCTGTATCCAGATAACTGTCATGTGATCAGGAGCCTTAGGGGGGTAGCATGATTGCAGCATAAATTAGGTAAATATAACAGCGCTCCCTTTGCTTACTCTGCACAAGAGGTGATGGTGGGAGGGCGGAAAAGCTGACCACAATGTGAAGGGGGGGGGGGGGGCCACGGCACGGCACGGCACAGAATGGGTGGGGAGCCCACCACAATACTTCTGCTGTGAGGCCTGAGCCACTGAAGTTGCGCCCCTCGGTAGGAGTGCCACACTTCCTCCCAGTTATCACTGCTGGAGTCCTGGCTTCTGCAGTGACCCCCATGTGATTGCAGCTGCTAGCACAAAGATCTTAGTTTTGGGGTTTCTCTAGGATTAAGTAATTCGCTCTTCTAATTGTTAGGGTGTTTTAAAGCCACAAGTTTGTTTTCATATTATAACACTGATGTCCGTTCCTAAATTTTCCAGTTTGTTTTCTTGTGATAGGACGACATGGAATGCATCGACCTGACCCTCCCAAAAAAGAGGGATCAGGAGAAGACTCAGGTGGTGGAGGAGAAGGATGAGACAACTGAGCGAATACTGAACCTCACACTGGAGATCATCTTCTTGCTGACTGGAGAGGTGAGGAGGATTCTGGGAGCGTCACATGACATCACCTTTATTTCTGTTAATAAAAACACTGATGAGAGAAAAGAAAATAAGATATACTGGGCATTTCGAAGAAAAGTGCCCAATAATTCTGTTACCATATCACATGGCTAGAGGTTGTGACAGCTGGCCAATGAGAGTAGCTTAGTGGGGGAAGAAGGGGTGGGCACACAACATTGGCTCCTATCTAACTCCATACACTTGTGAGAAGAGGCAGTTTCAGAGCAAAGGAAAATGATACAGAAGACAGACATGGGACAAGGATAAAAAGTGACATGAGAACTGATTTCATGTTCACTTAAAGTGAAAGTTAAGTGAAAGTAGACTGATGATTCAGTCCCAACGTTTCTTTGAATTCGGGAACAAATGTAGCAAATTATTAACATACCTCCTAAAGTCCTCCCTAGACTCTAGGGCAATACCCACTATTAAAACCCCCTCTGGTCGCTTATGTGATATGTCCACAGATATCGCTAATACCTTCACGGACTTCTATGCAGACTAAGGCCCGGTTCACATTAGCGGTGGCCGTCCGGAATCGCCGTGCCGGAGCCGCACCGCTTGCAGAACGGACGGAACGGACGCACGGCATAGCAATGAAAGCCTATGCGTCCGTTCACATGCGTCCGTTCTGCCGGAGCCGGGCCGGATCCGGACTCCGGCCTCCGTTCCAACATGCGCTATTTTTTGATCCGGCAGCCGTATCCGGGGCGGAGCCGGACTGCACCATCCGGCCAATACAAACCAATGGGAACCGGAGAGCGCACAACACACTGGCTGAGAAATCCGGATGTTCTACCCCACTTCCTATGCGGATTGTTGCGGCGATATTGGATGGGGACACATGGGCAAGCATTTTGGAGTGGAGCAGCACAGCTGGATCCGGATCCGGAGATGTTGGCAGCATGTCGCAGGTGGAGGTGAGTGCTAAACAGCAGAGGGCCTGATTCCACAGGTCCCCCTTCTGCTGACCTCCCAGACCCCAACATTTTTTTTGTTTTTTACGTTACTTTTGCCAAACGGATCCGGATCGCATCCTGATGAACACCTGATGCAACCTGTCCGGATCGGATCCGGATCAGAACCGTACGGTTCTGATCCGGATCCGGTCCGGATCCGGTCAGGTCATCCGGTCCGTTTGGCAAACAACCGCAAGTGTGAACCGGGCCTTATACTCTACTAAAACCGGAGAGGTGGATAGGGAAACAATGAATTTTCTGGTGGGCCTGGATCTGCCAACTCTTTCTGAGGAAGAGGCTAAAAATCTAGATGCCCCCATCACCGCCCAAGAAATTAGCGCAATTATCTCCTCCTTTAAACACAATAAAGCACCAGGCCCAGACGGCATCCCTATCGAATGGTATGCAAAAAATAAATCACTCATGGTCCCACACCTAGAATCTTTATTTCAACATATACTCAATACTGGCGCCCTTCCCGACTCAATGTATGAAGCACTCATTACTCTAATTCTGAAACCCAATAAAGACCCCACTCTATGTGACTCTTATCGCCCGATATCTCTCATCAACACGGACATAAAAATCCTTACCAAAATCCTTGCCACAAGGCTTAACAACTGTATCACTTCCATCATTCACCCAGACCAAACTGGCTTTATACCCGGTCGTTCCACTAGAATGAATATTAGGCGATTGTATTCCAACTTACAATACCCACATGTAAACTCCGGCACTAGAGTGATTTTATCCCTTGACGCCAATAAGGCGTTTGACTCTATTGAGTGGCCATATGTAAGGGCAGTGCTGAAGATTTTTGGGTTTGGGCCTGTTTTTCAGAGATGGTTTCGAATTCTGTATGATAGACCCAGAGCCAAAATACGTATTAACTCCTTAATTTCCCCCCTCTTCTTCATTGCTAGAGGTACTCGGCAGGGCTGCTCACTATCCCCCCTCCTCTTCGCCATCGCCATTGAACCCCTTGCCCAAGCCATTCGCAACAGCCCTGATATCCAGGGCCTAAAAATAAACAAGACACAGGAACGCATATCTTTATATGCAGATGATATGTTGGTTTACTTGGCAGATCCAGGTCCCTCTCTAGAAGCCACTCTAAGCATATATGACACATTTCATGGGATCTCAGGACTATCTATCAACTGGTCCAAATCCATTTTATTCCCTCTCGACACCTTCGATCTCCAAATCATCACTAAATCCTCACAATTACAAATCACTGAAGAGTTTAAATATTTGGGGGTATGGGTGAGACGTCACATCTCCTCATTTCTGGAAATAAACCTTGTCCCCACTCTGACACAGGTGGAGGCGAAACTGCGTAAGTGGTCCTCTCTGCCCCTAAACCTTTGTGGCAGAATATGCATTATCAAAATGGTAATCGCCCCCAAAATCTTATACATTATGCAAATGTCCCCAATATGGATACAACAATCCATTTTTAAAAGGATAAACTCCATAATAGTTTCTTTTATCTGGTCTGGATCCTCACCTCGTATCTCCCTGGCCACGCTCCAACTCCCTACAGCACTTGGAGGCTTAGCCCTACCCAATTTCTTTATCTATCATCTGGCAGCCCAATTAGTTCCTATTCAAAGCTGGCTTAGCAATGACAGATCAAATGCTACACTGGCAACAGAGGCAGATATAGCGGGCTCTTATGAGTCCCTCTGCAGCGCGGTTTACAGATACAAAGTGTCTGCCGGGTCTGAGGGAACAGCTCTTATATATAACACTATTAGAACTTACAGGAGAGCACGCAAACTCCTCGGGGAACCCCTATCCTATGTCTCCTTCAGCTCCCCCCTGTGGGGTAATCCTAATTTACCGGAACTTCTGACAATCCCCGATATAATTTTCTGGCACAAGCACGGCATCAAATACGCAACCCAACTATATGCTGAAGGCCTCTTCAAAGACTTTAATACACTACGTACGGAATTTAGTCTTCCCAGACATTCCCTCTTCCGCTACTTGCAATTGCGACACGCGATGCAAACACAGCTAGGCCTGTCAGGAGTCTCTCTCGAACCTTCAGAACTGGAGAAAATACTACTTAAAAATGAACCTACAAAACAAATATCCACTCTATATAACTTCTTAAACTCTAGGGGGAACGACAGGAAGGTTCTGGCCCTTAGAGAACGTTGGTCATCCCATGACCCTAGTCTCACCCAGGAAAAATGGGCGGAGCACACGGAATTTTTCAATAGAGATATTATTGCCTCACACGATAAACTCATAAACATTAAATGGATTAACCAAGCATATATTACACCACTAAGACTAGCAAAAATGAGCCCAGCTCATAATGATTGCTGCTTTAAATTTAAAACCCCCCATGCCAACTTCCTTCATTGTGTGTGGAACTGCCCCCTAGTTAACGGCTATTGGAAATCGGTCATACATTTCCTAAGGGACACCCTCCAACTACCAGTGGCTTTAGACATCCAATTATGCTTGTTAGGAATTGTAGGCGACATCCCTTGTAGCAAAAGTCAAGCGACCCTCACCAGAATTCTCCTCTTTTATGCCAGGAAAGCCATCTCCCTGAAATGGAAACTATCTACAGCCCCATGCCTGAGGGACTGGAAAAGACTGGTGAACTCAGCCCTCCCTCTATATAAAATCACGTATCAGTCAAGAAACCAATTCAAAAAATTCGATAGAATATGGTCCAAGTGGGTAGATTCTTCCGAAACCACAATCCCCAACCTTGACATTAATGTGGCCATTCAAGATCTACAATGGATCTAAAGTCGCTAGATACACTTCTGCTAGACGGGAATATGGGTTATATCATACAGTTGCTGTGAGTTTTGACTACTATATGTATACGTATGTTAAGCATAGTTCTGTATACTTGCTGGAAAAATTCCTTTTATCCTTCATGTACTGTTTTTTTTGTTCTTGAAAATCAATAAATATTCTCTTTAAAAAAAAAAGAAAGTAGACTGATGAGATAAATAATTGTATCTATTCTCCTACTTCTAAAAAAATTATTATTATTCAGTATCTTCCGCAGCGCTGTACATAGTATATATTGTCTTGTCACTAACTGTCCCTCAGAGGAGCTCACAATCTTGTTCCTACCATAGTCATATGTTTTATGCTGGATACACACGGTTCGTTCCCGCACTCGATTCCCGTCGATGCGGCGCTCGATTCCCGTCGATTCGTTTATTTCCGACATGTCCGATTCGCGTTTGGATGGATCGTTAGGTCGATTACTTTACATGGTAATCGACCTAAAAATCATCGAAATGCGCTCGGAAATTTTCGGGAATAATCGATTCTTCAGGAATCGAGCGGCGCATTAGATGCGGGAACGAACCGTGTGTATTCAGCATTATGTATGTATCGTGTAGTGTATGTATCAGTCTAGGGCCAATTTTAAGGGGAAGCCAATTAACTTATCTGTATGTTTTTGGGATGTGGGAGGAAACTGGAGTGCCCGGAGGAAACCCACACAGACACAGGGAGAACATACAAACTCCTTGCAGATGTTGACCTGGGTGGGGTTCGAACCAGGGACCCAGCGCTGCAAGGCGAAAGCACTAACCACTTTTAGATATCCTACAATTTTAGGTTATGCTTAAAAACTTAAAAAGAACACAGATTTATTGTTTGTTTTTTGTCTCAGCTCAATCAAACAAAGAAGAACATTCGTAAAGCACTTTTTTTTCCCGTGTAGGACTCAAAGTGCATAAGCATGGCTCAGACCAGTAATTAGTGGATTGGTAAATTGTGATAGAGGAAGAATTGATGGCATAGTACTTCAGTGGTTCCAATCCTTCTTGAGTGGCAGAACCCACAAAGTGTCTATGGGGCCCTTCCTGTCCACCCCTGTAAAACTTAAGTATGGGGTGCCCCAGGGCTCAATCCTCTCTCCCCTGCTTTTCACAATTTACATGCTACCGTTGGGAAAACTAATCCAAAAACATGGCCTGACATACCACTGCTATGCAGACGACACCCAACTATATCTTTCCTTCAAGCCTGGTGTGACAGACCCAACTCTAACTATAAACGCCTGCTTACGTGAACTACAGCAATGGATGAATGACAACTGGCTGAAACTAAATGCAGACAAAACTGAAGTCCTTCTGATTGGAGGGCAGAGCATGATAACAAAACAACTTAACTTGCAGTCTTCACCACTGGGAATAGGAGGCACGGATCTACGCAGCTCTGATCATGTGCATAGCCTGGGAGTTCTAATTGATGGGGATTTAAACTTCAGAACTCAAATCTCTGCTGTGGTGAAATCATCCTATTTTCACCTGAAGAACATTGCAAAAATCAAGCACCTCATACCCCCAAAAGATCTGCCAACCTTAGTCCACGCCTTCATCACATCCCGACTGGACTACTGCAATGCTCTCTACACTGGCCTTCCAAAAAAGGCCTTGTACCGCCTACAGCTGATACAGAATACTGCTGCCAGACTGCTAACCAACCAACCCCGACACTGCCACATAACGCCAGTCCTGCATTCCCTTCACTGGCTACCTATAGAATGGAGGGTCCTATTCAAGATCGGCCTACTGACATTTAAATCCCTGAATAATCTAGGCCCTGGATACATGAAAGATATGTTACAGCTGCGTAGCAATCCCCGCATTCTCAAATCCACAGGTTCTAATAATCTAGTCATACCCAGAGTCCACTTAGAAACTTTTGGTCCCAGAGCCTTCTGTCATGCTGCCCCTACGTTTTGGAACTCCTTACCTCAACAGATCAGGACAGCCCCATCCCTGGACGTGTTTAAATCCAGACTGAAAACCCACCTGTTCAGTCTGGCATTTGCAGAAATATAACTTTTGTTGTGTGAATACTTCATCCTACTACCAATTACTGAATCTGAGAGAGCCTAAGCGCTTTGAGTCCTATGGGAGAAAAGCGCTATAGAAATGTTATTGTATTATTGTATTGTATTATTATTATTAATTCTATACGTCCACAAAAGCCAGGCTAAACCGGTGACTTTTCAGTCTGGATTTGAAGTTCAGGAATGGGGCTGTCCTTACTGGGTGTGGTAGTGAATTCCAAAGGGTACAGGCAGCATGACAGAAAGCTCTTGCTCCAAAGGTTTTGGAGGTGCACTCTGGAAGTGACCAAGTTTATGCAACCTGCTGATCTGAGGTTGTGAGAGGTGTGGTGCAGCTTCAGCAAGTCCTTCATGTATCCAGGGCCCAAATTGTGTACGGATTTGAATGTCAACAGTCCAATCTTGAAGTGTATTCTCTATTTTACAGGTAGCCAGTGCAGTGAGCGAATTATCGGAGTAATGTTACAGTGGCAAGGCTGGTCTGTCAACAATCTGGCAGCAGCATTCTGTACTAATTGCTGGCGGTACAGGTCCTTCTTCGGGAGGCCTGCATAGAGGGCATTGCAGTATTCCAAGCGTGTTGTGATGAAGGCATGAAAAAGGGTTGGGAGATCCACTGGGGAATGAGATGTTTAATTTTTTCAATGTTCCTCAAATGAAAGTAGGAAGATTTGACTACAGCCGCGATTTGGTTTCTGAAGCTCAATTCCTAGTCGAGTAGCACACCAAGGCTGTGCACAAGGTCGGAGCTGTTTATGTCTGAATTCCCAATCCTAATTGGTACTGATTTAGAATTGAGCTAAATGTCAAGCGCTGGCCTTGGACAACAGTCTGCCCCTTATCTCTGAGTGCTAAATCATATGAACCATTGAGCTTTTTATCTATTCCCTACTCTCAGAAGGCCAGTTCTCTGCCAGGAAAGCTGTAATTCCTTATGAGTTAAGGAGGTTTATAGTCTGTCTGGGTCCTGAATGGCGAAAAACTGTCAGTTGCGTAGCTGAATATTAACTTTCAGGCAAAGAAAAAAGAAAAGCATCACAACATACAGTATGTATTTGTGTGCTTGGCACTTTACATATACATGTCTATTTCATCATGTCACGTGTCACTTAAGAATCCCTTTAAAGGGAATCTGCAGTGAAAATAAACCTATATAATAAACTGATATAATGAATTGTATGTGTAGTACAGCTAAACAGAGTAACCAAGCAGCTCAGGGTGACCCAAACTACTAGGAATGTATAGGGGGATAAAAGGAACGAAAAAGCCCTCCTACTAAAAAAAAAAGCAAAGCTTGGTATAATTTGCCTTCTTAAAACAGAAGGAAATTTGCAATAATTCAGTTATAATATAAGGGAACATTTGTGGTTACCCACAATGCACTACTACTGAATATGCAAATTATCCATTTTCGCCCTTGTTAAGCCAAGCAAGCATCCAGAACCGCTGGTGTATAGCAAGCCTATAGCTTTAAGTTTTACACAGCCATATCAAACCCAAATGTAGACAGCCTGTTTCGGACTTTTGGTCCTCATCAGTACATGGCAGGGATTGATAAGGCTGTACGAGATAGGGCTTGGACCAGTACAACAGAGTAACCAAGCAGCTCAGGGTGACCCAAACTACTAGGAATGTATAGGGGGATAAAAGGACCCAAAAGCCCTCCTACTAAAAAAAGCAGGGCTGTGGAGTCGGTCCAAAAATCCACCGACTCCGACTCCTCAGTTTAGGATTCCTCCGACTCCTTTAATTTGCATATTACAATTTTGTTGATTAAAAGTATGTAACGTGAAATTCGTCTCTAACTGCCAACGCTTAGGAATTTTACAAGACAACTGAAGTGAGAAGGATATGTAGAATACTATATTTATTCCCTTTAGACTAAAACTAGTCCATGGTAAGAGTACTTGTAAAAGGTACAAACCAGAACAAAGAACATCTATCAGGCCCTAGCCAATGTAAGTGTGGGTGCATGTAAGAATGATATGCAGGTACTCTGCAGGGGAATGAGGAGATTCTTCCTCTATTACACATTCTTCATGCACAATCTGAACAAGGTTTATGGGTGACAGACAACACCTCTGTGTTCAATGTGCACAACATTCTCAGTGGATTCCCTGCAGCTCTGTGGGGAGTGCATATGTAGAGTATAGTACTATTGTGTAACAAAGTAAACCTGAGACAGATGAAATTAAAGTTTTATACATACCTGGGGCTTCCTCCAGCCGCCTTCAGGATAATCAGTCCCTCGTTGTCCTTCTCCACCACCTGGATCTTCTGCTATGAGTCCAGGTACTTGAGCCAATCGGGCGTAGTGCGCATGCACACACTCCGCCGCCAGGAGCATACTACACCTGTGCAGCACTATTGCGCAGGTGCAGAATGTACCTGACTGTGGGAGCGGCACGTGGCTGGACTGCGCTGACTGACTGAATTACCAGGACTCATAGCAGAAGATCCAGGTGGTGGAGGACAGCGAAGGACTGATTGGCCTGAAGGGGGCTGGAGGAGGCCCCAGGTATGTATAAAACTTTACTTTTCATCCGTCTCAGGTACCCTTTAATTTGTAGTCACAAATCAAGATTTTAACAACATATCAAATTATTTGATTTCATGAGCAAAGGGAGTGCATACATTTGCATAAATCACCATCAATGCAGAATTATTTCCATCTCATTGACCATCTCTTAGTGACACGGCTACACATCAGGCTTTATTCTTACAGCATAGATGTTATTTCGTATATACTGTATAAGAGATTCCTGTGTACACATCATATATACAGTCACAATCATATATGTATATCTGACCTTAAAAATACGGGGACTGCTTTATTGAAGCAGCACAAGTAACTAATTTTGATTGGTTTATTTCATTTTTGTGGACTAAGCACATCTATTACTGTATATATACATTATTTTTAATGACTATTATCTGAGAAATAGAACATTTTATCATATTTTCTATTTTAATTACAGTTACAAATTCATTAGGAGTCGGAGTTGGTGCATTTTTTCCCGACTCCGACTCCAGGCACCCAAAATTGGCCCGACTCCGACTCCACAGCCCTGAAAAAAAGCAAAGCTTGGTGTAATTTGCCTTCTTAGTACAGCTAAGACATAGAACATTATTAGCACAGATATGAGTCTCATATTGTTTCCAGTACAGGAAGAGTTCAGAAACTTCGCTTGTTATCTATGCAGAAGAGCTTCTCTGAGCTCTCCGACCATGCTTGGTTGGCTACAGTGCTGTTTTCTGAAGCACTTATCTCAACCTGATTCTCACTGTTTGTTGTGAGTTTAAAGGGGTTCGTGGGGTGTAAAAACAAACAAAAAGCGTCTCTTACCTGGGGCTTGTACCGGCCCCCTGCAGCTATTAAAGAGACACTGAAGCGAAAAAAAATGATGATATTATGATTTGTATGTGTAGCACAGCTAAGAAATAAAACATTAAGATCAGATACATCAGTGTAATTGTTTCCAGTATAGGAAGAGTTGAGAAACTCCAGTTGTTATCTCTATGCAAACAAGCCATTAAGCTCTCCGACTAAGTTAGTCCTGGAGAGGGCTGTTATCTGACTTTTATTATCTCAACTGTTCCTGGACTATTTACTTTTCCTCTACTAGAGGAGAGGTCATTACTTCACAGACTGCTCTGAAAGACTCATTTTGAATGCTGAGTGTTGTGTAATCTGCAAATATTATAGAATGATGCAATGTTAGAAAAAACACTATATACCTGAAAATAAAAGTATGAGAATATTTTTTTTGCTGCTAATCTTCTAGTAATTATTCATAGTACACAACCAATTCACTATATAATTTTTTTTTTTCGCTTCAGTGTCTCTTTAAGTCCCGTCACTGAAGCCTCCGCCGTTCGTCGCCGCCAGTGACCTTATATTATTCGTCTAATTAGACGAATAGCATTGCGGCTGCGCGTCCTCGCTCCCGCACGCGTCATCGGGAGCTTACTGCGCAAGCGCAGTACAAAGCTTTCTTGTACTGCCCCGGCGCAGTAAGCTCCCGATGACGCGCACGGCCGCGCAGCTGGAGTGCTATTTGTCTAGTTAGACGAATAATTAGCAGGTCATCGGCGGCGGCAAACGGTGGAGGCTTCAGTGGCGGCGTGGGGTAGAAGCCCCAGGTAAGTGACGCTTTTTGTTTGTTTTTACACCCCACAGAACCCCTCTAAGGTTTTACTACAGGAAAGTTCAACGGGTCATTAGCTCTGCTCTGTTTCATAGCTTAAAATGCAGAGTTTAGTTTGTAAACTGAAAATATTTGAGAATATTTGAGAACTATATAACTGAAAATAAAAATGAGACTCATTTCTTTGCTACTAATGTTCAATCCACAAGAAAGGCCGGCACCACAAAAGTAAAAATCAGCTCTTTATTAGTTTGTCATTAAAATGACATAAATGTCAGCAAAAAGATCAAAAATGGCGATAGCAGCGACAGCCCGCTGTTTCGAGCTGGCAAGCTCTTTTTCAAGCCACTCAGCCATCATCATTTTAATGACAAACTAATAAAGAGCTGATTTTTACTTTTGTGGTGCCAGCCTTTCTTGTGGATTGGACTAAGGAATCCCAATGGTATTGGGACTCGAGGCTTAGGCGCACTACTATTCCTGCCTTGCATGGGTGCTCCTCCATCCGATTTTTGAACTTTGCTACTAATGTTCTATGAATTATCCGTACTGCACATACAATTCATTATATCACAAGTTTTTTTTCGCTTCAGTGTCACTTTAAATGTAAAACAAAATAGGCTGACTTGACAAGGGACTGTGAGAATGATTAGGAATGTGATGTGTGTCATGTGGCTGCCAAGCTTGGCTGTAATCAGTAAAAACACACGATTCCGTTGTACACATTTCATATTTATTCATTTAATTTTTGGCATTTACGAGTTAAGGTGTACATATATCTTGCTTATTTTGATGAATGGTAATGTCCAAATCTGGCTGTATGGCAACAATGTGCACCAGCAGTGGTGTGTGCTGCTTATGTGCAATTTGGGCGTCTCTGGGTTTCCACGTTAAGGAGAATCTGTACTCTAAAATTCTTACAATAAAAAGCATTTCATTCTATTCATTATGTTCTCCTGGGCCCCTCTGTGCTGTTTCTGCCACTCCCTGCTGCAATCCTGGCTTGTAATTGCCATTTTTATACAGTGTTTACAAACAAAAGACATGGCTCAGTGTGTGAGTCATACAGAGTGTGCAGGGGGCCTGGAGAGGGTGTGTATAGCTTCTAGCAAATCACAAGCAGCACAGCACATTCCACACATTCCAGCCTCAGCCCACAAGGAGGAGAGAAGATTAGATCATATAACAGAGATAATACAGCCACTGTGCAACTAGGAAAGGCTGCAGTTAGACAGAGCACATTAGAACAGGTATAGGAACTTATAGGAGAGAAGAAATAAGGATGAAAATTTTGTTACAGAGTCTCTTTAAAGCTTTGTGTGTATGTAAGTATGCAATGCATGAATGTATGACTTAAAGCAAACCTGAAGCAAATAAATAAAACTTATGATATAATGAATTGTAGGTGTAGTATAATATATCATTAGTAGCAAAGAAAAGTCTCATATTTTTATTTTCAGTTATATAGCTTTTTTATTTTATTTTTTAAATAACGTTACAGTTTTATAACCACACTGTCTTTTAAGCTATAAAACAAAGCATAAATAATGACCCTTTGAACTCTCCTACAGGAAAAAACCTTATCTCAAGCTGCCTCTCACTGTTTTTGCTGTTTAAGTACCTCAGAAAACAGGACTGTGTTTGATCCAGTGGGTCCGATAGCTCAGAGAAGCTCTTTTTCATAGATAACTGAAGTTTTTTTTTAACGCTTCCTGTACTGGAAAACAATATGAGACTCTTTTCATTGCTACTAAAGAAAGTAGCAAAACATTAGAGGCCTGCAGCTGTACAGACTAGTCACTAGCCTTTAGGCTATCATTGTGTTTTGTTGCCATGTGAGGGGGTAGACAGCATTGTGGGATTGATGTCACACAACCACCAAGGTGAGTAGAGGGAACAATGCTCTCAGCTGGTGACCGCCCAAGTTGATCTGCCGGGCTGATTGCTGGCCGAGGCGTCTGGGGTCCCTGTACACAGTGTCGGACTGGGAGGTGGGAAAGCTGAGGAAATCCACTTGCTGGCCAAGCAGCAGTAACCAGGTGCTGCTGCTCTCCATGAAGACTTGCTGCAGGTTTCTATTGGGAGTGATGACACAGGATTTCTGCCTGCGTTCTTCAGTTATTCCACCTCCCAGTCCAACACTGCCTGTACACACAGTAGATTATCGGTGCCGCTTGTGCCAACTTTTATCTAGCATGTGTATGAAGCTTTAGTGGCGTGCCCTATGGCACCCTTTAAAATGCATGATAATGGCGCATATGATTTGTGCATGTGTATCGTGTGAATGTTTTGTGTGCATGTATGTTTGAGGTCTGTGAATTGTATGTTCTTGAAACTTCAATACTAAATTGAAGGGGATGCTTTTTGAGATCTCTGCTTTGGGTCTTCATGAACTTAGTCTTATCCCTGCTTGGCTGATCACAGCAGTCAGCAGTGCACATCCGCTATGTGGCTAGGTATGTGTATATCACATGAGCTACACGCAGCTGCTTGGGGGAGGGACAGTCAGTGTGGCATTATTGTGCGGAGACATAAATGCTGTACAGACACATTTTTCTCTTTTTTTTTTTTTGTGCTGAGCAACCTTTTTTTTTCTCTCCCATAATTCAATTTACCACAAGCCGACCTCAGGTCTTATCTCTGTCTGATTGCCTCCATCTATTTAGTAAATGCTGTTACATTTCACCCATACAGGATTGTGTCATCGTGAAGAAAACATCAGGTGAGCTGGTGACGTCCAGGAACCGGACCCGGGTGCCTGGAGAATCTAGCGGGAGGCACAGCCCAGTCTCGCCCCTCTCCCTGGTACATAACAAAAAGGAGCAGAGGATTCTAGAAGTCGCCCACAAGATCATTGAGCTGTTGACTGGTGAGGTGAGCAGTATGGAGGATTAAGACATAAAGGTTTAAAAAAGGGTAAACACATCTATGCAGACCCATGTACATAACCTACTGTGTCTGAGCCGCATCTGATGCTTATGTCAGAGGCAGAGCTGCATTGGATGCCCCTTGCAAGAGAACATCCATACCTGGGGCCCCTCATAGAGACCCAGGTATTTATGGACTGACCCATACCTAGCACCCTTTACAATGTACAAAACCATGCATAGTGCTTTTTGTAAAGTCCAAGCCATGCATAGTGCTCCTAGCAAGAACCAAGCCATACAAAGTGCTCCTTGCATGGACCAAGCCATTCATAGTGCTCCTTGCATGGACCAAGCCATACATAGTGCTCCTTGCATGGACCAAGCCATACATAGTGCTCCTAGCTAGGACCAAGCCATACATAGTGCTCCTTGCATGGACCAAGCCATACATAGTGCTCCTAGCAAGGACCAAGCCATACATAGTGCTCCTTGCATGGACCAAGCCATACATAGTGCTCCTAGCTAGGACCAAGCCATACATAGTGCTCCTTGCATAGACCAAGCCATGCATAGTGCTCCTAGCTAGGACCAAGCCATACATAGTGCTCCTAGCAAGGACCAAGCCATACATAGTGCTCCTTGCATGGACCAAGCCATGCATAGTGCTCCTTGCAAGGACCAAGCCATGCATAGTGCTCCTAGCAAGGACCAAGCCATACATAGTGCTCCTTGCATGGACCAAGCCATACATAGTGCTCCTAGCTAGGACCAAGCCATACATAGTGCTCCTTGCAAGGACCAAGCCATACATAGTGCTCCTTGCAAGGACCAAGCCATACATAGTGCTCCTTGCATAGACCAAGCCATGCATAGTGCTCCTTGCATGGACCAAGCCATACATAGTGCTCCTAGCAAGGACCAAGCCATACATAGTGCTCCTTGCATGGACCAAGCCATGCATAGTGCTCCTTGCAAGGACCAAGCCATGCATAGTGCTCCTAGCAAGGACCAAGCCATACATAGTGCTCCTTGCATGGACCAAGCCATACATAGTGCTCCTAGCTAGGACCAAGCCATACATAGTGCTCCTTGCACGGACCAAGCCATACATAGTGCTCCTTGCACGGACCAAGCCATACATAGTGCTCCTTGCATAGACCAAGCCATGCATAGTGCTCCTTGCATGGACCAAGCCATACATAGTGCTCCTAGCTAGGACCAAGCCATACATAGTGCTCCTTGCATAGACCAAGCCATGCATAGTGCTCCTTGCAAGGACCAAGCCATGCATAGTGCTCCTCGCAAGGACCAAGCCATACATAGTGCTCCTCGCATGGACCAAGCCATACATAGTGCTCCTCGCATGGACCAAGCCATACATAGTGCTCCTAGCAAGGACCAAGCCATACATAGTGCTCCTAGCTAGGACCAAGCCATACATAGTGCTCCTTGCATAGACCAAGCCATGCATAGTGCTCCTTGCAAGGACCAAGCCATGCATAGTGCTCCTAGCAAGGACCAAGCCATACATAGTGCTCCTTGCATGGACCAAGCCATACATAGTGCGCCTAGCAAAGACCAAGCCATGCATTGTACTCCTAGCTAGGACCAAGTCATACATAGTGCTAAGCCATATCTAGCTCTCCTAGCAAGGGTTGAGTAATACCAGATGACTCTTGTCAGTCCATACACACAGTGAACCCCATCTGAGACATGTCTACTGTTCATTAGGGATGGTCAGTGAGATGCAATTAGGGATGGTCAGTGAGATGCAAATAGGTTGAGTAAACCATGAATATGCAAATTCAATATGCAAATGTATGCAGCTTGAAAATGGACCAATGAAATCCTGCCAAGGGGAAATTTGATTGGTCCATTTTCATGCAGCATACATAATTTGCATACTCCATCAACTTAAAATTATTTGCCTCTTATTGACCACCCCTAGTGCTCATATCAAAGGAAGAGACCTATTTAGCTTTTCTTACCTCCAAGCCTTTTTTGGCACTTAAAAAAAGATTAGGCCATACATGGTGCCCCTTCACAACAGCTGAGCTGTACCTGGTGACCCTCACAAGGGTATGGCACACCGAGTTGTAATTGGAGCCCTTCAAAATTTCAGAGCCATGTGTGGCGACCATCACTCTTGGCAGAGTTGCCTGTGGTGCCACAAGTGCTGCCCCTTGCGAGAGTGTAGCTCATTGTAACACCCCTTAAAATTGCAGTGATGAATGTTGTAGCCCTTACAAGGAGAGCCACAAGGGACGCCGCCTGCAGTGGATGATCAGTAAGTGGCACTCCTTGTATAGGCAAAACCTCAGAGCAACTTTACTGAAAGATCGTATTAGGGGGAAGAGAATAAAACAAAACTTTGCAAAGTGAGAAGTTAAAAAAATAGAGGCTAAATCAAGAAATGATTGGTACTTGCTGTGTGTAATTTGTTTATTATATGTTTGATCCTCTGAGAGGATTAAAATAAAACGCACAGCTTATATATAGGCACAGAGGGAGATTCTGCTTGCTTTGGCAGTTGTCCCTGGTCATCTATTTCAGAAAAGGTAAAGATTTCTGGTGGGAAAAGGGGGTATTGGCTTCTGATTGAGATGAAGTTCATTCCTGGGTTAAAGTTCCTCTTTCAAACTTCACAATGTGGTGAGAGGAAAGTTGCCCTTTTTGTATTGGCTGAGGCATCTGTGTGCCAGTACATGCTAGAGAAACAGCAGCTTTTTTAGAATAGCAACTGATGATGTTGCCATCTGTGTTTTTACAGCAAGGCTGGGAGTCTGATGATGATGATTACAAAGAAGAGGTCATCCAGGACCAGCATACTATGTCCTCAGGTAAGAGGTGACTGTTTCGGAAGGGTCCATTTAGAGACTTGGAAACGGTGTATTCAGTTAGAGTGTGTGTGTGCGTGTTTCCTGCAGATGGATCCAGTAACATAGATTCTCCAGAAGGTTCTCCCAGCCCACATTATTCCCAGGACTGCCTAGATGACCATCACAACGTCACACGGGTTTATCAGGTAGGCCCCGTAAGTCTCGTAGCTAGGCTCTGCTGACCCTGCTTCTGCGTAACCGCGCATGCCCTGCTGCGGAAATGTAACCTAACACAGTGGTCTGAATAACAACTCTTCTCCAATCTCTTCTGCGGCCTGCTGTCTCCCGTATTGTTATAGCCCTCGTTGCCTTATGACCCCCACTAATGGAAATACTTTCTTGTTTGGTTTTTTTAACCGTACAGGATGAGCATGGCGGTGACTTTAAGATTTTTGTTAAACAGGAGAAGAAAGAAAAACGCAGGGCAGATGACGAAGTCATTCATGTAACCATCAAAGAAGAGGACTATCCAGCGGATATCGGCATAGGTGAGTAATGAACTTAAAGTACATACGTCACTAGCACCTGTCTTCTCAGTTAAAGGGAACCTAAGGAGAGAAAGACATGGATGCTAACATATTTCCTTTTTAAAGGAATACTGTGGGGGGGGGGGGGGGGGGTGGAGTCGTCGGGGGGAAAAGGAGTTGAACTTACCTGGGGCTTCTAATGGTCCCCTGCAGACATCCTGTGCCCACGCAGCCACTCACTGATGCTCCGGCCCCGCCTCCGGTTCACTTCTGGAATTTCAGATTTTGAAGTCTGAAAACCACTGTGCCTGCGTTGCCGTGTCCTCGCTCCCACTGACATCATCAGGAGTGTATAGCACAAGCCCAGTATGGTCTTTGCCTGCGCAGTACGCTCCTGGTGACGTCAGCAGGGACGAGGACACGGCAACGCAGGCGCAGTGGTTTTCAGACTTTAAAGTCTGACATTCCAGAAGTGAACCGGAGGCGGGGCCGGAGCATCGGTGAGTGGCTGCGCGGGCACAGGATGTCTGCGGGGGACCATTAGAAGCCCCGGGTAAGTTCAACTCATTTTCCCCTGACCCCCTACAGTACTCCTTTAACAATCCACATTGCCTGGCTGACCCTCTGCCTCAGATCAGAAGCTCCGACGGACGTCTGACTGGATTAGCTACTTTCTTGTTTTAGGTGTGGAATTCGGATACTACTGATGCATGAAAGATCAGCAGGATTGCCGGGTAACTGGTATTCAAAAGGAAATAAATATGGCAGACTCCATATCCCTCTCACTTCTTCAGGTTTCTATTAAAAGAATCCTGAGGTGTTAAACTGATGAGGGCTGCCGTATTTATTTACTTTTACACAATACCAGTTGCCTGGCAGTCCTGATGACCTTTCTGGTCAGTAAGGTCTAAATCACGTACCTGAAACAAGCATGCTGCTAATCTTGTCAGATGTGTCATAGATAAGGGTCTGTGGATTGAACCTTTTTAAGCAGAAGATCAGCAGGACAGTCAGGCCATGTGCTTTTTTTTTTTTTTTTAAAGGAAATAAACATGTCACTTTCCATATCACTCTCACCTTGGGTTTCTTTTAAGAAAATACTGAACCCAGAGATGTCCTGTTTACCATTGCTCAAAATCCTGGAAGGAAATGACTTGCTGATGAGAAGACAACCACTACTTGTTTACAACAGTTTCACAATCTTCTCAAAAGGCGAGACTTCCCATTATTTTATGATTGCAATGATTCAGGGTTTAACTTTATCGAAAAAACTCAAACAAGTGGAAGAAAAACGCAAGATGGGAGCCAATATCGTCTAGTAATTAAGTTGAAACTGAGAAACAATATAGTTTGAAATTGTGCTCACACTTTCAGGATTACGCCATAGGAAACCACAATTAGAACTTATGTAATATCTTCTGCTTTGCCTACCAAAAACAAAAGAAAGTCCACTCCCCTAATCCCCACCACCACCACCACCATCATCCACCAAACCTCTCAGCTCTAAACCTTGTGGTAAATGTCTCATAATTCCAATGATGTACTGAGTACCTCCAGTCAAGGTTTGGATGTCTTGTGGGAGAGGACATCTACATTGTAGCGTGGCCCAACTTTTTGGAATATCTCTGAGGGGCGTGGCACATGCATAGCTGCACATTTTACACCTTTTTGCTATTGGAGGAGGTGGCTGTTGGACCATTGCTGTATGTAGTGATGTGGCACAAGGGTTTCTGGGATGCAGCAGAAGGGTGTTTGTGGAGGGTGCATAAGTGGACTGCTAAGGAGGTCATTGCTTAGTAGCTTTGCTTGTTTCATTGGGAAAGTTCCCTAAGTTGGAAGATGTTTAATGGTGTTCATTTGTAAAGTGGCTTTTGTAGGGATGATATATAGATGTTTGTGCAGGTGACCTGAATGCTGGGTCCACCTTTAACGATCTGATGAAAATTTCTAGGACAACCATTTTATCCAGCCATGGACTATTTTATCTCAGGGAGGAAACATTTTTGGGCTCTAAAAAGTCTCATTGACAAGTCCCCAGTATCCGGCACCGGCAGGGACTGCCTGATGCCGGATACTTGTTCTTGTTGGTTGTTTGAGCCTTAGAACTCCCCCCACCCCCCCCCCCCCCCCCCCCACCCACCAGGAAGCATGGTACACTCACCGAGTCTTGTAGCCTTCCTGTTGCTCCTATTAGCTTTCCGGCATTCCCTGTGTACAGCTGCCGGTGTGTCACCTGACCTGCATTGGGTCACGTGACATGCCATGCATGGCTCGTGCATGGATGCCGGAAATCTGCTAGGAGCTGCAGGGAGGATACAAGATGTATCTGTTGGCTTGGTGAGTATTTAATAGCCTGCAGTCACCTCCCCCCAACCTTCAAATTACTGTCCCCGTTATCCCGTCAGGCATGTCGGTTAGTTGAGAGTTCCGGTTGCCTGAGATCCGTATAATGGGGACTTAGCTGTACCATGTTTAGCCTTGTACGCACACTAGATAAGTCATTAGAATCAATAGTTCACAAACAGTCTTTGAAGAGCAGCCCAACGTTGTAAAAGGATAGCAATAAAAAACTGCTCTCAAGATGCCCATACACTTGTGGGTTGGGAATGGCAGTAGATTGATGGCTCATAGCGTTGCACTGCATCAAACGGTGCTGTGCTGCGGTTTGACCGTTTTTATTTTTTTTTTTATAGATTTCATGCTGAAAAAAGTCTGTGTAGAGCAGGGGTGTCAAACTCAATCATGGAAGGGGCCAAAATACAAAACAGTGTAAAGGTGCCCTTACATCAGGAGATTCAGGAAGTTTCGTCGCTCGTTCCGAAACCGTCTGCCGTACCGCCGCACACACAAGCAACCAACTTTTTTGCACCAGACACATCATCTTGCACTTGGCGGCACCGATTTTCGACCAATTTGATAATAATAATCGAATTGGTTGGTTGGTCGGCCGCCCGCCATAGTCGCCTGATGTATGGGTACCCTAAAGGGATTCCGACCAGTACTTAAAGGATGCATACCATTCTGTAGCTTGTGCTCTCCTCTGTCATTTGATGCCTGAATCGCCATTTGATGCCTCTACACCAGGAGTCAGGAACCTTTTTGGCTGAGAGAGCCATGAACACCACATATTTTAAAATGTAATTCCGTGAGAGCCATACAGTATGTTTCAAACTGGGACAGCAGGGTTCACGTCAATGTTGCCACGGTGATGTGTATACAGTTGATCCGCCGAGCAGCGGAAGTGTCAGACATGTCTTCAGCTTCTCTTGTGTTTCAGCAACATCAGCAATTTCCCTGAGAGTCAGACAGGAGAAATATCGACTAACTGCTTATACAATTAGCTAGCTGACTTGGGGGTTGATTCACTTTGTAGGACGGATCCCTGCACTTTGGCCCAATAGGCTGCCTGTCAAGTGACAAGCAGCCTATTGGGCCAATCAAAGTGCGGGGATCTCATTTTATAGAGTCACTGGAACTGACAGGGCCCAGGGTGGGACAATTGGAGCAGCTGTTAGCTTTGGGGGTAGTGCGAGTAAGTTAGTAGTGCATGCTACAGCAGTAGTGTGCCTACTTTGAAAATGTTACTTGCGCTGCCACACTAAGCTGCGCTGCTTGAGCAGTGTAGCTTAGTGAATCAACTCCTACTGATTTGTCTGTGAGCCAGAGGTAGCCATCAAAAGAGCCACGTCTGGCTCCCGAGCCATAAGTTCCCTACCTCTGCTCTACACCTAGTAGTTTCCGTTCAATTTCAACTTAAAAATCGCGGCCGCCATCTTGGCTAAGTTATAACTTTCGGTTCACCCCTGTCCAGAGGAGTTTGTTAGAGAAGTCTGTTAGAGAAGTTCATGAAGCAGGAAGAGGAAGTGGAAGTGACATGCATGGCCATTGAACAAATGAAGGAAGAGGAAGTGACATACATGACCATTGCAAGAGGCTCCTCCAGAGGGGTCATAGCATGACTCTGTATGAAGTCATCTGGCTCCATGCATTTTATAGCAATACCAGGGGATGTTAGGACAAAAAAAAGTGGCTGGTAAGTGTGCTGACACTCTCAATTGTTCGTGGGTATGCTTAAAGGCATACCCATGAGAGGTGCTCGGAGTCCCTTTAAGTCATTGGTCAAATTTTTTATAAAGATTTAACATTTATTGAAAAGCCTCAAACTAAGTGGTATAACTATAGTGGACATGGCGGCCTGCTCATCCCCCTTCTGCAGGGTAGCGCAGTGGAGAAGTTTATTATTTACCTGTCCCAGTGCTGCTTTGGCAGAAAGGGATCAAGATGAAATGTGGCCCAAGGCAAGATGCTAGTTTTCACTTCCCCCTTAGTATTTTTGGTAAGCTGAGGTGGTGGGACAGGAGTGGGGCGTGTCCAGACACAGTTTTTTGCAGGACACGTGCTGCAGTATTCGCCCGCAAAGGTATCGGAGCCACTCACAGGAAGCGGGTGGTTGCCTCTATTCAGTGATGGCTGCAATTTTTTGGGAGCCCTGGATACTGTACCAGCAATTTGTCTAGCCTGGCTATGCAGCCCTAAGGCATACTTACCCTTGTAGTCCACCAAATGTGCAAGTGCTTGTACAGTACCTCCAATGGGAGGACAGAGTTGGCCCTTTGCAGCAGAGAATATACCGGGGCATGCTGGGCCATTTATAGGACAATTTCTGATATAGTAAACGGCTTTTCCTGGTCCCTTGGCGTTTACTATAATGAGATTATACTGTATTAGTAAACATTATATTTTGTTTTCTTGTTGTTCACTCAAACAAAGAGTGATCCCACATAGCACAGGTATTATATATCATTTGCACAGCGGCGTTAGTTGGGAGCCAGCAAACAGCCTGGCAGAATGGCGTGGGATGGGGACTCCAGTGTGTGTCAGTGCAGTGGATGTGCCATTGTAGTATGAACAGGATCATTGTGCTTCACATCATTCACAGATGTTGTTCCTGCAGTGGAAATGATTCGTTCACGGCGACATTTCTCTAGTGTGTGACCTTGAGTTTAGCTAGAATCAGGATAATAGTATTTATTGGCTGAGGGAGGTGGACCACACTGGTATCTGTGGAAAATGACTGCGGTTTTCCAAGGATGATTATTCATTTATAATGCAGTGTTTCAGCTTGGCTGCTGGCAGCTGATCTTTCTCTATGGGAATTGTACTTGATGTGCGGTAGATAATACTGCAGGGTACCTACAAAAAAACTTACATTGCCACGCAAGTTCTGATATGAAGAAACATGCAATTTATACACGTGTTGTGCTCCCTGCCTATCTCAGAAATTTACAAAAAGAAGTAAGCTTTTGACTGCCATGCTATTACTGATTCTCATCCTGAAAGCATGCATACAATTTGACAGCAGATTGAGACTTTCTTTTATGTTTTATTTTTTTTGCTAATGCAACTCTGGTCACTAATAAGGAAACTGCAGGAAAAATAGCGAAATGAAAAAAAATGATTTGGTCTGTTTGCCCATTGAAAAATATTTCCTCTTCCTGATTTACATTCGGACATTTATCGCATGGTGACATCTTTACTGCTGGCAGGTGATCTCTGTGGAAGGAGATGCATTTTTGGCAGTTGGAAACAGCTGTTATTCCCACAATGCAACAAAGCTCCCACAGTGTGATGTCAGCACCTAGGTGCTGACATCACACAGTGGGAGGGGATTTCACCACAATATCAGCCATACAGACCTCCCTGATGATCCGTTTGAGAAAAGGCAAAGATTTCTGGTGGAAAAGGTGATATCAGATACTGATTGGGATGAAGTTCAATCCTTGGTTACAGTTCCTCTTGAGGTTAGCACTCTCGCCTTGCAGCGCTGGGTCCCTGGTTTGAATCCCAGCCAAGGCCTGCACAGAGTTTGTATGTTCTCCCTGTGTCTGCGTGGGTTTTCTCCCACAACCCTAAATACAGATAAGTTAATTGGCTTCCCACTAAAATTGGCTCTAGACTACAATACATACATACACTACATGATAAACATATGAAACCGGTAATAAGAATAAGTGAGAGGGTCGCTGCTTAGCTTCCGATTAGAGGAAGCTAGCAGAGACGGGGAGCGGCGGGGGGAACCATGCTTTGCAGGACAAGCTGATTGATGAGAGCAGGTAAATAGCAGGCTAGTGACAATCTGCTAGTCGCTAGCCTGGCTGTATTTTTCGGGGAGGGGGGGGGGGGGTTCAGCAGAGCACAGAAGGGACTGGGGCCAGTCCAGAACGACACAGAGGCATCTCATTGTATACAGGACATGCCTCTGTGTCTTATTAAGATTTTATATATCGGCCTCGGGTTCTCTTTAAACAATACTAGTTGCCTGACTGTTTATGCATCAGCAGAATCTGAATCGCACACCTGAAACAAGCATGCAGTTAATCCAGTCAGACTTTAGCCAGAAACCTCTGATCTGCATGCTTGTTCAGGGTCTATGACTAAAAGTATTAAAGGCAGAGGATCAGCAGGATAGCCGGGCAACTTGCATTGTTTAAAAGGAAATAAACATGGCATGGGGAACAGTAGACATTGGGTTTCCTGTAGTACGCTTTATTTGATGTCACGTATATAACTAAAGGACCATTTCTGTGATACTGATAGGTCATTTTGTTTTCGTTTGCACAGATGTTTGCTTTTATTTTTACTGAGGTTTTTAGTTAATGTTTCCTCACACTTAGTTCCATTTTTAAATTCTCTGTATTGATGTTTCTCTCTTTTATTCCCCTCGCCAGATGGGCGCCGGATCAGACGGACTTCGGATGGTTGCCTAATATTATCTTGTGACGTAGACGACAGTGATGTGGTCCAGGATTCCATAGAAGACGACTCGGTGACCATAGACGTCCATCCAGGGGAGTGCACAGAGAGGGCGCTCGATCTATCCAACACGGGGGGATCATCTCCGGAGATCATCACGCACACTGTGGGAAATATAGTCCTTAATCCTGGATTTGATGGCTTTTATGTCCAAAAACCAAAACGAAAACCTAAGCCTAAGCCCGAACCCAAGCCTCAGCCACAGCCCAAACAAGGACAGCCTAAACAAGGACAGCCTAAACAAGGACGGCGACGGAAGAATCCCATAGACGAGAAGAGATTTCAGTGCTGCGAATGTGGGAAGTTCTTCCCTCACAAGTCCTACCTGATCAAGCACGAGCGCTCCCACACGGGGGAGAAGCCATTCATCTGCTCTGAGTGCGGCAAGTGCTTTACGGACAACTCAGGCCTCATGAAACATGTTAGGATCCACTTGACTGAGCGGCCATACCAGTGTTGCTCTTGCGGAAAGGGCTTTACTTACAAGGCCGATCTTATCAAACATGAGCGGATTCATACCGGGGAGAAACCTTTCCCGTGTTCCAAGTGTGGCAAGTGCTTCACGGACAAATCCGGCCGCGCAAAGCACGAGAGGATCCACTCTGGGGAGAAGCCCTTTCCCTGCCCTATTTGCGGCAAGTGCTTCTCACGGAAGTCACACATGCACAAGCACCAGATCATCCACACGGGTGAAAAACCCTTTCTATGCCAAGAATGCGGGCGCTGCTTTGGGCGCAAGTCGCATCTCACCAACCACCAGATTCTGCACCGTGGTGAGAAGCCGTACATGTGTCCTGAATGTGGAAAATGCTTTGCCCAGAGACCGGGCCTGATCATCCACCGCAAAATCCACAAGCCAAAAGTCCCTCCTGTAAGCTGAGACCGGGGACAGTTCAATCGCAGTAGAGTCTTCAGCATCACCGAGTAGTAGAACACAGTAGAATCATGTGACGTACCAACGTAATATATTATCACCCTCCTTGCCAACAGCTGGATGGTGCCGCCATTACCGGTTTGGATATAGCGAAAAACGTTTGCAGACCTGAGCTCAGTTTTAGCATTCAGAAAATTTTACGTATAATCACAACAAGACCATTAAATGCCACTTGAATCCAAAGTTTTAAAAAAATTCTTGGAATTTTCTTGAAATTTTTTTTTTATTATTACTTTTTAGGTAGCCATAGATATGTAATTATATACAGATTTTGTTTTTTGTTTTATTTTTTAAATGACCTTATGGGTCATAGAAGTGATCATGCAAGAATGGGTAAGTACTGTAAAAAATATTTTTTTATATCCCACCCAATGTTCGGTTTAATTAAAGAAAAATTATTTTTTTATGTCCGGCCCAAAGTTGTGTATTAAAAGGACAAAATGCTAAGCATGGGTCATCTCAGTGTCACGATTGTAAAAAATGTAAATTGTGTTTTGATTACTTAAAAAAAAAATAAGAAGGTAATATTGAAAGAAAAATGATCCTTTTGGTTGCATTGTGGATATATTAATATATTATATATATTAATATATAGCTTAGCTTCAGAATATCTTATTGTTCGATTTGGCTAATTTTGCTGATTGAGTTCAATAAGAATATTGACACCAAACAATGAAGCAGAATTACAATTTGCGCTCGCTGTAGCACGTTTAGAGATAGAAAGGAGGTGTGTCCTGATTAATCCCTGCCCCTTAATGTGCTCATTAGCCAACCACAGAAAGGAGGTGTGTCCTGTTGATTGCTGCCCCTTTATGTGCTCATTAGCCAACCACAGAAAGGAGGTGTGTCCTGTTGATTGCTGCCCCTTTATGTGCTCATTAGCGGCACACCGAAAGCTGTTTTAAAGCTATTTGCACACTGCTGTTAAACAGCGACTGCTGCATAAACCTGGCATATCTCCCAATGTCCACGTTCCACTTGACTGGCAACGCTCCTCATTAGTGCAACAGACTATTAAAAGACATCATTTTTGTTGGTGTATCATACTTTTACGAATTAGTCTGTCCTTATTCGGGAGGTCATTTGAAATTGATTGTGTTTTAATATTAACATTCATTTCTAAATATGCCTTTGAATGAAGCTATAATTAAGCTATTTTTTTTCATAATGTTACTCATACAAAGTTGTATTTGTAAAAAAAAATAAAAAAAATTAGTTATGATAAAGATTATACTGTAATAGTTAAAACAGGATTCCAAACAGCAATCCAAATGCATATTTAAATGCATTTGTAGGAGTAGGTTAAGGATTTAAAGGGGAACTTCAGCCTAAACAAACATACTGTCATCAAGTTACATTAGTTATGTTAATTAGAATAGATAGGTAATATAATCTCTTACCCACCCCGTTTTAAAAGAACAGGCAAATGTTTGTGATTCATGGGGGCAGCCATCTTTGGAATGGGGGCAGCCATCTTTTTGGTTGAAAGGAGGTGACAAGGAGCAGGAGACACAGTTCCAACTATCCTGTGTCCTGATCACCCCTCCCAGCTGCATGCGCTAGGCTTCAAATGTCAAATTCAAAATGTAAAAGTAAAAAAAATTGCAACTAAACAGCAGAACGAGAACAACAAAATCAGAAATCCCATCATGCTTTGCACAGCATCAGGGGAAAAAAGCCCGGGCAGTTTTCTATTGTGCAGCTAAAAATGAGGCTTGGGTAAGAAAAACAAAGTTCTGATTGCTGTGAAACTGTTAAAGAAACACAAAGCCTTTTCAGTGCTGCTGAGTCGATTTTCAGTCCGGATGTTCACTTTAAGATGCTGTGTCCCTTTCTGGCAGTGAGGCTGCATCATAGACAGCAGTGCAGACTGGTCACTATGACAGCAGCCAGTGTCGCTGGGAATAATCAGGCTTGCTAAAAAAATTAAAAAGCAGTGACCCACTACAGGATCTCTTTAGAGTGGTATTAAACTCTCTAAAAAATTAACATCTTAAAAAAAACCACCGTGTTGTGTTAAAGTAATATCTACTGTTATAAGATCCTACCTTACAATAATTTTATTTATTGTTCTTGTATAAAAAAACATTTTATACTGTACCTTTTGCTCGGGTTCCTTTTTTGCCATTGCTGGCAATAGAGCAAGAGGCTGTTATCTCAGGCCATATTCACAGTGACGGCAGGAACACAACAGATCAGGAAAGCAGCGCTGTACGTTACCCGTGCATTGTGTAGCATGCAGTGAAGCATAGACTCGATGAAAATTATGCTTCACTGTAACTTAATTCACATGTTCTGCTGCAATGCTGCACTTCATTGCACTACAACGCACCAGCTGCATTTTGAACATCGCGTAGGTGGTGCCTTGCAGTGCGGCCGTTGTGCCGCAACACACTACTGTGTGATAAGATATAATTAGAGTCACTACACAGAAGAGGAAGGGTCAAGCAGGACCACCCTGATACAATCTTTCCAGTAGTCAGTAGGAATGGGCTTGCTTTGTAGTTTGAAAACATCACCAATTCACTCCTTTGACCTGCAGTGACCGTGATAATAGAGCAACCCCGGAGGACGGCCAAAACCAGAGTCAGGCCCAGTGCACACCAAAAACCTCTAGCAGATCCGCAAAACGCTAGAGGTTTTTGAAGCAGATTTTCAGAGTGATTCTAGGCATGTGTAGAGAGATTTTCCACACGTCTAGTGTTTTTTGGAGCGTTTTTGTGTAGCAGATTTCATATATTGTTACAGTAAAGCTGTTACTGAACAGCTTCTGTAACAAAAACGCCTGGAAAACCGCTCTGATCTAGTGTTTTTCAGAGCCTTTTTCCACTTTCCTATACTTTAACATTGAGGCAGAAACGCCTCAGAAATCTAAAAAATGCTGCATCGCCCGAGTTTGCGTTTGTGGAAAAAAACAAAAACGCTCTGATGTGCACCATCCCATTGAAATACATTAGCCAAGCTGTTTTCAAACCGTTACCATTTTTAAAAACACTCCAGAACCGCTCTGGTGCACACCTAGCATTTTTGGTAGCGTTTTCAAAACCACTGCTGCCTGTGAAAACGCTTGGCTAATGTATCTCAATGGGATGGTGCACACCAGCGGTTTGAGGTTTTTAGCAAACCACAATAGTGGCTTCTGCAGCATTTTTGCGGTTTACTGACGTTTCTGCCTCAATGTAAAGTATAGGAAAAGTTCAAACCGCTTTGAAAAACACTAGATCAGAGCGGTTTTCCAGGCGTTTTTGTTACAGAAGCTGTTCAGTAACAGCTTTACTGCAACAATATATGAAATCTGCTACACAAAAATGCTCCAAAAAATGCTAGGCATGTTTAGAAACCTCTCTCTAAACATGCCTAGAATCGCTCTGAAAATCTGCTTCAAAAACTTCTAGCGTTTTGTGTATCTGCTAAAGGTTTTTGGTGTGCACTGGGCCTCAGAGTTAGCTAGATAGTGGGCATCTCCAGGCTTTTACTTAACTCTTAGCACAGGGATGCCAAACTCCAGTCCTCAAGGGCCGGGGTTCTCACATATTTTTGCCACAGCTCAAATTAATTGATGGGAATCAATCAGGAGAGGTGTGGCTCCTCAAGCAGAACACCTTTCTCCATTTTTCTCTCCATCATAAACACCGGCATGGATATGGCCGTCCAGGATTGGAGTTCCACACCTGTGTCTTAACACAACCCCGGTGCATTTAAGGACAAATGAAGTGAGGGGGATGTGGAGGCTGCCATATTTAATACTTTTTAAACAATACTAGTTGCCTGGCAGTCCTGGTGATCTATTTGGCTGCAGTAGTGTATGAATCGCACCAGAAACAAGCATGCAGCTAATCTTGCCAGATCTGACAATGTCAGAAACACCTGATCTGCTGCATGCTTATTCAGGGTCTGTGGCTGAAAGTATTAGAGGCAGAGGATCAGCAGGATAAACAGGCAACTGGTATTGCTTAAAGTGGATCCGAGATAAACTTTTACTCATTGCATAATCGTGTTCCTTTCATATAGTTTATAGGGCATTCCTCAAGCCAAATACTTTTTTTGTTTTGTTTTAATTCTATAATTCCCTATAAACTAAACAAGCCTCGTCCACAGCTTCGCCAGAGAGCCTTGGCATTTTCAGCCTTAGTAGCAAGGGCTTATGGGAGCTCAGTCTGAGGAGGAGGAGGTTACTAACCATTGATTTCAGAGGCAGAGGGGAGGAGGAGAGGGGACTGAATTTTTACACAGGCAATCTGATAGCATCTCCAGCCCTCAGCCTGTGACGAACAACATGGCTGCCCTCATTGTATCACAGGAATATATAATCCTAAACTTTTGCTGTGTAAACTATCTAAACTTTAGATAAGATATATAGACAAGTTATTTGTTAGTTTTTCATCTCAGATCCGCTTTAAAAGGAAATAAATATGGCAGTCTGCATATCCCTCTCACATCAGTTGTCCTTTAAGGCTTGCTTATGTTGATTGGGTCCTTGTTGTTCCGGACCCAAGATATGAGTGTCTTTTTATTTGTCCAGTTTTTTTGTATAAATAGATGTTGTTTTGTACCCCTGGACACTGATCAGTGCTTTTATTTATATTTGGGTCACCTTGTCCATGAGCACTGCATGTCTGCAGGAGTCTACTTAGCAGCTACACAGGAGAAGAGTTGCACACTATTGCTAGCACTGAGGTGTTTTGAAATGTTATTTTATCTTATCAGCAGCACAATTATTATGTTATGCTCTTTATTACTATTGAGTATTTATATAACACTGACATCTTCTTCAGCACTTTACAGAGAACATAGTCTTGTCACTAACTGTCCCTCAGAGGAGCTCCCAATGTAATCCCTAGTATGCTCATTGTAGTTTAGGGCCAGCTTAGGGGGACACCAATTAACGTATCTGTCTGTTTTTGAGATATGGGAGGAAAGCGGAGTGCCCGGAGGAAACCCACACAGACACGGGGAGAACATACAAACTCCTTGCAGATAGTGCCCTGACTGGGATGCGACCCGGGGTACCACTGTGCCGCCCTTTTAAGATAAAAGCCTCTTTGTCAAAGACAAAAAAGAACCCATTGTAAAATTTACAGTGTAACTTTTTTTTTTACACTTGAACAATTAAAAAAAAAATTATTGTAATGTAGGATCCTATAGATATTTAACACAATACAGTGTTTTTGTTTTTTTTTAGACTTTCATTTTTTTTTTAGAGTTTAATACCACTTTGTAATTCTGAGATCTGGTTCAGGCATGCTTTTTATATGCTTGTCACAAACCATTTTGTTAAAGGATACCCGAAGTGACATGATGAGATAGACATGTGTATGTGCAGTGCCTAGCACACAAATAACTGCTGTTATTTTTTTTTCTTTCTCTGCCTGAAAGAGTTAAATATCAGCTATGTAAGTGGCTGACACGGTCCTGACTCAGACAGGAAGTGATTACAGTGTGACCCTCACTGATAAGAAATTCCAACTATAAAACACTTTCCTAGCAGAAAAAAGCTTCTGAGAGCAGGAAAGAGATAAAAAGGGAAATTTCTCGCCTATTCATAAAAAAATGTTTTTGTATTTTTTGAAGATTTCTGGTGCTCCAATTTGGTAAAGCCCATCTCATGACCTCTGGATGTCTGCTCAATGCCTTTTTTCTTAGACCGTATTCTGTTTAATGCATATTAGTCTAGCTCCTGCACTGGAGCTTTACCTAGAATTGCTGTTTTCTGGTGCTAAAGTGCAATACTGTCTCCAGTCCTGAAGTGGCTAATGACCTTACCATCACCTGCAGGAAGTGAATTTTTTTTTTTTTTTTTAGATTTAAAAAAAAAAATTTCATGTCATTTTTTAACATGTCATGATAACAATTTATTTCAAATAAATGCCCATCTGACAGATTTGTATATTCCCACCTTTTAAGTAACTTAATATAAAACTGAAGGCAAAAAAAGTCACATACTCGCCTATAGAGAAGGAAGTCTCTGGACCCTATAGAGCCCTCCCGGTCCTCTCCAGTGTACTCGCTCCTGTGCCATTACCTCTGTTGCACATATTCGACCAACTTATGCCTTTAAGAGCCACTAAAGCCTTTGGAAGCTCTAACGTCCCTGAGTGCCTCCAAAGAGCGCACTCGTGCATGCGCAATATGGAGCCGCCCTACTTTGGAAGCTCTCACGTCCCTGAGTGCCTCCAAAGAGCGCACTCGTGCATGCGCAATATGGAGCCGCCCTACTTTGGAAGCTCTCACGTCCCTGAGTGCCTCCAAAGAGCGCACTCGTGCATGCGCAATATGGAGCCGCCCTACTTTGGAAGCACTCAAGGATGTGTCAGCTCTCGGAGGCAGCAAATTCTAACGGGGACAACGCTGGAACCCAAGATACCAGGAGAGTATGACTATAGGATCCAGAGCCTTCCATCTCCATAGGTGAGTATGTGACTATTTTCCTTTAAGGTCACTACAGAGTTACTTTAAAGCATGAATAGTTCAGATACAAAGTTTATACATTTGTGAGCTTTTTTTTTTTAAGTGATCAAATACCCAGTTTACTGCAAAATAATACGACCCACCCAATCCCGGCTCAATCAATGAAATGATTTGACAATGAATTGTTCTCTAAGCTTCCCGCTCTCCTGGGTAGTTGGTGTCTTTATAATGTAGATAGAGTTGGCCTCCACGTCTCTTTAACGGTTCAGCTTGGACAATTTGTGTAATTGCCATCCTGATGGCTCCATTCATCGGACAAGTGGCTTGTACAGACCTTGGGGGCTCTTGGCTTCTGTTTTGGTAATTTGGGGTGTTTTGGGGGATCATTCTTACTCTAGCATTGCTAGTATTTATTTACAATGACTTTTTTTTTTTTCTTCTTACAGCTCAAGGAAATAAAATCTGTATTATATACACCCACGCTCCATTTCCTCCTTGTTTCTTGTTTTTTTCTTTATAAAATCAAAATGTAAAAAAAAAAGACTCAGGTGAATTTAGATTTGTACTAAAATTTAGCATTGTTAAAAAAAATCATTTCTTAAAAATTAAACCACTACAAAAATTAAAAAAAAAGAAATGTTTTGTTTTTGTCATTTACTGACACAGTACAACCTAAGTATGTAGCCATTCATTTCAATGCACAACCTGGTCTGCCAATAAAATAATTAATTTATCTCACTGCTGTGCTTACAGAACTGTTGGTTTAGATGAAGGATGTATTCTAGTTAACAAAAGTTAGCTTTCTTAAAACAGAAAGTATTTGCGACGATTCAGGTTGGAGTGAGCTTGAGATGTCTCCCAGTGCAACACTGCTGAATATATGCAAATCAACCATTGTCGTCCTTAGGTTAATTTGCATATATTTAGCAGTGCTGCACTGGGAGACATCTCAAGCTCACTCCAACGTGAATTATCGCAAATACTTTCTGTTTTAAGAAAGCAAACTTTTGTTTTCCATGCATTTTAGTAAGGGGGCTTTTTGGACCATTGTAGCCCCTTACACACTCCAGTGAGTTCTGGTTCGCCATGAGCTTGCTGGTTAGTCTGTATTCTAGTTAGGAAGCCAGTTAAGCTGGCCATTAATGTAGCAATATTGCAGTCCGATCAACCATCCAATTCAATAATTTTACTGAATTGGGTGAAAAATGGGGCCCCAATTGAAAGTATCAATCGAGCAAGCTAGAAATTCTTGATCTGATGTGGTTGCGTTTGCGGCAGTAACGGCGTATGATATTGGTATGACCTACAAACATGACAGACCCCGAGCTGTTGTTCCCTCAAATTTAAATGTCCCCCCCCCCCCCAATATCTGATATGCTCCAGCTGCAGTGAGCCAAGGTCTCCTCCGCTGTCTCCCCCAAGTGCTTATAAACGTCACTCACGCGCTCAGTGATATGACGCTTGGGGGAAACGGAAGAGGAAACTTGGGGTCTCTGCAGCTGGAGCATGTGAGATTACAATGCATGGGGGGGGGGGGGGGCGGGTTACATGCTGACATTGATCCATTATCGGCCAGCCAACAGATCTCTCCGATCAGAGACATCTGTCTCTTAGTCGATCTTCCCATACTTTACTGAGCAAGCACTGAGAGCCGTCCACAAACAGAATGAAGTCTGTGTGCTGCAGACTTCACTCTGTTTGTGGACTGTGCTTAAAGAGTAACTGTCAGGCTGCAAAAGCTAATTTAAACCTCTATTCTCCTGTGTTAAACAGTTTAGAAGGAAGCCAAAAAGGCAATACTGCAGTTAAAAATCTCTCTTACTTTAGATGTTTGCTGACAGCAAGGCTCCGTATTCCCAGGCTCCTAAGGAGGACGCAAGCCGAATAACAGATACTGCAAAGCATTCTGGGGCCCTCCCCTGGCTGCTAGTGAGGCTCAAGTTTCAACAGCATGTAACAGTCTAGCTCACAGCACTAATAAATCTCGGGCAGAGTACACTGCAGGAGTCCGCTATTGTTCCTAGCCACATGGCTAATTAATATTCACTGCACAGTAGTGTTATTCATTGCCAGCGTTTGTGAGAGTGGAATCATCAGGAAGCAGGCAGGACATGACGACACATTTGGCTTCATTAGGAGACAGACAAACATGGAACATGCCATGAGCTGTCAGGAGCATCATTCTCTGCAAATACTATATAAAAATTATGTGAAGTACAAACGTGGACAGTGAAATGCATATGTAATGTAAGTACAGCCAATATTTAGCTACTGATATATGTGTTTATTTTCTCTGAGACCTTATACCTAACAGCTCCTCTTTAAGAATTGTGTCAAGCAAAAAGAGAAGGGCAGTACCAAGAGCCTCTGGGCAGTATGGCAGAAATAACAGGATATATTGGGTGAATTAATCTCATACTCACAAACCCTGGGGAAGACAACCGCTCAGTGCTCTTGTGGCGAGATTTAGGCTGTCGCTCAAACAAGGCTGTCACACTTGAAGGCCGCTCACTGGGATCTAAAGGGGGAAATTGGGAGGAGCCAAAGCCACACTCCAATAGGATCACCTCTAAGGAAGTCTTCAGGGACTTTGGAAAAAAAAAAAGAGGTGCTAACAAAGTTTTATGGGTTAGACATCTGTGTGACTTGTTCTGTAAAGAAATGGAGCAAATGAAACTGTTGATTCAAGCGACCTTCCAAAAGAGGTTTAGAGTACATGAATATGTATTGCCTGTGGTGTTTGAAAGACGTGTTAATTTCATTTTCTTTCATTCCTTTGTGTAGATGGTCTGCAGTGCAGTAATGAATTGTCCTGTTAGTGGCCACAGGTCGTGACAGGGGTAACCCACCTCTGTCCCCCTCTCTTACCATTGGGCTGCCTGCTGCTCTTAATCTTCCTGACACTTCCGGATCCATAATCTGGAACATGGAGGGAAGCTCAGAATGAGGTGGTAACAAAGGTGTTTTAACCCTCAGCTCCAGTCCACGACCACTAACTGGTCAATTTATGTTCACTTAAAGTGACACAGAAGCGAGAAAATTTTTTTGGTATAATGAATTGTATGTGTAGTATAGATAATTAATAGAACATTAGTAGCAAAGAAAATAGTCTCAATTTTATTTTCAGTTATACAGGTTGTTTTTTAATAACATTGCATAACTCTCTAATATTTGCAATTTACACATTACACTCAGCATTCTAAATTATTCCACAGAGCAGGCTTATGAACTTTTGAACGTACCTCTGCAGATAAAACAAAATACAGTAACAGACACTTGAGATAATACGCTTCAGAAGACAGAGCTCTCTACCACTTTGAAAGTTGGAGAGATCAGTGAAGCTCTTTTGCACAGATAACAACTGGAGTTTCTTAACTCAACCTGTACTGGAAACAATATTTGACTCATATCTGTGCTAATAATGTTGTATTTCTTAGATGTACTACACATACAAATCATTATATCATAAGTTTATTTTTACTTCAGATTCCCTTTAAAGCATAAAATGGATACTTACCTAAAAAGGAGAAAGCCTCTGGATCTTGTAGAGGCTTCCCATGCCATTCTCTGGACCACTTTTGCTGCTTGCTGACCCCCATAAGAAATCCTACAAGAGCTTTACAATCACAATTGTGGCCGTGTAAGCAATAAATGGTGGGGCATGTACTGCCTGATCAATATACATCAAAGACAATTATATTTCAAAAATATATCAAATTTATTTATTAATGAAAAAGATGCATAGATAAAAGAATCTTTAAAAAATACATGGGATGGCCACCCCGTCACGACACAACCACATCAGTCACCACAGATACACCACACTCATACGCCGGCAACCATAAATCTTTGCAAATTTCACTAGCAAAAAAGCACCAGAGTTCCAGCAACAGCTTGTATAGTTATCTGGAGCAGAATTATCAGCAGCACAGCAGGGGAAAAGCGACATCAGATGTTTGCATGAAAAGCATGTACCATGTTCATCAAACTCGGTTGAGCAGCACTAATGGATCAATAGTCTCCTTGTTAGCCAAGCCGTGTTTGTGAAGCAGCATTAGGTTCAAAACCGATAATATGCAGTCCATCCAGTGAACATATAAAGCATTGCAGCATCTCACAGCATTGCACCAGTATACAGCAGCTCACAGACCTGTGACTATATCCTATAGTCGAAAGCACAGTCCCAGAATTTTTGATACCAGCTCCACGCTGCACATAGCATGATATCACACGGTTGTACAATGTATGGCTTCTCTCACCAAGTCCCAAGGGTAATTCCCCCAGTCAGCGACATGCAATGGCATAAGGCTTCTCTTGGTGCTGTCAGCTCAGAGTGTCCGATGCAACTTGGAACCCAGTGGATGAGCTGCCGGTATCCACACAGCGTCCATGTCATGCACCAATGGAGTCAGCGTGGAATGGTGGGTAAGGACCGTTGGAGGGGGTCACAGTGGTTGAGTGTGCGGAAGTCGGGACAGCGTGGCGTCCCATGCACGAGGCAAGCAGCTACCCCAACGTTTCGCCGGCTTTTTCAAGGCGCGTGGCTTGGATTTGAGATCCGGGCCACACACGTCCTCCTGCACAAGAACGGCTGTACTGTGCCCTGGGCGAGTGGCTGCAGAACCAAAAGTGCACGAGCAGCTCCCTGCTACTGTGCAGGTCCGGCCCAACTCACGCAGGTGCAGCTCAGCTGCGCTCATGCATGAAGAGGTGGGCATCCTGGGTCTTTCAGAGGATTCTTGCAAGCGAGGATAGGGATAAGGACGACACGGGAAGCCTCTGGACTGGTGGATCAACAGGCTTCCCTCTTCTAAGGTAAGTATCTTTTTTTGACATGATCTTCGCCTTGGGATCACTTTAGGTTGAACCTCTGTTTCACTCACCCCTAGTAATAATAATAATAAGCTATTGGATATCAGCCGGGTAAAGTGGCTGAGATTCCAGTGCTTCCGTACTGGGTCCATACTGAGTTAAGCTTTCAGCTTCTCTGATTTGGATCTACTGGCCCTCCTCTCCTGTTTTGTCCCTGGACCAGTGTGAGCAGAGTTGTTGGCAGTTGACATATGCTGATTGGTTTGTGAAGAGCAGGAAGAGGTGTGGCCCAGCTCCAGGTGAGAGATGAAGAACTGTGTTGTGTGGGGATCTTTGGACACACAGCAGTGTTGCCAACTCATATCTTTAAATATGAATTATACATGTCTTGTGGCTAGTTAGATGCAGTTTAGGCACTGATTATGTGTGAGAAGCCCTAGAACCTATATAACTTAGATGTGTCCGTATTTAAAGGGATGAGTTGGCAACCCTGGCACACAAAGATTGTGGAATGTGCTTGAGGTACGTTGAAGTCAAAATGTTTCCTTTGCTGCAATACATCTGCCAAACATAAATACAAGCCTGTTGAAAAAGTACCTGAAATGTTTAAAAATATCCAATCACATTCCATGGGACCTTATTACACTCGCAGGAGCTGTGCTGGTACACAGTTCCTTATTTACAAGGCCTCCAGCTCCCACTCTCAGGAAATGTCACTTTGTATAAAAAGGGGAGGAATGAAAGGGGGGTGGTATCTGCGTGACAGATTGTGACCGCCGTACAAGAATCCTTTCCCATAATGCTCAGCTCCCCCTGAAACCATGAACTAGCCATCCATGAGAGACGTAAAATGGCCATTGCAGGTTAACCCAGTGCCCCACCACCCACCTCCACACCGAAGTAGGTGAAAAAGTACTATAAAGATTATTTTGAGTATTTATTTGCTTGTTGGTGGTTTAAAATGCATTTTATTGACAAGTTAGAAAATTTCACCTAGGAGAAAACTCAGGTGAAAAAGTAAATTGCATATGGGCCTTTATCTCACGTCTTAGGTATCTTGCATTAGTTTTCCACATGGCTTACACGGATTTTCTATACTAATAAGAAAGTGGATTTCAGTAATATAAAAAGGTTTGTATATTTGCATTTTTATTTTTTCAACTCCGACAACCTCAGATTAACAGGATCTAATTATATGGCTGTCCCCAGAGTCCTCCTTAAAACGTCTGGAAGGAGTCCTACCCTGTGGACTTCCTTACCACACTCAGCCAAGACTGCTCCATCTCTAGAGGGGTTCAAAGGCCCCTTGTTCAGTCTAACATTTACACACACAAAGCTTTTTCCCTATGTGCCATAATCCTTCTCACCACTAACTACTGATCTTAGATATGCTATAAATCCTGTGGGAGAAAAACACTTAAATGCTGTTATTCCTGATGTTACAATTCTACTGTATTTCCATCTAATTAGGAATTCAATTTTTAAATGCAACTGTGCTCGATTTTTTTTTTTTTTTTTAAAGAGAACCAGAGATGAAGCACCCTCTTGTATTTTACCTTATAAATCAGTGGGAACATGACAGTAAACACCTAATCTGCTCTTTGTTTCATTGTTCTCTGTTTAATCTGACTGTTTCACCTCTGATAAGAATCCCCGACTGAGCATTCAGTCTAGCTTTGCTATGGAAAGATTATAGCTGAGTCTGTCTTCTCTGGTGTCTTTTCAAGGCCAAGCCTGCCCCCTTGTGGCTCTGCTATAATGACTCAGCTATAATTATTCCCTGCAAAGCCAGACTGATTGCTCAGTCCGGGATTCTTATCACAGCTGATAACAGACACTTTTAGCAGCGAGGATGAAACAGAGAGCATGGTAAGTGATTTCTCTAATGTTCTTACTGATATACAGTGGAGGAAATAATTATTTGACCCCTCACTGATTTTGTAAGTTTGTCCAATGACAAAGAAATGAAAAGTCTCAGAACAGTATCATTTCAATGGTAGGTTTATTTTAACAGTGGCAGATAGCACATCAAAAGGAAAATCGAAAAAATAACCTTAAATAAAAGATAGCAACTGATTTGCATTTCATTGAGTGAAATAAGTTTTTGAACCCCTACCAACCATTAAGAGTTCTGGCTCCCACAGAGTGGTTAGACACTTCTACTCAATTAGTCACCCTCATTAAGGACACCTGTCTTAACTAGTCACCTGTATAAAAGACACCTGTCCACAGAATCAATCAATCAAGCAGACTCCAAACTCTCCAACATGGGAAAGACCAAAGAGCTGTCCAAGGATGTCAGAGACAAAATTGTAGACCTGCACAAGGCTGGAATGGGCTACAAAACCATTAGCAAGAAGCTGGGAGAGAAGGTGACAACTTGGTGCGATTGTTCGAAAATGGAAGGAGCACAAAATGACCATCAATCGACCTCGCTCTGCGGCTCCACGCAAGATCTCACCTCGTGGGGTGTCAATGGTTCTGAGAAAGGTGAAAAAGCATCCTAGAACTACATGGGAGGAGTTAGTGAATGACCTCAAATTAGCAGGGACCACAGTTACCAAGAAAACCATTGGAAACACATTACACCGCAATGGATTAAAATCCTGCAGGGCTCGCAAGGTCCCCCTGCTCAAGACGGCACATGTGCAGGCCCGTCTGAAGTTTGCCAATGAACACCTGAATGATTCTGTGAGTGACTGGGAGAAGGTGCTGTGGTCTGATGAGACCAAAATAGAGCTCTTTGGCATTAACTCAACTCCCTGTGTTTGGAGGAAAAAAAATGCTGCCTATGACCCTCAAAACACCGTCCCCACCGTCAAGCATGGGGGTGGAAACCTTTTGCTTTGGGGGTGTTTTTCTGCTAAGGGCACAGGACAACTTAATCGCATTAACGGGAAAATGGACGGAGCCATGTATCGTGAAATCCTGAACGACAACCTCCTTCCCTCAGCCAGGAAACTGAAAATGGGTCGTGGATGGGTGTTCCAGCACGACAATGACCCAAAACATACAGCAAATGCAACAAAGGAGTGGCTCAAGAAGAAGCACATTAAGGTCATGGAGTGGCCTAGTCAGTCTCCGGACCTTAATCCAATAGAAAACGTATGGAGGGAGCTCAAGCTCAGAGTTGCACAGAGACAGCCTGGAAACCTTAGGGATTTAGAGATGATCTGCAAAGAGGAGTGGACCAACATTCCTCCTAAAATGTGTGCAAACTTGGTCATCAATTACAAGAAACGTTTGACCTCTGTGCTTGCAAACAAGGGTTTTTCCACCAAGTATTAAGTTTTTTATTGTTAGAGGGTTCAAAAACTTATTTCACTCAATGAAATGCAAATCAGTTGCTATCTTTTATTTAAGGTTATTTTTTCGATTTTCCTTTTGATGTGCTATCTGCCACTGTTAAAATAAACCTACCATTGAAATGATACTGTTCTGAGACTTTTCATTTCTTTGTCATTGGACAAACTTACAAAATCAGTGAGGGGTCAAATAATTATTTCCTCCACTGTATATGGTAAAATACGCAAGGGTGCTTCGTCTCTGGTTCCCTTTAAATGCTGTAAAATTCTGATGAAAAGTAATTACTAATTTTCATATTTAAATCTAAGAAAATATGTGTATTTTTTAAGCATTGGATTGTCAATGAAATGTCCTTCAAAATGTTTTTATGCAGAACATTAAAATGATTACTTTTTTTGTGTGTTTTCATTCATTTTAAGCAAAAAATAGTGTATTCTTTTTCATCAGAAAATATTCAAATATTAAATCTTGCCTATTAATTGATATCTATGATTGAAGCGCCATCTACTGGTAGGGCTGGCAAATTGTATATTGCGGTTAACCGAGTACGTTACGCAATAATTTAGCTTATAGAAAGCACTAAGTGTTGATGAAGGCCTGTGGTACATTTCGCAGTTAACTTTATTACATTCAGCTTGTCAAGATTAACAAGTGGCACTCCAAACACCTATGACATATCTACAGGTATTTACAAGATTACATATTTTCTTGTTGTTGGAAAGAATAGTCTATTTTTGTATAAAGTATAGGATACATTTAATAAAAATAATCATCCTGCATGTTGTATAAGTCTAATGTAATTAATGAATAATTTATTTTCTTTTAACATCCAAAAACGTTGCTTGTGTTCTTTAATATCAGATATACAGGGTGGGCCATTTATATGGATACACCTTAATAAAATGGGAATGGTTGGTGATATTAACTTCCTGTTTGTGGCACATTAGTATATGTGAGGGAGGAAACTTTTCAAGATGGATGGTGACCATGGTGGCCATTGAGAAATCGGCCATTTTGAATCCGTTTGTTTTTTCAATAGGAAGAGGGTCATGTGACATCAGACTTATTGGGAATTTCACAAGAAAAACAATGGTGTGCTTGGTTTTAACGTAACTTTATTCTTTCATGAGTTATTTACACATTTCTGACCACTTATTAAATGTGTTCAATGTGCTGCCCATTGTGTTGGATTGTCAATGCAACCCTCTTCTCCCAATCTTCACACACTGATAGCAACCCCGCAGGAGAAATGCTAGCACAGGCTTCTAGTATCCGTAGTTTCAGGTGCTGCACATCTCGTATCTTCACAGCTTAGACACTTGACTTCAGATGACCCCAAAGATAAAAGTCTAAGGGGTTCAGATCGGGAGACCTTGGGGGCCATTCAACTGGCCCACGACGACCAATCCACTTTCCAGGAAACTGTTCATCTAGGAATGCTGGGAAGTGACACCCATAATGTGGTGGTGCACCATCTTGCTGGAAAAACTCAGGAAACGTGCCAGCTTTAGTGCATAAAGAGGGAAATACATCATCATGTAGAAATTTCGCTGGCCCCCAAGGTGTCCCGATCTGATCCCCTTAGACTTTTATCTTTGGGGTCATCTGAAGGCAATTGTCTATGCTGTGAAGATACAAGATGTGCAGCACCTGGAACAAACTACAGATACTGGAAGCCTGTGATAGCATTTCTTCTGCGGTGTTGCTATCAGTGTGTGAAGAGTGAGAGAAGAGGGTTGCATTGACAATCCAACACAAAGGGCAGCACATTGAACACATTTTATAAGTGATCAGAAACTTGTAAATAACTCATGAAAGAATAAAGTTACGTTAAATCCAAGCACACTATTGTTTTTCTTGTTAAATTCCCAATAAGTTTGATGTGTCACATAACCCTCTTCCTATTGAAAAAACAAAAGTTGGATTCAAAATGGCTGACTTCAAAATGGCCACCATCCATCTTGTTGTCGGCTAGGGCATCAGTGATGCTATCATACTTGTTTTCCAACACTTCAACTCGGGTGCCTATGTCTCGGATCTGCGCCGAGAAGTTCTCAACCGCAGCGGAGAGTTCGGCTCTGAAAAGCTTTTGAATGGTCTGGAAGAGTTCATCGTACTCGCGTGCCCGCTTCTTAGAGTTGGATGATGGTGGAGGTGAGTTCTCTCTGGTTGGGCTGGGTTCGCATTCAGAAGACGTTGAGGCCTTCTCCGTCACGGGCGCCATCTTGGTGAGTGGTTTTCTGAAAACTTTGTGTAAAATCTGCTTAGCTGCCTGGAAGTGCGACCGAGAGTGCTTCTTCCTCTTCCTGTGTTTGTCAGGCATCGGCTCGGGCAGAACGCAGTAATTTTTATCCCCGGTGATAGCTGTTAACGGCCCATATGCTTAGCTCAGGAGCAGAGCTCACGCAAAAGGCATCCGTCCTCTCGTCACCACCCATCTTGAAAAGTTTCCCCCCTCACATATACTAATGTGCCACAAACAGGAAGTTAATATCACCAACCATTCCCATGTTATTAAGGTGCATCCATATGAATGGCCCACCTTGTACATTTACAACTCTGAGTTACTGTGAGAGTTAAGTTTTTTTAGCCTTTTAGATCCAGAGGGGACCAGAAGCCCATAAAGCAGATTTCAGAGATCCCTTGTCCTCTTTGAATATTGTACACAGAGAAGGCCACGTGGAATTACATAATCAAGATACAGCATTGTTAGCGGTGTTTCGAGAGAACTGTCAGAAAACAGACATAGATATTTACAGTATGCGTAATACGCTGGCACGTCCTGATATCACGTCATGTGACGCCGTTACCATGGAGATGTGACATCTGTGAGTGAGTTGAGTTTTAAACCCCCCGGTGCCCGCTCGCAACTCTGCAGGGAGAGAGAGGGGGAATCCGTCCGCCTGTCGGCGGGCCAGAGGAGCAGCGCATGCAGGCTGGATTCAGGCCGTAGTTTGTCCCGCGCTGCTGTAGCTCCTATCGGGCTCCTTGCGGCTTCTGTGCACGGCTCCCAGCGCGTCGCGTAACCCGATGCAGGAACAGGAAGGCTGCAAGATGTCGCTGGAGGCTTGGTGAGTATTTAGGGGGGAGTTTTAGCACATGTATCCGGTATCAGGCGATCCCTACTGGTGACAGATGCTAGGGACTTTGCTGTGTTTTGTCTTTGTTGATGAGCAAAAAAAGAAAAAGAAAAAAAATCCTAACATGTAAATCATCACTGACCCAAAGAGGAAATTACATTCTATTTTTATTTGTTTATTTTATTCTAAAACCTGCTACAGCCTGTATCAGTCCGATAGTGTGGCATCCCCCTGTTAAGAGGAAAAACTGCATCAACAGAAGCAGCCAGAGGCTACTGTCATGAAGAGCAGGGGCAACACAGGTCCAACAGACCAGAGCAGAAGGGAGCATCCACCAGTTCTTCCTACATTGTGTTGTCCAAACATGTAGCTTTTCAAATACACCACAAATCTAGTGATACGCATAATACAGAAGTGGTCCTCTCAGTGAGTCTTACTTCCTATAGAGCAGGGGTGTCAAACTCAAATACAAACTGGGCCGAAATTGTACACTGGGTCCTAGTCACAGGCCGAAATTGTACACTGGGATCCAGTCATGGGCCAAAATTGTACACTGGGACCTAGACGCAGACCAACTTCAATGTCTACTGGACACCTTTATCCCTTATAAAGTTCTCCCCTATACAGTTCCCTAGTGTTTAGTGCTTTCCCTCTATCTCTCCCATATGGCTTCCTTGGTGTTCTAGGATTCCATCTCCAATATAGCTCACCTGGTGGTCTATAGTGGGCCATACATAATGCAAAGTGGGGAAATGTAATGAATAGTAATTTATCAGCTGCGGTGGATAGCAGTACCACCGCAGCTGCTTCTGGTTCCCTGCCTGCCAGTCACCCTGCGCCTCGAGCGTCTAGCACGCCGAGGGCAGGCGTGGGCAGTCAGCGCTTGTCGGCTGCGGTGGACGGTGGGTCCACTGCGGGCATTGTTGGGTCCCTGCCTGCCAGGTTTTCTGTGTCCCAGGCGTCTAGTACGCCGAGGACGCGTGTCTCTGCTGTTCTCCAGGGCACATTAGCATGTGCGCGCGCTCACCGTCAGGATCTTTATGCTGGGAGGAAGCGCGTCAGCTGGTCGGCCGACGTCAGTGGGCACGCTCGCCTCTTCTGATTGGCTGAGGCTGCTGGGCGTGCCTTGAGGGTCTCCTCCACTTCTTAAGCCTCTCGGCTTCACTTGCAATTTGTCTGCTAACGTGAATACTTTGTGTTAGCGCTCAGACCTTAGATAGTTCCGGTGTGCTTTGATCTGGGAGGAAACCGGGGATTTCACACAAGACTAGGAATTATTATTTTTATTGTTGATTACTCTTTATTATCTGTGTATGACTCTGGCTAGCTCTGACCAATCTTACTTTTAGTGATTCTGTACCTTAGCCTATCTGATCCTGTTGCCAACTCAGCTTGTTATACGTTCTGTCTCTGTCTTCTGATTTTGTACCTCTGCTCATCTGACCTTACTGCCAAACTCTGCCTGAAATACGTTCTGCCTCTGCCTGTCGATTCTGTACTGTAATCTGCCTGTCTGTTACCAAACCCGATTAGTCTGACCTTTCTACTCACCAGTGAGCCCTTGTCACTGGTGAGGTGTTCGTTGTACTGCCAGTGCCCACCAGCTCCCTTGGTGAGGTATAGCCAAATCTGTCAGTAATTACTGTTGCACCAATCACTACACTCAGTGCATTAACCTCCTGAGCGGTATGGACGAGCTCAGCTCGTCCATCACCGCCGGAGGCTGGCGCTCAGGCCCTGCTGGGCCGATTTTCTTCAAATAAAGTGCAGCACACGCAGCCGGCACTTTGCCAGCCGCGTGTGCTGCCTGATCGCCGCCGCTCTGCGGCGATTCGCCGCGAGCAGCGGCGAAAGAGGGCCCCCCTAGCCGCCTGAGCCCTGCGCAGCCGGAACGAAAAGTTCCGGCCAGCGCTAAGGGCTGGATCGGAGGCGGCTGACGTCAGGACGTCGGCTGACGTCCATGACGTCACTCCGCTCGTCGCCATGGCGACGATCTAAGCAAAACAAGGAAGGCCGCTCATTGCGGCCTTCCTTGTTTATTATGGGCGCCGGAGGCGATCGGAAGAACGCCTCCGGAGCGCCCTCTAGTGGGCTTTCATGCAGCCAACTTTCAGTTGGCTGCATGAAATAGTTTTTTTTTAATTAAAAAAAAACCCTCCCGCAGCCTCCCTGGCGATCTCAATAGAACGCCGGGGAGGTTAAAGTGTGTATAGCTCACCTTACCTCTCGGTGGCTATTTGCAGTGTTAGCTCTTACTTCAGTATCTGTATATCTGTATTATTGGTGATTCTGCAGATCACTATATAATCAGGTGTATATCTGCATTATAGGTGATACTGCAGATCACCTGATAATCAGATCTCTGATCTTGCTAGCACCAATCGTTACAGGAAACAACTTGAGGGTCGAATTTAATGGCTCTGAGGGACAAATTTGGCCTGCAGGCCAGAGTCTGACAAGTATGCTATAGAGGATCAAGTTTACACCTGTTTCTGGGAGCATTCCTGCAGTAATAGGAGTTTTAAATATCCCCCGATTTTATGCTGAAGAACATTTGGAGGGACTTCACGAAAGAAGAAGAAGCTCTCTTTGACTTCCTGAGACGTGATTCTTGTTGGCCAATCAGTTAGCTACTATTGTCTCCCAGCATGCCTGAGTTTACATCTATATACCTTAACATATTATGCTTCAAGAGCCAGATTGAACAGTATCTTTTAAACTGTAATTCTAACAGGTAAAATTTTCTAAATTGTAATTACTGGGATATGCTATAGCAGAAATCACATTTAATGGTACTGATTTCCGTGTGTCGCTTACATAGCTTACAGTAACAGCTGACATATGATTCGTAAATTAATGTTAGAAATTAAAATGTAACTTCTCAGCTCAGTTTCTGCACTTTGCTAATGTTTACTAAATGTATCTGACAACGGAGTGTAAACAAAATATAATGTTATCACCTCTTCAGGTGGCCAGAAGCTTTCCACTGAAGCAAGAAGCTTTTCACTGAAGAACAATGTGCCGTGTTTATCTGTGTTTTCTCTGTGTGGTAGATTTTATGCTCTAAATAATAAGGCAATCCTTAGGTTTGATTTGTGTGTTGCTAACTTCTGTGGCCTACCAGCAGACATGTTTCAAAAACTGCAGTTAAGGTTCATTGGACCACTTCAGGCTTTCCGGTAAGTGTGGACTTACTGGGTCAGTAAAATTAGTTCTGATTTTGGTGCTAGAAAGGTGACTGATTCATGAGCTGACCACGAGGAGGACCTCTTGCTATTTGGAAGGCAGGATCATCACTCTCTTCCTCGGTGCTCACAGTGAATGGTGTTTGGTATTTTGATGTACAATTTGCATCTGACACAACAGACTGGCTCTACTAGACAGAACAAAGGTGAAACTAAACGGGTCAATAATAAGACAATGGAGAGAATAAGACATTGCCAGCCAATCCAAGGTAATTATTGGTAGGATAAAGCAAGAGAACAGAATAAGAGCACAGTAAATATTAAATTAAAACTTTATTAAATGGATTTTGGTGCACACATACCCTGGTGTTGCTTTCCTTAAAGCACACCTGACATGAGAAGTATATTCAGGCAGCCATATTTACTTCTTATTATTATTCCTATTATTATTATTATAATAAATATTGATTTAATTTAATTAATTGTTACCTTAATTTCCTGGTAGGTTTCTTGATTAATAAATAATACCCGTGTTATTTTTGTTTTTTAAAGGAAACCTGAAGCAAGAGGGAAATGGAGGCTGCCATATTTATTTCCTTTTAAACATTACCAGTTGCCTGGCATCCTGCTGATTTTTCTGGCATCAGTAGTGCCCGAGTCACACACCTGAAACAAGCATGCAGCTAATCTAGTCAGACTTCAGTCAGATGACCTGATCTGCATGCTTGTTCACGGTTTATGGCTAAATGGATTACAAGCAGAGGATCAGCATGACAGCCAGGTAGCTGGTATTGGTAAATTAAATAAACATGCCAGCCTCCATATCCTTCTTACTTCAGGTTCCCTTTAAAGCTGTCTCACTATATAGAATTTTCATCACGAGTGCCCAAGATCATTGCACGGTGCCAGTATTCAACCAATCAGTTCACTTCCCAAAAGACTTGGGGCCTGATTCATGAAGCTGCACTGCTACAACAACGCAAGCTACTTGACACTAGCGCCAGCTAAATACAGGGCTGCACGCTATGCGTGGCCGTGCTGCGCAGTGTGCCTTCCTTAGTTACGCGCCCTGCTTACATAGTAACGCACGCTCCTGGGTGCTGTGAAGTAACGCGACCGCGATACTTCTCTAGCGCGGCCGCAACTTCAATGTAGCAGCCATGCTATTGAAGTATCGCAGTTGTGATACTTCACAGCACCCAGGAGCGTGCGTTACTATGTGAACAGGGTGCGTAACTAAGGAAGACACACTAAACAGTGCAGCACACATCCCTGTATTTAGCTCGCGCTAGTGTCATGTAGCTTCATGAATCAGGCCCTTGATGTTCACAAAAGTTGCTTTTCATATGTGTGGACCTTGTAATGTCTCATTAGCCCTCACTCCTCTGAAAGCAACCTCCTGCACTCTGTGCATGGAAAGCTCGCTGGTGTGAGCCCTACAGTGTTTATTCAGCTGGGCAATTGATGTGAAACACCTCTTGCATTCAGGACAGGAGAAAGGCTTTTCCCCCGTGTGAGTCCTCTGATGGTCCAATAGGTGGGATCGGCTTGTGTAGCGTTTCCCACAGTCTATGCAGGATAGAGTTCTCTCTCCAGTGTGAGCCTTTCTCTGGTGCTTGTCCAGATCAGACTTCCACGTAAAACATTCCCCACACACCAAACATGAGATGGACTTTCTTCCCGTGTGTGCTACTCGATGTTTGAGGAGGACAGCTTTTCGGGTAAAACTCTTTCCACACTCCAGACATGAGAAGGGCTTCTCACCCGTGTGAACTCTGCTGTGCTGAAGGAGTTCAGACTTCCACATGAAACCTTTTCCGCACTCTGAGCATTGGTGTGGCTTCTCCACTGCATGAGATTTATAGTGCCGATGGAGACCACGCTTTCCCATGAAGCATTTGCCACACTCCGGACATGAGTATGGCATCTCTTGTGAATGACTTCTCTGGTGCCTAACAAGTTCTGACTCCCAAAAGAAACATTCTCCACACTCCGGACAGGAGTATAACCTCGCGGCTGGAGAAGTTCCACTATTTGTAATATTTTGGGCTTCCCACCTTAAACATTCATTGGATCCCGTACGCAAAACATTTTTTAGCTCTGTGTCATCTTTACCGGATAACGTAAGGGGTGAATACTGTGCAAAAACTGGACCATATTTTGAAAGTGAAATATTTGAGTCAGTTTGAATAGCTCCAGTATGTTGGTTCATATCTGAGTGATAAGATCCCTCAGGGTGAAACGTACCAGGTGGCATACACGGAACGCCTTGATGAATCTCTGGGCTAAATGTTTTTTCTCTTGAAGACTTTCCTCTGTTATTCTTCGAAATTTCTTGACCATGATCCGAAACTGACACAATATTGTGAGTTTGGAAAGCTTCTTTTTGTTGGTCCAAAACAGGCTGACAAAGTCCCTCAGGGTCAGATTTGGGAGGTGTCACATATGAATGCCCTGAACGGATATTTGGGCTGAATAGGTTTTCCCCTGGATACCCTTGTGTAGTGGTACAGTCTTTTATGTCATATTTCGGTATTAAACTGAGAAGGCCATCTAAGGGCTCCTCTACAGCTGCACTGCCTGTTGGATATAAAAGCATGATTAAAGCGGACATAAACTCAGAACCTCTCTGCTCTAAAACATAAGCAACAGCATAATAACCTTTAAAGAATAACATTTCTTTTTTACAGTCCACAGAACTCCTGCAATAAATCTGAGTGTGTCTACTTCCTGGTTTCATGGAAGCAGGAAAAGGGTTAAAAACCTGTGTTTACATTTTAGCTGTGTTTGCTGAGACTGCCAAATTCCTGTGCTGAAACAGTTGAGAGATAAAATTACACTTGTGATCTCTTGCAGATGAGGGGGAATTAGACAGGCTAAACTTCCTAAATACACACAGGGTGGATTTCTTTGTGTTTTCCTTCTGTCCTGTACAAGAGTTTAGGTCCACTTGAACAAAACAGTTATTAAGTTATTGAGCTACCATCATCAACTGAACTTCGCCACTTAAAGTGGATCCGAGATAAACTTTTACTCATTGCGTAATTGTGCCCCTTACATATAGTTTATAGGGCATTCCTCAAGCCAAATACTTTTTTGTTTTTGTTTTAATACTCTAATTCCCTATAAACTAAACAAGCCTCGCCCACAGCTTTTCAGAGTGCCTTGGCATTTTCAGACAGTAGCAAGGGCTTATGGGAGCTCAGTCTGGGCAGGAGGAGTGGGGAGCTGTTACTAGCTAGAGATTTCAGAGGCAGAGGGGAGGAGGGGGAATTAGGTTTTCACAGGCTGAGGGCTGGAGATACAGATCAGCTTGCCTGTGCGTAATGTTTACAAACAGAACATGGCCGCTGTCATTGTATCACAGGAAGAAATAATCATATTCTGTTGAGGCTGTTTGCAGGTAGATTTGCTGTGTAAACTATCTAAACTTTAGATTAGATATATTGACAAGTTACTTGTTATAGTTAGTTTTTCATCTCGGATCTGCTTTAAGCATGATAAATATAGATTTGAGATGAACCTGAGTATTACAAAGTACCATGTATCACCACGGATAAGCCAACTTTTTTTCCACACAAATTTTGGGCTAATAGTGGGGAGTCGGCTTATCTGTGGGTGACACCCTATGTGTATGGACCCCTATGCAGTGCATGTGTTGAAAGCATGACACAAAGCATAGCCCTCCAGCTTGCATCCTTGAGTATCCCGGCTCTTCCTACCTGGCCACTAGACCACCAAGTCATTTAAAAATTTGGTGGTCATTTGAAGTGAACTTGAAATGGTCATTTAAAAATTGCTGGGGAGACATGAGGATGCAAGCCGGAGTGAAGAGAGGCAGTTAAGCTTTCACTGGCATGCGCCTATCACATGATCTGAACAGGGGGCTAGGGTGGCACACTGGGGGGCTCTTCCATGGATGAGCCTATCTGCGGTGATATACAGTATTATTTTGTTGTATTTAGAGTTTAAAAATATTCAGATGCTGCAAATGCTGAATACAATCCTCTTCCTCTCCCACACTTGTGATCACTCTCCAGATCAAAGGACCATAACAGAAGGTCCATCTGATCTACAATGGGCTCCCTGAGACTTCAGTAAGTACTCCGTTTTCCCTTTTGATGTAGAGGCCCATGTAAACGAGAGTAGTACCACCAAAAGCCATTAATTACCACCAATGTAAAAATACTTACAAATTCCCAGTGTATTATTATTAGATAGTATTTATATAGCGCTGACATTTTCTGAAGTGCTTTACCGAGTATATATAGCCTTGCCACCAACTGTCCCTACAAGGGGGTCACAATCTAATCCCTACCATAGTCTTATGTCCATGGTGGTCTATGGACAGCACATGCAAACTGAAGATTCTATCAGAGTTCTAAACGGGGCACAGGGGGAGATTTATCAACACATTACATTATCTTCTTAATCTGTTCTAACCAGCAGGGAGAACAGTTCTGTATGATAATGAGAACCTTCTTAAATCCTAGGTAATAGTGGCAATTTAGCATGAATTTCTAGAGCTGCGCTACAGTTAAGAAAAGTGCAAATCCATCCCTAAACTGGCGCAGATTAACCACTTGCCGACCGCGATCAGCCGCCGGTGACTGGCTCCGCCCCCCCCCCACGCGCTGTAACCCGCTGGCCGTTCAGAAGCGCCGGCGGGTTACTAGCACCCGGATCGCCGCACGGATAGTGTATAATAGGTTTTGTAATGTATACAAAGCCTATTATACTGGCTGCCTCCTGCCCTGGTGGTCCCAGTGTCCGAGAGGCCACCAGGGCAGGCTGCAGCCACCCTAGTCTGCACCAAGCACACTGATACTGCCCCCCCCCCCTTCCCTCTGATCGCCCACAGCACCCCTCAGACCCCCACCCCCCAGACCCCTGTTTGCACCCAATCACCCCCCTAATCACCCATCAATCACTCCCTGTCACGATCTAAAAACGCTATTTTTTTTTAACCCTAAACTGCCCCCTGCTCCCTCCTGATCACCCCCCCACCCCTCAGATTCTCCCCAGCCCCCCCCCCCCGTATACTGTATGCATCTATCCCCCCTGATCACCTGCCAATCACCTGTCAATCACCCATCAATCACCCCCTGTCACTGCCACCCATCAATCAGCCCCTAACCTGCCCCTTGCGGGCAATCTGATCATCCACCCACACCAATAGATCGCCCGCAGATCCGACATCAGATCACCTCCCAAGTGCAGTGTTTACATCTGTTCTCTCCTCTAAATACCCACTAATTACCCATCAATCACCCCCTATCACCACCTGTCACTGTTACCCATCAGATCAGACCCTAATCTGCCCCTTGCGGGCACCCAATCACCCGCCTACACGCTCAGATTGCCCTCAGACCCCCCCCTTATCAATTCGCCAGTGCAATATTTACATCTGTTCTTCCCTGTAATAACCCACTGATCACCTGTTAATCACCTATCAATCACCCATCAATCACCCCCTGTCACTGCCACCCCTCAATCACCCCCTGTCACTGCCACCCATCAATCAGCCCCTAACCTGCCCCTTGCGGGCAATCTGATCCCCCACCCACACCAATAGATCGCCCGCAGATCCGATGTCAGATCACCTCCCAAGTGCAGTGTTTACATCTGTTCTCTACCCTAAACACCCACTAATTACCAATCAATCACTCCCTGTCACTGATACCCATCAGATTAGACCCTAATCTGCCCCTAAGGCACCCAATCACCCGCCCACACCCTCAGAACGCCCTTAGACCCCAGCCCTGATCACCTCGCCAGGGCATTGCTTGCATCTATTTCCCCCCTCTAATCACACCTTGAGACACCCATCAATCACCTCCTGTCACCACCTGGCACCCCCTAGCACACCTACCCATCAGATCAGGCCCTAATTTGCCCCGTGTGGGCTCTTGATCACTCGGCCAAACCCTCAGACCCCCTTCCGATCACCTCCCCAGTGCATTGATTGTATCTGTTTTCCCCTCTAACCACCTCGAGACACCCATCAATCACCTCCTGTCACCCCCCTAGCACTCCTATCCATCAGATCAGGCCCAATACAACCTGTCATCTAGGAGGCCACCCTGCTTATGACCGGTTCCACAAAATTTGCCCCCTCATAGGCCACCTGTCATCAAAATTTGCAGATGCTTATACCCCTGAACAGTCATTTTGAGAAATTTGGTTTCCCGACTACTCACTGTTTTGGACCCGTAAAATGCCAGGGCAGTATAGGAACCCCACAAGTGACCCCATTTTAGAAAAAAGACACCCCAAGGTATTCTCTTAGGTGTATGACGAGTTCATAGAAGATTTTATTTTTTTGTCAAAAGTTAGCGGAAATTGATTTTTATTGTTTTTTTCACAAAGTGTCATTTTTTACTAACTTGTGACAAAAAATAAAATCTTCTATGAACTCACCATACACCTAACGGATTACCTTGGGGTGTCTTCTTTCTAAAATGGGGTCACTTGTGGGGTTCCTATACTGCCCTGGCATTTTAGGGGCCCTAAACCGTGAGGAGTAGTCTAGAAAACAAATGCCTCAAAATGACCTGTGAATAGGATGTTGGGCCCCTTAGCGCACCTAGGCTGCAAAAAAGTGTCACACATGTGGTATCGCCGTACTCAGGAGAAGTAGTATAATGTGTTTTGTGGTGTATTTTTACATATAACCATGCTGGGTGGGAGAAATATCTCTGTAAATGACACATTTTTGATTTTTTTTAAACACAATTGTCCATTTACAGAGAGATTTCTACCACCCAGCATGGGTATGTGTAAAAATACACCACAAAACACATTATACTACTTCTCCTGAGTACGGCGGTACCACATGTGTGACACTTTTTTGCACCCTAACTGCGCTAAGGGGCCCAAAGTCCAATGAGTACCTTTAGGACAGGGCTGCCCAATACGTCGATCGCGATCTACCAGTAGATCGCGAAGGACTGCTGGGTAGATCGCGTCGGCATTTTAAAATAGTACGCCAGACGCTGACTATATGCAGCGCTGGCGTACTGTCTGATTGTGCTGCTCTGCTGCCCTATGCAGAGCAGCACACAGCCAATGGGTGCAAAGGAAGAGCCGCGTCCCGCCCACCTCCTTCCTCCCCAGCTCTCCCACTTCCTCTTTGTCTGGCCTGCCGCTCTCCAGTCCTCAATGTGTCGCCTGGATCTCCGTCGCTGACCCTGCATGCCTTGCGTGACATCTGATTAGCGGCAATCCGCAGTAGAGAGGAGAGCCGTGGGTGAGGACGTGTATACAGGAAGTGCTTTGCCTGTATACACGCCGTTACCCTCCGCTCTCCTCTCCACTGCGGATTGCCGCTAATCAGATGTCTCAGTGCTGCATGCTCCTCCGGGCATGCAGGGTGAGTGAAGGGGGGTGGATGAGACCAGCGCCTGGTGGAGGGAGGGAGCCGAACTATCTATATGGCAGGCACATATGCCTAACTATCTTTATGGAAGGCACATATGCCTAGCTACCTATATATATGGGGGACACGTTTACCTAGCTATCTATATGTGGGGGGCATATATGCCTAGCTATCTATATGTGGGGGGCACCTATACATAGCTATCTATATGTGGGGGGAACCTATGCCTAGCTATCTTTGTGGGGGGCATATATGCCTAGCTCTCTATATGTGGGGGGCACCTATACATAGCTATCTATATGTGGGGGGAACCTATGCCTAGCTATCTATATGGGGGGCACCCATGCCTAGCTATATGGGGGGGACCTATGCCTAGCTATCTATATTGGGGAAACTATGCCTAGCTATCTATATGGGGAGCACCTATGCCTAGCTACCTATATTAAGGGCAGCTATACCTGGCTATTTTAAATGTTGGTAGATCTCTTGGGCTCGGGAAATTTAAAAGCAGCTCGCGAGTCAAAAAAGTGTGGGCACCCCTGCTTTAGGATTTCAAGGGTCATTTTGCGGCATTTGGTTTCCAGACTACTCCTCACGGTTTAGGGCCCCTAAAATGCCAGGGCAGTATAGGAACCCCACAAGTGACCCCATTTTAGGAAGAAGACACCCCAAGGTATTCTGTTAGGTGTATGATGAGTTCATAGAAGATTTTATTTTTTGTCACAAGTTAGCGGAAATTGATTTGTATTTTTTTTTTCACAAAGTGTCATTTTCCGCTAACTTGTGACAAAAAAAAAATCTTCTATGAACTCATCATACACCTAACAGAATACCTTGGGGTGTCTTCTTCCTAAAATGGGGTCACTTGTAGGGTTCCTATACTGCCCTGGCATTTTAGGGGCCCTAAACCGTGAGGAGTAGTCTAGAAAACAAATGCCTCAAAATGACCTGTGAATAGGACGTTAGGCCCCTTAGCGCACCTAGGTTGCAAACAAGTGTCACACATGTGGTATCGCCGTACTCAGAAGAAGTAGTATAATGTGTTTTGGGGTGTATTTTCATACATACCCATGCTGGGTGGGAGAAATCTCTCTGTAAATGGACAATTGTGTGTAAAAAAAATCAAACAATTGTCATTTACAGAGATATTTCTCCCACTCAGCATGGGTATGTGTAAAAATACACCACAAAACACATTATACTACTTCTCCTGAGTACGGCGGTACCACATGTGTGGCATTTGTTTGCACCCTAAGTGCGCTAAGGGGCCCAAAGTCCAATGAGTACCTTTAGGATTTCACAGGTCATTTTGCGACATTTGGTTTCAAGACTACTCCTCACGGTTTAGGGCTCCTAAAATGCCAGGGCAGTATAGGAACCCCACAAATGACCCCATTTTAGAAAGAAGACACCCCAAGGTATTCCGTTAGGAGTATGGTGAGTTCATAGAAGATTTTATTTTTTGTCACAAGTTAGCGGAAAATGACACTTTGTGAAAAAACACAATTAAAATCAATTTCCGCTAACTTGTGACAAAAAAAAAATCTTCTATGAACTCACCATACTCCTAACGGAATACCTTGGGGTGTCTTCTTTCTAAAATGGGGTCATTTGTGGGGTTCCTATACTGCCCTGGCATTTTAGGGGCCCTAAACCGTCTTGAAACCAAATGTCGCAAAATGACCTGTGAAATCCTAAAGGTACTCATTGGACTTTGGGCCCCTTAGCGCAGTTAGGGTGCAAAAAAGTGCCACACACGTGGTATCGCCGTACTCAGGAGAAGTAGTATAATGTGTTTTGGGGTGTATTTTTATACATACCCATGCTGAGTGGGAGAAATATCTCTGTAAATAGACAATTGTGTGTAAAAAAAAATCAAAAAATTGTCATTTACGGAGATATTTCTCCCACCCAGCATGGGTATGTGTAAAAATACACCACAAAACACATTATACTACTTCTCCTGAGTACGGCGATACCACATGTGTGGCACTTTTTTGCAGCCTAACTGCGCTAAGGAGCCCAAAGTCCAATGAGCATCTTTAGGCTTTACAGGGGTGCTTACAATTAGGCACCCCCAAAATGCCAGGACAGTGAACACACCCACAAATGACCCCATTTTGGAAAGTAGACACTTCAAGGTATTCAGAGAGGAGCATAGTGAGTCCGTGGCAGATTTCATTTTTTTGTATCGCAAGTTAGAAGAAATGGAAACTTTTTTTTTGTCACAAAGTGTCATTTTCCACTAACTTGTGACAAAAAATAAAATCTTCTATGAACTCACCATGCCCCTCACTGAATACTTTGGGATGTCTTCTTTCCAAAATGGGGTCATTTGGGGGGTATTTATACTATCCTGGAATTTTAGCACCTCATGAAACATGACGGGGTCAGAATAGTCAGAGATGCTTGAAAATAGGAAAATTCACTTTTGGCACCATAGTTTGTAAACGCTATAACTTTTGCCCAATCCAATAAATATACACTGAATGGTTTTGTTTTTTTTATCAAAGACATGTAGCAGAATAACGTTCGTGCTCAAATGTATAGGAAATTTTACTTTATTTGAAAAATGTCAGCACAGAAAGTTAAAAAAGTCATTTTTTTGACAAAATTCATGTCTTTTTTGATGAATATAATAAAAACTAAAACTCGCAGCAGCAATCAAATAGCACTAAAAGAAAGCTGTATTAGTGACAAGAAAAGGAGGTAAAATTCATTTAGGTGGTAGGTTGTATGACCGAGCAATAAACCGTGAAAGCTGCAGTGGTCTGAATGGAAAAAAAGGCTCAGGTCCTTAACCACCTTAGCGGTATGGACGAGCTCAGCTCGTCCATTACCGCCAGAGGGTGCCGCTCAGGCCCTGCTGGGCCGATTTTGATAAAATAAAAAGCAGCACACGCAGCCGGCACTTTGCCAGCCGCGTGTGCTACCTGATTGCCGCCTCTCTGCGACGAAAGAGGGTCCCCCCAGCCGCCTGAGCCCTGCGCAGCCGGAACAAATAGTTCCGGCCAGCGCTAAGGGCTGGATCGGAGGCGGCTGACGTCCATGACGTCACTCCGCTCGTCGCCATGGCGACGAGAAAAGCCAAACAAAGAAGGCTGCTCATTGCAGCCTTCCTTGTTACTTCTAATTGCCGGAGGCGATCAGAAGAACGGATTCGGAGCGCCCTCTAGTGGGCTTTCATGCAGCCAACTTTAAGTTGGCTGCATGAAATAGTTTTTTTTTTAATTTAAAAAAAACCCTCCCGCAGCCGCCCTGGCGATCTCAATAGATCGCCAGGGTGGTTAAGGGGCGAAAAGACTGTGGTCCTCAAGTGGTTAAGAAGTGCTTGATAGCAGTTCTACAGGTGTAGAACTGCAGGTAGACATGATTGCAGAGTGCAGGCTAGATATGATTTGTGTGGTGCTCCCCCCCTTCTGAATTCCTCCTCAGAGCCTGCTGCTATCAATACAGCAGGTGTGTTGGTTACCTCAGCAACAGCAATTCCCCTCACACACTGCACTGTCTAAAAGACCTTCCTAGTGCCTCCTATTTTACAACAGTTTTAGAAGGAATCTGCACTATCTAATGATTTCTTGAGATGCCTGAGACAGTTCTGCACGGATTTCTAAAAACCTACCAATATTTTGTCTCCGACACTCTTGATAAATCTGGCTCACAGAGTGGAAAGATGGAGAGATGACCGGACGCAGTAAGTGTCAGGGGTCTGAAGGACCTATAAACATGTGAGATAAGTATATAACTGTTTCATAGCTAATGATTAATGGGTTCTGTAAGGTAATTAGATTATAGTGATTATATGCTAAATACTTTACATCATTTATCCTTGTGTGATCTTTTATTTCTTTTAAATATAAATTTGTTTGGTTAATAGAGAAGGAAAGATCTTCGGTCAAGGGATGGAATAATAGAAAAGGTTTCTCCTATGCAATTTCCATTATGGCCAGTAGATGGTGCTGTAGGATTAGGAATATGCCTATATAGATTAGTCATAGCAAATAGGAGAAAATGGAGTACATTCATTAAACCCTCCCTGACAGGCCGACAGGCATCGGTCGGCGTCAAAAGCGGTGGGCGGAGATTAGCGGGGGTTAACTTTGAGTTGTCATTGACCCACAACAGGCAGCATCCCCCTCCAGGTTCACACTGACCCATCCACCACCAATAGGCAGGCAGCATTCCCTTCTCCAATTAGCCAGTGACCCCCATTAGACAGCATACCCCACAATGTCCCCTCGAAGTAGTCAATGACAGAACACTCCCGGGTAGCAACGCGCCCTCCAAATAATCACTGACCTCAAAATTAGGCAGCAATACCCCATTATGCACACCCCCTGAATAAGCATGCCAAGAGTCAATCTTTTAGAGCACATAGACATTTCCCCATGTGGAAACTGCAGTTAAGAACACCCGCTTTAATTATGCAGCATCACCTCAGCACCCATATCCAGATAGTAAGTGACCCTCATTAGCTGGAAAAACATTTCCTGACCTATCCAGACCAAGTCACACTGATTCATCGCTCCACCCCGATTCCTCTGATGTTCAAATTTAACCACGGCTGCCAGGACAGAAGGATAACTGGAGGGTAATGCAGCCGCATTGTACATCAATGTGCGGATGCATTACCTGATGGCAATGCACAAAGGATAGGGATGCATGCCGAGGCACCCCTGGTAGGTGCTTAAGTGCCGCGACACCCAGTTTGAGAACCTCTGAATTGTATTGTATATCTCATACTACTGTAAACAAACATAGTTAAGTGAAGAGGCGGGACACCGGGACCTGCACAGTGTGTTAAAGAACACCAAAACTAAGAGGGATGTGGAAGCTGCTATATTTATTCATACACGCAAAAACGGCACTGGGGAATTGGTGCACCGGGGGTGCTACCCCTTGTTCTACACTACAGAGAATGACTTCTTAACCTGAGTGGGGTCAGGGCTAATCTCCCTACTTGCCTATATACTGGCTAACTTGGAGGTTACCCACCTTTGTGAGCATTGGTACTTTCAAGCACTCATACAATCCATCCATTAACAGTCCATACTGCACTATATTGGGCTCTCGGTTTCTCCTACTCCTATTGTTGTCCATATTCCTCTCACTTCAGGTGTCCTTTAAAGCCAAGAGATTTCCTACCATGATGTGTAACCCTTGAGAAAGTCACGTGGGGCAAAACAAGTGAGTTTTTTTTCCACTACTCTTTCCCTCTCTGTGGTCCCAATCGGCTACGGGCTATGGTGTAAAAACTGCTCCTACACCATTGGAGGCAGGCAAGGGGTGTGTAGCAGGCTGGGATCAGGTAAAATTGTGAGGGGCAAAAAACAACCGAAGGCTGCCTCTTCATGTTTCTAAATCTGACTTTCATGGAAAGTCACACTTTTTAAGTTTCTATTAGAGACCGGTGGGCATGGAATGGACTCAGAAATATATACCTTGCTTGCAAACATACCTCTGTGCTTAATTTTCAAAGTTTGGGTCGGGTCAGATATCCTTTTAATGCAGTGTTCTTTTCCTGTTATTTTTTTTTTTTTTTTACAGTTTATTACTTACCTGGACCACTCTCAGTGGTATTGTATTCCCTGCTGTGTGGCCAATCATCCACTGAATATGTCTTCTGATCTCCTGGAATATCTTCTTCTTTAACATTATTCAGAATTTCCTCCTACAGAGAAGTTTTGAGATGAATTTATTTTGGATAAGAAAACAAAACCATGGCATTTGGTGAAATCCTCAGCTCCGCCTACCTGATAATGTTGGGGGATGGTGTGGTCTTCCTGTGTACAATCCTGAGAATAAAGAGGACCTGTATATCTCTCTGCTGGATTTCTAGTACTGGGCCCAGCTGTAGAAAACACATGGAGTACATTTTTTCTATGTGTTTTCTTTATATGATGGGGGTATCTAGGTGGCCCCTTCATACTGCTCTGCTTTTACAAGAAGTGAAAGTCTCCTCTTACCCGGTGATGAGAGGGGCGACTGATCCTCCATCTTGTCATCCTTGTAGAGATCTTTGTGCCCTTTCAAATACTGCCACTCCTCCATGGAGAAATAGACAGAAATATCATGATACCTGATAGGAACCTGATACACAAACAATAAGACAGTCATCATTCAGAAACATACTGTACTTTGTGTTCCTGGATATTGTCCCATAATTCCCAGCACTGCTCACCTCTCCTGTCAGCAGCTCAATCATCTTGTGAATTACTTTTAGAATCTTCTTCTCACTGCTTCTTTCAAGTGTCAGGGAGTGAGATAGAGGCACCATGAAGGTCACATGGTCACCACATGACACAGGAAGAAGACTCTGTATTAAAAAGAGCAATAATGTTACCGAGTAACACTTCAAAAATCCCCCCCCCCCTCACCTTTTCAGTCAGGTTTTTATATTCATATTTGAGTATAAGCCCAAACATTTTTTAAAGACAATTTTATTATTTTGTGTTTGTTCCCTGTGCAAAGTCTGGATGTTTACAAATCAATTAACAAATATTAAACTAATCAACATATATACTCATGGATAAGCCCACTCCTCAGTTTTGGCCAAATGTAGTTACCTGCCGATAGGCTGCCCCCCCCCCCCCCCCTCATGTGCTACCCTAGCCTCCATGCAGGGTGCAAGTTGGAGGCGTACCAGAAACCATAGCGATGTCTTCTCACTCCAGCTTGAGTCCATCTCCCCGGAAGCTTCATAGCCCACCGCTAGAACTCCAGGGTCACTCTCACATGACCCCAGTGAGCCTGAAGCTCTAGTGGTGAGTTATGACGATGTCAGGGAGAATCAAGCCATAGCAATGAGAGGTAGCTATGGGTGGGGATACGCTTCCATTGTGTACTCTGCATATGGGGACCCCACACATAAGCCCCACATTTAGCCCACAATTTTGGTATAAAAAAGTTGGCCTATCCACTGTGATATTTAGTAAGGACGGTGTGTATCCTTCCACCGATAACAAAGACTTCATGTGATGCTCCTAGAATCCTCCCCACCTCTCCAGTCACCAGACAGATAATCTCCAGGGTGAGGTTTAGTATTCTTTCAGTCATGTGACCTTGGTACTCCTTCATCCTCATCAACGTGGTCAAACAAATGTTGCTATTCTCTGTAAAGGAATAGCAAAAGTTTAATTAGTTAAGATCTTTGGGCAACCTAAGGGGATCTTATGCTATTCTGACTCTGATAGGAGGTGCTAAAATTAGGTATTGCCACAATGGTGACAAGGAGGAAACAATTCTCAAATTGTCAAAGTGGATTTAACAATAATTATATATGATAGACTTTATAAGTTGGACTCATTGTACAAAGATTTGAGTTGGTGAACTTTGGAGAAATCTGAAGCCTTCCGAGAGGGCTGCCAATCTCATCCTTGCAATATTCTGAAATTTACTAAGCCCACGTAGATGGGATAGCCTTAGTTAACCCAACAAACTTTCAAGTGAATATGAGGTGGCCCCTCTCTCAAAATAGATAGATACTTACCTAGGTAGAGGAAACCTCTGGATAGCGCACAGGCTTCTCGTGTCCTCCTCGAACCCTTCCACTGCCGCATACAGACCCTTCAAATTTATTGGACATGTTCTTAAGGCCACACTCCCCACCATGTACGAGCACTACCAAACTGCACCTCTGCAAGTATATCCAGGCCTGCTCAATAAGCCAAAGCTGCCCTTCCACAAACGGCTCCATGCTACTGCGCGGGCGTGGTCATACTCACGCAGGTGTAGTACTGAGCTAGCTCACACTAAAAGAGGGTCCTGGCCAATGGTGGCGGGGTTGAGAAGGTCATGGTCGAGCTTTCCATCATTTTCTTGGTCCACATTTGTCCAAATAGTCACTAATGCCTGGTACACACCATGCAATTTCATGTCAGAACAATGGGTCGAATTGATAATTTCCAACAGGTCTGACCTGATTTGACCTGGAAAGCATTGATTTAACCCGTCGATCTGACGGGACATTGCACGGTCACGGTGTGTACCAGGCATAACTCCCAGCTCACCTTGAATGTCCTGCAACATGCGGTCCCAGACCATTTCATAGTATTATGGCCTTTTCTGCCTCCTTTAAAAAATTTGGGGCAGCACAACAGAGATTTCCTACAATCCCACTGTGCGTCAGAAATAATTCAATATATCCATGTATTGTTGGATATTGTTGGATGTTCTCATTGTACGAGGGACATCCAGAAAGTATCTGCCACATTAAGATTGTTTCTGTGTAATATAACTTGCATCTGTCAGGTTAAGGTGGCCATACACTGGTCGATTTGCCATCAGATCGACCAACACATAGATCCCTCTCTGATCGAATCTGATCAGAGAGGGATCGTATGGCTGCCTTTACTGCAAACAGATTGTGAATCAATTTCACTATGAAACCGATTCACAATCTGTGGAGCTGCCGCCGCCCCCTCGCATACATTACCTGATCCGGCCGGCGCGAGTCCCCTGGTCTCCGCGGTCTCTTCTCCGCTCTGGGCTCCGGCTGGCTTCACTTTACTTCCTGCCGGGGGAAGTTTAAACAGTAGAGGGCGCTCTACTGATTATGTTGAGCGAAATCTTCCGCACGGACAGATTGACGGGAACGATCGATTTCAGACGGAAATCGATCGTTCACTCAGTGTTAGCGCAATGATTTCACAGCAGATTCGATCACAGTGATCGAATCTGCTGTATATCGGCGGGAAAAAGCGTTTAGTGTATGGGCCCCTAGTCTTTTCTCTCCCTGCATCACTTGTCACAGGTAACTGCTTCTTCAGCAGCATCAACATGAAGCCAGCTCCTCCCCCCACCAAATCATCCTACCCATATAGGTGAGGCATGTGATGCTACTACAACAAAGGGATTGAAAACCAGGCAAAAAGATATAATAAATCCATAAATAAAGGAAATTATTATGTAGAGAAATAATCAAAAGATACAATGTGTCTGAAATTAAATAAATACACTTTTCTTTAACTGATTAATTTAAAATGGCTGTCCTTTCTGGATGACCCTCGTAGTATGCATGAATTATGTATGCATGGATGTATGTACAGTATGTATGTAGGTATGTGTTACACATTATTACCTAGACAGTGGTGCATTCTGTTAAAATAAATAAATTGCAGAAGATTAACTACTTGACGACCGCCCCCAGCCGATGGGCGGCGGCAAAGTCCGGGCCCAAACGACCGCAATACGCCCATCAGCGGGGGCGGCTGCGGGAGTGGCTATGCGGCGATCGCGTCATTCGTGACGCGATCAGCCGCCGGGGACTGGCTCCGCCCCCCGTTCGCTGTAACCCGCCGGCCGTACGGAAGCGCCGGCGGGTTACTAGCACCCGGATCGCCGCATGTATTTTGTATAATAGGCTTTGTAATGTATACAAAGCCTATTATACTGGCTGCCTCCTGCCCTGGTGGTCCCAGTGTCCGAGGGACCACCAGGGCAGGCTGCAGCCACCCTAGTCTGCACCCAAGCACACTGATCTCCCCCCCCTGCCCCCTGATCGCCCACAGCACCCCTCAGACCCCCCCCCCCCTGCCCACCCCCCAGACCACTGTTTGCACCCAGTCACCCCCCTAATCACCCATCAATCACTCCCTGTCACTATCTGTCAACGCTTTTTTTTTTTTAGTCCCTAATCTGCCCCCTACTCCCTCCTGATCACCCCCACCCCTCAGATTCTCCCCAGACCCCCCCCCCCCCCCCCGTGTACTGTATGCATCTATCCCCCCTGATCACCTGTCAATCACCCGTCAATCACCCCCTGTCACTGCCACCCATCAATCAGCCCCTAACCTGCCCCTTGCGGGCAATCTGATCACCCACCCACACCAATAGATCGCCCGCAGATCCGACATCAGATCACCTCCCAAGTGCAGTGTTTACATCTCTTCTCTCCTCTAAACACCCACTAATTACCCATCAATCACCCCCTATCACCACCTGTCACTGTTACCCATCAGATTAGACCCTAATCTGCCCCTTGCGGGCACCCAATCACCCGCCCACACGCTCAGATTGCCCTCAGACCCCCCCTTATCAATTCGCCAGTGCAATATTTACATCTGTTATTCCCTGTAATAACCCACTGATCACCTGTCAGTCACCCATCAATCACCCCCTGTCACTGCCACCCATCAATCACCCCCTGTCACTGCCACCCATCAATCAGCCCCTAACCTGCCCCTTGCGGGCAATCTGATCACCCACCCACACCAATAGATCGCCCGCAAATCCGACATCAGATCACCTCCCAAGTGCAGTGTTTTTATCTCTTCTCTCCTCTAAACACCCATTAATTACCCATCAATCACCCATCAATCACCCCCTATCACCACCTGTCACTGTTACCCATCAGATTAGACCCTAATCTGCCCCTTGCGGGCACCCAATCACCAGCCCACACGCTCAGATTGCCCTCAGACCCCCCCCTTATCAATTCGCCAGTGCAATATTTACATCTGTTATTCCCTGTAATAACCCACTGATCACCTGTCAGTCACCCATCAATCACCCCCTGTCACTGCCACCCATCAATCACCCCCTGTCACTGCCACCCATCAATCAGCCCCTAACCTGCCCCTTGCGGGCAATCTGATCACCCACCCACACCAATAGATCACCCGCAGATCCGACATCAGATCACCTCCCAAGTGCAGTGTTTACATCTCTTCTCTCCTCTAAACACCCACTAATTACCCATCAATCACCCCCTATCACCACCTGTCACTGTTACCCATCAGATTAGACCCTAATCTGCCCCTTGCGGGCACCCAATCAACCGCCCACACGCTCAGATTGCCCTCAGACCCCCCCCTTATCAATTCGCCAGTGCAATATTTACATCTGTTATTCCCTGTAATAACCCACTGATCACCTGTCAGTCACCCATCAATCACCCCCTGTCACTGCCACCCATCAATCACCCCCTGTCACTGCCACCCATCAATCAGCCCCTAACCTGCCCCTTGCGGGCAATCTGATCACCCACCCACACCAATAGATCACCCGCAGATCCGACATCAGATCACCTCCCAAGTGCAGTGTTTACATCTCTTCTCTCCTCTAAACACCCACTAATTACCCATCAATCACCCCCTATCACCACCTGTCACTGTTACCCATCAGATTAGACCCTAATCTGCCCCTAGGGCACCCAATCACCTGTCCACACCTCAGATTGCCCTCAGACCCCAGCCCTGATCACCTCGCCAGTGCATTGCTTGCATCTATTTCCCCCCTCTAATCACATCTTGAGACACCCATCAATCACCTCCTGTCACCCCCTAGCACACCTACCCATCAGATCAGGCCCTAATTTGCCCCGTGTGGACTCCTGATCACTCGGCCAAACCCTCAGATCCCCCTCAGACCCCCTTCCGATCACCTCCCCAGTGCATTGATTGCATCTATTTTCCCCTCTAACCGCCCCCTGAGACACCCATCAATCACCTCCTGTCACCCCCCTAGCACTCCTATCCATCAGATCAGGCCCAATACATCCTGTCATCTAAGAGGCCACCCTGCTTATGACCGGTTCCACAAAATTTGCCCCCTCATAGACCACCTGTCATCAAAATTTGCAGATGCTTATACCCCTGAACAGTCATTTTGAGAAATTTGGTTTCCAGACTACCCACAGTTTTGGGCCCGTAAAATGCCAGGGCAGTATAGGAACCCCACAAGTGACCCCATTTTAGAAAGAAGACACCCCAAGGTATTCTGTTAGGTGTATGACGAGTTCATAGAAGATTTTATTTTTTGTCAAAAGTTAGCGGAAATTGGATTTTTATTGTTTTTTTCACAAAGTGTCATTTTTCACTAACTTGTGACAAAAAATAAAATCTTCTATGAACTCACCATACCCCTAACGGAATACCTTGGGGTGTCTTCTTTCTAAAATGGGGTCACTTGTGGGGTTCCTATACTGCCCTGGCATTTTAGGGGCCCTAAACCATGAGGAGTAGTCTAGAAAACAAATGCCTCAAAATGACCTGTGAATAGGACGTTGGGCCCCTTAGCGCACCTAGGCTGCAAAAAAGTGTCACACATGTGGTATCGCCATACTCAGGAGAAGTAGTATAATGTGTTTTGTGGTGTATTTTTACACATACCCATGCTGGGTGGGAGAAATCTCTCTGTAAATGGACAATTGTGTGTAAAAAAAATCAAAAATGTGTCATTTACAGAGATATTTCTCCCACCCAGCATGGTTATATGTAAAAATACACCCCAAAACACATTATACTACTTCTTCTGAGTACGGCGATACCACATGTGTGACACTTTTTTGCAGCCTAACTGTGCTAAGGGGCCCAAAGTCCAATGAGTACCTTTTGGATTTCACAGGTCATTTTGATAAATTTGGGTTCAAGACTACTCCTCACGGTTTAGGGCCCCTAAAATGCCAGGGCAGTATAGGAACCCCACAAGTGACCCCATTTTAGAAAGAAGATACCCCAAGGTATACTGTTAGGTGTATGATGAGTTCATAGAAGATTTTATTTTTTGTCACAAGTTAGCGGAAATTGATATGTATTGTTTTTTTTTCACAAAGTGGCATTTTCCGCTAACTTGTGACAAAAAAAAAATCTTCTATGAACTCACCATACTCCTAACAGAATACCTTGGGGTGTCTTCTTTCTAAAATGGGGTCACTTGTGGGGTTCCTATACTAACCCAGGCATTTTAGGGGCCCTAAACCGTGAGGAGTAGTCTAGAATCCAAATGCCTCAAAATGACCTGTGAATAGGACGTTAGGCCCCTTAGTGCACCTAGGTTGCAAAAAAGTGTCACACATGTGGTATCGCCGTACTCAGAAGAAGTAGTATAATGTGTTTTGGGGTGTATTTTTATACATACCCATGCTGGGTGGGAGAAATCTCTCTGTAAATGGACAATTGTGTGTAAAAAAAATCAAATAATTGTCATTTACAGAGATATTTCTCCCACCCAGCATCTGTATGTGTAAAAATACACCCCAAAACACATTATACTACTTCTCCTGAGTACGGCGGTACCACATGTGTGGCACTTTTTTGCACCCTAAGTGCGCTAAGGGGCCCAAAGTCCAATGAGTACCTTTAGGATTTCACAGGTCATTTTGCGACATTTAGTTTCAAGACTACTCCTCACGGTTTAGGGCCACTAAAATGCCAGGGCGGTATAGGAACCCCACAAATGACCCCATTTTAGAAAGAAGACACCCCAAGGTATTCCGTTAGGAGTATGGTGAGTTCATAGAAGATTTTATTTTTTGTCACAAGTTAGCGGAAAATGACACTTTGTGGAAAAAACACAATTAAAATCAATTTCCGCTAACTTGTGACAAAAAAAAAATCTTCTATGAACTCACCATACTCCTAACGGAATACCTTGGGGTGTCTTCTTTCTAAAATGGGGTAATTTGTGGGGTTCCTATACTGTCCTGGCATTTTAGGGGCCCTAAACCGTGAGTAGTCTTGAAACGAAATTTCTCAAAATGACCTGTAAAATCCTAAAGGTACTCATTGCACTTTGGGCCCCTTAGCGCAGTTAGGGTGCAAAAAAGTGCCACACATGTGGTATCGCCGTACTCAGGAGAAGTAGTATAATGTGTTTTGGGGTGTATTTTTCCACATACCCATGCTGAGTGGGAGAAATATCTCTATAAATAGACAATTGTGTGTAAAAAAAAATAAAAAAAATGTCATTTACGGAGATATTTCTCCCACCCAGCATGGGTATGTGTAAAAATACACCACAAAACACATTATACTACTTCTCCTGAGTACAGCGACACCACATGTGTGGCACTTTTTTGCAGCCTAACTGCGCTAAGGGGCCAAAAGTCCAATGAGCATATTTAGGCTTTACAGGGGTGCTTACAATTAGGCACCCCCCAAAATGCCAGGACAGTGAACACACCCCACAAATGACTCATTTTGGAAAGTAGACACTTCAAGGTATTCAGAGAGGAGCATAGTGAGTCCGTGGCAGATTTCATTTTTTTTTGTCGCAAGTTAGAAGAAATGGAAACTTTTTTTTTTTTTGTCACAAAGTGTCATTTTCCGCTAACTTGTGACAAAAAATAAAATCTTCTATGAACTCACCATGCCTCTCACTGAATACTTTGGGGTGTCTTCTTTCCAAAATGGGGTCATTTGGGGGGTATCTGTACTATCCTGGAATTTTAGCCCCTCATGAAACCTGACAGGTGCGCAGAAAAGTCAGAGATGCTGGAAAATGGGAAAATTCACTTTCGGCACCATAGTTTGTAAACGCTATAACTTTTTTGCCCAATCCAATAAATATACACTGAATGTTTTTTTTTTAATCAAAGACATGTAGCAGAATAACTTTCGCGCTTAAATGTATAGGAAATTTTACTTTATTTGAAAAATGTCAGCACAGAAAGTTAAAAAAGTCATTTTTTTGACAAAATTCATGTCTTTTTTGATGAATATAATAAAAAGTAAAACTTGCAGCAGCAATCAAATCGCACCAAAAGAAAGCTGTATTAGTGACAAGAAAAGAAGGTAAAATTCATTTAGGTGGTAGGTTGTATGACCGAGCAATAAACCGTGAAAGCTCCAGTGGTCTGAATGGAGAAAAAGGCTCTGGTCCTTAACCACCTTAGCGGTATGGACGAGCTCAGCTCGTCCATTACCGCCAGAGGGTGCCGCTCAGGCCCTGCTGGGCCGATTTTGATAAAATAAAAAGCAGCACACGCAGCCGGCACTTTGCCAGCCGCGTGTGCTACCTGATTGCCGCCGCTCTGCGGCGAAAGAGGGTCCCCCCAGCCGCCCGAGCCCTGCGCAGCCGGAACAAATAGTTCCGGCCAGCGCTAAGGGCTGGATCGGAGACGGCTGACGTCCATGACGTCACTCCGCTCGTCGCCATGGCGACGAGGAAAGCCAAACAAAGAAGGTTGCTCATTGCAGCCTTCCTTGTTACTTCTAATTGCCGGAGGCGATCAGAAGAACGGATTCGGAGCGCCCTCTAGTGGGCTTTCATGCAGCCAACTTTAAGTTGGCTGCATGAAATAGTTTTTTTTTAATTTAAAAAAAACCCTCCCGCAGCCGCCCTGGCGATCTCAATAGAACGCCAGGGTGGTTAAGGGGCGAAAAGACTGTGGTCCTCAAGTGGTTAAGACAGGGCAGGAGGACAGCGAGGGAGCAATTCACCTGGGCGGGGCTGGAGGAGCCCCAGGTATGTATATTTTTTTCCCATCTCAGATTCACTTTAAGCTTCCAGTCTAGTTTAAGCTTCCAGTCTAGCAACCTTGACTGCACAAAGGCATACCTCCCAAATTCTTGAGATGAGAAAGCGGAACACTTAAAGAGACACTGAAGCGAAAAAAAATATATGATATAATGAATTGGTTGTGTACTATGAATAATTACTAGAAGATTAGCAGCAAAGAAAATATTATCATATTTTTATTTTCAGGTATATAGTGTTTTTTCTAACATTGCATAATTCTCTAATATGTGCAGATTACACAACACTCAGCATTCAAACTGATTCTTTCAGAGCAGTCTGTGAACTAATGACCTCTCCTCTGGCAGAGAAAAAGTAAATAGTTAACTAACAGTTGAGATAATAAAAGTCAGAAAACAGCCCTCTCCACGACTTTGAAAGTCGTAGAGATTAATGGCATTTTTGCATAGCGATAACAACTGGAGTTTCTTAACTCTTCCTGTACTGGAAACAATTAGACTGATGTATCTGATCTTAATGTTTTATTTCTTAGCTGTACTACACATACAAATCATAATATCATAATTTTTTTTCACTTCAGTGTCTCTTTAAGCCACGCATCTGCCACACCCCTGATCATGCCCCCAGCACACCCCTAGTCACGCATACCATAAAGATTTCATAGGAAAAATATGTTGTTTTATAATTCAAGCCACACTGGTGCTTTCTATCCTGGTCCATTTTCCTTCATATTTTAAAATTAGTAATATATCAATTTAAAGGATGGGAATAGGGTTGCCACCCAGCCGTTATCTGGCCGGCCTGGCCGGAAAAACAGCTAAAAAGCCGGACACCGGTATTTAATTATTTCTGGCCCGTCATATACCGGAAAAAATAGCCCCAGGCTGATCACCCTCACACAATTCCCTCCTCTCTTGGACTGGCTGGTCACGTACTGCCAGCCAATCACGGGAGTGGCTGTATTTTCCCCCACGCTGCTGAAGACTATAGGAGGAGGAGGAGGAGCCAGGACTGGCTGTGAGCCTGTGACAGTGAGAGAGAGCTGGCTCGGAGCAGCTACAGCAAAGCACGTGGTCTGAATAGTTGCCACTCGTCTCAGCTTGCCTCACGCAAGCAGCCAGCTTGTTCAGCTGGGGGAGTGTATGGAGTCACTTGGCTGCTGAGCCTGAGCCACGGACTATGAAGAGAGAGCGAGACACATCAACAGTCAGAGCAGCTCAGCAGAGGACGACAGACAGAGAGGAGAGAGAGAGGCTGGAAATTTGTGGAGAGCCCAACCCCCAGACAACTCGTGGAGAGCCAGGACTCCAGGAGAAGAGAGAGAGAGAATGAGACACAGCCAGACAAACTTCAAGAGACACTGTCCCAGCCCCCCAGGCAGCAGGCAGAAGTGTGGAGAGGAGAGGGGTCAAGTTCAGATGACTGGCTTATGCTGCGTGACAGCAGGGAGACAGGAGCATCCAAATGACCTGAGCCTGTCCAGCAGGTAGAGTGAACACACACACAGTCACTTTCTCTCTCTTTACACTCTCTCCCCAAACCTCCATCAGCCCCTATCCTCCCTTCCAGACTTTTAAAGGGAAACTAAACCTTTTGAATGAGATTCACTTACCTGGGGCTTCTCCCAGCCCCCTGCAGCCGTCCTGTCCCACGCCGCTCCTCAACGATCCTCTGTTCCCCCACCGCAGGTTATTTTAGTTTTTGCTGACTAAAAGTCAGCAGGCCACTGCGCCTGCGCAGCCCTTGCCATGCGTATCCTTCACGTTCCCCTTCTATTGCGGAGGAAAATGTGAAGGATACATGTGGGCACGGCAAAAAGTTGGCAAAAACTAAACTAACCTGCAGCGGGGTAATTGAGGACCGTCTGCAGGCGGCTGGTGGGAGAAGGTCAGAGAATCTCATTTTAGTTCAAACGGTTTAGGTACTTATAAAGTGTACCTGAGATCTCAGAATAGGAAGATTTTATACTCACCCGGGGCTTCCTCCAGCCCCATAACACTTGCTGTCCTCCTGGGTGCCTCTGTTCAACTGCAATCAGCCCTGGTAACTGGCTCAGTCGCGGCAAATCGAGGTCTTCTGCGCATGCGCAGCCCCTCCGTGCATGCGCAGAAGAGCCGACTGATGCGACTGAGCCAGATTCCCGGGGCTTCCTCCAGCCCCATAACACTCGCTGTCCTCCTGGGTGCCTCCTTTCAGCTGCAATCAGCCCCGTTAACTGGCTCAGTCGTGGCAAGTCGGGGTCGTCTGTGCATGCGCAGCCCCTCCGTGCATGCGCATAAGAGCCGACTGATGCGACTGAGCCAGATTACCGGGGCTGATTGCGGCCAAATGGAGGCACTTGGGAGGATGTTGAGGGACGATTTGGTGCTCATGGGACTGGAGGAAGCCCCAGGTGAGTATAAAATCTTCTTCTGAGATCTCAGGTACATGTACCAATTAGTGATACAATTCTGTGGCTGATCGATCATTTCCACAGTAATCAGTCAGAAACGATTGGTCATGCCCATTAATGGCCAAATTCCTGCTAGCCAATTACATTGGGATCAATCCGAAAAACGGGTCGATTCTATTAATCTGATCGACTTGGCTACCAGTAATTCGGTCGATTATGGGCACAACCGATTCTTTCCGATTGATTATCATTGGAAATGATTGATCAGCTGTGGAATTGTATAATTAATGGGCACTTTTAAAGTGTGCCTGTAGGGAAAAAAGTGCCCCTGGGGTTATTTACCTCATAAAGGGAAGCCTCTGGATCCTAATGAGGCTTCCCCTGTCCTCGGCAGGGGTGTTCCAAAGCTAGGACCTCCCCCCAAGATCTCCTTGTTGCCTGCTTATTGGCACGTGTGCATGCGCACCAGCAGTTTCCCGCTCGGCTCACGCAGTAGAGCAGACCCGATCAGGCTTGGTTATTTTCGCCAGAGCCCAAGTGGGAAGCTGCTACTGCTCCTGCGCACAATGGCAACGTGGATTGTTTTTGTTTTCTTTTGTCCGGAGGTCCCAGCGCAGGATCAGGCTGCCCGAGGAGGATGGAGGAAGCCTTAGGATTCAGAGGCCTTCTCTTCCAGAGGCAAGTACCACCCATGGGCACTTTTTTTTTACAGGTGTTCTTTAAACTATTTAAAGGGATCCTAAAGGCAAGGGAAAAAAATGTTTCACTTACCTGGGACTTCTACCTACCCCCTGCAGCCGTCCTGTGCCTTCGCCGGTCCTCAACGATCCTCCATTCCTTCCTAGGGGTTAGTTTCGTTTTTGCCTACTCAGGGTCGGCGGGCCACTGCGCCTGCACAGCTATGTCCACGCGTATCCTTCTTCACATTCCCATCCACAATGGCGTCCTGCGCAGGATGCTATAGCAGACGGGAATGCTTGGACAGAGCTGTGCAGGCGCAGTGGCCCACCGACTCTGAATTGGCAAACATGAAACTGACCCACGGTGGGAAACTCGAGCATCAGTGAGTGGCTGGGCGGGCACAGGACAGCTTCAGGGGGCTAGTAGAAGCCCCAGGGATCCTTGCCTTTAGGATCCCTTTAACATTTGTTTCTATTTCTGTAAATATTCAACTTTCTTGTGCTATGTTTGAAAAAAGGTCGTAACAAACCCCTCCCACTTTTAGGCCACACCTCCAGGCCACACCCTAAAGCCGGTATTTTTTCAGTCAAAAGGTGGCAACCCTAGATCATGGGAATAACGTTTAGAGTCAATCAAACACATTTTTTGGTAGAAAAATACATATTTACATAGAAAGAGGGACAAATGAGGAAGAAAGAGGGACAGAGGGACAAGGCTTCCAAAGAGGGACTGTCCCTCCGAAAGAGGGACAGTTGGGAGCCATGCAAAGGTTTTAGAGTCCATTAGACCAAAAGGTTATTCTGTGAATAATTAAACTTATCTAATAAACCATAATAAAAGTAATAGAACCATTGGCAGCTAAATACTTCATTCTCAGAAATAGAATGGCTGCAGAAAAGCCAATAAGCTTATAAAGAAGTTATTTATATCATGTATTACCTTACAGATATTTACATATGGAGGTAATGGCAATAGTGATAATAGTGAGCAGTCTGCAGCTGCTGTAAATGCAGATCAGCTCCGTAGAAGGTACAGGAAGAAAAGTGACAACTATGAAACAAAATTATATATATATACATTATGCTGTAAAAATAAATATACAATTTATGCGTGTTCTGCATTATATTACCTCCTCAGTTGCCAGTTACAGCAATGTCTCTTCTCTACTTCCTGCCACTCCACCCCTGACCCGGAAACTGATGTGACGTGCTTTCCAGCTATTCAGCTTTCTGTTTATGCGTTCCACCAGCTGTCACTTCCGGGTTCTGCGTTTCACGTGCTGTTTACTCTGACATCTGTTCGTTGAGGGGGAGGACTGCACAGAGCTCTAGACTGCTAATCATCAGCATTACTGTCTGATAGTACCGTAGTCATTGGGTTATGCAGGGATGATGCCTTAACATGCTTAGTTTTAGATTCATCTGTGTTTTATTAGGTTGTTGGAGAAGATGATGCTAGACATAAATATATGTATGTGTTCCTATGGCTGATGAAAAGTAATGACATTGTTCCTATTTCAGGAAGGTAGGCAGGGGAAACAAAGAGCGCCTTACAAACATACTTCATAGTTCACACTGCATGCTTGCTTGCTGTAACATTTTATGAACTCCATTGTCACACTTTCTGAGCTTAAAAAGTGTAACTGAAGTCAAAATGTGAAGAAAAGTTAGATGCTTAACTTAGTAGAGGGAAACGTCTGGATAGTCCTTCCTTGTACTCAACCCTTTAAGGCTAAAGGGCTCTTTCACAGTGCGACGTTAAAGTCGCACGTTAAAAAATGTTTTAACGTGGACTAACGCACAGCAATACTACGTCTGTGCAACATTCACAGTGCAGATGTTGCGTTTGTGTGTAGCATGTAGCATTATTAGAAAGTGCTGCATGCTGTGCGTTATACATGTTATTAACTGCGTTGGACTGTTTGCACATGCTCAGCAATGACTTGGAAGCATACTTTTCATTGCCTCTATGGTTACTGTATGCGACGATAACGGCATAGAGTTGCGTTGAGACATTTTTGTGACGTTGCGTTGTTAGTTTGCGTTGCAACTTTAACATCGCATGAAAACGCAACATCCCAGTGTGAAAGTAGCCTAAAGGATTCCCAGAGGCAACTGTAAATAAAAAATGGACGCTATATATGTGTGTGGGGAGGTGTACAGATTCTTGGCGCACCTCTCGTGTGCTAGCCTCTAGCCCTGTTTAGTGGTAAAAGGACCCGCTTTTCCTGTAAGTCGGCCAGGTTGACGCCCTCTGACCTGGACATACTACGCTGCACATATGTATGGCCAGCCAGCAGCCTTGTAACCACGCTCCTCGTGCGTGAGAAGACTAGAGTGCTTGATTAGCACGGTTGGCTGCTGAGCAGACATACTGTGCATGCAAATATTACACATCGGGACGGGTATTGTTGAGAGCCACGAGGATTCGGTTTTATTCAGTGGGTGGAGCAATTCTGTCTTTTTCCTCCTGGTCAAGTTCATCTGCATTGTGGATTACAAGGTTAATGAGGCTCTGTAGTTAGTGGGGACACTTTTTTATTTTTAGGTACCTGCAGATTAGCTCGGTGTCCTGAACTGATCTGCTTATTCGATGTCAGCTGCTATTAGCGGGACGGAGAGAACTTCATCAGACTAGACCAGCCTTTCTCAACCTTTCTACTCTGGAGGAACCCTGAAAATAACTTTTTGATCTCAAGGAACCCCTGCAAACAATTTTTTGATCTCGAGCAACCCCTGCATTTGTTTTGCAGGAGGCATGGTCTTAACCTCCTTGCCGGTTATCCCGAACACAGTTCGGGGTAACCTGCGCAGGAGGATTTCTCAGGCCCCGCTGGGCCGATTTGCATAATTTTTTTTTTGTTACAAGCAGCTAGCACTTTGCTAGCTGCTTGTAACTTGCGATCGCCGCCGCTCGCCGCCGATTCGCCGCTACCCGCCGCGCCGAGCCGCCCCCCCCCCCCCCCCCGCCCCAGACCCCTGCGCAGCCTGGCCAATCAGTGCCAGGCAGCGCTAAGGGGCGGATCGGGGTTCCCTCTGATGTCACGACGTCCATGACGTCGGTGACGTCATCCCGCCCGGTCGCCATGGCGACCGGGGAAGCCCTGCAAGAAATCCCGTTCTCAACGGGATTTCTTGCATACTCTCGCTACATGATTTAAAAAAAAAAAAAAAAAGTGCGGCGCTGCCTCCTTGCCGGATTTTTTAGACCGGCAAGGAGGTTAAAAATCTGTGTGGCTGTTTATTTCACTACCCCCTATTACACTGCCACTCATTATACTGTCTCCTGCCCCCCTAAATTTAGTGCTTCTTGTTACAGTACCATCTATTATAGTGTGCTCTATTATACTTCCCCCATGATGGGAAAAATGCCAAGGAACCCCTGCAGAGTACTCGAGGAACCCTGGTTGAGAAAGCCTGGACTAGACTCTTCTTTCCGATGCCTAACACTAATCTCTCCTCTGCCTAACACTGACACAAACCTCCTCCTGTCTTCTGCCTAACACTAACCTCGCCTCTCCAATACCTAACACTAACCTCCCCTCTCCTCTGCCTAACGCTATCATCCACCTGTCTTTTGCCTAACACTAACCTTGCCTCTCCAATGCCTAACACTAACCTCCCCTCTCCTCTGCCTAACACTAACCTCCACCTGTCTTCTGCCTAACACTAAGTTCGCCTCTCCAATACCTAACACTAACCTCCCCTCTCCTCTGCTTACCACATGCCCCCCCCCCCCTTCACCTCTGCATGACACTAACCTCTCCTCTCCAATGCCTAACACTGACCCTCCCCCTCTAATCTGCATGACATTAACCTCCACTCTCCTCTGCTTACCACATGTCCCCCCCCCCCCTCACCTAAAAATAGCATCCCCTCTCCACTGCCTAACTCCAACCTCCCCTCTCTCCTGCCTAACGCTATCCTCTCCTCTGCCTTACTCTAACCCCCCCCCCCCTCTCTCCTCTTCCTGACACTAACCTCCACCTGTCCTCTGCCTAACACTAACCTCTCCTTTCCAATGCCTAATACTAACCACCCCTCTCCTTTGCCTAACACTAGCCTCCTCTGCCTAACACTAGCCTCTTCTCTCCAATATCTAACACTAACTTCTCCCCTGCCTACCCCTTCTGCTCCCCAATGCCTAACACTAATCTCCCCTCTCCTCTACCTAACACTAGCCTCCTATGCTTTCAACTACCCTCTCTTCACCAATGCCTAGCACGAACCTCTCCTCTGCCTAACACTAACCTCTCCTCACCAATGCCTAGCATGAACCTCTCCTCTTATCTGCCTAACACTAACCTCCCCTCTCCTGTTCCTAACACTAACCCTCCCCTCTCCTGTGCCTAACACTAACCCTCCCCTCTCCTCTGCCTGACACTAACCTCCTGTCTCCTCTGCCTAACACTAATCTCACTCTCCACTCTGCCTAACACTAACCTCCCCTCTCCTCTGCCTAACACTAACCTTCTGTCTCCTCTGCCTAACACTAATCTCACTCTCCACTCTGCCTAACACTAACCTCCCCTCTCCTCTGCCTAACAATAACCTCTCCTCTCCTCTGCCTAACACTAACCTCCCCCTCTCCTCTGCCTAAATCTAACCTCCCCTCTGCCTAACATGGCCTCTCCTCTGCCTAACACTGGCCTCCTGCTCTCCAATGCCTAACACTAACCTCATCTCTCCTCTGCCTGATACTATCTTCTTTCTCCAACACTAACCTCCCCCTCTCCTCTGCTTAACACTAACCTCTCTTTTGCCTGACACGAACCTCACCCTCCCCCCCCACCTAACACTACCCTCCCCTCTCCTCTGCCTGAGGCTCACCTCTTATGTCCGTCTCTGCTTCCTGCAGTAAGATCCGGTCAACTGGAGAGTGGAAGTAGGATGCCCGACTGCATGTGCGAATAAGCCCCGCCCACCAGCTGCCTCAGTTGAAATGCTGACCATTAAAAAAAAAATCCTTTCCAGACATGTTTCATCTCATGCATGAGCTGGCCTCAAAGACAGCACTGAGGCATTCATAGCAGAAGAAGAGCAAACACTGAACTCCAGTTCCATAAAGGCTGGACTCTAACACCTTAGACAGGACCTGAGATGTTGGCTGTGCAGAGAGGCCTCAGAGACAGATCATTACAATGTGGCATGTTGTAAGAGGCACTCAGGAACACTATACTCTAAGTGGCACTAGCACAGATTATGGGCTAAACCTTCCCAAATGCTGAGGGAAAATTCAGCAGAAGGTGTCAGGAATATATTGAGGTGCTGATGATATTAGGAAATACAGGAACATATCTCTGTCATTTTCTGTCTGCTATATCTCACATGTGTATTCTGCTTTGAAGGGATGGTTATCTGGCTGTACTACATTTGCAGTGAATTTCTCTGGAAGCAGGGGGCTGGGACATTAGCATACAGTTCCTCTGGACAGCCAGAAAACAGGTAATTAGGAAACACTTAATCAGACAGTTGCTTTGAAGCAGATCACACAGGACATCCTGCTGCAATGTGAAAGCCTTAATCAATTGTCACCTGTAACCTGGGGAGATTGGAGGTTAACAAAGTCTTTTGTTGTATAGGACACTGTTTACATGTGGATGTCAGATCTCTGGGAAATCAAATTATGTCTGAGGATGTTATTAAATCTAGCTTCCCCCCGTCCACACAGGCTTACAGCCTCCAGGCGTATTTCATAGTATAAAACCGCAGCTAGGATAGCCACAACTTGTAGTTCTTGGAGGTAGCTCACACGGCTAGAACTAACCTGGTTCCTGACCAGAAGTGCGTACCGCCCGCAACAACACCAGATCGATACGCTGGTACGTTTATTTCCCGTTTATTTTGGTAAGCAAAATCGCTTTGTGTGTTATCTTTGTACATTTTATCTTGTAACTATTTTTACTTTGTTTTTTTGTAATCTTTTTGTATATATTCAGTTCTGCACTGTTCTATGTTTTTCTAGAATATTAAATTATTATTTAATAAGTTTGACTTCTGCCGTACTAAATTAACACTCATAGCCTAGAAGAGACTGAAGTGTAACCGTGTATAAGTTCATGCCTAATTGTACGCTTGAGCAACACTACCGTATGAAATTGTAATTGCATTGTGTGTGGGGGCGTTTGTCATACGTTGGCCTAAGCGCGCAGCTGACCCAACGTACGAACAACGCCAGTGCGAGTAGCTAACAGTATCGTTCGGAACGACTGTTAGTGGGTCTTTGCTTCACGACAGTGTAAGATTGCAACTGTGTGTGTGTGTGGGTGCGTGGCGTTCCCGTATTTGGCCTAAGCGCAAAGCTGACCCAAATACGAAAACGCGGAGTGCGTGCTGAGGACTCGACAGCAGAGTGGAAGTGTCTAGCAACGCTAGTGGTGGCAGTGAGAGGTGTTTTGAGGGGTTCCAGCCTTGTTTGTAGCTTAAATAAGGCTGTTCCCCGCTTAATCTGGTCAAACCCGCAGTCGGGAACCGTATACGCAGGCGTGCCGCGGGCCGGTTCTTGACATAATTGGCTGGCAGCGGTGGCATCGTTTAGTACATTAGTACGCAGTTTAGCTCGCTATTCTGAGTACTAAAGGCTGGAAGCTTGCTAGAAGCAACTAGCCTACAGAAGTCTACTCAGTGCAGAATCTATATACGTTTTTTTTTTTGTTCAAAGATACACACTTGGTGTTTTGCTTTCCCTTCCCCCCTTTTTTCTTTTTATTTTTTGCAACACGATGGCTCAGAAAGCATCCAGCTATGCAAGGCAAAACAAAGAGATACTACTCAACCTGTGTGAGCACAAAGGCATCGAGACGGTGAGCGGCCAGACTAAGGAGCAGTTAGTTCGTGCGCTCGAGGAGTATGATGAGGCAGAGCGAGCCCGTGCTTCAACGTCAGCGGATGCAGCTCACGACACGCCAGAGGAGGAATCGCTCCCGCCACAGAATGCGAGTGGAGACGATGTCCTGGATGATCCACCGAACACGGAGATGCCATCTCTGGAAGCTGATCTACAGCTACTGAACTCGGCTGATCCTGAACTGCGCCTAAAGCTAATCCTACTGCACCGACAGGCAGAGGAGGGGAGAGCTGAACGGCGACGCCAGGCCGAGAGTGAAAGACGCCGGGCGGAGGAGGGAAGAGCTGAACGGCAACACCAGCTGGAGCTGGCTAAACTTCAGCAGCAGAACCGGTCTGCTGGACCCGCAGAACGCGAAGGTGAGCGAGTCCACAGAATCCCCCTGGATAAGTTCCCCGCTATGGACAAGGACTCTGACATAGACACTTTCGTACAGGGGTTTGAAAGGACTTGTCGGCAGTATGGGGTGCCCCGTGAGCAGTGGGCAAGATACCTCACACCAGGGCTGAGAGGCAAGGCCCTGGAGGCGTTTGTGAGTCTCCCCCAGGAGGAAGAAACAGACTTTGAGGCGATTAAGAAAGCCATTATTGCGCGATACCACCTCACGCCAGAGGTGTATCGCAAACGTTTCAGGACAGTGCAGCGAGGTCCTAATGACAGCTACCTGGATCATGCTTGCAACCTGCGCACTGCCTTCCAGCAGTGGGTAAAAGGACTGTCAGTGGAAACTTTAGATGCCCTGCAGGAACTGATGATAAAAGACCAGTTCCTCCACACCTGTCCTGTTGAGGTCCGGCTGTTTGTGCTGGATCGAGAACCAAAGACAGTGGATGAGGCTGCGGAAATGGCCGATTCCTACACTGCCCATAGAGCACCTGAGTCCCGGAGGACTACTACGCCCAGCTGGAGAGGAGAACAGATTGCTAAACCTGTTTCACCCAGCACCCAGAGGAGGCAAGCACCGCTGTCTCCTGGATTCAAGCAACATGACACTCGTAAATGCTTTGTATGTGACAGGGTGGGTCATATCAGCATGACTTGCCCAGAGAGGAAGAGGGAGGCCCCAAAATCCAGTGAGGCCTCAAACCCCAGTGAAGTCCCAACGGCTTTGTGTGCTACCAGGAATGCCACTGGCTATGCAGAGAATCTGCAGCTTGTCACGGTTGGGGGTACAGTTGCCACTGGGCTGAGAGACACTGGAGCAGAAGTGACTCTCATACATCCCCAGCTTGTGAACCCAGAGCAGTACATACCTGGGAAAATGATTGCTGTCAGAGGAATTGGGGGTGTCACCCCAGCCATACCCACCGCCTTGGTCCACCTGGATTGGGGGGCCGGCAGTGGACTGAAAGAAGTTGGGGTAACTGACAAAATCCCCACCAACGTTTTGCTGGGTACTGACCTGGGACGGTTAGTAGCCCGGTATGAGCCTAATCCAACCCCCGTGGAGCCTGCATCCCCAGCAGAAGTTCAGGACTCTTGCAAGGTACTGTCTGATAATGCTGTGCAAATGGGGAGTGCTGGTGAGGCCCCAGGGGCTATGGACTGTGTGCTAGGAGCCAGCCCTAGTGAGTCTCCAGTGCCTAGGCCTGGAGTGGGACATGTTGATATGGAGAATGCAGAAACTGATGATGTCATTCATGACACACGGACTATCGAGGTGATCGATGCAGGAACTGTTGAGGCTACTTGTAAAGTGCTGAGTAGCAATGTGTGTAATGATACAGATAATGTGGATGTTTTATGTGATGTTCTAAATGTCAATATGTATAAGACGGATAATGTTGATATCATATGTGTTGTGCTACATAATGATGCTTGTCCTGTGGACACTCCGTCGGCTGCAGGAGTAACCAGCAATGGTCGCTGGGCTGCAGCAGATGGATTGCCCACTGAAGGGGCAGACGGCACCAGGCCGGGTCTTCACCCTTCCGATGTTTTTAAGACCAAAGGTGATGTGGTTTATGATACGTCTAATGTGGACGCTCCCTCCGCTGCAGTGGTAACCCGCAGCGCTAGTGGGTCTACAGCACAGGGACTGTCCACCGAAGTGGCAAATGTTGCTGGGTCAGCCACATCCAATCCGGAACCTGGCCCTGAGGGCCCAGGAGCCTCTCCGTCTGCAGCCTTCCTGGAATGTGTGACAGGCAGCACTGAGCTCTCTGGGGCTGTTCGATTTGACAGCAGCCTGGAAGAGCTCAGGGGGCTAGCCAGCAGGTCACCAGCTGGGAGGGGCGGGCTGAGAGGGTCCTGAGGAGTTATTCCCTCTGAGCTGTCCGAAGTGGAGGAGGCAGACCGGCAGATAATCGTTCCCCAAAGGGACCGAGAGATAGCTCCTGCCACTATAGAGGAAGTGCGTGTAGCGACGGTTGGAACCCTTCCCCAGCTGCAGCACTGTCTCTATGGTCGCAAATTCACGGTTGTCACTGACTCGCATTCCCCTGGTTGGTTACGTCAGGTTGCCAAGGGCAACGACACATTGCAGCAACCTGACCAACTTTTCCATTCCTGTAGCTTGGAGCTAAGGAGTTACCCCCCCAGGCCCGGCCGTCAGTGTCGGCTTTGGCAGGACGATTCGTTAGAATCATCTGCCGGCGCCGTCTGGAAGAGGGGGCGTGTCAGGAATATATTGAGGTGCTGATGATATTAGGAAATACAGGAACATATCTCTGTCATTTTCTGTCTGCTATATCTCACATGTGTATTCTGCTTTGAAGGGATGGTTATCTGGCTGTACTACATTTGCAGTGAATTTCTCTGGAAGCAGGGGGCTGGGACATTAGCATACAGTTCCTCTGGACAGCCAGAAAACAGGTAATTAGGAAACACTTAATCAGACAGTTGCTTTGAAGCAGATCACACAGGACATCCTGCTGCAATGTGAAAGCCTTAATCAATTGTCACCTGTAACCTGGGGAGATTGGAGGTTAACAAAGTCTTTTGTTGTATAGGACACTGTTCACATGTGGATGTCAGATCTCTGGGAAATCAAATTATGTCTGAGGATGTTATTAAATCTAGCTTCCCCCCGTCCACACAGGCTTACAGCCTCCAGGCGTATTTCATAGTATAAAACCGCAGCTAGGATAGCCACAACTTGTAGTTCTTGGAGGTAGCTCACACGGCTAGAACTAACCTGGTTCCTGACCAGAAGTGCGTACCGCCCGCAACAACACCAGATCGATACGCTGGTACGTTTATTTCCCGTTTATTTTGGTAAGCAAAATCGCTTTGTGTGTTATCTTTGTACATTTTATCTTGTAACTATTTTTACTTTGTTTTTTTGTAATCTTTTTGTATATATTCAGTTCTGCACTGTTCTATGTTTTTCTAGAATATTAAATTATTATTTAATAAGTTTGACTTCTGCCGTACTAAACTAACACTCATAGCCTAGAAGAGACTGAAGTGTAACCGTGTATAAGTTCATGCCTAATTGTACGCTTGAGCAACACTACCGTATGAAATTGTAATTGCATTGTGTGTGGGGGCGTTTGTCATACGTTGGCCTAAGCGCGCAGCTGACCCAACGTACGAACAACGCCAGTGCGAGTAGCTAACAGTATCGTTCGGAACGACTGTTAGTGGGTCTTTGCTTCACGACAGTGTAAGATTGCAACTGTGTGTGTGTGTGGGTGCGTGGCGTTCCCGTATTTGGCCTAAGCGCAAAGCTGACCCAAATACGAAAACGCGGAGTGCGCGCTGAGGACTCGACAGCAGAGTGGAAGTGTCTAGCAACGCTAGTGGTGGCAGTGAGAGGTGTTTTGAGGGGTTCCAGCCTTGTTTGTAGCTTAAATAAGGCTGTTCCCCGCTTAATCTGGTCAAACCCGCAGTCGGGAACCGTATACGCAGGCGTGCCGCGGGCCGGTTCTTGACAGAAGGCTGTGGAGAATACCATGGATAAGTTGTTGGGGGATTTCTGTATCCAGATGGACTAACAGATGCGGGCCCTTCAGCTGGACATTGTGGTTGTAGACAAGGACCAGAAGACAGCAGTGGTTATAGAGCGGACATGGGACATGTTTACAACAACTTTGTACAATACTGAGCTGTGTCCGGTTTCAGCAATTCAATTCTAACCTATTGTTAACTGGTTAAAATTAATTCGCACATGGATTATAATGTGAACATTTCTTTATGGTACAAACAATACATACTGTGAGCCCAGTTTTTATAGATTAGTAGTAGAGTATAAAGTAGAGACATTGGCCTCAATTCAGTAAGCTTATCTCCTGTCTTTAATAACGTTTCTAGAGCGGTCACCATGGTGATGAGGCATGTAGTATTCAGGAAACATATTACCTCAGGCAAACCTAAAGTTAACTCTTCTGTCTTTAAGTTAACTCTTCAATCCTTAAAGAGAACCCGAGGTGGGTTTGAAGAATATTATCTGCATACAGAGGCTGGATCTGCCTATACAGCCCAGCCTGTGTTGCTATGCCAAACCCCCCTAAGGTCCCCCTGCACTCTGCAATCCCTCATAAATCACAGCCATGCTGCTGACAAACAGCTTGTCAGAGCTGGCTGTGTTTATCTCTATAGTGTCAGTCTGCTGCTCTCCCCGCCTCCTGCAGAACTCCAGTCCCCGCCTGCATCCCTTCCCTCCCTGCTGATTGAAGGGAAGGGACGGGGGCAGGGACCGGAGCTATGCAGGAGGTGGGGGAGCAGCTGAGACTGACACTACAGATGTAAACACAGCCTCACAGCACGGCTGTGATTTATGAGGGATTGCAGAATGCAGGGGGACCTTAGTGGGGTTTGGGATAGCAACAGAGGCTGGGCTGTATAGGCAAATCCAGCCTCTGTATGCAGATAACATTCTTTAAACACACCTCGGGTTCTCTTTAAAATAACTCCACAGTTAAAGAACGGCTGTTTATTAACTGCGTGTGAAAATAACTACAGAGGAGGTAAATTAACTACAGAGGAGGTAAATTAACTACAGAGGAGGTAACGTAAGGAATGGAGAGATAAGATAACTCACTGTGTGGAGGTAAGTTTTCTCTTGCCTTATTATCTCCAGCATGATCTTAGTGAATTGAGGCCATAGACCTCTTTTTTTGACAGTTGAGGCCTTTTTCATGCCAGCTCTGGAAAACTATCCATTACCTTCAGCTAAGCATGACTTGTTCCATCACTGCACACTTCTTTAGGGACACCATACTAAGCTCTCACTTCCTTTGAAACAGCCGCAGTTCTTCATGGCATGGATTCCACAAGATGTTGGAAACCATTGTTTGAGATTCTAGTATATGTTGGCATGATTGCATCACACAATGGGGTTGATCCAGATAACAAGAGTTATATTACAGTGCACAAACAGTGCATGGCAATATTACTCTTACTAATGCCAGTAAGTACCGTGAGTTATACTATTAAGGCGACTCGCGGTGCTGGAGTAGCGTAGCCGTTACTACGGTAACGCGTGTAATTAACAAGCCTTACCGTTAGTTGTCATACGCCCCCTGGTGGCCGGACCGCACAATGCCTTCCAATCGGTTTAAGCACACAGACCATGCAATCTGTGGTCGCAATCGGTGCACAGAAACTTTCTGGGAAAAACACATGAAGTTTCTTTGTTTCCAGAGCAAAGTTCAAACAAAAATGGCTGCTACTATGTTCTCCGAGCAGCAGCATGCTCCCATAAAGATGGAATTTGGAGGACTAAGGGAGAAGTCCCTGGCAAGTTCTTTTGAATGACCCACATTTTTGGGTGGGGTCTCAGGTTTAGCCCTGGGGCTGGACAGGGTGCGGTTAACCTCCTGGGTGGGTTTCTTGTGCCCACCAAATATGACATTTTCCATATCTCAGCTTACGCTTCCCGCACACACGTGACAGTCACAGATTCATATTCCTCAGAATTTGACAGTTCATATGGTATCAAACTTGGTTGCTGTCACATGTTCGGTTACGAAGTAACGGAATACCTCGGGTTCTGGGTATGTCAGTGGCCTCAATTTAATATTAAAATATTTCCAGATCCGGACCAGCAGAATGAGATAACTTTCATACCTCTCATATGAACGGTATTCCTTAAACAGGCTAAAAATCATAAACTCCGTGTCTTCCTAAGGCTGGCTACACGGCTCCGCTGCGTCTAAGCCCAGCTGTGTGGGAAGCTCGCTTTGCTGGGGCTCACCAAATGGTATCCTTTTCAAAGGGCATGTTCACACTTGGGTGTCACTTGCCCATGAAGGAACTTCTTTTGATCAAGTTAATTTAAACAAACATGCCTTCACTGCTGGTCAACAAACGTACTTCATGAAAAGAATTTCTCTAGCAGCTATGAAAGCCAGAGACCCCAGGCTCACACCCTGCTGTACCTAGACATAAGATTTTGATCTGGCACGTCAACGACAATCGGTGCAGCAAACCGATTGCGTTCTCTTTTCTCACGGCTCTTCCGTGACATTAATTATGTGCGTTACAGTAGTAACAGTCATGCTACTCCAATACCATGAGTCACGGTACTTACTGGCATTAGTAAGGGTAATATAGCCGCGAGCTGTGTGTGCACAGTAATATTTACTGCTGTCATGTGAACTAACCCCAGTACAGCAAAATCCCCAGTATTCGGCACTGGGGGGGTAGCCTGATACATGTGCTGGGCGGTTGCTTAAGCAACCGACCAAAAAAAGCATAAACACCCCCCCCCCCCCCCCCGCCTTGCAGTGTAAAACACGCACCAAGTGTCCAGCACTGTCTTCTAGCCTTCCTGTAGCTCTTAGTGGCTTTCCGGCGTCATCTGTGTACGCCATGCATGGACGCCAGGAAGGAGCTACAGGAAAGGTGCTAGTCTAATTTAGGGGACCCAGCAGGAAACCTCACAGGGGAATTCCGCTAATGAGATTAGGTGGATGGCTCCCTCTCAGCCTGCTAGGTTTCAGATAGGTTGTAGTAAACTACGCCCACACTATTTGGCCAATTACAACGTTTCATGCTGTAGGCTGGTGCTGTGATTCGAGAACTGATCCCTATGAGGTTTCCTGCTAGGTCCCCTAAAGTAGATTAGCACCTAGGAAGGTTATAAGATGGAGTTGGACACTCAGTGAGTATTTTTTGCCCTGCAAAACCCCCAAATAATTGTCCCAGTTATTCCTCAGGCATGCTGGTTAGTTGAGACCTCTGGTTGCCTGAGTTCCGGATAACCAGGACTTTGCTGTATCTGCAAAGCTATGAGCTGCACATTCAAGTTACCAGTCTCCAGTTGTACAACATCCCTAGCCACCTCCAGCCTGGACTGCTGATTCAAGGCCAGTTGGCTTCATGGATTTTTGCTGGTGATGCCAAATTCTAATCTAATCATCTGTTTTCTATAGCAGAAATGGGGATTCATCAGACCAGGCTGGGTTTTTGAGTCTAAAGCTGTCCAGTTAGCACAGCATTGGACCACACACTGGATTCTATGGATTGTTTCTCAAGTCCATTAGTGTTTCTGCATATCTCATACATTGACCAGCACTTCATGTTTCATCCTTCTGGTCTCATGAAGGACATGGACAACAAGATGGCGCCACCAACGGCTGCCTCGGCACATGGCTCCTGAAATTTTTCTCCTTTTTTTGTTACTTTTTGTTATTTTGTAGTTGTTAAATTAGCTTAACTAGTAGTGTAAGTAGCTGTGCTAACCGAGGGACTGACTTACTGCTCTCCGTGACCTCCCTCCTCCGGTATTTGGACCCTACAGCAGAGCGGGGTCCAGCGCTCCCAGCTGTGCCACATCCCCTCCGAGGGGATTCACACCGGCTGCCGGCTCCTGTAGCAGTCCTCACTTCTCCTCCAGATCCAATCTTCCGCTGGGTTGCGGGAGCTGTTGCCGGACCCTTCATCGCCAGGCGAGCATTATCGCAGGTCCCTTCCACGGCTCTCCACTGCCGATAGCTCCCACGTGCGCACCATGTGGGAGGCCCCGGCCATCTGATGTCGGCTCCCTCCGCCCGCCGCTTCTGTCGTCAGGGGGATTGGGACATCCAGCACTGCTAGGAGAGGAACACTGACCGCCCCTTCTCCGGCCTCCACTGCCGTATGCCACAGCGAGCTCACCACGTGGGTGGTCCCTGCCATCTGAAGTCGGCTCCTTCCCCGGTGGCTGCCGCCGCCCCAGAGAGTCATCCGCTGGCAATTAACAGGCCCAGCTGAGCGCTCCTCACCACCACGGAAGATCGCACTTGGCGGATCCTTCCCGCTATGTGCCCCCGCTCTGCCGGCTCCCACGCTGAGCGACCTGCTTCCTCCTGTGGCCTCGACCAGGCCCACACTGCCGTCCCCTTCTGCTACAAGGAGGGGCCCACACCCGCACCAAGGACTTAAAGGGCCCTCACCGCCGCCTGCCGCATCGTGAGCTTAACACATGGGGGCTTAACACATCGTGGGCTTAAATGACCGTCCTCCAGCCATCACGACTGGGACTGGGTTCCTGAGTTAAAGGGCCCTCATCTCATCTGGACAGGACTGTTTGCCGACTCCTTTCTTCACATCATGGGGACTCCCGGAACCTGCCTGTTGTGCTGCTGGCTGCTCTCCCCTCAGGACCTCTAAGGTACTCTCTGCTTCACTTCTCTACCTTGCATATGGTGACCATTGCCTACCACTGCCCTCTCTGTCACCTTGCCTGCCTGCTGCCCTCCCTGCCACCTTGCCTCTGCGAGGGCGACCACTGCCTGCCCACTGCCCTTGTCTGAGCCCACGCTGTTGCTACACTGTGTACCACTGGAGGTTGCCCCCCCCCATCAGTATGGCTGCCCACTACCCCCTTTCACCACTTCTCATGCCCCGTACTACCTACACCAGGATGCAGCTTACCCTCTGGGAAGCCTGCAGCTCTTCCCTCCCTGATAGTGGTCTCCTCTACAGCTCTGTCTGGAGCCACATCCAAAAAATCACTAGCTGCGACTCACCGGTACATTCAGGCCAGCGGCGGAGGGGCTGCCGTGCGGGGGCCCTTGTGAGGTTGAGGAAAAGGGGCCTGCGCTCACCCATTCCTTCTGCCCTTCTGGCAAATGTACCCTCCCTCCCTAACAAGATGGACGAACTTCGCCTTCTCACTAACAAGAGGGAGCTCGGCAATAACACCCCTGTCATCTGCTTCACAGAAACGTGGCTGCAAGAGGACACCCCAGACAATGCCCTTCTCCTCCCGGGCTTCAACATTACACGTGCAGACCGCGATCCCACCCTCTCAGGGAAAAAGAGAGGTGGGGGAATCTGTTTCTATGTCAGCTCCGCATGGAGCCCAAGCACATCACTACTAGCCAAAAAGTGCACCCCCAACCTCGAACTACTACTCCTCAATTGCAAGCCCTCATACTCGCCCAGAGAGTTCACCTCCTACGTCCTTTCAGGCGTGTACATTCCACCTGACGCCGACGTCAAAACTGCTCAGCGCGACCTCAGTGACACCATCATGCAGTGGGAGACGTCCCTTCCAGACTCTCTGTTTATCATTATGGGTGACTTCAACAAAGCCAACCTCCGTCGTGAGCTCCCACGCTACCACCAGCACGTGGCCTGCCCCACCAGGAATGCTAGCACTTTGGACCACTGTTATACACCTCTAAAGGACGCTTACAAGGCCGTCTCATGGGCTGCTCTCGGTTCCTCTGACCACTGCCTCATCCATCTGGTTCCTACCTACAGAAGGCGCTTGGAGTCAGCGAAACCTGTCCTGAAGTCCACCAAAGTGTGGTCTAACGAAGCCAAGCTCCAACTCCAGGCATGCTTTGACTGCACGGACTGGAAGGCGCTAGAATCACCCAACCTTGATGAGTGGGCCGATACTGTCTCATCCTATATCAGCTTCTGTGAGGAATCCTGTGTGCCCACCAAGTCCTTTAAGATTTACCCTAACGACAAACCGTGGTTCTCGAACAAGTTGCGGCAACTGCGGAAGCGCAAGGAAGCCGCGCATAAGTCCGGCTCCCTGGAGGACTTCAGGACGGCAAGGAACTCCCTCAACATGGAACTGCGTGCTGCAAAACGGGCATATGCTGAAAGTATTCAGAATAATCTCCGCTCAAACGACCCTCGGGCGGTCTGGAAGGGTTTGAAGGCTGCCACCAGCTATAAGTCTCCTCCCCAACAGGCTACTCCTTGCTCCGAGCTAGCAGAGGAACTCAGTAACTTTTATTGCAGGTTCGAGGCTCCGGCTACCTCTGGGGGGCAGTCAACTCCGTCTGCCCCCTCCTCTACTCCTAAGAGCACTGAATCTAGCTCAAGCACACGCCCTGCCCCTATAGTACCCGAGGCCGATGTTCTGCACCTCCTGTCTGCCTTGAATGCCAGGAAAGCATCTGGCCCTGATGGCGTGTCACCTGCATGTCTGGAGTCCTGCTCACCTCAGCTGGCCCCTGTACTCACCTCTATCTTTGCCAGATCACTCAGCGAAGGGAAGGTCCCCACATGCTTCAAGGAATCCATAATCATTCCCATCCCAAAAAAGCAAGGCGTCTCTGACCTAAATAACTTCAGGCCCGTGGCCCTAACATCAGTGATCATGAAGACCTTTGAAAGAGCGGTCCTGCCTCTGCTCAAGAACGCTACTCTGGACCGACTGGACCCTCTCCAGTTCGCGTACAGAGCAAACAGGTCCACTGATGATGCTATCAACATCTGCCTGGAGTTCATCACTGACCACCTAGACAGGCCGGACTCATACGCTAGAATTCTTCTCCTGGACTTCAGCTCGGCCTTCAATACCATCTGCCCCCGTATCCTGCATGACAATCTCACGGAGCTCACAGTCCATCCCATTCTTCGCCTTTGGATCTCAGACTTTCTCTCGAACAGGTCCCAGGTTGTTAAGCTGGGTGACATATCCTCCAGACCCAGAGTGACCAACACTGGAGCCCCCCAGGGCTGCGTCCTGTCACCATTCCTGTTCTCTCTATACACGAACAATTGCACATCCACAGCCGACTCTGTCAAAATCATCAAATTTGCGGATGATACAACTATTGTTGGCCTTGTTAGTGAGAACGACGAGCGGGCTTACCGCCAGGAGGTAGACAGAATCTGCAGTTGGTGCAAAGAGAATGAACTAGTTCTTAACACAGCCAAAACCGTGGAGATGGTCATTGATTTCAGGAAGTATGCCAGTAACCCCCCCCCCTTGCTACATATCGGGGGTACTGAAGTCGCTAGGGTCCCCAGCGTCCGCCTCCTGGGCACAACCATCTCCGATGACCTGACCTGGAGGGCAAACACCACCGCAACTCAGAAGAAGGCACAGAAAAGACTCTTCTTTCTTCGCCAACTAAAGAAGTTTGGTATGGCCCAAGAACTCCTGAGGTCCTTCTACTCTGCCACAATAGAGTCAGTCCTCTGCTCATCCATCCTGGTCTGGTTCTCTAGCTGCTCCGCCAGCGACAAATACAAACTCCAGAGGGTCGTCAGCTCAGCGGAGAAGATTATTGGAAAACCTCTTCCCCCTCTAGATCTCATCTACAGCACTAGACTGTGTAACAGAGCAATGAAAATTGTGGGCGACCCCTCTCACCCTGGTCACAGCCTCTTCAGTCGACTCAAACTGGGCCGGAGGTTCCGGTCCATCCATGCTAAGACTACTAGGCGTACAAACACTTTTTTCCCCACGGCCGTCAGACTCTTGAACTCTGCCCACTCCACCAATCCCCCCCCTGTAGTCACCTCTGGACTAATATATGACATCGGCTGCGTCCGCTCTGCTTAATGCCGTGCTTTTGTCTGCTTCTGTTCGTACTAGAATTTATCTTCTGTCTCACAGTGCTGCACCTGTCAGACCTGCAATGCTCTACTTCAATTGCTGTATTATCCCAGTTCTGTTGTAGTACTCCTGTATTGTTGTATTCTCTTGTCTGTTGTATTGCTCTTTCTATGCCATTTCAATGTGCCAAATCCAATTCCAGGCATGGCCCCAGTCATGCTTGGCGAAATAAACGAATTCTGATTCTGATTCTAATCAACGGAGAAGTTCTGTGAAGATATTCGCCCACCTTTGTCACCACTGGGGAGGATCTAGGTATGAGGAGGGCATTGAGGAATGTCAGACATGCACTAGGAACCTATGTCTGTTGTGTAGCACTGTGCAGCTAGCTGGGCTGTGTGTGGACCAGGGAATTGATTTCTGTAAAGAAAACTTTTGCTGAGTTTTGGTGTTTTGTAATAAATCTAGAAATGATTGGACACACTGAAACCCTCTGTGTAAGGATTAGGCAGGCCGCCACCGCCGACCTTGCCGCTGACTCACACTTGTTGTTGTCCCTGCCGCTGACTCACGTGCGGTGCAGGGTGGCAGGCGGAGGATGCTTCTTAGTGCACGCTCCACCGATGTAAACAATAGCCACATGTTCCCCTGCGTGTCAGCTAATCAGCTGCCATGCAGAGCACTGATTGGTCAGGACCTGTATTTGTACCTGGTGAGCACTCTGGTCTTTGCCTGTGATAGTTTCTTGCTTTACCTTTTAACTGGGTATACGCTCACACTTTGGATAATCCGTTGCCGACTCTGCTTGTTCCTGACTTCGTTCCAGTCTGATTGCCTGCTGTTAACCTGTGCTTACTCCTGATCTCCTGCTGCCGACCTCTGCTCCGTCGGACCACGCTTGAGCTGAAATTTTCGTAATTTCGCATTACTATAATTACGCATGCGAAATTTGCGATTACGATGCGAAATTAGCGTAGCGAAATTGCCATTAAAATCGTAATTGAAAATACCGTAAGCGTAATTTTCAACGCGAAATTTCGCGTTTCGTTCATGCCGTAATTTCGCATTAAACGCTACCGTAATTTCGCGTTAAACCGTAACGCTCCGTATAATATAAAAAAGCCGCCGACTTTAAGGGTTAATAGCAAAGCCCCCTTAAATGCTAAGAGCCTCAAATTTGGAGAATATATTAAGGAGATCAGGAGGAATAAGAGGAAAATTTTTTTTTTCAAAAAGACCTTATAGTTTTTGAGAAAATCGATGTTAAAGTTTCAAAGGAAAAATGTAAACATTTAAAAACCCGCCGACTTTAACGGTTAATAGCAAAGCCTGCTTAAAGTTTAGGAACACCAAATTCCCAGGGTATATTAAGGGGATCAGTGGGAATAAGAGGAAACATTTTTTTTCAAAAAGACCTTATAGTTTTTGAGAAAATCGATTTTTAAGTTTCAAGGGCGAAAATGTCTTTTAAATGCGGAAAATGTCAGTTTTTTTTGCACAGGTAACAATAGTGTATTATTTTCATAGATTCCCCCAAGTGGGAAGAGTTTTACTTACTTCGTTCTGAGTGTGGGAAATATAAAAAAAAAACGACGTGGGGTCCCCCCTCCCAGACCTCTTTAACCCCTTGTCCCCCATGCAGGCTGGGATAGCCAGAATGCGGAGCACCGGCCGCGTGGGGCTCCGCACCCTGACTATACCAGCCCGCATGGTCCATGGATTGGGGGGTCTCGGAAGGGGAGGGGCAGCCAAGCTTTCCCCTCCCCCTCCGAGCCCTTGTCCAATCCAAGGACAAGGGGCTCTTCTCCACCTCCGATGGGCGGTGGAGGTGGAGGCCGCGATTTCCTGGGTGGGGGGTTCATGGTGGAATCTGGGAGTCCCCTTTAAAAAGGGGTCCCCCAGATGCCCACCCCCCTCCCAGGAGAAATGAGTATAGAGGTACTTGTAGTACCCCTTACCCATTTCCTTTAAGAGTTAAAAGTAAATAAACACACAAACACATAGAAAAAGTATTTTAATTGAACAAAAAACATAACCACGAAAAAAGTCCTTTAATATTCTTAATTAACCATTAATACTTACCTGTCCCTTTAAATAAATGATCCCACGCAATATCCTCGGAAATGTTCTATCAGTTACAATGTAACAAAGTTATTACAATATAACAACTTTGTTACATTGTAACTACGCCGCACCCGACGCCACTCGCCGCTCAGCCGCCGCATACGCGTCCGTGCAGGACGCTAAGTCCCCGCAGCTCCCGCTGTCCACCCCGCCCACATCTGTCACCCACATGTCACCCACATGTGGGTGACATGTGGGTGACATGTGGGAGAGGCGGGGAGGGCAGCGGAGCCGACAGAGCTCTGAGCTATATAGCTCAGAGCTCTGAGAAGCATCTTTGTATTTGGGCTCCAAGGAGCCCCATTGGTCCTTAGCAGACCAATGGGGTTCCTTCAAATCAGAAGGAACCCCATTGGTCTGCTAAGGACCAATGGGGCTCCTTGGAGCCCAAATACAAAGATGCTTTCGAGAGCTCTGAGCTATCTATAGCTCAGAGCTCTGTCGGGTCCTGCAGCGCAGACGCGGCGGCGGCGGCGGTGAGTGACTTTGGGTGCGGCGTAGTCACAATGTAACAAAGTTGTTATATTGTAATAACTTTGTTACATTGTAACTGATAGAACATTTCCGAGGATATTGCGTGGGATCATTTATTTAAAGGGACAGGTAAGTATTAATGGTTAATTAAGAATATTAAAGGACTTTTTTCGTGGTTATGTTTTTTGTTCAATTAAAATACTTTTTCTATGTGTTTGTGTGTTTATTTACTTTTAACTCTTAAAGGAAATGGGTAAGGGGTACTACAAGTACCTCTATACTCATTTCTCCTGGGAGGGGGGTGGGCATCTGGGGGACCCCTTTTTAAAGGGGACTCCCAGATTCCACCATGAACCCCCCACCCAGGAAATCGCGGCCTCCACCTCCACCGCCCATCGGAGGTGGAGAAGAGCCCCTTGTCCTTGGATTGGACAAGGGCTCGGAGGGGGAGGGGAAAGCTTGGCTGCCCCTCCCCTTCCGAGACCCCCCAATCCATGGACCATGCGGGCTGGTATAGTCAGGGTGCGGAGCCCCACGCGGCCGGTGCTCCGCATTCTGGCTATCCCAGCCTGCATGGGGGACAAGGGGTTAAAGAGGTCTGGGAGGGGGGACCCCACGTCGTTTTTTTTTTATATTTCCCACACTCAGAACGAAGTAAGTAAAACTCTTCCCACTTGGGGGAATCTATGAAAATAATACACTATTGTTACCTGTGCAAAAAAAACTGACATTTTCCGCATTTAAAAGACATTTTCGCCCTTGAAACTTAAAAATCGATTTTCTCAAAAACTATAAGGTCTTTTTGAAAAAATTTTTTTCCTCTTATTCCCACTGATCCCCTTAATATACCCTGGGAATTTGGTGTTCCTAAACTTTAAGCAGGCTTTGCTATTAACCGTTAAAGTCGGCGGGTTTTTAAATGTTTACATTTTTCCTTTGAAACTTTAACATCGATTTTCTCAAAAACTATAAGGTCTTTTTGAAAAAAAAAATTTTCCTCTTATTCCTCCTGATCTCCTTAATATATTCTCCAAATTTGAGGCTCTTAGCATTTAAGGGGGCTTTGCTATTAACCCTTAAAGTCGGCGGCTTTTTTATATTATACGGAGCGTTACGGTTTAACGCGAAATTACGGTATCGTTTAATGCGAAATTACGGCATGATACGACTGTAATGCGAAAATTACACGAAAATTACGCTTACGCGAAATTTCGCGAAATCGTTCTTCATTACGATTATGTACTTACGGCCATAATCGTAATTACACTAATTACGCGAAATTTCGCAAAATCGTAATTAGGTCATTACGCTCATCTCTATGCCTGATTACCCGTTGCTGAACCTTGGCTTGTTACTGGACTCTGCAAGAACGCCACCTGCCCCTGACCTGGCTTGCACGACCATCTGAACTCTCAGCATCTGTATCCACCTGCCTCAGTCATCTGGACTATCTAGCTGCTAGGCTTCAGGTGATTATATACCTATTCCTGTTCTGTGCCCATTGCATTGTCTGTCTGTACAATTGGTGAGTGGCTATTTGTCAGTTGTGTGCCACATCTGCCTGCAGGGTTTGTTAGTGTGTATTCTAGGTAGGAGTTTTAGCAGGTGTTAGGGCTGGGGTATAGGTCAGTCATATGGGCATGCAGTCTGACCTATAGCACATAGCCATAGCCAGACAAGCCGGACACTTTGTGTTTAATCTGTGGGTAGAAAACAGTGCTAAAAAGATTACTGTCTGTTTATCAACATGTTTGTCCATTTTTGTAGTCAAAGTTAATGATAAGTGCATTTTACATAGTGCAGGTAAGGTGGCAATGTCTTAAAGAGTAACTGTTAGGCATTAAATGCAAAATAAATTTTCTATTGCATGGTGTTACACAGCAAAAAAGGGTGCTAACAAGGCAATTCAAACATTTAAAATCAATCTTACTTTTTTTTTTCCTGATAGGTTTTTCCTCCTCTTGCCCCCAGGCTCTAAGTGGCACGGCCACAGAAGAGAAGTGGCAGGCAAGCTAAATCAGCCTGATTGGCTGAAGCCTTTGTCACTCACCTCTCTGCGCTGTGATTGGACGCCTTATCTCCCCTTCACTGCGGTGGATCTAGCCGTTGTTAGAGTGCAGGGAGGGGGGCCAGAGGTTATCTCCTGTCTCTGTCCTCTGCCCCCCTCCTTCAGTAGCATGTCTGCTCGGTCTCTGCCTGCCTGCCTGCTGCATGTGCCGCTGCCACATTCTCCCTCTTCCCCGCACTGATCAATGGGGAAGAATAAAGGCGGCGCACACAGACTCACCTAACAATGGTTCCAGGCGCTGCAGTTCCCCTCTATACTCTCTGTACTGCCGCCGGCGGTAGTGCAGAGAATAAATGAGAACAGTAGCGCTTGGATCCATTATTAGGTGAGTCTGTGCCTGCTCCGTTTATCCTCCCCGCTGTGCTCAGAATAAGTGCAGGGAGGAGGGGGATCTGAAGGGGGGGGGGAGAATCTACCCGGAGGAAGCAAGATGGCCCCTGCCAGGAGGGGGACAGTTCATTAAAGAGACACTGAAGCGAAAAACAAATTATGATATAATGATTTGCATGTGTAGTATAGCCATGAAAAAAACATTAGCAGCAGAGACACAAGTTTAATATTGTTTCCAGTAAAGGAAGAGCTAAGAAACTCCAGTTGTTATCTATGCAAATTAGCCATTCAGCTCCACAACTTTCAAAGTTGCAGAGAACTGTGGCAGACACTTGAGATAATAAGCTTTAAAAGACACTAAGCTTATCTACTGTAATAACGTTTCTAGAGTTGTTACCATGGTGATAAGGCATGTAGTATTCAGGAAACCTTTTACCTCAGGCAAACCTAAAGTTAACTCTTATGTCTTTAAGTTAACTCTTCAATCCTTAAAATAACTCCAGAATTCTAAAGTTAAAGACAGGCTGTTAAATAACTGCGTGTGAAAATAACTACAGAGGAGGTAACTTAACTACAGAGGAGGTAACTTAACTACAGAGAAGGTAACTTAACTACAGAGGAGGTAACTTAAGGAATGAAGAGATAAGATAACTCTCTCACTGTGTGGTGGTAAGTTATCCCTTGCCTTATTATCTCCAGCCTGATCTTAGTGAATTGAGGCCAATGGCCTCAATTCACTAAGATCACTATCCAGGGGCATGTGTAGTATAGCCATGAAAAAAACATTAGCAGCAGAGACACAAGTTTAATATTGTTTCCAGTAAAGGAAGAGCTAAGAAACTCCAGTTGTTATCTATGCAAATTAGCCATTCAGCTCCACAACTTTCAAAGTTGCAGAGAACTGTGGCAGACACTTGAGATAATAAGCTTTAAAAGACACTAAGCTTATCTACTGTAATAACGTTTCTAGAGTTGTTACCATGGTGATAAGGCATGTAGTATTCAGGAAACCTTTTACCTCAGGCAAACCTAAAGTTAACTCTTATGTCTTTAAGTTAACTCTTCAATCCTTAAAATAACTCCAGAATTCTAAAGTTAAAGACAGGCTGTTAAATAACTGCGTGTGAAAATAACTACAGAGGAGGTAACTTAACTACAGAGGAGGTAACTTAACTACAGAGAAGGTAACTTAACTACAGAGGAGGTAACTTAAGGAATGAAGAGATAAGATAACTCTCTCACTGTGTGGTGGTAAGTTATCCCTTGCCTTATTATCTCCAGCCTGATCTTAGTGAATTGAGGCCAATGGCCTCAATTCACTAAGATCACTATCCAGGGGCACCACGAGGAGGCTTCCCATTGGCATTGGGAAGCCTCCTCGTGGCGCCCCTGGATAGTGCTAATGTAGCATGAACTAATTCCCGCAGGGCGATTGCTTTGCGGTTTTGGTTTTTGACCCTGCATATTTAGGCATGCGAAAGCAAATGCATATTTGCATGAGCAATGTCTCGTGATTAGCCAATAGGCCAAATTTGCAAAGCCAGATTTGTCAGGTTCACTTGCTTGATGCACACATTTCCTTTCTGGTGTAATTATCACTGTACACCAATGACTGCATCTCCACAGATCCATCTGTTAAGGTTCTGAAGTTTCCAGATGACACAAAAGTAGTTGGTCTCATACAAAACGGGGACGAGTCTGCCTACAGGCATGTGGTGGGACAGCTTTCCTCCTGGTGCAGCAGCAACAACTTGGAACTTAGGAGATCTCCCCCCCCCCAACACCTCCCCTTAACCATAAATGGATCCACAATAACCCAGGTATAGTAATTCAAGTTTATTGGGTCCACAATCTCACACAACCTAAAATTGGACAACAACATTGCCACTATTGTCAAGAAATCACAACAGAGGATGTACCATCTACGGCAGCTGAAAAAGTTTGGCCTACCTCAAAATCTAATGGTGCAGTTCTACACTGCAGTCATCAAATCCACCATAACATCATCTATGACTGTATGGTTCGGCTCCTGCTCAACATTAGAAAAGGTGAGGCTGCAGCGCATCATCCGAACAGCGGAAAGGATAACTGGCTGTAGCTTACCTTCCCTGCAGGATCTTTATGCTAGCAGGTGCAGAAAGAGAGCAACCAAAATTGCCTCTGACGCCTCTCACCTAGCTCACTCCATCTTCCAGCTCTTGCCTTCAGGAGTAAGATTCCGGTCAATCGCTACCAAAACCTCTAGACACAGGAACAGCTTTTTTTCCTCAAGTGGTAGCCATACTAAATGCAGAACCCCACTAGAACTGCTAGGACTTGAAAGTAATCAGCACAGAACTGTAAATGAACAATTCGCACATTGCTTACTGCCACTATACTTGCATAATGTCCTTGACTTGTAATATACACACTGTCTGTCCTTGCATTGCTTTTGTTTGTGTTTGTTAAGCAACTGCCAAGACAAATTCCTTGTAGGTGCAAACTTACTTTGGCGATATAAAATTGATTCTGATTCTGATAGGTGCCTCAGTATAGATAGCCAGGGATAGATACCTCAGTATAGTCAGGAATAGGTGCCTCAGTATAGATAGTCAGGAATAGATAGCCAGGAATAGATGCCTCAGTATAGGAATACTGGAATACAGGAATAGTGCCAAGAAATGAACTTCATCCAAATCAGTAGCATCCCAAAATGAAGCACTTTTTTATTATTTTCACTGGAGTTCCTCTTTAAGTCAGGCACCTCACACATTGGTGTGAACACCAGCTTGAAAAGAACCATTTGGTAGCACACTGCTAAAGCCAGCCCCCTGAGCATGGCAGGACCGCAGACTTAGTGAAGCCACTAGGACCAGATATTAAATAGCTGTGTTGTATGATTTTTTTTTCCCTTATTTAGAGATACCATAATTGTGACCTGTATGAAAAATTGATCATTTGACTGCTAACATCCTGCCAGGACGTGTTGGTATGACTTTCAATTCCAGCTGTTTCAGCACATCAATTGAATCCACGATATTAGGTTGTCTGTGTGTTGAAACAGATTGGGAGGCATTGAGCAGTCCAGCCCTGAGGGGGACTGACAGCAACAACCTGGTTTTTGTTGTGATGTGGGTGCTCAGTCTATGATTTTCTACCTGTCGGTCATACTGGAAGCTGCTTTGGGTATTTACGCTGATTTGGTCGGAAACCATTCTGCGTTGAGCCACAGGGCCATTGACAAGGCTTAACATTAAGGTGAACCGAGTGCTCGCAAAAATTGTTAGGCAGCATGGTGGCTTTATTGCGCAGCAAGTAGCCCTTGGAGGAAAAAGGATGTACTTTCGGCATGACGGGGTGCACCTCAATGAAAACAGGATTGATATGTTCAATCTTCTGCTCGAAGAGAATGTTGAATTTGCAGTGGTGGTTACTGGTTTGGTGTGCAAGCCAAAAGTAAAGGGTCTCTTTTGGTTTGCAGGTGGCAGAGGTCCCTTTGCTAGAGGTGGTGAGATTCGTCTGGCTGGAGGGGCAACATAAGTTGGACTGTGAAAAGCAGTGGCGATGCAATAGGGGTTGTAGAGGTAGCGACCGCATCGGGGTCCTTGGATCAGAGGGGCCTCGAGGGGCCCTCTCTCAAGCACAATTTTAGCTCTCTATTGGCCTTGTGCTGGTAATAATCACTTCTATAGATGCTTCAAATAGTAATCATTAGCAAACTGTTCCCTGTCCCCTTCTTGCACCTCTAACACTGTGGAAATCCTTGACAGGCTTTTGTGCACCGTATCAATTGTTATGTATAGAGTGTTTTGGGGGGGGGGGGGGGGGCCATGTAAAACTTGCACTGGGGCCCATAGCTCCTTAGCTACGCCACTGGTGAAAAGGCATTCATGGTAAAGCTGTGATAAGTGGTTATGTTACCAGGTGATGGTGAAAGGTGTTTGGCATGTAAGCCCAAGTGACTCCTGAGCTACGGTGACCATACGTCCCGCTTTACCCGGGATGCGTCCCGCCTTCCGGGGGCTCCGTCCCAGGCTGCGTGAGGTCCCGGGAAACGTCCCCGCTTTTAGCAGCTCCTCCGGCAGGCAGAGCAGGGCTATGGGAAGATGGCGTCCGGCGAAGCCCTGTACTGGAGACTATTTGTGTCTCCAGTACAGGGCTTCGGGCGCCATCTTGCCGTAGCTCTGCCTGTCAGCGCGGGAGGTTGGAGGAGGATCGTCCAGGGGAGCTGCATGCCAGAGGCCGGCCGGGAGCGAGAGAAGACTTCTGTCAGGTGAGTAAATGCTTATTTTTCCAGGTGAAATGTGCCCACATTGCGTTTATTTTTTGCTGGCATGTCGCCCATTGCGTTTATTTTGTGCTGACATGTTGCCCATTGTGTTTATTTACTGCTGACATGTTGCCCATTGCGTTTGTTTTGTGCTGGCATGTCGCCCATTGCGTTTGTTTTGTGCTGACATGTTGCCCATTGCGTTTATTTTATGCTGACATGTTGCCCATTGCGTTTATTTTGTACTGACATGTTGCCCATTGTGTTTATTTTGTGCTGACATGTTGCCCACATTGCGTTTATTTTGTGCTGACATGTTGCTCACATTGCGTTTGTTTTTTGCTGACATGTTGCTCACATTGCGTTTGTTTTCTGCTGACATGTTGCCCATTGCATTTATTTTCTGCTGACATGTTGCCTAAATTGCATTTATTTTCTGGTGTCTGGGGTAACTGTTGCTGCATTTATTATTTAATGGTCATAGTTGGCTATGTTTGCTGTTTTGGGGTTACGCTATACTATTAGCATCACACAGTTTCTGCACAATCCTCGTTTGACCACATCATGGCGTAAACACTGCTTTCTTATGCCTATGTTATTGTCCGTTTCTATGGTAACCCGACCGGCTCTTTGATGCCGCCGCTAGATTGCTTAGTTCAGAAGCCGGTCGGGTTACCATAGAAACGGACAATAGGTGTCCGTTTCATTTCCGGCTTAGCAAAAGGGGTCCTTGGCGGGCGTGCTGCGTTTCAACACACAGCCGCTCGCAGCCACGTCCTGCACTTTACGGTGGCTGCTGCTGTGAGCTATGTAACTGCACGTTAGAGCAGTTACAAGGTGGGACAAAATAAATGAGCAGCACAGAGGGGTGGAAAATAACGTCCGCTCTAACACCAGTGATGCCTCCCTACTATAAAATGGATTAGGCTGCATTGGCGTCGGAAAGGTAAAACTACCGACGTCAGTGCCTGGCTCTAAATGCATGTTGTCAGTGAACGTTTACATTTGAATTGGACTATATGCTTAGCAAGAGCATTACTCCAGAAAGACATATGAATGTATAAGTGTCTAAAAAAGATGAAATTAGCAATAGTGCCCCTTTAAAGAGAATCTGTATTGTTAAAATCGCACAAAAGTAAACATACCAGTGCTTTAGGGGACATCTCCTATTACCCTCTGTCACAATTTCGCCGCTCCTCGCCGCATTAAAAGTGGTTAAAAACAGTTTTAAAAAGTTTGTTTATAAACAAACAAAATGGCCACCAAAACAGGAAGTAGGTTGATGTACAGTATGTCCACACATAGAAAATACATCCATACACAAGCAGGCTGTATACAGCCTTCCTTTTTAATCTCAAGAGATCATTTGTGTGTTTCTTTCCCCCTGCAGCTATCTTCCACTGAAGTGTCAGGCTTTTTCTTCCTGCAGAGTGCAGACAGCTCTTCCTGTATGTAATCTCTCAGTATGTGAAGGCCCAGCCAGCTCAGAGGAGGATTTATCCAGATTGTAAAAGATAATAGAGCAGAGAGAACCTGCCATAATCTAAATAACACACAGGCAGTGTGCAGAGAGGGGCCTGGAAGGGGAAATTCATAGCAGAACCACAACACTGAAGAACTTGGCAGCCTTCCAGACACAGGCTGACAAGTCTGACAAGAGAGAGATAAGATGATTTATTACAGAGATGGTGATAGTAGAACGTGCTGCAGTAAGCCAGAACACATTAGAATAGCTTTTGGAACTTGTAGGATGATAAAAAACAGGATGCAATTTTTGTTACGGAGTCTCTTTAATGTTTATATTTATACATACTGAAATGAGTATATATTGCGGTATTGTTTGGATGTTAATGTCATTCGATGTTTGTTTATTGTGATTTATTGTTGAATTTTATGTTGTCACTCTATACTGTGGCCTATATTAATAAAATTAATATCATTCCAAACACAGTTTTAGTTTCCATTGCCTTTAGGTTGATAGAAGTGTCTTAGAAATGAAAGAGTTAAAAGGCGGTTATCACAGTTAGGATGGGGTGGGTAGAAACTAAGGGGAGGGTGGTGATAGGCAACCAGGAAGTTACAGTTCAAGGCATGTCTGCACACATTGCTGGAAAGAAAGCGTCTTTCTTGTTTGTGGAAATTGTGAACAGAGCATACCAGATAAACACAGAGGATTTCTTATAGCTGAGACTGGACTATGAACTATTGCTTGAGGAGTGGCAAGAAGAATCATATATCGGCCTATTGTGACTGTATCCTGACTCGGGGTGTCCGGTCTGCCAACTTTATCAACAGGAGGAGTGGGGAAGACAGGATTGGGTGAGGCTTGCCTTGTACAAACATGTAGGGGAGACTGGACCAAGGTTTTTGCAGGATTAACAATGCAGGGAAAAAAAACATATGAATGCTCATTGAAGGATTCCCGAACATGATGAGATAGACATGCGTATGTACAGTGCCTAGCATACAAATAACTATGCTGTGTAACTTTTTTTCTTTCTCTGCCTGAAAGAGTTAAATATCAGGTATGCAAGTGGCTGACTCAGTCCTGACTCAGACAGGAAGTGACTACAGTGTGACCCTCACTGATAAGAAATTCCAACTATAAAACACTTTCCTAGCAGAAAATGGCTTCTGAGAGCAAGAAAGAGGTAAAAAATGGGGATTTCTTATCAGTGAGGGTCACACTGTAGTCACTTCCTGTCTGAGTCAGGACTGAGTCAGTACGGGTATTCTTTAACACTGCATAGGCCGGCATTACTGTGTGTCTATTTCTGAGCTTGTTATATAATTTACCAGGGGTAGTGAAGGGTGCTATTCTTACATATTGTTTCTTGTGTATGTTTAATGTGGGCCACTGCAGGAAACGGGGATCAGACAGCCGACGCTAGTGAGGATAGGGGCACTGTTGTTCCTCAACTGGTTTTTATTCTTGTGCATATACATAGCTCCCAACTGTCCCTCTTTTGGAGGGACAGTTCCTCTTTGGGAGCCCTGTCCCTCTGTCCTTCTTTCCCCCTCATTTGTCCATCTTTCAGGACTTTGTTCCTCTTTCTATGTAAATATATACATTTCTCTACTAAAAAAAACATTGTTTAATTGACTCTAAACTTTATTCACATCCTTTAAATTGATATATTATTAATTTTAAAATGTTAATATTAAAGGGAAGGTTCAGGGAGGGTGGGGAAAAAATAAAAATCAATTTCCACTTACCTGGGGCTTCCTCCAGCCCGTGGCAGGCAGGAGGTGCGCAGTAGTTCTGCGCATGCGCAGTACAGCCCGGCGGACGTCCGATGACGTCAGAGCGCCGGCGTGGGATGCAGAAGTACAAGGACTTGGAGCGCAGAAGAGCCCGACCTGGCAGCCGGCCTGGCCAGGTCGGGTCGGCCACCGGAGACCACCGGGAGCCTGCGGAGCGGCGGCGAGGGCACCTCCTGCCTGCCACGGGCTGGAGGAAGCCCCAGGTAAGTGGAAATTGATTTTTATTTTTTCCCCACCCTCCCTGAACCTTCCCTTTAAGGAAAATGAGCCAGGATAGAAAGGACCAGAGTGGTTTGAATTATAAAACTACATATTTCTCTTATGAAATCTTTATGGTATGCTTGAATAAGGGTGTGATGGGGTGTGATCAGGGGTGTGGCTTAAGCATTCCTCTTTCTCATCTCAAAAAGTTGGATTGGTATTATATATGTTACGGCCAGAACCCGAAGTTTGGCCACTTCTAGTTCTGGCCGGCCACTTCGGGTACTGGCCGGCCGATGTGCGAAGTGGCCGCTGCGCTGCGGCCAATGTTAGAAATGGATTGTTTCCTCTGACGTTAATGTATCTTCTGGCCGCAGCACAGCGTCCAAACGTATAACAACTTAGTGAATTTATTGCAATTCAGCCGGCGGCAATGTAACAATTCAAGCCGCCGGCTTTTTCTCTGCCTCTCTCTCCTTCTCCCCCCCCTCTCTCTCCTTCCCCCCCCCCCCCGCCTCTCTCGCTCTCCTATGGGCAGCCGGCGGGGACACGCGTGCCCCCTCCGGAGTCGTTCATCGCGGCAGGGTTATCCTGCCGTTCTTACAGAGCGGGTGCAGGCAGAAGCGATATCTGCAGCCTCCCCGCTCTGCTGCCCTGGCTCCACGAACGACTCCGGGGGGACACGCATGTCCCCGCCGGCTGCCCATAAGAGGAGAGAGAGAGAGGCAGAAAAAAAAAGCAGCCGACTGAATTGCAATAAATTCACTAAGTTGTTATACGTTTGGACGCTGCGCTGCGGCCAGAAGATACATTAACGTCAGAGGAAACAATACATTTCTAACATTTGCCGCAGCGCAGCGGCCACTTCGCGCATTGGCCGGCCAGAACCCGAAGTGGCCGGCCAGAACTAGAAGTGGCCAAACTTCGGGTTCTGGCCGTAACAAATATATAGAAGTGTGTGTGTGTGTGTGTGTGTGTGTGTGCGTGCGTGCGTGCGTGCGTGCGTGCGTGCGTATCACTCGAAAATGCCTTGACCGATTTGAACGAAACTTGGTATACAGATCCCTTACTACCTGGGATGATATGTTCTGGGGGTCTCGCGGCCTCCCTGCACACCTGGGCGGAGCTACGAACAGCCAATCAGATTTCATGCATTCATGTCAATGGAAAAAATGTAAAAGGCTGCCATTCTCACAGTAATCAAGCCAGAGTCCCCACACATGGCACAGTTGGTCACTTGGTGACTGAGGTTACAAATCCAGGAAAAGTGGGCAGAGCATAAAACAGCCAATCAAATTTCAGCCATTCATTTTTAATGGGAAAATTTAAACTGCAGCTATTCTTAGACTGTTAATCGCAGGGTTCTCAAACGCCACTGGGTGAATGAGATTAAGATTCAGGAAAGTAAGTGGAGCCTACAACAGCCAATCAATATTCACCTATTGATTTTCCAGGGGAATATTGAAACTGCTGCCATTCTTACACTGTTTATGGCAGAGGCTTCAGACTTGCTACAGTTGGTCATTGGGTGACTGGGGTCCAAATTCACTAAAGGGGCGGGGCCACAAACAGCCAATCAGATTTCCTTGCTGGATAAACTGCTTCCATTCACACATTTTTGATGCCAGGAACCGGAAAGCTCACAAACTTGGTCATTGAGTGACTGTCTGTCCAGGTTGCAAAAAGTGAGGGGAGCTAAAAACAAATTTCACTGGAAAATATAAACTGCAGCCATTCTCATACTTTGCACAGTTGGTCACTGGGGGACTGGGATTAATATTCAGGAAAATGGGTGGAGCCTACAACAGCCAATCAAAATTCACCTGTTGATTTTCATTCGGAATATTTAAATTGCTGCCATTCTTACACTGTTAATAGCAGATGCCCCAAACCTGGTACAGTTGGTCAGTGGGTGATTGGGGGTTCAAATTCAGAAAGGGGGTGGAGCCACAAACAGCCAATCATGTTTGTGTAATTTTAATGGGAATATACAAATTATTGATACCAAGGACCCTAAAGCTCATAAACTTGATAATTGAGTGACTGTATGTCAAGGTTAGAAAAAGTGGGCAGCGCCAACCACTACAAATTTTGTACATGGGAAAATATAAACTGCAACCATTCTTACACTGTCAATGGCAGGGTTCCCAAACGGGACACAGTTGGCCACTGAGTGACTATAATTAATATTTAGAAAGTGGGTGGAGCCTACAACAGCCAATCAAAATTCACCTATTGATTTTATCAAGGGGAATATTTACATTGCTACCATTCTTACACTGTTAATGGCAGAGGCCTCAAAGTCAGTCATTGAGTGACTGGGGTCTAAATCAATCAATGGGATTTGTTAGATTGATTTCAGCCATTCTGTTATTGGCAGGGTTTTCAAACTTGACACAGTTGGTCACTGACATGACTGGGATTAGTATTCAGGAAAGTGGGTGGAGTCTACAACAGCCAATCAATATTCACCTATTGATTTTCAAGGGGAATATTTACATTGCTACCATTCTTACACTCTTAATGGCAAATGTCTCAAATCTGGTACAGTCAGTCACTGAGAGACTGGGGTTTAAATTCTAAAAAGGGGGCAGGCTACAAACAGCCAATCAGATTGGTTTAATTTCAATGGAAAAATGCAACTTATTAATGCCAAGGACCCCAAAGCTCATAAAATTGGTCTTTGAGTGACTGTATGTCAAGGTTAGAAACAGTGGGTGGAGCCAAAAACAACTAACTTTTTAAATGCGAAAATATAAACTGCAATCATTCTTACACTGTTAATGGCAGGGTTCTCAAACTTGACACAGTTGGTCACTGGGTGTATGGGATTAATAATCAGAAAAGTAGGTGGAACTACAACAGCCAATCAAAATGCACCTATTGATTTTGATGGGGAATATTGAAACTGCTGCCATTCTTACACTGTTAATGGCAGGGGCCTCAAACCTGCTAAGTCAGTCATTAAGTGACTGGGGTTTAAATTCACCAAAGGGGCGGAGCCACAATCAGATTTATTTGCTGGATAAACTGCTTCCGTTCACACAATTTTGATGCCAGGAACCCGAAAGCTCACTAACTTGGTCATTGAGTGATTGTGTGTCAAGGTTACAAACACTGGGTGGAGTCAAAAACAGATTTCTCTGGGAAAATGTAAACTGCAGCACTTCTTCACTGTTAATGGCAGGGTTCTCAAACTTTGTACAGTTGGTTACTGGGTGACTGGGATGAATATTCAGAAAAGTGGGTGGAGCCGAGAAAATCCAATCAATATTCACCTGTTGATTTTCAAGGTAATATTAAAATTGCCGCCATTCTTGCACTGTTAATGGCACAAGCCTCAAACCTGGTACAGTTGGTCATTGAGTCACTGGGGGTCAAATTCAGAAAAGGGGGCGGAGCCACAAACAGCCAATCAGATTTGTTTTTATTGAAGCCAAGGACCTGAAAGCTCATGAACTTGGTCATTGTCCAGGTTACAAAAAGTGGGCAGAGCCAAATACAAATTTCACTGGGAAAATATAAACTGCAGGCCTTCTTACACTGTTAATGGAAAGGGTTCTCAAACTTTGCCCAGATAGTCACTGGGTGACTGGGATTAATATTCAAGAAAGTGGGTGGAGCCTATAATTGCCAGTCAAAATTCACCTGTTGATTTTCAAGGGGAATATTTAAATTGCTGCCACTGTTAATAGAAGATGCCTCGAACTTGCTGCAGTTAGTCATTGGGTGCCTGGGGTTCAAATGCTGGAGAGGGGCGGAGTCACAAACAGCCAATCTAATGTGTTTAATTTCTATGGGAATATACAAATTATTGATGCCAAAGCTCACAAATTTGGTCATTGAGTGTTTGTGTGTTAGGGTTAGAAAAAGTGGGCGGAGCTGACACCAGCCAAATACATTCCCGGGCAACGCCGGGTCTTCAGCTAGTAAGAACCAAAAAGAAGGAAAGAAACCCTGAGAAGGAAAAGGCTGCACCACCACTGAAAATATAACAAATCTTTATTGGACATTTTGTATAAACACAATAAAATCATCTAAAAGGGGCTGAACAACAGCAACTCACCACAATACAATTATTGTGGAATACCATACAATAATGCCTCACCTCCTAATATCAGGAATAAACCCTGCAAGCTGCATAGATCGTAACCTGGGCTCAACAATGAGCCCAGTGTGAAACAATCCCAGACCTGGGTCTGTATGACCTACAATAAAGTGCAATGATCTGAATGAAGTCATCAGCTAGTGTATATATATATATATATATATATATATATATATATATATATATATATATATATATATATATATATATATACACCAAGAATTGCAGCACTCAAGCTCTCTTTATTGTAGAGCAAAACAGAATTTTATACAGCAACAGTTTCGACCTACTCAGGTTTTATCAAGCTGTGTTATACAATACACTGAAACAAGAATATATATCTTTTCCCCCGGAAATGACATCATAGGCCCCTCCCACAGGAAGTGAGTAAAGGCAAAACAAAACAATTGCATTCAAAATAAATGATCATAGAAGTGCATAGCACTCTTATCTGAAAAGTCCTTGTCACATGATGTAAAACGTCCATCCTGTAGCAGTCCCCTTTCATACTTTCACCCTAGAAAAATGGTTACAGAAAGAGGTGTACATCAAAATCTTTATTTAAACCTTTTGGGCTTAAAGTCTATAATCTGTCTATCCAAAAAAACTTCTCTCTGTTTCAATTTCAACACCCTATCCCCGCCCCTCCTCAGTTTTGGAATGTGATCAATAATCATACAGCGCAAATCAGTATCCAAGTACTTTCTTTGCAATGCTTTGATACAGGGAGAGTTTCATTTCCTTTACGAACACTGTTCTTGTGCTGTGAAATTCTGTCTCTTACTTTTTGTGTCGTTTCACCCACATATATAAGATTGCAGGGACATTTAATCATGTACACAACAAAAGCACTCTGACATGTAAGGAAATGCTTAATCTTGAACTCCTCAGTTCCACTGGAGTTAGAGAAAGTGTCCCCTTTCAGGACAAAATTACATTCACTGCAACCCAAGCAGGGAAAACTTCGCAACCGGGGTCTACCTAGAAATGTCGTTCTCCCAACCAGGGTATCCCAAATCTGCTCTCACTAATCTAGACCCAATTGTAGCATTTTTCTTATATGCTGCTATCGTGGTGGATTGGATCTCCTCTGTTTCAGGGTAAGCTTCCCTGATCAGATACCAGTGTTTTCTAATACTTGGCACTACCCTGTTTGAGGCAGTATGATACTGGCACACAAAGGGGCATCGTGGGGCCTTATCCATCTCCTGTGTTTCCTGGTCCTGTAAATCATCATCCAAAATTTCCTTTGGATAGCCCATTTCCATCAACCTGTTATACATTTCTCGCTTGCATTCCGCTGTTTTGCCCTCCAGCCGAACTATGCGTTCAACTCGGGTATATTGGCTCCGAACCACCGAACGAAAAACATGTTGTGGATGGAAGCTATCATATCGGAGCAATTGGTTACGATCTGTTGATTTTTTTATACAGATCTGTAACCAATCTGCAACGTTCCCTCTTATAAATCACGTTCGTATCCAAAAAAGGCACCTGGATCTGATCGCATTGCATATTCAATTGGGTAGAAGTGTGCACCATATTCAGCCTCTTATGAAAGGTTTGTAGGGCTCCAATGTCGCCCCTCCACACCGCAAAGATGTCATCTATGAAACGCCACCAAGTGGAGCCATGTTTAATATATAACTCATAAGGGTAGACAAATCTACTCTCAAAAGCATGCATAAACGCACCTGCGAACGCGGGGGCGACATTAGAACCCATCGAAGTGCCTCTCAATTGTAGGTAAAAAGTGTCTTTGAACAAAAAGTAATTGTTAGTTAATACAAAGTGCAACAATTTCTGAAAGAGATCCACTTGTGAGTCAGTGTATTCATTACACTCCCGTATTAATTGTAAGAAGTTTTAAATCAGGATGATACCATTTATTGGCTAACTACAAATGAATAAGAATAAACAAGCTTTCGGCCTTGCAGCCTTCGTCAGGTTTACATCCTGTTAGTTTGCAAGCTGGTGGTACAGACAGCTTATATACATGCAACATCAAAAGGAAAAACAGATATTTTTTTCAAGCATAAATACATCATTAAGATGCCTTAATACAAACAGACCATCTAAATGGGGTAAGATAAGGATCCTTGTTTACTTTATTGCTCACAGACCTGGTATTAGGATTGACCCAGAGGTATCGTAAATTCTTAGTTCACAAGTTCAGCTAGGTTGGCTGAGACAGTTCATATATCATCAATCTCATACCAATTAATTAATATTAAGTATTAATTGTAGACAGGCCGAACCCCTTCATCAATGGGAATTGAAGTGTATAGGCTGGATACATCCCATGACACTAACTAAATGGGCTCATCTTTTTGAAATTTCACCCTCGAAATTTTCTCAATGAAGTCCATGGTGTCCCTAATATAGGATTGAGAATCCTGTATCAAAGGACCCAGGATTTTGTCCAATAGTGTAGCTGCCGGCACAAAAATGGAGCCAACCCCTGCCACTATTGGACGTCCTGGCGGAAAGATACTATCCTTATGTACTTTGGGCAATATTTATAAGACCGGTGTAATAGGGTGTTGAACCCACAAATATTCATACAGATCTTTAGTCATGATACCATCATGTACAGCCTTATTTAGTACATTTCTCAATACAGCCTGAAAATTACACAGAGGATCACGTGACAATTTTTTATAGACCTCACTATCTGACAGCTGTCGTAGAATTTCCTCCTCATCTTTCAGTTTGTCCATAAGGACCAATGCACCCCCTTTATCCGCTGGCTTCAATATCACTTACCTGCATTTAGAGAGTTCCTGAAGAGCAGTTCTTTCCCCTACGCTCAAATTGTTGGGTGCATGGTCCCTGGTCTCGTTGGCCATCATTTTGTCTATGTCTTTATTTACCCTTTGCACAGAGGTTTCCACTGCTGCATATGTAGAAGGAGGGACACATCTACTTTTACGATACAATTTAAATCTGTCACTGCAAAGTATATGTAAGTCCGCATTCTTCAGTGCAGCTGGTCTCATTCTATAATGAACTTTTAATCTTAGCTGTCTGTAAAATCTATAGAGATCTTGTCGCAGCACAAACTTATCCATTCCTGTTTTCGGTATAAAACCCAGACCTTTATTTAATAATCCTACCTCCTCCGTTGTCAGTTCCTTAGATGAGACATTCATTATTGCCGTGCCTGGCTCCTCGTTCCCATACGCTCTTGTTGGCTGCCCTGCTCCCCGGTGTTGCTTCCGGGATCTGTAGTGTTTATGCCCGCATGGCGGTACGTCCTCTGCGCCTGCGCGGCCCATGTGCTGCTGGTCCTAAAAAACGGATGTCACCAGGGGAGGAGGAAGCCGACGTCACAGCTGATGACGTAGTTGAGGGGCGTTCCGGAAAGCGTTGGGTCCACGCCTCTCTACTCGGTTCCAATTTTAAACTTGATTCCTTTGGTAATCATCGTTATCCCTTTCAAATTTGTTGCGCTTGCGCTCCTGGATCGTAGTGCGCAGCATAGAGACAGATTTCTCCACTCTTTTTTTCACAGTATTGAACTCCGAATCACTCAGGTTATTTTTCAAATCAGCTTCCACTGCAGCAATCTGAGATGTTTAGATGCGGTAGCTGTTTCTGTATATGCACTATAGTAAGCGTGGTAAGTTTAAAAGAACACTTGTTCAATATTTGTGCAAACAATCCCTTGTACTCCTCCGAGTCGGCAAGCAGGGCGGGTGTGAGTCTCACTCTCAGGCCCCTTGGAATATGCTGTACATGGTGATACTCAGCCAAAGTCACACTGTGCACTTCTAAAGCGAGACGTTTCTTCAACAGTCTCTCCCACAGACGTGAGTTCACCGTTGGTGTGCTCTGTGTTAGAAACTCACATGAGCCTGATTCTCCAGCTGATATTTCACTTGCCTTTTCCTGAGAGTATGAAAAGGTTCCTGTCACAGGAGAACCAATTCCAGGATCCACATAGGATGATGCAGGTGAACGCCAAGTCCACAGGGGCACGGCAGCAGCAGTGCACACATTAGTAGATGCACGCAACAGGTGGGGTCCTCACTTCCACCAGCACAAGCACACTGTACGTAAAGGAAATGAAAATCTCCCTGTATCAAAGCATTGCAAAGAAAGGGGACACTTGGATACTGATTTGCGCTGTATGATTATTGATCACATTCCAAAACTGAGGAGGGGCGGGGATAGGGTGTTTAAATTGAAACAGAAAAAAAGTTTTTTGGATAGACAGATTACAGACATTAAGCCCAAAAGGTTTAAATAAAGATTTTGATGTACACCTCTTTCTGTAACCATTTTTTCTAGGGTGAAAGTATGAAAGGGGACTGCTACAGGATGGACGTTTTACATCATGTGACAAGGACTTTTCAGATAAGAGTGCTATGCACTTCTATGATCATTTATTTTGAATGCAATTGTTTTGTTTAGCCTTTACTCACTACCTGTGGGAGGGGCCTATGATGTCATTTCCAGGGGAAAAGATATATATTCTTGTTTCAGTGTATTGTATAACACAGCTTGATAAAGACCTGGGAAGGTCAAAACTGTTGTATAAAATTCAGTTTTGCTCTACAATAAAGATAGCTTGAGTGCTGCAACCCTTGGTGCTTTTTGTTTATACTGGTGGAAGTGAGAACCCCACCTGTTGCGTGCACCTACTAACTAATCCGATCCGGGAGATACCCGGATAGTTGCTATCCGGATATCTCCCAGTAAACCTGTGCAGGGTGGGTGTGGGGGTCAAGCTTACCTGTCTGACGTCTTCTTAGTCCGTCCCTCAGCGCCTCCCACGATGCGGTCCACGCGACGATCACGTGAGTACAAACACTTCCTCCTTCCGGGTTGAAAGAGGAAGTGTTTGTACTCACATGATGCGTGTGGACCGCATTGTGGGAGGCGCCGAGGGACGGACTAAGAAGACGTCAGACAGGTAAGCTTGACCCTCCCGCCCACCCCACGCAGGTTTACTGGGAGATATCCGGATAGAAACTATCCGGGTATCTCCCGGATCCGGATTTGAGCATCCCTGCTACTAACGTGTGCAGTGGTGCTGCCGTGCCCCTGTGGACTATATATACTGTGTGTGTGTGTGTGTGTGTGTGTGTGTGTGTGTGTGTATATATATATATATATATATATATATATATATATATATATATATATATATATATATATATATATATATATATATATATATTATACAGTGGGTTGCAAAAGTACTCGGCCCCCTTGAAGTTTTTCACATTTTGTCACATCTAGAGACTGAAATCCTTGCCCATTCTTCTTTGCAAAACAGCTCCAGCTCAGTCAGATTAGATGGACAGCGTTTGTGAACAGCAGTTTTCAGATCTTGCCACAGATTCTCGATTGGATTTAGATCTGGACTTTGACTGGGCCATTCTAACACAGATATGTTTTGTTTTAAACCATTCCATTGTTGCCCTGGCTTTATGTTTAGGGTCATTGTCCTGCTGGAAGGTGAATCTCCGCCCCAGTCTCAAGTCTTTTGCAGTCTCCAAGGAGGTTTTCTATTCTCCAAGGAGGATTGCTATCTTAAAGGAAAAGATGAATTCCCAAGTTTATCAAGACATTTTGCAGGAGAAATTAAGGCCATCTGCCCACCAGCTAAAGCTCAGCAGAAGATAAGTGTTGAAACAGGACAACGACCCAAAGCATAGAAGTAAATTAAAAGGGAACCTTAACTGAAAGGGATATGGATGGTTCCTTCTAAACAATACCAGTTGTCGGCAGTCCTGCTGATCTCCTTGGCTGCAGTAGTGGCTGAATCACACACCTGAAACAAGCATGCAGCTAATCCAGTCCGACTTCAGTCAGAGCACCTGATCTGCATGCTTGTTGAGGGGCTGTGGCTAAAAGTATTAGAAACACAGGATCAGCAGGAGAGTCAGGCAACTGATAATATATATTTTATTTTAAATCCATATCCTTCTCAGTTTATGTTCCCTTTAACCACAGAATGGCTTAAACATAAAAAAATACACCTTCTGGAGTGGCCCAGTCGGAGTCCTGACTTCAACCCGATTTAGATGCTTTGGCATGACCTCAAGAAAGCGATTTAGACCAGACATCCCAAGAATATTGCGGCACTGAAACAATTCTGTAAAGAGTAATGGTGAAGAACTACTCCTGACCGTTGTGCACATCTGATCTGCAACTACAGGAAACAATTGGTTGAAGTTTTTGCTGCCAAAGCAGGTTCAACCAGTTGTTAAATCCAAGGGTTCACATACTTTTTGCACCTGCACTGTGAATGTTTACATGGTGTGTTAAATAAAAACATGGAAACATTTAATTATTTGTGTGGTATTAGTTTAAGTAGACTGTGATTGTCTATTGTTGTGACTTAGATGAAGATCGGATCACATTTTATGACCGACTTGTGCAGAAATCCATATACAGTAATTCCAAAGGGTTCACATACTTATTACTTCTACTGTGTATATTATATATTTATATACAGTAAATATATATCCTATACAATAATCTCCCTGTGTTGCTGCGTCCTCCTCCTGCTGTCCCTGTGTCCGTGCTTTTGCGTACCGCCCATGTGTGGCACACGGACGGACTTTAGAGAAGGAGGAGAACAGGGCCAAGGGGCGGGCGTGTGCACGCAGGCAGGTGCGCGCACATGAAAGTGCGGTGACATGCGGTGATGGGTAGGAGGGAAGGGGGGTTGTGAGGGTGGCCTAGAGCCTGTCATTGTAACGGGCTTAGGACCACTAGTATAGATATACACATGTACTGTATGTATATATGTATGTGTATGTATATATATATATATATATATATATTTATTTTTTTACAACTACCAATTCACTTTGCATAAGAGTTTATTAAAGAGAACCCGAGGTGGGGATCTTAGAGTTAAATCTATACACAGAGGCTGGGTCTGACTATAGTGCCCAGCCTCTGTTGCTAGTTGAATCTTCCCTAAATCCCCCCTGTGCTCTGCACTAGCCCATAAATTACAGCCGCGCTGGCGACACTGAGCGTGTCGCAGTGGGCTCTGTTTACCATTCTAGTGTCACTCACGCTGCTCCCCCGCCTCCTGCAGAGTGCCGATCCCCGCCCACGTCCCTTCCCTCGCTGCTGATTAGAGGGAAGGGACGCGGGCGGGGACTGGCGCTCTGCAGGAGGCGGGGGGAGCGGCGTGAGTGGCACTAGAAAGGTAAACAGAGCCCGACAGCGGGGCTGTAATTTATGGGCTAGTGCAGAGCGCAGGCGGGATTTAGGGAAGATTCAACTAGCAACAGAGGCTGGGCACTATAGCCAGACCCAGCCTCTGTGTATAGATTTAATTCTAAGATCCCCACCTCGGGTTCTCTTTAAGCAGGAGAACAGAGGCGCCAAAAGGATAAAAGGAAGCTAAATGAGCTTTAAAACCAAATTCTTGGTAAATAGAGAAGGTAGTGGTGGACTTATCAGGCACCTCTGCTCTTCTACTGACCACATATGCTATTGCTCCATTGTTATTGCCTGATGATGGGGGATCAAACCTGCGAAACGCGTTGCATATTTGGAGTTCATAAATAAAATATATTGACTGTCTTTACTACAGTCGTTGGGTGTCTACTTGGAGGAGGTAAGTCCACCACTACCTCCTCTATTTACCAAGAATTTGGTTTTTAAGCTCATTTAGCTTCCTTTTATCCTTTTGGCGCCTCTGTTCTCCTGCATAATATTGAGTCCACCCTGGGGGAAGGGTTGAACCCCCTTTTTCTTATCTACAGAGAGCGACTTCTTATTCCTGAGTGGGGTCAGGAAAATCTCCCCACCTGCCTTTACAGTGGTTGCCTAATGGTAACCCTGGTTTGTGAGTATTAATATTTACTCTATCTAGTAACCATTTACCAGTACATATTACACTATCGGGGCTCTTGGTGTTCCTTGTTTTTAAGTGTCTATTAAATTCAAAACTTCAAATTCTGACTGCCCTGGTATGAGTTTATATCATTGTGTCTTCTAGATAATGTAAGTTCTTCATCAGATCCTCCATTATGACACCTTCCAGAACATTGGGTGAGCAACTTTTCTTGATTCTCTTGTTCTAAAGCTTCCCTTCTGAAGTCCAGGACATTTTCCGACTTCTCTCCTTATACTTGCCATTATCCTGTTTTTCTCGACTTGTTTTTATGAGGTTCAGAAAATAATCCTTCTAACCCAGTGTTTCTCAACATTTTATTGGTATGTACCCCTTTTAAAACCCTGTACTCACCAAGTACCCCCTAGCATAGTAAACATCATCACAAGTACCCCTTTACAAATATATATTTAATCGTAGTACATGATAATTGGTTCTAAACAATTTACAAGCATTTACTATTGCTTTTAATTTGCTAAAATACGAATTTGGTGTTGTTTAAATAAGATTGATAATTTTCTAAAACTCTAAATTTGCTATTCTTGGTTAAGTATATCAAGCACTAGTACCCCCTGGAACCATCAGGAGTACCCCCTGGGGTACACGTACCACATGTTGAGAACCTAGGTTCTAACCCATGTATGCTAAAATTCTCTCTTTAATTCAGACTTCTTGCCTGATGTTTCAGGTGGTAGATTCGAGACCACTGGTGATCTTATCATTGCTTCCCTAGAAGATCTTAAAAGTCAAGATTTTAAACGGTTTAAGGATAAGTTGTCAGATTTCTCCTATGAAGACCACCCTCCTGTTTCACGTGGAAGTCTGGAGAATGCAGACTGGGTTACAACCAAGAACCTTCTCATTGATGTTTATGGAGCCAAGGCAGCTGTGGATGTGACTGTACAGGTCCTCAAGTCAATAGCACTCATGGGACCTGCAGATAAACTTCTGTCTAAGCTTGGAGAACATGGTGAGTAAAAGTCTCAAACCTAATCTTTACGTTTTCTCCACTTATCCCTGGCAACTATCTTATTCCATCCCCCCCCCTTTTTTTGCAAAGAAAAACACATGCAACAATCATTCAGTGCATTTAAGGGAACGTATATGAATTGTTAAAGTGGTCTGAAACTCGGCATTGCTTCTTTGCTCTAAAAGATTCTTTACCTTAAACCTACTAGCACAAAAAAATGTAGCAGAAAAGCATTCATACAGTTAAATACAGCACTTTGTTCTGCAGTGGAAAGCCCCTTTAGCTTATGATCTGCATCTGAAGAGGCGATAACATTATCTTTTGTTTACATTCCTCAGTTGTTATATTATTAGCTGAGCTGAAAACAAGCTCTCTGTATTTCAAGCATGCACACCGTAGAGAAGAGCTCACTAGACGATGTTAATATATAATAGAACCAACTATGAATAAAGTGCAATGGCAGCTTTCACAGCAGATAAACTGTACTTTGGGAACTTGTAATTTGTAAATGGACAATATTACTTGTGCAAAAGCAAATATGGTAACTGAATGGGTAATAGAAAGTAGGAAAACACATTTTTATTAAATGTTATGTCAGTGTTCCAGACCACTTTAAGGCTTATTTCATTAGATTTAATTCATTGAAAGATATTGTATTTTATCAATTAGGAAAATATAAAATTATTTTAATTAAAAAAACACAAATTAAAATTTGATATTTGTCTGTCTACCTGATTTACTGAAATACTCCTGAGTTCAGGAAATAACTTTTCCTTTTCCTAATTTAAACATTTGCTATTGTGTAATGATGGCAAAACAGCTCCATGGAGAAAAACAAAACCTACTGTAGGTATAAGTCAGCCAGACACTTGCATTATTTTGCACTTTTAACCACTTAAAGGAATACTTAAGTCAGCTAAAAAAAAATGACTTTTAATCACCCGGGGCTCCCCTCAGCCCCCTGCAGCTGAACGGTGCCCTCGCCGTGTCCCTCCGATGCGCCTGGACTCGCCGGCGGCCACTTCCGGTTTGGCCATCACCTGCCGACAGGCTGGGAACGCGGCTGATTACCCGCGTTCCCGGCCGCAATAGCATTATAGAGGGCGCTATTGCGGCCCGGGAACGCGGATAATCAGCCGCGTTCCCAGCCTGTCGGCCGGGGACGGGCAAACCGGAAGTGGCCGCCGGCGAGTCCAGGCGCATCGGAGGGACACGGCGAGGGCACCGTTCAGCTGCAGGGGGCTGAGGGGAGCCCCGGGTGAGTAAAAGTCATTTTTTTTTAGCTGACTTAAGTATTCCTTTAATGACAATCAGAGAAATTGGTGAAATGGTGTATTTTTTTATTTTTTCCTTGTTTTTCCCTTTAAAATGTATAGAAAATAAAGTAATTACCAGTGCTGCTCGGATACCCCTTTTCAAAATCCGAACTGAATTCAGATCCAGATACCTACAAAATCTGGATCCGATCGTATATCCAGATCTGATCTTTTTGGCATCCGAATAGAATCGGATATCCGAACCCAGTATCCGAGATATCCGCCCGGATTCGGATATCCGGATAGAAAACCGGAAGTGGGTTTTAAATTGCTTTTAAAACTTTTTTTAGGGTAAATGAGGCATGTGGCATCATGTTTCTTTAAAGGGAAACACTAATTGATGATGTGGGGACTTAAAATCCCCCCCCCCCCCCCCAAAAAAAAATGGCTGTCAATTAACATCAGGACTAGGCTCCAGACAGCAGTCGTGCAGCCCACATTGGGCTTAATTCACAAAAGAGTGCTGTTAGCACGGCCGTTTTTTGTGCAAATTTTCGCGTTTGCGTGCGATTGCGAATTTTGACGCAAAATTAAACGGTTTTGCGTGCAAACGCAAACTTTCGCGCAAAATCATTATCGTTTTCGCATGGAAATTTGCGTTTATGCGCGAAACCGATAACGATTTCGCACGGAAATTCGCATTTGTGCGCGAAACCGTTTAATTGCGTGCGAAAATTCACTTTCGTGCGCAAACGTGAAAATTCGCGCAAAAACGGCCATGCTAACAGTTAGCACTCTTCTGTGAATCAAGCCCATTGTGTCCAAAGTCCAACCGGGACATGACAGTTTTCAGCCCACACACCTCCAAAAAATTACGCAGCAATTGTGTTTTGGGTTAAATATAGGTGGTATCAGCACAGCAGCAGTGGCCTGTAGCACCCTGGCGGTGGTAGCAGCACAGGTAGCAGGAGCAGGGCAATGCAGCAGCAGCAGGTGTAACGTCTGCCAGGAGCATGCAGGACGTGGCACTTGGCAGGTGGCACATGGCAGGTGGCACTTGGCAGGTGGCACTTGGTACGTGCCACCTGCCACGTGCCAGGTGCCACCTGCCATGTGCCACCTGCCATGTGCCACCTGCCAAGTGCCACGTGCAAAGTGCCACCTGCCAAGTGCCACCTGCCAAGTGCCGAGTGACAGTCAGACAGCAGAGGAGAAGACACTAGTGCACACTAAATGTCACATTGGCACTGCTCAGCAGCACAGCAGTTCTGTAGTAAGTTAGCACAGTAGTACTACTACTCTAACAACTAACTAGCACTGACTGCAGTACTACTAACTACACAATAACACAGTAATCCTATTCCCTAACTATACTGTAGCTAAGGCTAATAGCAGGCCAGCAGCTGGCCTGGTCTGTGCATAGCACAGGCACAGACACAGGACAGGATATAGCAGCTGCTGCAGGCCTGCAGCACAAACTCTGACTAGCACTGAATAAAATCAAGCTAGCTACCTAATAAACAATAGAGCAATAGTGTAGTGAAGGTGTTAATCACTGAACAGCTTTAGGTTTATCACTGTATACAGCACTTGCTAGGCCAGCAGCACTGGAGCATGTCTCTCAGTGAGCAGTGACAAGCAAGGACGAGATTTCTCTTCATGGCACCCCTCCTTATTATACAGGAGGGCCTGGCCAGGGTTCCTTTCTGTGATTGGGTGCTAGGCCTTAGGCTGGGAGCCCTCTGAATGGCTCAATGAGGTCAAGAGGGGCTGGCCAGGGTTCCCTTCTGTGATTGGTTGCTAGGGCTTCTGCTGGGAGCCCTCTGATTGGCTCAATGACGTCATGGATGTCATCTCCATAGTTACAGTACCCGGATTCGGATATCCGACCTTAGTATCCGCTGGATTCCGGATTTTCAGATTGATGTCCGAGTTAACTCGGATAATGCTATTCAGATTTGGCCCAGGAATCCGGATCCGAGTCGGATAGGGAAAAAAGTTCGGATTATCCGGGTAATCCGGATATCCGGAGTCCGGATGAGCACTGCTGGTAATTACTGAAAACGAATATCAACCCCAAAAAGCCTAATTGGTGGTGAAAAGAAATAGATCATTTCATTGTGATTAGTAGTGATTAACCTCCTGAGCGGTATGGACGAGCTCAGCTCGTCCATCACCGCCGGAGGCTGCCGCTCAGGCCCTGCTGGGCCGATTTTCTTCAAATAAAGTGCAGCACACGCAGCCGGCACTTTGCCAGCCGCGTGTGCTGCCTGATCGCCGCCGCTCTGCGGCGATTCGCCGCGAGCAGCGGCGAAAGAGGGTCCCCCCAGCCGCCTGAGCCCTGCGCAGCCGGAACAAAAAGTTCCGGCCAGCGCTAAGGGCTGGATCGGAGGCGGCTGACGTCAGGACGTCGGCTGACGTCCATGACGTCACTCCGCTCGTCGCTATGGCGACGATCTAAGCAAAACAAGGAAGGCCGCTCATTGCGGCCTTCCTTGTTTATTCTGGGCGCCGGAGGCGATCGGAAGAACGCCTCCGGAGCGCCCTGTAGTGGGCTTTCATGCAGCCAACTTTCAGTTGGCTGCATGAAATAGTTTTTTTTTAATTTAAAAAAAAACCCTCCCGCAGCCTCCCTGGCGATCTCAATAGAACGCCGGGGAGGTTAAGCTATTGGCAAATGAAAGGGATGAGAACTGAAAGATGAAAATCGCTCTTGTCCATTAGGGTAAAAACCGCTTTGGGATGAAGTGGTTAAAGAGAGGCTCTTCTCCACTCTCTACACTCCTCTCCTCTTTCTACAAAAAAAACCCCAAAAACAAAACAAAAAAAATTAAATAATATTGCTTACAGTATTTCATGACTGAACTCAGCAAAATAAATAAATAGCAAGTTGAAAGAAACTATGATCCAGCTCAGGTAAAGTTTCTTATGCGCTTTTAGCAGAATATTTTTTTTTTTAAATCAGTTTACACATGAATGTTTTTTAATGGTGTGGTCTAGTGATGGTGGCATTAGGATGTGTGGTGTGAGAGCTCCCAGTGCATGATCCAGCCTTCTCTTGCTCCTAGCAGTGTCTAGCAGCAAGCAACCTGGCTGGCTGACAATTGTGAGCATGACTTGTACCAAGTCTAAGTCTAAACTGTGCACATCCACCCAGGCTGGAAGCATCCATAGCTTCTTGGGGGAATGGCCGACTCTGAGGGCTCTTCCCTGCCAAGGAACTTGCCACTGCAAGAGTCGGCTCATAAAAGGCAGACCGTCTCCAGGACAAAGGTTGAAGGGGATTAAGAGAAGGACATGTGTCTGATCTCTCCTCACTAAAGAGAATATGGAGGAATTTAAAGCCTGGCTTGAGCACTTCTTCCATCAAGACTGGCGAGACATAGAGGATCCAGTCTCATACCACAACGGGACAGATTTATTTATTGTATTTATAAAGCACCAACATTATACGCAGCGCTGGACATTAGTTAAGGTTACAGACAATATTTAGGGGGGACATACAGCAATAAGACAATAGAGGAATAATGTAAACCAGATCACGCAGCACAGTATGAGTACAAGGTAATACTTAGTCAGTCACTGGATGGGAGCATGGAGATTAGGCAAGTCGAGTTCACTCAAGAGTTCACTCAGATCCATAGGATGGGTGTATGTTAACTATTTCAATAATCAATAGAGTTGGCAGTGGGGTATTAAAGAAATAGGATATACAATGCACAAAACTATCACAACAAATATATAAAAAAAAACTACTAGTGAATAGCACAACTGTATCAAAATTTATTTAAAGAATCATATAAATGTTACAGTTAAAAATCACATGGGATGACCAACCCGTCAAAACTCATCCACCAAAGCACACGCACAACAGTCCGCAAACACCCGCTGGCATCTAGAACTAGCAACAAATATGAGTCAATGATGATAACGGCAAGTAGGGATGATCAGAAAGAGCAAATTCTGTTCCGCCGGAATTCACAGATTCCGCCAGCGCTTAAAATAATCGCAAATGGACCCTTTTTATGCTATATGGTAGCCCATAGACCCTATTGACTGTTCCCTTAGTCCTTTTTCTCCTTCTCCCCTCCTCCTTCCTCCCTCTCCCTGAGGGTGGAGGGTCTCGTCTTCGAGGGAATTGTAGGATTTCAAAAGCCAGCTTACATACCTTGGCTGGGAATTGAACCCAGGTCTAGTGCTTGGTAGGTAGCTCTCTTCACCACTATACCACCACCAACACTACATGCTGAAGCCAGCCTAGCATGTACCATTATGATATATCCAAGAGAAAAATTAGCTTGCTTAGGGAATTTTAGGATTTCAAAAGCCAACTCACATACATTGGCCAGGCCCAGGAATTGAACCCAGGCCTACTGCTCTGTAGACTGCTATCCTAACCATTATACCACCAACACAACACACTACAATGCTACATGCTGAAGCCAGCCTAGCATGTACCATTGTGATATATCCAAGAGAAAAATGAGCTTGCATAGGGAATTGTAGGATTTCAAAAGCCAGCTTACATACATTGGCCGGGAATCAAACCCATCTAGTGCTTGGTAGGCTGCTACCCTAACCATTATACCACCAACACTACATGCTGAAACTTCTTGGAGCAGACTTACTTCCTCGCTCCAAAAGACACACATACATCCCCATAAAATCATTCAACAGCAACTGCATGCACAGTCTTTGTGGTACACAGTCTCTGTGGCACAATTGGTTAGCACGTTTGGCTGTTAACTGCAAGGTTGGTGGTTCAAGCCAACCCAGGCATGGCCTTGCCTTTTGTGTTCAACAGTTGTCCGAAGAGAACCCCAGATAGCCATGTAGATTCATCTATCTCTCTCTCTCTCTCTCTCTTTCTAGTAGGGATTGTCACCGCTTTCCGCGGAATTGTATTTTCCACAATTTTAGGCGGAAATTGGTCATTCCATTCCGTTTGGTCGGAACGGAATTGCTTTTTCAATCTGTCAGAATTCCGAAATTGCCTGTGAAATTCTGCCGGTATCCATTGATGGTTTTAAGCTGAAAATTCAGTTCAATGGCATCAAGTCCTAGAGAGAGAGAGAGAGCTCATTTTTCTCTTGGGTATATCACAATGGTACATGCTAGGCTGGCTTCAGCATGTAGCATTGCAGTGTGTTGTGTTGGTGGTATAATGGTTAGGATAGCAGCCTACCGAGCACCAGACCTGGGTTCGATTCCCGGTCAATGTATGTAAGCTGGCTTTTGAAATCCTACAATTCCCTAAGCAAGCTCATTTTTCTCTTGGATATATCACAATGGTACATGCTAGGCTGGCTTAAGCATGTAGCATTGTAGTGTGTTGGTGGTTTAATGGTTAGGATACTACTACAGAGCAGTAGGCCTGGGTTCAATTCCTGGGCCTGGCCAATGTATGTGAGTTGGCTTTTGAAATCCTACAACTTCACCGTAGTTGTACTTGAGCTTTTATGTATTCCTGTGGTCACCATCACCCAAAGATGAAAATAGGCCTACCAGCTGTCAATAAACTACATCATAACGTTGTATGTATCGAGTTCATCAATCCAAGAACCAAGCAGCGGTATGCCAGAGGTCCAAAGGAATCAATCCAGTAACCAGGATGTTAGCATAAAAAGGCAAACTCTAAGTGTAACCATTTATTTAAAAAGCAAGTATTTATTAAAAAAAGATAAAAGGGTTAAAAACCCTACATACGTGGCCCAGACCATGGGAACCCCGATAAAAGTTTGTATGTGCGTGTGCTGGTCAACAGCCAATCAAACACAAGGAAAAAAAGGTGCCGCTTGTCTCCTTCCTGACCAGTTTTGTAATCTTGTGCCATCATATAATTTGGATTGTTGACAGCTGGTAAGCTACTTAAACCCCTTAACCAACTTTCCTTTGACATACTGAAGACTAAGCTTATCATCTGGACGTGTATCAAGTGCAGTAACAAGACTTTTAAAACGTTCTGTAAGATTGCTCAGTAATAATGCTGCAGTATGGAAATCCTTTACATCTTCCGCATTTCCTCTCAGTCATTCAACCATTTCTTGGGTTTGTCTTATGTAATCCTGCTTATCTTGATCTTTCACCAGTTTGGTCTAAAGGGGCCCATACACTGGTCGATTTCAGCCATCGATTCTATCAAATCTATTGATCGATTTGTGGTGGATTTTGATCAATTTCAATTAATTATATCTATCTGACAGTATGGAAAATCTAGGTCGATCGGCTGGCAGCAGATCGATGACCCATAGAGTTGCATTGGATCTAATGGTCGAATAATGCATTTAGATCGATTTCCAATAGAAATTTCATTCTGAAATCTATTTGAAATCTGTTCCTAGTGTATGGCACACATCAAATAGATTCCTGTCAGGTTCAACTTGACAGGCATCTGACAGAAATCTATCTGATGGTCGAATCTGCTGCAAAGTGTAGCTTTCTGATTAGACAGAGTTTATTGCTTGAATTTGCTCTCTCATGCACTTTCTGCAAATTCTCCCACATTTCTTCTGAAGATTTACACTGGTTTACATGCATAATCTGATCTTTCTCTGTCAACTCATCTGTGGGCTGCTCTGGTGGTTTGACCGGAAGCAGGAAATTTGGGTGCCTGCTATCGGTAGACGTTTGGGTCGCCACTGTAGGTGTTCATTGAAATAGTGGCATTAAGGCAAAGTTCGGGCCCCTGTGATACCCGATAAATAGTGGGCACTGGGTCCAGCTCCAAATGTTTATTAGGAGCTGTGGGTGCCCAAATTATTGCTCAATCCTGCAATTACTTTTTGTTGCTGGGGGGGGGGAGGGGGGAGCTAAGGTTAGGCATGGGGGAGGTGGTTAGGGTTAGGCATTAGGTAGGGTGTTTGTGCAGGGGAATGGTGGTGATATATCGGGAATGGTGTCTGTGTGGGTGGCTAGGGTTAGGTGACACGTAGGGTGTCTGTGCAGGAGGACAGTTTGGGTTAGGTGTATATCTTTATCTTTGCCAATATATACACCCCCAACGACTAACAGTCCACCTTTTCAGAAACATATTTAGGCTTCTGGGGGATTTTAAGGAGGGGTGTGTAGTTCTGAGAGTTGATTTCAATTGGGTGGTTGATCCTAAGCTGGATACCTCTTCGGGTCATTGCACTTCATCTTTCTTAGCAAGAATTTTTTTAGAACGTAACTTATAGATCTTCATTTAGTGAATGTCTAGTTAGTTCCCAACCCCATGCAGAGGGAATATACATATTACTCTCCTATCCACAATGTCTACTCACGGTTAGACATGTTTTTTCTGGATGAACAACAAAAAGTTCCAACTGTTTTTTGTTGTTCATCATTGCTTTTTGTCAGAGCCCGAAAGCTGAGCTTTGTAGTTCCATGGCAGTTTTTTGTTTTTTCATATTGCGCTGAGCTATTCCTGCATATACTTTTCTGGAGCAGTATATACCAGTTCTTTTGTTTGGCCTTGTTATGCCTCTGCACTCTGGGGAGCAAACAGATAATTGTACTTGTTTCTGTAGGTACAGGTGCCCATATATCAGAAGATTATGGGCAGATTCGACAAAGAGACACATTTTTATCTAATCAAATCTGATTAGAGATAAATTTGTCTCCTGGTCAAAGCTGCCCATATAGTGCAGGTCGATTCCCGTCCGATTTCAGCATGAAATCTTCAGGGAATCGGCTGAACCCGCCGCGTCTGCCTGGCGTCTGCCTCCCTAATGTATAAATGTGGTCCCCCGTGTGCATTTATACATTACCTGTCCCATGTCAGGCTCCGCATGGTGTCCGTAACCTCTGGATGACGTTATGCGCCAGTGTTGTGTACAGAGAGCCGCCCGGAGGTTACGGACATCACACGGAAGCTGACACAGGACAGGTAATGTATAAATGCACACATAGGGGGGGCACATTTATACATTGGGGGCAGCAGCGGGGGGGGGGGGGGGGGTTCGTCGTTTTGTCGCTCGTCCCGAAATAGGCCGCCGCAGCGTCGCACACCCGATCAGCCAACTTCGTCCCCAACATCTTGCTTTAGGCGCGATTGACTAACATGACCAATTTCGGGCCAAAATTGGTCACATCATGGGTCGGGCCTGTACTTGGCAGCACTAATTTTTCAACCAATTCGATAATAATTGAATTGGTTGGTCAACTGACCGCCAAAGTCGCCTGATGTATGGGCACCTTAAGGGGCTGAAAAATGTAGGCCAAAGAAACCTGAAATTTCATGTCAGGACGATTAATATAGTAACCTTCTGAGGATAGCTCCACTCCTTGTTTTGTGCATTGTGGTTAAACAACATGGAAACATTTCTGTGAACAAAAATTCAAAAATACCTAAAAAGATTTAGCCAGATTTATTTTTTCAGATCATAAATGCTACTTAAAGTGTGTCTGTAGGGAAAAAAGTGCCCCAAAGGGGTACTTACCTCAATAGAGATAAGCCTCTGGATAATCCAGAGTCTTCCCCCAGCGTACCTATTATTGGGTTGCTAGCGAGTTGGGCACCGGGAGAGCTAATGGCAGCTCCCCTTGCTGCCGCAAAACTCCCCAGCGGCGTTAAATACAATTCCTCCTCCGAGTTGTTGCAATTTGGAGGGAGTTGTCATTCGGGGTCCTGCAGCCACCGGAGCCCTGAATTACCTTTACGCACCCCACACAACATACAATTGCTGCTATGGGGCACGTGGTTTCGGTGCTACATTCCCCCGTCCTCTTTCATCAGCCTGTTCCAGTTCAGTCCCCTCCACAAAACCATCAACAAAACCTTGTTGACGGCTTGTGCATGTGCAGTAGCATGTACCCAATCAGGCTTGGCTTTTTCCACCAAAGCACAACCAGGACTGTGCTACTGTGCATGCACTAGCCATCTGCACCCATGCATAGCAAAGACCTGATCGTGCTTGGCTTCTTCCCCAAAAGCTGAAGCGGGTCCGTGCTACTGTGCCGGTGCTGTTTGGCCACATGCTCACGGGCTTCAGGGGTTTCATTGCCACAAAGGCATGGTGGATAAGGATGGGGGAAGCTTTTTAAGGTTATGTATTGTAGTTTTAAGTTTGACAATCTCACTGGTTTGCTTTAAAATTACATTCTTATTGCTTTTTTTTCTGTTTTGTTTTAGATGGAGTCTATGGAAGTTCACTGGGGAACAGACTGGAGGGTACGTACATTTTCAAATCAATACAAAAAAAAAACTTTTAACCTCATAAATCTGCTTTACTAAGCCAAAAGCTATTTCAGAGAATGCTCTGCTCTCTGTGCTGGCAGTTTCTATCTTCAGAACTAAAACAGAATCCTGAGACTAACCAGTAAACGTAATTCATTGAACTCATCCTAGTACTGATATGGTTTAAAGTGTCAAGAATGATATTATGCATTTGGAGTATATTGTAGCATTTTAAGGATAATCAAATATACTAAGTTACGGTATATTGTTTGGGATGGCTTCAATGCTCTTACAGAGTCCGACTATTATAGAAAAACATTTTGACAATAGATTGTTTAGCCTTTGACATACAGTGGCTGGTTTTATTTAATATGAGATTAGCTCTGCATCGTGCTGTCCAGCCATCGGATGTAGATTGACTTTATTTTGCAGTTGGAATCTCTGTGATTTGCATCTTTGGGGATAAGTGCTGTCCAAACGCATCGCAGACCTAAAGGCTATTGATACGTCTGATGCTACAGGCGTGAAGAAGGTAGGACGCATGGCACATGATGACTTATGTAAGGAGTAGAACCATGCACTCACGGTTCCGTTGGGTGTCGTGGTCACTAAAGATCCAGGGGACTATGGTACGCAGGCTAGGTTTTCAGCCAAAATGGCATATTTAATAAAAGAAAAAGATACTTACCTAATTAGAGGGAAGCCTTAGGATATAGCCCAAAGGGTTTCCAATCCATCCACAAGTTCACCACTGCTGTGCAGGGTCCTTTTGAATCTACCCAACAAGAGCATATCCTATATGTTGTCATGCCCATACGCGCCGTGTTTAAGCGCGTGTGTACTGCACACGCATGAGTATGGCTCGCATGTGCAGTAAGCCGAAGCCACTGGTGCATACTGCCTAGGTGTAGCCTTGCTCATGCATGGGTAATACAACTGTGCTTGTACATATAAGAGTGTGCAGCCACAAACTAAAAGAGAAACCTAACCAATCCCAGTAGGGTTGAGAAGGACAGGAAAGCCTCTGGAGTCTGGGCCATCTAGAGGTTTCCTTCTACTTAGGTAAGTCAAAACATGAATGTGCTGTACAGAATAAGTATTAAGTAGAATTAAGGTTTGTAAATAAAATATAGTAGAAAATGATTGCTAATATTCCATTTTTATTTTTTGATCACACACAGGTTGCAGAAAAAAGTATTCAATGTCTATGAAGGAAAGATATCAGTGCCACAAAGATGGAAATGCCTGTTTAGGAGAGATGGTCCATCTAGAGAAGAGGTATACTAAACTACTGCTAATAAAGAAGCAGAGGAACATGAAGGAGCGAGAACATGAAATAATGTGCCTTGGTCAACGACATCTACAGATAATGGAGGAACGGGCTTCAAGTGAATACTCACCAATCACCATAGACTATCTATTTGACCCAGATGAGAATGGAATTACGCCCAAAGTTGTTCTTCTACTAGGACCTGCTGGTGTTGGAAAAACCATGACCTCCCAGAAGGTCATGCTGGACTGGGCCTCTGGGAATCTTTACCAAGACAAGTTCAGTGTTGTTTTTTACATAAGTTGTAGAGAACTCAACACCATTAATGGTGACACAAGCCTGGCAGGTCTCATATGTAAAATATGCCATATAGATTGGGAAAGAGACCTGATCAAGTCAATCTTAAGTGATTTTCCAAAATTGCTTTTTATCATTGATGGTTTTGATGAACTGAGGTGGACTTCCCTTGGTGATACAGAGGTTTGTGAAGATCCTTTTCAAAAGGCCAACAAAGAAATCATTTTAAATAGTATGTTTAGAAAACTAAGTCTTTGGGGAGCTTCTGTGATTATTACCACCAGGCCTTACTCACTGGAACAGCTGAATGATCTTTTTAAATGTCCTCGATATGTGGAGATTCTGGGATTCACAGGGCTGGACCGTGAGCAGTTTTTCTACAATTTCTTTCATAGGAAAGATGAAGCAGAGATGGCTCTCAGTGCAGTAAAGGACAATGATACTCTTTTCACCATGTGTGCAGTCCCCATAACTTGCTGGATTGTATGTACAGTATTGAAACAGCAGATGGTGGAAACACAACGTGAGATGGACTGTAAGACAACTACATCTATATACTTGCTCTACCTGAAAAGTTTAATAAAGTTTCATTGCAGGAACTCCAACCAACCAGTAATGAAATGTCTTAAGAAAGTGTGTGCTTTGGCCAATGAAGGAGTTTGGAGTCAGAAAATCTTATTTGAGGAAAGTGACCTTAAAAGACATAAACTCTCCATATCAAAGATCGACTCTATGTTTCTAAATGAGAACATCTTTCAAAGAGACGTTGAAACCCAAACCTGCTATAGTTTCATCCACCTGAGTGTCCAAGAGTTCTTAGCAGCCCTTTTTTATGTGCTTGGAAACAAAGCAAAATTTTCTTCAATAATATCTACCAAAAAGAAAGATGTGAAAAAAATACTAGAAGAAGTAAAAAATAAATCACATCTGGAATTAATGGTCCAATTCCTGTTTGGTCTTTCAAGTGAAAAACATCTAAAAGAAACAGTGAAAACATTGGGGTGCAGTAATTATTCATTTAAGTTCAGTCCTATTTTGAGAGATTGGTTGGAAACAAACCTCACTTTTTTCCAGAAATTAAAGTATTTATACGAGTTACAGGATGAGGACTTGATTGGAAGAGTGATGTCTAATTTTCCAGAAATAACAGTGGTCAACTCAAGACCGGACTTTGACTACAAAGCTCTCTCTTATTGCTTGAAGAACAGCAGAACTTGGCACAAAGTTTTATTTCTGGATTGCCGAATAGGCCCTAAAACACGGGCTGTCCTGGTTTCAGCTCTACCCAAGTGTTCACAGGTTCGGTAAGTATCTATAATGATGAAAAGAAAAAGGGATTCATTAGGAAACACAGCCTGTCTTAGATGTTTTGTTTTTCAGTTTATGTTAAAGTGGACCCAAACTAAACCTTTTTTTAATTAAAAATATTTAGTTGCACCACTCTGACACATACAAAGACAAATTAACACTCCTACAAGCCTAAGAGCATTACAGTGCATGCTTTTCACCCTTCTCTTTTCATAGCTAGGGTTATACAGGTGGCAGCCTTTAGCAATTCCTCCTTTGCTGGACACCTCTTACTCCACCAGTCTGCCGGATTCTGTCCCGGCAATATGAAAGGAAGGGAGGGGTTCCTCCAATAAATGTAAAATATTTTATATTTGTCATCATGCAGCTGAAAAAGGCTGCTATTTATTATTATAATTTAGAAGATAGATTTTATTTCTGAAATCTTGTATTTTTAATTTGGGTCCACTTTAAAAGACAACTGAAGTGAGAGGTATATGGAGGCTGCCATATTTATTTCCTTTTAAGCAATACCAATTGCCTGGCTGTCCTGCTGATCCTCTGCCTCTAATACTTTAAGCCATAGACCCTGAACAAGCATGCAGCAGATCTGGTGTTTCAGACATGTCTGTCAGATCAGACAAAATTAACTGCATACTAGTTTCAGGTGTGGGATTAAGACACTACTGCAGCCAAAGTGATCAGCAGGACTGCCAGGCAATGGTATCATTTAAAAGGAAATAAATATGGCAGCCTCCGTACTATTCTCACCTCAGTTGTCCTTTAAAAGCTTCAGCAATTCATATATTTTTTGTCAAACTGTATCTTCAGTCACAAAAATAGGACAGTATTGCTCCCCTATGTAGTCGGGCAGAACTCCAGAAGCCTATAATTATTACATATTGCTTTAGTTGTTTGCCTTCTCCTACTGCCTTACTCTAGTTGCCTTACAAAAAGTGGGGTCAAACACATACACCGATAGCATCAACTCTGAGCATTATCTTTACTTTTAATGGCTTTATATGCTTTTTGTCTGTGGTGCTTCTGAAAACTAATTTGAGTAGGAATCAAGCTGGGAGAGGAGAGGTGAGAGATGGCTCAGTAAACTCTCATGCAGACCCTTCCCTGAGCCCTGCTGAGTCCATGCAGTGGTGAGTGTGAGATAGTTTGGGGCAATGAAAAATTATGAAGATGATGATGATGATGATTATTATTATACATTATGTGACCATTGGGCATAATTTTAAGAGGTTGTGGAGGATTTCAGTGAAAGTGGTGGTATGCTACATTCGTTTTGAAAGACCTACATTGTGTTTGTAGTAACAACATTATTAGCTAAACTGCAGTATATTAAAACAACCACAAGATGTCACTGTATGTAAAATGTGGTGATGATCTTTATGGGATAGTTATTTCCTGTATTCTCTGTGTTCCTCTCTGTGCTAAGTAAGCTGCATTTCCTGATGGTGGTGTATGATATATCTCTGCACATTTTCTTCAGTTAGGAGTTCTAACTTGTTATCCATGTGTACAGACCACTCTGCTCCATCAAGTTGGCAGTGAAAGATGGAACAAAGAAGAAGTATGTGATGATAGTGTGGCTTTAGAGGATGTGTGCTCGAATAGTAAGTAAGGTTGGAGGCAGGGGTATCACTCACCTAACAAATTCCTGCAAATATGTAGAGGCATGGGGTAGAGATGGCTCGAACCTCCGATTTTAGGTTTGTGAACCTTGAACACAAACTTCTACAAAAGTTTGCGTTCGCGTGAACTTCGCGAACCGCAATAGACTTCAATGGGCAGGCGAACTTTGAAAACTACAAACACTGTTTCTGGCCACAAAAGTGATGGAAAAGACGTTTCAAGGGGTCTAACACCTGGAGGGGAGCATGATGGAGTGGGATACATGCCAAAGAGAGTGCAGGTGATGGCGTTTTTCAAGCCCATATGGTTGGGTTGAGGTGCCTCAATGACAGAACAACAGTGACTGTCCAGCTGATCGAATTTGGTCTGTCCACAATGAAGCAACAACCTTTTTATCTTGGGTCAGATGTGTCCCCCAACACACTCATACAGGTCATTGCTTCATTGTGATACGCAAGCCCCTTCACCGCAGCAAGGTAATGATCATGAAGGGCTATTGACACATGTACAGGCCATTTGTTTTGTTGTGTCAGCCACAGTGCAGCCAGAAAAATTAGGCAGGCATGTACACGCACCAGAAAAATTATTATTGTTCTTGTTAGCGGCCGCTGCTAGCAGCGGCCTTAAAAATTCAGGAATCCACGTGGAGTCCTGGACCATGTTGGAGGTGGTGGAGAATGCAGTCAAGCTGCCTGCAGGCAGAAATGCTGTGTGGGGACCGACTTAGTATTTGGGCAGGCAGTCACACAGCATGCAGGCAGAGATGCTGTGTATGGGGTCTGACTTAGTCTTGGGGCGGGCTGTAGCCCTCCGGGATCCATGCCTCATTCATTTTGATAAAGGTGAGGTACTGAACACTTTTTTGACCTAGGCAACTTCTCTTCTCACTGACAATGCTTCCAGCTGCGCTGAAGGTCCTTTCTGACAGGACGCTTGAGGCAGGACAAGTCAGAAGTTGGATGGCAAATTGTGACAGCTCTGGTCACAGGTCAAGCCTGCGCACCCAGTAGTCCAGGGGTTCATCGCTGCTCAGAGTGTCTATATCCGCACTTAAGGTCAGGTAGTCGGCTACCTGCCGGTCAAGGAGTTGGTGGAGGGTGGATCCGGAAGGGCTAAGGCGAGGCGTTGGACTAAAGACTGTCCACATGTCCGACATCACCATGAGATCGCTAGAGCGTCCTGTCCTTGCCTGCATGGACATGGGAGAAGGAGGAAGATTACTGGCAGTGGCACCTTTATTCCGTTGTGCTGTGACATCACCCTTAAACGCACTGTAATGCATACTTGCCAACTTGTTGTGCAAGTGCTGCATCCTTTCTGCCGTCTGTTGATTTGGTAACATCTCCGCCACTTTGTGCTTAACCCTCAGAGACCCAAATATAGAAAAAACTTAAAACATTTTTTTCAACCTTTCACTTGTTGTTATAGGAGGCTTGTGATGCCCAAATCAGTGTTTTTTTTTTTGTTTTTTATTTTGACATTTTAGTAACTTTTGGGGAGGATGTTGTAAAATTGCAACGTAGGGTACAGAATTTCAATAGTATCACTCACACTCTGAACACATGTAAGGAACAATTAAAAGTGTATTTGTACTTCACAGATTCTAAAGACCCACATAAGTTTATGTATACAGTAATAATCAAAAATGGTCATGAGATGCTGAATCCAATGAGGCTAATCTTGAGGATTCTGTGAGTTTTGGTTCCACAAACTATAGCCTAAAAGAGGGACTGAAGTGAAAATATCATAATGAACAAAATTGCTTATTTTTTACAATATTAATTTATAGATTATTTAGTCAATGCTTGCCCATCGTAAAATCTTTCCTCTCACTGATTTACTTTCTGAATTTGATCACTGGTGATGACATCTTTAGTCCTGCAAGGTGATCTGTACGGAGTCATCCTTGAATGAGAGTTCTATGCAGAGAGAGAGATATTGCTTGCTTGGCATTTGGAAAAAGCTGTTATTTCCCACAATGCAACGAGGTTCACAGACTGCAAACTGTCAGGACCATGGTCATGATATCATGCTTAGGGAGGGGTTTCACCACAATATCAGGCATACAGATGTCCCTGATGATTTATTTGAGAAGAGGTAAAGATTTCTTGTGGAAAAGGGGCATCAGCTACTGATTGGGATGAAGTCTGAACCTTGGTTCAAGTTCCTCTTTGTGTTTTTTTTTTGTTTTTTTTATGTTTTGTTTTGTTTTCTCAGGAGTTCCTTCTGATCATCTCTGCCAGACCTGATAGTGGAGAAAAACCTGTATCTGGGCTGTAGCCTCAGCTGACATCAAAGGGTGGCTTATGTATATAGCTAGGAGTGCTCTAATCTGAGATCTTTCCCTTTGGGTCTCATGCTCGGGTCACATTGAGCTGCACTTTCACATGTCCTCCCATTGTTTTTGTTTTTTTGTGTATCTCTACAGCTTAAATCCCCAGTGAAACCATCCGCTTCCTGCTAAATTAACTTGTTCACTACTCAACCTGTTCCGCTGTTTCCAGTGTTCAGTTGTCCAAAGTGTTTTTCATTATTGTGAAGAGGTTTGATTTAACTTCTTAATCACTAGAACCTTCTTAATCTCTTTTTTTAATTTTTTTTTAAGGTTTAGTAACTGCTTATTTCTGGAAAAAGATGACCACAGAGAACTGGATGGGACCAAATCCAGCCTGTCTGGATTATTTGATTCACAGAGAGGGATACAGGAACTTGGGTAAATTAATTGCAATTAAAGAGATACGGTATCGTTCTGGTTCTACTTTTTTATACATCCAACTAAGATTAGAATTCCCTTGAATCAGTGTACACACCGTTTTAAATATACAAATGATAGTTTTGTCTGATTTTCCTAAATAGTCAATGCAAGGGGCAGTCAGCATCATTTTTGAGTCATTAACCATTAGAGTTTAATTTGAATGTTACAGAACAAACCTCCTAATGATAGTGGTTAATAGAGATGTCGGGAACATCAAATTTTCCATTCGCAAACAGCGAACTTCAGCAAATTTGTACACAATCGTTTAAGCGCACATCCTAATTCATATAAAAGTCCACATAAAAATCACTTAGGAGTCCTCCTATGCAGTTTCTTGGTCTCTTGTGCCACCATCACCATGGACACCCAACAGTAAACAGACTCACCAGATGTATTGGCCACTGCTAGACTGGCCAACCATGCACAAATCCAGGAGCCTTAGTACTTCAGGATCCTGGTGCCACTTTGATGCTGTCCTTTTAGACCACCATCATTCTCCACATTATCCATGCATAGTACCTCAAAGAAATAGCTTGCATAGCGTAACTCTGTATAACACTTAAAACTTTAATTATAAAATTGCACTCACATGCTCCAAAAGGTATTGCACACATAGAGTTTTACGGGCTCTCCCCCGTTGCCTGGTAGGGCACTGCTTGTGTTGGGTCCTTCAGCTCCCCCTCCACTCAGCTTGCAGACACCACCGCCTCCACCGGCCGTTCACTTCCTGGTATGTCCAATCTCCCGCCCGATCAATTTCGTCACTCCCTCGTGACTCATCAGGGGTCCTGAAGTACTGAGGCTCCTGGATTTGTGCATGGTTGGTCAGTCTAGCAGTGGCCAATACATCTGGTGAGTCTGTTTACTGTTGGGTGTCCATGGTGATGGTGGCACAAGAGACCAAGAAACTGCATATGAGGACTCCTAAGTGATTTTTATGTGGACTTTTATATGAATTAGGATGTGCGCTTAAACGATTGTGTACAAGTTTTTTAGGTCCTGCCTGACCTTGTGGTAGCGCACTCCGACTGGACTTTTAATTCCGTGTTAGCTATAGCGCTTTGATACATTTTACACGAACTTCAGCAAATGTTCGCAAACATGCGAATCACCATAGACTTCAATGTGCAAATTTTAAAACCTACAAAGACTGTTTCTGGCCACAAGAGTGATGGAAAAGTGGTTTCAAGGGGTCTAATACCTAGACTGTGGCATGCCAGAGGGGGATCCATTAAAAAGTGCCACCAAAAATTACAGAGTTGATGCAAAGTCGGGTTTTAATCCCTAAAGGGCAGAAATCACATTACATTCCTACAAATAATGCACTGGAGTGATAATGTGCGTGCAACATAATGTAGCAACAATAGCAATAGTACTGTGCACAGCTCTGGGTGTCAATGGGCTGTGGAGTGTCACACACAGAGACATGCAATAGTACTATCAGAATACAGTGAAATAATAATGCACTGAAATGGTTCTGTGCCTGTAACTTAATGTAGCAACAGCAGTAGTGTGCACACAGCTCTCGGTGTCAGTGGGCTGTGGAGTGTAACACACAAACACACAAAACAACAACACAGGAGGCCGATGTACTAGCCCTCAAAAAGGGCTATTTGGGGTGCTTTCATAGCAAGTGAGGAACACAGGCCTAGCTAATGCTTCCCCTACCTATCTGGCACAAGTCTGTCCCTGCTCTCACTAACAGTCAATAGCCAGTAGAGAATGAATCCAATATGGCCACCGCAACTGCTTTTTAATAGGGGAGTGGGGTGTCCAGGAGGTCGTGCTATCTGATTGGCTGCCATGTGTCTGCTGACTGTAAAGTAAGGGGTCAAAATTTGGCTCCATGATGATGTATAGGGGGCGGGTCGAACATGTCATATATTCGCCGCGAACGGAAACTGCAGAAGTTCGCCGGGAACTGTCAACCAGCGAACTGTTCGGGCCATCTCTAATAACGGTATGTTTTTCAAAAATGAAAAAAAAACTTCAAATACACTGTTCCAAATTAACACGCACAACAGAGTTTCAAACCATTTTATAATTTGTAAAGAACGGACAATGGTCATTTGCAGCAATAGGAGGTCATATTTACTGAAATCAAAAGCTATTCAATCAAAAACATCTTAACAGGTCAAAGTTACATATTAAGATAGGGGCATTTCTAGCCTTTTTGGCACTCCATGAAAGAAGTCCTGTCATGTGTTACCCTCCCCCTCCCTCCCGAAAAAAACAAAAAAAAAAAACCACACTAGAGTATATAAACCATGTGCCTTATAGGGTGGATGCATAATACCAACACCATTAACTGCACAGTATAGTGCAGCAGAAGCTGTGCTCTCACCTCTTTGCTGGATGCCAGTGCTGTGCTCCCCCCTGTCCGCTCACCACTCGTCCTAGTGCCCAGCATCTCCTACTGCATGTAGCGTGATTACACGGTACATGAGAAGAGCCAGCACTAAAGGGAGCAGAAAACAGATAGGATGGTCACACAAGCACAGTACTGGACTCCAGAGGGGAGGTTAGAGCACAACTTCTGCTGCGCTATATTCTGCCTTTACACACTGGACTGGGGGAGTGCTGGAGGCGGACAGGAACAGATAGTGGGACAATGGGATAGAGGGAAGCGCAAAGGTGATCAGAAGGAGGCACAGTGGGACAGAGGGAGACACAGTGGGATGTACAGAGCCAGATCATTCACCAGGCAAATTATCAGGTGTTTTGGGCCCGGAGAGAATCTAGGGCCCTGGTTTATGCTAACCCTCAACAAATCTTGTCAAAAAAGCTAGGTGGCCATCAAGTTTGGGCATAAAAATCTTTGCTTGCCTAGGGAACCATTTCATTTGAATCCATCTCTGGATGCATGGGGGGGGGGGGGGGGGGGGGGGGGCACAGGGGGACAAAAGGTGGCACAAAGAAGAAGAAGGCACAAAGGGAGACAGAAGGAGGCAAAGGGGGACAGAGGGGCACACAGGGGGCAGAGGTGGCACAGGGGGGCTGAAGATGGCACAAGGAGGCACAAGGGGACAGAAAGGGGTAAAAAACAACATTGGGGGCATGGTCTCATTTGGGGGAAGTGGATCTGTCTGGTGTGGGGCTTAGCTCAGGGGATGGAGCTTAACCAGGGACGTGGCGCCCTCTAGGACCAATGGCACTCCAGGCAGTGGCCTGTAATGCTATGTCTAAAAATGCTCTGAACATAGAACCCCTTATTTTATAGCACCTTCACGATTCTTGCATCCATTGACCTTGTGAGTCTTTGGAGAGTTTCTGCTTAGATTTCTTGTCAGAATAGTCTCCTAGAGCTACTGTTTAGATGTAAACTACCTCCCACCCTCATAGATCTTTTGCATGAAGATGCTCCAGAACTCAATAGGATTGAGGTCATGGGATGATGCCGATAGCAGCCAACGATGCAGAGGTATTCCTTGCAGATGGTGCTTTGTCATGCATGAAGATGATTTTGTCAAGGAAAGCACAGTTCTAATTTATGTACCATGGAAGAAAGTGGTCAGTCAGAAACTTTACATACTTTTCAGAGGTCATTTTCAGGGGTGCTAAAGGAGCCGACCATCTCTCTCCCCATAATACAGGCCCAAAACATGACTCCACCACCTCCTTGCTTACATTGCAGCCTTTTTTGGACATAATGGCCATTCACAATCCATTCACCACTTCATCCATCTAGATCATACAGGGTTGCATAGCATTCATCAGTAAACTATACTAGTCTGAGCATAATATATGTTTACATACACAGGGCCGGTGCTTCCATACAGTCAAACTGGGCAATTGTCCAGGACCCCAAGATCCTTAGACAAGCCAGGGACCATAGAGGTCACAAATTTGCTATCAGTAGAGTATGAAATGTAAGGTGCCCCACATTTATTTTTGCCCAGGGCCCCATTTTACCTGAAACCATCCCTGTATACACACAGTCTATCTCAGTAAATAATGTAGCATGTCTCTGTGATTTTGCAGGTTACATAATTGTCTTCTGAATGCATCTTGCTGTGATCAGCTCCAAATCATTGTCACAAACCAGTCACTGGTCAAACTGGACCTGTCCCTGAATAATCTGGAGGACGTGGGCATAAAAACTCTGTGTCAGGGGTTGAAGCAGAAAGAGTGTGTCCTGCAGGAGTTGAGGTGAGAATTATATAATAAATTCTATAATTATCTGCAGGTTTTTAATATAAAGTGCATATGTTAGGGTGTCACTCATCAAGGCTGTACCTTTAGGATCTCACAGGTTAAATTATTTTTTATTATGGTTGGTAAAAATAATATTTTATATAGACGCTTAATATTCTGTCACACTTTACAATAACAGTGGTATAATCAAACTATACATATAACTTCATAGTACAAGCAATTGTAATATACAGCGGGATGCAAATGTTTGGGCAACCTTCTTAATTGTCATGATTTTCCTGTATAAATTGTTGGTTGTTATGATAAAAAATGTCAGTTAAATATATCATATCGGAGGCTCACACAGTGATATTTGAGAAGTGAAATGAAGTTTGTTGGATTTACAAAAAGTGTCTGATAATTGTTTAAACAACATTAGGCAGGTGTCATTTTATTGATTCCAAAACCTTTAGAACTAATTATTGGAATTCAAATTGGCGTGGTAAGCTCAGTGACCCCTGACCTACAGACACAGGTGAATCCAATCATGAGAAAGAGTATTTAAGGGGGTCAGTTGTAAGTTTCCCTCCTCTTTTAATTTTCTCTGAAGAGTAGCAACATGGGGGTCTCAAAACAACTTTTAAATGACCTGAAGACAAAGATTGTTCACCATCATGGTTTAGGGTTAGGATATAGAAAGCTGTCTCAGAGGTTTCAGCTGTCTGTTTTCACAGCTAGGAACATATTAAGGAAATGGAAGACCAAAGGCTCAGTTCAAGTTAAGGCTCGAAGTGGCAGACCAAGAAAAATCTCAGATAAACAGAAGCGATGAATAGTGAGAACAGTCAGAGTCAACCCACAGACCAGCACCAAAGACCTACAACATTATCTTGCTGCAGATGGAGTCACTGTGCATCGACCAACCATTCTGCGCACTTTACACAAGGAGATGCTGTATGCAAGAGTGATGCAGAGGAAGAAATTTCTCTGCCCACAGCACAAGCAGAGCTGCGTGAGGTATGCTAAAGCACATTTGGACAAGCCAGCTTCATTTTGGAATAAGGAGTTGTGAACTGATGAAACTAAAATTGAGTTTTTTGGGCATAACAAGGGGCATTATGCATGGAGGAAAAACAACACAGCATTCAAAGAAAAACACCTGATACCTACAGTAAAATATGGATGTAGTTCTATCATGTTGTGGGGCTGTCTGGCCAGTGCAGGGACTGGGAATCTTGTCAAAGTTGAGGGATGCAAGGACTCTGTATCATCAGATTCTGGAGACCAATGTCCAGGAATCAGTGACAAAGCTGAAGCTGTGCAGGGGCTGGATCTTTCAACAAGACAACAACCCTAAACACTGCTCAAAATCCACTAAGGCATTCATGCAGAGGAACAAGTACAACGTTCTGGAATAGCCACCTCCCCAGACCTGAGTATAATTGAAAATCTGTGGTGTGAGTTAAAGAGAGCTGTCCATGCTCAGAAGCCATCAAACCTGAATGAACTAGAGATGTTTTGTAAAGAGGAATGGTCAAAAATACCTTCAACCAGAATCCAGACTCTCATTGGAACCTACAGGAAGCGTTTAGAGGCTGTAATTTCTGCAAAAGGGGATCTACTAAATATTGATTTCATTTCTTTTTGTGGTGCCCAAATTTATGCATCTGCCTAATTTTGTTTAAACAATTATTGCACACTTTCTGTAAATCCAATAAACTTCATTTCACTTCTCAAATATCACTGTGTGTGTCTCCTATATGATATATTTAACTGACATTTTTTATCGTAACAACCAAAGATTTACACAGGAAAACCATGACTATTAACAAGGTTGCCCAAGCTTTCGCATCCCACTGTAGATATATCATTACACAACACGAAAGAGGGCACTAACCACGTGAGCTTTTAATCTAAAAAGATAAAGGAATGAGGGATGAGGAAGATGGAGTCAGAATTTGTAAAGTATAAGTGGTTACCCAGTTGGGCAGAAGAGAGTGTGGGCAGGTTGGGTCAGTGAGAGGGTAACATGGTCAGAATACATAATTGACTGAAGAGGACAATGTTCAATTTAACCAGCTTCTGGCCGTATAATGCCAAACGGTGGTGGGATCGTGGCTCTCTGGGGACTGCTTAACACCCAAAGGCATCATCTCGTTTCTCCCAAGATTAGCAGGGAACGAGTGCTTGCTGTGAACAGCCTACCAGCCGTGATCAGAGCTCACCGTCTGATATAAACAAAAAAAAGATGAAATATATGTGTACAGCACGGGCGCACGGAAGGGGGTGTTCCTGGTGTCTGAAACACCCCCCCCCCTCCGCACCGAGACCGGAAGTGGGGCTTCACATCGCCTCCTCACCTGAATGATCTGAGCAGCGGCAGCCACGGATGTTATAGCGCACCTACCGCCTGCTCATGTGTGTGCGGCGAGGAGGGTCACTGACTGGCGGTATGAGAGCGGGGGGTAAGGCGGCACAGATACATTACCTTTCTCAGCGGCGGATGGTGTCCCAGGTCTCCATGGCTACCTTCCTGGCTCTGACGTGACGTCCCTACGCCATCAAGCTGCAGCGGCTGTGCTCCTCCCCCTGAAGGCCATTGGACGTCAGAGACGGTAGTCCAACCATGGAGAGAGGAGTACTGCTGCTGACTGAGCTTGGAGTCTGGATAAGGCAAGTGCAGCCGGGGCTCACTGAGAGGCAGGGCGGGGGGATGTTTAAAAGCTAGCCAGCCATTCCATGATCCGTTTTGTTTTCTCGCCCTACTGGCACAAATCTTTAAATTGCCTTTTGGTGAGTTCACTACAGATTCTTCATTCCTTTGCACCCTTTCAGTGCTGGAGTTGTCCAGGGCAGCATCATGCAGGGGTGTGAATGTCACACTCACTATATGTGAGAGGGAGAGAGGGGGGGTTGTGTTGCCCAGCCCCAAGTTCTACACCACACGATTTGTCATGTGATCGATATGCGATCGCTGATCAAATTGAAAAGATCCAACATGTACGATCAGGATTCGATTTGATTTGCGCTGATAACGAACGCATATCGAATCGAACCCTGATCAAACATGTTGGATTTTATTGATTCGATCAGCGATCGCATATGGATCACATGAAAAATCGTATGTGAGAGGGAGAGAGAGGGGGTTGTGTTGCCCACAGCACAGCAATGTAAAGCCCCATCTACACCATACGATTTTTCATGCGATCGATATGCGATCGCTGATCAAATTGATAAAATACAACATGTCCGATAAGGATTCGATTCAATTTGCGTTGATAACAAGAAACCGAATCGAATCCTGATCGAACATGTTGGATTTTATCGATTAGATCAGCGATTGCATATCGATCGCATGAAAAATTGTATGGTGTAAACCTTTCAGGAATCCCCCCCCCCCCCCCCTTGAAAATCCTGGATTTGCCTCTGGTACAGTGCTGTGATCTAGAGCAGCGCTGTACAGAGGACATCCCTGGCACTTAACTGTCCCTAGCAACGACTCACAATCTAATCTCTATCATAGGCTGATGCATATGAATTTGTAATGTAGTGTATGGATCGTATCAAGGGCCAATTCAATGGGGAAGGAAGGGAATAAAAGAAATAGGGTATGTTTTTTAATAATAAAAAAAAATTGCAGCAGCAATCAGAGACCACCAAAAGAAAGCTTTATTACTGGTAAGAAAAGGAGATAGGATTCATTTGGGTGATAAGTTGTATGACCGTTCAATAAACCGTTAAAGCTGCACAGTGCTGAATTGTAAATTGCCTTGTCACTAGGGGGGTAAAAAAACCTCTTGTCCTCAAGAGGTTAAAAATAGGGGAAGTGGTGCTCACCTGCCCAAAAAATTTACCAATATTTTACGCTGACTTAAAGGGAACCCGAGGTGAGAGTGATATGGAGGCTGCCATACAGTGGCGTAGCTAGGGTACTTGACACCCGGTGCTGATTATTTACAGACACCCCCCCAGAAAAGACACGTAAATACGGCCCGTTAAGCACAACATGAAGAAATGGGTGTGGCCATGATGTGGGCAGAGCTAACCGTAATTTAGCAATGTAACTCTAAGACAGTGCCGAGTTACCTCCCAAAACAGTTAGACAAGGTGGCTCAGTCCACACGGACCCTTGCCGGGCGGTAAGTCACAGCAGCGGCAATCGTAGTTTACTGTTGTTTGCGCAAACTCAGTGTATATGTACCTATTTTTCTTGTCATTTCAGCTGATCCTTTACCACCACGTTTCCGTGTTCCCCCGTGGGAGTGAAAAACTGATTGTAGTGGCTGGCATGTAGTGATAGGCGGATTGTAGTGGCAGGCAGGTAGTGACAGGTAGATTGTAGTGGCTGGCATGTAGTGACGGGTAGATTGTAGTGGCCAGCAGGTAGTGACAGGTAGATTGTAGTGGCTGGCAGGTAGTGATAGGCAGATTGTAGTGGCTGGCAGGTAGTGACAGGTAGATTGTAGTGGCTGGCAGGTAGTGACAGGTAGATTGTAGCAGGCATGCAGGTAGTAACAGGCAGATTGTAGTGGCCAGCAGGTAGTGACAGGTAGATTGTAGTGGCTGGCAGGTAGTGACAGGTAGATTGTAGTGGCTGGCAGGTAGTGACAGGTAGATTGTAGCAGGCATGCAGGTAGTAACAGACAGATTGTAGTGGCCAGCAGGTAGTGACAGGTAGATTGTAGTGGCTGGCAGGTAGTGACAGGTAGATTGTAGTGGCTGGCAGGTAGTGACAGGTAGATTGTAGCAGGCATGCAGGTAGTAACAGGCAGATTGTAGTGGCCAGCAGGTAGTGACAGGTAGATTGTAGTGGCAGGCAGGTACTGATAGGTAGATTGTAGTGGCCAGCAGGTAGTGACAGGTAGATTGTAGTGCCTGGCAGGTAGTGACAGGTAGATTGTAGTGGCTGGCAGGTAGTGACAGGTAGATTGTAGTGCCTGGCAGATAGTGACAGGTAGATTGTAGCGACTGGCAGGTAGTGGCAGGTAGATTGTAGTGGCCAGCAGGTAGTGACAGGTAGATTGTAGTGGCTGGCAGGTAGTGACAGGTAGATTGTAGTGGCCAGCAGGTAGTGACAGGTAGATTGTAGTGCCTGGCAGATAGTGACAGGTAGATTGTAGCGACTGGCAGGTAGTGGCAGGTAGATTGTAGTGGCCAGCAGGTAGTGACAGGTAGATTGTAGTGGCCAGCATGTAGTGATAGGTAGATTGTAGTGGCTGGCATGTAGTGATAGGTAGATTGTAGTGGCTGGCAGGTAGTGACAGGTAGATTGTAGTGACTGGCAGGTAGTGACAGGTAGATTGTAGTGGCTGGCAGGTAGTGGCAGGTAGATTGTAGTGGCCAGCAGTTAGTGACAGGTAGATTGTAGTGGCCAGCATGTAGTGATAGGTAGATTGTAGTGGCCAGCAGGTAGTGACAGGTAGATTGTAGTGGCCAGCAGGTAGTGACAGGTAGATTGTAGTGGCTGGCATGTAGTGATAGGTAGATTGTAGTGGCCAGCATGTAGTGATAGGTAGATTGTAGTGGCCAGCAGGTAGTGACAGGTAGATTGTAGTGGCCAGCAGGTAGTGACAGGTAGATTGTAGTGGCTGGCAGGTAGTGACAGGCAGATTGTAGTGGCCAGCAGGTAGTGACAGGTAGATTGTAGTGGCGAGCAGGTAGTGATAGGCGGATTGTAGTGGCCAGCAGGCAGTGATAGGTAGATTGTAGTGGCTGGCAGGTAGTGACAGGTAGATTGTAGTGGCCAGCAGGTAGTGATAGGCGGATTGTAGTGGCCAGCAGGTAGTGACAGGTAGATTGTAGTGGCTGGCAGGTAGTGACAGGTAGATTGTAGTGGCCAGCATGTAGTGACAGGTAGATTGTAGTGGCCAGCAGGTAGTGACAGGTAGATTGTAGTGGCTGGCAGGTAGTGACAGGCAGATTGTAGTGGCCAGCAGGTAGTGACAGGTAGATTGTAGTGGCCAGCAGGTAGTGATAGGCGAATTGTAGTGGCCAGCAGGTAGTGATAGGTAGATTGTAGTGGCCGGCAGGTAGTGACAGGTAGATTGTAGTGGCCAGCAGGTAGTGATAGGCGGATTGTAGTGGCCAGCAGGTAGTGATAGGCGGATTGTAGTGGCCAGCAGGTAGTGATAGGTAGATTGTAGTGGCCGGCAGGTAGTGACAAGTAGATTGTAGTGGCCAGCAGGTAGTGATAGGTAGATTGTAGTGGCTGGCAGGTAGTGACAGGTAGATTGTAGTGGCTGGCAGGTAGTGACAGGTAGATTGTAGTGGGCGGCAGATATAAATGCACATATTTTAGTAGCAGACAGGTACTGAAATAGGTGACGTGCAGAGATGACAGCTGAAGGGGTCATGATGAGCAGAGATGACAACAGGAAGGGGAGACACCAGAAAGGGGCAACAAGTGGCAACAAGCACCGACGACAGCAGCAAAGGGTGAAAAGTAGTGACAGCAGTGGCAAGGGACAATACAAAGTGACAACAGCGAAAAAGGGCGACAAGTAGCAATGACAATGGGAGGGGGTGATAACAGTGACAAACAGCGATAAAAGCATAGGGGTGACAATGAGAAGGCATGGACGGGGCCTAATGGCCGAGCTGATAGATACGATAGATACGATAGGACACAGCAGGCCTGTGGATAATCAGCGTGGTTTGCCTATCAGAACTCATCTGATTCCAGCATGGGGAGTACATTCTCTGCTCTCCTAAAGCCCTCTGATGATCATCTTGCTCTGTATCTCTCTGCACCAGCTGGACTTCCTGTATGTCGGGTGAACTCACTGTGTGGCATACAGGAAGACCGAGGAGGCAGAGAGATGCAGAGCAGGAGGATCGGAGGGCTGCAGGAGAGCAGAGAAGAAAAGCTCCTGCACTGGAATCAGGTGAGTTGTTACACACACGCTGCTCTGATAATCTGAAGGTCTGCAATGTATATAGCGGCAGCACAGCTTCGGGGGCAGCAGAGAGGAGACAGAGCATTGCTACCACAGCTGGGGCCAATGTGCTAGAGCCACTGTTCGGGCCCCAGACTGTGGGGTGTCGCATGACGTCACCTCTGCCCAGCTGACATCCCAGTGTGGGCCGCACTTGCCGCAACCCCCTCTCAACGCTTCTGCTGCCATATTAATTTTGAATAACACTAGTCGCCTGGCAGTCTTGCTGATCCTCTGCCTCTAATACTTTTAGCTATAGACCCTGAACAAGCATATGCAGATTAAGTACTCTGACTCAGCTGACTCAGGTTTTCCTGGATTAGTCATATGCTTGTTCCAGGATTCTGACTCAGAAAATCAACAGGACTGCCAGGCAACTGGTATTGTTTACAAGAAGATAAAAATGGCAGCCTCCATATCAGTTCACCTCGGGTGTCCTTTAACCATTACCTAACACTCATATTGACTCTCCCCTAACTACGCCTAACACTAAACCCCCTACCTACGCCTAACACTAACCCCGACACCTACTGCTAACACTAACCTTCCATCATGGCAGCTAATTATTGCCATAGCCGAAATTTGTCCAGCATCCTATGGCCACAAACAAATAATCAGCCGCAAACCGAGCCCAGTTTAACTGATTTGTGTATCAGTGTGTGATATGCAGTGCAGGTGGAAGGGAGTGAGGGGAAAACACGGTGGGAATTGGAAGACAGGTTGGTGGTAATAATTGGAGAGAGGGATGCATGTTTTGCATTAGTAGGCATTAATGTGGGTGGGTGAAACTGGCCATATAGCATAGGATGTTTTGAAAGTTAAAAAAAAGTATCAAAACATAAGGGTTTCTTGATAGTTATTTCCTTTTTAATTGATGGCGCATGGATGTGTTGAGGCTGTTATTATGCAAAACAAGCATGGCAGGAGCAGGGGCATCACTGGATAACGGGTACTTAAAGAGAAACTGTAACCAAGAATTGAACTTCATCCCAATCAGTAGCTGATACCCCCTTTCCCATAAGGAATCTATTCCTTCTCTCAAACGAATTATCAGGGGGCTCTGATTTTGTGGTGAAACCCCTCCCACAGTTTGATGTCAGCCCCTCACAGCGCTGAGGTACTGACATCACACTGTGGGAGCCTTGTTGCATTTTGGGTAACAAAAGCTGTTTCCAACTGTTAAAAAAGCAAGCAGCATCTCCTTCCAGTGACATCAACTGCCAGCAGTAAAAATGTCACCATGTGATAAATGTCTGAATGTAAATCAGGGAGAGGAAAGATTTTACAATGGGCAAACACTGACTAAAATCATTTATTCATAATTATTGTAAAAATTAAGCACTTGTTTATTACATTATTTTCACTTGCGTTCCTCTTTAAGGTTGTAGTGCATTGAGTAGAACAATGCCACCACTGCACTGTAAGTTTGTTGCTCATTAACCCTTGCTCAACAGGGGTTAATGTGCAGCATGTAAGTATTTATGGTTAATTAAGAATGTTAAAGGACTTTTTGCGTGACTGCATTTATATTTCATTTTAACTCTTTTTGGAAATGGGTAAGGGGTACATCAGTATCTCTATATGAATTTCACCTGTGTAGGGGATGGGCATCTGGGGGTCTTCTTTTTAAAGGGTTCCCCAGATGCCACCAACCCTGGGCCGGCAACTCCCACACTTCCTCCTGGGCACTGGAGGTGAGAAAGAACTCTTTGTCCATGGATTGGATAAGGGCACTGAGGGAGTGGGGAGGCTTGGCAGCCCCTCTCTTCCAGTGCCCCCCCATACCGTGGACCATGGACCATGCGGGCTGGTATAGCTCCTTGCAGTCTTGGCTCTGCTAACTTGCTATTCCAGCCTGCATGGGTGACAAGGGGTTAAAAAAGCTTGGGATGGGGAGCCCCACATTGTTTTTTTAAGTTAAGTTTTAGTGACCAAATCATAGGCACATTTGCCAGGAATCCTCATGCAGCAATATTGCGACTGGACAGAGATCCTGTTGCCAGTTCCACCATTGACTGACCACCTGGAATTCCCAGCATGAAATTCACTGTTCTTTCTTTTGACATATATACATTTACACTGCTGAAAGGATGATGCATTATCTGTCATTTAACCGCATTTAAAACATTTTTTCAATCGTAGTTTTAAAATTGATTTTCTAAAAACTACAAGACGCTTTTGAAAAAAAAAATTACCTCTCGTTTCCACTGTTCTCCTTAACATACCCTACACATTTGCTAATTTCAGCATGTATGAGGGATTTGCTATTAATTACAAAAATCGGTGGCCATTGGCTAATGTTAAATACAAACGCAATCTTTTGGTAATGATCGTTTGTGTAAACACTTATCCACAGCCATAAATCACATTATCCTGAATTATCCACTCCTCCCATCGCTCCACCACAGTGGTTCCCCTCTGTGACTCCCTCTACTGACTTCCTATCCAGTCCAGAATCAGATTCAAAATACTGTGTCTGACCTACAAATCTGTCCACAAAACCTGCCCAACCTAAATTTCCAATCCTACCCAGAGGCACACACCTAGCCGCTCACTCCGTTCTTCCAATGAACTTAGCCTGACCGCCCCACCGAATCACCCAATCCCAATCCCATCACCCAATCCCATGCACACCTCCAGGACTTCACAAGAGCTGCTCCAACACTATGGAACTCCCTACCTCCACCCATTAGGGCAGCCCCCTCCTTCAACATCTTCAAGAAGGCCCTCAAAACTCACCTTTTCACTCTGGCCTACCACCCCTCACAAGTGGTCTAAACCCGCAGCTGAACTCTGGTCTCCTACCTTTTGTGTCCCTACCTCTCCCTCTAGATTGTAAGCCTTTGAGCAGGGTCCTCCTCCTTTTGTGTCCTACCTGATCATGCACCTCCATTACTGTGTACCCATGCTATGCATTTGAGTGAACTCAACTTGCCTAATCTCCATGCTCCATCCAGTGACTGACTAAGCATTACCTTGTACTCATACTGTGCTTCATGATCTGGTTTGCATGTATTCCTGTATTGTCTTATTGCTGTATGTCACCCCTAAATATTGTCTTTAACTAATGCCCAGCGCTGCGTAATATGTTGGTGCTTTATAAATACAATAAATAAATAAAATAAATATGTTTCTGTTTGTTCATTCCACTTGCCATAGCTCAATAAAAATTGCTTGAAAATGTTAAAAAACGCGGAAGAGCCGCCGCCATGAGTCAACGGGAGGCGGCTCTTTCCGCGCACGGCGTGGCAGAGCACGGGGAGGCAGCCGCCTCCACTCAGTCTGAGGTGGCTGTCCCCGTGCAGGGCATGGCGGAGCGCGGAAAAACCGCCGCGTTGGATGCGGCGGTTAGCGCGCATGGCCCCATTGCAGAGGCACCGCAGAGCGGTGCTGGTGTGGCTGGGACACATAGTCCCTCCAGGTTTAGAGTGACGCGAGCGCGCACTAAGGCAGGGATTATATGGTAGCCAGAAGTGAGTCAGCTGACCAGGCTGGTCAGCTGACACTGGCTCCACGTTTTATTGGTCCAGCACTTAGGGTGGTGCTGGAGAGATGCTTCTGTTTATATACGGCCGGCTGTTCAGTTGCTGGTTGTCTGGCGTTGCGAACACAATGTGGGAGCACTCAGACCCTTAGTCAGATCCTTAAGTGTGCCGGGACCAGCTGGAGCTGTAATCCTACACTTAGCTAGATTCTGTTGATAGCTTAAAGTACTAGTTTGATTGTGATTTTCTGTTATGACCCTTTGCCTGCCTGACTATCCTCCTGAACTCTGATCTTGTACCTTGCCATTCTGATACTCTGTTGCCAAACCCTGGCTAGTCCTTAGACTCTGCTTCTGCCTCCTGATCTTGTACCTCGATATATCTGATACCCTGTTGCCGAACCCTGCCTGTACCTTAGACTCCGCCTCTGCCTTCTGAATCTGTACTTTATCTACCCGGGTGTTTACAACCTGGCTTGTCCGACCTTGAGAACCGACCATACTATTGGAGGCGGTTCCCCGTCCTGTTAGTGACACTTCCTCCAGAGTGTCACTTTCAGACTATCCATCCTACTCTTAGCCTGACTCCTCCCATCTTGGAGAGTTCAGGTCTTCGGAAGGAATCCGTGCAGTACTCCTTACTGCGCTGAGGCCTAGTCCTCTAAGTGTTACTGTTACACCAAACACTACACTCTACTCAGGTGAACAGAGGTTAGCTGGTATATCGGATTATCGGTGATACTGCAGATCACTTATAATCTGGTATATATCTGTATTCCCAGGGATACTGCAGATCACCGGTAATCAGATCCTCTCTGTGCTTCACCGATCGTTACAGAAAAAAAATCTCTTAAGGTGGCCACCACTAATGACCCTATTTGCGGAACGATTGTTTCTGACCATTCGTATTATCAATTGGAAATAATCTTTTAGGACAAAAATCTCCTAACCAATCCGATCAGATTGATGGGAATCAATCAGAAAATGATAATGATTTCATTAATCTGATCAGAGTCACATGTTAGTGGTCCCGCATGATCATTTCTTAATGATCATATGAATAATCAGAAACGAATTATCGTGGATTGTTAGTGGCCACCTTTAACCACTTGCCGACCGCCTACTACCTATGGGTGGCGGTGTCAGAATTGTAGCGGTTTTATTTATGCAGGAAAAACTGTCATATGTGTATGTATATATAAATATTAATAATCAATACAGTCCTTCCAAAGAAAGAAATAGTTATTGTTAAACCCTATATAATAGAATCTATTACTCTGAAAGACATTTAAAATCTGTAGTCTACCCGTGGAAGATGAGAAAGTAAAACATTCTCGTAGGATTGTTTTGGTTCTGGAAGAATTGTTGACATGCTCTAGTCTCAGAAAGCTGATAACACATGATGTTTTGGGAACAAGTTATATAAATATTAAACAAAGAAGTTGTTTTCCCAATTAGTTAAACATGACTCCATGATGCCACCTGGCGTCAACATTATTAATACTGTTTGTTATTTGTTATGAAAGGCTGACCTCTGCCGGTTGAAATTAGAAATGTATTTCTTCATCAGAAAGACACATATATGGAAAAGGATTTTATATTATCAAGATTTAATGTGCAATTATTTCTTTTATGATTAATTGTTTTAAGAAGAATTATATAATAAGCTTTATATTTAAATAAGTATATTAGAAGCCCTGTATGTTTTAATAAGCCTTAAATTGCTGAAGGCTCTCACAGGTCTGGTTACAGTGTCAACCTGACCAATCTCATGTCTGGGGAAGTACCAAGACATTCCAACATAATTAGCAGCGAACACTTTATCAGAAATGCGTCATAAATGACATTGTTTAGTCTTCATGCCTGGGTCAGCCAACAGATAAGATTCGACACTAGTAAAAGACAAATAGACAAACACCCGGCAACCGGGAGCCCGATCTGGTGTGATACCCTCTTAGTTGGTTCGACGTGAAAAAAATTCAAATGCCAATATACTCACAAAGGTGGGTTGCTCCCAAGAGGCAACCACTCGTATCTGCAGGTGGATAAATACCGTCTCCACTCGGCCTTTTCTGTAGTTCCACGGTCGCAACTCCAAAAAATGAAAAGATATATATTTTCGACTCTCCGATTGAGAGAGAACGAAAATGTCCTACTAAGTAGGATGCGCCTCCAAACCTTCCAAATTTATCAACAGATAAGATGGCTGTTGACGTCCATTTTTAATTAACCGCGTCAGAAATGACCTGATTAGAATGTGTCAAGCACTCCAAATGACGTAAATTCCCACAAGATAAGGTAATTAAGAATTTATAAACAATAATATTGTGACTTAGGTAATCAAAACATGATAAAGCGTTTGACGCACGTAAGCTTTAGCCAATCAGAGTCTGGGATTCAGGGAAAGTCCAGATTAGGCAGCCATATTGCCTCCAACCCCTATAAAAGTAGAAGCTGAAAGCTCATAGTTTGCAGAAGCCCAACAATCTCCTGAGAAGACACATGAGGCAGAAGCTACCTTCCCACAAGTGGTTCTAGATGCTGAATAGATGTCAGAGAAGGAGTAATATGCTTAATATTTTGGTGATTTACTTTATTAATTTTTCAGCATTAAGTTTTATTAAGATGTTAGCAAGAAGTTTTTTAGAAGCTATTTTTTATGCTATTTCTTTAGGAAGATTACTACAAGTTTTACACAGCTACTAGATACACAGCTATTGATACAGATGAGACTACTTTTGATCTTATTCTACATAACACAACTGTTAGATTCTTTTTTGAATGTACTTAGAAGATTGATGATCGCTTGGCTCTAAAGCCTTGATAAGATGGAATACTGTTATAAGGAAACACTACTTGGAACAGTTCATATTTTGTATATATGCTGTATGATAAGCAAATACAATTTTTTATATAAAATCATATACTGAGTGCTCTGATTCATTTCAAGGTATACCGTCAATCTATAATTACTGTTATAGAGGGTTCCGACCCCACTATGCCGGATTTATATGATAGCAACGCTTTAAGGGCTGGTCCTTTACTGAGTTAGCAATCATGAAAAAGGCAAAAACCGCTCAGGTTTTTGACAGCGGCAAAGTGGCATGCCCAGGACCACGTAATGCCGATGGGCGTCGGGTCCTGGGACTCTTTGTGGCCGGGGATCGCGCGCTTTGATGCGCGCGCTTCCGCCGGCAATAGGCTCTGCCCACCCGCGACGTCAACCCGCCGGCCGTTCGGAAGCGCCGGCGGGTTGTTAAACCCTCGATCACCGCGTTACAAGCGTATAATAAGCTTTGTAATGTATACAAAGCGTATTATACAGGCTGCTTCCTGCCCTGGTGGTTCCAGTGATCGAGGGACCACCAGGGCAGGCTGCAGCCCTCCCTGTCTGCACCCAAGCATACTGATCTGCCCCACGCTGCCCCCTGATCGCCCACAACGCTATAACTTTTACGCAAACCAATAAATATACACTTATTGGATTTTGTTTATCAAAGACGTGTAGCACAATAAATGTGGACAAAAATGTATTTAGAAATTTTACGTTATTTGAAAAATGTCAGCACAGAAAGTTAAAAAAATCATTTTTTGGGCAAAATTCATGTCTTTTTTGATGAATATAATAAAAACTAAAAATCACAGCAGCAATCAAATAGCACCAAAAGAAAGCTGTATTAGGGACAAGAAAAGGAGGTAAAATTCATTTAGGTGGTAGGTTGTATGACCGAGCAATAAACCGTTAAAGCTGCAGTGGTCTGAATCAAAAAAAAGTGTCTGGTCCTTAAGGGGTTTTATGACTGCAGTCCTTAAGTGGTTAAAGAGAGTCTGAAGACTTCTAAAAATCATCCTTTTTTTAGACATTTATCTTAAGCAATATCTGCAGTGCTAAAACGCTGCATTCTCCTGGCAGAAAGATGTCATTAAACCCTCCAAATCCCCGGGGGAAAATGCAGGCAGCACTTCCTGTAAGAGGCAGAGCTTTGTGCTGTAGCTCTGCCTCTACTCGCTTCAATCCCCGCTGATCGACACCTCTCCCCACCCCTCTCAGTCTTCTTTCACTGAGAGGGGTGGGGAGATGGGTGGCGATCAGCGGGGATTGACGCTAATGGAGTGGGTGTGTGCGTGTATGTATGTATCTGTGTGTATGTATGTATGTATCTGTGTGTATGTATGTGTATGTGTGTGTGTATGTGTGTGTGTATGTATGTGTCTGTGTGTGTTTATGTATGTGTGTATGTGTGTGTGTGGGGGGGGGGGTATGTGCCCATGTGTGTGTGTGTGTGTGTAGGCCAAATATGGCTACTCTTCTGGGAATGTGTATGGATGGAGTGAGTCTCTAGACCTATGAGTGTGTGGGGGAAGTGTGTCTATGGGTGGAGTGTTCATGTCTCTGGACCTATGAGTGTGTGTAGGAAGTGTGTCTATGGGTGGAGTATGTGCATCTCTTTACCTATGAGTATGTATGGGAAGTGTGTCTATGGGTGGAGTGTTTATGTCTCTGGAACTATGAGTGTGTGTGGGAAGTGTGTCTATGGGTGGAGTATGTGTATCTCTGGGCCTATGAGTGTGTGTTGGTAGATGTATAGGCCAAATATGGCTACTCTTTTGGGAATGTATAGTGGTGGAGTATGTGCATCTCTGGGCCTATGAATGTGTGTGCAAAGTGTGTATGGGTGGAGTGTGTGTGCCTCTGGACCTACGTGTGTGTGTGTGTGTGTGTGTGTGTCTCCCTGGGCCTATGAAAGTGTGTAGGGAGTGTGTGTGTCTCTGGGCCTAAAAGCATGTGTGGGGAGTGTGTGTGGGTGGGGTGTATGTGTCTATGGGCCTATAAGTATGTCTGAGGAGTGTGTGTGGGTGGAGTGTGTGTGTCTCTGGGCCTATGAGTGTGTATGTGGAGCGTGTATGGGTGGAGTGTTTGTGTCTCTGGTCCTATTAGTGTGTTAGTGTGTATTATTCTGTTCCGCTTCCTGTCCTTTCTCTTTTAATAAGGACTACATGGTTTAAAGGGATGCATTTCTGAATCTAAATTCTAAACAGCAGCCATGTCAGTGTGACAATAAAAGTTGCTTCATTCAGCTGCGAAACAAAAAAATGCCATTTAACTTTTAACCCTGTAGTGTTATCACTTGCACTTCCTCTGCAAAAAAAATATGTTTTGGCTTCTATTTACTTTTCAGGTGAGTCGTGGCTGCATTTGACTGCTGTTCGACCTTATTTGCATAGGTAATAGCACCGGTTTAATAACCCTTTACATGTAATAAAAAATGGACCTCAAGTTATTTAGTAGCACTAGCACTATACATTATGTATTTATGTTTAACTCATTATATAATATCAGCTCAGGTACGCTTTAATTTTTAAAATGGAGATTATGTTTTGTGTGCTATTTAGAGATTTGTGTAGCACTTTAATAAAAGGGGCTTGAGCAGGTTCCTTTGTGTGATAGACAGCCAGTGATGAGAATGACACAGTGGAGCTACTTAACTGTACATCTGCTTCAGCCCAGCACCGGTGTACAGAATGATTTGGAGTGGTGCCAATCAATTTCCTGCTGGGCTACACTGGAAGTAGTAGTTAGCAGTATTCTAGTAGAGATATGATGAGGGCATCTACTAGCATTTGTGTTGTGTCTTGAGCGAGGTAAGGGCAAATGCTAGAGAAGTTTTTTTAAGCTGTAGTTGACAGAAGAGGTTGTTGATATTACACATGGAATGGCACTGTCATGTCTTCATATCTTGTCTCTACAGACTGCGCCAGTGTGATTTGACGTCCTTCTGTTGTGCAGACCTTCGTTCTTTATTGATGACAAGCCGATCTCTTACGGTACTGGATCTGTCCAAGAATGAACTGGAGGACTATGGACTAAAATGCCTCTGTGAAGGGCTCAGACATCCAGACTGTACTCTAAAGGAGCTGATGTGAGTACCGTATAACATTATAAAATGTAGAGTAAGCTGAGAATAAGACTTCTGTCTAGTGGGTTTATCAATCCAGGCAGGATTCTGAGGAGGATTCTCATTGATCCACTTGGTGGACCGATGGGGAGCCCCGGCGGGTGAAACAGTTTTTTTGGGTGCCTGCTGCAGCAGGTGTTGAATAGACATCAGCTAAGAGGTGTCCAGTTGGTAATCTGGGTGCATGGAGATCAGCATTCTGAATGGGTTGGCTCAGATGCAGAGGAGAGTGAATTAGCTGCGGGGATCCTGGCATGTTGCGGTGAACGTTGGGTGAGTGCTGGGTGCCTGACAATGTAGCGGTAAGTGGGATGGGTATTGCAGATCACACAGGAGCGAGGTAGCAGTACTGTGGTGCTGAAAGACAGCTCTGGACAGGAAAACTGGCACTTAAGCTGTGATATGAAGTGTAAAGAGGTGGGGGCTGGATTCATCCATCAGCTTCCAGCTGTCTCTAGTTTATGGGACCTCACAATGCAAACTGAGGCCAGGATGGCAGATGGTTGCTCAGGTGCAGAGATGAGCACAAGTTTTGCATAGATGTAATTTCACATCGGAAGTTCGCAATTACGATGCAAAATTATAATGTGAAATTTTGTGGAAAAAAAAATCTTAATTCATTTCGGCTGTAATTGTAATCATTCGTAATTTTGCATAAATGTTCACGTAAATGTTGCGTAATTTCATGCCAGTTTTAAAGGTTAATAGCAAAGCCCCCGTACAAGCTATTGCCACCACCACCCAAAATCAATTGAATTTACAAACCGTAATTATGTATAGGCATAATTGCAAACATTTATGGGAAATTTCACATAATCGTAATAAGCTGATTATAATCATCAGTGCCCAGGTGCCCACTTGCTCGGCAATCCAACTGTAAGCGTGTTTTTTCTATGCAGTGCCGGCTACTTTTGCCTCTCTCAGCCCAAATATTTATATTGTAAATCATATTTTCAAAGATGGCAGGCCCATTATTTTTCCACTCTCCTTAGTTTCTGTGCAACGTGTGGCTAGCAGTCAAATAACCACATGTATTTGGTATTTCTTAATATAATGCATTAAGTGGAATTAATTTTACAAGTATTAATATAATAAACTTACATTTTATCTGAGTTTAAACTAGAGAAAAAATACTTTGTTATTTTATTGTAATTTATCTAAATGCTGCCAAGAGAAAGCCCTATGAGTCCTGATCAAAAGAACACCAAACTTGATTAGCCAGTAGTTCTGCGCCTGCGCAGTACGCCATGGACAACGTGGCCATGACTGACAGCGGTGCTTCATGCAGCCGCAGTAAGGACAAACTCGAGGTCGGCCTAAACAGTGTGCGAGGAGCCCGGGACAGCGGCGGAGAACGGAGCGATCAGCGTAGGACTAGAGATGGCCCGAACGGTTCAAACGCAAACTTGTACACGCAAACAACACGAGTTTGCGTTCGCGTTGAAACGCGAACTTTTAGCGAGTTCGACCCACCCCCTATACTACATCATTGGGCTAAACTTTGACCCTCTACATCACAGTCAGCAGACACATGGCAGCCAATCAGGCTTCACTCCCTCCTAGACCCCCCCCCCCCTCTTATAAAAGGCATCAGCGTCGGCCATTTTCTCACTGTGTCTGCTGCTGCAATTAGTAAGAGAAGGGAGAGACATTGGCGAGATAGGGAAAGCGTTAGTCAGGAGGTCTGTTAGTTTGCTCCTTGCTGATATTTGTTGATGAAAAGCACCCCAAAAAAGCTCTTTTGAGAGCTAGGGCTTGATTCACAAAGCGGTGCTAACCTACTTAGCACGTGTAAAGTCTTAAGGCACGCTAATCAGAGTGCTAAGTAGGTTAGCACTGGTTTTCTCAATTGAGAAATCCGGTGCTAACCTACTTAGCACCCTGGTTAGCACGTCTAAAGACTTTAGACGTGCTAAGTAGGTTAGCACCGCTTTGTGAATCAAGCCCCTAGTGTTTTGAGCTAAAGTTTTGTGTGGCACACTGACCTTGCATATACAGCCTTGTCTGTCGCAGCTGGCCCTTGCTAATTGCTATACTGTGCCAGGCCAAGCACACTCAGTGCATACCTTTTCACAGCACCTGTGTGACTGCACATTGCATTATACCACCAGCAGTCACTGCATACCTTTCACTGCATCTGTGTGACAGCACGCTGTTTTATATACCATTCAATGCATACCTTTTCACTGCAACTGTGTGACTGCACAATGCATTATACCAACAGCAGTCACTGCATACCTTTCACTGCATCTGTGTGACAGCACTCTGTTTTATATACCAGTCAGTGCATACCTATTAACTGCACCTGTGTGACTGCGCATTGTATTATACCAGCAGTCAGTACCTTTAACTGCATCTCTGCGACTGCACATTGTATTATACCAGTCAGTGCATACCTTTCACTTGAATGGATGGCAGACTTGCCCTCCATAACAGATTCTCGTTATAGGATTTCAAGTGTATTTGTCTCAGCATTATACAGTAGTCAGTGCATACCTTTCACTGCAGCTGTGAGACTGCACATTGTATTATACCACCAGTCAGTGTATACCTTTCACTACATCTGTGTGACTGAACATTGTATTAGTCAAGTCAGTGCATACCTTTCACTTCATCCCCCCAATATGGACAAAACAAGAGGCAGAGCCAGAGGCAGGCCACCCGGCAGGTCTGTTGGGCTTGCATATCACAATGAAGCAATTACCCATTTGAGTGTGTTGGGGGGCACACCCAAGATAATAAGGTCGTTGCTTCATTGTGGACAGACCAAATTCGATCAGCTGGATAGTCACTGTTGTTCTGTCATTGAGCTACTTCAGCCCGACCATATGGGCTTGAAAACTCCCAACACATGCACTCTCGCCATCGTGCGCACCAGTTCAGCACGGTCATCACTACACAAACAGCTGTTTGCAGTGCGTTACACAGTGAGTTTGGTCTGTCAGTGTGAAGCAGTACACTACTAACACTACCTGCTGATCCATGTCTACACACGCAAGATGTTTTCAAGCACTTTATGCCTCCAATTTAGGAATGCAATATGATTTCTTTACAGTAGGTATTATAACGCTGCTGTGCGTCAAATCCATAATTTTCTCCGGGACTTTTGGCGTGTATCCCACTCCGTCATGCCCCCCTCCAGGTGTTAGACCCCTTGAAACATCTTTTCAATCACTTTTGTGGCCCGAAACAGTGTTTGTACTTTTCAAAGTTTGCCTGCCCATTGAAGTCTATTGCGGTTCGCATGGTTCGCACGAACGCGAACTTTTGCGGAAGTTTGCATTAGAGGTTTGCAAACCTAAAATCGAAGGTTCGAGCCATCTCTACGGGGGACAGTCGGCTGCAAGGGGCTGGAGAAAGCCCCAGGTGAGTAAAGCTGTTTTTACATTTTTTTGCCTGATGTTTCCTTTAAGTTAATGGATGCATCACCAAAATGATGGCCTGGCATGGAAGAGAGTTAAATATATCAGTGCTGGAGTGCTTAGGCTGAAGGGACCAGAGCCCTTTCTGGACAAAATATATAATACAAACTTCCCCTCAGGGAAGTATGTAAAAAAAATGGGCCAAAGGGGGTGGTATTACTTACCGTTGGGGGGTTGCTCCTTAGCCCCCTGTCTTTATGCTGGCAACACCTGCCTGTTTCCCTGGAGAAGGTGGCAGGTGGCCTGGATTTACATTGCAAGATCCTAAAGACATGGTTGTTCTGGCACCTTAGATATTGCACTCCTTGAACCCACCAATTCCTATTGAATTGCAACACAAGTGTGCTGGCTGGCCCAGCTGTCACCTCTCACTACTTTATCTGCCTGCCTTAGGTAGCCACAGGTGACCCTTAGTATTAGGTAGTTAAAGGTGCCTCCAGCTGAAGGGGGAACTCATCAGTGGAATGCCGAGAGCTGGGTGACTAACCGCTCATTTACGCTCCACTCGGGACTCTACATAGGGAAGGAGGGAGGGAGGCACTCAGAGAGTAGAGTGAGCTGCCTCTCCATCATCAGGCACCTGTAGGCATGAGCCTAGTGTCCTTTAAAAAAAAAAAACAGCCCTGCAGAACGCATAAATGAGCAGCCCCTTGAAGGTGAGTAGAAAGTAGGCCTGATCCTTAGGAACAAAAGTATGGATCCTTTGATTGCTTTTACTTACATTCCTGTGTTTTGTATCTTTATGCTGTTCCTTTACTCTTTTTACCATACTCCAATCTGAGTCTACTGATCTATAGGAAGACGAAAGGTGTTTAATTATGGAATGCAGCTGACTAACCCCCTTTCTCCTCAGCTTGGAGGACTGCGGAATTCCCTCAGAGTGTTGTGAAATTATCTCCGACATTGTTGCAACCTCATCTCTGATAGTACTTGATTTATCGTCTAATAACCTGCAGGATTCTGGATTAAAACTTCTCTGCGAGGGACTCAAACACCCACACTGTGTCCTGCAGGAGCTCAGGTAAGCTGGTGCCATTAGAAGCAAACTTTGACCCTGAAAAGTTAGAAAAAAATAAACCAGTCCCCCTATTTTGGGAAAATGGTAATCACTTTTGTTGGCAGATCAGCCAAGTTGTCAGACCAATGCATATGATAAATGGGGGAGGTGTTACAGAGTAACCAGTGATGTTCTGGAGAACCTGACACACTAGGATTTTTGAAGAGGAAAAGATAATTTGCATATTCTATCAAGGCCCTAAAGTGGTGATACATTATGGAGTAGGTTTCACCTTATATGAAGCTAAATAGTTTAAAATTACCTTTTTGGAAAAGAAACTTGTACTTTTTTTTTTTTTTTTTTAGTAGATGAGCTTTTTGGCCTGCTACAAGCCTATATACACAAAGGTTTATCCAAGACTCCAGTGGGCAATACCTTCACCTCAACATTTCTGTAATCCAGTGTTTTTTTATGCATCTCCATTACCTTTCGTGTTGGTGGACACAGAGTAACCACCTGATCCTATGGCAAAGGGGGAGGCAAAGTAACTCCTCTCTTGGAGAAAGCAGGTAAACTGGGTGCTGCCATAGACCACAACATTGCCATAGACCACAGCGCTTAGGTTCTGCTATTATAATTAACTCCGGATAATGGCAGGGGCAGCTCAGCTGGGAAGGTCACCTAGCAGTGCCTGGAGGCTAGTGTTAGGCATGGGTGAGGGATGTAGTGTTAGGCATGGTTAGGTAAGGGGAGGTTAATGTTAGGAGTAGGTAGGGGTGTTAGTGTCAGGCATATTATTATTATTTAGTATTTATAGAGCGCCGACATCTTACGCAGTGCTTTACAGAGTATATATATTGTATTGTCAGTAACTGTCCCTCCAAGGAGCTCACAATCTAATCCCTACCATTGTCATATGTCTATGTATGTATCATGTAGTGTATGTATTGTAGTCTAGGGCCAATTTAGGGGGAGGTAATTAACTTATTTGTATTTTTTTTTGGGATGTGGGAGGAAACCGGAGTGCCCGGAGGAAACCCATGCAGACACGGGGAGAACATACTCAACTCCTTGCAGCTAATACCCTGGCTGGAATTTGAACCGGGGACCCAGCGCTGCAAGGCCAGAGCGCTGAATACTATGCCACCGTACTGCCTCTACAGCGGGGCGGGGGGGAGGGGGTAGTGTTAGGAATGGATAGGTATGGGAGGGTTAGTATTAGGAATAGGTGGTGGTTAGTGTTAGATGTGGGGAGGTTAGTTTTAGGCATAGCTAGATATTATTTCAATTTAGTAGTTGGTACAGATTTAGTTGAAATTTGAATCTGGCTTTAATTTGTTCCAATCTCAAAATCAACTGCAATGGCTTTATTCATATTCATAACATTTTGGTGGAGCTACAGTTAATTTTTTCAATAATTATGCTCTAGTAAAGGCCTTGACAAAGTTTAAGCATCCCAGGCCGCCAACTGTGGAACACAGGTTGCGTTCCTTTTTTTAATCTCCCTACCTCCCCCCTCCCTGCAGTGTTGCGCAAGTGGGTGATGAGAAGTGGGTTAACTTATGTAATCGCCGCTTCCAGCGTCGGGTCTCCATGGCCACAGTGGCGTCACGTGACATGCCTCTTTCTTATCCCCGGCTCACAACTCTGCAGAGAGGAAAGAGGAGAGGAATCTGGCAGACCATAGTTTGCCCGCCGCTGCTCTAGTAGCTATAAAGCATTTAGATATCTCTTTTTTCATCAATCTGCAGGTTGAATGATTGTAGTCTAACATCAGCCAGTTGTGTTGATCTCAGCTCTGTGATCATTTTAAGTCGATCCCTGAAAGGACTGCGAATTACAGAAAACAGCTTGTTGGATTCTGATTTGAAACATCTGCGGGAATCTATCAGACACCCAGGCTGTGTCTTACAGGATCTGAGGTGAGTGGTACAAACCTAGAGTAAAACGTCTGTGCAAGGTCCTTCAGACAAAAGGTGTAGACCAGGGGTGTCAAACTTAATCACATAAGAGGTCGAAAATCCAAAACATAGTCTGTCGCGGGTCAAATTGTTTATTAAGATTTAACATTTATTGAACAGTCTCACTATGTGGCTTAAAGAGACACTGAAGCGAAAAAAAAATATGATATACAGTAGTGAATTGGTTGTGTACTATGAATAATTACTAGAAGATTAGCAGCAAAGAAAATATTCTCATACTTTTATTTTCAGGTATATAGTGTTTTTTCTAACATTGCATCATTCTATAATATGTGCACATTACACAACACCCAGCATTCAAAATGAGTCTTTCAGAGCAGTCTGTGAAGTAATGACCTCTCCTCTAGCAGAGGAAAAGTAAATAGTCCAGGAACAGTTGAGATCATAAAAGTCAGATAACAGCCCTCTCCATGACTAACTTAGTCTGAGAGCTTAATGGCTTGTTTGCATAGAGATAACAACTGGAGTTTCTCAACTCTTCCTGTACTGGAAACAATTAGACTGATGTATCTGATCTTAATGTTTTATTTCTTAGCTGTGCTACACATACAAATTATAATATCATCATTTTTTTTTCGCTTCAGTGTCTCTTTAACTATAGAGACCATGCAGGCCTTCTGCTGCCACTTTTACAGAGTAGTAGTTTAATATTTACCATACCTGCTCCAGTGCTGCTTCGAGGCTCCTATGATATTTTTGACGGCCACACACTCTATGCTGTATACTTCTTGCTCCTGAGGTCACGTGATCAGGAGAAGGAAGTATGAAAGTATAGAGTGTGCAACTGCTGGAAAGAACAGAGACCCTGCGCATCACTGGAGCAGGTAAAAATTGCTCCGCTGTGCTACTGTGATATGTAGAGAGATGATGTCGGGGGAAGGAGAAGGGGGTTAAGAATCCAAGGAGGGGCCCCATGGTAATTTTGCAGAGGGGTCCTGTGGGTTGTTGCAGCTCCCCGGCTCAATCTGACAATGTTTTAATCAGAAACACTGTCTCCAGTGTGCTCCTCTGGGTGGGAAGGCAGTGTGCTGTCCTTTTACTGCTTACAATGAAACATATTTGAAACTCCTGAGGGACACATAATATGACAAGGAGGGCCGCATTCGGCCCACGGGCCTTGTGTTTGACACCTGTGGTGAAGACCCTGTAAAGTGGATGAAAAAGCCACAGTCCACCCTATATCATTGCCTATATTGATAACGAAACCGCTACACATCAGGTCACAGTGACAGAAATGTGAAATGTAGGCCACCAGTTTCAGGAAATATACACAATTATGCACAGGGGGCAAGCTGAATAACGTTACCTAGTGACACCTGGGATATTCAGCCACAATTAGGACCCTGACCCAATGTAAGGCCAAGCCCAGATTTATACTTTTTCTTCTGCTAGGTCAACTTTCTTGTGTATCCCTTCCATGTACTGTGGCCAGTTCCCAATTCCATGTACAGCCCATGTGTATCATCCGGGGTCCGTTAAAAATGGCGCCAGTTATCGTAGTTAAAAAACGGCGCCCCATAGAGAACCACTATCGCTAGTTATTTTTCGTTTTTGACAGCTAAAAAATGGCGCCGGCTTTAAAAACGATATTTATCGTTTATATTTATATTTGTATTGCTCCCAAACGATATTTATCGTTTTAACCCTTGCTTTGCTGCCGTTTGGAAAATATCTGCCCGCCGGCTTTAATGTTTAATAGCAAAGCCCCCTTAAAAGCTACAAACACCAAATTTGCAGGGAATGTTAAGAATAAAATTGTGAACAAGAGGAAAAATTTTTTTTTCAGAAAGACCTTATAGTTTTTGAGAAAATCGATTTTGAATATTCTTCTTCTGACCGTGGGAAAATTAAACGCCCGCCGACTTTAGCGGTTAATAGCAAAGCCCCTTTAAATGCCAGAAACACCAAATGTGTAGGGAATGTTAAGAAGAATAGTGGAAACACGAAGAAAAAAAAATGTTCAAAAAGACATTATAGTTTTTGAGAAAATCGAGTTTAAATCTTCAAAGAGGAAATGTATCTATTTAAATCGCGTACTAACATTTCCATGGAAACTTTTTCCGCCGACTTTAGCAGTTAATAGCAAAGTCCCCTTAACCACTTGCCGACCGCACGCTTATACCGTGCGTCGGCAAAGTGGCAGCTGCAGGACCAGCGACGCAGTACTGCGTCGCCAGCTGCAGGCTGATTAATCAGGAAGCAGCCGCTCGTGCGAGCGGCTGCTTCCTGTCAATTCACGGCGGGGGGGCTCCGTGAATAGCCTGCGGGCCGCCGATGGCGGCTCGCAGGCTAAATGTAAACACAAGCGGAAATAATCCGCTTTGTTTACATTTGTACGGCGCTGCTGCGCAGCAGCGCCGTAAGGCAGATCGGCGATCCCCGGCCAATCAGCGGCCGGGGATCGCCGCCATGTGACAGGGGACGTCCTGTCACTGGCTGCACAGGACGGATAGCGTCCTGTGCAGCCCAGATCTCCCGGGGGAGCAGGTAGGAGAGGGAGGGGGGAGAATGTCGCCGCGGAGGGGGGCTTTGAGGTGCCCCCCCCCGCAACATGCCTGCAGGTAGGAGCGATCAGACCCCCCCTGCACATCATCCCCATAGGGGGAAAAAAAGGGGGGCGATCTGATCGCTCTGTGTGGCCGCGGATCTGTGCTGGGGGCTGCAGAGCCCACCCAGCACAGATCCAAACAAACAGCGCTGGTCCTTAAGGGGGGGTAAAGGGTGGGTCCTCAAGTGGTTAAATCCTAGCAACACCAAATTTGCAGGATATGTTAAAAAGATACTGGGAAACAATATTTAAAAAAAAATTGAAAAATTTTATTTATTTATTTTTTTAAATTAAAATTTGTGGGTTATGTTCAGAGTGTGGGAAATGTTTTGAAAAAAATGACATGGGGTCCCCCCTCCCGAGCCTCTGTAACCCTTTGTCTCCCATGCAGGCTGGGATAGCCAGAATGCGGAGCCCCGGTCGACTGGTGCTTCGCACCCTGAGCTATACCAGTCCGCATGGCCCATGGTATGGGGGGGCTTCGGGGGGGAGGGGCGGCCAAGCCTTCCCCTCCCCCCCGGAGCCCTTGTCCAATCCATGGACAAGGGGCTCTTCCCCACCTCCGGTGCCCCAGGAGGAGGTGGGGGCGACGACTCCCTGGGGGGGGTTCATGGTGGCATCTGGGAGTCCCCTTTAAGAAGGGGACCCCCAGATGCCAACCCCCCTCCCAGGAGAAATGAGTATAGGGCTACTTTGTACCCCTTACCCATTTCCACAAAGGGTTAAATGAAATAAAAACACAACAACGAGAAAAGTCCTTTAATGTTCTAAATTAACCAGAAATACTTACCTGTACCTTTAAGAAAAAAATCCCACGTCAATTAGGTCCCACGACAGTATCCTCTGTCTTGCGACCTTCTGTTACATCTTGATTGAAGATCTCCGCCGCGCCGACGCCACACACGCCGCCTCCGCCGCACTGCTCTTAGCTATACTTAGTATAGCTAAGAGCAAAAAGCATCTTTAAATTTTAGCTCCAATGGTCCCCATTGGTTCCTTAACAGACCAATGGGGATCAGGAGGATCCCCATTGGTCGATAAGGAACCAATGGGGAGCCTTGGAGCCAAAATTTAAAGATGCTTTTTGTTCTCAGCTATGCTTAGTATAGCTGAGAGTTGCGTCTATGCATCTATATAGACGCATTAGCGCTAGCTGCCGCTGCCCTCCCTGCCTCCCCCCACCTGTCACCCTCACCCATGCTGGCACCCATGGGTGCATTGGGTGTCAGCATGGGTGAGGGTGACAGGTGGGGGGAGGCAGGGAGGGCAGCGGCAGCTAGCGCTAATGCGTCTATATAGACGCATAGACGCAACTCTCAGCTATACTTAGTATAGCTGAGAGCAGTGCGGCGGAGGCGGCGTGTGTGGCGTCGGGGCGGCGGAGATCTTCAATCAAGATGTATCAGAAGATCGCAAGATGGAGGATACTGTCGTGGGACCTGATTGACGTGGGATTTTTTTCTTAAAGGTACAGGTAAGTATTTGTGGTTAATTTAGAACATTAAAGGACTTTTCTCGTGGTTGTGTTTTTATTTCATTTAACCCTTTGTGGAAATGGGTAAGGGGCACTTTGTACCTCTATACCCATTTCTCCTGGGAGGGGGGTGGGCATCTGGGGGTCCCCTTCTTAAAGGGGACTCCCAGATGCCACCATGAACCCCCCCCCCCAGGGAGTCGTCGCCCCCCGCCTCCACCTGGGGCAAGGGAGGCGGAGAAGAGCCCCTTGTCCATGGATTGGACAAGGGGCTCCGGGGGGAAGGGGGAGGCTTGGCCGCCCCTCCCCCCCGGAGCCCTCCCACACCATGGACCATGCGGGCTGGTATAGCTCAGGGTGCGAAGCCCCAGTCGGCCGGGGCTCCGCATTCTGGCTATCCCAGCCTGCATGGGGGACAAGGGGTTACAGAGGCTTGGGAGGGGGGACCCCACGTCGTTTTTTTTTTTTAATTTGGTATCAATTTTTATTTTTTTAATGTTCTGAGTGTGGGAAATAAATTTAAAAAAAAAACGACGTGGGGTCCCCCCTCCCGAGCCTCTGTAACCCCTTGTCCCCCATGCAGGCTGGGATAGCCAGAATGCGGAGCCCCGGCCGACTGGGGCTTCGCACCCTGAGCTATACCAGCCCGCATGGTCCATGGTATGAGGGGGCTTCGGGGGGAGGGGCGGCCAAGCCTTCCCCTCCCCCCCGGAGCCCTTGTCCAATCCATAGACAAGGGGCTCTTCCCCACCTCTGGTGCCCCAGGAGGAGGTGGGGGCGACGACTCCCTGGGGGGGGGGTTCATGGTGGCATCTGGGAGTCCCCTTTAAGAAGGGGACCCCAAGATGCCCACCCCCCTCCCAGGAGAAATGAGTATAGGGCTACTTTGTACCCCTTACCCATTTCAACAAAGGGTTAAATGAAATAAAAACACAACCACGAGAAAAGTATTTTAATAATCTTAATTAACCACAAATACTTACCTGTACCTTTAAAAAAAATGTTCCCACGCCAATATATCCTCGGAAATGACCCAACAAATAACAATATCCTCTTATCTTGCGATCTTCAATTAACTTGATTGAAGATCTCCCACGCCAATTAGAATACTATACCTTACAATGCGTCCTGCGTAGGGACGCATAGCACGGCTCCCGCTGTCCTCCCCGCCTCCTCACCTGTCACCCTCACCTAGCCTGGCACCTGGTGCACCCATGGGTGCCACCCTAGGTGAGGGTGACAGGTGCAGGCAGACGGGAGAGACAGCGGATCTGGCAGCTATACGTCCGCACAGGACGCATCCTAAGGTATAGTAACCGGCACTTTAGTAGCCGGTTCTTTTTGTATTGAATCAAATGAATCGATTCATTTGATTCAATACAAAAAGAACCGGCTCATTTAAGAGCCAGTTACTATACCTTAGGATGCGTCCTGTGCGGACGTATAGCTGCCAGCTCCGCTGTCTCTCCCCGTCTGCCTGCACCTGTCACCCTCACCTAGGGTGGCACCCATGGGTGCACCAGGTGCCAGGCTAGGTGAGGGTGACAGGTGAGGAGGCGGGGAGGACAGCGGGAGCCGTGCTATGCGTCCCTACGCAGGACGCATTGTAAGGTATAGTATTCTAATTGGCGTGGGAGATCTTCAATCAAGTTAATTGAAGATCGCAAGATAAGAGGATATTGTTATTCGTTGGATCATTTCCGAGGATATATTGGCGTGGGAACATTTTTTTTAAAGGTACAGGTAAGTATTTGTGGTTAATTAAGATTATTAAAATACTTTTCTCGTGGTTGTGTTTTTATTTCATTTAACCCTTTGTTGAAATGGGTAAGGGGTACAAAGTAGCCCTATACTCATTTCTCCTGGGAGGGGGGTGGGCATCTTGGGGTCCCCTTCTTAAAGGGGACTCCCAGATGCCACCATGAACCCCCCCCAGGGAGTCGTCGCCCCCACCTCCTCCTGGGGCACCGGAGGTGGGGAAGAGCCCCTTGTCCATGGATTGGACAAGGGCTCCGGGGGGAAGGGGAAGGCTTGGCCGCCCCTCCCCCCCGAAGCCCCCCCATACCATGGACCATGCGGGCTGGTATAGCTCAGGGTGCGAAGCCCCAGTCGGCCGGGGCTCCGCATTCTGGCTATCCCAGCCTGCATGGGGGACAAGGGGTTACAGAGGTTCGGGAGGGGGGACCCCACGTCGGTTTTTTTTAAAATTTATTTCCCACACTAAGAACATTAAAAAAATAAAAATTGATACCAAATAAAAAAAAAAAAAGACGTGGGGTCCCCCTCCTGAGCCTCTGTAACCCCTTGTCCCCCATGCAGGCTGGGATAGCCAGAATGCGGAGCCCCGGCCGACTGGGGCTTCGCACCCTGAGCTATACCAGCCCGCATGGTCCATGGTGTGGGGGGGCTCCGGGGGGGAGGGGCGGCCAAGCCTTCCCCTCCCCCCCGGAGCCCCTTGTCCAATCCATGGACAAGGGGCTCTTCCCCGCCTCCCTTGCCCCAGGTGGAGGCGGGGGGCGACGACTCCCTGGGGGGGGGTTCATGGTGGCATCTGGGAGTCCCCTTTAAGAAGGGGACCCCCAGATGCCCACCCCCCTCCCAGGAGAAATGAGTATAGGGGTACAAAGTGCCCCTTACCCATTTCCACAAAGGGTTAAATGAAATAAAAACACAACCACGAGAAAAGTCCTTTAATGTTCTAAATTAACCACAAATACTTACCTGTACCTTTAAGAAAAAAATCCCACGCCAATCAGGTCCCACGACAGTATCCTCCATCTTGCGATCTTCTGATACATCTTGATTAAAGATCTCCACCGCCCCGACGCCACCTCCGCCGCCTCCGCCGCACTGCTCTCAGCTATACTAAGTATAGCTGATAGTTGCGTCTATGCGTCTATATAGACGCATTAGCGCTAGCTGCCGCTGCCCTCCCTGCCTCCCCCCACCTGTCACCCTCACCCATGCTGACACCCAATGCACCCATGGGTGCCAGCATGGGTGAGGGTGACAGGTGGGGGGAGGCAGGGAGGGCAGCGGCAGCTAGCGCTAATGCGTCTATATAGATGCATAGACGCAACTCTCAGCTATACTAAGTATAGCTGAGAACAAAAAGCATCTTTAAATTTTGGCTCCAAGGCTCCCCATTGGTTCCTTATCGACCAATGGGGATCCTCCTGATCCCCATTGGTCTGTTAAGGAACCAATGGGGACCATTGGAACTAAAATTTAAAGATGCTTTTTGCTCTTAGCTATACTAAGTATAGCTGAGAGCAGTGCGGCGGAGGCGGCGTGTGTGGCGTCGGGGCGGCGGAGATCTTCAATCAAGATGTAACAGAAGGTCGCAAGACAGAGGATACTGTCGTGGGACCTAATTGACGTGGGATTTTTTTCTTAAAGGTACAGGTAAGTATTTCTGGTTAATTTAGAACATTAAAGGACTTTTCTCGTTGTTATGTTTTTATTTCATTTAACCCTTTGTGGAAATGGGTAAGGGGTACAAAGTAGCCCTATACTCATTTCTCCTGGGAGGGGGGGTGGGCATCTGGGGGTCCCCTTCTTAAAGGGGACTCCCAGATGCCACCATGAACCCCCCCCCCCCCCCCAGGGAGTCGTCTCCCCCACCTCCTCCTGGGGCACCGGAGGTGGGGAAGAGCCCCTTGTCCATGGATTGGACAAGGGCTCCGGGGGGGAGGGGAAGGCTTGGCCACCCCTCCCCCCCGAAGCCCCCCCATACCATGGACCATGCGGGCTGGTATAGCTCAGGGTGCGAAGCCCCAGTCGGCCGGGGCTCCGCATTCTGGCTATCCCAGCCTGCATGGGAGACAAGGGGTTACAGAGGCTCGGGAGGGGGGACCCCACGTCATTTTTTTCAAAACATTTCCCACACTCTGAACATAACCCACAAATTTTAATTTAAAAAAATAAATAAATAAGATTTTTCAATTTTTTTTTTAAATATTGTTTCCCAGTATCTTTTTAACATATCCTGCAAATTTGGTGTTGCTAGGATTTAAGGGGACTTTGCTATTAACTGCTAAAGTCGGCGGAAAAAGTTTCCATGGAAATGTCAGTACGCGATTTAAATAGATACATTTCCTCTTTGAAGATTTAAACTCGATTTTCTCAAAAACTATATTGTCTTTTTGAACAATTTTTTTTTCTTCGTGTTCCCACTATTCTTCTTAACATTCCCTACACATTTGGTGTTTCTGGCATTTAAAGGGGCTTTGCTATTAACCGCAAAAGTCGGCGGGCGTTTAATTTTCCCACGGTCAGAAGAAGAATATTCAAAATCGATTTTCTCAAAAACTATAAGGTCTTTCTGAAAAAATATTTTTTCCTCTTGTTCACAATTTTCTTCTTAACATTCCCTGCAAATTTGGTGTTTGTAGCTTTTAAGGGGGCTTTGCTATTAAACATTAAAGCCGGCGGGCAGATATTTTCCAAACAGCAGCAAAGCAAGGGTTAAAACGATAAATATCGTTCAGGCACGAAAAAAAAAAAGTTTTAAAACGATAAACTTCGTTCAAAAGGTCTGCACTATTTTAACCTTTAAAACGATAAATATCGTTTTAAACATATATCGGGCAGAAGGGGGCGCCATTTTTTTGCCGGCGCCATTTTTAACTAGACGCGTATCATCCATGTTCAGCAGCCACTCTCCTCTAACGCTTTCTTATGCAGCCATTCCTGTGTTGCCCCCCATTTATAGCCCTCCCTTTTTCAATTGCAGACACTTCCTCCATATGCAGCAACCCCTCTCTCATGCCCTGTTGGGCAGCAACTGCTCTAAGTCCAGGCCTTTATTGCCTTACCAGAAATTGGCCCTGCAACTGTCACCCTTGCGTAAGACGATACACCAGTTGCTGGTCGCCGCTGCAGTAAACAAGCATCCCGCTGACGTAAAACAGTTGTAACCTGCTCCGTTCATCCCCAGGCAGCCTACTCACTCTCACTCTGTTTGTCGCATACACCTTGTCTTGGTTTGCCTTTCAAGTTGGAAAACAACCTTTCACAACTTCATGGAGTCCTGCAGTGCAGGTTGAATACGTATCAGTGAATATAGATCACAGTTTTTGTGGAATATATATCATGCATCTGCCCATTGGTAATTTGCTATGGGCAAATAATTCCATTTTGGCTTTGCCATAAGTTCCACGAAAAAGTCACATAAGAATTTTCACAAAAATATATGAGCATGAGTAAAAACACAGTGGCCCATTAGCAATTAACTTTTCCCCTTGGAGATATTTTCACACCTTGTCAATAAAATGCACTTTTTCACTTTAATTTTTATTGAAGAAAAAAATATATAGCATAACATTAAATCGTCGGTATAACATAACGGTATAACATTTTCTTAAAAATACAAGCCAAACAAAGTCTACATGACTGTTACATTTACAGCATTCTCTATCATTAATGAAACTTATGATAAATAAAATGCACTTTAAAGAACAAGTGACACTTATGCTAACCTAGAAATTAAAAACACATATTTAAGTAGATAAATACTAGTTCTACTTACATAACATGTATTGCACTGTCGTTATGATTCCATTTTCTAAATTTTATAAAGGAAAAGTAGAGAATCCTATTCTAGACAGTTTCCATATTGGTTACCTTTGACCTCCTGATATAATTTCCTCCCTCACTCTTTTTTCTACTCTTGCTAATTGTGTATTCGTTATCCGCCCTCCTCCAAGAGTTTTCAAACACTCCCACTGAGGTCTATACTAGGAAGTGCACTGTTTTATGTCATTAGAAGGAGGGGGAAATAAAGGGAAGAGGAGGGATATATTATAGATAAAAAGACCCCCCAGCATGCAACTGTTTGGCAATGGCAATTAAAGGGCCAGTGCTCCTAAGGCATGTGACAATATGGTATGGTGACAATCCCGCTTTAAACTACCAGCAAGCAAGAAAATAATCAGAATAATTTTGTCTGTACTTTTACACCTACTTTTTGGTACTTTTTCAATTGCAAAGTGCTGAAAAGTTATTTTAAAGAGAAGATGAAAAGGATCTCCTAAGAGGAGGTGGGCAGGAATGCAAAAATGTGTTTTCAACAACTGCATGCAAAAAACTGTTTCAAGGAAGTTCTCATTTTCACAAAAATGTGCCTGCCCCATCCACAGACCTCTGGATCTGCCAAGCATTATTACATCCCTCCCAGAAGAAACAACCAGTTGTGATTTCTCCCACTCTTGTTTTCTCCTCACATCTGATCACCTGATCTGTGTATGTGCAGCCTGCTGAAACATGGAGTTTCTGTTACTAGCGCCACACAGTAGGGGTTACTGTGACCATCCCTGCACTCTACTGACAACAGTGAGCAGGGACAGATTACCCACAATACAACTGTGCCAATTGCCTTTGGCCTTTCCAGTCTGGTGTACTGATCAAGGGCTTGGCCTGTCATAAGTCTCCATGAGGCCTATAGTAAAACAGTACACTAAGCAGTGGAGCATGCTGGAGAGGTATTGGGTAGCCATGGCAGACAACCCAGTAACCCAGTAAGGTGGGGAAGGGAGCTGTTAGAATACTAGTGTTTTGGGACAAAGAGGGGTTGGGAGTGCACTAAATATTGAAATGTATCACATATGTAGGCAAGGGGCTGAGGAAAGAGGAAGTACATAACTACGGTGTCCTTTAAAGAGGAGCTGTCAGCCATACTATCTCGGAAAACACATATATAAGTAGATAAATACTTGCTCTACTTACATAACATGTATTGCACTGTCCACGTTTTGATTTTAGTGATTTTTCTACAGTAAAAAAAAAAGAGAAAATCCTTCTTAACATTTCACATTTTGTGTGTGGCTATTTTTAAGCCAATTATGATGTCATTTCCACCCTTAGTTTCCTCTGCCTGATTTGCCGCCCTTCACCATAGAAAGTGCATTGTCTCAGCATGAGAAATATCGGCCAATCAGAGAGGAACAGAGATGTGGGAGGGGAAAACAGGAGGGAAAGAGGCTTCAGCCAATCAGGCTGCATTAGTTAAGTCTGAGGGAAAGCACAGAAGCACAAAAGGACAGCCCAGCATGCCCTACAACTTCCTTTATGTGTACCAAATTTTGTGTATACCAACTAAGAGTCAGGTAAACTGGGGAATGATCATTTATCAACAAGAAAAGTAATAGTGATTTTTTACTTTTGGATTGCCTGATTAGCATCCTTATTTACCAGATAAAAATAAAGAATTGATTTTTGATTTTATGCCCGACAGTTACTCTTTAAGACTAGGAGTGTTTGTGCAGTAAGATAGTGGTAAGAATGAAGCACACCAGGCACTCTGGTTTCCTCCCACATCCCAATAACATACAGATAAGTTAATTGGCTTCCCACTAAAAGTGGCATTAGACTACGATGGACATATGACTATGGCAAGGATTTGATATTACTATATATACTCTGTAAATCACTGCGGAAGGTGTTAGTGCTAAATAAATAATAATAATTCTGATGAGGTATTAGGGCCGCATTTGTCAGCACCGTGATTTGGTCTGGTGTGTCTCTTTCCTCTGGTGCCATGTGGTGTTTTGACCATTAGTCTCATGTTATGTCATCAGTATTTTATTGTAGAAAATCTTAGAGCAAAATAACACACACAGCCCAGCAGGACCAGAATAAAGTTTTCCAGCAAAGTGTGCCCCACCGAATTGTGCCTGCCCCAGTATAGGTAGCAGATGTGACCCCTGTATTACGTAGCCCCCTCACCCAGAGTAGGTAGCCAGATATGCCCCCAATATTAGGTAGCTCCCTGTATAGCTAGTCAGTTCTGATTGAGATATGAGACAGCAGCTTTGGGGAAAAAAAGGAACTTGTGGTTACCTCGTACTTCCTTACAGTTTTCTATGCATGAGCTGACAGGGAATTCTTGCTTATGTGAAACCAGTAGTATACAGCAGAGTGGTGCACAGTCATAGTGATGCTGGAGAGCTGCCAGGTCTGCTATGTCCCAGGTTTTTTCCCTCCCTCCATGCAGCATTTTCTTCCTCTATGCAGCGTTCTCTTCCTCTATGCAGTGTTCTGGGCAGATAGCGGTAGTCTGCACTGTCCCTCCCCACAGCCAGGACAGCTCTTCAATGACCTCTCTGTGTGTTCAGGGTCCTCACTTGATCTCATGTAGAGAGAGAGGTTCATAACAATGCCAATCACAAGAGAGACACCTCCGCTGCAGGGAGGGTGAGTGTAGACTGCGGCTATATGCCAGAACGCTGCATGGAGGGAGGAAGTGAAGAAATATGGAACATAGTGGACCCATTCATATGGAAAGAAAGGGGCACAGTCTGGCCATATGCAAGCCATAAGATGCACTGGCACCGCCCCCCCCCCCCCCCCACCACCACCACCACCACCACCCTTATTTGGTGAGGGAGTGCATCTTATGGTGTGAAAAAATACGTAATATTGGCTATTTGCATGTTTCTCTACTTAATATCTATTGTTGTTTCATAAATCTTAAGAAAATTAAAGTAATGGAGATAACAATATGTAAATTGAGGCCATTTGGTAATGTATATAAAGTAACAGTATTGATAAGATTTTAATAAGTTATTTAATTGGTGCAAAGCACATGTATTCTTTAATCACTTCACCTTCAAGGGATTTTGCCGAAATGGACCGGAGCAATTTTCCCCTGTCAGCGCTCCTCTCTTTCATTCTCCAATAATTTTATCAATACTTATCACAGTGAAATTATCTATATCTTGTTTTTTTTCGCCACCAATTAGGCTTTCTTTGGGTAGTACATTTTGCTAAAAATTGTTTTATTATAAATGCATTTTAATGGGTATAATAAGGAAAAAAAATTTCATTATTTCTCAGTTTTCACCCATTATAGTTTTAAAATAAAATGTTCAACTGTGCATTAAACGCACACATTGTATTTGCTCATTTGTACAGGTTATTGCAACATTTAAAATATTTCCCTAGTACAATGTATGTCAACAATATTTTATTTGTCAATAAAGGTGTATTTTTAGTCTATCACTAATAACAAGCCCATATAGGCAAAATAACAGTAATATACCCTCAAGACTTACATATTAAAAAAGTTCAGGCCCTAGGGTAACAATTTTTTTTTTTTTTGCAAATGTTCCATTTTGGTGACTATGGGAGGCAGGGGAGGGAGCGAGGAGGTATTTATTTATTTTTTATTTAATGTACACAGGTGTAAATTTAGTGTAAAAATGCATATTTTTATTTTTGAATGTATTTTTATTTTTTACCACTAGCTGTCCTCACACTCACCAGTCTGTGTGCTTAGAGCAAGCACACAGATAATGTTGTTTCAGGAAAAATCGCGCGTGCATGAAAAAAGGGCGCCGTGAAAAAAGGGCCTGACTTATTAACATATCTGGATTAATGCAGATAAAGTATTAATGCAATTTGATCACGAGAACCATCGTTGTCAAGCTTTCTTAACAATATTTATAATAAGGAATACATATGAATGTTAAATGTCGGTGTGTTTTATCGTCAATACTGCTTAACCCAACCCTACCCTCACACAGAACCCTCCCCTGGTGGTGCCTAAAACTAGCCTATCCCCTAGTGGTGCCTAACTCTAACCACCCCCCCAGTGGTGCCTAACCCTAACCACCCCCCCGGTGGAGCCTAACCCTAACCACCCCCCTGGTGGTGCCTAACCCTAACCACCCCCCTGGTGTTGTCTAAAACTAACTGCCGCCTAGGTGGTGCTTAACCCTAACCACTCCCCTGGTGTTGTCTAAAACTAACTGCCGCCTAGGTGGTGTCTAACCCTAACCACCCCCCTGGTGGAGCCTAACCCTAACCACTCCCTCTGCAGAAACACTCTTTTACATATATTAACAATAATACCTTTGAAAACGTAAAATCTGTACTTATTATCAAAATAATATGACAAAAACTATAACGTTGTAAACTTCTAAAACAATAACTACCTCAAAAACTATAATGTTCGAATGTTATTAACAAAATTTTTCGCGACGCCCTTTTTTCTGCTTTTTCCGCCGTATTAACGATAATTGCATTAAAGTCTATGGCGGCGACCTTTTCGTCCGCCCCCAGCCGGCGCCCTTTTTTTAATGCTACCAAAATCACTGGCTTCTTATTAAAGCTATGATTATTCCCTTACTGGCACTTTGATTGGTTCCATTTCACCAATCGCTGCTTTTTGAGACTCGATAGGTACCCACGGGGATGGCAGCGGTGGAAGACCATTTTAAAATGGTGCATCGTCCTGTAGTGGTTAACTTGACCATCCATTACAAGAAGTAATGTATTAGTATGAGCTGAAATAATGTACTGCAATACCCTGTGGATATGGAGGTGCACACCTGTATCCACACATAGGGTAGTGGAGTAATTTTTCGTGAGATATGTCATGGCTATAACTTTCGAATAATTGCACCTGCAAGTTTCACTTGTTCGTATCTGGCACTAAGAATGTTCTTTTGTTGTTGTTAAGTTTTCAGGCAAGTTTAAGGTAAGAGCTTTCTTTCTGCTGTTGGAGGGAAAGACAAAGATTATTTTAAAGAAGAAGAAAACATTTCTGTACCAGAACTAAACTGTATTCTTTCCTTGAACAATTTAAAAGAAAAAGAAATACAGTAAACCTTTGGATGGTGTAAGAGCACTTTGCAAGACCAGCAAAAAATGTTTTGAAATTTTGACTTAAGCAAGCAACGTCTTGATATACAACAAAGAACATTCACACGGGTAACGTCACACCAACTGAGCTGATGGTTCGTCTCCCTTTGGTGCTGCAGGATTTTTCTTAATTCTACTGAATCTGAGGCAGGGAACACACTTGACTGTTTTCGTACGCGTTTTCTGCACAGAAAAATTGAGAACTCATGTTAATCAATGGGCTAGTACACACTTAATATTTTGTTCGCGCGCAGAAAAAAAAACTGACATTCTGCATCATGACTCTGCACATTTTGTCAGATTTTTGTATCAATTACATCAGCTGCTATGAAAAAACGCGCGCGTTTCCTGCATAGAGACACACTTGGTGTGCAGAAAAAGTATGCAGGAAAACGCGCGCAGAAAACTGAAAGACAAGTGTGTTCCCTGCCTGAGTGTAGTGACTGTACAAGGTCACATTTCCATGAAATCCTCAAAGCAGGCAAAAGCAAATGTTATTGAATAACGTCCTCCAAACAAAACCATTTGAGGTGAGACAACAGACAGCAATGATTCTGTTCATTAAAGTGAAAGTCTTTTTTTACATTTTTATTTTATACAGTGCAGTACTTTCTATAACTGTTTTTGGATTATGGAACAAATTATCTGAGTTCCCATTAATCTTCATGGGGAAATGTGCTTTGATATAAGAGTGTTTCTGGAACCCTAATTAATTCTGCCACTAAAACAATAACCCAGATCCAACAGCAATTTCCTGGATGGATTTAGTCGTTTTGTGATGAAGAGGACTTTTATTTTAAGGACACTTGCTGTAAAACATGATTGTTGTTGTTGTTGCATGTATGAGTTGGTTGTTTAATGTGTGATAATAGTTTTCTATGAATTACCTGTAGGTTATTTTGAAAAATGATCATACAATTGGAGTGGGATCTGTTATTAAAGGTAACCTGAACCTGAAGCTAAAGGTATATGGAGGCTACCATATTTATTGTCTTTTTACCACTTCACCCCAAAGGGGTTTTTACCCTAACGGACAAGAGCGATTTTCACCTATCAGTGCTCATCCCTTTCATTTGCCAATAGCTTAATCACCACTAATCACAATTAAATGATTTATATCTTGTTTTTTTCACCACCAATTGGGCTTTTCGGGGTTGATATTAGTTCCCAGTAATTACTTTATTTTCTATGCATTTTAAAGGGAAAAACAAGGAAAAAATGAAAAAATACACTCCAATTTCAACCCCTATAGTTTTAATATAAACACTGCTACTGTACATAAAACCCACACATTTTATCTGCCTATTTGTTCTGGTTATCACAAGATTTGAATTATGTCCCTAGTACAAAGTATGGTGACAATATAGTATTTGTAAATAAAGGTGTATTTTTTCTATGTTGATTTTTTTCTCACTATTTTCACGTGCACGGGAATGCACGTGCATGCATGGGGGGTGCGCACGTGCATGTGCACAGGGGCAGCAGAACTGTCTGACTTATAAAAACGTCCTGGAGCCATTAACCACTTAAGCCCACAGGGTTGTAAATTTTTTCCATCTGAGCATCTTTCACCTTCCATTCATTTGCCAATAACTTTATCACTACTCATCACAATGAATTGATCTATATCTTGTTTTTTCCACCACCAATTAGGCTTTCTTTGGGTGATACATTTTGCTAAGAATTAATTTATTCTAAATCCATCTTAACAGGAATATTAAGAAAGAAATTGAAAAAATTCATTATTTCTCAGTTTTTGACCATCATAGTTTGAAATGAATACATGTTACCGTAATTAAAACCTATGTATTTTATTTGCCTATTTGTCCCGCTTATAACACCATTTAAATTATATCCCTATCATAATGTATGACGCCGATATTTTATTTGAAAATAAAGGGGCATTTTTTTCAATTTGCATGCATCACTATTTACAAGCCCATAATTTAAAAAATTATATTAATATACTCCTTTGACATGCATATTTAAAAAGTTCAGACTCTTAGGTAACTATTTATGTGTTTGTTTGTTTTTTAATTGTAATTTTTTGTATTAAAAATTATTTGGGTAATTTTTGGTGTGGGGAAGTAAACAGATAATTTTTAAATGTAATTGAATGTATTTATTTATTATAAAATGTATGTGTGTGTAGTTTACTATTTGGCCACAAGATGGCCACAGTCAAAAAAGTCCTGGAAGCATACGATGACGCTTCCAAGATTTAGAATGAAGACGGGAACTTTTTTTTTTTTTTGCAGAAAGACCGCGGTCCCTGTTAAGAGACCGTTGGTTTTTCTGCGGGGAACTTAGATCGGTGAATGGGAATTATATTCCCATTCACTGATCGGGGGGCTAATGGCGAGCGGTGGGAGCGCGCACGGGAGCGTGCACCGCACACTACAAGCAGCACAGCCTATCTGGACGAACATATTCGTTAAGAGGCTCTAGCGGGACGTTTTTATAAGTCAGCTTGTTATTAAGTGGTTAAACAATACCAGTTGCCTAGCAGTCCTGCTGATCTCTTTGGCTGCAGTAGTGTCTGAATAACACCTGAATCAAGCATACACCTAATCTTTTCAGATTTGTGACATTTGTGGCTAAAACTAGAGGCAGAGGATAGGCAAGACAGCCAGGCAATGTACAATGTTTAAAACTGAATAAATATGGAAGCCTCCATATCCCTCTCACTTCAGGTTCACTTAAAAGAGTGTAACAATATACGAAATATGGGAAGGGGTGAGTTAGGTTCAGTGTTTGCCTCTATGGATTTAGATGTGGGATACAAGAATTATATTTAAGACGAACTGTAATCAAGGATTGAACTTTATCCCAATTAGTAGCTGATACTGTGGGAGCTGTGTAACATTGTGGGAAATAACAGCTTTTTCCAACTGCCACACAACCAGGATCTCCCTCTGTGCATATATATATATATATATACATATATATATTCAACAAGCTTCCTATCTTCCTATCTCTCTGGAAGGTCTTTCGCAGTCTCTTACTCGGATCAGATCATGCATGGTCTTGGCAACTTAATCAACTCATTTGGGTTTCAATACCACTTAAATGCAGACGATACACAACTGTACCTCTCGGCCCCTCACATTAACTCCCTCCATGTCCTCTCACTTCTTAAAACTTAATATGAGTAAACCAGAACAAATTATTTTTTCACCGTCTCGGTAGGGATGGTCGGAAATGCCAATTTCCGATTCCGCAGAAGATCCACATTCCGCCATTGCCAAATACCGATTCCGCTTTCCACTACCAATTTCCGCATTCCAATGCGGAATTTCCGACGGAAATTGCGGAAATTCCGCCCGACTTAAACATCGATTTTCTCAAAAACTATAAGGTCTTTTTAAAAACTTTTTTTGCATCTTTTTCAGGAGATTCTGCTTAATAAACCCTGAAAATTTGGTGTTTCTAGGACTTACGGGAGCTTTGCTATTAACCGCTAAAGTCGGCGGATTTTTACTGTAATGTAAATGCAGAAAATAGGCAGATGCAAATTTTCTGCATTTTACATTACAGTAAAAATCCGCCGATTTTAGCGGTTAATAGCAAAGCCCCCGTAAGTCCTAGAAACACCAAATTTTCATGGTTTATTAAGCAGAATCTCCTGAACAAGATGCAAAAAAAAGTTTTCAAAAAGACCTTATAGTTTTTGAGAAAATCGATGTTAAAATCAGGCGGAATTTCCGCGATTTCCGACGGAAATTTCCGCGATTTCCGGCGGAAGTCCGCCTAACGCACTTGCATTACCGATTTCCGCATTCCGATGCGGAATTGCAATTTCCGATTGGAATTTCGGAAATTGCATTTCCGTGGAATCCGAATGAGCATCCCTACGTCTCGTTCTGCCTGAAATAACTATAAATGTTAATAACACTCTGATAACTTCTGTTCCCAAAGCACGATAATTAAAGGACTTACGAGGCCAAGTCCATCAAAAAAAATAAAAAAAAGTTAGCTACCTTGCTCAGCTTGTAAGGCACGGAGGACGCCGTCCGCGCCCTCCGTGCCGTTCCGCCTGGTCCCCGCCGCTGCACAGCCCCCCGAACGGTCCCCGACCGCGCGGCCCGGGTCGGGCTCCCCAGCCCTTACCAAGATGGTCGTCGGAGCTGGCCGCGGCTGCGCAGTCCGCACAGCCGCCAGAGCGGCTGCGCAGCTCTAAGGCCAACCCCCCGATCCACGCAACAGTAGCGTGGATCGGGGGGTTGGCCTTAGAGCTGCGCAGCCGCACTCGCGGCTATGCGGACTGCGCAGCCGCGGCCAGCTCCGCCGGCCATCTTGGTACAGGCTGGGGAGCCCGACCCGGGCCGCGCGGTCGGGGACCGTTCGGGGGGCTGTGCAGCGGCGAGGACCAGGCGGAACGGCACGGAGGGCGCGGACGGCGTCCTCCGTGCCTTACAAGCTGAGCAAGGTAGCTAACTTTTTTTTATTTTTTTTGATGGACTTGGCCTCGTAAGTCCTTTAAGGCAATATTTGACTCATTTCTCTGTTTTATTCCTCACATTCACTCCCTAACCAGCTCCTGTTATCTCTAACTCAAAAACATATCAAAATACAAAATACATGCTCTTATAATATCTTGTCTTGACTGTTGTAACATACTACTTTGTGGACTACCAACTAACAGACTGGCACCGTTCCAATCTGTACTGATCTCAGCTGCACATCTCATTCATTTTTCTTTCGCAAATGCTTCACCCCTCCTCTGGAATGCTCTTCCACCACACATCCGTCACTTTCCAACCTTTGGTACCTTTAAACGCTCTCTCAAACCTCACTTTTTCCAACAAAAATTCACTCTATCTTAGGGCACTTCTCTTTTTTCCTAAGGCAAAGTTGCACTCCTACTAGATATCCCAAAAAAACACACAGCCTCTAGCTACTGTATGTTTATTGTATACTACCCCATCTCTTGTTTCCCCCCTATTCCTTTAGATTGTAAGCTCGCAAGGGCAGAGCTCTCCACCCTTTTGTGTCTTGGAATTCTATATAAAATTTTTTTATCATGTTACTTTTGTCACTGTAAATACCAATTCTGTATTTTATATTGAATCTGTATTTTGTTACCAATCCTGTATTTTGTATATTGGTGTATACCACTGTATTGTATATGTACCATTGTATTGTAGATTGGTGTATACCATGTTAGTTTCTACTGTGTACAGAACCACGGAATATGTTGGTGCTTCATAAATCAATAATAATTATAACCTTTTAGCTTATCACATTTTTAGTGTGGTTATAGATAATGGCAGTTGGTGTTGTGTTTTCTTCCTGTCTGCCAGTAGTAAAGATGATGACATGCAGGCTCATTGTGGATCAAGCAATATGAACAAATTACATGGCGCACATCAATCATTTCTTGATCTTTCTTCTATTTTTTAACTTCTCACTTTGCAATGTATTGATTTATAATTATCCGATTTTCACTAAAGTTCTTCTTCAAGGTATGGTAATAATGTGATGGGATTAGTAACTAATGAACTTTGGGGTCAAAGATTGTGTAGTCCACTTATGGAGTTTAATAAATGAATAATTTCCACCATGGTGTATGTTTAAAAAAAACAAAACAAAAAAAACAGTTTATTGTGCAAAATAATTAAATCAAGTACAAATTAAGTCCATCAGTTTCAAACTATATATATATATAAACATCTCAATACTGCACACTGTATAGCTCCAGTTAGAAGAGGACAATTGACTTTTGCCAAAGGGCTAGATTAAGCCAAGGGCTTGCATCAAGACATAACAAAGGATGAGCAGAGACATCGTAACTCAGTCAAACATATGAAGAATGAGATCCGGACCAGTATCAAGCATGCAATACAAGAGGTATTAACGTGTAGCCAAATTTTTCTTTACCAAAATAAGTGGACTTTTTTTAAGGGCCCCTCTATGAGTTAACACTAATTTATTATAAAGTAGTGACTGATTAATTCTCTTCTTCCAAGATGCCATAGTTGGAGAGTCAGGAGAGAGCGTGGCACTGAAAAAAGAACTGTGGGATGACTCCTGGTGGTTGAAATTCCAACTGTCAAGATTCTGTAATGAGAGAGACCAGGAGCCCAATGTAGTATTGTTGGGATAAGTTAATTCAAAATAGATGTAACGGTTGGGTGTCGTAGCTCAGAGATGACTGATTATGTGGTGATCTGCAGAATCACCAATAATGCAGACGCTATACCCGATTATGTGTGATCTGCAGAATCACCAATAATACCAGTATAGCAGACAAAGAGCAGAGTGTGTAGTGATTTGGTGCAACCGTAACTTTAATAGCAATGAGACCTCACCAGAGGGGCTGGTGAGGTAATAACAGTACACTAATAGTGCACTAACGTAGAACCTCCAGCAAGCTGGCGGAACAATACTGAAGAGGCTGAATCTCCTGAGGAGCGGGTGATTCAGAATATGCTGCAGGCAAATGAACACCCGAGGGGCGGGTGAGTCATACTGTACTGCAGCCTGCGAGACACAGTAATACTACAATGACAGGTTACCTAACGAGCAGGCAATTAAGGCTGAACTATAGCCTAGCAGAACTGCTTCACCAGCGGAGCCCGGCAAAAAATGGGTGTGGCTATCCTGCATAAGTGGGCGTGGCCATGACGTGGGTGGAGCGGGAGGGCGGATTGAGGGAAAAATGGATGTGGGAGTGATTGCGGCGCGCGCAGCCATGACATTGTATAGGCGGAGCTTAACCATAGCACAGCAAATATAGCCAACTATGACCATTAAATAATAAATGCAGCAACAGTTACCCCAGACACCAGAAAATAAAAATGCAATTTGTGCAACATTTCAGCAGAAAACAAACGGAATTTGGGCCACATTTCAGCAGAAATCAAACGCAATTAGGGCACAGTTTAGCAGAAATCAAACGCAATTAGGGCACAGTTTAGCAGAAATCAAACGCAATTAGGGCACATTTTCAGCAGAAATCAAACGCAATTTGGGCACATTTTCAGCAGAAATCAAATACAATTAGGGCACAGTTCAGCAGAAATCAAACGCAATTAGGGCACATTTTCAGCAGAAATCAAACGCAATTAGGGCACATTTTCAGCAGAAATCAAATGCAATTAGGGCACAGTTCAGCAGAAATTAAACGCAATTTTGACACATTTTCAGCAGATATCAAACGCAATTGTAGGGCTGCAAAAAGAAAAGAATTTACTCACCTGGCACTGGCAGAAGTCTTCTCTCCCCGTCTCCCGGCCGGCTCCTTAGGCGCGCAGTTCCCACGGAGCTCCCTCCCTCCTCCAATCTCCCGTGCTGATTGAATGCAGGGCTACGGGAAGATGGCCACCCGAAGCCCTGTACTGGAGACATAAATAGTCTCCAGAGCAGGGCTTCGTCGGCGGCCATCTTCCCGTAACCCTGCTCTGCTCTGCCAGCCCCGCGGGGCTGCGGGAAAACAGTAACGTCACGCCGACGTCACGGAGCCGCCGAGGCCCCTAAGACCTTGAGGCCCCAAGCGGCCGCTTAGTCTGCTTGATGCCTCGCGGCGCCCCTGCGTATCGGTACAAAATCGTGAGACAAGAGAGTAATCGGGAATCAGGCAGAGGTTCAGCAACAGGTAGGCAGATAGGCAAAAGAACAGGATCAGAAAGCAGGATCAGAGTCAGAGAAATCGCGAAGAGTCATACACAGGAGATCAAAACATAAGCAATATCCTAGTCTGGGTGTGAAGTCCTTGGCATCAACACCCGGGAACTAGTCTAAACAATACAATAGTAACAAGGTAGCAAAATCCTAGACTAGGTGTGAAATCCTTAGCATCAACACCTGGGATCTAGTCTAAGGTCTGAGCGCTAACACGCAAGTATTCACGACAACAGACAACTGCAGACTGAAGCCCGAAGGCTTAAGAAGCAGAGGAGACCCCACTGGCACGCCCCTCCTGGATCAGCCAATCCTGGGCGCCGTGGGACTCCTCTGACGTCAGCCGACCAGCAGGTCAGCTGACGGGCTTCCTCCCCGCATAAAGATCCCGTCTGTGCGCGCGCCCGCGCGCTAAGGCAACTCCCTGCATGGGAGAACGTTCCGTCCTCGGCGTCCTGGACGCCGAACAGACGGATGGCCGCATGGAGGCAACTGCGGCGGTGCTGTTCGCCCCAGCTGCCTGGTTTCTTACATTAACCCCCCCTCTAGGCGTGGACTCCGGACACGCACCACCTGGCCTATCAGGATGCAATCTATGGAACTCCATCCTGAGTTCTTCTGCATGCATGCGAGAGAGTGGTACCCAGGATCTCTCTTCAGGACCATACCCTCGCCAGTGGACCAGATACTGCAAAGATTTGCGTACCCGCCGAGAATCCAAAATCTTCCCTATTTCATATTCTGATTCTCCATCAATTACCACAGATCGGGGGGGGGGGGGGAGGAGTGGCATCCACATACACGGCAGGCTTCAAAAGCGAAACGTGGAACGTCCTACCACCCCTGAAATTGGAGGGAAGCGACACCACATAGGTAACATTATTCACCTTTTTAGAAATAGGGTAGGGCCCTATGAATTTGGGACCCAATTTTACAGAGGGCTGCCTTAGCGATAAGTGTCGTGTGGAAATCCACACCAAATCTCCCGGTGCAAATTCCATTCCACCGACCGTCTCTTATTGGCGTGCCTTTTTTGAGCCAAAAAGGCTCTTCTCAAATTTTGCTTCACCTTATCCCAGATGCTTTTCATTCTCTCTGACCAGTTTTCTAAAGCAGGAAAAGGTGAAGCTACCACTGGCAGGGGTGAAAACTTGGGTAACAACCTGGAACGGGGAGAATCCTGATGAAGCAGACCTCAAATTATTGTGGGCAAACTCGGCATACGGTAAAAATCTGACCCAATCCTTCTGGGCATCGGCCACATAGCACCTGAGGAACTGCTCAAGAGCTTGGTTTACCCTCTCGGTCTGACCATTGGTCTGTGGGTGGTAGCCGGAGGAAAATGATAACTTCATCCCCATATGCTGACAAAACGCTTTCCAGAAACGAGAAGTGAACTGGACTCCCCTATCTGACACCACATCCTGGGGAATCCCATGCAGCCTGAAGATGTGTAGAACGAACAGTTCTGCCAATTCCTGTGCCGAGGGGAGTCCGTTCAAGAGGATGAAGTGGGCCATCTTACTAAACCTGTCGACTACCACCCAAATGACCGTTTTACCCTCAGAGGAAGGCAATTCGCCCACAAAATCCATGGACACGTGAGTCCAAGGTTCCTCGGGCATTGGCAGAGGTTGTAAGGTACCAGCAGGCGCTTGCCTAGAAGCCTTGTTCCTGGCACAAACGGCACAGCTAGCCACGAACTCCTTACAATCAGTAGTGATTGAGGGCCACCATACACTGCGACTTAATAACTCTCGGGTACGAGCCACTCCCGGGTGACCAGCATTTTTATGGGCATGAAATGCCTCCAAAACTTTAAATCTGAACTGGAGGGGAACAAAAAAAACAAAACCCTCTGGTTTGCCTTCAGGGACCTCCTGTTGAAAAGTACCCAGCTCTGACGCCCAATCCAACTCAACCTGAACCCCAGAGGGTTCTGGATCCTGTTCAATGGTTCCAACTACTTGGACTTTATCAACTGCAATAGGGACCTGCTTTAAACAGTGATCATGAAAGTATGGAGACCAGCTTATCAACTGTCTGGTACCCCAATCAATGTCTGGTGAGTGCTTTTTTAACCACGGCATGCCCAGGATGACCGTGGACGTGGACATTTCTAACACCAGAAACTGCATTTGTTCCCTGTGCAGGGCCCCAATCTGGCATAACAATACAGGAGTCTGAGTGATGGTGAGGGGCAATGGGGAGTCGTCCACAGCCGTAATCTTAATCTGCTCCCCCAGAGGAAGCATCGGAAATCTGAATTGATTAGCGAATCTAACAGACATGACATTGACAGCTGACCCGGAATCTACAAATGCCTGAGTGGTATGAACCTGGTCCTCCCAGGTGACAGCTCAAGGAAGCAACAGGTGGCATGGAGGCAGCTGCGGCGGCGGTGCTGTTCGCCGCAGCTGCCTCGTTTCTTACAATAGAGTTGTATATTCTCACAAGGGTGCGTTGTATTTCTGCAACCACCGTCAGAGCTTGCAGGAGATTAAACCATTCCCGTTTGGTATCCCAGGTATGCAATGCAAGTGCTGATTGGTTGTTCTCCTCGGATTATTTAAATACGTAGTGTACAATACTTTACCCTGAAGGGTTGGGCGATTACTAGAAAGGACTATAGGAGGGGCCCTAAAAGTGGTTACAATCTAAATTGCGGATATAAGATTAGGAGTAATTTGGTCTTACCTCTGACATAGAAAAAACCACACAAGGTAGGTATAATATTTATTGATGCACATAAGACAACGCATGTCATGGGTACTGACCCGCTTCCTCAGGTCAATATAATGTGCCTAAGTGGCAGCAGTCGCGAGTGTGGGGGCGCCTCTGTTAAGCCAAGCAAATCTGTGATGTATGTTAATAAAGCTCGACATACACTTAGATTTCCATCCAATGTTTCAAAACATTAAATTCCTTTCAGAAATGAATTGTTTCTAAAGGAATTGATTCCTACCACACACAGCACGTTGATTTTTAAAAGATTCCAGCAGGGAATCTATTGAAAATCAATCAAACCGCAGCACTGCAGTTTTTGATACAGTGCAACACTATGGCCTATCATTTGTCCACAGCTTCTTCTCTGTAGGGATGGTCAATGAGGTGCAAATAAATTTGAGTTGATGCAGGATTATGCAAATTTTGAATGCACATTTATGCAGTTACAAAACGGACCAAACAAATTTTACCTCACCAGGATTTGATTGGTTCATTTTCAAGATGCATAATTTGCTTACAAATTTTGCATAATGCTGCATCAACTCAAAATGATTTGCTTCTCATTGACCATCCCTACTGCTCTGCCCCAATCGACCTGGATTTTCCATCCTGTCCCACTGATACGTTCTATCGATTTTGATCTCACATTGAACATTTAAAAGAATCGATTCCCATCTGTTTCAATAACAGTAATCAAATCTACAGGGAATCGAATGGAAAAATCTATGTGTGTATGGCCACCTTTATTCAGCTTATTTTACGCATGGATAAATAAACTGATTTGATCGCAAAAGTGAAAGAACAAAGGGAAAGCAACGATTGTCTGAATAATTTTGAATTCTTTAGTATTTTAATCAGGCAGGAAATATGTGTTTTGAATTGGTTAAAAAAAAAAGAATGTGTCATGGAATTAATGAAATGAGTAAGTCAGGACTTGTAGCATTAATAGGGCTTATTGGGGGATATTTATCAAGAGTGTCTGAGATGAAATATTACTAAGTTTTTAGAGATCTGTGCAGAACTGTCTCAGACATCTTAAGAAATCACTAAGTAGTGCAGATTCCTTCATAAACTGTTGTAAAATAGAAGTAGTCGCTCAGACAGTGCAGTGTGTGAGGGAAATTGCTGTTGCTGTGGTAACCAATACATCTGCTGCATTGATACAGAAAAGAGAAGTTATAAAAGCTTAAATATATTATTTATGGCAGATTATTTTAGATTAACTGACAAGATGTAATGTAATAAGTATATAATATAAATGTATTAGAGCTGAAACAGAGGATCAGTGCCCAGCACTGGAAGGGTTAAGCACAGAACAGCTTCACAGGACACCTGGCAGCAGGGTGGAGGAGCACTTCACAAATCATGTCTAGCCTGTACTGCTGCACTGTCTGTAGAACTGCTATTAAGCACGTCTTATTCTGTGGCAGTTTAGAGATGGATTTGCAGTTTTCTCAACTATAGTGCAGTTCTAGAAAGTGCCGCTATTAAGTAGAATTTAGGAATGTGCTTATTATCATGCAAACCTGTTCCTCCTGCTGGTTAGAACAGTTTAAGAAGAAAAAACTGTCGATAATGTGTTGATAAAGCTGGACCATTGCAACACACATTATACTTCTAAGATAATAGGTCCCGAGCCGATCACTGCTGGCTGTGACTAGTGTTGGGCGAACATCTAGATGTTCGGGTTCGGGCCAAACAGGCCGAACATGGCCGCGATGTTCGGGTGTTCGACCCGAACTCCGAACATAATGGAAGTCAATGGGGACCCGAACTTTTGTGCTTTGTAAAGCCTCCTTACATGCTACATACCCCAAATTTACAGGGTATATGCACCTTGGGAGTGGGTACAAGAGGAAAATTTTTTTTAGCAAAAAGAGCTTATAGTTTTTGAGAAAATCGATTTTAAAGTTTCAAAGGGAAAACTGTCTTTTAAATGCGGGAAATGTCTGTTTTCTTTGCACAGGTAACATGCTTTTTGTTGGCATGCAGTCATAAATGTAATACATATAAGAGGTTCCAGGAAAAGGGACCGGTAACGCTAACCCAGCAGCAGCACACGTGATGGAACAGGAGGAGGGTGGCGCAGGAGGAGAAGGCCACGCTTTGTGAGACACAACAACCCAGGCCTTGCATGAGGACAAGAAGCGTGCGGATAGCATGCTTTGTACCGCCATGCAGTCATAAATGTAATAAAGATAAGTGGTTCAATAAACAGGGACCACGCGGCAACGCTAACCCAGCAGCAGCAGACGTGATGGAACAGGAGGAGGCGCAGGAGGAGAAGGCCACGCTTTGTGAGACACAACAACCCAGGCCTTGCATGAGGACAAGAAGCGTGCGGATAGCATGCTTTGTACCGCCATGCAGTCATAAATGTAATAAAGATAAGTGGTTCAATAAACAGGGACCACGCGGCAACGCTAACCCAGCAGCAGCAGACGTGATGGAACAGGAGGAGGCGCAGGAGGAGAAGGCCACGCTTTGTGAGACACAACAACCCAGGCCTTGCATGAGGTACCGCCATGCAGTCATAAATGTAATAAAGATAAGTGGTTCAATAAACAGGGACCACGCGGCAACGCTAACCCAGCAGCAGCAGACGTGATGGAACAGGAGGAGGCGCAGGAGGAGAAGGCCACGCTTTGTGAGACACAACAACTCAGGCCTTGCATGAGGACAAGAAGCGTGCGGATAGCATGCTTTGTACCGCCATGCAGTCATAAATGTAATAAAGATAAGTGGTTCAATAAACAGGGACCACGCGGCAACGCTAACCCAGCAGCAGCAGACGTGATGGAACAGGAGGAGGCGCAGGAGGAGAAGGCCACGCTTTGTGAGACACAACAACCCAGGCCTTGCATGAGGACAAGAAGCGTGCGGATAGCATGCTTTGTACCGCCATGCAGTCATAAATGTAATAAAGATAAGAGGTTCCATAAACAGGGACCGGCAACGCTAACCCAGCAGCAGCACACGTGATGGAACAGGAGCAGGCGCAGGAGGAGAAGGCCATGCTTTTTGAGACACAACAACCCAGGCCTTGCATGAGGACAAAAAGCGTGCGGATATAGCAGCAATGCTTTTTGCCGCCATGCAGTCATAAATGTAATACAGATGAGAGGTTCAATAAACAGGGACCGGAAACGCTACACCATCCCAGATGTTCATTGGTCATGTTACTTGGTTGGGGTCCTGGAGTGTTGCGTAGTCATTTCCAATCCAGGATTGATTCATTTTAATTTGAGTCAGACGGTCTGCATTTTCTGTGGAGAGGCGGATACGCCGATCTGTGACGATGCCTCCGGCAGCACTGAAACAGCGTTCCGACATAACGCTGGCTGCCGGGCAAGCCAGCACCTCTATTGCGTACATTGCCAGTTCGTGCCAGGTGTCTAGCTTCGATACCCAATAGTTGAAGGGTGCAGATGGATTGTTCGACACAGCTACGTCATCTGACATGTAGTCCTTGACCATCTTCTCCAGGCGATCGGTGTTGGAGGTGGATCTGCACGCTTGCTGTTCAGTGGGCTGCTGCTGCATGGGTGTCAGAAAATTTTCCCACTCCAAGGACACTGCCGATACCATTCCCTTTTGGGCACTAGCTGCGGCTTGCGTTGTTTGCTGCCCTCCTGGTCGTCCTGGGTTTGCGGAAGTCAGTCTGTCGGCGTACAACTGGCTAGAGGAGGGGGAGGATGTCAATCTCCTCTCTAAAGTCTCCACAAGGGCCTGCTGGTATTCTTCCATTTTGACCTGTCTGACTCTTTCTTCAAGCAGTTTTGGAACATTGTGTTTGTACCGTGGATCCAGAAGGGTATAAACCCAGTAATTGGTGTTGTCCAGAATGCGCACAATGCGTGGGTCGCGTTCAATGCAGTCTAGCATGAATTGAGCCATGTGTGCCAGAGTCCTACCAGAATCCTCATCATCCTCTTGTGAGCGTTGTGATAGTTGTTGTGATGCATCATAGTCGTCACCTTCCTCCTGGTCTGCTTCTGCTGACCATTCGCGCTGAATTGTGGAAGTCCAACGTGCACCGCTCTGGCCCTCGTCAGTGGTGGCATGAAATTCCTGCTCCAACTCCAGCTGTTCCTCCTCCTCTTCTTCGTCATAGCTGCTGGGGCCAGCGTTCCCTGAGGCGGATGGCCTGATGTTGGTACCATCACGCTGATCGTTTTCTCCTTCAGATTCCCCCAGTTGCATCATGACAGCTGTTTCCTTGATTTTCAACATTGACCTCTTCAGTAAACACAGCAGTGGTATGGTAATGCTGACTGAAGAGTTGTCACTGCTCACAAGCAACGTGGATTGCTCAAAATTTTGGAGGACTTGGTAGAGGTCCAACATGTTGGCCCAATCGGATCCACAGAAGCTTGGCAGCTGTCCGGATGCGCCTCGGTACTGCGCCGTCATGTACTGGACCACTGCACTCTTCTGCTCACAAAAGCGTGCTAGCATGTGCAGCGTAGAATTCCAGCGCGTAGGGACATCACACAGCAAGCGATGGTGGGGGAGATTGAAGCGCTCCTGCATCTTGGCGAGTGCCCCCGAAGCAGTACTGGAATTTCTACAATGTTTGGCCACTCGACGCACCTTCAACAGAAGATCGGCCATGCCTGGGTATGTCCTCAGGAACCGCTGAACTACTAGGTTCATCACGTGCGCCAGGCAAGGGATGTGTGTCAGCTTAGCCAACCTTAAAGCGCGAATGAGATTACTCCCATTATCACACACAACCATGCCCGGTTTCAGGTCCAGCGGTGCCAGCCACAAATCCGTCTGTTCCTTTATTCCTTTCCAAATTTCCTCCCCTGTGTGCTGCTTATCCCCAAGGCAGATCAGCTTCAGCAACGCTTGCTGACGCATGCCAACAGCTGTGCTGCACTGCTTCCACGATCCTACTGCTGCTGGGTTAGCGTTTCCGGATGAGGTACAGCTTTGAGATGCGTTGGAGGAGAAGGAGTCAGAGAGGTAGGTGCTGCTGTTGTTATCCAGTGGGAGGGACGGCGGTGCAGCTGTTTGCGGCGTGGGCAACACCCGCGCCGTAGCAGGTAAGGAATCGCTGCCAGGCTCCACAAGGTTCACCCAGTGCGCGGTAAGGGAGATGTATCGACCCTGTCCGAACGCACTCGTCCAAGTGTCAGTGGTGAGGTGAACCTTGCAGGCAACGGCATTCTTCAAGCTTCGGGTTATTTTGCTGACCACGTGCTCATGCAACTCAGGCACTGCAGAGCGCGCAAAGTGGTAGCGGCTGGGAACCACGTAACGTGGGATGGCCACTGACATCATGCCCTTGAAGCTGTTTGTCTCCACCACTCGATATGGCAGCATTTCGCAGGCCAGAAGCTTGGCTATGCTGGCTGTTACTGCCACGGCCCGGGGGTCATTTGCTGGCAATTTCCTCTTGCGCTCAAACATCTCCGACACAGACAACTGAACCGTAGCGCTGCACACAGAAGGGCTGTTGGTTGTTGTGTTTGATGAACACTGGGAGACCTCAAGAGCACTACTCCAGAAAGTGACAGTGTCAGCGTCGTCTGATGTTTGTGAATGTTGTGAACCACGCAATGGCTGGGCTACTGCTGCTGCTGAGGCGGGTCTGGTGGTGAGTCTGGTGAACCCAAGGGAGGCAGTGTTGCTGGTACCCTGTCCTGCCGCGTTTGCCCACAGAGTGGGATGTTTGGATAGCATGCGGCGGCTCATGCTGGTGGTGGAGAGGTTGTTAATACTTTTCCCCCTGCTCAGGCGGGTCTTGCACACCTTGCAAATCGCCATGGTAACATCCTCAGTGCAGTCTTCAAAGAAAGCCCAGACTTTGGAGCACCTGCCTCCTTGCTGGCGATTTCTGTTTGCTCCTCTTTTGCCTCTCACTTGAACTTCCACGCTTGTGGTGCCTGAAATTGCGCGCCGCCTACCTTGTGGCACAAGGCGAACTCGTGCAGCAGTGGGTTCTTCAACAGACTCATCTGTGCTGCTGCTACGACGGCGATGTTCTCGTTCACAAACAAAATCTGGGTCTATGTCCACATTGTCCATACCCTCCTCTTCCATCTCCTCAAACTCGTCATATGTCATTGTGGGGGGCCGCCGCCGTGGAGTAGAGCTCCCCAGAACAACCTCTGTGCAGCTCACTCCAACGTCGTCTTCCAGATCTTGTCGGCCGACCTCCTGCAATTGCAACCCCTCCTGCCCAACTTGCTCTGGGATTTGGGTTTCCGAGTCCTCCTCGGACTCGCCTTGTATTTCAGTGCGCGGTGCATTTCCCACAGTTAATGGTTGTGAATCCGGGCACAACATTTCTGGCTGTTCCTCCATTGACCTTTGAAAGGTGGAAGTTTGTTGGGCTGGGAATAGCTCCTGCGAATACCCCATTGTGTCTGAGGTAATACATCGGACTGGTTATCTGGCAGTTGTGTGCGTGGTGTCGCTGCCGGTTGTGTCAGCTTTGTGCCCACTGGCTCCTTGTAACTGGCTGAGGACTCGGACCTCGTGCGTGATGTGCTGGTGCTGCTTAACCCACTGCTGGACGCTTGAGAGGTCATCCAAGTAATTATCTGGTCCTGTTCTTTTGGATCTGTGAGGGTTGTTGTCCTGGACAACATGGGCGGTATTGAGTGGGTTTTCTTGGGTGCTCCCCTGTGGCCTGTACGTGAACCGTCAGGGGAAACACCTCTTCCCTTGCCCCTTCCTCTTTCACCGGATTTCTTCCTCATTTTACTTATCCTTACAGTACACGCTGACTGGCAGCAGTACAGTGGCAGTACAGAAATGCTATACAGTACCACTATTCCCAGCAGCGACACAGAGAACAATGCTATACAGTGGCGGGTGAGCGGTGTACCACTATTCCCAGCAGCGACACAGAGCACAATGCTATACAGTGGCAGGTGAGCGGTGTACTACTGTTCCCAGGCCCAGCAGACACAGAGTGGAAGTAAACACAATGCTATATAGTCTGGCTGAGCGGTGTACACAGAGTGGCAGTACACACAATGCTATATAGTCTGGCTGAGCGGTGTACACAGAGTGGCAGTACACACAATGCTATATAGTCTGGCTGAGCCGTGTACACAGAGTGTTAGTAAACAATGCTATATATAGCGTGGCTGAGCGAGGTACACAGCGGCAGTACACACAATGCTATATAGTCTGGCTGAGCGGTGTACACACAGTGTCAGTAAACAATGGTATATAGTCTGGCTGAGCGGTGTACACAGAGTGGCAGTAAACAATGGTATATAGTCTGGCTGAGCGATGTACACAGAGTGGCAGTAAACAATGGTATATAGTCTGGCTGAGCGATGTACACAGAGTGGCAGTACACACAATGCTATATAGTCTGGCTGAGCGGTGTACACAGAGTGGCAGTACACACAATGCTATATAGTCTGGCTGAGCGGTGTACACAGAGTGGCAGTACACACAATGCTATATAGTCTGGCTGAGCGGTGTACACAGAGTGGCAGTACACACAATGCTATATAGTCTGGCTGAGCGGTGTACACAGAGTGGCAGTACACACAATGATATATAGTCTGGCTGAGCCGTGTACACAGAGTGGCAGTACACACAATGCTATATAGTCTGGCTGACCCGTGTACACAGAGTGTCAGTAAACAATGCTATATATAGCGTGGCTGAGCGAGGTACACAGTGGCAGTACACACAATGCTATATAGTCAGGCTGAGCCGTGTACACAGAGTGTCAGTAAACAATGGTATATAGTCTGGCTGAGCGGTGTACACAGAGTGTCAGTAAACAATGGTATATAGTCTGGCTGAGCGGTGTACACAGAGTGGCAGTAAACACAATGCTATATATAGCGTGGCTGAGCGAGGTGCACAGTGGCAGTACACACAATGCTATATAGTCAGGCTAAGCCGTGTACACAGAGTGTCAGAAAACACAATGCTATATATAGCGTGGCTGAGCGAGGTGCACAGTGGCAGTACACACAATGCTATATAGTCAGGCTGAGCCGTGTACACAGAGTGTCAGTAAACAATGGTATATAGTCTGGCTGAGCGGTGTACACAGAGTGTCAGTAAACAATGGTATATAGTCTGGCTGAGCGGTGTACACAGAGTGGCAGTAAACACAATGCTATATATAGCGTGGCTGAGCGAGGTGCACAGTGGCAGTACACACAATGCTATATAGTCAGGCTAAGCCGTGTACACAGAGTGTCAGAAAACACAATGCTATATATAGCGTGGCTGAGCGAGGTGCACAGTGGCAGTACACACAATGCTATATAGCCAGGCTAAGCCGTGTACACAGAGTGTCAGAAAACACAATGCTATATATAGCGTGGCTGAGCGAGGTACACAGTGGCAGTAAACAATGCTATATATATAGTGTGGCTGAGCGAGCGGTGTACTACTGTTCCCAGCAGCGACACACAATGACTGGGGGGGACCCTGGCTAGCGTGGCTGGAGAGCGAACTACCCTGCCTGCCTATCCAAAGCTAAACCCACAGAGAAATGGCGGAGATATGACGTGGTTCGGGTATTTATTTACCCGAACCACGTGACCGTTCGGCCAATCAGAGCGCGTTCGGGCCCGAACCACGTGACCCGTTCGGCCAATCACAGCGCTAGCCGAACGTTCTAGGGAACGTTCGGCCATGCGCTCTTAGTTCGGCCTTGTGGCCGAACGGTTTGGCCGAGCACCGTCAGGTGTTCGGCCGAACTCGAACATCACCCGAACAGGGTGATGTTCTGCAGAACCCGAACAGTGGCGAACACTGTTCGCCCAACACTAGCTGTGACAGTAGACATGACGGTCATGTGACAGCTGGGCTTCCTTCTATGAATAAGGAGCCAGTTTCATTGGCTCCTTACCAGGTGATCACTGTGAGTCAATTACCAGTGTCATAGCTAAGAAGCTCTGGGCCACAGTGCAAGTTTTACAAGGTGCCCCCCAGCACTCTATACATGGCACACCAAAACCAATCAAGGACAAACACAGTGTCAGAGGTGCAAGAAAGGGATGGGAAACAGTGTGTTAATGATCACTACATTTTAAACCATCTATAGAAGGGAATATTACCAACACTGGAACAATAGAGAGCTAATAATGTGGTTGAGGGTGGGCCACTTGGGGCCCCTCTGGCCCAAGGGCCCCGATGTGGTCACAACCTCTGCAACCCCTATTGCTACGCCACTGCCAATTACAGTGATCACAGATGGCAAAAATGAAAGAAGGTTCTGGTCTGTAAATGGGTCAAAACCTGCTTCCCTTAAAGGAAACCAGAGCTGAGATAAATTAAAAGTTTTATACATACCTGGGGCTTCCTCCAGTCCCTATGCACATGGAACGCTCCCACGTTGCCGTCCTCAGTCTTCTCCCTCTTCAGTACCGAGTCCCGTAACTTCAGCCAGTCTGCACAAAAGAAGTGCGCCCTCTACGTATCTTTCCGATGGCTGCTGGAGAGATACGTAGAGGGCGCACTTCTTTTACGCAGCCCGGCCGCAACTGGCTGTTACGAGACCCAGTACTGAAGAGGGAGAAGACTGAGGATGGCGGCGTGGGATCGATCTGTGCGCATGGGGATGGTGGAAGCCCCAGGTATGTATAAAACATTTAATTTATCTCAGTTCTGGTACACTTTAATCAGTTAAGAGACTCCACCTGTCCTTGTGTTGACTGAATTATAACCACCATGGGTTAAAAGTTTTACGTGACTCAATTTTTTTAATGGCATTTTTTGATATACACATTTTCACAAAAATTACAAACTTTCTTGAAAACGTGTTTTCCCATTCATGCTCATAAATTTTTATTTATCAATTTATCAATAGCGCCTGGGAGAAAAGTCTTAGAAGGTTTCTAGGAATCGTGCAGAACTGTCTTAGACATTTTAAAAAGGTGCAATTTCCTTCTTAAACTCTTATAAAACATGACAAGATAGATAGAATTCTCATAATTAGTGCAGTCTGTGAGACTGTGAGTAGAGATGTCGTGAACCTTCGATTTTCGGTTCGCGAACCTCCGCGAAAGGTTCGGTTCGCGAAAAAGTTCGCGAACCGCAATAGACTTCAATGGGGAGGCGAACTTTGAAAATTTGAAAAAATTCTACCAGCTGGAAAAATGATAGAAAACATGTTTCAAGGGCTCTAATACCGGGAGGGAGGGCCTCCACCCTCCACCCTTCTATCTATCCGGTAGGAGGGAGGAGGGTCTCATCTGCCAGGGAATTATACTATTTCTACTTAATTACTATTATATACTATTTCTACTTAACTACTATTTCAAAAACCAGTTTACATACCATAGCTGGAAATCGAACCCAGGTCTCATTGTGTGGTGGGCAAGCACCCTAACCGCTGTACCACAACAGTACTAACTGATGCTGGCCTAGCATTTACTATTTATGCTCAATGCAATAGAAACATTAGGTTGCTTAAAGGGAACCTTAGCTAAGAGTGATATGGATGTTTCTTGTAAACAATACCAGTTGCCTGGCAGTCCAGCTGATCTCTGTGACTGCAATAGTGGCTGAATCACACCCTGAAACAAGCATGCAGCTAATCCAGTCTGACTTCAGTCAGAGCACCTGATCTGCATGCTTGTTCAGGGGCTGTGGCTAAAAGTATTAGAGACACAGGATCAGCAGGCGATTCAGGCAACTGGTATTATTTTAGGTAATGTCTGACTGCCTTATCAACTTTCGATGGTTCTTTCTCTACCATTGTTAAAGCTTACATCTATTTTTTTTTTATTACTTTTTCTGCTTGCTGTTCAGTACCACAAGAATCTATTATGGAGCAGTGCTGGTCGTAATGGAGAAAGCTACGCTTACGGATCATTACGCGTAATTTTACGCTATTACGCATTACGAAATTACGCTTACGGCATAGACAGTCAATTTCGGTACATGTCTATAATTACGCATAGCACTTACGCAATTACGCGTAAGTATACCGTAATTCAGGTTATTACGTTATTAGTTTACGCGTAAAATCCTACTAGCAATTAATGCGTAAGGTCATGCTGCCAAGCGGAAAACTTGACGCATGGATCAATGTTAGGTAGCCGCCGACTTTAAGGGTTAATAGCAAAGCCCCCTTAAGTGCTAAGAGCCTCAAATTTGGAGAATATATTAAGGAGATCAGAAGGAATAAGAAGAAAATTTTTTTTTTCAAAAAGACCTTATAGTTTTTGAGAAAATCGATGTTAAAGTTTCAAAGGAAAAATATATACATTTAAAAACCCGCCGACTTTAACGGTTAATAGCAAAGCCTGCTTAAAATTTAGGAACACCAAATTCACAGGGTATATTAAGGGGATCAGTGGGAATAAGAGGAAAATTTTTTTTTTCAAAAAGACCTTATAGTTTTTGAGAAAATCGATTTTTAAGTTTCAAGGGCGAAAATGTCTTTTAAATGCGGAAAATGTCAGGTTTTTTTGCACAGGTAACAATAGTGTTTTATTTTCATAGATTCCCCCAAGTGGGAAGAGTTTTACTTACTTCGTTCTGAGTGTGGGAAATATAAAAAAAAAACGACGTGGGGTCCCCCCTCCCAGACCTCTTTAACCCCTTGTCCCCCATGCAGACTGGGATAGCCAGAATGCGGAGCACCGGCCGCGTGGGGCTCCGCACCCTGACTATACCAGCCCGCATGGTCCATGGATTGGGGGGTCTCGGAAGAGGAGGGGCAGCCAAGCTTTCCCCTCCCCCTCCGAGCCCTTGTCCAATCCAAGGACAAGGGGCTCTTCTCCACCTCCGATGGGCGGTGGAGGTGGAGGCCGCGATTTCCTGGGGAGGGGTTCATGGTGGCATCTGGGAGTCCCCTTTAAAAAGGGGTCCCCCAGATGCCCACCCCCCTCCCAGGAGAAATGAGTATAGAGGTACTTGTAGTACCCCTTACCCATTTCCTTTAAGAGTTAAAAGTAAATAAACACACAAACACATAGAAAAAGTATTTTAATTGAACAAAAAACATAACCACGAAAAAAGTCCTTTAATATTCTTAATTAACCATTAATACTTACCTGTCCCTTTAAAAGCCAGTTCCCACGCAATATCCTCGGAAATATACTAATCAATTACAATGTAACAAAGTTATTACAATGTAACAACTTTGTTACTTTGTAACACCACCGCACCCGACGTCACTCGCCGCTCACCCGCCGGCCGCCGCATACACGCTAGTCCCCGCCGGCTCCCGCCGTCCACTCCGCCCACACCTGTCACTCATATACATGCTGGCACCCATGGGTGCCAGCATGTATATAGGTGACATGTGGGAGAGGCGGGGAGGGCAGCGGAGCCGGCGGGGACTTAGCGTCCCTTCACCCGACAGAGCTCTGAGCTATATTAGCTCAGAGCTCTCGAAAGCATCTTTGTATTTGGGCTCCAAGGAGCCCCATTGGTCCTTAGCAGACCAATGGGGTTCCTTCAAATCAGAAGGAACCCCATTGGTCTGCTAAAGACCAATGGGGCTCCTTGGAGCCCAAATACAAAGATGCTTAGAGAGCTCTGAGCTATAGCTCAGAGCTCTGTCGGGTCCTGCAGCACAGACGCGGTGGCGGCGGCGGCGGTGAGTGACGTCGGGTGCGGCGTAGTTACAATGTAACAAAGTTGTTACATTGTAATAACTTTGTTACATTGTAACTGATTAGTATATTTCCGAGGATATTGCGTGGGAACTGGCTTTTAAAGGGACAGGTAAGTATTAATGGTTAATTAAGAATATTAAAGGACTTTTTTCGTGGTTATGTTTTTTGTTCAATTAAAATACTTTTTCTATGTGTTTGTGTGTTTATTTACTTTTAACTCTTAAAGGAAATGGGTAAGGGGTACTACAAGTACCTCTATACTCATTTCTCCTGGGAGGGGGGTGGGCATCTGGGGGACCCCTTTTTAAAGGGGACTCCCAGATGACACCATGAACCCCTCCCCAGGAAATTGTGGCCTCCACCTCCACCGCCCATCGGAGGTGGAGAAGAGCCCCTTGTCCTTGGATTGGACAAGGGCTCGGAGGGGGAGGGGAAAGCTTGGCTGCCCCTCCCCTTCCGAGACCCCCCAATCCATGGACCATGCGGGCTGGTATAGTCAGGGTGCGGAGCCCCACGCGGCCAGTGCTCCGCATTCTGGCTATCCCAGTCTGCATGGGGGACAAGGGGTTAAAAAGGTCTGGGAGGGGGGACCCCACGTCGTTTTTTTTTTATATTTCCCACACTCAGAACGAAGTAAGTAAAACTCTTCCCACTTGGGGGAATCTATGAAAATAAAAAAAAAATTTTTTTCCTCTTATTCCTTCTGATCTCCTTAATATATTCTTCAAATTTGAGGCTCTTAGCACTTAAGGGGGCTTTGCTATTAACCCTTAAAGTCGGCGGCTTTTTTATATTATACGGGAGCGTAATATTACGCGATTACGGCAGACTGTGTAATTTCAATGGGAGTTTACTGTCTTACGCGTAATTTGTTACGCGTAAAACGTAACCCTACGGTCTACGCGTAATTAATTACGCGTAATACCGTAACCTTACACGTAACGCTTACGGTGCATTTGTAGTGAATTACGATGCGTAATTACGCTAATGCGTAATTTCGGCCCAGCACTGTTATGGAGGGCAAGTCTGCCATTGTGAACTTGGGTAATGGCTGGGGAATCAGGGTTCAAGTCCGGTCCGGAGTGGGAGCCTGAGAACCGGCTACCTCCACCACACATCCAAGTAAGGACCCATTTGCTGTATAAGTAATGTACCTGCCCTGACCTTGCTTTGCAGACCAGGCATCTGTGGTCAGATGGACACTTGACCCAACGCAAGACGAACCAAATCGAAAGCATTTGCCAGGAATGTGTTATGGAGGGCAAGTCTGCCATCATTTCAACTGTGTGAAACTTTCGATGGTACTTTCTCAGTACCATGGTGACCACGGGTAATGGCCGAGGAATCCTGGTTCGATTCTGGTACAGAGTGGGAGCCTAAGAAATGGCTACCACCACCACACATCCAAGGAAGACAGCAGGCACGCTGTGGGCAAAGGAGCAGGAACAGCTTCCACCACACATCCAAGGAAGGCAGCAGGCATGCTGTGGGTAAAGGAGCAGGAACGGCTACCACACATTCAAGGAAGGCAGCAGGCATGGCATGCACGTCCCGAGGTAGTGACCAACAACAACAATACAGGAGGACTTTTGAGGCCCTGCTGTATATGAGATAAATCAACTTTAAATCCTATAACAAGAATCTGTTATAGAGGGCAAGTCTGCCATTGTGACCACGGGTAATGGCCGGGGAATCAGGGTTCAATTCCGGTCTGGAGTTGGAGCCTGAGAAACGGCTACCACCACACATCCAAGGAAGGCAGCAGACATAGCATGGCCGTCCCGAGGTAGTGACCAAAAATAACAATACAGGAGGACTTTTGAGGCCCTGCTGTATAGAGATGAATCAACTTTATATCCTTTAACAAGAATCTGTTATGGAGGGCAAGTCTGCCATCTATTCAAGTGAAAGGTATGCACTGACTGCCAGGTATAATACAATGTGCAGTCAAAAATGCAGTGAAAGGTATGCAGTAACTGCAAACAGTTGTTTGTGTAGTGACGGCCGTGCTGGACTGGTGTGCACGATGACGAGAGTGCAGGTGATAGCAGCTTTCCAGCCCATATGGTCGCCGGGCTGAGGTAGCTGAATGACAGAACAGTGACTGTCCAGCTGATCACCTTTGGTCTGTCCACAATGAAGCAACGACCTTATTATCATGAGTGTGCCCCCCCCCCCCCCCCCCCCGAGACACTGATATATCCGGCGGTCATTGCTTCATTGTGATACGCAAGCCCCTTCACCGTGGCGAGGTAATGATCACGAAGGGGAATTGGCACATGTACATGCCTTTTGTTTTGTTGTTGCAGCTGCAGTGCAGCCAGAAAAATTAGGCAGACATGTACACGCACCAGTAAAATTATTATAGTGGCCGCTGTTAGCAGGGTCTAGTAGCGTGGCCACCCAGTACAGCTCATTTACCTTGAGTTTTTTTTATACGGGGGTCCCTTAACAGGCTGGACTGCATGAAAGACACCATCTGCACAAAGTTGGATGCAGGCGTACTATCCATCTCCTCTTGCTCTTCCTCAGTGACGTCAGGTAAATCCTCCTACCCCTAGCCACAAACAATACCAAGGAAACGTTGAGCAGCACAAGCCCCCTGTGACGCCTGCTGCGATTGTTCTTCTGCCACCGCCTCCTCCTCCTCCCTGCCACTGCCTCCTCCTCCAAAGAAACACCTTCCTCATCATCCGAGTCTGTCTCCTCTTCCCCACACGACTCTTCCTCCTCCTCCTCTTCCCCCCTCTGTGCTGCTGCAGGTGTTGAGGAAACATCTGGTTCTGATGAGAATTGATCCCACAATGCATCCTCCTGTAACTGTTCCTGTCCATGCTCCTCCACAGCTTAATCCATCACTCTACACATGGCACGCTCCTGGAAGTAAGCGTACGGGATCAAGTCGCTGATGGTGCCTTCACTGCGACTCACCCGGTTGGTCACCTCCACAAACAGCCGCATGAGCCTGCATGCATTTTGCATGAGTGTACAGTTGTTGGGCCAGAACATCCCCATCTCCTCAGAGTGTGTCCTTCTACTGTAAATGTAGAGGTACTGAGTGACGGCTTTCTCCTGTTCTAGCAGGCGAGAGAACATAAGGAGGGTCGAAATTCCAGCGAGTCGGGCTATCGCACATCAGGTGTCTCACCGGCAACTTTTTTCTCTGCTAAATATCGGCAAAGTGTGCCATGGCAAGGAGGAGGATGACGACAGCGAAGAGGATGTGGCAGGAGGCCTGCCTACAAGCCATGGAGGTGTCACAAGTTGGTCTGCTGCAAAGCCACGTACTTCCTGCTTGTCAGCGGTCATCAGGTTGACCCAATGGGCTGTGTAAGTAATGTACCTGCCCTGACCGTGCTTGGCAGACCAGATATCGATGGTCAGATGGACCCTTGACCCAACGATATGTGCCAGAGATGACAGCACTTGCCTCTCAACTTCACGGTACAGTTTGGGTATTGCCTTTTTAGATAAATAATTGCGGCCCGGTATCCTCCACTGCGGTGTCCTAATGGCCACAAATTTATGGACGGCCTCAGAGTCCACCAGCTGGTATGGTAACAGCTGCCGAGCTAACAATTCCACCAAGTCAGCTGTCAGACACCGGGCAAGGGGGTGACTGGCAGAAATTGTGTTCTTCCGCTCAAAGATTTCCTTCACAGACACCTGTCTGCTGTGGGCAGAGGAGCAGGAACCGCTCAAGGTTAGAGGTGGAGTGGAGGAGGGTGGCTGTGAAGTTGCAAGAGATAAAGCGGCTGAAGATGCTGCACCTGAAGGAGGAAGAGAAGGAGGGTGGTTTTTCTTTTGTGTGCTGCTTTTGCTCAGGTGCTCTTCCCATTGCAGTTTGTGCCTTTTCTGCATGTGTCTTCGTATGGCAGTTGTCCCTACGTGGGTGTTGGTCTTTCCACGGCTCATTTTTGGAGGCAGAGAGAACAGATGGCATTGCTCTGATCTGAGGCAGACACATTAAAAAATGTCCAAACCGCTGAGCCCCCCTGGGGTGATTGCACTATGGTGGCCTGAGCAGCTGACATTGAAGGGCATGTTGGCTGGCTGTCCATAGGTGGCGATACATAGCGCCGGAACATTGCCACCAGCTGTTTCTGACAACGAGCTCCCCCTGCTTCTTTCAGCAACTCGTCTCCTCCTACGCCTCTCTGACTCCCCCTCTGAACTGTCCCCTTGGTCATCTTGTCTCTTAGGATCCCACGTGACATCCGTATCATTGTCCTCATCATAATCATCCTGCCCAGCTTTGGTTGCCTCAGACACCTCATAAACTGCACCAACAGCAGGTACTTCATCATCGTCCTCCTCACACGTTACGTCCATAGTGTCTCCTAACTCACATATATGAGGTGGTGTAACTTGCTTAGCGCCTTCATCTTGTTGTAGCAGTAGTGGCTGTGAATCAGTTAATTCCCCACCAAATAACTCCTGCAAAGTGTCAAATGCAGTGGATGTGGTTCTTGTAGTAGTGCTGGTGGCTGCGGAAGATGAGGTGTTCTGTGTTAAATAGTCAACCACGTCCTGACAATCTTGGGAGTTGATGGGATGTGCCTTCTTCTGAGCACAGTACTTTGTTCTAGGGCCACACGAAATCACATCAGCACGACCGCGCACAGACCTGCCGGGTGGCCTTCCTCTGGGTCTGCCTTTACCTCTGCCTCTACCTATTTTGTCCATTTTGGCCATATCGGGGGGGGGGGGGGGGATGAAGTGAAAGGTATGCACTGACTTGACTAATACAATGTGCAGTCACACAGGTGCAGTTAACAGGTATGCACGGAGTGGTATATCACACTGCACGCGCTCACGTAGGTAGGTGGGTGCACTGAACACAACAGGTAGGTATATGCAGTGATGGGTATTACAAATGTGCACCTGTCACACACGTACCGTGAACAGGGACAGTGACTGGTGGTATTAAATATCACACTGCGTGCGGTCACGTAGGTAGAAGGGCGCACTGAACAACAGGTAAGTATTTGCAGTGATGGGTATTAGAAATGTGCACCTGTCACACACACGTACCGTGAACAGGTACAGTGACTGGTGGTATTAAATATCACACTGCGTGCGCTTACATGAGTAGGTGGGTGCACTAAACAACAGGTATGTATATGCAGTGCTGCTGGATATTACAAATGTGCACCTGTCACACACGTACCGTGAACAGGTACCGTGACTGGAGGTATTAAATATCACACTGTGTGCACTCACATGGGTAGGTGGGTGCACTGAACACAACAGGTAAGTATATGCAGTGATGGGTATTACAAATGTGCACCTGTCACACACGTACCGTGAACAGGTACAGTGACTGGTGGTATTAAATATCACACTGCGTGCGCTCGCATAGGTAGGTGGGTGCACTGAACACAACAGGTTGGTATATGCAGTGATGGGTATTACAAATGTGCACCTGTCACACACACGCACAGGTACCACCGTGAACAGGTGCAATGACTGGTGGTATTAACAATACCTGCGCTGACATAGGTAGGTAGGTGCACTGAACAGTGAACAGGTGCAGTGATTGGGATGGGATTACAAATCTGCAGCTGCCTGTCACACACACAGGTAGTCAGTCACTGAATGTGCTGGGCCTGGCAGTGGCACAGTAGTAATTAAGGTGCTAAAGGCCAGGTGCGACTGACTGACAGGGCTGTATATAATGCAAGTGGGCCACACAAAAAAAAATAAATCACAAGAACAAGATTAGCTCTCAAAAGAGCTGTTGAGGGGTGCTTTTTTAGCAATAAGAATCAGCAAGGAGCAAGCTAACAAGCCTACAAGACCCTAACTAAGCTTTCCCTATAAGAGTCTGTAGCAGCTCTCCCTTCTCTAATTACTGCAGGCACACAAGTGAGTCCAATGCATGACACTGCCTGCCTTTTATAAGGGGGAGGAGTGGCTTCAGGAGGGAGTGTAGCCTGATTGGCTACAATGTGCCTGCGGACTGTGATGTAGAGGGTCAAAGTTGACCCTAATGATGCATTATGGGGGTGAATCGAACTTCTGGAAAAGCTCTCAGTTCTCCGCAATCGCGAACCACGGAAGTTCGCTGGGAACCGTTCGCCGGCGAACCGTCTCTATTTGCAGTTAGATTTGCTGTGTAAACTATCTAAACTTTAGATAAGTGATATAGACAAGTTACTTGTTATAGTTAGTATTTCATCTCGGATCCGCTTTAATATGGAAGTGGAGCTGAGTGGCCTGCCCCTGACGTGGAGGGGGGCGGCGCTCTGCAACAGGAGGCTGCCAAAAAGGAGGGAAGCCTCAATAGGTTCCAGAGGCTTCCTTCTCTTCAGGGTAAGATCTTATTTTGAACCTGAGCTTCAGGAAAAGGTGACCCACAATAGTATTTTAATGGGAATACAGCAGCAGTCACAGCACTTCTTAGAGTAGGATGGACTGAATGATAAAAACTGATTCATAAAAATATCTCATCATAATATAGCAGCTGCCTGGGCTTTAGAGGGAAGAGGTGTGAAAGAAAACTTTAATTCAGTTATGTGGGGAATACAACAAAACATAGAGTACAAGCTGGCACTTCATCCCTCAGTGTGGCAGCTTTGCATGAGTTTTAGAAGTGGTATCAACCAGTTCTTATTTCTACGACAGATTAGCACTGCATTGTTCTATGAGTATGGCATTTCTAGAAATTCATGAAAAATAATAATACATTTTGTAAAAGTAATACATTTTAATGGCTAACTGATAAAGTTAAATTATGAAATAATGCTGAACAGTAACCAGCACAAATGTCATCTTTGTGTTTACTATTTACCTGCATCAGTCTTTTACATCAGCAAACATCTGGAAATATGCCTGAAGAAGGGGACTAGATCCCAGAAAGCTATTTACCTAAAAGCCACAACAATCCATGATTGGTTGATGATGACATGATGGATTGTTGTGGCTTTTAGGTAAATAGTTACCTTCTTAGCAATTGCACTTTTTAATGTCAATGTCACTTTAAAACTCACTGCTTGCTATTTGTCCTGTACGAAGTGGATGCCTGCATTGCGTGTTTGTATTGGCCTTTTCCCTGCAATGGGTTGGTGCCGTGCAGTTTATGCATAGCCATACAATAAATTGTATTGGCTTTGTATGCGCTGCACGTGCATCGCGGGGAAAGACGGGGCGAGTGAAAAAATGTTGTTGCCCCGCCAGCATTATCTGTAGTTGTTATGGCTATGGAGGCTGGCCTATTATTTTTCCCGCCCCCCCGGTACACGCAAGGCTGCATCCCCATCTCCAGGACAACCAATCTTAGTTTCACAGAAAGTGACGTTTCTGGAAGGGGCGTAGCTTTACTCCGTTAAACGCCGGATGACTCTCTTCCTAACTTTAATGATACGCAGTGTGACCAAGTGTCATATCCACGTGAAACGGCCGCCGCGCCACCACCTAGTGCCTACCACCCATCTCCTGCACCGTTGACCCTGCTAATACGGGACATGTAAGCAAAGTAAAGTACAACACCAATGTTACACTTGATCTACGTTTGAGTGTTTTTGACGCCTGCTTTAAATATGTTACATCACATTATTAAATTTGTGGGATGGAAGGTGCGCGCTTGCTCTGCCTTTTTTCTTTTCAAAAAGATCACTCAAATTCTCCCGGAAATCCCACTTGCAACCACGTCATTTCCTACCTTTGGCTTATACTCGAGTCATAAACTTCAGTTTTTGGGGGGTAAATGTTGGGAGGGTCAGCCTATACTCTGGTTGGCTTATGCTCAAATATATACAGTAACTGAAAGTAAAAATGAGACTCTTTTCTTTCCTCCTATTATTCTGTTAATTAACCATACACTTTATTATCTCATAAGTTTAATTCCGCGTCATATTTGCTTTAAAAGGCAATAAAAGTACTGGATTCCAGGATATTATTCAACTGCTAACCTGCAATTTTGATCTCGTTATTTATATACATTGAGAAGATTTTGTGTTCTTAACCACTTGAGGACCTAGGGCTTTCTACCCCTTAAGGACCGGCCACTTTTTTTCCATTCAGACCACTGCAGCTTTCACGGTTTATTGCTCGCTCATACAACCTACCACCTAAATGAATTTTGGCTCCTTTTCTTGTCACTAATAAAGCTTTCTTTTGGTGCTACTTGATTGCTCCTGCGATTTTTACTTTTTATTATATTCATCAAAAAAGACATGAATTTTGGCAAAAAAATGATTTTTTTAACTTTCTGTGCTGACAGTTTTCAAATAAAGTAAAATTTCTGTATACATGCAGCGCGAAAAATGTGGACAAACATGTTTTGGATAAAAAAAACCCCATTCAGTGTATATTTATTGGTTTGGGTAAAAGTTATAGCGTTTACAAACTATGGTGCAAAAAGTGAATTTTCCCATTTTCAAGCATCTCTGACTTTTCTGACCCCCTGTCATGTTTCATGAGGGGCTAGAATTCCAGGAAAGTATAAATACCCCCCAAATGACCCCATTTTGGAAAGAAGACATCCCAAAGTATTCACTGAGAGGCATAGTGAGTTCATAGAAGATATTATTTTTTGTCACAAGTAAGCGGAAAATGACACTTTGTGAGAAAAAAAAAAAAAAAAAAAAAGTTTCCATTTCTTCTAACTTGCGACAAAAAAAAAATGAAATCTGCCACGGACTCACCATGCCCCTCTCTGAATACCTTGAAGGGTCTACTTTCCAAAATGGGGTCATTTGTGGGGTGTGTTTACTGTCCTGACATTTTGGGGGGTGCTAAATTGTAAGCACCCCTGTAAAGCCTAAAGGTGCTCATTGGACTTTGAACCCCTTAGCGCAGTTAGGCTGCAAAAAAGTGCCACACATGTGGTATTGCCGTACTCAGGAGAAGTAGTATAATGTGTTTTGGGGTGTATTTTTACACATACCCATGCTGGGTGGGAGAAATACCTCTGTAAATGACAATCTTTTGATTTTTTTACACACAATTGTCCATTTACAGAGATATTTCTCCCACCCAGCATGGGTATGTGTAAAAATTCACCCCAAAACACATTTTACTACTTCTCCCGAGTACGGTGATACCACATGTGTGGCACTTTTTTGCACCCTAACTGCGCTAAAGGGCCCAAAGTCCAATGAGCACCTTTAGGCTTTCACAGGTCATTTTGCGGAATTTGATTTCCAGACTACTCCTCACGGTTTAGGGCCCCTAAAATGCCAGGGCAGTATAGGAACCCCACAAATGACCCCATTTTAGAAAGAAGACACCCCAAGGTATTCCGTTAGTAGCATAGCGAGTTCATAGAAGATTTTATTTTTTGTCAAAAGTTAGTGGAAAATGACACTTTGTGAAAAAAACAATAAAAATCAATTTTCCACTAACTTTTGACAAAAAATAAAATCTTCTATGAACTCGCTATGCTACTAACGGAATACCTTGGGGTGTCTTCTTTCTAAAATGGGGTAATTTGTGGGGTTCCTATACTGCCCTGGCATTTTAGGGGCCCTAAGCCGTGAGGAGGAGTCTGGAAATCAAATTCCGCAAAATGACCTGTGAAAGCCTAAAGGTGCTCATTGGACTTTGGGCCCTTTAGCCCAGTTAGGCTGCAAAAAAGTGCCACACATGTGGTATCGCCGTACTCGGGAGAAGTAGTACAATGTGTTTTGGGGTGTATTTTTACACATACCCATGCTGGGTGGGAGAAATAACTCTGTAAATGGACAATTGTGTGTAAAAAAATCAAAAGATTGTCATTTACAGAGGTATTTCTCCCACCCAGCATGGGTATGTGTAAAAATACACCCCAAAACACATTGTACTACTTCTCCCGAGTACGGGGATACCACATGTGTGGCACTTTTTTGCACCCTAACTGCTCTAAGGGGCCCAGAGTCCAATGAGTACCTTTAGGCTTTACAGGGGTGCTCACAATTTAGCACCCCGCCCACTTGCCAGGACAGTTAACAAACCCCACAAATGACCCCATTTTGGAAAGAATACACAACAAGGTATTCCATGAGGGTAATGGTGAGGTCATTGAAAATTTTATTTTTTGTCACAAGTAAACGGAAAATGACACTTTGTTAAAAAAAAAAATAAAAAAAAAATTCTGCTAACTTGTGACAAAAACTAAAATCTTTTATGAACTCACCGTGCACCTCACATAATACTTTAGGGTGTCCTCTTTCCAAAATGGGGTCATTTGTGGAGTCTGTCCTGGCATTTTAGGGTCTCTGCAATCATTACATGTATGGCCAGTATTAGGAGTTTCTGCTATACTCCTTATATTGGGTATACAAGTAATGCACTCTGGGCTGAAAGGAAAAATGAACGGCAAACATACCTTGCTCCACATCAATGGCAGTGATAACCTCAGGAGAGAGACACCCCGTGCCACCCTGCACTCAGGGTGAGCCACCAACTTATGTGACTGGGCCTCAGAACTTTAGTATACAGCATTATGCCTGTAGGATACAGCAATATGCCTGCCAATAGAGATGACTCTGTGTGGCATTAAAGCATCATCATAGGCCCAAATCACATATAAACCGGGGGTGTCCACACTCAAGGGAAATTCAAACATGCCGTCTTATATCGCCAACCCTGGACAGATCAGCAATATCAAGCATGGAAACCGATCCTTCTTCCCACTTTTATGCTTACCCGTTTGGTCTTCAAGCTTACCTCTCCTCTCCCTGCGACAATGTGCAAAAGACCACCGAGTGTGTGCCTACTCCTGTGTCTGGAGTTCCCTAGGTTCTAATAGTGTACCTGCTCGTGGTACCTCTCAAAACACGGCCCTACGCATAGGCCAGGCTGGTCAGGACAGCGGGGACAATAATAAACGGTGTCACTCCTTGTTCCAGCCCTGCTGCAGACACGGCAACGTTTTCTTCGGATGCGTTGACCTGGGGCACACGGAAGCTGATAGGCGTAATGCCTTCCATGCAGTCGGCTAGTTGCATCTGGGGGGGGGGGGGGGGGGCCTGGCACCACCTGGATACAGGATGTCCAGAATGATCTGTTCCTGAAATTGGAGGAAAGATCCAGTTCTCCCAGCCTTACTGTAGAGAACAAAGCTGTTGTAAACCGCCAATTGAATCAGATAAAAAGACACTTTCTTATACCAGCGTGTTGTTTTCCGGGTAACTAAATAGGGCGCTAACCTCTGGTCATTGAAGTCCACCCCTCCCATGTTGACATTATATTCGTGGACGACAAGGGGCTTTTCAATGACCGCAGTTGCCCGTTGAATTTGGACTGTCGTGTCTGTGTGAATGGTGGACAGAAAGTAAACGTCCCTCTTGTCCCTCCATTTCACCGCGAGCAGGTCTTCAGTACGCAAGGCGGCCCTCTGCCCCCGTTCAAGTCTGGTGGTAACGAGCCGTTGGGGGAAGCCCTGGCGACTAGGCCGCGCAGTGCCACAGCATCGGATTCCTTCTAACTTTAAGTGCTGAAAGAGGGCCACACTTGTGTAATAATTGTCCACAAAAAGATGGTACCCCTTCTGGAACAAGGGTGACACCAAGTCCCACACAACCTTTCCACTGCTCCCCAGGTAGTCAGGGCATCCGACCGGCTCCAATTTTGAGTCTTTTCCCTCATAGACCCTAAAACGACATGTATAGCCTGTGGCCCTTTCACAGAGCTTATACAGTTTCACCCCATACCGGGCGCGCTTGCTTGGGATGTACTGTTTGATGCCAAGGCGCCCGGTAAAGCGTAAGAGGGACTCGTCTACGCAGATGTTCTGTTCAGGGATATAAGCATCTGCAAATGTTGAGGACAGGTGGTCTATGAGGGGCCGAATTTTGTGGAGCCGGTCATAAGCAGGGTCTCCCCTTTCATGACAGGTTTTGTCGTCGTTGAAGTGCAGGAAGCGCAGGATGAACTCAAATCGTGTCCTGGACATGGCAGCAGGGTACAAGGGAACATGATGTACTGGGTTCGTAGACCAATACGCCCGCAATACATTTTGTTTCATTAGTCCCAAGTGAAGGATAAGGGCCAAAAAGATTTTAATGTCGGAAACTTGGACTGGTTTCCACCCGAAAGGCTGGGCATACATGCTCTCCGGGTGCTCGGTGATGAATTGTGTGGCTTTACGATTGGTCTCAACCACAATTAAGTCCAGGAGAACCTGGGTGATGAACAGCTGCAAAAAGTCTAGGGCCGTTCCTAGATGAGCTGTCGCCACCTGGACTCCAGACTGGGCGGTGAAAGGGGGCACTACGGGTGCGGCGGAATCAGGGGATTGCCAATCTGGTTGTGCCAGCACCTCTGGGAGTCTATGGGTACTACGGGCCCGTCTTCTTCTTGGTGGCTGCGACGGGGGTACTACTGCACTTGCCACCGTACCAGTTTCAACTTTCATGCTGACGCTCACCACTTCGCCAGGGTCTACGGAAGCACTGGCACTAAGTCCAGGAGATGCTGCGCTGCTGGTGCCTGCCTCACCAAGAAAACTATCAACAGCGCTAGCACCACCCTGCTGCCCTTGAGGCGGATCCTGCGCCACCTGCGGTCTAACGACTTGGGGTCTGGTACGCCTGGCTCTAGCCGGGACCATAGCCTCGTCATCAGTATCGGTCAGGGAACCACTGCTTTCTACAGGTTCAAATTCGGACCCGGAAGATTCGACGGATGATTCTTCCCAAAAGAGCTCATCCGACTGGTCCATGTACCTGTATACCTCGTCATCGGAAAGCCCCCTTCTTGCCATTTTGGATTGCTAAATTTATGGGGTTTTCCTCCGAGACTACCCAGAAAAAAAGAGCACCTACCTAGCAAAAAGGGAGTATTTGAGAGGTATTGGGGTTGGTGGGAAGTGGGGTCTCAGAGGCAATCAAACGATCACGGGACAATCAAATACAATTACAGCACAATCGACTCCAATCACAGCACAATCAAATCTGATGCACTCGGAAGGTGATGGGGGGAGGGTGGGATTGGGTGTGGCGAGAAGTGGGGTCTCAGGCAATCAAACAATCACGGGGCAATCGAAGCCGATCACGGGACAATCAAATACAATTACAGCACAATCGACTCCAATCACAGCCCAATCAAATCTGATGCACTCGGAAGGTGATGGGGGGAGGGTGGGATTGGGTGTGGCGGGAAGTGGGGTCTCAGGCAATCAAACAATCACGGGGCAATCGAAGTCGATCACGGGACAATCAAATACAATTACAGCACAATCGACTCCAATCACAGCACAAGCAAATCTGATGCACTCGGAAGGTGGTGGTTGGAGGTGGTGGGGGGGAGGGTGGGGTTGGGTGTGGGGGGGGGGGGGAGGGTGGGGTTGGGTGTGGCGGGAAGTGGGGTCTCAGGCAATCAAACAATCACGGGGCAATCGAAGCCGATCACGGGACAATCAAATACAATTACAGCACAATTGAATACAAGCGCAGCACAATCGAATACAAGTGCAGCACAGTCAAATACAATGCACTTGGACGGTGATTAGGGGGGGGGGGGGGGTGATCAGGAGCCCGCACGGGGCAGACTGAGTCCTGATCTGATGAGAGGCAGACACAGGGGGTTACTGATCAAAGATCAGTTAGTGATTGCTGGGGAGGACAGATGTAAACAAACAGCAGGGGATGTAATCAGAAGGGGGGTATGAGGGCAATCGAGGGCCTGGGCAGGTGATCGGTTACCCCCACGTGGCAGTTAGGGTCTGCTCTGATGGGTGGGGGTGCTGAGGGCTGATGGACAGGTGATAGACAGGTGATCAGAGGGGGATCAGAGGGTAATGTAGCTGTATACAGATGTATACAGTATACAGGGGGGTAGTCTGGGATGGGGTGTGGGGGTGATCTAAAGGTAGGGGGGGGGATCAGGGGTGACTAGGAGGCAGTTAGGGACCTAACACAGGGGATAGCGTCGCTAGTTAGTGATAGGTGGGGGGGTGGGGGTTTTAAATGGGTGCAAGGGTGCTGGGCAGGGGTCTGCTGGGGTGATCAGGGGGGGTATGAGGCCTGGGGTGGGAGATCAGGGGGGCTGTAGGCCAAAAAAAACACGTGTGCTGTACTACTCACAAAAGGCTTCCTCCTCGCTGGTGGTCTCTGCAACAATGAGACCACGAGGCGAGGAGGAAGCACGTATAAGGCACTTTGTTTACCTAACAAAGTGCCTTATACTCATTCATTGGTTACATTTGCGGATTCCTCCGCTCGCCGGCTCTGCTAAGTGGCCGGCGAGCGGAGACAAAATGCCCGTGCTTCGATCCCGGGAGGAGGATCGCGTCACGGATGACGCGATCGCTCCGCCCATGCCCTTTAATGGACTGCCGCCTCTGTGGGTGAGGCCGTCCTGAAGGGCTCCACTTCCCCGCCGCCCCTGTGTAGTGGGCGGTCGGGAAGTGGTTAAAGGATACCCGAAGTGACGTGTGACATGATGAGATAGACATGTGTACGTACAGTGCCAAGCACACTAATAACTATGCTGTGTTCCTTTTTTTCATTCTCTGCCTGAAAGAGTTAACTATCAGGTATGTAAGTGGCTGACTCAGTCCTGAAGTGACTACAGTGTGACCCTCACTGATAAGAAATTCCAACTATAAAACACTTTCCTAGCAGAAAATGGCTTCTGAGAGCAGGAAAGAGATAAAAAAGGTCAATAGTTCATAGATTTTAGCTCTGGCATACGTCAATGAATGTGTCATTGAGCAAAAACAATAAAACTGTTAAAACTTAAAGAGTAGATTTAAACATAGAATAAAACTGTGGAATATCTTAAATAGTCATTTTTTAGAGAAAGGAAGATAGATACAATCGTTTATTTCATTAGTTTATTTTCAGGTGCCCTATTAGGGAAGCTGTGACTATGTTCAGTAGCGACTTTGTGAAACTTAGAGAAATACAGGAAACCTCAGATGTCAGCATGAGACAGTGATAGCCTATTTCACCCTATTGCAAAATGCTGTGCGTCATTTCGCAGCTGTGGTCTGGAGTCTCTGGACACACCAATGGCTTGCAACAGTTCTCCACTTAACTGCCAGACTTTTCCTGCTAGCAATAAATCAAACATTATCTCCTATTAGTGGTGTTTTGTCTTTTACTTTTAGTGTTGGGAGGGTGATGGACAGTTCATCTGCCTATCACTTTCTTCATTCTTTCACACTGCAGTGGTGGTGAGACCTCTCAGCTAATCCTCCAAGGTCTTCACACCTTTAAACTCCTTCTCCTGCTGAAATCTTACATTTATGTATGCTATAAACAAGAAGGAACACTTTAAGGTAAGTGGGGAACATTTAAAACTACAGTGTTGTCATTGCTATTATTATTATTATTTTTATTATTATTATTTATTTTAATTAAGCAGCTGGCAGCCTGGCATAGGTGTTTCCCAAATTAAAGGAAACCCAAGGTGAGAGGAATATGGAGGCTGCCATATTTATTTCCTTTTAAATAATACCAGTTGCCTGGCATTCCTCCTGATCCTGTGTCTTTACCACTTTTTTCCATAGACCCTGAACAAGCATGCAGCAGGTCAGGTACTCGGACTTAGCTGACTCAGGATTTACTGATATGCTTGTTCCAGGGTTTTGACAAGGAAATAAATATGGCAGCCTCCATAGCCCTCTCACCTCGGGTTCCTGGTAAAGACCTTGGCTTCATCGGCACATTCCCTATTCTGGGGATTCAGTTACATCATTGTTTGTTAACCATTTTTTATCAGTGCAATTAAGCTCAAAATATAAAAAAGAAAAAAAAATATTTTTTTTATAAATATATAAGGATGCTAAAAATAATATATGGTTGAGCAATCTTTAGTATATTTGCTGATGAATCTTGTAGCGATCCAAGATTTATAGAAGAGATACAGGGAAGGGGGGAAGGATGAGCAAGGAATGGAGTGAGAGAAAAATATTGTTATTATTATTAAGCCTTTCTGTTGCATGGTCACTTTTCCTGCAGTGGTTTAATCTGTTAAAGAACAATCCACAACATTTATCAGTGATGACTGGGCTATCATTACTGTAGCAGAATCCTGGGAAATAAAACTCAGAGAGACTTCAGGAAACACAAGCAGATACTGAGGTATGTAGGGGACAAGACTTTTTTGGTCCAGCCAACTTGTTTTAAGGTGCTGTGAATAAACGGAGGGGGACTCAGAGTTCCACCTAGTCACTATGAATCTCCAATTGAATGGGGCAGGGCCATGTGATAAACCTCCAGAATCTTAGTAAAATATCTAGAGCTTGATTCACTAAGCAGCGCTGCTACAGCAGTGCAGCTTAACCACTTGAGGACCGAGGGCTTTACCCCCCTTAAAGAGAATCTGTAACGACAAAACGTCCCCTGGGGGTACTCACCTCGGATGGGGGAAGCCTCAGGATCCTAATGAGGCTTCCCACGCCGTCTGCCGTCCCTCGGGGGTCTCGCTGTAGCCCTCCATACAGCGGTGACGTAATATTTACCTTCCTGGCTCCTGCGCAGGCGCTCTGGTGGCTGTCGGCTCCGAAGGAGACGGAAATACCCGATCGCCGTCGGGTCCGCTCTACTGTGCAGGCACAAGTCTCCGGCGCCTGCGCAGTAGAGCGGACCCGACTGAGATCGGGTATTTCCGCCTCCTTCGGAGCGAAAGCAGCCACAGCGCCCCCGCTGGAGCCTGCAAAGGTAAATATTGAATTGAACAGTCGGGCCTGTCGCCGGCTGTTCGGAGGGCTGCAGCGAGACCTCCGTGGGACAGAGGACGGCGTGGGAAGCCTCATTAGGATCCTGAGGCTTCCCCCACCCGAGGTGAGTACCCCCCAGGGGACGTTTTTGATGTTACAGAGTCTCTTTAAGGACCAGACCCTTTTTTTCCATTCAGACCACTGCAGCTTTCACGGTTTATTGCTCGCTCATACAACCTACCACCTAAATGAATTTTGGCTCCTTTTCTTGTCACTAATAAAGCTTTCTTTTGGTGCTATTTGATTGCTGCTGCGATTATTACTTTTTATTATATTCATCAAAAAAGACATGAATTTTGTCAAAAAAATGATTTTTTTAACTTTCTGTGCTGACATTTTTCAAATAAAGTAAAATTTCTGTATACATGCAGCACGAAAAATGTGGACAAACATGTTTTTGATTAAAAAAAAAAACCTATTCAGCCTATATTTATTGGTTTGGGTAAAAGTTATAGCGTTTACAAACTATGGTGCAAAAAGTGAATTTTTCCATTTTCAAGCATCTCTGACATTTCTGACCACCTGTCATGTTTCATGAGGGGCTAGAATTCCAGTATAGTATAAATACCCCCCAAATTACCCCATTTTGGAAAGAAGACATCCCAAATTATTCACTAAGAGGCATAGTGAGTTCATAGAAGAAATTATTTTTTGGCACAAGGTAGCAGAAAATGACAGTTTGTGACAAGAAAAAAAAAAAAGTTTCCATTTCTGCTAACTTGTGACAAAAAAAAAAATTAAATCTGCCACGGACTCACCATGCCCCTCTCTGAATACCTTGAAGTGACTACTTTCCAAAATGGGGTCATTTGTGGGGTGTGTTTACTGTCCTCGCATTTTGGGGGGTGCTAATTTGTAAGCACCCCTGTAAAGCCTAAAGGTGCTCATTGGACTTTGGGCCCCTTAGCGCAGTTAGGCTGCAAAAAAGTGCCACACGTGGTATTGCCATACTCAGGAGAAGTAGTATAATGTGTTTTGAGGTGTATTTTTACACATACCCATGCTGGGTGGGAGAAATATCTCTGTAAATGACAATTGTTTGATTTTTTTTTACACACAATTGTCCATTTACAGAGATATTTCTCCCACCCAGCATGGGTATGTGTAAAAATACACCCCAAAACACATTATACTACTTCACCTGAGTACGGCGATACCACATGTGTGGCACTTTTTTGCACCCTAACTGCGCTAAGGGGCCCAAAGTCCAATGAGTACCTTTAGGATTTCACAGGTCATTTTTGTTTCAAGACTACTCCTCACGGTTTAGGGCCCCTAAAATGCCAGGGCAGTATAGGAACCCCACTAATGACCCTATTTTAGAAAGAAGACACCCCAAGGTATTCCGTTAGGAGTATGGTGAGTTCATAGAAGATTTTATTTTTTGTCACAAGTTAGCGGAAATTGATTTTAATTGTTTTTTTTCACAAAGTGTCATTTTCCGCTAATTTGTGACAAAAAATAAAATCTTCTATGAACTCACCATACTCCTGATGGAATACCTTTGGGTGTCTTCTTTCTAGAATGGGGTCATTTGTGGGGTTCCTATACTGCCCTGGAATTTTAGGGGCCCTAAACCGTGAGGAGTATTCTTGAAACCAATTGCCGCAAAATGACCTGTAAAATCCTAAAGGTACTCATTGGACTTTGGGCCCCTTAGCATACTTAGGGTGTAAAAAAGTGCCACACATGTGGTACCGCTGTACTTAAGAGAAGTAGTATAATGTGTTTTGTGGTGTATTTTTACACATACCCATGCTGGGTGGGAGAAATATCTCTGTAAATGACAATTGTTTGATTTTTTTTTTACACACAATTGTCCATTTACAGAGAGATTTCTCCCACCCAGCATGGGTATGTGTAAAAATACACCCCAAAACACATTATACGACTTCTCCTGAGTACGGCGATACCACATGTGTGACACTTTTTTGCAGCCTAGGTGCGCTAAGGGGCCCAACGTCCTATTTACAGGTCATTTTGAGGCATTTGTTTTCTAGACTACTCCTCACGGTTTTGGGCCCATAAAATGCTAGGGCGGTATAGGAACCTCACAAGTGACCCCATTTTAGAAAAAAGACACCCCAAGGTATTCTGTTAGGTGTATGGCGAGTTCATAGAAGATTTTATTTTTTGTCACAAGTTAGTGAAAAATGACACTTTGTGAAAAAAAACATTAAAAATCAATTTCTGCTAACTTTTGACAAAATATAAAATCTTCTATGAACTAGTCATACACCTAACATAATACCTTGGGGTGTCTTTTTTCTAAAATGGGGTTACTTGTGGGGTTCCTATACTGCCCTAGCATTTTACGGGCCCAAAACCGTGAGTAGTCTGGAAACCAAATGTATCAAAATTACTGTTCAGGGGTATAAGCATCTGCAAATTTTGATGACAGGTGGTCTATGAGGGGGCGAATTTTGTGGAACGGTCATAAGCAGGGTGGCCTTTTAGATGACAGGTTGTATTGGGCCTGATCTGATGAATAGGATTCTAGGGGGGTGACAGGAGGTGATTGATGGGTGTCTCAGGGGGTGGTTAGAGGGGAAAACAGATGCAATCAATGCACTGGGGAGGTGATCGGAAGTGGGTCTGAGGGGGATCTGAGGATTTGGCCAAGTGATCAGGAGCCCACACGGGGCAAATTAGGGCCTGATCTGATGGGTAGGTGTGCTAGGGGATGACAGGAGGTGATTGATGGGTGTCTCAAGGTGTGATTAGAGGGGGGAATAGATGCAAGCAATGCACTGGCGAGGTGATCAGGGCTGGGGTCTGAGGGCATTCTGAGGGTGTGGGCGGGTGATTGAGTGCCCTAGGGGCAGATAGGGGTCTAATCTGATGGGTAGCAGTGACAGGGGTGATTGATGGGTAATTAGTGGGTGTTTAGGGTAGGGAACAGATGTAAACAATGCACTTGGGAGATGATCTGTCGTCGGATCTGCGGGCGATCTATTGGTGTGGGTGGGTGATCAGATTGCCCGCAATGGGCAGGTTAGGGTCTGATTGATGGGTGGCAGTGACAGGGGGTGATTGATGGGTAGCAGTGACAGGGAGTGATTGATGGGTGATTGACAGGTGATCAGTGGGTTATTACAGGGAAGAACAGATGTAAATAATGCACTGGCGAATTGATAAGGGTGGGGTCTGAGGGCAATCTGAGCGTGTAGGCGCGTGATTGGGCGCCCGCAAGGGGCAGATTAGGGTCTGATCTGATGGGTAACAGTGACAGGTGGTGATAGGGGGTGATTGATGGGTGATTGATGGGTAATTAGTGGGTGTTTAGGGTAGAGAACAGATGTAAACACTGCACTTGGGAGGTGATCTGACGTCAGATCTGCGGGCGATCTATTGGTGTGGGTGGGTGATCAGATTGCCCGCAAGGGGCAGATTGATGGGTGGCAGTGACAGGGGGTGATTGATGGGTGATTGATGGGTGATTGACAGGTGATTGACAGGTGATCAGGGGAATAGATGCATACAGTGCACAGGGGGGGAGGTCTGGGGGGTCTGGAGAGAATCTGAGGGGTGGCGGGGTGATCAGGCAGGAGCAGGGGGCAGTTTAGGGCATAAAAAAAATATAGCGTTTACAGATAGTGACAGGGAGTGATTGATGGGTGATTAGGGGGGGTGTTCGGGTGGGTCTGGGGGGTGGGCAGGGGGGGGGGTCTGAGGGGTGCTGTGGGCAATCAGGGGGCAGGGGGGGGGAAATCAGTGTGCTTGGGTGCAGACTAGGGTGGCTGCAGCCTGCCCTGGTGGTCCCTCGGACCACCAGGGCAGGAGGCAGCCTGTATAATACACTTTGTATACATTACAAAGTGTATTATACACTTTGTATTCGGCGACTGGGGTGCTAGTAACCCGCCAGCGCTTCCGAACGGCCGGCGGGTTACAGCGCGAGGGGGGCGGAGCCAGTCGCTGGTGGCTGATCACGTCACGAATGACGCGATCGCTCCGCCCATGCCCCTACAAGGCCCGCCGCCAGTTGTACATGCGGCGGTCCTTGCGGGATCCACTTGCCGGCCGCCTCTGTGCAGTGGGCGGTCGGCAAGTGGTTAATGACAGCAGGGAGTGTTATAATCTCCTGTGCACCCTATGCAGCCGTAGCGTGCGCAGTTAAATTACGACGGGCTCAGATTGTTTAAAGAGCGCTTTGTTATACTTAATGAACGCTCCACTGAACCCGTCCAGAGCCCGGTGGGTCCAGTAGCTTCAAAGTGTGATATTCCTGCACTTTGATTGCCCTGTAGGCTGCCTGTTACTTGACGGTCAGGCTATTGGGCCAATCAAAGTGCAGGAATATCGTACTTTTAAACTACTGGACCTACCGGGCTTCGGGCGGGTTCAGTGGAGCGCTCGTGTAGTAAGCCGTGCTTTTAAACCCTAAAAACAAGAAAAAAAAATATACCACAGACAGATGCGCAGCAGCTCCTACATATAATCACTTTCAAAATTGCTGCGCTGCCAAATTACTGATCAACTCCCTATTAGTGTAATTAAAACGCAAATCAATCAAAATAATATGAATATCACCAAAATTATCACATAAAGTCCAATGAGTGCGCTGTGGTTCCTCCTGTAATAAAGTCAATGTCCTTCTGGTGCAGTGGCGGCTCCAGGAATTTTTTTTAGGGGGTGCTATGCAGGTGCTGGACCAATTTCCGGGGGAGCTGACGACCTGACGGCAAAAAATGGGTGTGGCTACAACCTGCGGCGCGCAAAGAAAAAATGGGCGTGGTCATGACCGGATGAGGGCGGGGCTAACTGTAATTTAAAGTGAACCCAGGGTGAGAGTGATATGGTGGCTGCCATATTTATTTCCTTTTAAACAATACTAGTTGCCTGGCAGCCCTGCTGATCTATTTGGCTGTAGTAGTGAACTGAATTACACCAGAAACAAGCCATGCAGCTAATCTTGTCAGTTCTGACAATATTGTCAGAAACCCCTGACCTGCTGCATGCTTGTTCAGGGTCTATGGTTGAAAGAATAAGAGGCAGAGGACCAGCACGGCAGCCAGGCAACTGGTATTGCTTAAAGGGAGATAAATATGGCAGCCTCAATATTATTCTCACCTCGGGTTCCCTTTAAAAGTGCAACGCAAAGACAGAGGGCCCAAGTTTTGGTGACCCTTTTCCCAGAAAATTCACATAATTGTGCAGGTTTTCTCAAGAAAATACACGTAATGTGAGCAGATTTTAACAAAAAACACGTCCAATGACCCCAATATGCACAATCGGTAGCAGATATGACCCCAATATGCACAATCGGTAGCAGATATGACCCCAATATGCACAATCGGTAGCAGATATGACCCCAATATGCACAATCGGTAGCAGATATGGCCCCAATATGCACAATCGGTAGCAGATATGGTCCCAATATGCACAATCGGTAGCAGATATGGTCCCAATATGCACAATCGGTGGCAGATATGGTCCCAATATGCACAATCGGTGGCAGATATGGTCCCAATATGCACAATCGGTGGCAGATATGGCCCCAATATGCACAATCGTTATCAGATATGGTCCCAATATGCACAATCGGTAGCAGATATGGTCCCAATATGCACAATCGGTAGCAGATATGGTCCCAATATGCACAATCGGTAGCAGATATGGTCCCAATATGCACAATCGGTGGCAGATATGCTCCCAATATGCACAATCGGTGGCAGATATGGTTCCAATATGCACAATCGGTAGCAGATATGGCCCCAATATGCACAATCGGTAGCAGATATGACCCCAATATGCACAATCGGTAGCAGATATGACCCCAATATGCACAATCGGTAGCAGATATGACCCCAATATGCACAATCGGTAGCAGATATGACCCCAATATGCACAATCGGTAGCAGATATGACTCCAATATGCACAATCCGTACCAGATATGACCCCAATATGCACAATCCGTACCAGATATGACCCCAATATGCACAATCCGTAGCAGATATGACCCCAATATGCACAATCCGTAGCAGATATGACCCCAATATGCACAATCGGTAGCAGAAATGACCCCAATATGCACAATCGGTAGCAGAAATGACCCCAATATGCACAATCGGTAGCAGAAATGACCCCAATATGCACAATCGGTAGCAGAAATGACCCCAATATGCACAATCGGTAGCAGAAATGACCCCAATACAGGGCCGGGCCGAGGCATAGGCTGGAGAGGCTCCAGCCTCAGGGCGCAGTGTAGGAGGGGGCGCAGAATTCATTCAGCTGTCATTTCTAATTGTGTTTGAAGCAGAAAGAAATAAGAAAAGGGGATACATGGCAGTGACTGCAAGCCAGATAACTAGATATTAAGGTGTTGGGGAGGTTGTGGACCCTGTGGCGCCTCTTAGTCTAATAGCAATCAGTGTGTGACAGCTGGGGTGGCAGGGATGGAGGGGCGCACTTTGGTGTCTCAGCCTTGGGTGCTGGAGGACCTTGTCCCGGCTCTGCCCCAATATGCACAATCGGTAGCAGAAATGACCCCAATATGCACAATCCGTAGCAGATACGACCCCAATATGCACAATCCGTAGCAGATATGACCCCAATATGCACAATCCGTAGCAGATATGACCCCAATATGCACAATCCGTAGCAGATATGACCCCAATATGCACAATCAGCATCAACTGAAAAAGAAAAGAAAAACCCATTTACTCACCTACAGCCAGAAGACCTTCTTTCCCGACCTCCTGTCCCGAGTCCCGACCTCATTGTGGCGCGCAGCGCCCGCGCGCCCACGATCCTCTTCCTTCCCGACGTCACGACGAGACTTCCTGCCTGCATGCAGAGAGCAGGGCTACGGGAAAATGGCCGCCCGAAGCCATGCACTGCAGACTCGAAGTCTGCAGAACAGGGCTCCGGGCGGCCATCTTACCGTAGCCCTGCCTGCTGCTCCGTGCTGCCGCTGTGTGAACTGACTTGGCGTCTTTTAGACGCCTGAAGTCAGTTCACTCCAGGGGGTGCTTTGGGGGTGCTTGGACAATTCTATGGGGTGCTCGAGCACCCCCTTGCACCCCCCTGGTGCCGCCCCTGTTCTGGTGCTATGCACTTCACTGCGCGCTCCTCCAGAGATCAGATGTAAACCACCGTGATTCAGGTGGCAATCTCACATTCATTAATATGTATCACTCAGAGCATCCGTGATCATATCCAGTTCTAGTAAAAAAATCCTTTAATAAAAGCATAAAACAAAATCATCGCGCAGCATGTTGATCCAATGATAAATACACACTGCACCTCTGGCGCACTTGGGTAACTTACAGACTCCCTTTAGGGACAGAATAGCGAGTCATAGCGGCAAGTCTCTCCAGCATCAGACGCGTCTCCAATAGCCTCTCTGCGGCGTCCCGCTATTCAGGCTCCCGCGACTCCGGACTTCCGCACTGCGACTCCCGTGACCTACGTCAGGCGTACTGGCTCCGCCCTACGCGTTTCGTCACCAGGACTCATCAGGGGCTATGCTTTTATTAAAGGATTTTTTTACTGGAACTGGATATGATCACTGATGCTCTGAGTGATACATATTAATGAATGTGAGATTGCCAGATGGTGGTTTACATCTGGTCTCTGGAGGAGCGCGCAGTGGAGTGCCTAGCACCAGAAAGCTCCTACATATAGCTCACTCAGGCACGGGATTACCACTCTGAGCTGAAGATTTCCATCCCGAGCCTGACTCGGGATTACCGATAAGGAGGTTAAATTCAAAACATCCAAAGTGTGGCTACCCTGGTATGAGTTATATCATTGTGTCTTCTAGGTAATGTAAGTTCTTCATCAGATCCTCCGTTATGGCATCTTCCAGGACATTGGGTGAGCAACCTCCTTTTATTCTCTTGTTCTAAAATGTCTCCTCTGTAGACCATGAGAATCTGACTTTTCTTCTTATGCTTGTCATTATCTATGTTTTTTCTAGACTTATTTTAACCTCCTTGGCGGTAATGACGAGCTCAGCCCGTCCATTACCGCCGGAGAGCACCGCTCAGGCCCCGCTGGGCCGATTTTCATAATTTGCTTGCTGTGTGTTCAGGACGATCGCCGCCGCCATTGCGCCGCTATGCAGCCTGGCCAATCAGTGCCAGGCAGCGCTGAGGGGTGGATTGGGACTCCCTGTAACGTCACAACATCGATGACATTATTCCGTTCGTCACCATGGCAACGGGGGAAGCCCTAAAGGACATCTTGTTCAGAACGGGATTTTCTTATGGCCAAGCGTGCCAACGGTGATCGGAGGGGTGGGAGGGATGCCGCAGGGAGGGGGGAATCATGTAGCTAGCGCTAGGCTAGCTACATGATTTTAAAAAAAATGCAAAATACTGCTGCGCCGCCACCCTGGCGCAATCAATACAACGCCAGGGTGGTTAATGAGGTTAAAGGGAAGGTCCAAGCAAAAAAAAAAAATGAGTTTCACTTACCTGGGGCTTCTACCAGCCCCATGCAGCCATCCTGTGCCCTCGTAGTCACTCACTGCTGCTCCAGTCCCCCACTGGGAGCTTTCTGACCTCGGAGGTCAGGGCCGAATTGCGTACATTTTTACACATTCCCGCTAGTGCAGGAACATTAACGCATACATTTTTACGCGTTAGTGGTGCATACGCATAAATTTTTGTTCCTGCACTAGCTGGAATGCGTAAAAATGTATGCAATGTGGCCCTGACCTCCGAGGTCAGAAAGCTGCCAGCGGGGGACTGGAGCAGCAGTGAGTGACTACAAGGGCACAGGATGGCTACATGGGGCTGGTAGAAGCCCCAGGTAAGTAAAACTCATTTTTTTTTTTTTTGCTTGAACCTTCCCTTTAAGGAAGTAATCTTTCTGACCCATATATGGTAAAATTCTTTCTTTAATTCAGACTCATTCCCTGATGTTTCAGGTGGTAGATTCGAGACCACCGGTGATCTCATCATTGCTTCCCTAGAAGATCTGAAAAATCAAGATTTTAAACGGTTTAAGGATAAGTTGTCAGATTTCTCCTATGAAGACCACCCTTCGGTTTCACGTGGATATCTGGAGAATGCAGACTGGGTTACAACCAAAAATCTTCTCATTGATGTTTATGGAGACAAGGCAGCTCTGGATGTGACTGTACAGGTCCTCAAATCGATAGGGCTCATGGGACCTGCAGAGAAACTTCACTCCAAGTTTGGAGAACATGGTGAGAAAAAGTTATTTGTTTCTTTCAAACCTGATTTTTACATTTTCTCCTCTCAGCCTTGTGTAGGCTACTTTTTCTTTCCTTAGAGTCCCACAAATTAGCAGTGGACGAGATTTTCTGTGATTTACTCACCATTTTTTTAACCCCTTAGCAGCAAATAAAGTAAAACTTTATTTTGCTGAAGGGTAGAATTTTTCTTGCTGCTGGGGAAGTGTGCTTTCCCCAGCCTGACAGGCTCAGCAGGTTATGTGGCAGCAGGGAAGGGGCAGCACCAGGGACTCAGGGAGCTCTCATACTTACTGTAACGATTGGTGTCAGCACACAGAGAGTATCTGATTATTGATGATCTGCAGAATCACCAAGAATACAGATGTATACCTGATTATGGGTGATCTGCAGAATCACCAATAATACAAGTATGACTAACCTCTGGACACCTAAAGAGTGTAAGTGCTTGGTGCAACTGTAAGGCTATCTCCAGTGGAGCGGGAGACACAGATACCACTGCAGCCAGTGACCACCTGAGGGGCAGGTGGCCCCTGACTGTGCAGGGACTATCTCTTTAAGCGGATAGAGATAATATAGCAACCAGTGATTCCCTGATGGATTGGGAATCAGACTGTACTGCAGCCAGTAGACTCCTAGGGGTAGAGGCTACTGGCCGGACTGCAGGGAGGACTCTCTGAGGAGCAGGAAGTCCTTGCAGCTAACTGACACCTGGTGGACTAGTGTCACGGGTAATAAAGACAGACTGTTCACTCGAGGGATGAGTGACAGTCAGAAGGGTCAGACAGGCCAGGTCAGCAACACACGAGCAGATAAGGTACAGTAACAGAAGCTGATTCGGTAACCGGGTACTGGCAAGGTTGGCAACTGATAGACAGATAGGCAGAGGTACCGAATCAGAAAGCAAGAGAGAGGTCAACAGAGCCAAAGGTCATAACAGATATCCGTATAGCACAGTACTAGTATGGGGTGTGAGGTCCTTGGTCTCAACACCCGGGAACTAGTCTAGATGATAACAGTGGAAACCCATTTCCTAATCTTAGGTGTGAGGTCCTTGGTCTCAACACCCTGGAACTAGTCTAGATAATAACAGAGGTATCACAGTTCCTAATCTTAGGTATGAGGTCCTTGGTCTCAATACCCTGGAACTAGTCTAGATAATAACAGAGGTAACACAGTTCCTAATCTTAGGTGTGAGGTCCTTGGTCTCAACACCCTGGAACTAGTCTAGATGATAAAAGTGGAAACCCATTTCCTAATCTTAGGTGTGACCAGATACTGCACAGAATTTTGCACTAAGCGAGAGTCCAGAATCTTTTCGATCTCATATTCAGGTTGGTCATCATCCATCATGGGGGGGGGGGGGGAGAGGAATCCACGTGCACTGCCGGCTTCAACAGAGACACATGGAATGATCTCACACCTCTCATGCTGGCTGGGAGATCAATCGCATAAGTGACATTATTAATCTTTCTGATCACTGGAAATGGTCCTATGAATCTAGGACCCAGTTTGGGTGACAGTTGCTTCAAGGCGAAATGCCGATTGGATACCCACACCATGTCTCCTGGAGAAAACTTCCACTCTACAGACCGCCTTTTATCTGCCTGTTTCTTCTGAGTCTGGAAAGCTTTCCCCAAGTTCCTCTTAACCATTCCCCAAATCTCCCTCAGAGCTCTCTGCCAATCCTCCAGGGCTGGGAATGGTGTAGACGCCACAGGTAACGGGGCAAACTTGGGTGATCTTCCTGAAACTACCTGAAATGGGGAAAATCCTGAAGAGGAACTCTTCAGATTGTTGTGTGCAAACTCTGCAAATGGTAAAAATTCTACCCAATCGGATTGAGCATCTGTGACCAGTGATGCTCGGATACCCCTTTTTATTATTCGAGTTTGGTCGAATTCGAATAGTAAATTATTCGAATTCAGTCGAATATTCGAGTCGAATATTTTTTACTATTCGATTCGACCTCGGACTTCGAGCTTACTATTCGAGTCGGTATTCGAGCTCATTATTCGAGCTGACTATTCGAATTGGCCTTAAATAGCTTCCAACACTTGTTTTGAGGGTGAATGATGCAAGAAACATCTTTTTTTCCAAGTAACAACAGCAAGTGATTATGTGGGGATGTTCCTTTAAAAAAAAAAAAGGTGGAAAGAGAAGAGAAGTTGTGTCCAAAATTCTGTTCAGTAGTGTATATACTTCTTCTTCTTCTTCTTCTTCTTCTTCTTCTTCTTCTTTATCTTCTATATATTCTTCTTCTTCTTCTATATCTTCTTCTTCTATATGTTCTCTTCTTCTTCTTCATCTTCTTCTTCTTCATCTTCTTCTTCTTCTTCATCTTCTTCTTCTTCATCTTCTTCTTCTTCTTCTTCTTCATCTTCTTCTTCTTCATCTTCTTCTTCATCTTCATCTTCTTCATCATCTTCTTCTTCATCATCTTCTTCTTCTTCTTCTTCTTCATCTTCATCATCATCTTCTTCTTCTTCTTCTTCTTCTTCTTCTTCTTCTTCTTCTTCTTCTTCATCTTCTTCATCTTCTTCATCTTCATCTTCTTCATCTTCTTCATCATCTTCTTCTTCATCATCTTCTTCTTCTTCTTCATCTTCTTCATCTTCATCTTCTTCATCTATATCTTCTTTTTCTATATCTTCTTTTTCTATATCCTCTTCTTCTTATTATTTTTCTATTTCGTCTTCTTCTTTTTCTATATCTTCTTCTTCTTCTCCTTCTTCTTTTTCTATATCTTCTTCTATATCGTCTTCTTCTTCTTCACTTATTTCTCTTTTATATAATTTTTTTTTAAAGAAATGCAGCTATTTTTGAGCGTAATAAATAGCTGGTGGCGCACGCATGTTGGAAGCGCCATTGTATGTGCTCCCTGGCAGTGGAAACACACAGACAGCAGGAGGTAAATTCAGCAGCAGCAGCAGGAGGAGGAGGATGATTGTGTGGCAGCAGGTAGTCAATGAGGCAGGCAGCGAGACATAATAGGCTGTGTGGTACCTAGCGGTGGTACCAGGCCGTTAATACACAGCATGAGGTTCCAGACAGCGGTCGTGAAGCCCACATCATGTCCAATACACAACTGGGACAACACAGTTTTCAACCCGGACACCTCTAAAAATAATATCACAGTATTAATAAAAAGTATATATATATTTTTTGTTTTTTTAAAGAAATGCAGCTATTTTTGAGCGTAACAAATAGCTGGTGGCGCATGGTGGAAGCGCCATTGTATGTGCTCCCTGGCAGTGGAAACACACAGACAGCAGGAGGTAAATTCAGCAGCAGGAGGAGGAGGATGAGTGTGTGGCAGCAGGCAGTCAATGAGGCAGGCAGCGTGACATAATAGCCCTGGTACCTAGCGGTGATACCAGGGCTGTAAATAAACACAGGAGGTCCCAGACAGCGGTCGTGCAGCCCACATCGTGTCCAATACACAACTGGGACAACACAGTTTTCAACCCGGGCACCTCAGAAAAATTAAAACTTTTGTTTAAATTTAATTTTTTTTTTTTTCAGCAAATTACACAGATTAGCTATTGTTGGACATAATAGCTGGTGGCAGAGTGGTAGCAGAAGGTAATTCTGTGTACCCTGGCAGTGGGAAACACAGACAGACAGCAGCAGCAGCAGCAGGAGGAATGGAGGAGTAGTGTGAGTGTGGCAGCAGGTAGGTAGGCAGCGTGACATAATAGCCCTGATACCTAGCGTTGATACCAGGGCTGTAAATAAACACAACAGGAGGTCCCAGACAGCGGTCGTGCAGCCCACATCGTGTCCAATACACAACTGGGACAACACAGTTTTCAACCCGGGCACCTCAGAAAAATTAAACCTTTTTTTTTTTTTTTTTAATGGTTTACTTTTTTTTTTTTTTTTTTACAGCAAATTACACAGATATAGCTATTGTTTGACGTAATAGCTGGTGGCAGAGTGGCAGCAGAAGGTAAAATCTGTGTACCCTTGGCAGTGGGAAACACAGACAGGCAGCAGCAGCAGCAGGAGGAATGGAGGAGTAGTGTGAGTGTGGCAGCAGGTAGGTAGGCAGCGTGACATAATAGCCCTGGTACCTAGCGTTGATACCAGGGCTGTAAATAAACACAACAGGAGGTCCCAGACAGCGGTCGTGCAGCCCACATCGTGTCCAATACACAACTGGGACAACACAGTTTTCAACCCGGGCACCTCAGAAAAATTAAACCTTTTTTTTTTTTTAATGGTTTACTTTTTTTTTTTTTTTTTTTACAGCAAATTACACAGATATAGCTATTGTTTGACGTAATAGCTGGTGGCAGAGTGGCAGCAGAAGGTAAAATCTGTGTACCCTTGGCAGTGGGAAACACAGACAGGCAGCAGCAGCAGCAGGAGGAATGGAGGAGTAGTGTGAGTGTGGCAGCAGGTAGGTAGGCAGCGTGACATAATAGCCCTGGTACCTAGCGTTGATACCAAGGCTGTAAATAAACACAACAGGAGGTCCCAGACAGCGGTCGTGCAGCCCACATCGTGTCCAATACACAACTGGGACAACACAGTTTTCAACCCGGGCACCTCAGCAAAATTAAACCTTTTTTTTTTTTTTTAAATGGTTTACTTTTTTTTTTTTTTTTTTTACAGCAAATTACACAGATATAGCTATTGTTTGACGTAATAGATGGTGGCAGAGTGGCAGCAGAAGGTAAATCTGTGTACCCTGGCAGTGGGAAACACAGACAGACAGACAGCAGAAGGGCAGTACACAGCAGCCCACTGTAGATGTAAAATGTGTGGCTGCAGGCGACGTAATAGTCAAAGTGAACCAGGCTGGCTTAGTGAGCAAGGGCCAGGAGGTGGTAAAGGGTGGTAAGGCACATTAACGATGGTTCTTCCTGCAGCCAGTTCATGTCCCCCTCTCGCCGACAACAGGGGCCAGGAACTCGCCTTCCTCCCTCGCCTGGTTCATCTTGAGAAACGTCAGTCTGTCCACAGACTTGTGAGACAGACGTGAGCGTTTCTCAGTGACCACGCCACCAGCTGCACTGAAGCAGCGCTCGGACAGCACGCTGGAAGGGGGGCAGGACAGCACTTCCAGGGCGTACTGCGCCAGCTCGCTCCAGATCTCCAGGCGCTTGACCCAATACTCCATGGGATCAACAGGGGCATCGCTGTCAAGCCTGCTGTAGGACCCCATGTAGTCAGCCACCATTCGGGTCAGGCGCTGGCTGTGACCGGAGGAGGATGCTGCTGCATGCACCTCCTCTCTAGTCACTGCTGCCGGAGCCTCTACAGTCCTGTAGAGCTCGTTGCTGAGAGACAGCAGGTCTGTGGGGCCCTTGCTGCTGGATGCAGGCACCTGCTGCTGCCTCTGTGCTGGCTGGACAGTGGGGGTGGAAGGCTGGGGGAAGGCTTCCTCCAAGCGCTCAACAAGGGCCTGCTGCAAGCTCCTTATTTGTTGCGCTGGGTCTCCTCCTGCAGGCGGCAGGAACTGGCTCAACTTCCCCTTGAGGCGTGGGTCCAACATCATGCTGATCCAGATGTCCTCCCTCTGCTTCATCTGGATCACCCTGGGGTCCTTGCGCAGGCACGGCAGCATGTGCGCTGCCATTGGGAAGAGGCGGGCCACGTGTGCTGGCACATCGACGGCAGTGCTGTCCTCATCCTCCTCCTCTGCCACCTCATCCTCTCTCCACCCCCGCACCAACTCAGCTGCGCTGTGCTGATCCCCCTCATCAGCAGCAAGGTCAGGGACCTCCACCAAGTCCTCCTCCTCCTTCCCCTCAGAGGTGGACTGTGCAGCTGCTTGCCGCTCCTGCTGGTCCAAGGCTGCCACTCCCTGTTTCAGCAAAGCATCGAGGGCCCTGTTCAGCAGACAAACCAGGGGCACCCACTCGCAGACCATAGCATGGTCCCTGCTCACCATGTTAGTGGCCTGCAGAAAGGGAGCCAGCACTAAGCACACCTGCTGCATGTGCCTCCAGTCATCATCGGGGACGATGGACGGGATGTTGCTGGTCTTGTCCCTTCTCTGAGCGGCGGAAACAGTGGCCAGGGCAAGGTACTGGTTGACAGCGTGCTTCTGTTCAACCAGACGCTCCAACATCGCCAGGGTGGAGTTCCAGCGAGTTGGAACGTCAAGGATCAGCCGATGGCGTGGCAGCTCCAGCTCCTTTTGCACGTCTTCCAGGCTCGCACAGGCTGCAGCCGAGCGCCGGAAGTGACACACAACGTTCCTTGCCATTTCCAGCAGTTTTTCCTTGCATCCCCTGGTAGGTGCGCAAGAACTTCTGCACCACCAGGTTCAGCACGTGGGCAAGACAGGGGATGTGGGTCAGGTTTCCCCTGTCAATTGCGGCAACCAGATTGGCCCCATTGTCGGCCACCACCTCTCCGACTCTGAGGCCTCTGGGGGTCAGCCAAATCCTCTCCTGCTCCTGGAGTTTGGCCAACACATGGGTTGCCGTCAGTTTGGTCTTCCCAAGGCTGACCAACTGCAGCAGCGCTTGGCAGTGGCGGGCCTTCACGCTGCTGCTGAGGCGGGGGGTTTGGCCAGGTGTGCCGGAGGATGGCAGAGGATCGGAGGAACCTGCTGCAGTTCCCCTGACCCTGCGGGGTGGCACCACCCACTGTGTTGCTGCTGCTGCTGTGCCCGCTGCTGCTCTCCCATCCTCACCCCCTTCCACCAAGCTGACCCAGTGGACAGTGAAGGACAGGTAGCGGCCTGTCCCGAAGCGGCTGCTCCAGGAGTCCATGGTGACGTGGACCCTTTCACCAACCACGTGCTCCAGCCCTCGCTCCACATTGGCCATCACAAAGCGGTGCAGTGCAGGAATGGCCTTGCGGGCGAAAAAGTGTCTGCTGGGGAGCTGCCAGTCTGGGGCTGCACAAGCAAGCAGCGCACGCATGTCGCTCCCCTCCTGCACGAGCGTGTACGGCAGGAGTTGGGAGCACATGGCCCGTGCCAGCAAGCCGTTCAGCTGACGCACGCGACGGCTGCTGGGAGGCAGAGCCCTAACCACCCCCTGGAAGGACTCGCTTAAAAGGCTCTGGCGTGGCCTTTTGCTGGCACGGGAATCAGCGGACACAGCAGAGGAGGCCACTGAGGACTGGCTGCCAGAACAGGCCTCAGTGTTGGAGGCAGGAGTTGCAGAGGGGGGGAGGAGCAGTGCGTTTCCGCACTCCTGCTGGTGCTGCTGGAGGAGCAGGAGGGCGGATGGCTGCTGTTGCTGCTGCTGCTGCTGAAGGCTGTGCAGTGATGGGTGTGGTGCCACTGCCAGCACCAGATGCCTTCAGCCTCTGGAACTCCTCATGCTGGTGGAAATGTTTCGCAGCAAGGTGGTTGATGAGCGAGCTGGTGCTTTAAGGGGTCTGCACCTCTGCTCAACTTCCGCTGACAGTGGTTGCAAGTGGCGTACTTGCTGTACACTGTGGGCATGGTGAAAAATTGCCAGATTGGTGACAGACACAACCCCCTACGGCCTGGAGCCTCTGCTGCCTGTCTCCCTGTGGTGGTTGGGGCGGGGGCTTGGGTGCGGCTGGTGGTGGTACTGGCAGCTGCTGCTGCTGCTGAGCCTGAGACACCAGCAGGCTGTGGGACCTGCCTACTGCTGCCAATGCTTGCAATGATGCGCCTCCTTGCAAGGCCCACAAGCGCATCCTCCTCCTCCTCCTCAGAGCTGCTGATGACGACATCCCCTGGAGCTGGTGGCACCCAGTCTTTGTCTGTCACCGTGTCATCATCATCATCCCCCTCCTGAAACATGTCCTGCTGGGATGATGACCCCCCAAACTCCTCTCCTGATGCATGGATGGGCTGCTTGACTGTCGCCACAGTCTTGCTGTCCAATCCCTCCTCCCCCAAAGTGCCCATCAGCATCTCCTCCTCAAGATCGCCAACAACAGCAGACAATTGACTCATGATGCCTGGGGTCAAAAGACTGCTGAATGACAGGTCGGCGACTGACGGTGAACTGGCCTCCTCCCCAGGCCCTGCTGGGCGGCTGCTGCGAACAGGGGTGGTGGTGGTGAGGGTGGAGGCCTCGGATGCAGAGCTGATGGCGGGCTGCTCATCCTCCGTCATCAGTTGCACCACAGTGACTGCATCCTTTTCCTCAATGGGACGTTTCCGACCCGGCTGGAGGAAAATAGGAGCAGGTACTACACGCTGCTGCTGCTTCTGTGTCTCTGCAGCGTGAGTTGCAGATGCTCCTGCTGGGCGGCGCCCAAGGCGTCCACGGCCAGTGGCTAGAGGCGGAATGTTAGCCACTGACGCAGCTGCTGCGGAACTGTGCATGGTGGCGCGGCCGCGGCTTGCCACAATGCTGCTCCCTCTCCTCCTGATTCCCTTGCTGCCCTTCCCCTTGCCCAAACCGCGCTGGCTGCTACTTCCAGACATCTTTGATGTTTTGGGCGTAAACAAAAAAGTTTTTTAAAAGGGCGGGTGAAAAAGTGGGGTACTTTAATGGAGTGGGTTGGTGGGTGAGGTGACACTAATCACTAAGTGATTAGATCGCTAAGTGATTACTAGTACAGTACTAATACAAAATACAATAATTCAGTAATCAGTATAAGTGTGAACAGTGAACAGTGAGTGTGTCCCCTAGTGCACTAACTAGAAAATACAATAATCAGTAGTAATCAGATTAAGTAGAAGGAAATAGTGTGTGTGTGTGTACTGAGTGCACGCACACACACACGCAGGAGCTAGCCTATGAACAGTGACTGAGTGTCCCTAGTAGTAAGTAGTAAGTAAGTGTACAACTAGAAATTACAATAATCAGTAGTAATCAGAAGGAAATAGAGTGTGTGTACTGACAGTGCACGCACACACACACGCAGGAGCTAGCCTATGAACAGTGACTGAGTTTCCCAGTAGTAAGTAGTTAGTAAGTACAACTAAAAATTACAATAATCAATAGTAATCAGAAGGAAATAGAGTGTGTGTACTGCACTCACACACGCAGGAGCTATGAACAAACAGTGACAGTGAGTGTCCTAGTACAGTTACTACAGAATACAATCACTCAGTAGTAAAGGACAGCAGAAACACTGGTATAATAAACTAACAGAGGACAGGAGGACAGCTGCCCACACAGGCAAGGCCCTGAGGCCTGAAGCAGTGTAAGCTTGCCTGCAGCAGCTGTGTCTGTCTCTATGTAACACACAAGCTACTAACTAAAATACAATGTCTATCTAACTAACAACAATATAGGTGTATATAGGAGGTGTATGTGAGCAAAAACGCTAGGTAGTTGACCACAATAAAGCTCTTGCTAAGCCAAAGCACAAAGGAGCAGATCTCTCTCTGTACAAAGTCAGGCAAGGACGGAACATGGCGGCCGCTATTTATAGGGTAGGGGCTGGCCAGGGTCCCCCTCTGTGATTGGCTGCCGTCAGAGGGCCTGGGAGCCCTCTGATTGGCTCTAAGGACATCAATCTGGGCTATGACGCTATTCGAGCTCGGTATTCGAGCTCGAATAGCGCTGTTTGCTCGAATAGCGCGAATAGTGAATGGGCTATTCGAATTAACTCGAATAGCCCATTCGAATAGCTGCTCGGTATTCGAGCTCGAATAGCTGAAAAAGAGCTCGAATATTCGAGCTACTCGAATATTCGAGCTCTGCTGAGCACCACTGTCTGTGACATAACGTCTGAGAAATTGCTCCAGAGATTGGTTAACTCTCTCGGTCTGGCCATTGGTCTGTGGGTGGTAGCCTGATGAAAATGCAAGGTCCATATCCAGTTGATGGCAAAAAGCCTTCCAAAACTTTGGTACAAATTGGACTCCCCGATCTGACACTACATTTTCCGGAATGCCATGCAGCCGGAAAACGTGCTGGATGAAGAGATCAGCCAACTTCTGGGCCGAGGGGAGTCCTTTTAATGGAACAAAATGGGCCATCTTACTGAATCTATCCACTACCACCCAAATGACTGTCTTGCCCTCAGACCTGGGGAGTTCTCCTACAAAATCTATGGACAGATGAGTCCATGGTTCACTTGGCACTGGTAAGGATTGTAACGTACCCACAGGTGCCTGGCGAGAAGGCTTACTCCTAGCACATACTGCACATTCCCTCACAAACTCCTTACAATCTGTTGCTAATGTAGGCCGCCAAGCGCATCTGGCCAGCAAATCCTGAGTTCTGGTGGCCCCGGGATGACCCGCATTCTTATGGGAATGAAACAGATGTAAGAGTTGCAGACGAAAAGGTAGCGGTACAAACATCACCCCCTCGGGTTTTCCTTCAGGAACATCCTGTTGGTAGGGACTCAGAGTGACTGTCCAATCTTTCCAGGTCTCGGTAGCTGCCAGGACTACCTTCTGAGGTAGAATGGTCTCAGGGGCTGAGGGCTGTACTGTCTCGGGCTCGAAACACCTGGACAAAGTGTCAGCTTTGATGTTTTTACTACCGGGGGTATACGTTATAACAAATCTGAATCTTGAATAGAACAAAGACCACCGGGCCTGACGAGGGCTGAGTCTCTTGGTGCCCTCTATGTACTCCAGATTTTTATGATCTGTATAAACTGTGATAGTATGCTCTGCACCTTCTAGCCAATGTCGCCATTCTTCAAAAGCTAATTTAATGGCTAAAAGCTCCCGGTTGCCAATATCGTAGTTTTTCTCTGCGGGTGAAAACCTACGAGAAAAGTAAGCGCATGGGTGAAGTTTGCCCTGCAAACTAGAGCACTGAGACAATACAGCCCCCACCCCAACTTCTGAGGCATCGACCTCCACAATAAAGGGGAAGGTGACATCCACATGTCTTAAAATGGGTGCAGAACAGAACAGTTTTTTCAGTGTAGAGAAAGAGAAAGTAGTAGTTGGCAAAGCCCAAAAATCTTTGGAGTGCCTTCAATCCCACAGGCTGAGGCCACTCCAAAACAGCAGAAACTTTTCCTGGATCCATAGAGAGACCAGACGTAGAGATAATGTACCCCAAGAAAGCAACGGAGGTTACCTCGAAGAGGCATTTTTCCAGTTTAGCGTAAAGGGAATTCTGTCTTAATTTCCTTAACACAAACTTGACATGTTTTCGATGTTCCAACAGACTGGAAGAGAAGATCAGTATGTCGTCCAAATATACTAAGACGAACTTCCCCAACACCTTCCTGAATACCTCATTTATCAACTCCTGGAAGACGGCCGGAGCGTTACACAACCCGAAGGGCATCACCAGATACTCGTAGTGCACATCGGGTGTGTTGAAGGCCGTCTTCCATTCGTCACCATCTCTAATTCGAACTAGGTTGTATGCGCCTCTTAAATCTAGTTTGGAGAAAATCTTGGCGTTGGTAACCTGAGTGAACAAATCATCAATCAAGGGCAATGGATAACGATTTTTCACTGTGATCTTGTTCAAACCTCGATAATCAATGCAGGGGCGTAGGCTTCCATCTTTCTTTTTACAAAAAGAATCCTGCCCCTGCTGTCGAACGAGAGGGATGGATGAAACCCTTGGCCAAGTTCTCTTTAATGTACTCCTGCATTGCCACTTTCTCAAGCCCAGATAGATTATAGAGGTGACCCCTAGGAGGCATACAACCAGCTCTTAAATCGATGGGACAGTCGAAGGTACGGTGAGGAGGAAGTTTATCTGCCGATTTGGGACAGAATACATCAGCAAATTCTGCTTACTGAGTTGGCACCCCTTTAACCTGAATCTTGGTGTTTCCTACGGTTACTTTCGCTAAACAGTGATGATGACAATGGGTGGACCAGCTCATTAGCTGACCTGATGCCCAGTCAATCTGAGGGGAGTGAAGTTGTAACCATGGCATGCCAAGAATAATGGTGGAGGTTGTCATATGCAGGACCAGATACTGTAAACTCTCTTTGTGTAGTACCCAGCATTACATATCAATTCAGGGGTTCGAGAAAGGGGTTGTCTACTTTGCAGAGGAGAGTCATCTACAGTATTGACCAAAAGCTGTTGGTCTAACGGGAGTAAGGGAATCCCTAAATTCTTTGCAAACTCATAGTCTATAAAGTTAGCCGCTGAACCAGAGTCTAGTAAAGCTTCAGGGGGAACAGTCTGACCCTCCCATGTGATAGAGCAGGGAAGGAGCAGACGATCATTGTTTAGAGGTAATGACTGCGCTCCTAGGGTATTACCTCTGACTACACCTAGGCGGCAGCGTTTCCCGACTTTTTAGGACCTTATGACCCTCCTCTGCACAGTACAAACAGAGCTGTTCTGTTTTCCTGCGATTCCTTTCCACCTGTGTCAATATTGAATGTCCAATTTGCATTGGCTCTGACAGAGGCGACACAGGTGCAGGAGAGGCGTAAGAGACATATCTTACAGTTTTCTTACCCCGGGATTGTCTTTGATAGCGTAAACGGCGATCAACCCGGACTGCTAAAGAGATTGCCTCATCAATAGATTTCGGTTCAGGATGTCCCAACTAGTGTTGGGCGAACATCTAGATGTTCGGGTTCGGGCCGAACAGGCCGAACATGGCCGCGATGTTCGGGTGTTCGACCCGAACTCCGAACATAATGGAAGTCAATGGGGACCCGAACTTTTGTGGTTTGTAAAGCCTCCTTACATGCTACATACCCCAAATTTACAGGGTATGTGCACCTTGGGAGTGGGTACAAGAGGAAAAAAAAATTTAGCAAAAAGAGCTTATAGTTTTTGAGAAAATCGATTTTAAAGTTTCAAAGGGAAAACTGTCTTTTAAATGCGGGAAATGTCTGTTTTCTTTGCACAGGTAACATGCTTTTTGTCGGCATGCAGTCATAAATGTAATACATATAAGAGGTTCCAGGAAAAGGGACCGGTAATGCTAACCCAGCAGCAGCACACGTGATGGAACAGGAGGAGGGTGGCGCAGGAGGAGAAGGCCACGCTTTGAGACACAACAACCCAGGCCTTGCATGAGGACAAGAAGCGTGCGGATAGCATGCTTTGTACCACCATGCAGTCATAAATGTAATAAAGATAAGTGGTTCAATAAACAGGGACCACGCGGCAACGCTAACCCAGCAGCAGCACACGTGATGGAACAGGAGGAGGCGCAGGAGGAGAAGGCCACGCTTTGTGAGACACAACAACCCAGGCCTTGCATGAGGACAAAAAGCGTGCGGAGAGCATGCTTTGTACCGCCATGTAGTCATAAATGTAATAAAGATAAGAGGTTCAATAAACAGGGACCACGCGGCAACGCTAACCCAGCAGCAGCAGCAGCAGCAGCACACGTGATGGAACAGGAGGAGGCGCAGGAGGAGAAGGCCACGCTTTGTGAGACACAACAACCCAGGCCTTGCATGAGGACAAAAAGCGTGCGGATAGCATGCTTTGTACCGCCATGTAGTCATAAATGTAATAAAGATAAGAGGTTCCATAAACAGGGACCGGCAACGGTAACCCAGCAGCAGCAGCAGCAGCAGCAGCACACGTGATGGAACAGGAGGAGGCGCAGGAGGAGAAGGCCACGCTTTGTGAGACACAACAACCCAGGCCTTGCATGAGGACAAAAAGCGTGCGGATAGCATGCTTTGTACCGCCATGTAGTCATAAATGTAATAAAGATAAGAGGTTCCATAAACAGGGACCGGCAACGGTAACCCAGCAGCAGCAGCAGCAGCAGCACACGTGATGGAACAGGAGGAGGCGCAGGAGGAGAAGGCCACGCTTTGTGAGACACAACAACCCAGGCCTTGCATGAGGACAAAAAGCGTGCGGATAGCATGCTTTGTACCGCCATGTAGTCATAAATGTAATAAAGATAAGAGGTTCAATAAACAGGGACCACGCGGCAACGCTAACCCAGCAGCAGCAGCAGCAGCAGCACACGTGATGGAACAGGAGGAGGCGCAGGAGGAGAAGGCCACGCTTTGTGAGACACAACAACCCAGGCCTTGCATGAGGACAAAAAGCGTGCGGATATAGCAGCAATGCTTTTTGCCGCCATGCAGTCATAAATGTAATACAGATGAGAGGTTCAATAAACAGGGACCGGAAACGCTAAACCATCCCAGATGTTCATCGGTCATGTTACTTGGTTGGGGTCCAGGAGTGTTGCGTAGTCGTTTCCAATCCAGGATTGATTCATTTTAATTTGAGTCAGACGGTCTGCATTTTCTGTGGAGAGGCGGATACGCCGATCTGTGATGATGCCTCCGGCAGCACTGAAACAGCGTTCCGACATAACGCTGGCTGCCGGGCAAGCCAGCACCTCTATTGCGTACATTGCCAGTTCGTGCCAGGTGTCTAGCTTCATGCCCGGTTTCAGGTCCAGCGGTGCCAGCCACAAATCCGTCTGTTCCTTTATTCCCCTCCAAATTTCCTCCCCTGTGTGCTGCTTATCCCCAAGGCAGATCAGCTTCAGCAACGCTTGCTGACGCATGCCAACAGCTGTGCTGCACTGCTTCCACGATCCTACTGCTGCTGGTGCTGGGTTAGCGTTTCCGGATGAGGTACAGCTTTGAGATGCGTTGGAGGAGAAGGAGTCAGAGAGGTAGGTGCTGCTGTTGTTATCCAGTGGGAGGGACGGCGGTGCAGCTGTTTGCGGCGTGGGCAACACCCGCGCCGTAGCAGGTGAGGAATCACTGCCAGGCTCCACAAGGTTCACCCAGTGCGCGGTAAGGGAGATGTATCGACCCTGGCCGAACGCACTTGTCCAGGTGTCAGTGGTGAGGTGAACCTTGCAGGCAACGGCATTCTTCAAGCTTCGGGTTATTTAGCTGACCACGTGCTCATGCAACTCAGGCACTGCAGAGCGCGCAAAGTGGTAGCGGCTGGGAACCACGTAACGTGGGATGGCCACTGACATCATGCCCTTGAAGCTGTTTGTCTCCACCACTCGATATGGCAGCATTTCGCAGGCCAGAAGCTTGGCTATGCTGGCTGGCTGTTACTGCCACGGCCCGCGGGTCATTTGCTGGCAATTTCCTCTTGTGCTCAAACATCTCAGAGACAGACAACTCAACCGTAGCACTGCACACCGAAGGGCTGTTGGTTGTTGTGTTTGATGAACACTGGGAGACCTCAAGAGCACTAGTCCGGAAAGTGACAGTGTCAGCATCGTCTGATGTTTGTGAATGTTGTGAACCACGCAATGGCTGGGCTACTGCTGCTGCTGAGGCGGGTCTGGTGGTGAGTCTGGTGAACCCAAGGGAGGCAGTGTTGCTGGTGGTACGGTGGTACCCTGTCCTGCCGCGTTTGCCCACAGAGTGGGATGTTTGGATAGAATGTGGCGGCTCATGCTGGTGGTGGAGAGGTTGTTAATACTTTTCCCCCTGCTCAGGCGGGTCTTGCACACCTTGCAAATCGCCATGGTAACATCCTCAGTGCAGTCTTCAAAGAAAGCCCAGACTTTAACTGGCTGAGGACTCGGACCTCGTGCGTGATGTGCTGGTGCTGCTTAACCCACTGCTGGACGCTTGAGAGGTCATCCAAGTAATTATCTGGTCCTGTTCTTTTGGATCTGTGAGGGTTGTTGTCCTGGACAACATGGGCAGTATTGAGTGGGTTTTCTTGGGTGCTCCCCTGTGGCCTGTACGTGAACCGTCAGGGGAAACACCTCTTCCCTTGCCCCTCCCTCTTTCACCGGATTTCTTCCTCATTTCACTTAAAGTACACGCTGACTGGCAGCAGTACAGTGGCAGTACAGAAATGCTATACAGTGGTGGGTGAGCGGTGTACCACTATTGTCAGCAGTGACACAGAGCACAATGCTATACAGTGGCGGGTGAGCGGTGTACTACTGTTCCCAGCAGACACAGAGTGGAAGTAAACACAATGCTATATAGTGTGGCTGAGCCGTGTACACAGAGTGGCATTAAACACAATGCTATATAGTCTGCTATATAGTCACCCCGAACAGGGTGATGTTCTGCAGAACCCGAACAGTGGCAAACACTGTTCGCCCAACACTACTGGGAGGGATCGCAGATTTTAGTACCTAAACACACGATACAACATGTTTTCCGGGGTCGGACTCTGAGGCACATACAGATGGTCCCGATCATCATCCTCATCATACAACTCTTCTCCTGAGTCTGACCCACCCACCACCTCTGCCACCCCAACATCCCCAGACACAGACCCCTCATCGTCCTCAACATTAACTTGGGATGCTGGCCTGAGCCAGACCTCCTCCTCCACATCAGGCCCCATCATCTCCTCAATGGCAGCCCTCATTAATCGCTCTGGCGACGGACTGATGGACACAACGTTCTCCTCCGGGGAGGGCTGCTGCTGACCACTGGCTGCTGGGGTGGATGTTATAGCTTGCGTGGGGCGTTGGCTGTTGCTGTTGTTGGGAGTGCTGCTCACAGCGGAGGTCTCTGGGGAACTCATGTTGAGCTCATATAGTGGTTGACGGTGAGTGGAGTATTACTGATCCCAGCAATATACACACTGACTGGCAGAGTACGCAATGCTATATAGTGTGGCTGAGCGGTGTACACAGAGTGGCAGTAAACACAATGCTATATAGTCTGGCTGAGCGAGCGGTGTACTACTGTTCCCAGCAGAATCAGAGTGGCAGTAAACAATGGTATATAGTCTGGCTGAGCGGTGTACACAGAGTGTCAGTAAACAATGGTATATAGTCTGGCTGAGCGGTGTACACACAATGCTATATAGTCTGCTATATAGTGTCAGTTAACAATGGTATATAGTCTGGCTGAGCTAGCGGTGTACTACTGTTCCCAGCAGAATCAGAGTGGCAGTAAACAATGGTATATAGTCTGGCTGAGCGGTGTACACAGAGTGTCAGTAAACAATGGTATATAGTCTGGCTGAGCGGTGTACACACAATGCTATATAGTCTGCTATATAGTGTCAGTAAACAATGGTATATAGTCTGGCTGAGCGAGCGGTGTACTACTGTTCCCAGCAGAATCAGAGTGGCAGTAAACAATGGTATATAGTCTGGCTGAGCGAGCGGTGTACTACTGTTCCCAGCAGAATCAGAGTGGCAGTAAACAATGGTATATAGTCTGGCTGAGCGGTGTACACAGAGTGTCAGTAAACAATGGTATATAGTCTGGCTGAGCGGTGTACACACAATGCTATATAGTCTGCTATATAGTGTCAGTAAACAATGGTATATAGTCTGGCTGAGCGAGCGGTGTACTACTGTTCCCAGCAGAATCAGAGTGGCAGTAAACAATGGTATATAGTCTGGCTGAGCGGTGTACACAGAGTGTCAGTAAACAATGGTATATAGTCTGGCTGAGCGGTGTACACACAATGCTATATAGTCTGCTATATAGTGTCAGTAAACAATGGTATATAGTCTGGCTGAGCGAGCGGTGTACTACTGTTCCCAGCAGAATCAGAGTGGCAGTAAACAATGGTATATAGTCTGGCTGAGCGGTGTACACAGAGTGTCAGTAAACAATGGTATATAGTCTGGCTGAGCGGTGTACACACAATGCTATATAGTCTGCTATATAGTGTCAGTAAACAATGGTATATAGTCTGGCTGAGCGAGCGGTGTACTACTGTTCCCAGCAGAATCAGAGTGGCAGTAAACAATGGTATATAGTCTGGCTGAGCGGTGTACACAGAGTGTCAGTAAACAATGGTATATAGTCTGGCTGAGCGGTGTACACACAATGCTATATAGTCTGCTATATAGTGTCAGTAAACAATGGTATATAGTCTGGCTGAGCGAGCGGTGTACTACTGTTCCCAGCAGAATCAGAGTGGCAGTAAACAATGGTATATAGTCTGGCTGAGCGGTGTACACAGAGTGTCAGTAAACAATGGTATATAGTCTGGCTGAGCGGTGTACACACAATGCTATATAGTCTGCTATATAGTGTCAGTAAACAATGGTATATAGTCTGGCTGAGCGAGCGGTGTACTACTGTTCCCAGCAGAATCAGAGTGGCAGTAAACAATGGTATATAGTCTGGCTGAGCGGTGTACACAGAGTGTCAGTAAACAATGGTATATAGTCTGGCTGAGCGGTGTACACACAATGCTATATAGTCTGCTATATAGTGTCAGTAAACAATGGTATATAGTCTGGCTGAGCGAGCGGTGTACTACTGTTCCCAGCAGAATCAGAGTGGCAGTAAACAATGGTATATAGTCTGGCTGAGCGGTGTACACAGAGTGTCAGTAAACAATGGTATATAGTCTGGCTGAGCGGTGTACACACAATGCTATATAGTCTGCTATATAGTGTCAGTAAACAATGGTATATAGTCTGGCTGAACGAGCGGTGTACTACTGTTCCCAGCAGACACAGAACAGTACACAGAATGCTATATAGTGTGGCTGAACGAGCGGTGTACCACTGTTCCCAGCAGACACAGAACAGTACACAGAATGCTATATAGTGTGGCTGAACGAGCGGTGTACCACTGTTCCCAGCAGACACAGAACAGTACACAGAATGCTATATAGTGTGGCTGAACGAGCGGTGTACTACTGTTCCCAGCAGACACAGAACAGTACACAGAATGCTATATAGTGTGGCTGAACGAGCGGTGTACCACTGTTCCCAGCAGACACAGAACAGTACACAGAATGCTATATAGTGTGGCTGAACGAGCGGTGTACTACTGTTCCCAGCAGACACAGAACAGTACACAGAATGCTATATAGTGTGGCTGAACGAGCGGTGTACTACTGTTCCCAGCAGACACAGAACAGTACACAGAATGCTATATAGTGTGGCTGAACGAGCGGTGTACCACTGTTCCCAGCAGACACAGAACAGTACACAGAATGCTATATAGTGTGGCTGAACGAGCGGTGTACTACTGTTCCCAGCAGACACAGAACAGTACACAGAATGCTATATAGTGTGGCTGAACGAGCGGTGTACCACTGTTCCCAGCAGACACAGAACAGTACACAGAATGCTATATAGTGTGGCTGAACGAGCGGTGTACTACTGTTCCCAGCAGACACAGAACAGTACACAGAATGCTATATAGTGTGGCTGAACGAGCGGTGTACTACTGTTCCCAGCAGACACAGAACAGTACACAGAATGCTATATAGTGTGGCTGAACGAGCGGTGTACTACTGTTCCCAGCAGCGACACACAATGACTGGGGGGGACCCTGGCTAGCGTGGCTGGAGCGCGAACTACCCTGCCTGCCTACCCAAAGCTAAACCCACAGACAAATGGCGGAGATATGACGTGGTTCGGGTATTTATTTACCCGAACCACGTGACAGTTCGGCCAATCAGAGCGCGTTCGGGTCCGAACCACGTGACCGGTTCGGCCAATCACAGCGCTAGCCGAACGTTCGGGGAACGTTCGGCCATGCGCTCTTAGTTCGGCCATATGGCCGAACGGTTTGGCCGAGCACCGTCAGGTGTTCGGCCGAACTCGAACATCACCCGAACAGGGTGATGTTCTGCAGAACCCGAACAGTGGCGAACACTGTTCGCCCAACACTAGTCCCAACATCAAATCAGAAACTGCATCTGATAAACCTGACAGAAAGCAGTCTAACAGTGCAAATATCCCCCACCTAGCTGACACAGCCCACTTCCTGAATTCAGCTGCGTAAACTTCTACCGGATCTTTACCCTGACGCAAAGTCTTAAGCTTCCGCTCAGCGGTAGAAGAAATGTCCGGATCATCATAAATTATGGCCATAGCCTTAAAAAATTCCTCAACTGATGACAAAGCTTTATGCCCTGCCTGAAGACTATATGCCCATGTTTGTGAATCCCCTGATAAAAGGGTCTTCATAAAAGTAATTCTCTGTGCCTCAGTTCCTGATAAATTAGGTCTTAACTCAAAATAAGACAATACTCGATTTCTAAAGTTTTGAAAGTCAGATCTATGCCCAGAAAACCTTTTGGGTACAGACATATGCAAGTCTGTAACAGGAGAAGATCGCACTGCATTCACAGCCTTTTGGAGGACTTGTATGGACCCAGACAAAGCGGTGATCTGGGTCTGTTGGCCATCCAACACCCTGATGAAATTCTCCACCGAGGTGGTTAGTCCATCAATACGGCTGCTGAGTGCGTCCATTTTGTTTTATGGGTCTGCCGTTCTGTAACGATTGGTGTCAGCACACAGAGAGTATCTGATTATTGATGATCTGCAGAATCACCAAGAATACAGATGTATACCTGATTATGGGTGATCTGCAGAATCACTAATAATACAAGTATGACTAACCTCTGGACACCTAAAGAGTGTAAGTGCTTGGTGCAACTGTAAGACTATCTCCAGTGGAGCGGGAGACACAGATACCACTGCAGCCAGTGACCACCTGAGGGGCAGGTGGCCCCTGACTGTGCAGGGACTATCTCTTTAAGCGGATAGAGATAATATAGCAACCAGTGATTCCCTGATGGATTGGGAATCAGACTGTACTGCAGCCAGTAGACTCCTAGGGGTAGAGGCTACTGGCCGGACTGCAGGGAGGACTTTCTGAGGAGAAGGAAGTCCTTGCAGCTAACTGACACCTGGTGGACTAGTGTCACGGGTAATAAAGACAGACTGTTCACTCGAGGGATGAGTGACAGTCAGAAGGGTCAGACAGGCCAGGTCAGAAACAAACGAGCAGATAAGGTACAGTAACATAAGCTGATTCGGTAACCGGGTACTGGCAAGGTTGGCAACTGGTAGACAGATAGGCAGAGGTACCGAATCAGAAAGCAAGAGAGAGGTCAACAGAGCCAAAGGTCATAACAGATATCCGTATAGCACAGTACTAGTATGGGGTGTGAGGTCCTTGGTCTCAACACCCAGGAACTAGTCTAGATGATAACAGTGGAAACCCATTTCCTAATCTTAGGTGTGAGGTCCTTGGTCTCAACACCCTGGAACTAGTCTAGATAATAACAGAGGTATCACAGTTCCTAATCTTAGGTGTGAGGTCCTTGGTCTCAACACCCTGGAACTAGTCTAGATAATAACAGAGGTAACACGGTTCCTAATCTTAGGTGTGAGGTCCTTGGTCTCAACACCCTGGAACTAGTCTAGATGATAACAGTGGAAACCCATTTCCTAATCTTAGGTGTGAGATCCTTGGTCTCAACACCCTGGAACTAGTCTAGATAATAACAATACAATAATATAAAAGAGTACAAGCGGATTCTGGCTAAGTGTGAATTCCCAGCTCCGGCTGGTTCTAACACACTGTAAGATCTGACTGGTCTGAGTGCTCACACGTAAGTATTCGCAACGGCAGACAACCAGCAACTGACAGGCAAGATCTATATATACTACAGCGCTCCGCAGCGCCGCCCCAGCCACTCAACCAATCAGGAGTTCCGCTACGATCAGCTGATCGTCCTGATCAGCTGATACCTCTCCTGCTAGCATAAAGGTCCTGTCTTCTGGTGCGCGCGCAGCTCTCCATCTGTGTGCACTAGATAGAAGGCCCAGACAAACCAGACACATGTTGCTGTGCGGAAACCGCCGGTCTGAACGCGGAGACAGCGGCGGCTTCTCCGCTATTCATTACAGTACCCCCCCTCCCCCCTGAGGAGTGGACTCCGGACACTTCCCACCCGGCTTCCCAGGATGTGAGTCATGAAATTCTTTCTTTAATTCTTCCACATGCATGCGACAATCTGGCACCCAAGTTCTTTCCTCCACACCATATCCCTTCCAGTGGACCAGATACTGCACAGAATTTTGCACTAAGCGAGAGTCCAGAATCTTTTCGATCTCATATTCAGGTTGGTCATCAACCATCAAGGGGGGGGGGGGGGGAATCCACGTGCACTGCCGGCTTCAACAGAGACACATGGAATGATCTCACACCTCTCATGCTGGCTGGGAGATCAATCGCATAAGTGACATTATTAATCTTTCTGGTCACTGGAAATGGTCCTATGAATCTAGGACCCAGTTTGGGTGACAGTTGCTTCAAGGCGAAATGCTGATTGGATACCCACACCATGTCTCCTGGAGAAAACTTCCACTCTACAGACCGCCTTTTATCTGCCTGTTTCTTCTGAGTCTGGAAAGCTTTCCCCAAGTTCCTCTTAACCATTCCCCAAATCTCCCTCAGAGCTCTCTGCCAATCCTCCAGGGCTGGGAATGGTGTAGACGCCACAGGTAACGGGCAAACTTGGGTGATCTTCCCGAAACTACCTGAAATGGGGAAAATCCTGAAGTGGAACTCTTCAGATTGTTGTGTGCAAACTCTGCAAATGGTAAAAATTCAACCCATAAGTATTCGCAACGGCAAACAACCAGCAACTGACAGGCAAGATCTATATATACTACAGCGCTCCGCAGCACCGCCCCCAGCCACTCAACCAATCAGGAGTTCCGCTGCGATCAGCTGATCGTCCTGATCTGCTGATACCTCTCCTGCTAGCATAAAGGTCCTGTCTTCTGGCGCGCGTGCGTAGAGTTGAGCCGAAATTTTCGTAATTTTGCGTTACTATAATTACGCATGCGAAATTTGCGATTACGATGCGACATTACGGTAGCGTAATTGCCATTAAAATCGTAATTGAAAATACCGTAAGCGTAATTTTCAACGCGTAATTTCGCGTTTCGTTCATACCGTAATTTCGCATTAAACCATACCGTAATTTCGCGTTAAACCATAACGCTCCCGTATAATATAAAAAAGCCGCCGACTTTAAGGGTTAATAGCAAAGCCCCCTTAAATGCTAAGAGCCTCAAATTTGGAGAGTATATTAAGGAGATCAGAAGGAACAAGAGGAAAATTTTTTTTTCAAAAAGACCTTATAGTTTTTCAGAAAATCGATGTTAAAGTTTCAAAGGAAAAATGTATACATTTAAAAACCCGCCGACGTTAACGGTTAATAGCAAAGCCTGCTTAAAGTTTAGGAACACCAAATTCCCAGGGTATATTAAGGGGATCAGTGGGAATAAGAGGAATTTTTTTTTTTCAAAAAGACCTTATAGTTTTTGAGAAAATCGATTTTTAAGTTTCAAGGGGAAAAATGTCTTTCAAATGCGGAAAATGTCAGTTTTTTTTGCACAGGTAACAATAGTGTATTATTTTCATAGATTCCCCCAAGTGGGAAGAGTTTTACTTACTTCCTTCTGAGTGTGGGAAATATAAAAAAAAAACGACGTGGGGTCCCCCCTCCCAGACCTCTTTAACCCCTTGTCCCCCATGCAGGCTGGGATAGCCAGAATGCGGAGCACCGGCCGCGTGGGGCTCTGCACCCTGACTATACCAGCCCGCATGGTCCATGGATTGGGGGGTCTCGGAAGGGGAGTTGCAGCCAAGCTTTCCCCTCCCCCTCCGAGCCCTTGTCCAATCCAAGGACAAGGGGCTCTTCTCCACCTCCGATGGGCGGTGGAGGTGGAGGCCGCGAATTTCCTGGGGGGGGGGGGGTTCATGGTGGCATCTGGGAGTCCCCTTTAAAAAGGGGTCCCCTAGATGCCCACCCCCCCTCCCAGGAGAAATGAGTATAGAGGTACTTGTACCCCTTACCCATTTCCTTTAAGAGTTAAAAGTAAATAAACACACAAACACTTAGAAAAAGTATTTTAATTGAACAAAAAACATAACCACGAAAAAAAGTCCTTTAATATTCTTAATTACCATTAATACTTACCTGTCCCTTTAAATAAATGATCCCTCGCAATTGCCTCGGAAATGTTCTATCAGTTACAATGTAACAAAGTTATTACAATGTAACAACTTTGTTACATTGTAACGACGTCACTCGCCGCTCAGCCGCCGCATACACTTACGCGTCCTTGCAGGACGCTAAGTCCCCGCCGGCTCCCGCTGTCCACCCCGCCCACATCTGTCACCCACATGTCACCCACATGTAGGTGACATGTGGGTGACATGTGGGAGAGGCGTGGAGGGCAGCGGGAGCCGGCGGGACTTATCGTCCTGCACGGACCCGACAGAGCTCTGAGCTATATAGCTCAGAGCTCTCTAAGCATCTTTGTATTTGGGCTCCAAGGAGCCCCATTGGTCCTTAGCAGACCAATGGGGTTCCTTCTGATTTAAAGGAACCCCATTGGTCTGCTAAGGACCAATGGGGCACCTTGGAGCCAAATACAAAGATGCTTAGAGAGCTCTGAGCTATATAGCTCAGAGCTCTGTCGGGTCCGTGCAGGACGCTAAGTCCCCGCCGGCTCCCGCTGCCTTCCCTGCCTCTCCCACATGTCACCCACATGTGGGTGACAGATGTGGGCGGGGTGGACAGCGGGAGCCGGCGGGGACTTAGCGTCCTGCACGGACGCGTAAGTGTATGCGGTGGCTGAGCGGCGAGTGACGTCGGGTGCGGCGTAGTTGCAATGTAACAAAGTTGTTACATTGTAATAACTTTGTTACATTGTAACTGATAGAACATTTCCGAGGCTATTGCGAGGGATCATTTATTTAAAGGGACAGGTAAGTATTAATGGTTAATTAAGAATATTAAAGGACTTTTTTCTAGTGTTGGGCGAACAGTGTTCGCCACTGTTCGGGTTCTGCAGAACATCACCCTGTTCGGGTGATGTTCGAGTTCGGCAGAACACCTGACGGTGCTCGGCCAAACCGTTCGGCCATATGGCCGAACTAAGAGCGCATGGCCGAACGTTCCCCGAACGTTCGGCTAGCGCTGTGATTGGCCGAACGGGTCACGTGGTTCGGACCCGAACGCGCTCTGATTGGCCGAACGGTCACGTGGTTCGGGTAAATAAATACCCGAACCACGTCATATCTCCGCCATTTGTCTGTGGGTTTAGCTTTGGGTAGGCAGGCAGGGTAGTTCGCGCTCCAGCCACGCTAGCCAGGGTCCCCCCTGTCATTGTGTCACTGCTGGGAACAGTAGTACACCGCTTGCTCAGCCACACTATATAGCATTCTGTTTACTGCCACTCTGTGTACCTCGCTCAGCCACACTATATAGCATTCTGTTTACTGCCACTCTGTGTCTGCTGGGAATAGTAGTACACCGCTTGCTCAGCCACACTATATAGCATTCTGTTTACTGCCACTCTGTGTACCTCGCTCAGCCACACTATATAGCATTCTGTTTACTGCCACTCTGTGTCTGCTGGGAATAGTGGTACACCGCTCGCTCAGCCACACTATATAGCATTCTGTTCACTGTTCTGTGTCTGCTTGGAATAGTGGTACACCGCTCGCTCAGCCACACTATATAGCATTCTGTTTACTGTTCTGTGTCTGCTGGGAATAGTGGTACACCGCTCGCTCAGCCACACTATATAGCATTCTGTTTACTGTTCTGTGTCTGCTGGGAATAGTGGTACACCGCTCGCTCAGCCACACTATATAGCATTCTGTTCACTGTTCTGTGTCTGCTGGGAATAGTGGTACACCGCTCGCTCAGCCACACTATATAGCATTCTGTTCACTGTTCTGTGTCTGCTGGGAATAGTGGTACACCGCTCGCTCAGCCACACTATATAGCATTCTGTTTACTGTTCTGTGTCTGCTGGGAATAGTGGTACACCGCTCGCTCATCCACACTATATAGCATTCTGTTCACTGTTCTGTGTCTGCTGGGAATAGTGGTACACCGCTCGCTCAGCCACACTATATAGCATTCTGTTCACTGTTCTGTGTCTGCTGGGAATAGTGGTACACCGCTCGCTCAGCCACACTATATAGCATTCTGTTCACTGTTCTGTGTCTGCTGGGAATAGTGGTACACCGCTCGCTCAGCCACACTATATAGCATTCTGTTTACTGTTCTGTGTCTGCTGGGAATAGTGGTACACCGCTCGCTCAGCCACACTATATAGCATTCTGTTTACTGTTCTGTGTCTGCTGGGAATAGTGGTACACCGCTCGCTCAGCCACACTATATAGCATTCTGTTTACTGTTCTGTGTCTGCTGGGAACAGTAGTACACCGCTCGCTCAGCCAGAGTATATAGCATTGTGTTTACTGCCACTCTGTGTACACCGCTCAGCCAGACTATATACCATTGTTTACTGACACTCTGTGTACACCGCTCAGCCAGACTATATACCATTGTTTACTGACACTCTGTGTACACCGCTCAGCCAGACTATATACCATTGTTTACTGCCACTCTGATTCTGCTGGGAACAGTAGTACACCGCTCGCTCAGCCAGACTATATAGCATTGTGTTTACTGCCACTCTGTGTACACCGCTCAGCCAGACTATATACCATTGTTTACTGACACTCTGTGTACACCGCTCAGCCAGACTATATACCATTGTTTACTGAAACTCTGTGTACACCGCTCAGCCAGACTATATACCATTGTTTACTGCCACTCTGATTCTGCTGGGAACAGTAGTACACCGCTCGCTCAGCCAGACTATATACCATTGTTTACTGACACTATATAGCAGACTATATAGCATTGTGTGTACACCGCTCAGCCAGACTATATACCATTGTTTACTGACACTCTGTGTACACCGCTCAGCCAGACTATATACCATTGTTTACTGCCACTCTGATTCTGCTGGGAACAGTAGTACACCGCTCGCTCAGCCAGACTATATACCATTGTTTACTGACACTCTGTGTACACCGCTCAGCCAGACTATATACCATTGTTTACTGCCACTCTGATTCTGCTGGGAACAGTAGTACACCGCTCGCTCAGCCAGACTATATACCATTGTTTACTGACACTATATAGCAGACTATATAGCATTGTGTGTACACCGCTCAGCCAGACTATATACCATTGTTTACTGACACTCTGTGTACACCGCTCAGCCAGACTATATACCATTGTTTACTGCCACTCTGATTCTGCTGGGAACAGTAGTACACCGCTCGCTCAGCCAGACTATATACCATTGTTTACTGACACTCTGTGTACACCGCTCAGCCAGACTATATACCATTGTTTACTGCCACTCTGATTCTGCTGGGAACAGTAGTACACCGCTCGCTCAGCCAGACTATATAGCATTGTGTTTACTGCCACTCTGTGTACACCGCTCAGCCACACTATATAGCATTGCGTACTCTGCCAGTCAGTGTGTATATTGCTGGGATCAGTAATACTCCACTCACCGTCAACCACTATATGAGCTCAACATGAGTTCCCCAGAGACCTCCGCTGTGAGCAGCACTCCCAACAACAGCAACAGCCAACGCCCCACGCAAGCTATAACATCCACCCCAGCAGCCAGTGGTCAGCAGCAGCCCTCCCCGGAGGAGAACGTTGTGTCCATCAGTCCGTCGCCAGAGCGATTAATGAGGGCTGCCATTGAGGAGATGATGGGGCCTGATGTGGAGGAGGAGGTCTGGCTCAGGCCAGCATCCCAAGTTAATGTTGAGGACGATGAGGGGTCTGTGTCTGGGGATGTTGGGGTGGCAGAGGTGGTGGGTGGGTCAGACTCAGGAGAAGAGTTGTATGATGAGGATGATGATCGGGACCATCTGTATGTGCCTCAGAGTCCGACCCCGGAAAACATGTTGTATCGTGTGTTTAGGTACTAAAATCTGCGTTCCCTCCCAGTAGTGTTGGGCGAACAGTGTTTGCCACTGTTCGGGTTCTGCAGAACATCACCCTGTTCGGGGTGACTATATAGCAGACTATATAGCATTGTGTTTAATGCCACTCTGTGTACACGGCTCAGCCACACTATATAGCATTGTGTTTACTTCCACTCTGTGTCTGCTGGGAACAGTAGTACACCGCTCACCCGCCACTGTATAGCATTGTGCTCTGTGTCACTGCTGACAATAGTGGTACACCGCTCACCCACCACTGTATAGCATTTCTGTACTGCCACTGTACTGCTGCCAGTCAGCGTGTACTTTAAGGATAAGTGAAATGAGGAAGAAATCCGGTGAAAGAGGGAGGGGCAAGGGAAGAGGTGTTTCCCCTGACGGTTCACGTACAGGCCACAGGGGAGCACCCAAGAAAACCCACTCAATACTGCCCATGTTGTCCAGGACAACAACTCTCACAGATCCAAAAGAACAGGACCAGATAATTACTTGGATGACCTCTCAAGCGTCCAGCAGTGGGTTAAGCAGCACCAGCACATCACGCACGAGGTCCGAGTCCTCAGCCAGTTAAAGTCTGGGCTTTCTTTGAAGACTGCACTGAGGATGTTACCATGGCGATTTGCAAGGTGTGCAAGACCCGCCTGAGCAGGGGGAAAAGTATTAACAACCTCTCCACCACCAGCATGAGCCGCCACATTCTATCCAAACATCCCACTCTGTGGGCAAACGCGGCAGGACAGGGTACCACCAGCAACACTGCCTCCCTTGGGTTCACCAGACTCACCACCAGACCCGCCTCAGCAGCAGCAGTAGCCCAGCCATTGCGTGGTTCACAACATTCACAAACATCAGACGATGCTGACACTGTCACTTTCCGGACTAGTGCTCTTGAGGTCTCCCAGTGTTCATCAAACACAACAACCAACAGCCCTTCGGTGTGCAGCGCTACGGTTGAGTTGTCTGTCTCTGAGATGTTTGAGCACAAGAGGAAATTGCCAGCAAATGACCCCCGGGCCGTGGCAGTAACAGCCAGCCAGCATAGCCAAGCTTCTGGCCTGCGAAATGCTGCCATATCGAGTGGTGGAGACAAACAGCTTCAAGGGCATGATGTCAGTGGCCATCCCACGTTACGTGGTTCCCAGCCGCTACCACTTTGCGCGCTCTGCAGTGCCTGAGTTGCATGAGCACGTGGTCAGCTAAATAACCCGAAGCTTGAAGAATGCCGTTGCCTGCAAGGTTCACCTCACCACTGACACCTGGACGAGTGCGTTCGGCCAGGGTCGATACATCTCCCTTACCGCGCACTGGGTGAACCTTGTGGAGCCTGGCAGCGATTCCTCACCTGCTACGGCGCGGGTGTTGCCCACGCCGCAAACAGCTGGATAACAACAGCAGCACCTACCTCTCTGACTCCTTCTCCTCCAACGCATCTCAAAGCTGTACCTCATCCGGAAATGCTAACCCAGCACCAGCAGCAGTAGGATCGTGGAAGCAGTGCAGCACAGCTGTTGGCATGCGTCAGCAAGCGTTGCTGAAGCTGATCTGCCTTGGGGATAAGCAGCACACAGGGGAGGAAATTTGGAGGGGAATAAAGGAACAGACGGATTTGTGGCTGGCACCGCTGGACCTGAAACCGGGCATGAAGCTAGACACCTGGCACGAACTGGCAATGTACGCAATAGAGGTGCTGGCTTGCCCGGCAGCCAGCGTTATGTCGGAACGCTGTTTCAGTGCTGCCGGAGGCATCATCACAGATCGGCGTATCCGCCTCTCCACAGAAAATGCAGACCGTCTGACTCAAATTAAAATGAATCAATCCTGGATTGGAAACGACTACGCAACACTCCTGGACCCCAACCAAGTAACATGACCGATGAACATCTGGGATGGTTTAGCGTTTCCGGTCCCTGTTTATTGAACCTCTCATCTGTATTACATTTATGACTGCATGGCGGCAAAAAGCATTGCTGCTATATCCGCACGCTTTTTGTCCTCATGCAAGGCCTGGGTTGTTGTGTCTCACAAAGCGTGGCCTTCTCCTCCTGCGCCTCCTCCTGTTCCATCACGTGTGCTGCTGCTGCTGCTGCTGCTGCTGGGTTACCGTTGCCGGTCCCTGTTTATGGAACCTCTTATCTTTATTACATTTATGACTACATGGCGGTACAAAGCATGCTATCCGCACGCTTTTTGTCCTCATGCAAGGCCTGGGTTGTTGTGTCTCACAAAGCGTGGCCTTCTCCTCCTGCGCCTCCTCCTGTTCCATCACGTGTGCTGCTGCTGCTGCTGCTGCTGCTGGGTTACCGTTGCCGGTCCCTGTTTATGGAACCTCTTATCTTTATTACATTTATGACTACATGGCGGTACAAAGCATGCTATCCGCACGCTTTTTGTCCTCATGCAAGGCCTGGGTTGTTGTGTCTCACAAAGCGTGGCCTTCTCCTCCTGCGCCTCCTCCTGTTCCATCACGTGTGCTGCTGCTGCTGCTGCTGCTGGGTTAGCGTTGCCGCGTGGTCCCTGTTTATTGAACCTCTTATCTTTATTACATTTATGACTAGATGGCGGTACAAAGCATGCTATCCGCACGCTTTTTGTCCTCATGCAAGGCCTGGGTTGTTGTGTCTCACAAAGCGTGGCCTTCTCCTCCTGCGCCTCCTCCTGTTCCATCACGTGTGCTGCTGCTGGGTTAGCGTTGCCGCGTTGCCGCGTGGTCCCTGTTTATTGAACCACTTATCTTTATTACATTTATGACTGCATGGTGGTACAAAGCATGCTATCCGCACGCTTCTTGTCCTCATGCAAGGCCTGGGTTGTTGTGTCTCAAAGCGTGGCCTTCTCCTCCTGCGCCACCCTCCTCCTGTTCCATCACGTGTGCTGCTGCTGGGTTAGCATTACCGGTCCCTTTTCCTGGAACCTCTTATATGTATTACATTTATGACTGCATGCCGACAAAAAGCATGTTACCTGTGCAAAGAAAACAGACATTTCCCGCATTTAAAAGACAGTTTTCCCTTTGAAACTTTAAAATCGATTTTCTCAAAAACTATAAGCTCTTTTTGCTAAATTTTTTTTTCCTCTTGTACCCACTCCCAAGGTGCACATACCCTGTAAATTTGGGGTATGTAGCATGTAAGGAGGCTTTACAAAGCACAAAAGTTCGGGTCCCCATTGACTTCCATTATGTTCGGAGTTCGGGTCGAACACCCGAACATCGCGGCCATGTTCGGCCTGTTCGGCCCGAACCCGAACATCTAGATGTTCGCCCAACACTACTTTTTTCGTGGTTATGTTTTTTGTTCAATTAAAATACTTTTTCTAAGTGTTTGTGTGTTTATTTACTTTTAACTCTTAAAGGAAATGGGTAAGGGGTACAAGTACCTCTATACTCATTTCTCCTGGGAGGGGGGTGGGCATCTGGGGGACCCCTTTTTATAGGGGACTCCCAGATACCACCATGAACCCCCCCCCCCCAGGAAATCGCGGCCTCCACCTCCACCGCCCATCGGAGGTGGAGAAGAGCTCCTTGTCCTTGGATTGGACAAAGGCTCGGAGGGGGAGGGGAAAGCTTGGCTGCAACTCCCCTTCCGAGACCCCCCAATCCATGGACCATGCGGGCTGGTATAGTCAGGGTGTGGAGCCCCACGCGGCCGGTGCTCCGCATTCTGGCTATCCCAGCCTGCATGGGGGACAAGGGGTTAAAGAGGTCTGGGAGGATGGACCCCACGTCGTTTTTTTTTATATTTCCCACACTCAGAACGAAGTAAGTAAAACTCTTCCCACTTGGGGGAATCTATGAAAATAATACACTATTGTTACCTGTGCAAAAAAAACTGACATTTTCCGCATTTGAAAGACATTTTTCCCCTTGAAACTTAAAAATCGATTTTCTCAAAAACTATAAGGTCTTTTTGAAAAAAATTTTTCCTCTTATTCCCACTGATCCCCTTAATATACCCTGGGAATTTGGTGTTCCTAAACTTTAAGCAGGCTTTGCTATTAACCGTTAAAGTCGGCGGGTTTTTAAATGGATACATTTTTCCTTTGAAACTTTAACATCGATTTTCTGAAAAACTATAAAGTCTTTTTGAAAAAATTTTTTCCCTCTTATTCCTTCTGATCTCCTTAATATATTCTCCAAATTTGAGGCTCTTAGCATTTAAGGGGGCTTTGCTATTAACCCTTAAAGTCGGCGGCTTCCTAACATTGATCCATGCGTCAACTTTTCCGCTTGGGAGCATGGCCATACGCATTAATTTCGTAATACCCAATGTAATGCGAAAATCACGCGAAAATTACGCTAACGCGAAATTTCGCGAAATCCTTCTTCATTACGATTATGTACTTACGGCCATAATCGTAACTACACTAATTACGCGAAATTTCGCGAAATCGTAATTACGTCATTACGCTCATCTCTACGCGCGCGTAGCTCTCCATCTGTGTGCACTAGATGGCCTAGACAAACCAGACACATGTTGCTGTGCGGAAACCGCCGGTCTGAACGCGGAGACAGCCGCCCCGCTGCTAGACTGCGCGGCGGCTTCTCCGCTATTCATTACACTTACCTGTTCAGACGGCTGGATCAGCTTTTTCTTCCTCCACCATGACGGCGACGTACTCCTGGCAGGCCCTCTCGGTTTCTATCACATGATATGATATATGATCGGTATCCAGGAGACTGTGTCAGCGTTACAGCGCCACCTGGTGGTGGAATAGGGTGATGGAAGAGTAATGCTGACATGGTCTCCTTGATCCGTCATATCACGTGATCGGAAGTGATCGGGACCCAGAAGGCCTTCCGAAAGTTCAGAGCCACTGCTTAAAGTGACACTGTAGCAAAAAAAACCCTCATGATAAAATGAATCGTATGTGTAATACTGATAATTAATAGAACATTAGAAGCAAAGAAAAAAGTCTCATATTTTCATTTTCAGTTTTATAGCTTTTTTTTTATAATATTGCATCATTCTCTCATATTGCAGTTTACAAAACTACAAGCCTAGTTTACAAACTGTGAAACAGAGGAGAGCGAATGACCCATTGACTCTTTTTTAAAAAGAAAAACACATGCAACATGCATCCAATTTAAGGGAACACAAACATTTTTAATGTTTACATCATTAGATTTAATTCTGTGAAATAGATTGTATTGTATTAACCAGGAAAATACTAAATTATAATACCTTATTTAATAAAAAAAATAAAATTTGAATCACAAACAAAAATGTGACAGTTGTTTGGAGCTCTGCCTTCTGGATTGACGGGAATACTCTGGGAGTTCAGGAAAGAAGACAAAACAGCTAGCCAGGGGTGTGGCAATAGCCCCGGCGACACCCACCAAGACAGGGGTGACTGGGGGGAAAAGGGGCCCTGCTTTTGTGAGATGCAGCGCTTGGCAGCAGAAGCAGCATTCATTACCTGTTGTCAGCGGAGATAGCTACCGTACTCTTCACTTTTCTCCTCAGCCACGCATACAGTTTAACTCCTTGCGGCTTCTGTCTCTTGTCATGTGACGTACATCAGCGGCTGAAGAGGCCACTGACAACAGGTAATGTATGCTGCATTCATTTCTAGTACTAGGAAGGTGTGGCTTTAGAATGACAGGGAGAGAAGGAGGAGCAGGCAGCTGCCATGGAGGAAATTGGAGTAATTACTTTGGTGAAGCAGGCATGTTCCTTGTCTTTGTTGCAAAAATTTCAACTTGTTTAGTTTATAAAACTTGTATGCACAGTTAGGTTGACATAATGTTGTAGATTTTACCCATTGTTTGTACTTCACAATTAATGGCCAAAACCATTCACCCCCTTCCCCCCCCACCAAGATCTGCCAACACTAGTTCATGCTCTCATTACATCCCGACGGGACTATTGTAATGCTCTCTACACAGCCTTCCAAAACAGGACTTGTACCGCCTACAGCTGATACAGAATACTGCTACCGGGCTGGTAACTAACCAACCTTGTCACATAAAACCGCTTCTGCGCTCCCTTCACTGGCTATCTATAAAATGGAGGATCCTATTCAAGCCTATGACAGCCGATCACTTCCCTGCATACAGAGGGGACACCCGTGTCACACAGCGCTGCCTTAGATCGCGGCGGCGCTGTATACAGTTATTAGACAGCGGTCTCTGAGTGCCGATCGCTGCTGGGAGACTGATGGCGAGGCGGAGCTCCACCATCCATGCGGAGATGCGTGCGTGATCTCCTGCAAAGCCCATTCCCATCCATTCACGCCAATTGGCATGGAGTTGTCCTGGGGCTTCCGTACTGCTCACGCCAATCGGCATGGAGCAGTCAGCAAGAGGTTAAACTAATATAGCATAGCATAAGTTATCATTGCATGCTATGGCAGCATAGCGTGCACTGGAGGTTTTGAATTGCGCTGCTGTCATTAAGCTGTGCTGCTGTTTTTTTTGGGAATATAAGACGCACTTTTTCTCCCCTAAAAATGGGGAGAACAAGTCTCTATATCTTACGTTCCAAAGACAGGGCCTCCTCAACTTACGATCGTCTACCGCTATGAACCACCGACCTGCCGCAATGTGGGGTGCTCCCTGCCTTGTCTCTCTCCGTGGTCCTCCACCCCCCCCCTCATGTTTCCTCCGCTCACCGTGTGTAAAATCAATTAGCGGCAGTGTGGCTCACCTCACCAGCAATGCCAGTGGTGAGCGCAGACCTGCCATCTCCGGCGCTGCTCCCCTTCTGCTGATGACATGGATGATCAGCAGAAGCTGTCACTAGGGGGAGTCACACGGGAGAGGAGAGCTCTGCACTCGCCACTGGAATCGCTGGTGAGGTTGTTAGAAACTCACCTGGAGGTTCACGCAATGCAACTGCTCCTGACGAGAGTCGTGTCGGGTCCTCCACTTCCGCATGTCAACGGCCGTCCTCCGCTGGTGATGCATTCACTGGGGATCACTCTGTGCATACTGGTGGGTGGATGTCTTGCTCCTCTTGGTCGCAGTATGGTCTGAGGAGGCGACAGAGGTAGAGTCAGCTGACAGGGTAGTCAACTGACACTTAGGCAGGGGTTTTATTTAATAAATATAAAATAATGGATGCTGACCCTGGCCGGGATTGAACCCCGGTCTCTCACGTCCGAGGCGATGCCCTTTACAAGTATGCTCTAGCTGACACACAGTCAGGATGTTTTGCTGGTCAGCTGACTGGTTAGTCAGGTGACATGTATTGCTACCTGTGTCAGCTGATCTCTCTGTCAGATGACACTTAAACAGGATTATTACCTGCGTGTGATTGGCTGTCGTGTGCATGTGGCCGGCCACTGATTGGTTGCATGAAGTATTTAAACCTGCTGAGTGCTTTCTATCATTGCCTGTGATAGCTTTGGCTGTGTGCTTCTGCTGGGTGTGATTTATTGCTTATTGATTATCTATGTACCGACTTTGCATGGAATCTGACTACTCTCTGCCTGCCGCCTGAACCGACCTCTGCCTGGAATCTGACTACTCTCGGCCTGCTGCCTGAACCGACCTCTGCTTGGAATCTGACTACTCTTGGCCTGCTGTCTGAATCGACCTTCTGCCTGATACCTGACTACTCTCTGATCTCTGCCCGGACTGACCTAGGATTGCCTGACCTTGATTTCTCCTGCTCCTTGTGTACCTCAATACTTCTGATTATATGTGTATAACCTCGGATTGTTACTGGACTTTGCTTATCTCCTGTTAGGTTCTGGTGAGTTACATAGTTCACTCTGCGTTCAGCTCCTATACCTTGGACCTACAAGGCCTGGGTGTAACCGAAGTCGGGCAGGTGTTGTTTCCTCACCTCCTGTTCAAGCGGGGACGCGCCACACAGGGTGAAGAAGGTGGGGATAGATTGGGGCATAGGAGCTGAGCTGTGAGCTGATAACTTGCCAAGCCTGACATTAGAGGTAAGGTGACACACAGGGTGGCAGAAGGGGATACATGGTGGACAGAAGGGGACACATGGGGACACGGGAGGAATTGGAGGAGGACATCTACAAGACGTAAATGGAACAAGGACACACCAGGATTAGTATATATATATATATATATATATATATATATAAATATATATATATATATATTTGTTCTTTAAACCTAGGTGGTGCATCTTATATTCCCCAACAAAAAATATGGTAATGTCAGCAGCATTAATAAAGTAACTTTCTTAGGACACCCCACTCCTTGTTTTGTGCCTTGTGCTCAAACAACATGGAGACATTTCTGTGAACTAAAATTCTTAGACACCTGGGCATATTTAGCCTTTCAGGTCATAAATTCTACTTAAAAATTCTCATTGATTTTTTCCTGTTTTGTTTTAGGTGGGGTCTGTGGAAGTTCACTGGAGAACAGACTGGAGGGTACGTAAGTTTGCAATCAAAATATCCATTCTCTGAAGACCCATTGTTGTGAAATTGCATAAATGTGCATGACTAAGCCGAAAGCTATTCCAGAGAATGCTCTGCTCTCTCTGCCAGCAGCAGTAGGGTAGTAACTATAGGGAAGTGAGGTCCCCAACTACTAACCTTCCCTTCCTCCGATACAAGGGACTAGCCTTCAGATTAGGTGTTAGTTTGGCTACACTTGTTATGGGTGTGAAGATCATGATGGCTACACTTGTTTTATGACCCTTGCAGAATGAACCTCCAGGCCGGGAAGTGTACCAAGGGGAGGTAAGGGAAGGAGAGTGAACATTGGGGGGCATCAAAGTTTTGCTGGGGGATCCATAAATTGTAATTACGCCACTGGCCAGCACAAAATGAAGAGAACAGCCCTCGCCTGCACAGTAGCACGGAACCAAACAGGCTTGGCTTTTTCTGCCAAGCCCAGTTGGCTCCTTGCTACTGCGTCTGCATCTGCACAGTGCGGCTGAGCTCTGTCACAAAGCCCTTGATGGGTTTCTGGGGGTCCTAGTGCTGGAATGACAAGGCGGAGGGGGGCGGGGGAAGCCTCTGGATTATCCAGAAGCCTTCCTCTACTTAGGTAAGTACTTATTTGGGGGTACCTTTTTTCACTAAGGGTACACTTTAACAGCCACCTCGGCCGAGTGTCATCTAACATGCACCTAGTTTTACAGTCACACAATCGAAGTTTCTTTTCAACGTTTTTATATTTTCATCGAAATTTGCATTTACGCAATGTAATTATAATGCGAAATTTCTGTGAAAATCGTAATTTATTTCGTATGTAATAGTAATATTTTATACTTTTGTGTAATTTTCAATTAATTTTTGCACAATTTTGTGAAATTTGTGCTGAATTTAGCGGTTAATAGCAAAGCCCCCATACATGCTATTGCTACCAAAATTGCTACATATGTTAAGGAGAATATTGGGTACAAGTCAAAAAAAGAATTGTCCAAAGAGACCTTGTAGTTTTTGAGAAAATCAATTGTAAATATGCAAAGAAAAATGTTTTTAGACTCATTTTTTGTTTAACCACTTGAGGACCGTGGGCTTTACCCCCCTTAAGGACCAGGCACTTTTTTTCTATTCAGACCACTGCAGCTTTCGTGGTGTATTGCTCGCTCATACAACCTACCACCTAAATTAATTTTGACTCCTTTTCTTGTCACTAATAAAGCTTTCTTTTGGTGCTATTTGATTGCTGCTGCGATGTTTACTTTTTATTATATTCATCAGACATGAATTTTGTCAAAAAAATGATTTTTTTTAACTTTCTGTGCTGGCATTTTTCAAATAAAGTAAAATTTCTGTATACATGCAGCACGAAAAATGTGGACATACTGTACATGTTTTTGATTAAAAAAAAACCCCATTCAGCCTATATTTATTGGTTTGGGTAAAAGTTATAGCGTTCACAAACAAACTATGGTGCAAAAAGTGAATTGTCCCATTTTCCAGCATCTCTGACTTTTCTGACCACCTGACATGTTTCATGAGGGGCTAGAATTCCAGGATAGTATAAATACCAGCCAAATGACCCCATTTTGGAAAGAAGACATCCCAAAGTATTCATTGAGAGGCATAGTGAGTTCATAGAAGATATTATTTTTTGTCACAAGTAAGCGGAAAATGACACTTTGTGACAAAAACAGAAAAAAAAAAAAGTTTCCATTTCTTCTAACTTGCGACAAAAAAAAAAAATTAAATCTGCCACGGACTCACCATGCCCCTCTCTGAATACCTTCAAGTGTCTACTTTCCAAAATGGGGTCATTTGTGGGGTGTGTTTACTGTCCTGACATTTTGGGGGGTGCTAAATTGTAAACACCCCTGTAAAGCCTAAAAGTGCTCATTGGACTTTGGGCCCCTTAGCACAGTTAGGCTGCAAAAAAGTGCCACACATGTGGTATTGCCGTACTCAGGAGAAGTAGTATAATGTGTTTTGGGGTGTTTTGTTACACATACCCATGCTGGGTGGTAGAAATATCTCTGTAAATGACAATTGTTTGATTTTTTCTTTTACACACAATTGTCAATTTACAGAGAGATTTCTCCCACTCAGCATGGGTATGTGTAAAAATACACCCCAAAACACATTATACTACTTCTCCTGAGTACGGCGATACCACTTGTGTGGCACTTTTTTGCACCCTAACTGCGCTAAGGGGCCCAAAGTCCAATTAGTATCTTTAGGATTTCACAGGTCATTTTTGTTTCAAGACTACTCCTCACGGTTTAGGGCCCTTAAAATGCCAGGGCAGTATAGGAACCCCACTAATGACCCCATTTTAGAAAGAAGACACCCCAAGGTATTCCGTTAGGAGTATGGCAAGTTCATAGAAGATTTTATTTTTTGTCGCAAGTTAGCGGAAATTGATTTTAATTGTTTTTTTTTCACAAAGTGTCATTTTCCGCTAATTTGTGACAAAAAATAAAATCTTCTATGAACTCACCATACTCCTAACAGAATACCTTTGGGTGTCTTCTTTCTAGAATGGGGTCATTTGTGGGGTTCCTATACTGCCCTGGCATTTTAGGGGCCCTAAACCGTGAGGAGTAGTCTTGAAACCAAATGTCGCAAAATGACCTGTGAAATCCTAAATGTACTCATTGGACTTTTGCACCTTGGACACCTTAGTGCACTTGGGGTGTAAAAAAGTGCCACACATGTGGTACCGCTGTACTCAAGAGAAATAGTATAATGTGTTTTGGGGTGTATTTTTACACATACCCATGCTGGGTGGGAGAAATATCTCTATAAATGACAATTGTTTGATTTTTTTTAACACACAATTGTCCATTTACAGAGATATTTCTCCCACTCAGCATGGGTATGTGTAAAAATGCACCCCAAAACACATTATACTACTTCTCTTGAGTACGGCGATACCACATGTGAGACACTTTTTTACACCCCAACTTTCTGTGCTGGCATTTTTCAAATAAAGTAAAATTTCTGTATACATGCAGCACGAAAAATGTGGACATACTGTACATGTTTTTGATTAAAAAAAAAACCCCATTCAGCCTATATTTATTGGTTTGGGTAAAAGTTATAGCGTTCACAAACAAACTATGGTGCAAAAAGTGAATTGTCCCATTTTCCAGCATCTCTGACTTTTCTGACCACCTGACATGTTTCATGAGGGGCTAGAATTCCAGGATAGTATAAATACCAGCCAAATGACCCCATTTTGGAAAGAAGACATCCCAAAGTATTCATTGAGAGGCATAGTGAGTTCATAGAAGATATTATTTTTTGTCACAAGTAAGCGGAAAATGACACTTTGTGACAAAAACAGAAAAAAAAAAAGTTTCCATTTCTTCTAACTTGCGACAAAAAAAAAAAATTAAATCTGCCACGGACTCACCATGCCCCTCTCTGAATACCTTCAAGTGTCTACTTTCCAAAATGGGGTCATTTGTGGGGTGTGTTTACTGTCCTGACATTTTGGGGGGTGCTAAATTGTAAACACCCCTGTAAAGCCTAAAAGTGCTCATTGGACTTTGGGCCCCTTAGCGCAGTTAGGCTGCAAAAAAGTGCCACACATGTGGTATTGCCGTACTCAGGAGAAGTAGTATAATGTGTTTTGGGGTGTTTTGTTACACATACCCATGCTGGGTGGGAGAAATATCTCTGTAAATGACAATTGTTTGATTTTTTCTTTTACACACAATTGTCAATTTACAGAGAGATTTCTCCCACTCAGCATGGGTATGTGTAAAAATACACCCCAAAACACATTATACTACTTCTCCTGAGTACGGCGATACCACATGTGTGGCACTTTTTTGCACCCTAACTGCGCTAAGGGGCCCAAAGTCCAATTAGTATCTTTAGGATTTCACAGGTCATTTTTGTTTCAAGACTACTCCTCACGGTTTAGGGCCCTTAAAATGCCAGGGCAGTATAGGAACCCCACTAATGACCCCATTTTAGAAAGAAGACACCCCAAGGTATTCCGTTAGGAGTATGGCAAGTTCATAGAAGATTTTATTTTTTGTCGCAAGTTAGCGGAAATTGATTTTAATTGTTTTTTTTTCACAAAGTGTCATTTTCCGCTAATTTGTGACAAAAAATAAAATCTTCTATGAACTCACCATACTCCTAACAGAATACCTTTGGGTGTCTTCTTTCTAGAATGGGGTCATTTGTGGGGTTCCTATACTGCCCTGGCATTTTAGGGGCCCTAAACCGTGAGGAGTAGTCTTGAAACCAAATGTCGCAAAATGACCTGTGAAATCCTAAATGTACTCATTGGACTTTTGCACCTTGGACACCTTAGTGCACTTGGGGTGTAAAAAAGTGCCACACATGTGGTACCGCCGTACTCAAGAGAAATAGTATAATGTGTTTTGGGGTGTATTTTTACACATACCCATGCTGGGTGGGAGAAATATCTCTATAAATGACAATTGTTTGATTTTTTTTTACACACAATTGTCCATTTACAGAGATATTTCTCCCACTCAGCATGGGTATGTGTAAAAATGCACCCCAAAACACATTATACTACTTCTCTTGAGTACGGCGATACCACATGTGAGACACTTTTTTGCACCCTAACTGCGCTAAGGGGCCCAAAGTCCAATGAGTACCTTTAGGATTTCACAGGTCATATTTGTTTCAAGACTACTCCTCACGGTTTAGGGCCCCTAAAATGCCAGGGCAGTATAGAAACCCCACTAATGACCCCATTTTAGAAAGAAGACACCCCAAGGTATTCCGTTAGGAGTATGGTGAGTTCATAGAAGATATTATTTTTTGTCACAAGTAAGCGGAAAATGACACTTTGTGACAAAAACAGAAAAAAAAAAAGTTTCCATTTCTTCTAACTTGCGACAAAAAAAAAAAATTAAATCTGCCACGGACTCACCATGCCCCTCTCTGAATACCTTCAAGTGTCTACTTTCCAAAATGGGGTCATTTGTGGGGTGTGTTTACTGTCCTGACATTTTGGGGGGTGCTAAATTGTAAACACCCCTGTAAAGCCTAAAAGTGCTCATTGGACTTTGGGCCCCTTAGCGCAGTTAGGCTGCAAAAAAGTGCCACACATGTGGTATTGCCGTACTCAGGAGAAGTAGTATAATGTGTTTTGGGGTGTTTTGTTACACATACCCATGCTGGGTGGGAGAAATATCTCTGTAAATGACAATTGTTTGATTTTTTCTTTTACACACAATTGTCAATTTACAGAGAGATTTCTCCCACTCAGCATGGGTATGTGTAAAAATACACCCCAAAACACATTATACTACTTCTCCTGAGTACGGCGATACCACATGTGTGGCACTTTTTTGCACCCTAACTGCGCTAAGGGGCCCAAAGTCCAATTAGTATCTTTAGGATTTCACAGGTCATTTTTGTTTCAAGACTACTCCTCACGGTTTAGGGCCCTTAAAATGCCAGGGCAGTATAGGAACCCCACTAATGACCCCATTTTAGAAAGAAGACACCCCAAGGTATTCCGTTAGGAGTATGGCAAGTTCATAGAAGATTTTATTTTTTGTCGCAAGTTAGCGGAAATTGATTTTAATTGTTTTTTTTTCACAAAGTGTCATTTTCCGCTAATTTGTGACAAAAAATAAAATCTTCTATGAACTCACCATACTCCTAACAGAATACCTTTGGGTGTCTTCTTTCTAGAATGGGGTCATTTGTGGGGTTCCTATACTGCCCTGGCATTTTAGGGGCCCTAAACCGTGAGGAGTAGTCTTGAAACCAAATGTCGCAAAATGACCTGTGAAATCCTAAATGTACTCATTGGACTTTTGCACCTTGGACACCTTAGTGCACTTGGGGTGTAAAAAAGTGCCACACATGTGGTACCGCCGTACTCAAGAGAAATAGTATAATGTGTTTTGGGGTGTATTTTTACACATACCCATGCTGGGTGGGAGAAATATCTCTATAAATGACAATTGTTTGATTTTTTTTTACACACAATTGTCCATTTACAGAGATATTTCTCCCACTCAGCATGGGTATGTGTAAAAATGCACCCCAAAACACATTATACTACTTCTCTTGAGTACGGCGATACCACATGTGAGACACTTTTTTGCACCCTAACTGCGCTAAGGGGCCCAAAGTCCAATGAGTACCTTTAGGATTTCACAGGTCATATTTGTTTCAAGACTACTCCTCACGGTTTAGGGCCCCTAAAATGCCAGGGCAGTATAGAAACCCCACTAATGACCCCATTTTAGAAAGAAGACACCCCAAGGTATTCCGTTAGGAGTATGGTGAGTTCATAGAAGATTTTATTTTTTGTCACAAGTTAGCGGAAATTGATTTTAATTGTTTTTTTTTCACAAAGTGTCATTTTCCGCTAACTTGTGACAAAAAATAAAATCTTCTATGAACTCACCATACTCCTAACGGAATACCTTTGGGTGTCTTCTTTCTAAAATGGGGTAATTTGTGGGGTTCCTATACTGCCCTGGCATTTTAGGGGCCCTAAACCGTGAGGAGTAGTCTTGAAACCAAATGTCGTAAAATGACCTGTGAAATCCTAAAGGTACTCATTGGACTTTGGCCCCCTTAGCGTACTTAGGGTGTAAAAAAGTGCCACACATGTGGTACCGCCGTACTCAGGAGAAGTAGTATAATGTGTTTTGGGTGTATTTTTACACATACCCATGCTGGGTGGGAGAAATATCTCTGTAAATGACAATTGTTTGATTTTTTTTACACACAATTGTCCATTTACAGAGAGATTTCTCCCACCCAGCATGGGTATGTGTAAAAATACACCCCAAAACACATTACACTACTTTTCCTGAGTACAGCGGTACCACATGTGTGACACTTTTTTGCAGCCTAGGTGCACTAAGGGGCCCAACGTCCTATTCACAGGTCATTTTGAGGCATTTGTTTTCTAGACTACTCCTCATGGTTTAGGGCCCCTAAAATACCATGGCAGTATAGGAACCCCACAAGTAACCCCATTTTAGAAAGAAGACACCCCAAGGTATTCCGTTAGGTATATGGCGAGTTCATAGAAGATTTTATTTTTTGTCACAAGTTAGTGAAAAATGACACTTTGTGAAAAAAAACCAATAAAAATCAATTTCCGCTAACTTTTGAGAAAAAATAAAATCTTCTATGAACTTGTCATACACCTAACAGAATACCTTGGGGTGTCTTTTTTTCTAAAATGGGGTCACTTGTGGGGTTCCTATACCGCCCTGGCATTTTACGGGCCCAAAACCGTGAGTAGTCTGGAAACCAAATGTCTCAAAATGACTGTTCAGGGGTATAAGCATCTGCAAATTTTGATGACAGGTGGTCTATGGGGGGGGGGGGGGGGGGGAATTTTGTGGAACCGGTCTTAAGCAGGGTGGCCTTTTAGATGACAGGTTGTATTGGGCCTGATCTGATGGATAGGAATGCTAGGGGGGTGACAGGAGGTGATTGATGGGTGTCTCAGGGGGTGGTTAGAGGGGAAAATAGATGCAATCAATGCACTGGGGAGGTGATCGGAAGGGGGTCTGAGGGGGATCTGAGGGTTTGGCCGAGTGATCAGGAGCCCACACGGGGCAAATTAGGGCCTGATCTGATGGGTAGGTGTGCTAGGGGGTGACAGGAGGTGATTGATGGGTGTCTCAAGGTGTGATTAGAGGGGGGAATAGATGCAAGCAATGCACTGGCGAGGTGATCAGGGCTGGGGTCTGAGGGCGTTCTGAGGGTGTGGGCGGGTGATTGAGTGCCCTAGGGGCAGATAGGGGTCTAATCTGATAGGTAGCAGTGACAGGGGGTGATTGATGGGTAATTAGTGGGTGTTTAGGGTAGAGAACAGATGTAAACACTGCACTTGGGAGGTGATCGGACGTCGGATCTGTGGGCGATCTATTGGTGTGGGTGGGTGATCAGATTGCCCGCAAGGGGCAGGTTAGGGGCTGATTGATGGGTGGCAGTGACAGGGGGTGATTGATGGGTGATTGACAGGTGATTGACAGGTGATAAGTGGGTTATTACAGGGAAGAACAGATGTAAATATTGCACTGGCGAATTGATAAGGGGGGGTCTGAGGGCAATCTGAGCGTGTAGGTGGGTGATTGGGTGCCCGCAAGGGGCAGATTAGGGTCTGATCTGATGGGTAACAGTGACAGGTGGTGATAGGGGGTGATTGATGGGTGATTGATGGGTAATTAGTGGGTGTTTAGGGTAGAGAACAGATGTAAACACTGCACTTGGTAGGTGATCTGACGTCGGATCTGCGGGCGATCTATTGGTGTGGGTGGGTGATCAGATTGCCCGCAAGGGGCAGGTTAGGGGCTGATTGATGGGTGGCAGTGACAGGCGGTGATTGATGGGTGATTGACAGGTGTTCAGGGGGATAGATGCATACAGCACACTGGGGGGGGGTCAGGGGGGGGGGGGGGTCTGGGAAGAATCTGAGGGGTGGGGGGTGATCAGGAGGGAGCAGGGGGCAGTTTAGGGAATAAAAAAAAAATAGCGTTGACAGATAGTGACAGGGAGTGATTGATGAGTGATTAGGGGGTGATTGGGTGCAAACAGTGGTCTGGGGGGTGGGCAGGGGGGGTCTGAGGGGTGCTGTGGGCGATCATGGGGCAGGGGGGGGAAATCAGTGTGCTTGGGTGCAGACTAGGGTGGCTGCAGCCTGCCCTGGTGGTCCCTCGGACACTGGGACCACCAGGGCAGGAGGCAGCCTGTATAATACACTTTGTATACATTACAAAGTGTATTATATACGTATACATTATAAGTGTATTATATATGTATACATTATAAGTGCATACTTTGTATGCGGCGATCCGGGTGCTAGCAACCCGCCGGCGCTTCCGAACGGCCGGCGGGTTACAGTGCGAGGTGGGCGGATCCAGTTCCCGGTGGCCGATCGCGTCACGAATAACGCGATCGCGCCGCCCATGCCCCTACAAGGACCGCCACCTCTGGGCATGAGCTGGTCCTTGCGGGATCCACTTTCCGGCCGCCCCTGTGCAGTGGGTGGTCGTTAAGTGGTTAAAAAACATTTTTTCTTTGCATATTTAAAATTGATTTTCTCAGAAACGACAAGGTTTTTTTGGACAATTCTTTTTATGACTTGTACCCAATATTCTCCTTAACAAATATATGTAGCAATTTTGGTGCCACTACCATGTAGGGGGGCTTTGCTATTCACTGCCAAAGTCAGCACGAAATTATGCGAAAATTACGTGAAATTTTAGGCAAAATTACGAATCACTATGCGAAATTAATTGAATTTACAAATCGTAATTAGGTATAAGCGTAAATGCGAAAATGTACACAATTTTGCGTAATCGTAATTAGCTGATTACGATCTTCACTGATAAGGACTCTTGATTCCCATGAATACAAACATTATGGCCTCAATTCACTAAGCTTAAAGAGACACTGAAGCGAAAAAAAAAATATGATATAGTGAATTGGTTGTGTACTATGAATAATTACTAGAAGATTAGCAGCAAAGAAAATATTCTCATACTTTTATTTTCAGGTATATAGTGTTTTTTCTAACATTGGGCTCGATTCACAAAGCGGTGATAACTCAGTTATCACGCCTAAAAGACTTTAGGCGTGATAACCTTTGCACCAGCAAAGTTATCACCGCTTTGTGCTCTAACTCGCGCGAAGTTTCCGCGCGTACGTGCGCGCGCAAAGTCCCATAGGGCTTAATGGGAGCTTCGCGCGAAGCGGGGGCCGCTGCGCGCGCGCGGTTGCGCGCGCAAGACTTTGCGCACGGAAAATTCGCGCGAGTTTCTTCTTATCATGCCTAAACTGAGTTTAGGCGTGATAAAGGGCTTTTCACCACGGTGCTAACTGTTAGCACCGCTTTGTGAATCAGGCCCATTGCATCATTCTATAATATGTGCAGATTACACAACACTCAGCATTCAAAATGAGTCTTTCAGAGCAGTCTGTGAAGTAATGACCTCTCCTCTAGCAGAGGAAAAGTAAATATTCCAGGAACTGTTGAGATAATAAAAGTCAGATAACAGCCCTCTCCAGGACTAATGCTGGGAATACACGTTAAGTTTTTACTTTAGATAGATGGGTTCGATAGATAAATTCCAACCTGTTGGATCTGGTCGATTCTACTTTCGTTTCGATTCTCCTCATTCAAGTGAATGTAATTGATAAGAAAAGATAAGGAAGAGGGGAGAATCCGAGAGGGGAATCGAGCAGTGAATCGAGAGTAGAATCGATCGAAAGCGAAAACGACGGCAAAAACGAACGCAAAAACGCATCGTGTATTCCCAGCATAACTTAGTCAGAGAGCTTAATGGCTTGTTTGCATAGAGATAACAACTGGAGTTTCTCAACTCTTCCTGTACTGGAAACAATTACACTGATGTATCGGATCTTAATGTTTTATTTCTTAGCTGTGTTACACATACAAATCATAATATCATCATTTTTTTTTTGCTTCAGTGTCTCTTTAACTCCTGTCTTTAATAACTCTTCTGAGCTGTTTTACAGTTATCACAATTATATCACCATGGTGATAACTGTAAAACAGCTCAGAAGAGTTATTCAAGACAGGAGTTAAGCTTAGTGAATTGAGGCCATTAATGTCTGGTAGCTTCAAGCTTCTTGTGCAATGACTAAACATCTCTTGCAACACCAGTTACCATATTTCCCTTGCTTACTCAGTAGAACCTGCAAGGGAAATTACAACATAATCAAAATGTGAATTTCAATAACAGACAAGAAAATAAAGCTTAGGTTGTACAACTTTGCATGCCCAGCTCAAACAACTCTTAGGTCATTCTGAAAAAGGGCAAAAAAAAGGAACTAGACAAAAAGAAAAGAGAGCGTAGAGAAGTAAGTAGTGCAGAAATCATTTTTCAAGAAGCCAAGTCAGATCTCAGCCTCACTCTAAATTCTACCCCCTTGCTCCATCAACTGTTTCCACAAACCCCATATTTTATAATTTTTCCAGTCCTACAGTATACCCTAAATTTGTTCTTGCACCATTAAGGGCCCATTTCCACTTGAGCGGTTTTCGTTCCGAAACCGCAGAGTTTCCCTGCAGGCAAATCACAGGGAAACTCTGCCATATAGAACAATGGCACTGCCGGCCGAATCGCTTGTGTTAGCGTTTCGGCCGGCATTTCCATCCGAATTGGTGCAAATCCCATAGCTGTACGTGGCACGGCTGATGGGATTCATCAGCGTATCCGCAGACCTGGAAGTGACGCATGCGGCTCAAGTGGAAACGGGCCCTCAAGCATTAATCCTGCATTTAAAATGACCAAAGGTGAGAGGGACATGGAAGCTGCCATAGATTTCCTTGTAAACAATGCCAGCTTCCTGGCAGCCCTATTGATCTTCTAGCATAAGTCAAAACCCTGGAACAAGCATATGGTTAGTCCAGTAAAACCTGAATCAACCTGAGTCAGAGTACCTGATCTGCTGCATGCTTGTTCAGGGTCTATGGCAAAAAGTATTATTAGAGATGCAGGATCAAGGGGACTGCCAGTCAACTGTTTAAAGGGAGATACATATGGCCGACTCCATATCCTCTTATAACTGAAATTTCTATAGGATGATTGATATTAGCTTATTAATGATCTAACTTTGACTGAACAGTTATTGTTATTTCAGTCTCTATGGCATATTTAAAGGAATTTTGTAACTTAAAATAAATACATAGATACTTTCCTAATGAGAGGAAATCCTCTGGATAGATGGCATAGCCATAGATCTTGGGGCTCCATAGCAACATTTTCATGAGGCTCTCAGATGTAGGCACTCTTAAGCAATGCCACCTGCCCCTGCCCTATGGATATGAGTTAACTGGGCAATTTACAGTCTCATGCAATTAACACTGCACATAGTCCATGGGCGCTGAGACAAAGTCAGAGGGTGGAGAAACACAAGAAAGTTAAAGAGAATCTGTATTAAAAAAATCCTATATAAATAAACATACCATCCTGTTGGGTGTCCTCTCTTAGCCCCATCTGTGACATTTGCGCCGCTCCCCGATGCGATCCTGGCGATAAAAAAGTAAACAATCAAGATGGCCACCAAACACGAAGTACATCAGAAGAGTCTGCTTGTAGTGGTGTGTTTATTATTCACAGACAGCTTTCAGTGTGTCTGTGAGACTGAGGGAGCTGTCCAATGCTGAAAACTGAGAAAAGCAGAGCTCAGAAATGAGTGCAGAGCCCAGACATGTGACTCAGAAGACCAGCTGTGATTACTAAGGAGTCGGATTCCAGGATTCTTGACATGCTTGAGCATCACGGAGCCGTGGGAGACATAAGGTCTGGGAAGCTCGGCTTTTCTCACAGTTTACAGCTCCCTCAGCCTCACAGACACACAGACACATTGAGACTGAGAGCAGACAAAGCTGTCTGTGAAGAAGAAACACACCACAAAGGAGTGAGCCTGGAGGGGGCGTGCATAACTTGTATTCATTACAGCAGAGGCAGCTCCTTCCTCCCTGGCTTGACAAAGGAAATTAAATTAGATATATTTCAGAGACGGTGCAACTTGGAATGGCTTCAGTAATCCAGACCACATTAGAACAGGAATAGGAACTTATAGGATAGAATAAATAAGGCTGAATATTTTGTTACAGAGTATCTTTAATGGTAAATGCATTAAGTACCACCTGGGCCCCCATGCTCCAGGAACTGCTATGGTTATTATTACACCCCTGCTCTGGTTAGTCCAAAGGGTTCTCGTTCCATTCACGAGTCCACCACTTCTGCTCAGGGTATACCTGGCTTATTGCACAAGGATAGTGCAGCCATGAACTAGAACAGGGTCCTGGACAGTGCGGTGGTGTCAAGAAGGACAAGATAAGCATCTAAATCAGCCATCCTTCTACTTAGGTAAGTACCTAACCTTTTTTTTTTTAGCTGCAGGTTTACTTTAAAAATAAGACTCATAGCACCCAGAAACCTTTGTCTTTAGGTTTTCAGTCCTAATGAGCAGATCTGTGAAAAAATGTTCTTATTTAGCACTGAGTTAGGAAGATCTACATCCTACCGGTCTCCAAACAGAATATACCACTCTAGTGTGTTTGGTTTATGTAACAGTAAAGATATATAAACCAAAAATAAATACATCTAACTCAAATGTTTTTAAATAAAGTGTAGAGGAAAATAATTGCTAATATTCCATTTTTAATTTTTGATGGCACTTTGTTGATCTCACACAGGTTGCAGAAAAAAGTATATGATGTTAATAAAGGAAAGATATCAGTGCCACAAAGATGGAAATGCCTGTTTAGGAGAGACTGTCCTTCTAGAGAAGAGGTATACCAAACTTCTGCTCATAAAGAAGCAGCGCAACATGAAGGAGCGAGAACATGAAATAACGTGCCTTGGACAGAGACATCTGCAGATAATGGAGGAACGGGCTTCAACTGAATACGCACCAATCACTATAGACTGCCTGTTTGACCCAGATGAGAATGGAATTACACCCAAAGTTGTTGTGTTATTAGGACCTGCTGGTGTTGGAAAAACCATGACCTCCCAGAAGGTCATGCTGGACTGGGCCTCCGGGAATCTTTACCAAGACAGTTTCCATGTTGCTTTTTACATGAGTTGTAGAGAACTCAACACCATTAATGATGATACAAGCCTGGCAGGTCTCATATGTAAAATATGTCATGTCAGTTGTGAAAGAGACCTTCTCAAGTCAATCTTAAGTGATTTTCAAAAATTGCTTTTTATCATTGATGGTTTTGATGAACTGAGGTGGACTTCCCTTGGTGATACAGAGGTTTGTGAAGATCCTTTTCAGGAGGCCAACAAAGAAATAATTTTAAATAGTATTTTTAGGAAACTAAGTCTCTGGGGAGCTTCAGTGATAATTACCACCAGACCTTACTCACTGGAACAGATGAATGATCTTTTTAAATGCCCTCGATATGTGGAGATTCTGGGATTCACAGGGATTGACCGTGAGCAGTTTTTCTACAATTTCTTTACTAGAAAAGATGAAGCAGAGATGGCTTTCAGTGTTGTAAAGGACAATGATACTCTTTTCACCATGTGTGCAGTCCCCATAACTTGCTGGATTGTATGTACAGTAATAAAACAGCAGATGGTGGAAAGACAACGTGAAATGGACTGTAAGACAACCACATCTATATACTTGCTCTACCTGAAAAGTTTAATAAAGTTTCATGGCAGGAACTCCAACCAATCAATAATGAATTGTCTTAAGAAAGTGTGTGCTTTAGCCAATGAAGGAATTTGGAATCAGAAGATCTTATTTGAGGAAAGTGACCTTAGAAGACATGGACTCTCTATAACGGAGATTGACTCCATGTTTCTGAATGAAAACATCTTTCAAAGAGACGTTGAAACTCACACCTGCTATAATTTCATCCACCTGAGTGTCCAAGAGTTCTTAGCAGCCCTCTTTTATGTGCTTAGAAGCACAGCAACCTTTACTTCATTAATATTGAGCAAAAGGCAAGACATGAAAAAAATACTAGAAGAAGTAAAAAAGAAATCCCATTTGGAATTAATGGTCCAGTTCCTGTTTGGTCTATCAAGTGAAAAACAACTAAAAGAGACAGTAAACACTTTGGGATGCAGTAATTGTTTCTATAAGGACAGTCTGGTTTTGAAAGATTGGTTGGAAGCAAACCTCACTTTTATCCAGAAACTTAAGTATTTATATGAGTTACAAGATGAGGACTTGATTGTAAGAGTAATGTCTAATTTTCAAAAAATAACAGTGGTCAACTCAAGACCCGACTTTGACTACAGAGCTCTCTCATATTGCTTAAAGAACAGCAGAACTCAGCACAAAGTTTTGTTTATCAATTGCCGAATAGGTCCCAAAACCCGGGCCGTTCTGGCTTCAGCTCTGCCTAAGTGTTCACATGTTGGGTAAGTATTTACTGTATAATGATGAAAAAACAAAAAGTTATTTGATGATCGTAATCAGCTAATTACAATTTCCTGAAATTTCATGTAAACTTTCAGAATTACAGCCATACATAATTATTATTTGGACATTCAATTGATTTGGTATAGTGCATTCGTAATTTTGCATAATTTTCGCCTAATTTCTTGCCGAGTTTAGCGGTTAATAGCAAAGACCCCATCCATGCTATTGTCACTAAAAGTGCTATGTGTGTGAATCATAAAAAAAAAACTTGTAGTTTTTGAGAAAATCATTTTTAAAAATGCAAAGGAAAATATGGTTTTTAAATTTAGAGAAAATACAGTTTAAAAACCATTTTTGCAAGCACGACAAGGTCTTTTTGAAAAAAAAAAAAATTCTCGGCATTCCACTGACCAGATCTTCCTTCAATCAGGGTAACCTCTAGCTACTGAATACTGAGGTTTGTCTAGCTACCCATTTTTGGGGGCACCTGTAGCTAATTAATATTGAGCATACTTCTGGCTACCTAATACTAAGGAGCACCTGTAGCTGCCTATGATGGGCAAGGGAGGTCAGGGAGAAGTGACAGCTGGGACAGCCCACACACTTGCAGTGCAGTTTGAATGGGGGTTGTAGGTTCATGTAGTGTGAAGTCTGAGGGGCCAGAGCATCTGTGCCCACAGGCTCCTGTGAGATAAATCCAGCCTGGCATGCTCGCAAATCTTTACTGTGTTCCCATTGCAGCATGCAGGAGCATTTGAGGAGGAGGAAAACAAGATGATCAGAAGAGGTAACAGGTAGCCTCTTGCTGTAATATTGCTCTAATATAACTAGCAGTAGAACTAGCAGTCAGAGAAATGTACAGTGCTGCCCATAATTATTCATACCCCTGGCAAATTTTAACTTAAAGTTACTTTTATTCAACCAGCAAGTAATTTTTTTGACGAGAAATGACATAGGTGTCTCCCAAAAGATAATAGGACAATGTACAAGAGGCATTACTGTGGGAAAAAACATTTCTCCGCTTTTATTTACAATTGAGCAAAAAGTCCAGTACAAAATTATTCATACCCTTCTCAATAATCAAAAGAAAAGCCTTTATTAGCTATTACAGCAAGGTATTTTTGCCCATTCATCTTTAGCAATAATCTCCAAATCTTTCAGGTTGGAGGGTCTTCTTTCCATTACCCTGATCTTTAGCTCCCTCCACATGTTCTGAATTGGATACAAGTCAGGACTCTGGATGGGTCACTCCAAAACATTAATGTTGTTGTCTTCACTTTACAATATTTCCTTCTTAGTCTCTTTTTTAATTTTCTTGTAAGGTTCAACAACTGCATATTTCTGGAAAAAGATGACCAAGAAATAATGGAAGGGGTCAAATCTAGCCTGTCTGGATTATTTAATTCACAGAGGGGGATACAGGAACTTGGGTAAGTGGATTGAAATAAAAGGGATACCATATTGTTGTGGATCAATTGGATTGATACAAATAACTGAGATAAGTGTTCTCGTTAATAGAGATGTCCCGAACGGTTCACCGGCGAGCGGTTCCAGGCGAACTTTAGGTGGTTCGCGTTCGCCGGCGAAGACGAACTTTTGCGGAAGTTCGATTTGCCCTGTAATACTCTATTGAGCAGAACTTTGACCCTCTACATCACAGTCAGCAGCCACATTGTCACTAATCAGACTGCACTCACTCTTGGAGCCCCCCCCCCCCTTAAAAAAGGCAAGGTTCTGCAGTCGTTTTACTCACTCGTCTGCCTCCAGTAATTAGTTAAAGTGAACCTCCAGACTAAAAATCGACTCAGCAGCACTGAAAAGGCCTGGTGTTTCTTTAACAGTTTCACAGCATCAGAACTTTGTTTTTCTTATACAAGCCTCATTTTTAGCTGCGCAGAAGAAAACTGCCCGGGCAGTTTTCCCCTTATGCTGTGCAAAGCATGATGGGATTTCTGATGTTGTTGTTCTCATTCTGCTGTTTTGGTGCAATTTTTTTTTTACATTTTGAATTTGACATCTGAAGCCTAGCGTGTGCAGCTGGGAGGGGTTATCAGGACACAGGACAGTTGGAACTGTGTCTCCTGCTCCTTGTCACCTCCTTTCAACCAAAAAGATGGCTGCCCCCATGACAAAGATGGCAGCCCCCATGAATCACAAACATTTGCCTGTTCTTTTAAAACAGGGTGGGTAAAAGATTATATTACCTATCTATTCTAATTAACATAACTAATGTAACTTAATGACAGTATGTTTGTATAAGCTGAAGTTCCCCTTTAAGGGACAGCTGCTGACAGACTCTGCTAGGGAGAGTTTAGTTAGGATCTTGTAAGTTTGTTCCTAGCTGATTGTTATTCCTTATACTTCCTCTCTCAAATGTAACTTACATTTGGTTGAACAGCGAGGAGAACGCCAGCGCATACCACTAAGGCTGCATCTGAAATGACCGCCAGCTCAGTGTGCAGCACCTAAATAGATTTTCTGCACACTTTGCATTCAATTCAGATGCAAATCATATGCAAATCTGCTACTACTTAGTATGCAAACAGGAAACTCAGGAGGAGGGGCTGGGAGCAGCTAACCTGACAGTTACATAGTTAAAAAGTTAAAAGTCATGTAGCTCTGCAGCAGAATCAGCCTACACGGGACATAGCAGCATCCATCTACCGGATACATCACAGACATTCCAGGATGCCTCACCAATACCCAGTGCTGATGTGGCGCAGAAGAAGAAGTTGTCTGATATTTCCCAAAAGATTGTAGCCCGAGGAAAGGGTAACTTGGCTGCTGATGAGTCTGTGGGGAGCATGGCCCAACGTTTTGTTGGCATTGGGGTAGAGAACACAGGAAAACAGGTATTTGTACCGTCAGCATTCTTGTATTGGTGGTGTCATCTTCTTCCATGAGACCATGTAAAAACAAAACAGAGGACACCAAGAGCCCAATAGTGCAATATTGTCTGGTAAGCTCAATATATAATGTAAAGTCAAAGGTTCTTATACTCACAAAGGTGGGTTACCATCAGGTAACCACTTGACAGGCAGGTGGGGAGTATTAGTACCTGACCCCACTCAGGTATAAAAGTCGCTCTCTGTAAATAGGAAAATGGGGAAAGAACCCCTCCACCAGGGGTGGACTTAATCGTGCTGTAATATGTACGAACAGAGGCGCCAAGCAGAGTAAAACAATGTTCTAAAAATGATAAAAAGAGGGAAGTCGAGGTGGACTTACCTCCCTCTGGTAGTGGACATATACTCAAATGCAGAGTAAAAAATATACAATTTATTCACAGCTCCATAAAATCGCAACGCGTTTCGCGGTCAACAATCCCGCTTCATCAGGCAGTACAGGAGCATATAAAACTGGTTCAGGTCCATAAAGCGTGTGAGCGCCTCACACGCTTTATGGACCTGAACCAGTTTTATATGCTCCTGTACTGCCTGATGAAGCGGGATTGTTGACCGCGAAACGCGTTGCGATTTTATGGAGCTGTGAATAAATTGTATATTTTTTACTCTGCATTTCAGTATATGTCCACTACCAGAGGGAGTTAAGTCCACCTCGACTTCCCTCTTTTTATCATTTTTAGAACATTGTTTTACTCTGCTTGGCGCCTCTGTTCGTACATATTACTTCCATGAGACCATGTACCAGCAGGCAGACTGTGGCACCAACTTTGTGAAAATTATCAAGGATAAAGGCATTGTTGTAGGAATTATAGTGGACAAAGGGGTTGTTCCCCTTGCTGGCACTGATGGTGAAGCCACAACACAAGGTCTGGATGGGTTGTCAGAGCATTGTGCTCAATATAAGAAGAATGGCGTAGATTTTGCAAAGTGGAAATGTGCAGTGGCATAGCTAAAAAGCTGTGGGCCCCAATGCAAGTTTTACATTGGAGCCCCTCAAGCACTCTATACATAACAACTGACACGGTACACAAAAAACAATCAAGGAGGACTACCACAGTGTCAGAGGTGCAAGAAGTGGATGGGAAGCAGTGTGTTAATGACCACTACTAATCAAAGCATCTTTAGAAGTGATTATTAGAAGCACAGGACCAAGAAAGAGCTATTACTGTAGTTGAGAGTAGGCCCCATGGGGCCCCTCTAGCCCAAGGGCCCTGATGTGGTCTCTACCTCTGCACCCCCAATTGCTACGCCACTGGAGATGTGTACTTAAGATTTGCGAGCATTCCCCTTCCTCTCTAGCCATCATGGAGAATGCAAATGTCCTTGCTCGCTATGCCAGCATCTGCCAGCAGAATGGTATTGTTCCCATTGTGGAGCCAGAGATTCTTCCTGATGGAGACCATGACCTGAAACATTGCCAGTATGTCACTGAGACGTTTCTTGCTGCTTGCTAAAAGGCCCTAAGCAATCACCATGTGTATCTTTAGGGGACACTCCTGAAGCCAAACATGGTAACTGCTGGCCATGCTTGCCCTAAAAAATACTTCAGGAGAGATTGCTATGGCAACTGTGAATGTTCTTTGCTGTACTGTTCCCCTGCTCTCAGGTGTCACCTTCCTGTCTGGTGGACAGAGTGAAGAAGAAGCCACCATTAACTTGAATGCAATCAATACCTGTACTCTGCTAAAGCCCTGGGCCCTCACCTTCTTCTATTGGAGTGCCCTGCAGGCCTCTGTTCTGAATGCATAGCATGGAAAGAGATACAATGAGAGCAGAGCCGCAGAGGAGTTCTTGAAATGTACAGAGGCAAATAGTCTTGCAGCCCGTGGAAAGTATGAGCGCATCGGTGATGGCTCAGGGGCAGCCGGTCAGTCCCGGTATGTTGCCAATTGCGCCTACCAAGCTTATCGGTTTCAATGAGTACTGACCTGCAGAACACCTCCACTCTGCTCTCCTCATAATACAATCGGCATTCATGTGGACATCCCTTTGCAGACAAAGCCTGGAATAACCACAGCCATTCCCTGCCCAGTGCCTCCCTGTACTGTTACTCAACATGAGCCTGACTCGTGCTGTGATGGCTTGTGGATGTTGAGTAGAACGACTGAGGTCCAGCAAATTTTCACATTGTAATGTGATTTGGTCACGTTTCCTATTTTACTATTAGATCTCTTCTTTTTAATACTTTTCAGCTATAAAGCCTAGAACAGGGGTTCTCAAACTTTTCCAGGTCAAGGTACCCTTTATGACTGTAACATTTTTTCAAGGTAACCCTTGACAAAAACGGGTGCCATATTGAGGGGTGCCACAGCTGCCCTGCCAGTCACATGTATTAAAATGGGGTGGTGGGAAGCAGAGTGAGGGAGTGGTGAGTAGCATAGTGAGGGGGTGGTGGGCAGCAGAGTGAGGTGGTGGTGGGTCGCAGAGTAAAGGAGTGGTGGGCAGCAGAATGAGGGGTTGGTGGGCAGCAGAGTGAAGGGGTGGTGAGTGGCAGAGTGAAGGGGTTGGTGGGAAGCAGAGTGAGGGGGTGGTGGCAGCATAGTGAGGGGGTGGTGGGCAGCAGCATGAGGGGGTGGTGGGTGGCAGAGTGAAGGGGTTGGTGGGAAGCAGAGTGAGGGGGTGGTGGCAGCATAGTGAGGGGGTGGTGGGCAGCAGCATGAGGGGCTGGTGGGTGGCAGAGTGAAGGGGTTGGTGGGAAGCAGAGTGAGGGGGTGGTGGGCAGCAGAGTGAGGGAGTGGTGGGCAGCAGAGTGAGGGGGTGGTGGGCAGCAGAATGAGGTGGTGGTGGGCAGCAGAATGAGGGGTTTATGGGCAGCAGAGTGAGGGGGTGGTGGCAGCATAGTGAGGGGTTGGTGGGCAGCAGAGTGAGGGGGTGGTGAGTGGTAGAGTGAAGCAGTTGGTGGGCAGCAGAGTGAGGGGGTGGTGGGCAGCAGACTGAGGTGGTGGTGGGCAGCAGAGTGAAGGGGTGGTGGGCGGGAGAGTGAGGGGGTGGTGGTTAGCAGAGTGAAGGGGTGGTGGGCAGCAGAATGAGGGGTGGTGGGTAGCAGCGTGACGGGGTGGAGGATCAAGATTGTGTGTGTGTATATGCACCCTTAAATCTGAAAATTATTTATATGAGCCTGGACACAGTGTCTATTCCTTGCAACTCATAGCTGCAGCGGTGGAAGTGTTGCCCTGGCCACCACAATGCATGCTAGGAGATGTAGTACATTAATGTGCCTACATCTCCTGTGATTTCATTAATGTACTACGTCTCCAAGTGTGCGTTGCAGTGGCCGGGGGGGGGGGGGGGTGTCACGGTAAAGCCATGAAAAAACGCAATCGTTTTTTTGCACCGATTGTGATTAAAGGGACAATCCAATATGGATGTGTAGTCCTAGCAGACTGCAGAGCCTTGGGGTCTCTCTCCTTTTTTTGTAGCTGATAGAGCCTTCTTTTAAAGGAATATGTTTGTCTCTGATAAGGCAATGTTTGCTTTCAATTAACTGGCTCAAAAGGAGTTCTTTCATGGCCAATGACACCGGGGTGTGAAAGGCTCTGCCAGCAGCAGCAACCAATGTCTATCTTGTCAGTAGAGGAAGCCAACAATTATTATTATTATTATTTTTATTTAGTATTTATATAGCGCCGACATATTACGCAGCGCTGTACAGTGTATATATATCTTGTCACTAACTGTCCCTCAAAGGAGCTCACAATCTAATCCCTACCATTGCCATATGTCTATATTATGTAGTGTAAGTACTGTAGTCTAGGGCCAATTTAGGGGGAGCCAATTAACTTATCCGTATGTTTTTGGGATGTGGGAGGAAACCGGAGTGCCCGGAGGAAACCCACGCAGACACGGAGAGAACATACAAACTCATTGCAGATAGTGCCCTGGCTGGGATTCGAACCAGAGACCCAGCGCTGCAAGGCGAGAGAGCTAACCACTACGCCATGCCTTTGACATGGCAGGAGACCAGACATGCTGACTCCGCTGGGGTCAGATTGGAAATAGATGCAATGTATCATTTTTGTTGTTTAAAGAATACCATACTTAGAATAGTTATGGAAGTTGAATAATTTGGTTTGTGGCATCTTGCTGAACATTTTGATATTAATATTGAGGCATAGGGGTAAGCCAAGACCAACTTATTAAACTTGTGTAACTGCTTATTGATTCGATAAATGCAAGTTGAAAAGCCAGTTGAGTGCCTTCTCCTTTTTGATAAGTGAACAACTTATTGAACTTCTCAGGAACTGGACATTCCATGGTAGCAATGTTTGATATCATAATAATAGTCACAGATTCATAGAATATGACAATTATTTGTGTGCAACGAGCGTGAGAGGAAATATAGGAAATGTAATATTTGTTGGACTCAAACGTCCCACCCAAAAGATAACTAACACCCAGTCCAGCCCAGGAGCTGACCCTGAGATCCCACCCAAAAATCTGAGTCCTTCAAAAGGACTTGACTGGAACTCCACCCCAGTCCTTCATCTTAAAGCGGAATATAACCCTGCATTTCAACTTTGCTCTAAAACATTATTTACAGCATATTATATGCAAAAAGCATTTTTTTTTTACTAGACCAGCATTGGAAGGGTTAAACACAGAGGTTTTAAGTTCCGTGCAGACATTCAGATGGTTACATTCTATTTAGTTAGTGTGTAACTGTTTATCAATAGATACATCTCTTTGGCTGTCCTCCAAGCTCCTTCTCAGTGAGAGAGATGAGTCATAATAAACACATATTTGTAAACAAAAAGTATCTAACTCAAGTTCGGATTCGGTTGCAGAAATCTCTAGGGACTTTAAAGCCCTGTGTAACCCTTCCAATGCTGGTCTAGTAAAAAAAAAAATGCTGGTTGCATATAATATACTGTAAATAATGTTTTAGAGCAAAGTTGAAATGCAGGGTTATATTCCGCTTTAACACGGTCATGAGTGCATGCTGCTAGCTTGAGGACCGAGCTAGCGGCCACCTTGAATTAACTCTGACCCGGAAAAAAAAGACTTTCCATGTGCTCAGATTTCCCCAAAGGGACATATTTCATCTGAACTTAAGTATTCGTTTATTTCTTTTCCTTTTTATTTTCACTGGGTTATCATTGTTTATTTCTTACTTTTAATGTTTTCTGTATATATTAATTATTTATATTGCATTTATAAATAAAGACTTCTAAAGTCATTTATTTCTCAGGTACACATACTATTCAGCCACACAGAATGAATCCTAGCTTTCTGAAGAGTCGCTGCTACTGTTCCTTATAGCCAGATTAGTGTGTTTAACTGTTTTTATTTGCAGGTGTTAGAACCAGTGAGGTTAGGTCCTCTGTCCTTTACAGAGGTGGTGGCAGCTTTGTACTCTGAAATAGTGTGCAGTCTATGTTACTGTAACTCGCAAGCTCCCTTCTAGCCTGTCTGCGGCCAAATTCCAGCTGTTTCAGCTCATTGATTGCGTCCAAGAGGTTGACCATTCTGTGGGTTGAAATACATTGGAAGGTTTTTTAGCGGTCTGGCCACTTGGGGGCCTGTGATAGAGGGGACACTTCCACTAGATGTAGTGTAGAATCTACACTGTAGATGACGAGCAGCCTACAGCATACAGGGACAGGGATGTGGGTGCTCTGCTCTGCTACTTGTTGTTTGAGCAGGACTGTTACTTCTCGTGTTTTTTATTGATTTAAATAAGAGTAAAAAAACTCTTTGGGTTTGGTTTGTGAATAAAAAAAAGGTTTTATTTACTTTACAGCTCCCCAATGTTGCTTTAAATGTGTACTTTAGAAGAAAATGGAAAAAGAAGGTCGGGTAGCGGGGCTGTGGGTCGGGTGCGGGTATAAAAAATTGGACCCACGCAGGCCTCTAACTCAGGCTCGCTGGCACTCTGCACGTGTAGGCACAGCCAGCCTGCATCTGATAACACAGGGCAGAGCAGGATTGTGACATCCTGCAGAGGATTTTATGCACATGACTGGGATTTGGGAAGTGTTGACGGCGCACCAGGGTGCCCCGGCACCCAGTTTGAGGACCTCTGGCCTAGAGAGAAAAGGGAGTAAATGATCAATCTTTTGATGTGGTTTAATCCTTTTAAACATAGGCAAGAGTGACCTGTGCTGGACAGGAAAGGATAGATTCTTACAAGGCAGACAGATTCACCAATTTAGTACACCGGTATAATTCACCTGCTGCCCTGCATATTCCAGACACAGTGTACTCCTCTTGTGGTGTCTGACAACTCCCTCCAATAACCCCCAGTCTCATCACCGTTCCATAACAGGTCTTACACTTTGTGCAATCCATAGATTGAGTGGTTGTGCGCTATCTATAACTCTGGGAAGGTTATTTGGATGGCATTGAAGTACAAAAAAACCCTTAAAACTAAAGGAAGTTTAACTTAAAGAGAGTCTGAAGCGAGAATAAATCTCACTTCAGACCTCATAGATAGCAGGGGCATGCGTGCCCCTGCTAAAACGCAGCTATCCCGCGGCTTAACGGGGGTCCCTTCACCCCCAAATCCCCTCCGTACAGCCGGGGAGCTCTTCCGCATTGGGACAGGGCTAACCGCCGCAGCCCTGCCTCCCGCGCGTCTATCAGACGCGTACCTCCGCCTCTCCCCCGCCCCTCTCAGTCTTCCTTCACTGAGAGGGGCGGGGGAGAGGCGGCGATGCGCGTCTGATAGACGCGACTAGATGCAGGGCTGCAGCTGTTAGCCCTGCCTCCAGGAAGAAAAAATTCACGACCAAGTTGACGACCAAGTCTTGCGGGGGTGGGTTTGGGGGTGAAGGGACCCCCGTTTAGCCACGGGATAGCAGCGTTTTAGCAGGGGCACACATGCCCCTGCTAACTATGAGCTCTGAAGCGAGATTTATTCTCGCTTCAGAGTCTCTTTAACTGCTGTGCATATTGTGAAAATATGTTAGTCTTTATCTGTATGCAACTGATGTACCAAAAAAAAAAATTAGCAACCGGAAATGATTATGGTGTGTTGATTGAAATTTACAATTTTACAAAATTAAAAGTACATGATATTTAAAAATCTGCTCATTGTATTTCTTTTACAGATTGTGCCAGAAGTAAGTAAAGAGTGAGATGGAAAAGATTGTTGCTCCATGCATGATAAAGTTCCTGTATTTGAAAGTAGGGATGGTCGGAAATACCAATTTCCGCTTCTGCCGAAAATACGCATTACGCCATTGCCAATTACCGTTACCGCTACCGATTCCGCTTTCCACTAATGATTTCCGCTTTCTGATGTGGATTTTCGCGGTAATTTCCGCCGACTTTAACATTAATTTTCTCAAACTACAAGGTCTTTTTGAAATATTTTTTTCCCTCTTGTTCCCCCTTGTCTGCTTAACATTCCCTGAAAATCTCAAAAGTGTCATAAAATGAACAATTGTTTCCATAAACTGCCTTCCTCTCATCATGAATTTTCAGGCACTATTGCCCTTAGGGATGCTGGTTCGGATTCCGCGGAAATGCAATTTCCAAATTTCAGATCGGATATTGCATTTCCCATCGAAATTCGGAGATCGGTAATGCAAGTGCGGTAGGCGGATTTTCGCGGAAATCTTCACGGAAATCACGGAAATTTCCACCGACTTAAACATCCAATTTCTCAAAAACTGCAAGGTCTTTTTGAAAGATTTTTTTTCTTCCTTGTTCTGACTTTTCTGCTTAACATTCCCTGAAAATTTGGTGGTTCTAGCACCTATGGGTGCTTTGCTATTAACCTCTAAAGATGGCATCATACCGCATAGCGGTTCCAATGTGGATTTTCGCTGAAATGTCTGCTGACATTAACATTGATTTTCTCAAAAACGACAAAGTCTTTCTGAAATATTTTTTTCTCTTCTTTTCATTTGCCTGCTTAACAACATTCCCTGAAAATTTCTAAAACTTCTAAAGTTGGCGGCTCTGACACAGGAGACCAGGGTTCAAATCTTGGCTCTGCCTGTTCAGTAAGCCAGCACCTATTCAGTAGGAGACCTTTGGCAAGTCTCCCTAACAGCCTATAGCGCCCTAGTGGCTGCTGCTCTGGCGCGTTGAGTCCGCCAGGAGAAAAGCTTGTCTTGTCTAATGCAAATTTTTGGCATTTTAGTGAGAAAATCGATGCTAAAATCGGCAGAAATTACCACGAAAATCCACATTGGAACCGCTATGCGGTATGATGCCGACTTTAGAGGCTAATAGCAAATCCCCCATAAGTGCTAGAAACACCACATTTTCTGAGAATGTTAAGCAGAAAAGTAGGAACAAGAGGGAAAAAAATCTTTTAAAAAGACCTTGTAGTTTTTGAGAAAATTGATGTTAAAGTTGGTGGAAATATTCGCAATTTCCTCAAAGATCCGCTTGCACTACCGATTCCCGAATTTCAATGGCCAAATGCAATTTCCGATCGGAAATTTAGAAATTGCATTTCCGCAGAATCCAAATGAGCATCCCTAAGGGCAATAGTGCCTGAAAATTCATGATGAGAAGAAGGCAGTTTATGGAAACAATTGTCCATTTTATGACACTTTTAAGAGGTGGAAAAGGAATTTCCAGAGTGGTCACATATCCGTCACAGACTAGCCAAGACCAGGAAGACCATCTTTGTCGGACGATGCTGAAATAGGCCCAGTGCAAACCAAAAACCTCTAGCAGATCTGCAAAACGCTAGAGGTTTTTGAAGCAGATTTCAGAGCGAAATGTTTTCTAAACATGCCTACCATTTTTTGGAGCGTTGTTGTGTAGCAGTTTACAAATATTGTTACAGTAAAGCTGTTACTGAACAGCTTCTTACAAGTGCCCAGGAGCACCAGCAATGGCTCCAATGTTGAAACGTGTGCCACGGTCCTCACCCCAGTACCAAGGGGTCACAACACTGAATTCCACCCAAGGACCGGCACCACTCTGTTTATTTAATAGCTCTTTAAAGTTTTATTAGCATCAATATGATAGCAACAATCTATGCAACTTGAAAAAGGCCCATGGGGGCCGAAACCGCGTCTGTTGTTGCTATCGTATTGATGCTAATAAAACTTTAAAGAGCTATTAAATACACAGAGTGGTGGCGGTCCTTGGGTGGAATTCACTGAAAAGCTTCTGTAACAAAAACGCCTGGAAAACCACTCTGATCTAGTGTTTTTCTGAGCTGTTTCCCACTTTCCTATACTTTAACATTGAGGCAGAAACGCCTCAGAAATCTAAAAAATGCTGCAGCCCCTGAGGTTGCGTTTGTGGCAAAAACGAACCGCTCTGGTGTGTACCATCCCATTCACTTTCATTAGCCAAGCGGTTTTCCCCCTGCAAGCATTTGAAAAAGCGCTTCAGAACCGCTCTGGTGTGCACCAGCCCATAGTGAAGAAAGTGCAGTGTTTAATCCTGAAAGACAAACAACCATCCAAATGATCATGAATGAAACTGGCCTCAGTTTACGGTAGTGTGTGGAGAATTATTCACCATGACCTGCACATGTCTAAGATGTCTGCACGCTGGGTTCCCCGTTTGCTAACCCCTCTCCAGAAACAAACACGGCATGATGTTATATTGGAACAGGATGAAGAGGATTTTTTGGGTCGGGCACTATGAACTTTAAAATGTAGGAACTTTATCACACTGCGAGTTTCAATCTTTCACACTTTTTTTTCACACTTTAGTAACTTTTGGCACAATCTGTAAAATAAATGATATAATGAGCAGATTTTCTCAACATCATGCACTTAGGGACACTGACAAAAATTCATCAATATACCATAATAACTTCCAGTTGATAATTAAAACAAAAAGTTGATACCCCCTCATATCTCAGTAAATGTAGCATGTCTTTGTGATTCTGCAGGTTTCATGAATGTTATCTGAATGCCTCCTGTTGTGATCAGCTCCACATCATTGTCGCAAACCAGTCGCTGGTTAAACTGAACCTGTCCCTGAATTATCTGCAGGAATTGGGCATAAAAGCTCTGTGTAAGGGGTTGAAGCAGAAAGAGTGTGTCCTGCAGGAGCTGAGGTGAGAATTATATCATAAATTCTATAATTATCTTAGATAAACTCTAAATATGATGTCACACTTTACAATTACAGTGGTGCAAGCAAACTCTACATACAACTACATGGTACAAACAATTGTAATACAGGTAATACCCGGTTAACGAACGAGATAGGGACTGTAGGTTCATTCTTAATTTGAATCTGTTCTTAAGTCGGAACACTGTGCCATCTCTCTCCCCTGTACCTCCTCTGTGCCCCCCTGTGCCTCCAGTGTCCCCCTCTGTGCCACCTCTATCCTCTGTAAGGGCTGATGCACACCGAGCGGCTTTTTCAGCGTTTCTGCAGCCGCTTGTGGATGCGGATACGCTTGGTCAATGTATCTCAATGGGGTGGTTCACACCAGAGCAGGAGGCGTTTTGTAGAAACGCATACTCCCGGGGTGAGGCATTTTTTGGATTGCGGATGCGTTTCTGCCTCAATGTTAAGTATAGGAAAAACGCAAACCGCTCTGAAAAACGCCTGTTCAGAGCGGTTTTGCCGGCGTTTTTGTTACAGAAGCTGTTCAGTAACAGCTTTACTGTAACAATATATGAAATCTACTACACCAAAACCGCTACACAAAACCGCAAAACGCTAGCTGAAACGCTACAGAAAAAGAAGAAAAAGCGTTTAAAAAAAAAGCGTCTGCTAGCATTTTGCGGATCTGCTAGCGGTTTTTGATGTGCACCAGGCCTACCTGCTTATACAAGTTTAAAAGCCATTTTTTTTCTTAGAATTTTTCAAAAATCGATTTTCTCAAACTACAAGTCCAATTTAAAAAAAAAATGTTTACTTGTTCCCATGGAAACAGAATCCATGCCGTTCGTATTGGCGGGTCGTTCGTAAGTCGGGCACTCGTAAGTCGGGGACTACCTGTACAGATAACAGACTAACAGCACACTCTGTAGGGAATACATAACAGATAAGGCAAGGCAGAAGCAGCAATGGAAAAGGAAAGAGGACACTGATCCTGTGAGCTTGCAGTCTAATGGAATGAAAGAACAAGGAAAATGGAGGCAGAATCTCTTTGTAAGCTATAAAGGCCTATTTCCACTAGACGTGAATGCGACCCGAATCTGCAGATCGGATGCAGGGAATTGCTGCCTATCCTGTCGATCTGAAGCGCATGCCCGTGCAATTCTGGACAGCATGCTGCAGTTTAGCTGCACGCATGTGGATCCCTATAGCCATACATGGCATGGCTACAGGGATTCGGATGCATACTCGCATTATTATTATAAGCTCAGTGGAAACCGGCTATAAGTGATTACCCAAATAAGCAAAAGAGGTTGGGTCAGTGACTGGATAACATAGCCTAGGTCAGATTACTTGCTTCCCTGAAGAGATGATTTTTCAAGTTGTACCTGAGGATCCTGCAGGTTGACAAGAGCTGCCGCTGAACCCATAGTGGAAGGAAGTTCCAGAGAAGGGAAGTACCTTGTAAGAATTCCTGAATGCAGGTGTAGGATAAAGTGACCAGTGATGATGATCAAAAATGCCAATATTCTTTTCACATTCATTTTCACGAAATTCGTTTGACTTTCAGTGAAAAATACCATTGAAAATCATTTTTTAAGATTGTATTTTTTTGGGCACTTTTTAAAAATTTTCACACTAAAAATAAATGATTTCACACTTTTCATGATATTTCATGTAAAAAAATTTTTTTGTAAATGTGTTTTCTTTGACCAATTGAAAATTTTCTCTGAATCGAAAATATTATTTTCAATAATAAAATAACTTTGGTGAAAATTTGCAAGCAACACTGGAAGTGACTAGCGTAAGCAGGGTGAGAAATTACAGCAGGGAGGAAATGAGTTGAAGTTACCCGAGGCTTCTAATGGTGCCCCACAGACATCCTGTGGCTGCGCAGCCACTCACCGAAGCTCCGGCCCCGCCTCAGGTTCACTTCTGGAATTTCAGACTTTAAAGTCTGAAAACCACTGCGCCTGCGTTGCCATGTCCTCGCTTCCCCTGATGTCACCAGGAGCACACGGCGCAGGCACAGACCATACTGGGCCTGCGCAGTACGCCCCTGGTGACATCAGCGGGAGTGAGGAGACGGCAACGCAGGCGCATTGGTTTTCAGACTTTAAAGTCTGAAATTCCAGAAGTGAACCAGAGGCAGGGCCGGAGCATTGGGGAGTGGCTGCGCAGCCACAGGATGTCTGTGGGGGACCATCAGAAGCCCCGGGTAACTTCAACTCATTTTCCCCTGACCCCCCTACAGTGTCCCTTTAAGGTTATCTGGACAAAAGCGCTGTGGGCTATAAGGGAGCGTAAATGCATCCAGTATTATAGCGGCAGGTACGTGACCCCTGCATTTCCATAGCAGTGATTGGGGAAGGGAACCAATCGCAGTGCCTGGAGTTAATGTGCATGACCCCGATCAGGGGCCATGTCCATTCATAAATATGTAACTAGCTGAAAGTAAAAGAATTAAGTTAAACACTTCCTGGAAAACCAGGGGAGTGTTTCCAGCGCCATTCAGTGGCGAAAAGTAAAATTACACACACCACACAATTTTAATTAGAAAAAAAATAATACAATGAATCAATTCCAAAGCCCCCACCCCAGTTACCAAACAATCACATAATATGAAAATAAAATAAAAGTAAAAAAAAAACTCCTTTAATAGTTGCCTTAGGGACTCAACTTTTTTTTAACCACTCTTCAACTGCCTAACACTGATTGGCAGCTGCAGAGTGACTCCCCCAGGACCGCCTAATGCGAAAAGACTTCAAGTCCTGGGGGAGGAGATTAGTGGGGATCGTGCATGCGTGATGGCATGACGGAGCTCCACTAAAAAAAAAAAAATGCCATTTGGTTTGATTGTACAACACTGCAATATAATGGAGCGATGTACTGGGGACAGCCCTGTCACTTGGCTGTCACCTCTCATAGGCTGATGCCTATGAGAAAGGATCGCCCTGATTGGTTCTCGGGGGAGGGAGGGGATAGAAAGAAAAATAGTCAAATTTATTTATAAAAAAGGGACAAATAAATTAATAAAAACAAATAGCCTGCAGCAGCGATCAGATGCCACCAAAAGAAAGCTCTGGTAACAAGAAAAGGAAGGGAAATTCATTTGTGTGCTAAGTTGTATGGCTCTGCGGAGAGCTGTTAGAGCTGCAGAGCATTGAATTGTAAAAAAATAGCCTGGTCACTAGGGGGTGTATTCCTGTGGTCCTTAAGTGTTTAATATGTATGTCATGAGGGTATTTTACTGTTATTTCAGCTTGCGATTGACCAGACACCCAAAAAAAAACGCAAAACAGAAAAGCCTTTACTTCCAAATATTGCAGCGCCACCATTCATTGTACTAGGAACGTAATTGGAAAAATTAAATGGGCAAATAAAATGAGTGTTTTTGTTTTTGTTTTTTGACCAAAAAAACAAGATATAGATCATTCACATGTGAGAAACAGTGATTAAGTTATTGCCAAGTGGGAGGTGCGCTGACAGGTAAAAATGGCTCTTGACTCTAACAAAATGTTCAGCCTTATTTCTTCTATCCCATAAATTCCTATACCTGTTCTAATCTGGTCTGTCTTACTGCAGCCTTTCCTAGTTGCACAGTGGCTGTATTATCTCTGTTATATCCTCTAATTTTCTTTCCTTTGTCAGCTTTGTTGCCTCAGGCAGGAATGTGCTGCTCTGCTGTGATAGGTAGAAGTTATACTAAAACTGGCAATTACAAGCCAGGATTGCAGCAGGGAGTGGCAGAAACAGCACAGAGGGGCCCAGGAGAACATAATGAATAGAATGGTATGCTTTTTATTGCAAGAATTTTAGAGTACAGATTATCTTTAAAGGGATACTGTAGGGGGGTCAGGGGAAAATGAGTTGAACTTACCCGGGGCTTCTAACGGTCCCCTGCAGACATCCTGTGTTGACGCAGCCACTCACCGATGCTCCGGCCCCGCCTCCGGTTCACTTCTGGAATTTCAGACCTTAAAGTCTGAAACCACTGCGCCTGCGTTGCCATGTCCTCGATCCCGCTGATGTCATCAAGAGCGCACAGCGCAGGCACAGTATGGTCTGTGTCTGCGCAGTACACTCCTGGTGACATCAGCGGGAACGAGGACACGGGCGTGCAGGCGCAGTGGTTTTCTGACTTTAAAGTCAGAAATTCCAGAAGTGAACTGGAGGCGGGGCCGGAGCATCGGTGAGTGGCTGCGCCAACACAGGATGTCTGCGGGGGACCATTAGAAGCCCCGGGTAAGTTCAGCTCATTTTCCCCCGACCCCCTACAGTATCCCTTTAAGGTAAAATGGGCTGTAGGCTGAAGTGGTTAAGGGATGAATTTCTAAGGCTGAATTATATGTAGATAGAAAAAAACAAAGTCTTGTAAAAGTAATACCTTTTAATGGCTAACTGATAAAGTTAAATAATGCAAGGATCTAGTCCCCTTCTTCAGGCATATTTCCAGATGTAAGGCTGAATTAACCACCTAAGGACCACAGGCTTACACCCCCTAGTGACCAGGCAATTGTTTTCAAAATAGTGCTCTGCAGCTTTAACAGCTTGCCTCAGAGCCATACTACTGAGCACACAAATGAATCTTCCCCCCTTCTGCCCACCAACAGAGCTTTCTGTTGGTGGGCTCTGATCACTGCTGTTATGTTTATTTATTTTTATTTATTTGCGTGGGGGGGGGGGTTATACATTTTTTTATTTATAATTGTTAGTAGTTCCCTCCCCCCACCAGCCAAAGCCAATCAGGGTGATTCCTTCTCATAGGCATCAGCCTATGAGAGGGGATCACGATCGGAGTCTCCCCAGGGGACAGTCGAGTGACACGGCTGTCCACAGTACAGTGCTGCAGTAGATATCAGCACTGTACAGTGTAAATAGGCGGCAGTTTCACCATCTAACAGTGTGATAGTGGTGATCGCCACTGGTGGACTGTTGATGGAGCAGAGCTCCCTCACTTAAGCGGGGATGCGCGCATCGGTGCGCGCAATCCACTGCAATCTCCACCCCCAGGACTTGATGCCAATCAGCGTTACGTGGTCCTAGGGGAGCCACCTTGCGACCGCAAATTGGTGTTAGGCGGTTGCAAGGAGGTTAAACTCTGCTTTACTTAGCTGCAAAACAAAAGAATGAATATCTCAATGTACATTTTAGCCCTATAGTATCATCATCTGTGTTTCTTCTGCTAAATAGAAGGGTTTTGGCTTTTATTTACTTTTCAGGAAAGCCAGACCTGAATTTGACTGGTGTTCAAGTGCCTTGTTTGCATAGTTAGTAACACTGGTTTATAAACTCTTTCCATGAAAAAAGGGACCTCAGACCTCAAGTTATTAGAAGCACTAGTACTATACAGTATGGATCTACGTCTCATTATGTCACATGTCAGCTCAGGAACGCTTTAATTTTTAAAATAGAGATTGTTTTGGAGGCTATGTGAAGGTTATTTTGCATTTTGTGAGGGGTCAGGAACCATGTCCTTTGTGTGATAGGCAGCCAGTGAAGAGAATGACACAGTAGCGCTACATCTGAGGAGGGCTGTTTCTGTCTTGCACGGGACTACAGGTTGGTTTGGAATGGTGCCAATCTACAGTGTTTCCTGTTGGGCTACACAGTAGGGTGTTAGCAGTATTCTAGTTGAGATATGATGAGAGCAACCACTAGCATTTTTGTTGTGCCTTGTGCAAGGTAAGTTGGTGTTGCGTTGTATTTTAGTTGTAGTTGACAGAAGATGATGTTACACATGGAATGGCACTGTGATGTCTTCATATCTTGTTTCTACAGACTGCGCCAGTGTGGTTTGACGTCATTCTGCTGTGCAGACCTTCGTTCTTTAATGATGACAAACCGATCTCTTACTGTACTGGATTTGTCAAAGAATAAACTGGAGGACTATGGAATTAAACTCCTCTGTGAAGGCCTCAGTCATCCAGGCAGTACCCTAAAGGACCTGAAGTGAGATTAATATTATAGTTTGTAGAGTTATTTCAGAATAAGACTTCTGTTTAATGGCCTAACCAATCCAGGCAATATTCTGAGGAGGATTCTCATTGGTCCACTTGGTGGATCAATAGGGAGCCCTGGTGGGAGCTTTGAATAGGCTTTTTGCCACGGCTTCAGTTTTCAGTAACAAGAAGCACCTTGTAGGCTTCTTACCTCAAATTACATTTGACCTTTATAGTGTGTTGGTGTGCACTGATTTTGTTTTGTTTTGTACATCAAAATTTCTATTTCCATTATCCTACTTTCAAAGATTTCAGACTTTTTTTTGTGCTAATTAGGCCCATTATTGTTCCACTTTCCTTGGTCTATGCCATATGTGGCCTCCAAACATGTGAACTATATGTGTTTGGTAATTCTTTATATGATACACCAAACTTAATTGGCTACACTTAAAAATTAATTTAAAAAAAGTTACGTTAAATGACTGCAAAATAAAAACAAAAATGTCCTGGCAAGGGAGGGGGGTTGATTTGTCCATGCTGGAACTGTTAAGTTATAGAGAAGTTGCTGAATGCCTGGGCTTTATATATGTCCATGTCAGTTCAAAGCTGGAGGTATATCTTTAAGTGTACTTGAATCACTATTAAAAAAAAATAAGATACTTACCCAAGAAGAGGCAAGCCTCTGGGTCCTGCAGATGCTTCCCTCGTCCTTCTGTTCTGGCCCCCACTGTTGACACGCGCAGACTCCTGGAACATATCTGAAAAGAGGTTATCAGGTATGTAGCATGGCCTTGCTCCTCTCCTCTTCATGCTCGAAGCACGGCTGTACTGCACCTGCATGAGTATTATTATTATTTATTGTATTTATAAAGCGCCAACATATTACGCAGCGCTAGTACTGCTGCACCTGCACAGTAAGTCGGATCTGCTCATCCACAAGCGGCTCTGGGCTTGCGCAGGTGCAGCACAGACACTCTAGTGCATGAAAACGAACACAGAAGCAATCTTCAAAAGGGTCCCGGACAGAGGTGGTAGTAATGAAGACACGGGAAGCCTCTGAAGGATCCAGAGCCTCAGGCTTCCCTCTTTGTAGATAAGTGTTTAATTTAAGCCTGGCACATACATCCAATTTTCATTGACCAATGACTGGCCAGTTTTACGTCTTCCATGTAGTATGAGAGCTTCCCTGCACAATCTGCTCATAGTATTCAAAACTTGTAAGCCATCATACTACGTGGAAGTATTAAAATTACACAGTCAAAATTGTGTTTATACACACCATAGGAACAGTAGGATTGTTATCATAGTGCAACTTGAGTCTACTGATCTATAAGAAGACAAAAGGTATTATTTTGGAATAGAGCTGACTGACCCCCTTTCTCCTCAGCTTGGAGGACTGCGGCATTCCCTCAGCCTGTTGTGAAATTCTCTCGGACATTGTAGCAAGCTCATCACTGATAGTACTTGATTTATCATCTAATAACCTGCAGGATTCTGGATTAAAACTTCTCTGTGAGGGACTCAAACACCCACGCTGTGTCCTGCAGGAGCTCAGGTAAGCTGGTGCCCTTAGAAGCAGACTTTGACCAGGCAAAGTTGTCCAAAATAAAATCAGTCCCCCTATTTTGGGAAAATGGTGATGACTTTTTTTGGGGCAGATAAGCCAAGTTGGCCGACCAATGCTTATGAAAGATGCGGGAGATAATATAGAGTAAACAGTGATGTCATTGAGAACCTGAAACACTAGGATTTTTGTATTGAAAAACGTAATTTGCATATTCTATCAAGGCCCTAAAGTGATTCATTATGGGAGTATGCTTTGATTATATAAAGCTAAATAGTTTGAAATAACCTGTTTTTGGAAGGCAAAATTGTTGTTTGCATATTTTTTTTAGTAGTGGAACTTGGAAAGAACTTTGGTTCTTTCCAGCCTGCTACAAAATATTAGTGGTTTTAGATCTCAAGGACTCCAGTGGACAATACCTCTACCTCAACATTTCTGTAATCCTTTCTTTTCTTTATTAATGTATCTCCATTCCCTTTGGTGTTGGAGGACTTAAAGTAACCACCTGAGCCTATGGCAATGGGGAGATAGAGCCACAATACCCTCTCCTGGGAGAAGCAGGTAAATTTTGGGCAGCACTGTGGCGTACCGGTTAGCACAATTGCCTTGCAGCGCTGGGTCCCCGGTTTGAATCCCAGCCGGAGCACTATCTGCATAGAGTTTGTATTTTCTCCTTGTGTCTGAGTGGGTTTCCTCCAGGCACTATGGTTTCCTCCCATATTCCAAAAATATACAGATAAGTTAATTGGCTTCTTCCTAAATTGGCACTAGACTACGATACATACACTACACGATACATACATAGACATAGGACTATGGTAAGGATTAGATTGTGAGCCCCTCTGAGGGACAGTTAAGTGACAAGACAATACACTCTGTACAGGGCTGCTGAAGATATCGGCGCTATATAAATGCTAAATAAAAATAATAATAAATTGGGTGCCGCCATAGAGAACAATGCAATGTGCAACTATAGTGGTGCGACTGTAATTTGGACAATGGAATCTGGCTGTTATGTAGCTAAACCGGTAATGGTGGAGGCAGGGGCAAGGGTCACCTAGCACTGTCCAGAGTTCAGGTATCATGTAGCCAATCTTCAGATACGTGCAGAGATAGCATCAGGGGTAAGTAAGTGGTGCTCGGTGTTCTTTGGGTGCCGTATGGGGGGTTAGCATTAGACATAGGTAAGGGGGTTAGTGTTAGGTGTAGGTGAGGGAAGGTGTGTGTTAGGAGTAGGTAAGTTTAGGGAAGGTTAGCATGAGAAATATGTTAGGGAAGAAGAAAGTAAAATATCAGTAACATTACTGATAGTCTATCAAAATACTTTACCGCATGATCCAGCACAAAGTACGAGTACCAGACACTTATTTTACATGGACACATATGCGGGTACAATCTACAATAATTAATATAGGAAGGGAGCATTATCAAGAAGGGGATATTAAGGAGGACTTTAGGGTTGGGCTTTAGAGAGGGGTGAACATCTTAGGTGAGGTTACGGTTCAGCATCAGGAACGAGAAAACATTAGGTATGGGAGGTTATGTCTATGAGGAATGGAAGTTAGCATTGAATGGGCAAATTAGGGTCAGGCAAGATGGTGAGATGTACCAAAGCACAGACAAAAACAGCATCACAAACCTGAAATAGCAGAGTATGCAAAAACTATTTTTAGTTAAGCTACAGCTAATGTTTCAATAGTTATGCTATTACACATTTAGATGTTTTTTTTTTTTTTTTTAATCATTCTGCAGATTGAAGAATTGCAGCCTAACCTCAGCCAGTTGTATTGATCTCGGTGCTGTGATCATTTCAAGTCGATCCCTGCGAGAACTGCGCCTTACAGAAAATCGTTTGTTGGATTCTGGTATGAAACATCTGTGTGAGGCTATCAGACACCCAGGCTGTGTCTTACAGGATCTGAGGTAAGTATTGCAAACCTAGAGTAAAACATCTGTGCAAGGTCCTTCAGACCCAGGGGTGCCCATTGCGTAGACTGTGATCTACCGGTAGATCGAAAAGGACTTTTGGGTAGATCCCACACTGTCCGCCTGAGAGATTTGCATGTGCTGCAGGTGTGGCTTGCATCTGTCGGCAGATTCTACATGGTAGATCATTTTCAATTCGTAATTTTTTTAAGTCGCTTGCAAGCTGAGAAAGTGTGGGCATCTCTGGTGTAGACAAGGTAAAGTGGATGAAAAAGCCACAGCACACTCTTTCTCATAGCCTATGGGTATGTAATGATTATGAAACAGCTACATATCAGGTCACATGGACAGAAATATGTGGTGAAATGTAGGCCACTAGTAGGAATGGTCGGAAATGAAGATTTCCGATTCCACAGAAATTTTGATTTCCACCCATGCCAGTTACAGATTTTGCGGATTTCCAATTTCTGCTTTCCGCTTTTCAAGTTTCGATTTACGATAAGTCTTTTTTGGTAATTTTTTGCATTCTGTGATTGGCCAAATACTTCTGAGATGACTCCACATTCTCTGATTGGTTCAATGCTTCGGGGTTCTGTGATTGGGCTAAAGTTATGAAGTTGCAATAACACTGTATTTTGTGGAAATCCGATCTCCAATTCCTGTTTTCTCCAGCGGTCATACGAAACAATGGAGATATGGGCTCCGCCCATCCAATCAGTGGAAACACCTGAAACAAGTAAAGAAGAGTATTAATAGCCCCCACCTCCCCTGGCTCCTCAGTGTCATTGTGTTTCCATCCCGGAAACACCTTGGAAGAGAAGCTCCCAGTTTTTTTCTTTTAGAAACTTTTTTTTTCTTTATTTTTTTGTACTTTACCTTTCTGTACCACTAAGTTGTGGTAAAAGGTTTGTGCTGGCTTCGCTGGGGACAAGGGCGAGTATTTAAAGCAAAGTCAGTTTTAAGGGGGTCCCTCTATTCCCTTTCCATGCAGGATCAAGGACCCAGCCCGCTCTCTTAGGCTCGCTGCGAGACTGCACTTTTACTAAACTGCCGAATCGGCGTCTATAAGTGCGCACTGCGCATGCGCGAGTACCCTGAAGTGATGAGAGCGGAAGTGAGAAGGACCAGGAAGCGCAGTGAGATGCTCCTGGCATCCTAGCCGCACGCCGCCGCCATGGAGGGTCAGGGGGAGGGAAAGCAGCAGACGGCTCCAGCAAAATGTAGCCCCGCAGGCAATTCCGGCCCCGGCAGCTCCTTCAGCTTCAGCTGCAGCGGCACCAGCGGCAACAACCAGCAAAACACAGGACACTTCAGTACCGGTGACAGCATTCTGCAATCCTGTATGATATGAATAGGAGAAACACAGCAGTATACTTATATGAAGTATTTTCATTATCTGTGTTTTTATCTCCTTTTCTTTCTGCCTTTCCTATTTTTGTACCCGCTACCTGATAGAAAACTGACTCTAAATCAGGTTCAGATCGAATTAGATCAAAGAGGTGTTGTCAGTGTAACTCTAAAATGCCATCTGACTATAACAAATCCCTTTGTCAAGCTTGCATTAAGACTATTGTAGCTGCAGAATCCGACAGTGTGATTAAAACAGTTATGATTTCTGTCAGAAAAGAGATTAAAGAGTCTCTTGGCAGTTTCAAGCAATCCTGAACCTGTTCTGATGCCTGCTCCTTTGCTACCCTTATCTGAACACGTTGCAGGTCCCTCAACTGAAATACAGGATAGGCCACCTATTGAGCAGGTGCATATTTCTAGTAGTTCAGTTCTGGGGGGAACTGATATGGATGAATAAGAGGAGGAGGAATCAGTTTCTTTCAGGGGAAGAGGAACCTCAAAGATCAGAGGGTGATTCAGAACAAGAGGTGAATAAAACACCCAGATTCCTGTTTAACCCAGAACTTTTGAAAGCAGTATATTCCACTGAACAGATTAAAGAAATTCAGCAGGAATATTCAGTGCAAGTTCAAATTTATGCAACTTTGGCCCAGTATAAGGGAAGGATTTTTTCTGTCCACTAGTCCTTGAAGGACATAATCACAGAGCAGTGGAAATGTCCGGAAAGGAAATTGTTTGTACCAAATGCTTGGAAGAACAAAGAGAAATCGAGAGCCCAATATGGTGTAGTATTGTTAAGTTGGTTGTGGTTTAAAGCAAAATATTTAAATATACTCACAAACATGGGTTACCCATAGGCAACCACTTCAAGTGCAGGTGGGGAGTATTAGAACCTGACCCTACTCAGGTTTTTAAGATGTTGCTCTCTGTAGATAGGAAACGGGGTAGCACCCCTCCACCGAGGGTGGACTCAAGATTTCACCAAGGCTTGGTGTACAGAGGCGCCAGAGTAGAATAAAAACGTTTAAAAACCATCTAAAAGAGGGGGATGTTCAGGTGGACTTACCTCCCTCGCATAGCCTGCCTTTGACCTGAGCGACTGGTGCGGTCGCTCAGGGCGCCAGCTTCCAAGGGGGCACCTATAGCTGGCTACCTATAATGAGGGCAACTATACCTGACTTACTATACTGGGGGCTCCAATAGCTGGCTACCTTTACTGAGGGCACCAACACCTGGCTACCTATACTGGAGGTACCTATGCCTGGGGACCTATACTGAGGGCATCAACACCTTGTTACCTATGCTGGAAGAATCTACGCCTGGCTACCTATGGGGGGGGGGGGGGGGAGACCTTCACCTAATTTCCTATATTGAGGGCACCTACGCAGGAGATCCTACACTGGGGGCACCTATACCTGGCTACCTACCTATACTGAGTCTGAGGGCGTTTTTTTAGGGGGGCAGGGGTGTGCACTGTGGCTATAATGCGTGGTGAAAATTGTTGGTGCTGTGCTATCATTCCAAATGGAGAGGGCCCCTAACTGTCCCACTGATTGTTTTTATTAATATTCCTGAAAGGTTCTAGCCTTCATTTTTAAGTATAATCATGATAATGCAATCTTTCCATCCATTTGTGGTTATTAATAGTAATTTTTCCATGTGAAGTGTCACGGAGGGTGTCATTTGGGGTGATGTGTCACAATGTCAAAAAGGTTGGGAACTGCTGTCCAAGGAGGTAACTCAGGAGAAAAGGTGAATTGTGTGTGTGTTCGTGTGCACGTGCGAAGAGGATGAGGGGGGGGGGGGGGGGAATTCAAAAATCAGGTTTCGCTCAGGGCGCTGTGAAACCTAAGGCCGGCCCTGCTCCCTCAAATATAAAACTCAAATGAGTCACAAAATACAACAATTTTATTTAACTCCACTTAGTGCAACGCGTTTCGCAGGTGTGGTCCTGCTTCATCAGGCAAACAGGAGTATAACTCAATGGGTCTAAATGAAGAAGTGAGCGCCTCATAAATAAAATTTTTGTATTGTCTACTGAGAAGTATGTTAACGAAGCAATGAGGCAGCTTAATGATCCCTCCACCTATGTTAGGTTAAAGTCGGATCCCACATTCGTGTATCAGCAGAAATTGAGAGGTTTATTGAGGTTTGGGGTACAAGGGGGTTTTTTAAGCCCGAAATTAGGAGAGGACCTGTACCAACCATTCCCAAAGAAGCCGGTTATTTATTTTTCGCCTAAGGTACACAAGTCCCTGGTGGATCCCCCCGGCTGGCCCATTGTCTTGGGGAGGGGCTCAGTAACAGAGCCCCTCTCTAAGTATCTGGACCATGCCCTCCGTCCCCTGTTGAACCACATTCCCTCGTTTTTGAAGGACACAATGCATGTCCTCCAGATACTTGAACAAACGGAATGGCGAGATGGTGATAATCTGGCCTCCATCGATGTGGTGAATCTGTATAACAGGATACCGCAACAAATGGGGGGTCAGGACGGTACTCGATATACTCTTTGCAACCAAGTTGGTTGATGAGTCGGGTAACGAATTTCTGGGACAGTGTCTGGAATTCGTACTAAATCATAATGTGCTCCGGTTTGGAGGCGTCTGGTTCAAACAGATCGCAGGGACCGTGATGGGGACGTCGGTAGCCCCGACTTTTGCAAATATTTTTTTGGCAAGGTGGGAAGCCGAATACATCTATAGTGAGCGTAATCCATATAGATGTCATCTGAGGGCATGGCACAGATATGTGGACAATGTGCTGGTTGTCTGGGGATCCACCAGGGATTGTTTTGATGCTTTTTTGGAGTATATCAATGTGAATGATATGAATATGTCCTTCACAGCTGAATGAGGAGGTTCAAGGATTCCGTTCTTGGACCTGATGGTGGAGGTAGTGGACGGTGCCCTAGTGACAAAGGGACACAGGAAGGATACTGCCACAAACTCAGTTCTGCACAATGCGAGTTATCATCCACCCCATGTGAAATCTGCTATACCCTATAGTCAGTTCCTTAGATTGCGTAGAAATAATACTAGAAGAGAGGACTTCGAGCAACAGGCACAAGAGATGCATAACCGTTTTTTAGTGAGAGGTTATGAAGAAACACATTTAGATCAGGCTCTGGAAAGGGTCCGTAACAAAGATCGTACAGATCTGTTGCAAATTAGAGAGAAAGAGGTGAAAGATGCCTTTGTGATGGTGTTTGATTTTTCCCCTATGTCAGATAGGATACAGGAAATTGTGAAACGTAATTGGCAGATATTGGAACAAGATAGGGGATTGGACCCTAGGGTGACCAAGACCCCTATCCTATCATTCAGGAAGGGAACCCCTTTGGGTTCAATGTTGACAAATAGGGAATTTGCACATCCGACACGTGAGACCTGGTTAGACAGTAGAAGAATTGTAGGCACTTTTCCATGTGGACATTGCCCTACATGTCCCCACATTATAAAGACGAAACAGGTGAGATTGGGCTCCATACAGTTCCAGATCAAGGAATTCATCACATGCAGGACTGAGTTTGTGGTGTATGCCCTCCTGTGTCCCTGTTCGTTTTTCTACATTGGAAAGACGACACGGCCTATGCGTGAAAGATTAGTCGAACATATACATTCGATTTGTAAAAATGAAGGGGGGGTGCCCAGGCTTGTTAAACACTTTCAGGAGGGCCACGGCAGCGACCCCTCCCTCCTGAAAATGGTGGGGCTGGTCGCTGTCGTGGCCCCAAGGAGAGGGGGAGACCGGGAGCGGCTCCTCTCACAAAGGGAATCCTTTTGGATCTCCAAAACTGAGGCCATGGGGCCCCTGGGCTTTAATGATCGCAATGAGCTGAGTGTCCTTTTAGAAAAGTAAAATTGTTGGACTGGATTCTTGGTATAGATCTATGGTCACTATGAATAATAGTATAGTTTACCTAATTCATGTTCTAACCTTGTTCTGCTATTGGTCTAGGTATGGGATAATCTTTCCTTACTCTCAGGATATTCTGTTTGCTATCGTGTCTAATATGTAATTTCTAATGTTTTCCTTCTCTTTGGCTTTGAGGTATAATATGTCTGTAATTTAATGCTTTGATACGAAATACTACTGTATGTTATTATATGTCCAGTAAATGTGGTGTTCCTGTGCGCCTTTACGCCTGCGCCGTTGTCACTGCAGCCAGGGCCGGATTTGTACTTTTCACCACCCTAGGCCACTGTCACCAGCTGCCCCCCTGCAGTATAAGTAGCCAGATGACCCCTCCCCCCTTCCCTCTAGTATAGATAGCCTGATGACCCCCCCTAAGTATAGGTAGTCAGATGATCCCTTCTCCCTTTCCCTTCAGTATAGGTTGCCAGATGACTCCTCCCCCTTTCCCTCCAGTATAGGTAGCCAGATGACTTCCTTAATCCGTCCTCCCCCCCCCCCCCCCTTTCAGTATAGGTAGCCAGCTCGCATTCACGCCGCTGCAGCCATCAGTGTCATTCATTTCTCCACTCATCTCCAGTGCAGAAGCTTCCTCTTCCTTTTCGTCTCCAATGCTGCCCAAGTCCATAGCCGCTGGCCACAATGCAAACGTGCACAGAGAGCAAGGTGGCTGCTGCACATTCAGCTAGCAGCAGAGTACCGCGGTCAGGCGCTCGCCTGATCTCCCTGCATTGCAGCATTTGCAAGCTTGCACCAGTTAGCCTGCAGCTTTGGTGCCCTTGCTTCTGTGGTGCCCTAGGCCATGGCCTAGGTGGCCTTGGCCTAAATCCAGCCCTGACTGCAGCTCCATTAAGCTACCCAGGACTGAGCGACGCTTGTTCTCCTCCCGGATTGCTAGAGGGAGTCGGCCTTGCTTCGTCCTTCGGGTATGTTTACCCGTATCCATGGTGATGCTGACGTCCGCGGAAGCGAACATCATAGGCAGCGAGGATTGGTTGGCTTAGTGTGCTGGATGCGGAAGTGCGCGCAAGCGTCACACGCTCCGTGTCGGCCTTAGGAGACTGGCCGTTCATTGGTGCAGGCGTTTAGAGGGGCGTGTAGTCATCACGCTATTTGTAAGCGCCCTTCCCTCCGTGGCGTGGATGGATTACTAACACGCCATAAGGTTTTACTATCCGTGATCAAGCACCAGCTGGTGTGAAACAATTGTTGGAGGACGGGGCTCTGTGTGCAGGGTGCAACCTGGACGGGTGATGTAATCTTGTGGTTTTTACCCATGTAATCTGCTGCTACTATTCTTACACGTTAATCAGGTGCAATAAATGTTCAATGTCAAGTTGTTGGTGCCCACATTCTTCCATTGTGATGTTCTTCAGATTTCAGTTCTTGGTTAGGAGGCACAGCAATAGAGACGGTACACCAGCACCTATGGTTGAAGCGTGTATCCCTTTAAGTGATCGTTGGAGTTCGGGGATTTTCTCTTCCCTGTTCTTATTGGATAAAAAGCCTTGCTGAAATGTTTGTACCAAAAGCTTCCAAGAGGAAGTATCCTTTTGCTTAAAATGAGATAGACCAGTGGGTTAAGTGTCCTAAACTGGATGCATCTTTGTCAAAATATTCTAAGGAATCTGATTTATCCTTTGAAGATGCTGGCTCTTTGAAATATCCAATGGATAAACGGGTTGATGTAATTCTTAAAAAGGCCTGGGAATCTGACCATCTGGGAAACCACTTCCGCCCTGAGGAAGCTTGGGATTTTACCAAGCTAAACATGTAGGCATTTTCCTCTCCAGCACCACGTGGTAATGCCGCACACGCCGTCCTGACACAGCGGATGTATCTGGAAGCCGGTTCACACACGGAGGTTCGTGGTTTGTACAAACCTGAGCGCAGACTAGCGCGGACTGTGGGTACTCCATCTGGGAAGCAGACCTGGTTACATCCAAGGGACAACGATCAGCACGTGGCAGGTGGCTGGGTGAGAGATACCAGCCAAACGGCTGCACCGATACATCACACTGGGAACTGCTAGTAACAACACAAGGTGATATATATGCTCAGTTGCTGAGCGTGATTGTGACACGCGTATTCTAAGGACTTCCGTTGTTTACACAGCTGCGAATGAGCTGCTACTGGGAAGTTGTTTGAAGTATGTTACATGAACTGTCGCTAATCCACCCATCTGTGTTGTGTTAGGCAAGCTGTCATTTGTGATACACGTATGGACAGTCAGGATCTGTTTCTACTCGCCATGCCGCTTACAGCAACAGAGTTGTTTGATGTTGCCAATGAGTTTTCTTAAATCCCGGACTGCCTTCTCCCATAGATCCATAGGTCATTAGTATTGACAGGCTAACCAGATTGCTGTGGGTCTGCAGTGTGTATGGCTGGATGCGTGGGCTGGCCATGTATGTTTTTAATGTATTGACAGATCTGTCAAACTTTTAATATGGATCACAGTCTTAGTATGCACTAATACTTTTTTGATACATAATAAAGAGATAATACAGTGGTATTTTTTTGGACATACACGCGTTGTCGTCCTCAAATCCTTTATTCCTTATTGTGCTAGCTCCAAATTGGCCCAAAAGAGCTTGGTTCGCCAGGATTCTATCCCGAGCGGTGTCGCCAGTTTTTCACCTACCAAAGAGACCAGACCTGCTGAAGCAGGGTCCGTTTGTAACAAACGTTGGAGAGGCAGCCGCGGTGAACAGCGCTACCATTGCAGCTGCCTCCAGCTCTCAGTTTAGCAATGTTTCCGTGCCTCAGGCGTCTAGCAGGCCGAGGACGGATCTGTCAGTTGCACATAGGGTTGCTTTGTCGCGTGCGCGTGCGCACAGACAGGACCTTTATGCGGGGAGGAGGCGCGTCGGCTGACCGGCCTGTCGGCTGACGTCAGAGGAGACGCTCGCCGCTCCTCATTGGCTGATAGGAGGGGGCGTGCCAGAGGGGTCTCCTCTGCTTCATAAGCCTAGCTGAATCACTCGCAACTTGTCTGCTGTTGCGAATACTCTGTGTTAGCGCTCAGACCCTTAGATAGTTCCGGTGTGCTTTGATCCAGGAGGAAACCGGGGATTTCACACAAGATAGGAATTGTTTGATAGCCTTAAAGATTTACATTACTGTGTTATTATTTGTGTATGACTCTAGCTCGTTCTGACTACTCTTCTGCTCAGTGACTCTGTACCTCTGATCTTGCTGCCGACTCTGCTTGGTTTTACCTTCCTGTCTCTGCCTCCTGATTTTGTACTGCCTCTGTCTGTCTGTTGCCGAACCCGATCTGTCTGACCACTCTACTCTCACCAGAGGGCCCTTGACTCTGGTGAGGGGCACTGTACTGTTAGTACCCACCAGCTCCTCTGGTGAGGTATTGCCAAAGCTATCAGTACTACTGTTGCACCAATCACTCATTGCTATTTGTTGTCACATCAGCTTCTTATATACCAGTATTATAGGTGATTCTGCAGATCACCATATAATCAGGTATATATCTGCATTATAGGTGATACTGCAGATCACCTAATAATCAGAATTCTGTTCTTTGCTGACACAAATCGTTACACCGTTATTTCATCCAACTCCAAATCTGTTCAACCTATCGGCATGGATCCTGAACGGATGATCATGTTAAAGAAAGGGTTATCAGATAGGGTGATTAATACTATCATTAAATGTCGCAAACCAGTTACACAAGTAATTTACAGGAAAGTCTGGAAAGTGTATAAGTCCTGGTGTTTATTACATAAAAGGGCTCAACAGGAATTGGGGTCCGTGCTGGAATTTTTCGAGGACGGATTGGAAAATAAACTATCGTTAAGCACCTTAAAAGTTCAGTGTTCTGCCTTGTCCATTTTATTGGATAGACATCTAGCACAGGAAGGGCTAGTGAAGGATTTTTTCAGAGCAGTGCAAAGATCATGGCCCCTGAAGCAGAACATTTTTCCCCAATGGGATCTTTCTTGGGTACTAGATTGTTTGACCAAAGCTCATTTTGAACCTATTGATACCATTGATTTAAAAATTCTTACCTTAAAAGTATTTTTTCTGGTGGCCATCACTTCAGCTAGGCGATTGGGGGATCTTCATGCACTTTCAATCAAAGATCCCTTCATGACAATGTTTCCAAACAAGATAGTTCTTGATGATGCTTGAGGCAGGGCAAGCCAGACGTTGGATGGCAAATTGTGACAGCTCTGGCCACAGGTCAAGCCTGCGCTCCCAGCATTCCAGGGGTTCATCGCTGCTCATACTGTCGCTGGTTCTTTCTTTACCATTGTTAAAGAGGGTACGGCTGGAGAATCAGGGTTCGATTCCGGTCTGGAGTGGGAGCCTGAGAAACGGCTACCACCAGTCCACACATCCAAGGAAGGCAGCAGGCACTGCACGCAAGTCCGGACTCAGGGACGTAGTGACGAAAAATAACAATACAGGACTTTTTTGAGGCCCTGTATAATGAGTACACTTGAAAACCTTTAACGGTAATCTGTTATGGAGGGCAAGTCTGCCATTCATTCAACTGTGTGATCAACTCTCTTTGGTACTTTCTGCACCATGGTGACCACGGGTAATGGCTGCAGAATCAGGGTTCGATTCCGGGCCGGAGTGGGAGCCTGAGAAACGTCTACCACCACCACAGATACAAGGAAGGACCTAATGTGCTGTAAAAGTAATGTACCTGCCCTGACCGTGCTTTGCAGACCAGGCATCTGTGGTCAGATGGACCCTTGACCCAACGCTGTGTGCCACCACTTGCCTTTCAACACTTAAGTACAGTTTGGGTATCGCCTTTTTAGAAAAATAATTGCGGCCTGGCTGACTGCTGGTATAATACAATGTGCAGTCACACAGGTGCAGTGAAAGGTATGCACTGACTGTTGGTATAATACAATGTGCAGTCACAGATGCAGTGAAAGGTATGCACTGACTGGTATATAAAACAGTCTGCTGTCACACAGAGGCAGTGAAAGGTATGCAGTGACTGGTATTATAATACAATGTGCAGCAGTCACACTAGGCACTGAATGTGCTGGGCCTGGCACAGTATAGCAATTAGCAAGGGCCAGCTGCGACAGACAGGGCTGTATATGCAATGTCAGTGGGCCACAAAAAAAAAACACTTCACAAGCACATTAGAGCTCAAAATAACTGTTTTGGGGTGCTTTTCATCAACAAATATCAACAAGGAGCAAGCTAACAGACCTCCTAACTATCGCTTTCCCTATTTCTCCAATGTCTCTCCCTTCTCTCACTAATACAGCAGCACACAGAGCGAGAACATGGCCGACGCTTCTGCCTTATACAAGGGGGGGGGGGGGGGGGGGCTCCAGGAGGTAGTGCAGTCTGATTGGCTGCCATGTGCCTGCTGACTGTGATGTAGAGGGTCAAAATTTAGCCTAATAATGTAGTATAGGGGGCGGGTCGAACTCGCATAAAGTTCGCGATTCGACGCAAACCCACGTTGTTCACGCGAACAAGTTCGCATGCGAACCGTTCAGGCCATCTCTACTCCCTAGAACCATTACACTGTCTACTTAGAGAAGTAACAGCCCTAACCCCATCCGGAGCCCAAAGAGCCCTAGTTGGTTTATTATCTGCTGTGAAAAAAGTTTCTTGTTTTTCTGCATACAAATGCACAAGATGTGCAGAAAACTGAAAGATAACTGTGACCCCGCCTCAGTCATATGTAGGACCACAACCCAATGTTAAGCCGATGGGTATGTCGGTCCATAAACTTCGACTCGTGAGCTCTGAGAAGAAAAAAGAAAAAGACACCAGGAGTGCAAATATACTGTAGTATTTAAAACAGAAATCCCCTGGTTTTTCACTTGTAGCCCTATCCTCCATATGCAGCAACCAGGGCCGGTTTAAGCAATAATTGGGGCCCCAGGGCAAAATAAACCTGGGGGGCCCCCCCAACATATACCCCGGAACAAAAATCGGCATTAGGGGACCTTTTTTGCAGCTGGTATGGTCAGGGTGTGAAGTCCCAATCGGTCAGAGCGCCACATTCTGGCTATCCCAGCCTGCATGGGGGACAAGGGGTTAAAAAGTTTCAGGAGGGGGAACCCTACATAATTTAAAAAAAAAAAAAAAATTCCCACACTCTAAACATAAAAAAATTTGGGAAAATAGGAAAAAAATGCCAGGGATCTTCATACAGCCATATTGCGGCTGTATAGCGATCCCTGGCCAAAGCGCTGCGGCTGCGTATAGACCCCCTGGAAACCCCTTCAGGAAATTTATTGCGCTTTCGTTTGATGCATGTAAAATTACACTACCGTTAGGTTTGCTACTAAAAGTTACATTTACCGCATTTAAAACTATACTTTTTTTACTTCTAAACTTTAAAATCGATTTTCTCAAAAACTATAAGGTCTTTTTGAAAAATTGTTTTTTCCTCTTATTCCTAATGATCTCCTTAACATATCCTGCAAATCTAGGGTTTTTAGCATTTAAGGTGGATTTGCTATTAACCATTAAAGTCGGCAGGTTTTTAAATGTGTTTTTTTTTCCCTTTGAAACTTTAAAATCGATTTTCTCAAAAACTATAAGGCCGATTTGAAATTTTGTTTCCTCTTGTAGCCACTGGGGCCCCCTACAAGCTCTGGGGCCCTGGGGCAGCTGCCTCCTTTGCCTTAATGGTAGCGCCGGCCCTGGCAGCAACCCCTCTCCCATGCCCTGTTGGGCAGCAACTGCTCTATGCCAAGGTCTTTGTTGCCCTACCAGAAATTCCTTCTGCAATTACCACCCTTGTGACAGATGATTCACCCTGAAAAATCAGATCTGGATTCTGCTTATTGTTGAATATACCAGATGTCTGTCAATCGGTAATATTCAGTTATGAGCCAATAAGGCCAATGGACATTATGGTTTTGCCAAAATTTCCACAAAAATGTCATATTCATACGGATTTGCAAAAATCTATGAGCATAAGTAAAAGCATATTCTCTCACAGATAAGAATGTTCACTAAAATACAGTATGTGGTCATGGGTGAAAACGTTCAGAGATGGGAATATGCCTGAAAATATATGGACATGTTTTCAAGAAAGTTCTCCTTTTCATAAAAATGTGTGTCTTCCCAAAATATTTTATATTTTTGCAAAAACCTTGAGCTAGGAAAATACACAAATTTTAATGAAAAAAAAACAAAACAAAAAAATGTCTTCACAGAAGTTGTGTTTCTTGGCTTCCTGCCATTATCCACAGACCTCGGGATCAGCCAATCTCTTTCGCTCGCCTCCCTGAATCAGAAGACAGAACCAGCTGTGATTTCTGCCACTCTTCTCACACCTGATCATCTGATTAGGGGTGAGCGAGCGATAATTGTAAGTTCAATCTTATGGATGAATCGGGCCGATCATTTTTGCTAGAAAGGCCTGGGGATTCGCCATGCAGTTGTATTTTCGGCAAACAAGTGCAGACAAAAGCGAGGGGCAGTAACAGCACCAAATTTAGGTGGAAAGTATGGAATGGGTGTCTGCTGGAGCATGTTGTTTGCTCCCAGAATGCACTGTGAGGCCCAGCAGCCAATCACAAGAGATGCCACCACAGGCAGATATTTAGAAGGGCAGAGAGAGGGTTAGTCACTCCATTTTGAGCACTGTGGGTAGGAGGTGGTGACAGGGAGAGCATTGTATTGGGACAGGAAGAGATTAGAAACCTGCTTGACACCGGATAAAAACAATGTAACAGCACAAGTCATAATACACAACTACATAGTTCAACAGTCCCTCTTTTGGAGGAACAGTCCCTCTTTGGGAATTCAATCCCTCTGTCCCTCTTTCTTCCTCATTTGTCCCTCTTTCAGGACTGTTGTACAGATCGACGACGAATCCGGCGAATCCACGAATCCCTCGAATATTAGGAAATATTCGAGATTCGTGGATTCGAATCCCGACGCCATTTTCCACTATACGAATCCGCCGAATCCCGACGCCGCATCGCCGCGCGTCCGCCGCTCGCACTCGTCCTCCTCCGACCTCCTCCGACCCCCCCGCGCCTCCTCCGCTCGCCCCCCCTGCCCGCACCCACTCACCTATCCATAGCGGAGCGCAGAGCGGCAGACCTCTCGCCGACTTCCTGGTTCCCCCTAGTGACCGGCTCTTACAATGACGTCATTAGTAAGAGCCGGTCCGGCCACTAGAGGGAACAGGGAAGTAACGAAGAGGTCTGCCGCTCTGCGCTCCACGGGAAAGGTGAGTAGATTATGCAGGGGTGAGCGGAGGAGGCACGGGGGACGGAGGGGGCCGTGGGGGGGTTGGCGGGGGAGGGGGGTTCTATCTACCTACCTACCTACCTACCACTATCCCTACCTACCTACAGGCCGCTATACCTACCTACCTACAGGCCCCTATACCTACCTAAAGGCCCCCTATACGCACCTACCTGCCTACCTAAAGGCCCCTATACCTACCTAAAGGCCCCTATACCTACCTACCTAAAGGCCCCTATACCTACCTACCTACCTAATGGCCCCTATACCTACCTACCTACAGGCCACTATACCTACCTACAGGCCTCAATACCTACCTACCTACCTACCTACCTACCTACAGGCCCCCTATACATACCTACCTACCTAAAGGCACCTATACCTACCTACCTACCGGACACTATACCTACCTACAGGCAACTATACCTACCTACAGGCCACTATACCTACCTACCTACCGGCCACTATCCTTACCTACCTACAGGCTGCTATACCTACCTACTTACCTACCTACCTACAGGCTGCTATACCTACCTACCTACCTACAGGCCACTATACCTACCTACCTACCTACCGGCCACTATCCTTACCTACCTACAGGCTGCTATACCTACCTACCTACCTACAGGCCGCTATACCCACCTACCTAAAGGCCCCCTATACCTACCTAAAGGCCCCCTATACGTACCTACCTACCTACCTAAAGGCCCCTATACCTACCTACCTACATAAAGGCCCCTATACCTACCTACAGGCCACTATACCTACCTACAGGCCTCAATACCTACCTACCTACCTACCTACAGGCCTCCTATACGTACCTACCTACCTAAAGGCACCTATACCTGCCTACCTACATACTTACCTATACTTAAGGCCCTATACCCTGCTACCTATACTGAAGGTCCCTTTACCTACCTACCTACCTAAAGGCCCCTATACCTACCTACCTACATACCTACCTACCTATACTTAAGGCCCTATACCCTGCTACCTATACTGAAGGTCCCTTTACCTACCTACCTACACTGAAGGCACATGTACATTACTACCTATACTGAAGGCCCCTATACCTAGCTACCTACCTATACTGAAGGCACATATACCCTGCTACCTATACTGAAGGCACATATACCCTGCTACCTATACTGAAGGCCCCTATACCTAGTTACCTACCAATACTGAAAGCACATGTACTGTGCTATCTATACTGAAGGCCCCTATACCTTGCTACCGATACTGAAGGCACATGTACCCTGCTACCTATACTGAAGGCCCATATACCCTGCTACCTATACTGAAGGCCCATATACCCTGCTACCTATACTGAAGGCCCATATACCCTGCTACCTATACTGAAGGCCCATATACCCTGCTACCTATACTGAAGGCCCATATACCCTGCTACCTATACTGAAGGCCCATATACCCTGCTACCTATACTGAAGGCCCATATACCCTGCTACCTATACTGAAGGCCCATAAACCCTGCTACCTATACTGAAGGCCCCTATACCTTGCTACCTATACTGAAAGCTACCAATATTGAAGGCACCCATACCTAGCTAGCTATACTGAAGGCACCTTTACCTCGCTACCTATGCCTGGATACCTATACTGCGGGCAACTATACCACGGATCGCACAACTTTTATGTGCAGGATTCGTTAGATTCGGGATTCGAAAGGTTCGAGATATTCGAGAACCTTTTTAGATTCGGATCCGGATTCGGATTCGAAGAAATTGTGGATTCGTCCCATCCCTAGTAAACATATGTATTTTTATATTGAAAATGTGTTTACTTGACTTAAAACTTTATTCCAATACTTTAAATTGATATATTTCTTATATTCTAATGTTAATATGATGGAAAATAGACCAGAATAGAAAGGACCAGTGTGGTTTGAATTATAAAACAAGATATTGTTCTTATGAAATCTTTATGGTATGTGTGACTAGGGGTGCGACAGGGGCGTGACTAGGGGTGTGGTGAGGGCATGGCTGAAGTGTCCCTCTTTCTTATCTCAAACAGTTGGGAGGTATGACATTAATGTTTATAATCATTGCAGTAAATGTTGATTTCATCCTCTGCCATCCTAGCCTATGTCTAAACTATTTATACTCACAATTTTTTTCAAATTGCAGGTTGAGGAACTGTGGTCTGACTTCATCCTGCTGTGAAGATTTGCGTTCCGTTGTGAGCCGATCTCTGACTAAATTGATTCTGAGAGCGAATCATTTGAAGGATTCTGGAATAAAACTTCTGTGTGAGGGACTCAGAGTTCCGGGCTGTACCTTGAAGTATCTCAGGTAAGAGCTATCAATTACCAGTGTGCCAGATTCTGCACTGAAGTGAATATTGGGAACATATATAGGAGGAGCTATAAATGCCATATCAGCTTAATCTCCATTAACCTCCCTGGCGGTAAACCCGACACAGTGTCAGGCTAGCCGCCGCAGGGGATCACATCGCCCCGGGAGGATTTTTTAAAATAAAATTTGTTACATATTGTTAACCTAGCACTTGGCTAGCTAACTATATTGCCCAAGTCCCTCCGGTCCCCTCCGATCGCCCCTGATTGTCGCCGGTATACATATACCCCAGGGATCCCACGATGGCGCAGCCTCCCAATCAGCACCCGGCTTCGCTATGGGGAGGATCGGAACTGCGCATGACGTCATAATGTCGATGACATCATGTCCGATCGTCGCCATAGCGACGAGTGATGCTAATTGGGAAGCTGCGGCTCACGCAGGATCGCGGACGTGTGAGTGTTGCCGGCGGCAATCGGGGGGGTCAGAGAGGTGCCGGGGGACTTGGGCCACATAGTTAGCTAGCCTAGTGCTAGCTAACATAAAAAAAAATTAATGAAAAAAATCCCTCCCATGGACGCAGCCACTTAAACTGCTTACCACCAGGGAGGTTAAGAAGTGCCTCAAACTGTGGCTTGATTTTCTTCTGGCACTGTATTCGGCCTGAGGAAGAGGGCGGATACCCATGAATTGCGTTGCCAAGTGCAAATTAAAAGTATGTTACAAATTATTTGAACGTGTCATCATTGAGGTAAGCCACCTGAAACATTTTTTCATTCTATTTGCTTTTAACAAAGTTTTATCATACCCCTCTTTCTCCCACTTTAATCTCCAGATTAATTCTGCAAAAATAACAGCATTTTTTAGATCCCCTATTTATAAAAGTGGCGATCTGATTACGCTTGCAGCGCCTCCAGGTCTCAAGCAAACTGATCATGGGGCCGCCTGCAGAAAGTGCTTAGTGGCCAATCATTATGCCACCACCCTCCCCGTCATGTAGTGGCCAATCCTTAACACACACATACCCCATGGGTGGTTGCCTGTCACTCCACGCCCTCCACCCACACATAAAATAGTCTGTAGGGTAACAATAGCCTCCGTGACTGTGGGTGGAAGATGGAGGGGCTATTGGCTCCCACCGAGTAACGCAGGAAGCACTGTAATATTTACCTGGTCCACATAACATCAGGAACCGTACACTCTATGCTGCCATCCTCTGGGTCCTGATCACACATGCATTGGGAGCTGAAGGATGGCAGCATGGGGCATAGCGGCTGCTGGTTGGTAGAGAAGGTTTGACACAGAACAGTGTGGATAAATATTGCAGCGCTCCTTGTACTACTTGGCAAGGTGAGAGGGAGAGGAAGTGGGCCCCCATAGCCCCTGCCCTCCCAGAGTCATGGGGTCATGGGACCTATTGGTATTGCTATTGGTACACCACTGATCGCACGTTTTATGCATTTTTGATTGGCAATTAAAGAATTCTGCAATCAAAATCCAAGACAGCCTTTCATATTTATACAGCGGGGGTAAGAGACGCCCAGGGGTATATAAAATGAGATAAAAACAACTAAAATGAAATAAATGTGCAAGAGTTCAGGTCCACTTCAAATGACAACTGTAACATGAAGGTTATGGAAGCTGCCATATTTGATTCCTTTTAACCAATTCCAGTTGCCTGGCAGCCCTGCTGATCTATTTGTCTGTAGTAATGTCTGAATAACACTAGGCATGTGCAGCAACCGACAATAATGTCAAAAACACCTGATCTGCTGCATGCTTGTTCAGGGTCTTTGGCTAAAAGTATTAGAGGCAGAGGACCAGCAGGGCAGCCAGGCAACTGGTGTTGTTTAAAAGGAAATAAATATGGCAGCTTCCATATGCCTCTCGTTTCAGTTGTTGTTTAAAGTGGACCTGAACTCTTGCATAGGACACATGACAAACAGAGAGAAATGCGCCCTGTGTGAGAGAAGAGCCTGTCTAATTCCCCCTCATTTGTAAGTAATCACAAGTGTAATTTGATCTCTCAGCTGTGTCAGCACACACAGCTAATATGTAAACACAGGATGTTAACCTTTTCTTTGTTTCCATGAAAGCAGGAAGTAGACATCTTCAGATTTATTGCAGGTGTTCTGTAAGCTGTAACAAAGATTTAAAGTTCATTATACTGTTGCTTATCTTTTTGAGCAGAGAGAAAGTTCTAAGTTCAGGTCTGCTTTAATGACTAAATGTGCATCGTTTTGCTGCAAGTTTTCAAAATATCACCTTTCTTCTTCATGCATTATACAGAACTGGAACAGAGCTGTACAAAAGCGAGGGCAACACTCACTTTTGTACAGTTCCGATCCAGTTCTGTTTAAAGCCTGAAGAAGAAACTTAACATTTTGAAAGCTTGCAGCAAAACAATGCACATTTAGGGCTTGATTCACTAAGACAAATAGCATGCCTTATCCGAGTTAACACTCCTTACCAGATATAACACACCTTATCAAAGTTAACACGCCTTATCAGAGTAGCACAGCAAGCACTACAAACTTATGCCTGCTAATTGGCAATGATGAGAGCACCACTCGTCCAGCCCTGAGCCCATGCGGGTTTGCTATGCTACTCTGATATGGCGTGCTAACTCAGATAAGGCGTGTTATCTCTGATAAAGTGTGTTAACTTGGATAAGGCATGCTGTTTGGCTTAGTGAATCAAGCACCAAGTCATTAAAGGTATTACGGGAATCACAGTCCGTTGGTCTGATGTAGTGTTGGGCGAACAGTGTTCGCCACTGTTCGGGTTCTGCAGAACATCACCCTGTTCGGGTGATGTTCGAGTTCGGCCGAACACCTGGTGGTGTTCGGCCAAACTGTTCGGGGTTCGCCCGAACTGTTGAATGCATGGCCGAACATGGCCGAACAGGGCCCCTGTTCGGCCGAACAGGGCCCTGTTCGGCCGAATACTGCCCCCCTATGGGGTCGCAGGCATAAGGGGGGAGCATGCCCCGGTCGCGGGGGGGGTCGGAAATTCCCCCCACCCCCTCCGCTAGCGCTCCCCCCTCTGCCCGCTTCCCCATAAAAAAAGTTATAGTACCTGGTGCCTGGTGGCTGGCAGTGGAGTGAGGAGGAGGAGGAGGAGTCCGAGTAGCAGAGTGGCGTTGAGGCCGGGCAGCGGGCGGTTCGGGCGGTTCAGCGCTAGTACCTTGTGGTACTTCCGCCCTTTCTCTGACCTCACGTCCTCTGCGTGATGACGCATACGAGGGTACGCGTGATGCGTACCCTCGTATGCAGAGGACGTGAGGTCAGAGAAAGGGCGGAAGTACCACAAGGGTACTAGCGCTGAACCGCCCGCTGCCCGGCCTCAACGCCACTCTGCTACTCGGACTCCTCCTCCTCACTCCACTGCCAGCCACCAGGCACCAGGTACTATAACTTTTTTTATGGGGAAGCGGGCAGAGGGGGGAGCGCTAGCGGAGGGGGTGGGGGGAATTTCTGACCCCCCCCGTGACCGGGGCATGCTCCCCCCTTATGCCTGCGACCCCATAGGGCCCCCATGTTCGGGGGTCCCATTGACTTCCATTGAGTTCGGCGTTCGGGCCGAACATGCCGAACATCTGGCCCATGTTCGGCCTGTTCGGCCCGAACCCGAACATCCAGGTGTTTGCCCAACACTAGTCTGATGTCTGCATATCTGCTTTATGACTAGCACCTTACACAGGACCATACGTCACTTGCTATGCTTGGTACTCAGCAGCATCACCTAGTGGTGGGAGGGAATAGTGATAGTGGGTGCAAAAACAATGAGGTCTTGGCTTTTCTAAGCACATGTTCCCCATATGTTAATGAGAGGGCAGGGAGAGGGGCTAAAGAAGGTAAAGGGAATTCAGGGGACTGAGGAAGGCACTTTGGATAACTGCCCTTAGTGTAGTCATTAGTGGCGGACTCTGGAGAAAACAAGTGGTGTAGTAAACTTGGACTAATTTTGAAGATGCCTGTTATAAGAAAGCACATAGTGAAGGAAGTAGAAATGTTAGTGAGTTAATATCTGTGTGTTTTCAGTCATGTGCAGCCAGGGCCGGGCCGAGGCAGAGGCTGGAGAGGCTCCAGCCTCAGGGCGCAGTGTAGGAGGGGGCGCGGAATTCATTCAGCTGTCATTCCTAATTGTGTTTGAAGCAGAAATAAATAAGAAAAGGGGATACATGGCAGTGACTGCAAGCCAGATAACTAGATATTAAGGTGTTGGGGAGGTTGTGGGCCCTGTGGCGCCTCTTAGTCTAATAGCAATCAGTGTGTGACGGCTAGGGTGGGAGGGATGGAGGGGCGCACTTTGGTGTCTCAGCCTTGGGTGCTGGAGGACCTTGTCCCAACTCTGTGTGCAGCACCTGCAGAGAGGACGTTTCATAATAAATCCAGTTAAAGAGGAACTTTAACCCAGGATTGAACTTCATCTCAATCAGTAGCCGATACCCCCTTTCCCACAAAAAAACTTGAAGGCCCTTTCACACTGATGTGGTGCGGTATTTTTACCACACCCCACCGCTGTGCAATGAAAATCTATGGAGACTTTCATACTTCCGCGGTGTGGCGCGACGGAAGTGACGTTTTCCGCCACATCTCCGAAGCAGGTCCAAAACTAAGTTAACACTGCAGTGATGCAGCGACTTGCGGTGATCTGCATCGTCCCAGAACTCATATTAGCCTATGGCGTCATGTGCATTTTAAAAAATTTACAGAGGCGACATTGCGGCGCACATGCGCAGAAGCATATTTTAACAATGTTTCAGCATACTCGAAGCAGGAAGTGACAGCAAGTGCACGTCATGTGTGCGTCACTTCCTGTTTGGCATGTGGCCAGGCAGGGAACACCGCGCAATAGCGTGGTATTCGCTGAAGGCCTGTTTTTGACTGTGTGATGCGGTGTATCGGGCACGATGCACCGCAGCGCTAACGCTGGTTTTCAGTCTGAAACCAGCCTTACCTTTTCTTCAACAGATATCAGGGACCTCTGTATGGCTGATATTGTGCGGAAACCCTTCCCACAGTGTGATGTCAGGGCCATGGCCCTGATAGTTTCCCACCTGTGAACCTCACTGGGTTGTGGGAAAAAAAGTCTGTTTCCAACTGCCAAGCAAGTATAGTGGCCAATTAACACAACTGCCTTGACTCCAGATTTTTTTTTTTCACCTAGCAATGATAAAAAAAATTTGATGCAATTTTTATCATGTCTCTACAGTTTGGAGATGTGCGTTCTGACCACATCTAGCTGTGACGCCCTTCATTCTGTTATCGTTACAAACCGATCTCTGACCACGCTTGAGCTTTCATGGAATCATTTGAAGAACTCCGGTATAAAACGTTTGAGTGAGGGGCTCAGACATCCAGGCTGCACCCTTCAGGAATTGTGGTAACAACCTCTGTATTATTTATAAGAATCTGTAGTGTAAACACAATTTTCCATACTGCCTCTATAATCTGCTCTTCTCTATTTTTGCTCTCTTAAAATAAATGTAGTACCTACCAATCTTCTCTGCACTCCTTACACACCCAACTCCTCCCGAACATCAGTAGAGATGGCCCGAACGGTTCGCCGGCGAACTTCCGGTGGAGAACCGCGAACTGTTCGGGAAGTTCGGTTCGCCCCCATAATGCACCATTAGGGTCAACTTTGACCCTCTACATCACAGTCAGCAGGCACATTGTAGCCAATCAGGCTACACTCCCTCCTGGAGCCACTCCCCCCCCCTTATAAAAGGCAGGCACCGCCGGCCATTATACTCACTCGTGTGCCTGCAGTAAATAGAGAAGGGACAGCTGCTGCTGAAAGATTAGTTATGCTCTTGTAGGCTTGTTAGCTTGCTCATTGCTGATTCTTATTGCTAAAATAGCACCCCACAACAGCTCTTTTGAGAGCTAATCTTGTTCTTGTGATCTATTTTTTTTTCTCTGTGTCCCACTGACACTTGTGTTGCATAGACAGCCTTGATAATTCATACTGTGTGTGTGCCACTGCCAGGCCCAGCACATTCAGTGGCTACCTGTGTGTGACAGGTGCACATTGTAATACCCAGTACTGCATATACCTACCTACCTGTTGTTCACAGTGCACCCACCTACCTACATGAGTTGAGCGCACGCAGTGTCACTGTGCCTATCCGCTACCTGTCTGTGTGTGACAGGTGCGCATTGTAATACCCAGTACTGCATATACCTACCTACCTGTTGTTCACAGTGCACCCACCTACCTATGTGAGCTGAGCGCATGCAGTGTCACTGTGCCTGTCTGCTACCTGTCTATGTGTGACAGGTGCACATTGTTATACCCAGTACTGCATGTACCTACCTACCTACCTGTTGTTCACAGTGCACCCACCTACCTACATGAGCGCAAGCAGTGTCACTGTGCCTGTCCGCTACTTGTCTGTGTGTGACAGGTGCACATTGTAATACCCATTACTGCATATACCTACCTACCTGTTGTTCACAGTGCACCCACCTACCTACGTGAGTTTAGCGCATGCAGTGTCATTGTGCCTGTCCGCTACCTGTCTGTTTGTGACAGGTGCACATTGTAATACCCATAACTGCATATACCTACCTGTTGTGTTCAGTGCACCCACCTCATCACTGCATATACCTACCTGTTGTGTTCAGTGCACCCACCTACCTACATGAGTGCATGCAGTATGATATACCACTCCGTGCATACCTGTTAACTGCACCTGTGTGACTGCACATTGCATTAGTCAAGTCAGTGCATACCTTTCACTTTATCCCCCCCAATATGGACAAAACGGACAAAACAGGTAGAGGCAGAGGTAGACCCAAAGAAACGACACCCGGCAGGTCTGCGCGAGGTCATGCTGATGTGATTTCGTGCGGCCCTGGACCAAAGTACAGTGCTCAGAAGAAGGCACGTCCCTTCAACTCCCAAGATTGTCAGGACGTGGTTGACTATTTAACACAGAACACCTCATCTTCCGTAGCCACCAGCACTACTACAAGCACCACATCCGTTGCATTTGACACTTCGTAGCAGTTAATTGGTGGGGAATTAGCTGATTCACAGTCATTATTGTTACAACCAGATGAAGGCGCTAAGCAAGTTACACCACCTCATATGTCTGAGTTAGAGTGAGTTGTGGGTGGGATGGAGGGGCGCACCTTGGCGTCTCAGCCTTGGGTGCTGGAGGACCTTGTCCCAGCTCTGTACATGTGCCCATTCCCTTTCGTGATCATTACCTTGCTGCGGTGAAGGGGCTTGCGTATCACATTGAAGCAATGACCGCCGGCTATATGAGTGTCTCCGGGGGGTGGCACACCAAAGATAATAAGGTTGTTGCTTCATTGTGGACAGACCAAATTCGATCAGCTGGACAGTCACTGTTGTTCTGTGATTGAGCTACCACAGCCTGGCGACCATATGTGCTTGAAAACCACCACAGCCTGCACTCTCGCCATGGTGTGCACCAGTCCAGCACGGCCGTCACTACACAAACAGCTGTTTGCGGTGTGTTACACAGTAAGTTTGGTGTGTCAGTGTGAAGCAGTACTCCAATTACACTCTCTGATTGATGTATACACATGCAAGATGTTTTAAAGTACTTTAGGCCTCCAATTTAGCATGCATTGTGATTTCTGCCCTTAAAACGCTGCTTTGCATGAAATCCAGATTTTTCCCGGGGACTTTTGGCATATATCCCACTCATCCATGCAAAAACTCAGATGTTAGACCCCTTGAAACATATTTTCCATCACTTTTGTGGCCAGCATAAATGTTTCTAGTTTTTAAAGTTTGCCTCCCCATTGAAGTCTATTGCGATTCGCGGAAGTTCGCATGTTCGCGAACCTAAAATCGGAGGTTCGGGCCATCTCTAATTATGATAAGCAATGTATGTGCAGTTTGGAATTTTGCAGTGAGTGACTAGAGATCCTGCTCTGTGAGTTCTGTGTTCTATGAGTTTGTATGGCTATGGCCTACCACTTTCTTTGTTACTCTACTGTTACCGTATTTTTCAGAATATAAGACGCACTTTTTCTTCCCCAAAACTGGGGGGGGGGGGGAGTAGGTGCGTCTTATATTCCAAAGGTACGGTATTTTCACCCCATAACATACTTACTGGATGCTGCTGCCGCGATCCTCGCCTCCTTCGTCTGCTCGCCATCATCCAAGGTCGCAGCAGCCGTCATCTGAGGGTCCCATTAGGTGTCATCAGAGGGTCCAGCAATCCCATCCAGTATCCCCGCTCTTTAAGTGTCCAAGTTGCCGGCTCCTCTTCACTGCAGTCATGCTAGTATGCATTAATCAAAATGCAAAGAATGGGGTCACATAAGCCATCTAAAGTATACCAAAAAACATCTTTATTTTATAAATATCCACAATTGATTCCCCAAAAATACGGCAAATATCAATACATAACCCCAAAACACTTTAAAATCACAAATAACGGAGCCTTTCCAGCTATATGCTGTAAGCTATAATACAATGCAATCTATATGCTGTGATCTTATCCTGGCCATTGGAAACACTCAGTCTGAGTCAAGTGAAACTAGCTCATGCATGGGTTTCTACAATTGAGTTTCTACTATTAGGGGGTCAGGATTGTATGGGTGTGCGTGTGTGGCTTGAGTGAGCGGTGTGCTGACAGCCATTAGGATGTTTCTCTTTTAATGTGTGATTTTTTTATTATGTACCTCAATTTTGATAATTAATAAAATATTTTTGATATTTCCTTAAAACATGTGTTCTTTTTGCTTGGAGCATATGCCCCGCATTAGTACCTCCTAAATTGTTTTGGAAATAATATTTACACAGCATTACATGCATCTGCGCACTCACACACCTTCCATACTTGTGCCAAGGTTATAGAGCGTTGGGGGGCCCCCTGTGTTGATTATCATGGCAGTCAAGGATGCTATAAACAAACTGGATAGATTCCACCCGTTGTAAGCAACACATCGCCCGCTGCACCAGCCTGGCAATATCAGTTGGGTCTCACCCGTTTCGCTGCTTGATCCCTCAGTATGTCCCTGGGCTGTGCGTAGCCGTCACTCTGTGTCCTGCCCAGCGATGCGCTTGGATTATTGTCAGTCCTATTACAGCGCTAGACGCTGGCAAGCTGGAGAACGCCAGCTCGGGACTCCATGGGCAGCGTGTATGGAAGGTGCTGCGTCACACGCATGGTGGGCGGAGCCAACGCGGATGCATGTGTGACGCAGCACCTTCCATACACTTTAGATGGGTTATGTGACCCCATTCTTTGCATTTTGATTAATTCTATCTTATAGGGGTTTAGCTATCCTCCATAATTTGTGTTTGGAGTATAGGAACCATTGATACCTACAATTCAGCTGAACTGTTGTTTTATATTTATTTATGCTAGTATGCAGCCTTGTGGTGATCACGTGATGATCACGCGGTGATTACGGGCTACCGCCTCGCCGACTTCCTCCATAGTTACGGCGTCCTTTTCTTAGTTACAGTGCCCCCTTCTGTGTGATGAGCAGCGCACGTGCACCTGACGTCATGCGTGACCCCGGCGCACGTGCGCCGCTTGTCACGCAGAAGGGGGCACTGTAACTAAGAGGACGCCGTATCTATGGAGGAAGTCGGCGAGTCACCGTGTAATTACCGCGAGGCTGCATACAAGCATGACTGCAGTGAAGAGGAGCCAGCGACTTGGACACTTAAAGAGCGGGGATACTGGATGGGATTTCTGGACCCTCTGATGACACCTAATGGGACCCTCAGATGACAGCTGCTGCGACTCTCTGGTGATGACAGGCAGATGGAGGAGGGGAGGATCGTGGCGGCAGGATCAGGTGAGATGCAGCAGGGGTGAAGTGTAGTGTAGTTTGGGTTGGCTGCAGGTGTTAGTTAGTGAAGTGTAGTGTAGCTTGGGTTGGCTGCAGGTGTTAGTGAGGGAAGTGTAGTATACTGTAGTGTAGTGTAGTTGGTGGTGGTAGTAGGGGTTAGTGAAGTAAGGTGTAGTTGGTGGGGGCAGCAGGGGTAAGTGAAGTGTAGTGTAGCAGGTGTTAGTATAGATGGGCAGTGTAGCTTAGATAAAGACAGTTTTGGAAGAGTTAGAGGTCCATAAGAAGCCCCTGCACCATAGACGCACCTAGGTTTAGTTTTTTTTTTTTTCCTGATTTTGCCCTCTAAATCTAGGTGCGTCTTATATGCCGGACAATCTTATATTCCGAAAAATACGGTACTTCTAGGCAGAGCCGGGACAAGGTCCTCCAGCACCCAAGGCTGAGACACCAAAGTGCGCCCCTCCATCCCTGCCACCCCAACCACCGCACACTGATTGCTATTAGACTAAGAGGCGCCACAGGGCCCACAACCTCCCCAAAACCTTAATATCTAGTTATATGGCTTGCAGTCACTGCCATGTATCGCCTTTTCTTATTTCTTTCTGCTTCAAACACAATTAGAAATGACAGCTGAATGAATTCTGCGCCCCCTCCTACATTGCGCCCTGAGGCTGGAGCCTCTCCAGCCTATGCCTCGGCCCGGCCCTGCTTCTAGGCATTTTTCACTCCACAAAATCTAAACTAGTTTTTATTAAGCTCACTAAGTTTTCAGTGCACCCCACGGGACTGCAAGTGTTAATCTAAGGATCAACATTAAATTGAAGGTTGTTTACATATTTTAGCCGTATGACGTTTATTGAAGTATGTGGTATATATGGAAAGGTTTGCACTAGAGCTTGTAGTTCCCATGAAATGATCCTGTGGAGACAGTCTACAGAGTAACATGAACCACCATGGCTCTCTGAACATTAGGAGCCAATATCGGCCCCACTGAAATGAATAGGGAATTCTGCAAGTGTGTCCAGATTTCCCTGCTCCTGGCCAGGCATTATCCCAATCTGTTTACATGTAGCCTGTTTTGTCTATTATAAAAATGTGCAATAACTGTGCAAGATGCTGCCTGGTAGTCATATTTTTTAAGACCATCCATGGGCAATGTTTAAGTGGGACTTTGGAAAAAGTTCTTAAAACATTATTAAAAAAATAGTGCGCTCCTCTGTGTCTATCAAAAAGAGGTGCAAGAAAAAATGGGTGCAAAATAGTGGTCAGTGCTGCTCATCAGGATTCCGGATATCCGGGTAACCCGGATACCCAAACTTTTTTCAGCTATTCGACCGGATTCGGATACCTGGGTCCAAATCCGGATAGCTATCTGCGGATAGTTGGATGGGCAATGCGGATATCCGCAGATACCACGGACATCCGGCAGATATCCGACTATTGAGATACTGCATGACGTCCAGGACGTCCTGGAGCCAATTAGAGGGCTCCCAGCAGAATCCCTAGCAACCAATCACAGAGGGGAACACTGACAGCCCCACTTGACCTCATTGAGCCAATCAGAGGGCTCCCAGCCTAAACCCTGGCACCCAATCACAGAAAGGAACACTGGCCAGCCCCCTGTATAATAATGAGGGCTGCCATGATGAGAAATAGTGTCCCTTGCTTGTGAATGCTCACTGAGAGACATGCTCCAGTGCTCCAGTGCCTAGCAAGTGCTGTATACAGTGTAAACCTAAAGCTGTTCAGTGATTAACCCCTTCACTATCACTACACTATTGTTAAATCGTTAATTAGCTTGATTTTATTGTGTGACAGTCAGAGGGCTTGATTCAGTAAACGGTGCTAACCCACTTAGCACGCCTAAAGACTTTGGACGTGATAACTAGGGAGCTAACTGGGTTAGCACGGTTTACTAAATTCACATCGCTCGCAATGTCCCAGCATTGTGCGTGCGAAATGTCGCTTCATGGTGCGATGAAAACGGCGCACCTGATGCGCACATTGTGTGCGACTTTAACGTCACATGGTGCGACATTAAGATCGCACTCAATGTGACCTTATAGGCGCATCGGCTGCGCTGTTTTCGTCACACCGCGATGCGACATTAGAGTTTTGCGGGCGGGACTTTGCGCGCGATGTGAGTTTATCATGCTTAAACTAACTTTAGGCGTGATATAGGGCTTTTCACAGGCGTGCTAACACTTAGCACGGTTTACTGAATCGAGCCCAGAGTGTGTGCTCAAGTGCTGCTGCAGCTGCTATGTGTCTGTGTGCTGTGCTGTGCACAGACCAGGCCAGCTGCTGCCTGCTGGCCAGCTATTAGCCTTAGCTAGCTACAGTATAGGTTAGGTTAGGGATTAGGGAATAGCATTACTGTGTAATTGTGTAGTTAGTACTGTAGTACTGCAGTCAGTGCTAGTAGTTGTTAGAGTAGTAGTACTACTGTGTTAGCTTACTACATAACTGCTGTGCTGCTGAGCAGTTCCAGTGTGACAGTTAGTGTCCTCTCCTCTGCTGTCTGACTGTCACTCAGCCATGGCCCTTGGCCCTTGGCACGTGGCCCTTGGCACGTGGCCCTTGGCACGTGGCACTTGGTACTTGGCACTTTACATGTGGCACTTTGCACGTGGCAGGTGGCACGTGACTCGTGCCACGTGCAAACTCGTGCCACGTGCAAGCATGTGCCACGTGCAAAGTGCAAAGTGCCACATGCAGAGTGCCACATGCAGAGTGCAACGTACAAAGTGCCACTTTGCACGTGGCGCTTTGCATGTGTTAGCACGTGGCACTTTGCACGTGGCACTTTGCACATGTTTGCATGTGGCACTTTGCACTTTACACGTGTTTGCACGTGGCACTTTGCACGGGGCACTTGGCACTTGGCACTTTGCACATGTTTGCACGTGGCACTTTGCACGTGTTTTCACTTTGCACGTGGCACTTTGCACGTGTTTGCACTTTGCACGTGGCACTTTGCACGTGGCACTTTGCACGTGACACTTTGCACGTGGCACTTTGCACGTGGCACTTTTCACATGGCACTTTTCACATGGCACTTTACACATGGCACATGTTTGCAAGTGGCACTTTGCACATGGCACTTTTCACATGGCACTTTTCACTTGGCTCTTTGCACGTGGCACTTTGCACATGTTTGCATGTGGCACTTTGCACATGGCACTTTGCACGTGTTTGCACGTGGCACTTTGTACGTAGCACTTTGTGCATGTTTGCACGTGGCACTTTGCACGTGGCACTTTGCACGTGTTTGCATGTGGCACTTTGCACGTGTTTGCATGTAGCACGTGTTTGCACGTGGCACTTTGCACGTGGCACTTTGCACGTGGCACTTTGCGCTTTGCACGTGACACTTTGCACGTGGCACTTTTCACATGGCACTTTACACATGGCACATGTTTGCACGTGGGACTTTGCACATGTTTGCACGTGGCACTTTGCACGTGGCACTTTTCACATGGCACTTTTCACTTGACTCTTTGCACGTGGCACTTTGCACATGTTTGCATGTAGCACTTTGCGCATGTTTGCACGTGGCACTTTTGCACGTGGCACTTTGCACGTGTTTGCATGTGGCACTTTGCACGTGTTTGCACGTGCCACGTGTCAAGTGCCACGTGTCAAGTGCCACTGCCAAGTGCCACGTCCGGCATGCTCCTGGCAGACGTTACACCTGCTGCTGCTGCACTGCCCTGCTCCTGCTGCCTGTGCTGCTCACACCGCAAGAGTGCCACAGGCCACTGCTGCTGTGCTGATACCACCTATATTTAACCCAAAACACAATTGCTGTGTAATTTTTTGGAGGTGTCCGGGCTGAAAACTGCCATGTCCCAGTTGTGCGGTTGGACTTTGGACACAATGTGGGCTGCACGACCGCTGTCTGGAACCTAGTCCTGATGTTAATTGACAGCCATTTTTTTTTTGGGGGGGGGGATTTTAAGTCCCCACATCATCAATTAGTGTTCCCCTTTAAAAAATAATGATTCTACATGCCTCATTTACCCTTAAAAATGTTTTTAAAGCAATTTAAAGGCCACTTCCGGGTTTTCTATACAGATATCCGAATTTGCCCGCATATCCCGGATACTGGGGTCGGATATCCGATTCAGATTCGGTTTGGAAAATTTTGAAATCGGATATCTGACCCGGATCGGATATCTGGGTATCCAGATCTGGATCCAATCCGGATTTTGAAAAGGGGTATCCGAGCAGCACTGATAGCGGTCATAGAATGTTGGTATTTTTACTGATGTTTCAATTATACCGATATTCTACTATGCCCTTGTGTATCCTATTCCTAACTCCCCCCCCCTCCACCCACCCCCCCGCCAAACAGGAGCCCTCCTCTATCTTTGCCTAAGGGCCCATTTACACTTAATCAGTTGGCCCTAACAAGAACCAACCCTATCTATACCTAACACTAGAATTCCATTATGCAGAACACAGGGTCAGGCTTTAGTGCTTGCTATTATTATCAAGGCCCCAAATTTCCAGCTATGTTTTAGAAATTTAATATAGGCACCTATGGCAACACCAGAATATCCGAATTGCACCCAAATTATTAAATTTGTAACCTCTTGTTAACAATGCAGGTGACCAAGAAGGCAGAGACAGAGTGTTCTTCTCTTCTCTACTCCCTGACAAGTCTAGTCTCTGCCTCGGTAAGGCTCTTCCCCACTTCTATGTGTCCAGATAGTCTAGACCAGGCATGGGCAAACTTGGCCCTCCAGCTGTTGAGGAACTACAAGTCCCACAATGCATTGCAGGAGTCTGACAGCCACAGTCATGACTCATAAAGGCAAATGCATTGTGGGATTTGTAGTTCCTTAACAGCTGGAGGGCCAAGTTTGCCCATGCCTGGTCTAGACTGATGACCCAATGGAAAGCTCCAACACCAAATTCAAATATGCCAATGGCCAGGCTTGGATATGTTATCATGGGATTGCAATGTGGAAAGACAGTGGCTTTGCACTCCTCAAACATGCAGGAATAGTACAGAAAAATAAAAAAACAAATAAAATAGACATGGATTACAACAACATGATATTAAGACTTTCGAAAATAGCATGGTTTATGTCATTAAAATAGTGTGTGTGTTTTAAATGTAATCCTTGTGTGTGTAAAGAGGCCAGGCATCAAGAACGACCCCTTTAAACTGTAAAGACGACTATTTGGTCACCTGATATTTAGCTACATGATTGCTGGCTACAGTCTACCTTTTTATGTTTTTGAACCAAACAAAAAACTGTGTGATATCTTAAAAAGTAATTTTAGGAGTAGGAGGATAGATACAGCTGTTTATCTTATCAGCTTATTTTCACTTAAGGTTCACTTTAACACTATCTTACTGCACTTTTGTTTTTACTGGCAGGATCACAGAAGGAGGCAAAAGACAGAATTTGGTTTTGAATGTAGAAAATGAGAAGTCCCAGAAGACATTTTTGTCAAGATGGTAATATGTGTTTATAAAATGTGTATTCAATTTGCTGCACATATATGGCCTGATTCACTAACTTTCTATGGGAGCTGGAGATAACCGGAGTGCATAGCTGATCTTGCTGAGTTGGTGATCTCCGCTATTGAGTGGAATTTTGGTGAGATTTTCCAACTGGAGCATAACAGCCCATATGCAATTAAAGTAAATGCAATTTGATTTCTTAAAAAAAAAAAAAAAAAAAAAAAAGGTTGATACTTTACTAAGGAGAGGGAAGAGTCATATAAAGCCAGTGGGAACAAGAGGGGAAAATAGATTTTAAAGTTTCAAAGGGAAAAAAATTATACATTTAAATGCGGTAAATGACAGTTAATGTATTTACTGAATTTACATGTATACTTTTTTTCCTTTGAAATTTTAAAATCGATTTTCTCAAAAACCATAAGGTCTTTTTGAAAAAATGTTTTCCTCCTGTACCCACTGTTCTTCTTAACATATCTGGGAAATTTGGCGTTTCTAGCATGTAAGGGGACTTTGCTATTAACCGTTAAAATCACAGGGTTTTTAATCACGAATACTGACTCGTGATTCATGATTACATGCGGTTATTCGACTCAAAACCACACTCAAGTTGGATATCCCTTTCTACTCGTGATGGTGATCATGATTCAATTTGTAAGTGGGCGGAGTCAAATTCGTGATTGGGGGTATGCGAGCACCACTGGTGATCAGCAAACGCTGAATAACTCGTTTTTTTTATAGCAGCTAGAATGCTATAATTATGACAAGTTAGTACCCTGATTTTAAGAAACATGCTGATATTTTTGCATTCTGTCTGCAATAATCCCATCTCAAATTATTAAAAACTGAGATTGTTTTCATTGTTCTAATTCAGAGTTTTTGGAGGTAAAAAAACTTTCTTAAAGGAATACTATCAATACTCGAGTGTTCTAAAATGACAAGGTACAAATAAGGTACAAATAATGTCTAAGTAGCTGTGTAAACATTTTCCTACTTTTCATGTTAAATATCAGAGGCAAAAGCTGTAATTTATTGAGGGTAGGATTTAGCTATATTGGGACAAATCAATTGCAGAAGGGGTGTCTGCTTCAATGCACAGCCAGAGTTGCGTATCAGACTACAGAAAGCAAATATCAAACTCTGAAAGCAAAAACAGTATGAAAAGCTGTGACAATTAGTTATACTGTATTTCCTCTGCTCTCTTCAGACACTTCAGTCAGAAACACAGGACACAGAAGCTGCACCTGTTCTCTCTGTCACACACAGAGCTACACATAGAGTTAACTGATCAAGTGTGAGGGGAATTTCCCCTCTCCTCATGGCTCAGTCAGCCATCAGTAAAGTTTGAAAGTATTTTGATAACAGTAAACAAAGAGGTTGCTAAAATGTATACACCAGTTCTTAGCAGCACTTCCCAAACAATTCCTGTGTCAATTGAAAAAAAAATGCATGACAGCTCAGCTGTGCTGGACAATACGAGATTGTCTGCGGTTGCGCACGACTTTCATATCATTCATGATACCATGGATCATGTACCCCACAATAAAAAATAATTCTATGTAAATCTTGGTAAAAGCAATAGGTGCTGCTCAATTCCACCCCGACTGGTTTCGTATGGTGGCCTCCTCGGTGCTCCATAATCCCCTCCCTCCTAATTGTGTGTTTCTTTTTTAATTAAACACCATTCCCAAGTTAATTATATATACAAACGCCAAAGCCTTGTATACACAAGAGAATATGCAGAGAAACGCATCTGTACAGTGCTCTTTTCCTGCAGTGCTATCTGCAGGCTTGAGCTTGATCCTGAAGGATGATGCTGGTGGTACATGTGTAAGAACCTTAAACACTTCATGCCATGGGCTGAAGGGTTCATATGCGCGTCCATGCATGTGCTTTAGTGGAATTGCAGGACTTATATACACATCCTATTAGCACTAAAGGTACACAAACAGGACATTTGTAAACGTCCATTTTGCAGGAAGTGGTTAAAGTGTTCCCGAAGTGACATATGACCTGGTGGGATATAAATAACTTGGCTGTGTTCCTTTTCTTCTTTTTCTGTGAAAAGATTTAAATTCAAGATCTGCAAGTGACCGTTTCTATCCTGTCAGGACCCAGTCAGACTATAGCATAACCCTCACTGATAAGGAATTATAGCTGTAGAACTCTTGCCTGGCAGAGAACAGCCTCTGAGGGCAGGGTAGAGATAAAAAAGTAATGTGCTTGACTAAACTTGGCTCGGTTGGCTCAATCCTAAGTCAGGAGAGCTGGTGCCGGTGCAACTCCTCCAGGCAGGTACACCACCCCTGCTCCACACAGTGATACTTAGATACAGTAGAAGGAGGCACTCCACAGGCAGGAACTTGGGTTCAATTTTATTGCATGTCGATACACACTACATGTTTCGGGCTCCGCCCTTCACCTGATGAAGGGCGAAACCCGAAACATGTAGTGTGTATCGACATGCAATAAAATTGAACGCAAGTTCCTGCCTGTGGAGTGCCTCCTTCTACTGTATCTAGAGGTAAAAAAGGCCAGAAGAACTCTTTCAGATTGTTTGAAAGATTGTATCGTTTAGTTGAGACAATACAACATTAAATCTACTTTTTAAGCTTGTATGTTCTCCCTGTGGGTTTCCTCCAGGTGCTCTAGTTGTCTCCCACATCAAGTTTTTAAACATAAAATAAAGCAGAAAAAAAAGGAAAAAAGTAATTTTAGGAGTAGTAGGTGGATAGATACAATTGTTTATGTCATTAGTTTATTTTAACCACGGGTTCACTTTATAGTATAATCGTGCAGCGTCGAAGAAGGAAAGAGCCATTGACTCAATTGCAATGGCATGTTGCACATATATGTACTGTGTTTGTATATCAGCTGGGTTCACTCAACACAAAGCTAGGTATATGCAGTGATGAGGTGGGTTAAGTAAACACAACAGGTACTGGGGTATATGCAGTACTGGGTAGTACAATGTGCAGCTCCCTGTCACACACACAGGCAGTCAGTCACTGAATGTGCTGGGCTGCTGGCAGTGGCACACACACTATCAATTAGCAAGGCTGTGCATGCAACAAAAGTGTCAGTTTGACACACAGAAAAAAAAATGTACAGGTTGAGCTCTGAAAAGAGCTGTTGCTGGGTGCTTTAAAAGCAATAATAATCAGTCAGGAGCAAGCAAAGCAGCCTAGAACCTAACTAATCTGTCCCTAGGAGAAAAAGTCTGTCAGCAGCTGTCCCTTTCCTCTCTCTAGCAGGCACACGAGTGACTGTAATGGCCGCCGGAGGCTGCCTTATATAAAGGGGGGTGGGGCTCCAGGGCTTAGTGTAGCCTGAATGGCTACAATGTGCCTGCTGACTGTGATGCAGAGGGTCAAAGTTGACCCTCATAGTGCATTATGGGGCGAATCGAACTTCCGCAAAAGTTCGCCTGGTGCAGGCGAACGCGAACCCCCTAAGTTCGCCTGGAACCGTTCGCCGGCGAACCGTTCGCTACATCTCTAGTTGCTTGTTTATCAAGTCAAAATTTCATAAAAATGTCTACTTGCCTTGCAAAGCACTTGCAAACCAAGTTACTTGCAATACAAATTTTGACCATAGTAATAACATTTACCCTCTCTTTTTTAGGTTCAAGATAAATGACTCTAGCAATTTGTAGAAGTGAGGATTCCCATGAAGTTCTCTGTGCCTTAATCCTTTTCTCTTTAACCATTTCAGCCCGCAGGGATTTTTCACCTTACGCATCAGAGCAATTTTCACCTCTCATTCATTCGCTAATAACTTTATCACTACTTATCACAATTTATTGGTCTACATCTTGTTTTTTCTGCCACTAATTAGGCTTTCTTTGGGTGGTACATTTTGCTAAGAATTATTTATTTATAAATGCATTTTAACAGGATTAATAAGAAAAAAATTGAAAAAATTCATTATTTCTCAGTTTTCGGCCATTATAGCTTTAAAATAATCCACACTACCATAATTAAAACCTATGTATTTTATTTGCCTGTATGTCTCGGTTACTATACCATTGAAATTTTGTCCCTATCACAATGTATGGCACCAATATTTTATTTGGAAATAAAGGTACATTGTTTCCGTTTTGTTTCCATCACTATTTACAAGCTTATAATTTAAAAAATGTTTGTAGTATACCCCCTTCCAGAGGCGTATCTAGAGGGGTGCAGGCATGGCTTGTGCCATGGGCGCCACAGCACCATGGGCGCCATGGCTGCCTTCTCCTTCCTCATGCTTCAGCACCATACTGAAGGATGCCTCTCAGGCATTTGTATCCGAGCACAGCGAATCCAGTGCTGGAGACTTGGGCGCAGCAGCACAGGAGACTTCAGCGCAGCCAGCGCCACCATAGGCCGTAATAGGAATTACGGCTATAGCAGGCACAGGGAGTAACTTCAGCGCCGTCACAAGACGGGGCTGAAGTTGCTTTTAAAACAATAATTATTTATTATTTCATTCCCCCACTATCCATGGCGGCCTGGAGGGGGAATAGAAATTAACACGGCCCGGACTTGTGCAGCAGCAGGATCAGCCATATACCGGCTGTGTCCTGCGCCCAAGTCTCCGGTGCCGTTCTCTCTCGTATGCTTTGTACCTGCTCTTATACTGGAGGACATCTCTCACTACCTATACTGGGAGGGTCTACTTATACTGGGGGGCACCTGCAAAATCTATACTGAGGGGGTTACTTATGCTGAGGGGAACCTCATTACCTATACTGAGGGACTACTTATACTGGGGGGATACCTCTTACCACTTATGCTAAAGAAGGCTACTTATACTGGGGAGACATCTCTAACTACATATACTGGGAAGGCAATGTAAGCATGGATCTACTTATACTGGGTGAACTACCTCTGGCTATCTATACTAGGGTGCTACCCCTGGTTACTTTTACTTGCGGCTTAACTCTAGCAACCTTTACTGGGGAGACTTGTATCATTGCAAGAAAATAAGCTGTTATTATGGGACAAGGTGGTTTGAAGGGGTAAGGGGGGGGGGAGGGGCGCAATTTCAGTGTTTGCCATAGGCGCTATGTCACCCAGATACGCCCCTGCCCCCTTCAAATGCATATTTAAAACGTTTAGACCCTTAGGTAACTATTTATGTCTTTTTTTTTAATTGTAATTTTTTTTTTTACCATTAAAAATTTTATTTGGGTAATATTTTGGTGTGTGACATAAACAGTAAATTTTTAATGTTAAATGTGTAGATTGTAATGTAAAAAATATGTAGATGTAGTTTTACTATTTGGCCACAAGATGGCCACCTTCGTTTTTTGGTTTCCCTCCTCGTACTACTCGCTAAGCGGAAGTACAAGGGGGATGTGGAAATTTTTCCGGGCAGAAGAACTGAAGCCTCACGGAAGAGGCACTTCGGTTTTTCTGCGGGTGACAGGGATCGGTGATCGGGAACCATGTTCCCTTTCACTGATCCCAGGGCTACCGGGGGACACCACGGGGGCACGGGGGCGCACCCGGGAGCGCTCGAAAGCGGAGGAGCGCATGCTAGCAGCCGCCCAGACGTGAGCTTCACGTCTGGGCGGCTGAAATGGTTAAAGACATTTGGTGCCAGTGTTAATGGATCATACCAATCTTTGAGTAGCATCAGGTGTGGTTGAGGCATTTACTGGTACTGGTGGAAGGATGTCAATGCACAGGAAGCAGAGAACAAGGAATGTGATAGAAAGGTCAGGTTGTGTGGTCACATTGACAAAAACCTGTGATGTGGATCATGAGGTTCATTAGGAACCTAGAACTGTCCAGTAATATTTCCTGCACAGTGATGGCCATTCAATGCAGGTTTAACCCAACTCAATAGCTGCTTAATTAAGGTAAGTACATTTTCTTGGCATGGAGGCAGACCAGATAAATCCCAATTCTAACAAGGCGTACCATGACTTTACCTAGATTTCATGCAAACTTGCTTTTACATCATATATCACAGGACAACAAACATGAGGTTTCCATCGCAGAGACCTTTATCAAGTTGGAATTTCATATGCCTTTTGCATTGTATATCATCATATACTGGCCAACCTCTAAAGATTCTTTGTAGCAACTTACATCCAAAGCTGCAACACCGGAACAAGAAGAAACAATTAAACTCTTTATGGAAACCACTTAAAAAAATATAGGACCACATTTTGAACAGTCTTAGCTAACACCATTGACTGGCAATGTTTCTACCACAGGCAATAAGACTATGTGCTGTCTAAAATGTACTATCATGGTGCTGTAAAAGCTGGTCAGATCTAACTTGAAATCGTGTTAAGGGTATTTAAAGAGAACCAGAGACGAAGCACCCTCATGTATTTTATTACATTTATCAGTGGGAACATGACAGTAAACACCTACCCTGCTTTTAGTTTCATTCTTATCTGCGTAATTAGTCTATTAGCAGCTGTGATAAGAATCCCCGACTGGCTCAGTCTAGGTTTGACCTGGAATCATTATAGCTGAATCACTCTTCTGTGGAGTCTTTTTAAGCCCAAGCCTGCCACCTCCTGGCTCAGATTTCCTGCTTTGCATACTGAGAGCTGTGATGACATGGGAGGGGCTGCTCCTGCTGAGAGAGAATCTCTGAAACAGACAAGTGTGGCTGTCTGCAATATGATCCCTGTGTGCTCTGTGGATAATGATGATGACTGCAGTTTCTTTCCTATGAGAGACACTTCCTATAGGCAGCTGCACATCATACCAAAATGAAAGCACACAGATGAAAGGCTGCAGCAGCCTTTCTCATATAGCCTAGATAGCAGCCTAGTCTCATATAGCCTAGACAGAACATCCAGAACAACTCATAACCCGGAAACAGAAGGGATCTGAGCCGGCGGCCATATTTGATTTTTCCTGGAGCAATAATGGATAAAAAACACTAAAAAGGGCACACCAGAGCGGCGAAATTATCAGGTAGAGCATTTATTCTTTACAAGCTATGGACTGATATGTTTATTTTGTGTGAAACGTTCATCTCTGGTTCCCTTTAAGGGGAATTTTGATTAATACCTTATTGCTTTAAAATAACACCAAAGTAAAGTATAGTATACAGTAGGATGCGAAAGTTTGGGCAACCTTGTTAATCGTCATGATTTTCCTGTATAAATCGTTGGTTGTTACGATACAAAATGTCAGTGAAAAATATCATATAGTAGACACATCCTGATACGAGAAGTGAAATGAAGTTTATTGCATTTACAGAAAGTGCGCAATAATTGTTTAAATAAAATTAGGCAGGTGCATAAATTTGGTCACTGTTGTTATTTTATTGATTCCGAAACCTTTAGAACTAATTATTGGAACTCAAGTTGGCTTGGTAAGCTCAGTGACCCCTGACCTACATTCACAGGTGAAACCAATAAAGAGAAAGAGTATTTAAGGGGGTCAATTATAAGTTTTCCTCCTCTTTTAATTTTCTCTGAAGAGAGTAGCAACATGGGGGTCTCAAAACATCTCTCAAATGACCTGAAGACAAACATTGTTCACCATCATGGTTTAGGGGAAGGATACAGAAAGCTGTCTCAGAGATTCCAGCTGTCTGTTTCCACAGTTAGGAACATATTGAGGAAATGGAAGACCACAGGCTCAGTTCAAGTTAAGGCTCGAAGTGGCAGACCAAGAAAAATCTCTTAAACAATTATTGCACATTTATTGTAAATCCAATAAATTTCATTTAACTTCTCAAATATCACTGTGTGTGTCTGCTATCACCTATGATTAAGGACCAAGGTCTGAAACATGTCAGCTGATGGTGTGTGAATTTATCTGGATACGTCCATAATAAAGGATCTCGATCTTAAGGACATTGTGCGGGCTCTTTCTGTATCATTGTGTCTGCTATATGATATATTTCACTGACATTTTTTATCATAATAACCAACGATTTATACAGGAAAATCATGACAGTTAACAAGGTTGCCCAAACTTTTGCACCTGTGCATTGGGACCTTTAAGACGGTTAACTGTCTCAGCCAGTTTGTCAATCTGGGTTTGCTGTATGTTAACCGTCTTGATGAGATCGGTTAACGGTCGTGGTCAAAAGTTCAACCCAATTGCACAGTGTCTCCATTGATATATTGGTCTGCTGTTCTGTAACGATTGGTGTAGCAACACAGATGTCTGATTATGTGTGATCTGCAGTATAACCGATAATACAGACGCTATACCTGATTATGTGGTGTTCTGCAGAATCACCAATAATGCAAGTAAAGCTAGCAGAATAGCAAAGTGTATAGTGCTTGGTGCTACAGTAACTGAATATCTTGACTAGACCTCACCAGAGGAGCTAGTGGGTACTATTGGTACACAGTAACAGAATAGTTTGACTAGACCTCACCAGAGGAGCTGGTGGGTACTAACAGAGAGCACCTCACCAGTGACAATTGCAATTCGCAATTCAAAGTGTGGTGCGGGATTGGAGAGGAGGAGATTACATCAAAATGATGTCAAGACGCGAATCCTATTGGATTTTTACATTGAATTCATTGGCCCCAGCGGGATTGAACCAAGACATTGAGCTTTTTGCTTTCAATGACTGACTCTGACCAATGGACATGAAGGGGGAGGAGTTGAGAGAGGATAAAAACACGAACTGTGGTCCATTCACTAAGCCCTGAAGAAGAAAGGCGTAACCTTTTGAAACGCGTTGGCGTGATTGGCCTAGAACGCGTGTGACGTCACATAGCATTACTTCCGGTTTACGGGGCCATCTCCCCGCAACAACATCGTTTCTCTATCAGCCTCTCCCGTTTTGAGCAAGCGGCCGCAGCCATACGGGATTGAGCACAACACCGGACTGTAACCTTTCTCCTCCTCCTCCACCTTGGCCATCTGGATCAACTCGCCAGCCGTTTGTTGGAGCACGCTATGGTAGCGTGAGTATGTGGAACTGCCATTGCTATAGGAGTTATATTTGTGGAACTGTATTATTCCAATTGGGATCCTAATCGGGACGCTATAGGTCACAAGCTGTGAACAACGGTCCTATATTGACTACCTCCTTATATTTTATCAGTATTTTTAACTGAACTCCATGGTGAGACGTCACCAACTAAGCCATTAAATCAGAGCTTACTCTTTAGTGTAGGGATCTGCAGACATGGTTTTATGATCCATTTATGAGCTATTTTTGATCTATTGTCTTTTATTCCCTTTGTTGTTTTTTTATCATTAAAGTCTCTAAACACACCATGCAGGCTGTTTACCAATCAGAACACTGGGGTACGGCCGTTTTCAATCAATCTAAACAGGCCAATTTGAACCAGAGGTCACAGGTTTGGTCACGCGCTGCTTGTGTTTTATGTGGGCTTGTGTGATTGGATTTAAACATTTATTTGTCATACATTGTCTGTATAATAAACTGTTTCTAGCTGTTATTAGCTTAGGCGCAAGAGTTCTTTTATCAAATTTGTTTGTGTATTTGTTGGGCCCAGGAACGCCAGCCCACCTTCTCTTTGCAGCCTATTTTTATTTATATTTTAGAATTTAAGCGCTGTGATCTATTTTTTATTTCTAAGATATCAGGCAGAGTTCAGCAGCAGAGTCAGATGGGCAGAGGTACAGAATCAATTAGCAAGAGCAGGGTAAGAGATAGCCGGAGTCATACACAGAATATCAAAATATACAATAATACAATAATCCTAGTCTTGTGTGAAATCCCTGGTTTCCTCCCAGATCAAAGCACACCGGATACTGTCTAAGGTCTGAGCGCTAACATATAAGCAATCGCAACAGCAGACAGGTTGCGAGTGAACACTGAAGGCTTTTGAAGCAGTGGAGACCCCACGGCCACGCCCACATCAATCAGCCAATCCGGAACACCGTGAGTCTCCTCTGACGTCAGCCGACCGGCTGGTCAGCTGACGCGCCTCCTCCCCGCATAAAGGTCCTGCCTCCGCGCGTGCCCGCGCGATACAGCAACCCTATGGGTAAATGACAACCTCGTCTTCGACGTACTAGACGCCAG